>NC_136832.1:5054873-6254873 GCF_951394365.1 Tetrao urogallus | reverse complement strand
AACAACAGTCAGAATCAGTTTCTACAACTCTGATCATGGCAATATACTGTGAAGTTTTGTTTTTCAAAAGTCATGCAAGGAACACAGCTGTGGTCCCACTGACTTGCAATTTTTATTTATGTCATGTCTAAAGCGAGCCAGTTCTTTGACCTAAGGTTATTCAATTAGTCTAAGGAACTCAAAGCAATTCAAGGCCTATGAAAGCATTCACCCACTAAGAATCCACTCAAGTTCTCATTACCGGAGTAGAGCCTGGTTTTGCTGCAGAAGGGGTGATTTTGGCTGTCTTCTGGAGTAAAGAAGCTGCAGGCACGTTTTGAGCAGGACGCGCCACTGGAATTTAAGAACAGAGGGACAGTAATTTATTAATCTATACTGAGCATGAGAAAACAGGTTGTGATTAGACAACTACAATCACCAATGTCAAATCCAACAGCAATGGGCACCTCTGAAAAAAAAAACAAAACATCTTTAGGTGAAGTTTTATTGCCTTCAATTTCTCTGTTAATAGCAACAGCCCTACTCTCCATTACCTGGCTGTTCCACCCCTGAAGGATCCCAAGACCCCCAGTCACACAATATTTCAGAGGAGGAATATTATTCTGTTAACAAATGAACATCATCTAATTTAAACTCACTTCTCAACATCTTGAACTCTGGACACTCCATTTGCAAAACAGAGTCAAGATTTGCATGACTGCCCAGAAATACTCCGTAATCATAGCAGTGTCAGAGAGCACTGAAAGCATCAGAACTTCTGGATAAGTTTAAAAAAACTGAACATATTATTTCAATGCAGAAAGTTGTTTCTGTGAGGAACAAACGACAGAAATGGAAAAACTTCACACTTTCAATATGAAGTCCCTGACAGCATTACAGTGTGCAGATCAGGACAACTGCTGCAGGAGTCAAAGCAACAGTTACGCATCAGTGGTGCAACCTACTTGCAGCAGGTGCCGGGGTTGAAGTCTTCAGTGGTGCGGTGGGAGAGGCTGAGAGAGTCATGGGCTGACTCAGAGGACCTCCAGAAACAGTTTTTGAAGTGGTTGAGAATGAAAACATGGTGGAACTGGGAGGACCGCTGCTGGTAGCCGGAGATGAGGTGTCTACAGCAGTGAACCTGCAGAAGAAAGCAGAGCGGTTTGAGTTCTGAACTGGTCCAAGCTGCTTCACTCCATCTGAAAGAAACCATTAAGCTCTAACAAACAACCAACCTCTGGAATCAGCAATGACTTAAGCTCCAGACCCAAAATTTCACGTGTAGCTTTTGGAAATGGTGGAAAGGTACCATCAGGGATATTTTGGACTATCTGGAACCGTAAAGTCTGCTACCATAGACCTCCAGAGAAGAAAAACCAAACGACAGTCCTACCCTATTTCAAAAGGTACCTCTTCATTTTGCACAAAAGCACCAACTACAGCAAATCTGAGCCACTCCTCAGTACCAGCCTTACAACAAAGCTCAAAGAGAAACTCTGCAAGAAAATATGAACTTCCATTCATCTTCAAACTTGGGCCCTCAAGGCAGCAAAGTTGAATATTCAGCCAATTCACAAGCATATCATTTGCTTTATACACAAAATATGAAATTTAAAAAGCCCTAAGAGCCACCAACAGATCTCAGTGTGGCAAAGATTATTCTAATTACAAAATAATCATTTGAATGGTCAGAAAATTCCTGAAAAACATTTACGCAAAAATTGCTCTCCATGGAAAGCAACTCCAATTAACACAGCTCTGTTTCAAATCTCTCCTTCTGAAAATGGGAGCTAGCCTCAGGAGTTGGAGGGAAGAATGAGTACATGAAATCCAAGAACATGCATCATTCAAATCTATTTTGCCTATTTCATGAACAGTACCAGCTCTCCTTCAGCTGCCATGAATGGCTCAGCACGAACAGGCTTTGAAGATTTCAGACCCTATGTCCACTGAGAAAGCATCCAGTTAAAAACTATGTTGTAATGGCATCTCCTCCATCCAACACAGTGGAAAAGAAATTTATCACCTATGGATACAGCCTCCTCCAGCTCTGCAAATTACTCTTCAGGTTGGAGATAAGAAACCTTCACAAACAGTGAAACTTGTGCTACCACCACTACACTAAAACAGCTACAGAAGTTTTCAAGTCCCAGTGTTTCCCAAGAGTCTTTAACACGCCTTATCTCAAACCACAGCATGGAATTATTGTTTCATATCATGCCTACAAACTAAAGACATGAGAAAGCTAGGACTCTGGCATCTTCCCCAGCTAACAATCTGCCCATGAACATCATCTCTAGCATGAGAAGCGCTGAGGCTTCTCACAGCCAAGACAGTCTTAGATAAGAGGAGCCTCCTCAAAGCTTTTTTGGGATTATGGAGAACAGCTGTCAGGGCAAAAAGCCAAAAACCATTGTGTGATGTTCCAGAACCACCACACATTGTCCGCACCTGGACTGTTTTAACAACTATCCAGCCACTGCACTGCAGCATCTTTATACTTACTTCTCATTGAGATTCACTTTAACTGAAGAAGCCGAAGGGGCAAAAGAGGACTTCTGTGCAGCAGGAGCTGTGGAGTGTGGCAGCCCAGGTGTACTTTCTGCAGATGGTTTCAAGTTCATGGATCCAAAGGAGAAGGAGGTGGCTGTGGCTGCAGTGGTGCCCACAGAAGGAGCAGGTGTTATGGATGCCTTAGGAGAAGCAGAGGAGAAAGAGAATGTTGCTGCTCCTGTCAGACTTGGAGCCAGGACTTCCTTGGAGGTATCAGTGGCAAAGGGGTAAACTGGAAGTTCACTGTCTGTAGAGCCAGGCACCTTTGCAGTTGAAGGTATAAAGGAAAATGCAGCTGCTCCATCTCCTGCAGAAGGCTGACTTGGGACAGGAGAAACAGCTGGTACTGCATCAGGCTTTAAAGAAGTTGGTGGAGTGGTTGGAGCCGAAACAGTGCTACCTGCAGAAACAGAAATAGGTAGAGTCTCATTTGGTTGCACTAATGGCAGAAGGTACTGCAAGGCCAAATACTATTTCATGGAACAGTTAGGTACAACCTCATTCACTAGGCAGACAGTACAGTGAAGAAAAGTGAGGAGGGAAGAGGGCTTCTAGTGCTCACCTCCAGCACATGAGTGCACAAAGCCCAAGCTGTGATCAATACTGCAGTTTACTTGCATCTAACTAGGTTAATATTGCCTGGAATTCCCAGTGAAGAGGTTTCACGTTTCTCCATTGCTTTTGATGATGTTCCTGCCATCTCACATAAAAAAGGCTGTCAGCACAAAAGACAGCCAGCACTGCAGAGAGGCAGGTTGCCAAACAGATGCATTCTGTTTGGAGAACGAGAAGCAAACGCAGGAAAGAAAATGGTGGCTTTGCAATTATTACTGCACACATACAGAGGAGCAGAACAACCAACTAACCTGTCTACCCTAGAATAAGAAACTGTCAACTTCACACTGTATATGGTACTCAATATACAGTCAGATAAAACTACTGCTTTTCATCTCCTGATACTGTTTTCACAGTGCTGAAGAAAGCTGTAACTTAAGTAAGCTCTCTCTGCAGCCAAACATGCTAGTTTTGCCATGGGAGGCCACGATAAGAACACAGAGAGGAAAACCATCACCCCTGGGAAGCATATCGACCCTGCTCTAGGTCTGCACAGCATTTGATCCTCGTCCCCAGGTGGAGCCTGCAGTCACTGCTGCAGTTCCAGTGGACAAAAGGCCTCCTAGAATTGCCCTGGCCCTATTCCCCAAAGGCTGACTGCATAGAGAGGTTTAAATGCACTGTCTGAAAACTGCCTGAGACCCCTTGGATGAACAGGACTATATTATTTCATCTGGATGTACAAGAGATGGAGAACTGACTGGTGAGCACAGAACACCCAAGAGCTGCTCCCACTATCATTATAAAAACAATCTTTCCTGTGACTGCAAGTCTATCTGAACAACAAACTCACAGACAAAGACGACAAAGATCCACAAATGCCAGTCTTTCCTTAACCCACTGCAGCACTCACCTGGTGATTTCGGTGCTCTCTCCCCTGCTGTTGGCAATGGCTCCGGGGTCACAAGAAGCGATCTGACCCCTGGATTTTGATTGATCATGTAAAATGGGCACAGCACACCATCCGTAGAGAGCAAGATGAGAACTGGTGCTGGAGGAAGGGTCTTCTCATCACCTGCCAGGGACCAGATACATAAGCCCAGCAACCAAGGTTTCTCCTCCTGTCCCTACTCTCATCGGCACCATCTTGAGCTAGAGCCTGCTTCAGTTCAGGTATGCTCAGCACAGTTAAAGGCCCCAAACTATTCCTAAAGTATTTTCTATGAAGATTAAACTCTACTCAATATAAAAAAGAGCAAATATAGAACGAAAAGAAATTCATTTAAATATTAGCATTTTTTTTATTGGTTGGTGCAGTGAAAGGCCACATGCCTCTAATAATGCCTCTAATACTGGCTCTTGTTGGGGAAGGGAAAACTCCACATGGAAGTGTGTTCCAGGACAATTATAATTTCCTTCTGATCCAAACTTGCTGCAAAACTGTAAAGTCAAATGATGTGCGGTCAAAAATGAACTGACTAAACTCAGTGAGAACAGAGTTATCAAAAAGCTTCTCCAAAAACCTTTATTGAAACTCGAGGCAGCACAACCTGGGCTTAACGAGGCTGCTCAGACAGATTCCTTAAGCCAGTAAATGTATAGGTTAACAGAGAAAATGCTTCAAATTCAATTCTGCATTAAAGTTTGACCTCAATTCCCTACTGTAGGTTGTCATTCAGGTAAAGGCTGTTGCAGTTCCCAGTTAATCGGCACCCTCCTGTGCTCTTCAGGAACACAACTACACTACCTTCCACTCTGCCTGAAGGCATCTATACTTTAATGTCTCTTAGTTGCAAGAGAGAGCTTTCAGAATTCACTGAGGTACAGCACAATAGCTCAGATGTATCTTCCACTTCAGCCTCTGACAATGTGCTTTGAAGAGCCTTCAGGCAGCAATGTAACCAGGTAGATGCAAAGCACAGCAGGGTTCAGTTAGCACAGGCCCTGTGCTTTAATGCAGAATTAAAACCTACAAAATCACCTCAACGATCCTTGCTTCTTCACGCTTTGTATCCAATCCTTTATTTCCCCTTTAGACCACTGCAAACATACTTAATAAAAAGTTCTACAAAATGACAGAAGCTACAAGCATCATGAAAACCACATAGGCAGTGTGAAATTCCTAATAGAATATGACTCTTAAGCTCATTATTACCCCAGTTCTGTGAAATGCAAAACTAAATGAGATGCTTTCCCTTCCAAAGCTGTTACTGCAGCATCCCAGCCTGCTGCAAGCTTTCAGGAAGAACTGTATCTAATATCTGAATCCTTAAAGACATGTAGGTGTGCTGTGGACTTCCTATAAAACTGTAGGACTGATAATGTGTCAGTCCCACTTTCAGAATAATCTGCCAGGCCCCTAAAGCACTGGACTGCTTCGCAAGAATATCTCATATACTGCTACTATTGGGCTACTTTAGAAGACTAACAAGACTTACTGATTGGGATAGGCATGTTATTGGTGTAGTCTACAGCAACACCAACAGGCAAAGTATCATCACTTTTATCTGTCACAGGAAGTTCTGCTCTGCTGGAGTCCTCCAAAATCCATGATTCCCAGTTCTGAAAAAAAAAAACAACAAAAAAAACCAACACCTAAATTATTATTCTGGCTATTTTCATCTGTTCTGCCCTCTTCAATACGTTAGTGTAGTACAACTAAAAGATCAGACTGCAAGAAGTCTGGAGAGCATCTACCTGAACTTGTCAGATAAATAAACAGAAGTACCAGAGTCCTTCACAGAACTGGCTGTCGTTTCTTCCACAGCACCGTATGTCAGATCTGAACTCAGACTCAAGGACAGATGCACTTCATGTTCTACTTCAACTGATGACCATGAGTCACTTTCTATTACAGTGAATTTGACCGCATTTTTAGACTAATTAAATAATGAAAAATAGATCTGTGGTACTTGGTTCACAACATACAGTCTTTCTGTTTATCCTTTGTGTCATTCAGATCTCTTCTTCTAAGGCTTACATTTATCTTCATCTTTTGCACCACCTGAATGCTTTGGATTTTGTTTGCTTGGTTTTGGTGTTTGTCTTTTTGGTTTGCTTTTTAAAAGCATACCATGCTGTCATGTTGCAACTATCTAACTTACAGAAGTTTTACTTGCTTAGATTTTCAAGAAAAAGGAGGTACATATACATAAATGCAGCAGGAAGAAAAGCCTTACCTGATCTCCTTGCCTGGCAAGAATGCTGACTTCTGTGGAAGCGGCCGAAGCTGCCAGAATTAGATCCCTGTAAGGATGGACACCAGTAGGTTATGACACGTGTGACAATCCATGCAAGGTTTAGCCCTGCAAATCATTATCATCTATCCAAATTCATAATTAACCAAGGAGTTACAACAGTATGAAGCAGACTATTCCTCCCAAGACGAAGGAAACACCATTGGCTCCATCTCTGTACAATGTTTGCCCTTTTTTCCTTTAAAATTAGTCAGCGTACATTGTCATGAAAACAAAGGAGAAACTAGCCATGCTTTCATAAAGCATTTTCAAAGTGGCAATTTCATTTGGCTCATGTTCAGGTCTTATGTAGTTTACAGAAGGGAGAAATACTACAAGAAGCACAGACTACTCAGACATGCACAAGGGCAAAGCTTTGCCATGATTCTCACAACCCACCATTCCTCAACATAGTTGAGGTAGTAATGATGTTGCCTTTCAGCACAGCTTCCATAACAAGGTTCCATGAAATTCACAAACTTTTCTGGTCGCTTCTCTTCCTTTTTCTGTAAGACCAACATTAATAATTTACTGCCCAACGCAGAAATTAGTAACATAAATATGACTTCATTGAGGTACAGTAAACTCAAATTCCAAATGACATCCACAATAAAAGCAGGTTGCCACTGTCATAAACCAATAAAGAACAAGCAAGAAACTTCTCTGTAGCTGTGACTTGTTGGTAACTCACAGGCAACAGTGCTACAACCACTTCTGGAGGCGTTTCCAGTGTCCCATCAGCAGCTGCATACACAATAGCAAAGACATATGTGCCAATCCACAGCACATCCAAAACTAGAAGAGAAGGAAACAAATACCTCAAGTCAGATACACTTCAAAATACTTCCTTGTAGGGCAATTTTAACTGTGCACAAAACACACAAGCAATGTGACACTGCTAGCAGATGAGGAATCACTAACTGCTAAACTACAAAGATGAAGAACTGCAATGATCTGTCTGCACAGCATCAGTCATACTAGCAGGAAAACTATTTATTTCCCAGAAGTTCCAAATACAAAACCAAAGCAAATGTTTGATTTGCCTGATGACAACGCAGGCCAAACAGCACCAAGTGTTTCTAAAAATGGACGACAGTCTGGCACACCCAAATGGAAGGTTTCTGCTTTCTGAACAATCAAATGTCAAAGCAGTAACAGAATCATAATGAAGAGACAGATGAAGCCCACACCAAGAAATACAGTGGATTAATATCCAGAAATCTCTGTGTTGAAGGCAGATTGCTGTCATGGTATTATCACATCAGTGAGCACAAAACTAATATTTCAGATGTGTATTTACAACATTTTAGAAACAGATCAACACTCTGGCCTACAGTTAGTTTTCCTATGGGACCCAGGGATAAAACACGTAATTCTTCTCCCAAATGATTAAAAAAATGATTCTGTTATTATGTAAGCAGGCTACAGGATGTAACTAACAATAACAGTGGATGAATGAGTGGAAATATTTTAAAGGAGGAAGCAAGTTAAACATAAACAAGAAGATTTACCTTTAACAGGATTGTCTGCCTGATAAAAGGGAGGATAAGGGATTACTTTCTTCTCTTGCAGATTCTGCAAATAAAAATCCTTTTAAGTACTAAGAAAAAAAAACCACCAAACCAAGTAAACTGTAAGCTTTGGAGAAACTGCAAAGAATTGTTTTGTAGTGACTCGCTCTCTTGTTAACACTCATCACATGCCATGATGAAGTCACTACATTTAAGTGGCAGGTGCACACCTTAAACTAAACCCAGCACTGGTCTAAGATGCTTTCATATTGCTGAAGTGCTTGGGCATGGCTCACCACACGCCACTCAACTCAAATTCTGTAACTGAAATGCAAAAAAAAAATCAAAGCACATTGCAAACTAGCAAGCAGGTGTCTTAATGGCGACAACACTTACAGGCAGATACTGCACCACAGTGCCATTTTGCCTCCCCACAGCCAGTTGTTTTCCCTTTGGGCTCCAACACACTAAACAGAAAAGAGAGCTTCATCAGCATTAAGGAAGTGTAGAGTTACAAGGTCCCATAAAGCAGGACCAATAAATTAAAGCTGCTTTTTTTTTTTCCTCTGCAAAACCCTTTGAATCTGAATACAACTCCTGTGAATATCACAGTCTTGCCTTTTGGATTACAGACTGACAGAAGAGCTGAAATTCTTAATCCTCACACTAACTAAGCTGCAAACAAGTTTAAACTTCACTCCCGTGTCCCTCTGTACAGCTTTATATTGCCCTATAGTGGAATATATCCAGTTACATTTCAAACATACACTTCAGTTGACACAAATATATGGGGACAAGTTAAAACCACAGCCAGAGGCCTAAGAATTATATTAGAGCAGTCAGAAAGATGCACCAATTGTGCTAAATTTGGGAGAGAGGAATACAGTCAGTGGTAATTATCAGTGTGATTATATGAGCAGTTTTTTCCATAGTCTTAGGGAGTTTAAACCCTTCTGTTCATGATCTATTTTTTAAGAACCTTCTTCCTGAGACACAAAGCTTGTCTTCTTCCACCTGTGTTTCCTCTTCTCTCCTTAATTATCCAACATCACCTTACCCCAAACTCACCAGAGGTAACAGCGACCGAGGGAGGCAATGTGGCATACACTTTCACAGAGTCTGTGACCTGCAGGACAGAGATGCTGCCATCGGACAGACAGACAGCCACCATGGTGGGACTAGCAGGGTTCCACTTCAGGTCATTGACCATTGCTGCACTTCCTGAGTCCTTGGCCAGCTTGTGATAAGCAAACATACGCTTCTGCTGTTTTGCCTTTTAGGAAAGGAAAACGTTTGAGACAGTCCATGCTGAGCTCAAAACACATTTCTCATAAAGTCATAATCCAAACCAGTTTTGGCCTACCTATAAATTAACAGCTGACAGAAATAAGTGAGGCTTTAAACTGAAGAGGGTAGATTTAGATCAGATATTAGGAGGAAATTATTTACCTAGAGGTTGGTAAGGCAATGGAACAGGTTGACAAGAGAAGTGTTGGATGCACCTTGAAGTGTTCAAGGCCAAGATGATGGGGCCCTGAGGAGCCTGGTCTAGTGCAAGGTAGGAACTAGATGATTTTTAACATCCCTCCTAACCCAAACCATTCTATAATGCTAAGAAGCAGATTCTGAGTTGAATAAAAAACTTCTTTACAAGATACCTCCCACAGGGGCAGAAAACACCACTCAAGGCATGACAACCCCCCTGATGTAGTTTAGGGAAGTAAAACAAAACACTTTGTGTGTGTGTACAGCTTACCTGATTAAAGAGTGTGCGGACATCAAAAAAGCCAATGAAGGAACCAATGTCACTGGACATCATACAGACAGACAAGGTGAGATTATCACAGCTGAGAGCCAAGTGCTGCACTGGAAACTTCATGGGAACTGAGGTACTCTGGACATTCTCCACTTAAAAGACAAAAGATGAGGAGGAGAGGATGAAGTATGGATTTAAACAGCAAAAATTTTTAAAACAATGAAGTTAGAAGTTTATGCAAAAGTCATTAAGCATACAGCATTATAAGCAGTAGCTATCAGAAGGGATGTAGAAAAATTCACTGAGTGAAAGCAAAGCCCTTCATCACTAGCAGTATAGTCTTAAAAGTCTCAAATTTCTTATAAGAGAAAATGGCATTTTCATTCCTCAGTAACATGGAGGAAAAACAAGTGGACACTTTCCAGGTTTTACTCGTGGTACATACACAGGGACACTTCAAGTAGCACCGTTACCAGTGACAACACGAGATGAAAACCAAGCAGTTTTTATTGCCACCAGGTTTTTTTTGCCATTAAATGCACTTAGGTAGTGAGGTGGCAGAAAGCCATCACTTCCTCTCATGTAGGACAGTCCAAGTCCAAGCTTATTTGGGATGAGAACCCTGCCCTCTCTCCTGTCACAAACATCTCAGATATACACGTAGTTTCATGGTTAGAGACAGGTTTCTAACAGCACATGTAAAGACCAGGACATATGATTGCATCTTACCAATGCTATTGGGATCTTCTCCAAGCTGATTTTGCATGAGAAGATCTCTAGTGTGAAAGATCTGCAGGCTGCTTCCTCCACCAGCAAAGACCAGGCCGTATTTGTTCGACACTACAAGGAGGCTGCACCGCTCTTTGGGAAGATCATCAGGAGGATCAAAGATGCGGACCTTCTTCAGAGCTCTGAACTGAAAATCCTGTTGGAAGAAAGTTCAAAAGAAGCTTTATGTATGCTAGTGAACATAAATGGTTTACTTCTGTTTCAGCTTCAGCTGAAAAGTCTCTCCCATACTCATGCTATTGCTGAACATCCTATCACATTTTCTGTTCTGCCTACAAAAGAAAAAAAACTGAGATCACAGCTTTGCTGTTATTGGAAGCACTGGTTGAAGCTCTCTTCTACACAGCAGCCTGCTTTCATAAAACTTGTAGGAGCTGAATCTGTCTCAGACATTTAACTCCTCTCAGAAACATACCTGAAACAGGGAGAAGAAAGAGAAAGGAACAAAAAACCTTGTTGCCTAAAAGTTACAAAACACACAACTACTTGGCTCATCTTTGCTAGCTACTGTAGTTTATCATACACAGAACAGATACAGTTCTTCCTTCCACCCACCACCAGCAATTACTCAGTACAGACTTATTTTGTGCACTCACTCATCTCATAACTTATACTGTCTTTATGTAAAGGGAGAAAAAGAAGAGAAGGTGAGAAATACAACTGTAAAAACATGGCTTTAGAAACAGTACCTGCACTATTACTAATGCAAAACTGTGCTCACATCAAGAATGAGCATCTCTTCTCCAACCACTGACCACAGCATCGTGGTACTTAACATCGTTAACTCAAACCAAGCACGTGATTCTTATTTCATTTCGCCAAAGCACAGAGAAATTGCATTTCTGCAATCTGAGGAAGCTGCAGGAACTCAGAATCTTCTGCAAAACAAACAACCCAAATCTTTAGTTTTGAAAGTATCTGTGCAGAAAGCAGCTGCACAGCCCCAGAGAGACTCAGGGGGCTGGAGGAATGTGTGCTGACAGCCTTGTTCTGCTCACACAGCCTCACAGCAACGCTCTGGAACCACACGGGTGGGCCTGGCTGGCAGCACGCAACAAGACTCCAACTGACAGCAAACACAGAATCACAGAATTGTAGGGGTTGGAAGGGACCTCCAGAGATCATCGAGTCCAACCCTCCCTGCCAAAGCAGGTTCCCAACACCAGGTAACAACCAGGTAAACCTACACCAGGTAAACAACCACACCTGCTCAGGTCTGCTGTTCTCTCAAGCACGTGCTCCCCCAAACAAGGCTCACAGCCAGAAGGGCTCCAAAATGTATCACTCCTCTGCCCAGGTGAGCTCCTTACACCCCTCCCTCCAGCTCTCCCAGTGTTTCAAGAAAACATACGGAGCCTAAAGCCTCCCCACATACTCCAACTTTACCAGGACACCTCTCCACTGCGCCCCGAGCCGATCCATCCCTCCTCCACTCCACAGCCTTGTCCAGACGCTGCCGAGAAGCACTCAAACGCACCCCAAGCCGTGCAGGGGTTCCTCAACAATCCCTCAACGCCACGAACCATACACAGCCCCCTCTCCAGCCTGCTAGGCCCCAGTGACCAAACCCCCCCGACCTATCACCCTCACAGCCCACACCAAACAGCCAGAACCGCGCTCCACTAAGGGCCCTCACAGCCCCACAGCGCTCTGTCACCCTCCTCGCGGCCGGAGTTGACCCCCGAGTACCAAAGCCCCGAGCCCGCCGGTCTGCCACCCCCTCAGAGCCGAACCCACCTTCATTTCCCGCTCGGGGACCAAGTCCCCGTCCTCCCCCATGGTGGCAGTGCCGCAGCCGCGGACCCGCCCTCACAACAGCGCACAATCGCGGAACTCCGCACACCACCGAGGAGCCCCGCGCGACGTTGCGCTCACTTCCGCTTCCGTCGGGGCCGCTCTAGACACAGCCTCTCTATGGTCGGCGGCGACCGGAAGTGCCCCGCAGTCCTCCAGCGGGCACAGTGTATGCCGATCTTGGCGCTGAGCCCGCCCTCGCTGTTTAATAAAGCCTTTATTCCTTGCGTCACGAAGCTGGGGAATGCCTCGGCTGCTCCTCCTACAGCACAGCGCCGGTTGGCTTTGCTGCCCCAGGAAGAACCGCTCTCCATTTTGATAACCCACATCAGATAACCTCAGGCAATTGCTTTAAGAGCAGAGAGGATGAAAAAGTAATCTCACAGGGAAAGAGCTGCACGTGTTTGCTCTCCATAAACACTCATTGGAACAAGCACTGCCACCTGTTTTCTTTATAGAAGGTCAGGCTGGCTTTCAGGAGGTGCCCTCTGTATTTTGTAACATGAACTCAGAGGCACTGGGTCAGTTCTTAGTGATAAAAATCAGCCCAAACCCATCTCTGCGATCTGCTGGAGGGGTTTATATTAACCAACATGGAAAACAGCTCAGCTAATCTGCAACCAATCATTTGGACCAAACTTCAGAAAAACTGAACTAAACACACTGACACGGCGTGGCTTCAGGAGATTTATTTTCAGTCTTTAAAGGAGACTGGTGCTGCTTTTACAATTTTTCTCTCCATTACAGTTTTGGTTATCATGCGGACAGTAGTGAGAATGTTTTTTCTTTAAAAGTGCAGCCTTTGGCAGGAACAATAAGCCTAGGCAAGTTAATCATCTGTGTTTTCCTTTAAAAACTATTCAACCGATTTTAAAAAGTTCAAAGCTGCCAAGAACATTTAAGAAAAACGGGGAAAGGGCAAAGAGCAAACATCTGGATTCCAGAAGTTGTGCGAAGAGCAAGATTCACTGCAGTAACCAGAGTGTGGGCAGCACAGTCCCCGCACTTAGTCCACACAGCCATCATTAGTGTGTAAGCTTTGGGGTTTATACATCAGGGAAGTGTGTCTGGTAGTCCCACAGGACCAAGCTGAAACATATGCAGAGCAGTCTGCAAAGTCAAAGAAAGCAGCTGCATGAAGAAAGATCTTCATCCACAGCTGGTTTGGAAAAGCTCACAGGGCTCACAGTTTGGGCACCTCTAGCTTCCTTCTAATTTCCTCCAAAGCCTTCCTGACGGGCTGCAAAGGCATAACAGCAGGCTTGTTTCTACACTTGGACAGTGAAGTTGTTCAGCAATTATGCTCCTGGTCTGATCCAAGTAGTTTTATCAGAAAGAGGATCCTAAAGTCACTTTAATCATCCCCACTTGCTGGTGTCAGACTTCTCCCTTCCCAGAACACGACTGCAGCTTGGCCTTTTGCAGATTAGCTCTGTGACTCTCTGCTTGCCTCTTTTGCTACGGCTGATCAACAAGTCTCATAGGCCGAGAAAAGCAGAACAAACCCTAAACCAGGAAGGGGCAGGGGGAAGGACCTAAAGCTAAAAAGAGCAATGGGTCAGTGGCTTTTCCTCAGATGAAACAGACTTTGCAGAACTTATTCCTGTAGTCGTGGCTCAGTTGGATTTATGCATCAGGGTTGCAGAGACAGCCCTGAGTTTGTCTGCATTTTGTTCACAGCTCCCCTAGCGAGTTCTTGCCTTTGCCTTGTAGCCAGCCATTAATACAATGGACACAATTTCTAATCTCATTTCTAGTAGGAGCTAGCAGGACACTGTCTGCATGGTTACTCACAGAGCATGTTCCTGCTGACAGGTTAGCTCTGATCCTGTCCCTAAGGCAAACTACAGAGGAAGGACCCAGAAAATTGGCCTGAGAACAGAAGGGCACCGTGGCCCTACTACCTTTGAGGGAGGTGGGGAATTCAGGCAGTGACTTCTGAAAACGTGAACACCTGTGATAAGCACTTCGTTCAAGGTGAAGCCCAATGAATGTCCTTTAGCTGCTAAATTCAATGAGAAGTGTTCCCTTACAACATCGCAGCCTCAGCAGCTGACAAAGGTCTTCCAGAAGTAGAGAACCCAGGCACATCAGGGACATCCCATGCTGATTGTGCAGAACTTGCTCCTGGAGCTGATGAGGACACAGATCCAGGACTAGGGTCTAGATTCCGGTCAGGACGCATAGGACAGAACAGAAGGCACTTATTTGCACCCATGAAGCTGCTATCTGATAGCAAGTCTCTTCAGGAACCTGCTGTGACAAGCACAGCTCTGAATCCATCAGGGCATCATCAAGAAGGGCAGGGGAAAGAGTTAAGATCACAGGACTTTTTTTTTGGTCTCACATTATACTTGGTGCTACAGCTTCTGTCTAGGAAATCAAGTTAGCTAGGGGATACTGCAGAAAGATGCGAGCTGGGGTTACCAGCTTCCCTTGCTGTTCCTCTAAGGCAGGTTAGTTGAAAACTAGGACTGTTCACAGTAAAGAGTAACAAAGCACAGGTAACCTCCGTTACAGACCAGCAAAGCAAACAGTGCCAATTTTCCAGCCTGTCCTCTTCAAGGGAGGCTGGCTATATCTCTCTCCGGAGGTGGACCGGAAGGTTTTGGATTGCTTTCATTGGCTTTTCCTTCAAACATCATGACCCTGAAAAACACAATAGATAATACATATTAAAAAAAGCAGGTGCATTTTCACTCATCATTGAGACTGGGATTATCTTACCTTCTATGCAATGGCCATCTGATAATTACAGAGGACAGAAGCCAACAGAGGGCAGTGCTGCCAGCTGAGCCGGCAGCTTTGCTTTTCCAGCAGCTTCAGGGAGCGAGTTCCCAAAGCCTCTGCTGGTTTTCCTCTCAGAGCCCAGAGGATTAGCACGTTTTACTTAGCCTCTTCCAAAATCCTCTGGGTGCACACTGCATGCTAAGTGCTCCTAAGCACCATCCCTGGCCCACCTTGTGCATAACCATCCAGTAGAACATTCAAAAGTCAAGCCAAACTACAGCAATTACAACCAGAAATAGGACAGATACAAGGAGCAAGGCAGTAGCTAGAAGAATCCCAAGCATTTTGCAACAACCAGTGCTGTCTTCCTCCCTAAGGACTGCAGCTACGCTGGGAATGCCAGCTGCCAGGCTGGATCAAAGGAGTGCACTGCTCTTGGGACAAGTTTTACATTTCTGCTCCTGCTCTAAACACTGCTCAACACACAATGGGGCATCTGTTTGTTAGCAAAAGAAGGGACCCATCTGTGAAAGCTGCCGAAGTTGGAAGAATAGACGATATTGGGCTGGCTGCAGGCTCAGCCTGCTTCAATGAAGAGAGGAACAGAGTTGTCAGAAGAGCGTGTGCTCGGAAAAGGAGCATCCTGACATGCACTGAGGGGGAGAGAAGAGATTGCCAAAAGAATGTAGCAGCTCAGAGAGACGTCCTTCCTCCCAACCTGCCCAGAAAGCTGGCTGCCTTTTTAAAGCTCTTTTCAGAAAGGGGCAGGGGGCATGGAGAGGAGCGGCTCCTATTCATGGCGGGCAGACAAAAGCAGGATCAGCCTCTGTGGCTGAGAAAGGAAAAGACAGGCTTCAATGGGGTGGAGACAGAGCCAAGAAAACCCACCCTGATACCAGAGGGAGCCAAGTGAGCGGTGGGAAGCCATTTGTTACAGCAGGACTTCGAGAGCCCTGTTGAGAGGGCAGAGGAGGCCGTGGGAGGCGAGTGCTGGCAGCTGGTAGCACAGCAAACCTCCCCCAGCACAAGCCAGCCGTCCCAAGCTGGTGTCTTCTCTCCACCTACCAGCTCAAGTTTCAAAAAAATCAGGCAGGGAGGGAGCATTCTGTGGGTTATAGGAGCCAGCAAGACCATCGTTTGCTGCTCACGTCCTCCCTCCTGTTGCACAAGGGTTCTCCTCTCTCACCGCACCACCCAACAGGCACAGCTCCAGCTCTGCCAGGCAGGAGAAATTTCTCTTCCCAGCTCCCCCAGCACCTCCCACATCCCTTCCTGGATGGCACTCACAGTTTAAGTACAGCAGAGCGTTTGCCAAGCATCACGTTAACGAAGTCCTGGTAGGAGATGGTCTCGCTAACCCCTCCGGTCACCTCAGAGATCATCTTCTTCAGCTCTAGATGGGTCTTCGGAACACCCATCTTCTCCATCATCCTTTTGACAGACATCAAATCTGCAAGAGTGAGGCATCAGCACTATTGAAAGATAACTACACTGCACCCGGACCAACCTGGAGGCACAGGCTGGAGCTCGCAGCTCACCTCTTCACCAGGGCTGATGGCACGAAGCTGTCAGCTGAAAGCAGAGAGAAGCCCTCAGTGCAGCCCCATTGCTGTATGGGCAGCAAGGAACAGCACTTCCTATTCATGCAGCTCCAGAATAAAAGAAAAACATACTGTTGCAGAAGAACAGTGCTTAAGAGGCACGTAGGGACACCGCTATTGAGCTCAGAAAGCAGTGCCAAGAATCACAAGGATGCAGAGGGAAGAAAGCAACACTGAGGTTAAAGCTGGAGACAAAGAGGCTCTGGGAACAAGCACTCCTGCCTGGCACTGCAGGTCGTTTCCTTCCATTGCTCTCACCAGGCCAGAGTCCTGCAGCCCCTTCCCACCCGGAAGGGCAGCACAGCAGGGCCAAGTCCTCCAGCTCCCTGGGCTGATTTCAAGGGCTGATGGAGGAGGGGAGCCAGGAAGGAGCCTCCTGCAAGGGTTAAATGCAAGCACTTGCCCTCAGGTGTCTGCTCCAGACATGGAAAAACCTGCATCTTTACTTTACTTCTGCTTTCCAGCCCCAAGGCAGGGCCCTCTTTGCTCAGCCACACAGCCACTTCCTCTTCTTCCCTCCACCTCCACCCCAGCAAACAAGTGCTTCTCCACACCACAAGTGCTGGTGGTTTGACACAGCTTCCTCCTCCAGCCAGGCAAAGCCCAGGAGAGCCCGAGCCCTGCAGCTTCCCTGCTCAGGAGATGCTGAGGATTGAAAACAAAAAGGCCTGAATGGAGAAAAAGAATGAATCATTAAGAGCAAAGACACTAAGCAAAGCATTAGGAGGAGATCAGCACTGAGAAAACTGAGATCACAAAACAGGCAAGAGATTGAGAGAGCCAAGAGCAGGGGCTGCAGAGCCAGGAAGCCTCCAACTGGGGTCCAGGAGATGAGCAAGGCTCGTCCCAAGAGCAGCCCATGATCTTCCTCCCCAGAATCACAATTGCAGAGGGGAGCAGCAGTCAGCAGCAGACACCCTCCCAGCAGGCTGCTGCTTTTCCAGCCCAGTAATGTCCTCGTGTCACTCACCAATCTCGCCTTGGTTGTTCAGGTCAAACTCCATGTACTTCTCTGGAAGAGACATAAAAGCAAGTTAACGGGTCAGAGCTGCTCTGGCAGAGAGACCCAGAGCGGGGGACAGCAGGGCTTTGGAGCAGTGCCTGCTCAGAGCAGTTAAAACAGGAGGTTTGGGCATAGACTGATGCAGGTCAGAGAGGGAAATGATCTCAAGACCCAGTTTTAGCACCCTTATCTCGAGTCCAGCGCTCAAGAGTTAAGCATTCTTTAATTATGGCCGCTTTTGTTTGAGCTAGAAGAAAACATTGGCACAAGAACAAGGTATCAGCTAGCCATGGGTAGCCTTAAAAGGCTTCCAGCCAGAAAAAACAAAGCTCCAGGACAACCTCCCAGAAGGAGTAGCAAGAAAAGCAAAACCCTGAGCACTCCCAAGACAAATCTTGATCGGATTAGGAGGGGATTAAGTGACGTCGTTTCCTGCAATAGCAAGGGACAAACTGCATGGCCCTCCGACACCATGCTACGCTCCAGAGCAGCACCTGCCAGCAGAGATGCTCAAGGACCACATGAAGAGGGCAAAGCCAAAATCGTGCTTAGGAGCAGAGACACTGGAACTGCTGCTTGCCCTTCCAGCCTGGTGTCAAACTTCCCCACACCAGGCAGCTCCAGTGTCTTCAGAGAAATGCAGCCTGCAGACAGCAGCCTGGACAGCTCTGCAGGAAGAAAGCTGGCATGCCACAAAATAGCAGTGAGCTAAGTCAGGAAAGGAGGATTTCAGTCCTGTGCTGCTTCTGATCTTTGCAGAGGCACACCTATGTTTCTTACCCCTCCTCTCCCTTGCTAGTTGTTGCCCATTTAGACTGTAAGCTTTTCAGGCAAGGATTTGTCCATCTTTCAGACCTTACAGCTCCTTGCACTGCAGGGCTCCTTGCCTTCATCACCTCAATTCCATTAAATGAAAGAGCAAGATGCCTGCTGCCATCATCCATCCACGCACAGCTGGAAAGATCTCCACCTGCCCTCCAGTTAGCACTCAGCCCCCAGAAGAGCCTCTAAGGACTCAAATTAGTTGAGAGCTCCCAGGCTGCTCCACTCCCCAAAGGGAAGAATTCCTTTGCCTTGGTTTCAGGGACACCAGCAAGCAGATGAGCGTGAACTGAGAAGCAGCATGCTAATTTAGGGAGCCGAAGGGAAGCAGGGATATTTCACACATTGGAGAATGCCCCAGGACTTGTGCTGGGTGAACCAGGCTGGTGTGCAGCCCCAGGCAGGAGACAGAGGAGCTGCTAGGCATAGTTTCACATGGTGGACTGCTGTCATGAGCTCAGCAGAACAGGTCTATAGGAGTACAGGAACTAAGCAAAGCAGTGTATGCTTCGGACAGAAACACACGCCTCTCTTCGAGCACTAAGCAGCTCATTCTAGATGAAATTGGGTTGTCACACACATGCTCAGGGCCAAAGCAAAGCTTGATGCCCCCTCCCCCCCGCCACAGCAATGGCCTTGTGCAAACGAACTGTCACCCACAGGCAGGGGTCAGTGCTTGGGAACACAACCCCTGCTCTGCCATCTCGGTGCTCAGCACATGTTTTCCTTTCTCCTCAGCTGACACTGAGCCAAAGGCATGGAGAACAGAGGAGCTTTACATCACCATGCGCTAAGCCTCAGCTCACACATTTGTTTTTCCCCTCCCACCCCAGCTGCAGGGATTTGGTGGGGCAAAGCTGTCCTGCAGTACCTCCTCCTCATTTACACAAACACCAAGTGCAAGTGCATTTACAGAGCCCACAGGGGCTCCCAAGGCTCCTGTTGGGGAGGGGAGCAGAAGAACTGCAGAGAAATGCTCCCTCCTCACACAATGAGCCATTGTTGGAGGAGATGGAGGCAGTGTTGCAGAGCAGGACAGCCACAGAGGCAAACTCAGGAGGCAGCAGGAGGAGATGCCAAGGGCTCCTGTTACAGGGAATTCTGTGCTCATGACCTAGGGCTGTAATGCCTGAAGAGCCCCAGTTGTGAATGAAAAACACAGTAGGGCTGCAGCCTTGGTTGGGTTTACATGGTAAGGCTTTGGTAGCAGAGGGGCCACATCCTCCTGAAGATCTCATCAGATCAGAGCCAGCTCCATAAGGGACACATTGCTGGGCCAGAGCTGAGTCGCCAAGTAATGCTGGTTGCACTCTGAGTATATTTAAGAAAGGGAAAAAGCTGTGCAACAGCAGCTGAGAGCCCACGATGGAGCAGGCAGTCCCCCTGCAGCCCACACAGAGCAGATCTCTGTGTGCAGTCCATGGAGGAGCCCACAGTGCAGCAGGTGGATGTGGTCTGAAGCCATCTTACAGCAAAAGAGCCAGAGGACAACAGAAAGGATGGAGAGCACAGGAGGTTCCAGCAGGGCAAGACAAAACTCCAGCCAGCTTTCTCCATGCTAGAATTTCTAGCCAAAATTCACAAGGAAATAGCAAACAATGCCTGAAATGGAAAGAAGGTCAGGCTTGGTTTGGCTGGAACCAGCCTGAGGACAAACCTGGAGGGCACTGACACAGAAGGCATGTTTTCTCAGAGGCCGTGTGGGAAATGACTGCCTCAGCCACTGCTTAGGAACAAACTGGCTGCACTCAGAACAGCCAGATTTTGTCCTTGACGTACTCAGGGGTACAAACTCCAGAGGACACCCGGCAGAACCAGGCTTTTGAGCTGTTCTTCCAGCCCTGAGCCCAGCAGACATCCAAACCTAAGCCCCACACTTGCTGAAAATGGAGCTGGACACGCTTTGGGCAGGACTGGATTAGTGCTGTTGGTTCCAGTACTGATGCCTTGGAAAGAACTAGAGCAGACTGAAGAAACTTTGAGGGAGAAAAACGCTCATTCAGGATGCAGGGAAGAAGTCCTCCCACCAGCTACTGCCTCGTCCATGACAGCAGCCAGCTTGACTCAATACTGAGGCAGCAGCTTTCCTCTGGGGGCTCTCCCACGCCGCAGGTTGTGCAGCAGCAGCCGCCTGCAGGCAGGATGTCTGCATAGTGACACGGCCCTGCCCTGAGAGAGCAAGTGGGGGAAGCACAAGGACTCTAGTGGGAACAGCACCTCCAGGAAGCTTCACTGCATCCCAGTGATACGGGGGAGGTTTCCATCTCAGCTCAGTCCCTTCTGTTACTCAGCAGAAAATCTCAGGCTGAAGAAAAGGATCTGTTCAGAGCAAAATGGGAGAAAAGAAAACCAGTTCTCACCTTTGAACACTGCCAGCTTCTCCTCCAGATCTTCCTCATCACTGAACTTTGGGTCACAGAGAAATTCCTGAAACAGTTAAGAGTATCCCCAAGGTTAGTGAAAGGAAAATAGCCTGGAGGGCACGCATGCACACAGTGCTGCCCAGCAGACCTACACAGCTCTTAGACAGCCACATCTGAGCAACTGTGCTAGGAGGGTTAAAAATTAGTCTAACCCCCCTGTACCTTGCCATTAGCTGCCCCCAGTGCCTCTGACTTCTCACCTGCACGACACCCCTCATACTGCTTCATGTTCATCCAAAGTTTCAGCTCCCAGCATCTCTGCTCAAAGCATGCGCAGCACAAGGACTGGGATCCTATTCTGAACAAGGACTCCTGTTCCTGGCTGAAAGCACTCATCTCAGATTTTAAACTCTTGGGTCAACACTGGGGGCTAGCAGATAGAACATGCAGAGCCTGCAGACTACCCTGCACCCAAGAGGGCAGGAATTGAGAGGGTAAGAACAGGGCTCCATTTATCTGTCTACTCATTTTTCCCTGTTACACTGCTCAGTGTGGATGGAAAATCCCAGGTCAGCTCTGGTTGCTCATCCCAACCCAACCCCTGAAAGTTCCAGGTGCCTGAGAGCACAGAGCAGAGCACGCCCTGCCAGCCCCACCACCATGCCCCATCAGCATCATGGTCCTGCTCCTGCCCTCCCACACCGCCCTGCTCCAGCTACTTAATGACTCGATCTGTGTTCAGAAACAACACTGCATTCTTCAGAGCAGAAGTCATTAACATCTGCACAGCTCATGCACTGCTCATCCAGCACAGAACTCCTCCAGAGGCTCGAGTGGAGAGAGCTGAGGCTGTTCCCTGCTCTGTGCATGTTACTCACCAGTTACCCATGAGGGCAGGATGGGGTGGTCCCTACGAGACAACAGGTAGCAGCCAGTGCTGGTAGTACTGGGACAGCATCACACCATCACCGTGAACCCGGACAGATGTCTCTGCTACCTTGCAGATTCCCAAAGTGACACCAGGGACCCTGGTAACTAAACCCGTGAGACACAGGCTCTCTTGCACACTGTGGGCATCAGCTCAAGCTGAAAGCTGTAGGGAATAGCAGTGTTCCCAGTTCCTTCTTTCATTCTCTTCAGCCAACTTGCTTTTATTGATTTCAGCTTTTTCTACCCAGGGATATCATGTGCCTGCCCAGCACAAAGGGACAATTGGGCTTTGAGACCTGGGTTCAGCCCAATGAAGTCACCGGAGAGCAGAGTCGTGTTACCCACTGAACAGCTTCTGCAAGAGGGGATTGCCAAACCTCCCCAAGAACCGAAATGGAGCCAGAGCATCACCAGGTCACAGCTCCCTCCTGCCCTGTAGGAGCTGCGCACATGGGCAGGATAGGGGATAGGAGAGGAGAGTAGGGGAAGGCAGAAGGACAACTGCATCCCAGTGGGTTGAGGGAAATGCACCTGAGGTGTCACAGCAGGTACAGGGCAGCACGGGGGACACCAGGCACACCTGGCACCCAGACTCCATTCATTTCACTCACAGGGGAACTTCAGCTGTTCCAGCTCAAAGGGAGCAGTATAGTTCAAAGGCATTCCAGCCAGCATACTGCATGCAAGCTGCCCCACCACACTGATAAGGCCAGAGCTCACAATAGTGCACGGGAATTCAGTCCCCAGGGCCGGTGACTCAGTCAAGCGGCCGAAGTTCCTCCCAGAGCCCTTTGCTAACATGCCCATTTTAGGGGGCTTGTTCTATTAATAAGAACTGCTTAAAAATAAGCCCAGCCACTCCCGAGCTCCTGCTCTTTCATGGAGAAAGAGACATATCCAGGTAAGGAAATCCAGCCACACAAATCTCAGCTACTTGCAAAACAATCTGTGCAATGCCAGATCCTTCTTCACTCCTCAGAAAGGCTCCAGTCAGCAAGCCAGGCTCTCCTGTGGCTGTTTCCCTGCCTCCAGAAGCTGGAAAGGGGCTGATGGACGCTTGTGCCTGTCCTGGAGCAGCAGGCACCTGGTCCCCACCAGGCTGAGCTCCCCGCAGCCCAAAGCATTAGGAGGTGAAACCAGGTTGAAACTAATCTGTGCTGGGATTAGGCTTGCCACCTTGATGCACAAGGCAGAATAACGTGATTGCCATTCCCAGGAAGATGGGAACAGCCAGCAGGGGATCCCAGAGGAGCTGTTGAGAAGAGCTGCTGGAAGGAAGAGTCCAATGCTGGGCTCAGCTGGCTTTCAGCAGCACGTGTGCACTCCAGACATTGTCTGCCTCCAGACCCTTAACTGAGTGAGAACTCTGGGGTAGAAATCAGCCAGGAAAACAGGGCTGGGTGGGAGCTGTTTGTTGGGATGAGACAATGAGATTACGCCTGATAGAAATGTGGAAATCATTTTTATGAGGAGTAACTCTCCTGGTCTGCAGCCCTGGGATGGGGCTTGGAAAGCCCCCTCCTTGACTACAGCCACAGTCAGCCAGCTCTGCAGCTGGGTGCTCCATGCAGGAGCTGCTCCTCTGCATGGCTGCTCACAGCAGCCCCCACCAAGACAACACACAGGACAGCAAGGACACAAACAAGTAGCTCCCATCTACAAGAACAGGGAAGTTATGTAGCTTGTTTCATTTTTTGTCATCCAGACCTTGCCAAGAGGAACAGCCTGCCAGGAGCAATGGCTGCTTTGAGAGAACTAGAAGCTTATGCCCTGCATGAGAGGAATAGAAGCTTCCAGGGCACAGCACTGGGCATTATTCTGCAGTGTGTGCTGCACTGCACCTCATCCCCACAGATACTGCCTGCAGGAGGATCCCACACCCACCCCAAACCAGGCTGCAGGACAGCCTTGAAGCAGCAGAACTGCAGTGATGGGCACAGCAGCCTTCCTCTCAATCCAAGTGGGCAGCATCCCCTATGGGAATGCTTGCAGACCACCTGCCCCTGCGCTGGGGCACCTCACCCACTTCAAGCAGTCTGTTACAAAGGCTCTATTTTAGCCAAGTGCTCCTATTACCCTGCAGCACCTCCTGGGTTGTAATCACCTAATTCCCTCCCCAGTGACCTACATAACCTCCACCTCAGCTCTCAGCCCTGCTGGGAGGAACGCACCAGCACTTCTCCTTGCCCAGTTAACACAAGGGCAAAGCAAAGCAAGTCCACTGCCTCCTCTGGGCTCCCAGCTGGTGCAGCTCTGATTTCCCCACCTCTAACACAAAGAGGGCACTGCCTGCATCAGCAAGGCATCATCAACCTCACTTAAAAGTGACCCAAAAGTGACCCTAAGCGATCTCGTTTCAAGGTTAAAACCTCCTTTTCACCCTCAGAATGGCTCTCAGCCAGAAGGGACACCATAAGCCATGGCAAGGCAGAGGTGTGGCAAACCCCCAGCTCAAGGAAGGGACTCCACCAGAGCCCGCTGCCCAGGGCACACAGCTCAGCACACTTCGCCCTGATCCAGGAGCTCCGTTCCCACTGCCCAAGGCCTGAGAATCACCCAGCAACTTCCCGTTCCCCTCGCTGTGATTAAAGAGTTAAGAACCTTGAAGCAGCTCTTCGGAACAGCCAAGAGAGGAATTAAAAGCACCTTATGCAGGGAGGGGAGATTGAGGAACAACAGCTCCCGTGGCTGCTGGGCTGCTTTCCCAAAGGGAACTTCACAGCATGCAGCACAGAGCACCCATGGGATGGGTGAAGAGCAGCCGGCTCGGAGGACAACCCTATAGACAGAGGGGACGGAGAACCACCGCACGCAGCGCTCGCACCCCGCCTCCGTCCATTTCCTCCGGGGGGACACCTGCCGCAAGTCGGGGGCAAGCAATGGGAGCGGCTCTACCCGCCTCCTCCCGACCCTCCCGCAGCCCCCCGCCCGCACCTTATTGATCTCCTCCAGCCGCCCGTTCTGCGGGGCACGCCGCGGTCCCCCTCCGCTCGGCCGTCGCGGAGCCGCCATCGCGCGGAGCCGCCCCGTCCCCCGCCGCAGCCTTAAGTAGGGGCGGGCCGGGCCGGGCTGTAGGGCCCCCGCCCCCCTGTTTAACCCTTCCCCGCTGGAAAGCGAGCCCGGTGTCCGCGGGATGGAAATCCGCAGGGAAGTACAGATTTCAAGAAAGAAAAAGTGAAGAAACGGCAGAGCGGCACCCACTCTGCTCGCGGTATTCCCCGACGGGCGGGACGTGACCGAAGAGGGTCGGGAAGACGGGAAAAGGACGGGATGGGGACGAGAAGGGGACGGTCTCCCCCTAGCGCACAGCCCGGGGGTGCCGGGGGCATTGCTCCGGCCGCAGAGCTCCGGGCTGCTATCTGGGAGCAGCTGTGCAAAGTACGTCGGTGCGCGTTGCACCTCGCTCAGGAGCGCATCAACGTGTGTCCCGGCCGGGATCTAACAGGAGGCGGCCTTCAGCCCATCGCATCCCCGGCAATCTCAGCGAGACATCGTTTTTCTAAGTGCTGCATTAAAGCGTCCTTAGCAGGAGGCGGCGAGCAGCATCCCGCACCTCCCCGCAGCTGCGTTAAACCCCGGGGGCATCCCTGCAAAAAGCAGCAGCAGCACATGGACAGTGTGTGCTCGTCCTGCTGCCTTGCACCCGGGGTGGACGGGCAGCTCCGTGTTACATGAAGAACTTTTAATGGATACAGCTGTAGGCAAGTGTCACCAGCTAAAAAAACAGTGCCAGGAAGAGCAGGAGGGAGGGTGAACCACATCTCCAGCCATGCACACAAGGCAGGGGCTCGACGCTTCTGTATCAGCAAGCTGGTGTGCTAAGTAGAGACATGTAACTGTCTTCTCAGGGAGACAGCAGTGCCTGTGATTCCTTGCCTCCCAGCCGAGCCGCATCACGCTGTGCTCTCACTGCTGCATGGCTTTGCTTTTGCTGAGCGTGGAGCCCCTGCCATTATGCTCCTTGGTCAGAAGGAAGAGATGGGTTTGCTCAGGGCAGGAAAATGCTGTGCCCTTTGCAGACCTTTGGACCAGCAGAAGATGGAGGTGGGGGAATCCAAGGTCTGTGGCAATGGTTTTACAATTAGCATCACATCAGACTTCAGCAAACCTGAGTTCCTGTGCTGTGAGCAAAGGAACACGGGTAAAGTAGGTTAATGAGTGAACTGGGCTCCAGCCTGTAATGGACCTCTGTGCTGCAGTGGGGAAGGAGGGATGGAGGGTTGTGTCCAGTGGGGAAGATTGGTGACAGTTCTTTGTTCTCTGCCTGGTGAAAGCAATGCTGTGACAGCTCTGTCCACACCTCATGCATCCCTTTGGCTGCTTTGTCTCCTGGCCTGAGGGATGGAGCTGGTGGCTGAAGCTATGCACAGGGCACTTGGGATGCTAAGTAGAACCAGTGCGGGTAAGGACCTGAGTGCAATATTGTATGGAGGGCAATGTAAAGAGCAGAGCAGCAGGAGGGATGATGCTGGTAAAGTGGGTGTCCTTCACTCTGCTGGTCACCGTTGAGGGCAATGGGAGGTGTTGGGGCAGCAGCCAGGGACCCATCACTGCCACTTGGAGCAGCCTTCAGGGAGGCTCCGCAAAATGTCCTCCAGGTTCTGTTTGTCGGCCAGGATCTCCACCAAGTCGCTCTCAAACGCCCGGATCCTATCCTGCTGCAGCTCTGCCTCCTGCTGCAGCTGCCTGAGCCGCGTGGCCAGGGCTCCTGGAGCACTGAGCCGCAGCCGCAGCCGCTCCAGCTGCAGCCGCCCGGCACCCAGCACCGCCTCTGCCTGCATGCCTGACTCCAGGCCTCCTGGGTGAGGTGAAAAAGTGAGGGTGAGAGACAGGAGCAGGGCAGGATGCAGCCATGCTCTGACCATCAGCACCAGCTGACTGGGAGGGAGCCGGTACAGCGGGACATAGAGGCAGGGCAGCGATCACGGATAAGCAAATATCCATGGCCTGGGCACATCTTTCTCTTACGTATGGATGATGGTTTCTAGCCCTTACCTCAGTCTGCTCCTCTTGGAGATGACAAGGAAAAGCACTGTCCACACACCAGGCACGAGCACATGCTCTGCACACCCCAATTCATCCTACACAATGGCTTATCCCTGACACACAGCCCCACAGAAGCTTTGCGGGACCCAGAGCCACCTCTGGTGCAGGGCATCCAGCTGAGCCTGGACAGTGCTAATCCCATCCCCAACCCCATAACTGGCACATCCCTTCCCCCACACCCCCCAGCACACCCTAGGCCCAATACCCAGGGCCTCAACCCTCACCCAGGCTGTGCAGCAGATCATTCAGGGTCTCGATGTCTGCTATCAGTGAACCCCGGGCTTCCTGCAGGCTTTTTGCCATCTTGCTCACCTCCGTCCCCACCTTGCAACACAGAGACACCTGGATCAGGGACACTGGTGACCCTTGGCTGGATCAGACAAGGAACAGCCCCAAGGCATTCCCTATTCTGTGCTGCTCCTGATGCTCTGTGCTGCAGACAAAGCTCCTGGACAGGATACAGCCACACGAGGGGACCTGACTCACCTGCTCTGCCTCCTCCAGGCTCCCCCTGAGCTCCTCAGCCATGCGCTGCTGCTGGGACAGCTGCTGCTGGGTCTCGTTGACACGTGTGGTGAGTGTCCTGGTGTGCTTGCGAGCCTGCTTGCTGCCCTGCAGCACAGCCTGGGCCCTCTGCCAATGACAGAGGTGGGGACAGTCACCCCAGCAGACAGCAGCGGGGGTCCTGCTCCCTGCACCCCAATCCCTCTGCTCAGACCTTACTGCTCTCTGCAGCAACACGCTCAGCCTCCCCTGCCTTCTTCCTGGCCGCGCTGGAGACAGACAAGGAGTTTCCCATCATTTTCTCCGCCTGTTTAATCTTCTTCTGGGCCTCCACCATCGTTCTGTCCCGCACTTGTGCCATTCTCCTTCTCAGGGCAGCACGACCCTTCCGATGCCCCAGCACCTTCCTCATGCCTGCAGGGACAGCCAACCTTTGGGCACCCAGTGCAGGCACCCAGGCTGTGAGCAGAAATGTTCTGCCCAGAGTCTTTTACCTTCCAAGCTACCCAGGAGGGACTCCGCACCAGAGATCACTGCTTTCCCCTGTGAGACTGCTGAGGTGGACAGATTACGAGCAAAGCCGGCCCGGTCTTGGAGCTGGGGATGGGAGGGCAGGAGTGAGGCTGGGGAGAGGGCAAAGAGCTGCTGGAGCCCCAGCCCTGTGCCTTGGATGGGATGCAGGAGAAGGATGCACCCAATATGCCCACATCTCCAGCTGGCACGGGGCTTCCCCATCATTTATTTTGTGGCTAAGCAGTGATTACCTGTACAAAGCTTTGAGTGCCCTGCAGGTCCCGGCGCAGCCTAGCTGCCATGCTGAGAGATGCTGTGATGCTCTGCCAAGCTGCTGGCTCCTGCGCCTGCGCTGTCTGCTCCAGTACTGCCACCTCCTGTGCCAGGGCCCCAGCTTGCACCAGCAGCACCTGCTGTAGGGAGAGAGCTACCAACAACTCCAGGAGGGCATCTCCCAGCACAGGAGGGAGCAAGACTGATGGGTACAGTATGGGATGCAAACAGGAGCTGGATGCTGCTCACCTGCCCTGGAGCAGTCACCTGCTGAAGCTTCTTGGCCATGCCTACGTTTGCCTCCTGGATGGCTGTGAGAGCTCTCCTGGCTTCCACTGCCACCTCTTCCATGCCAGCACCCAGCTCCTTCCATGCCCACTGAATTTCTTCATACCTATGTGGACAGGATGCCATGGGCACCCAAAGCCAAGCAGTGCTTCAAAGCACAAGTGGCAGCTTGGGACATGGGAAGGAGTCTGAAACACTCCCAGCATGGAGCCCCCTGGCTCTCCACTTTGCAGTGCTGCCGTGCAATGAGTTTGTAGGGACTCTGTCATATCCCCAGGCCAGGGGGAAGGGAATCCATTGCCCCACTCCCCCCACTGCCAGCTTCTAACCCAGCCTCCAGCTCCTTCTGTGCCTCATGTGCCACTCTCCCCTCCAGCAGTGTCCTCAGGAGCTCATGGCTGGTGTTGGAGGCACCCAGCGCTCTCCTCACTGCCGCCTCCACCTGTGCTGCAATATCCCCGTGCCTGCAGGGACAAGGGGACGTGGGGAGGTGTCACTGGGACTGGTCTCTGTGTATTGGCATCAGACAGGGTCTGGGCTTCCCTGTTTCCACCACCACCAACCATGAGTGTGTGCCAGGAAGGTCCCAGCACAGCAGTTGTCCCTGTGGTGCCCAACATACCTCTCTGCCAGCACCCGTGCCTCCATTGCCAAGCGGCTCCAGTTGGTGGGAAGCAGGGGGATCTCCAGGGGAATATCCTTGCAATACAAACAACAGCAGTGAGACCCCAGTGCCATACCCACGTGGATCTGCTGCCCCAAGACAGCCAGTACCCTCAGGAGCCCGCACCGTGGCAGCCAGAGTGTTGGTAGCATGCAGGATTTCCCTCTGTGCTGACTGCAGCACAGCCCTGATCTCTGACAGCAGTGTGCAGGTCTTGGTGGGTCCCTGGCTGGAGCAGCCACTAGCTCTGATGGCATTGCTGAGATGGCCCCCTGCAGTGCTCAGCATCTCTGACAGCCGTCCCACCTGTGCTGAGAGCATGGCATGGGCACCTGTGGGCATATAAACAGCTGCTTAGTGCAACTTCTGGCTGTGCTGGCCCCCATGGGTGCTTGGGGTTGAAGCGCCCGCAGGGTGAAGCCCACCACCAGCTGCCCCACAATGGCTGTGAGGTTCATCCCTGCCCTCCAAAGTGCACCAATCTGCACCTGGAATTGGCCTGCAGCACCCCACAGTGTTCTGTGCCATTGCCCTCCCAGGCTGTCCTCCCCATCTTCGTCATCCCATTGCTGACACAGGATCCCCTTGCATCCACCCAGTCACATCATGGCACCCAGCTTCCCTGCAGGGATGACACAAGGCTTTCTGCTTCCCAGCCCCACTGGGGCTGCCTCTTACCTTGCAGGAGGTGTTGTGTGCTCAGCCCATCTCCCCGGCTTGCATCTCCCATCTCAAGGGGCTGCCCCAGGTGGAGCTCACAGCCTGGTTCTTGCAGCCATTCCTCCGCCTCCTGCAGCTTCACCCTGAGCCGCTCCACCTGCAGGTGAGACATGGGGGCATGGCAATGCAGCGTGGGAGCACCACACCACCTGGGCAGGGCATAGGGCATACCCCATCCTTCACCAGCCCATAGCAGGTGGGACACGGCTGGCAGCTGGAGCTCGGTGGGTCAGGAAAGAAGTTGGCCTGGCAGCGGTCGCACTTATAGCCCACAAAACCGGGGCGGCAGAGGCAGGTGCTGTTCTCATGGCACTGCGCGCTGGCGGAGCCCAGCGGGGAGCAGTTGCATGCTACAACGGTGGCAAGAAGGTGTCACACCACAACTGCCAGCCCCGTGCTTAGGGCCGAGCTGCCCTCCCCGGTACCTCGGCAGCCCCTGGCTGAGAAGCCGAAGAAGCCGTGCTCGCATCTGTCGCAGCGCAGCCCTGTGACACCCGGCTGGCAGGAGCACTGCCCCGTCACCGCATGGCACCCACTGTCCTGGGACCCCATTGGGTGGCACTCACAGCTGTGCACCAAGGAGCAGAGAGTGCAGTGAGCAGGCACTAAGGAGCGAGGCACAGAGCACCCGCTGTGCCCCACTCACCTCTTGCAGCCCACGGCAGCCTGCAGCCCATAGTAGCCGTGCTGGCACAGCTCACAGGTTCTGCCCAACACGTGTGGGAGGCAGTAGCATTGCCCCGTGCCCGGATCGCAGCCCTCCAGCCCCAAGGCTGAGCCATCAGGGTTGCAGTTGCACGCTATGAAGACAAAATGCTGCTTGCACCCCAGCATGAAGCAGTGCAGAGAGGGGACAGAAACACACTGCTGAGCTTTCATGGCTAACACAGCCCGTTGCTCGGCCTCTAAACCCAGTGGGTATCCCTTCTGCCTGCCCCATTGGGAGGGTCTGGGCTGGGGTGGGGGCAGCAGGGCCAGTCCTGGCCATATACATACGTGCACACTTCCCAGCAGGGCTGGGGGCCAACGCATCCCCATAGAACCCTGGCTGACACTGGTGGCACTGCTCTCCTGTTGTGTTGTGCAGGCAGCGCAGGCAGCGCCCGGTCAAGGAATCGCAGTTCCCCACGGCATTGAGGTCCACGTTCCCATGACACTGACAGGGGATGCAGGGACGCACGGGACCTCTCTGCCCCAAGGGGTCCCCAAAAAATCCATCATCGCACAGCTCGCAGCGCTTCCCTGCAAAGCAAAAAGTGTGCAGAGGGGTCCAGCTGAACCGCAGCCCCCTCCCCACATCCCAACCTCACCTCTCTGCCCTGGAGGGCAGTGGGTGCACACCACCTCCCCGCTGCTGGGCAGCTGAGTGCAGGGTGAGCCATCAGGGCACGGGCACGGCTTGCAGTCATCGGGTTGCCCGGTGAAGGGGTTGCCATAAAACCCGGGGCTGCAGCGCTCGCAGGAGGGGCCCTCTGTGTTGTGCAAGCAGTGGCAGCGCCCTGTGAGATGAGAAATGGAGATGTGGTGCCAGGAGGGATTTGCAGCTCCTATCAAGGAGCCACACTGTTTGCATGTTCCCAAAGCAGCCAGTCACACTTTCCCCCGTCCCCTCCCCTTGCCCAGCTCTTGTTTGGAGGAGGAGGATGTTGTGCAGGCGTGAGGTGGATGCAGGCAGCCACAGCATCGTGCCCTAAGTCTGCCGGCGCCTGCAGTAATGGACAACACATTTCCCAGCGCCGAGCTGCCGTGCTCTCAGCCTGGGATGGAAAACACAATCGGGCGGCTGCGACCCAGCGGGGAGCGAGCGTCTCCTCGAGCCGAGCTGGTGAGTCACAGCCGTCCGCAGTCAGCTGGGAACTGGAGGAGGAGGAGGAAGGATGCTCAAGGACCTCCGCCTCCATACAGATGCTTTGCTGATGGAGAGGGGTCAGAGGGGTTCAGGTGACAGCAGGCAGGTTGTGCAAGAGGGAATGGGTGTGTTTCCTTTTTTCCCACAGTTAGACAGGAATGGTCAACTGAGAGCAAAGGAAAAGCAGGCGGCAGAAAGGAGGGGAAAAAACAGCAGAAGGAAACAACACAGGGGCCAGGACATCAAAGCTCCCAGGGCTCAACCCTGTCCCAGCAAGATGCAGGCTGTCTGCAGCCCGGTGTTGTGTGTTGCTGGCAGAGCAGAGGCACACGCTGAACAAAATGTTTCTTCCAGCCCTTCCCATCCTGCCCATAAAGTTCTGTTGTTCCTTTCCACGTGCCCAGGGTCCCATCCGGGTACTGCACACATCACCTCATCTGCATCTCTTCCCAGCACCGATCTGTGCTGTTGCTTGCTGTAGGGATGCACAGGAAGCCAGGCAGCATCTTTGAGCCTCTGCTCTGTGTTTCCCTGACCTCCAGGATGGCTTCCAGCATTCCTCAGAATAAGCAAAGACACAGATGTGCTCCCCATGCTCACTGTGATCCAGCAAGCAGAGGGACCGGGTGCGCACCTGAGAGTGGCTCGCAGTCCCCATGCTGGTTGCAGGTGCAGGGCACACAGGTGACAAAGGGGCCACCGAAGGGGATGTCCCGCTTGAAGCCAGGTGCACAGGATTCGCAGAAGGACCCGGTGTAGCCAGAGGGACACGTGCACTCCTCCACCCATCCTGCCCACGTGCCTGCACCTCGGCGAGCTGATGTGAGCTGCACCCGGCTCAGCCATAGCCTGCCTGCAAGGGGGGAGAGCAGCGTGGGGATGGGGGCATGCACAATGGTCCCAGCTCTCCGTTCTGCCTGGAAATGCTCCATAAAGCCACGGGTTTAACTGCTGATCTCCTGTTCCCAGCTCTATGGGACGCTGCCCACAGCCACCCACCTGGCCCAGGGCCACGGCTCACACGGAGGCGAAGGGCAGTGAGGTTGGAGAGCAGGCGCTGGAAGCTGAAGGCTGACAGCAAAGGCTCTGTGCCCTCCTCTGCCTCATGCAGCCTGTTGGAGGAGGAGTGTGGGAGGAAGGCTTCAGTTCAGCTGCCAAACTGTGACCTGGGCACACAGAGCAATCTGCGGCATCTCAACCCCCACCATGGAGCTTCAGTGTCCCAAAGTCACCCCAAGGAGCACCACGGCACACCTGAAGGTGACAGTCTGCTTCCCATCCTGTGCCTGGCTCTCACTGCTGGACATGGTGACCTCCAGCCCCTCACCCTCCAGCACCAGCTGGACCCCAAGCAGAAACATCCCACTTTCTGCCCTGGTTCCATTCCCCTCCGTTCTCAGCAGCAGGGACAGGGGCTGCCCGTAGCTCAGACGCTGGTTCTGCAGAAACTTCTCTGTGGGAGGAAAGGAAAAGAAAATCTGAAGGACATGGATGTACCACTCTTATGGGGCCTCTGGTCCCACTTTAGCAGTGGGATGTCACACATAGCGGAACAGACCCCAGGAGCCCAGCACATACCCGGTGCACGGAGGTTCAGTGGCTCTTCTTTTTCCCACTCAGTGCCAATCTCCCCATCGGCCCAGTGCAGAGGCACTGCCACATCCCGCACAGCTGCAGCCCAGCCTTCCAACCCTATGGGACAGCACAAAGGAGAGCAGTGAACCCCCATACCCCCAGCACCCCAGTGCTGCTTTTGGGGCTCCACCCCTGCCCATGAACTCCTCTGGTCTCTTGCCAGGAGCCAGCACTTTGCATTGCCCAGCCTCACCCTGGCTCTGTGCTCTCCCAGTGGCCCTGGCTGCCTCCATCCCCCCATCCTCATCTGTTTATTTGCTTAGAGTTGGAGGAAATTGTTATCTTTAAACTTTTGCCCCCCTGCTTGTGCTGCGGCACCGTGGGCTGGAATGTGCAGGAAGCACAGCAAGGGACGGGGTGTAATTGCATTACGGTTGGTTTCCTTTGGAAATCAGTGAAACTCTCCCCCACTCTCAACAGTTATTTATTTCTTCCAGCCCTGCATGCCCTCCCTAACAGAGCAGTCCCAAACTGGCGAGACCACAGGAAGGAAGGGGAAAAGACACTGCATGAAGCCTGGTTTCCTTTCCAGGCTGCGCAAGACAGGACAGCAATTGGCAGAGGGGCTTAAATGCCAGCAGGATAAATGCTGGCTATGTGTATTCAGCTCTGTCTGTGCTTCAGGGTGCAGGCAATGCAGAGCTGGACATGAGTACCCCTCATGTCTACATGGTTACCCATGGTGGGTGCCCGTACCGTGCCCCTGCTGCACAGCAGATGGCATGCTTTCCCCGAGCATCCCACATCCACACACATCCCTGGATGCCAATGGGGAGATCCCCCAGCCCACCTCCTGCCCTGCCCTAGTCCAGCCACAGGTGGGGAGAGGAGGGAGGTGAATTTCCCTCCATCATTTTTGTTTGTAACATTCTGACCCTTTTTTTAGTGCTCTGGCAGTCCTTGGTGTGTCCAGCCCTGCAGTGCTCCCCAAGCCATGGACAGAACACAGAGGGATGCCCTGAGGGAGAGCCTGCCCCTTGTGGAGCTGGGGGCAAAAACAGAGATTTGACAGCAAAATAGAGAAAAAGCAGATAAATCCCCCTCCCAACCATCAGCATTGGTGACTCCCAGGCAGGGTACCCAGCCCCGAGGAGGAGGGATGCTCAGCTCCAAAGAGGAGGGATGCTCAGTCCCAAGGAGGAGGGGATGCTCAACCCCAGCCTTTCCTAACCTTCCAGGTTTCCTGGCCCAAGCCCATATCTTCCACCTCATCCGGGGCCAGGAATTCCATACCTTCCCTGAAGTCAGAGTAGATGTGTGTCACCTCGTAGCCATTTGCTGCCATGCAGACGGCGGAGTGGCCATAGCAAAAACAGCTGGTGCAGCCAGTGGGGTTGTGGGGCTGTAGGTTGAACCAGCCGGGCTGGCACCTGGTATAGGCATGAAACAAGATCACATGGCACGGGGGAGGCAGAGCTGCAGGGAACCATACGGCATCCCGGTGGCTGATCCCAGGGTGGAAAGGAGCCACAGCTCCATCCTCATCCCGCAGTGCTTACCTGTTGCACAGGTGCCCCTCCACCCTCTCCTTGCAGGTGCAATGCCCAGTGTTGGGGTCACAGGTGCCCACGCTGCCCGCAGGGTCACAGGCACAGGGTCTGGCCGGGCCAAGACGTGGGTGTAGGATGAGCCCTGGTCCCATCCCATGTCCCAGCACGGCCAGGGCCCCCCTCACCTGCAGCCACCCTCGCTCAGGCTGTGGTAACCATCCTTGCAGCGCTCGCACTTCCAACCTGTCACGTTGGCTTTGCAGGTGCAGGTCCCTGATCTGTCACACTGGGGCCGCAGGGAACCTGCAAGGACACGGCCAACCTGAGCTGCCCACAGGTGGGCAGGTGACGGGGGAACCCTGTGCTCGAGGCCAGGGCCAGGAGCTGTGCCATAGCAAGGAGCCCACCCCAAGCAGGGCGAACCCAACCCCCTGCGTGGGCCTCTTCCCAAATTCCAATAGACGAGCTTGGCAAAACACAGTGGTGCAGCAGCCCAATGGCACAACCCAAGGTTAGGGAGCACAGGAACGAGCCCTCCCCTCCTGCCCACACCCCACACACCTGCGGGATGGCAGTGGCAGGGCTGGCAGGCAGCCTGCTGCTCCCAGCGGTAGTGGTTCTGCCGGCACTGCTCGCAGCGGGGCCCGGCCGTGTTGTCGCGACAGTTGCGACAGTGCCCCCCGTGGCCGGTGCGGCGGAACAGCTCCGCGTCGTAGAAGCATTCCTCCGAGCGGCCGCTGCAGTTGCAAGCTAGGGGGAGAACCAGGAGGGGCGGTTGGGGCCCGTGGGGCTCGGATGAGGGTCCTTGGGGTGATGCTGTGGATGTGGTGCTCCCCAGCCAGAGCAGCCTTGCTGGATGTGTTCCTCACCACCACCACGAGCCCAAGGTGGGTGCTACTCACGGAGGCACTCGTTGGCAGCCTCGGCGGTGCCACGCGCCCACGGCCGGTCCTGGTAGAAGGGCTGGCAGTGCTGGCAGTCGGTGCCGGCCGTGTTGTGCTGGCACACGCACACCAGCCGCCCTGCCTCATCCGGCGCGCACTCGCCGGCGTGACCATTGCATTTACACCTGCAGGAAACCCGAGCTGCTCTGAGCGCTGCTGAACCGGGATGGTGCTCAAGCTGTTGTGCTGGGGTGGCCGTGTCCCCGAGGCGATCCCGTATGGGAGGTCACACTCTGAGGGTGGCCCATGAGGAGCATTAAGCAGCTCCAGCTGCTGCAGCCCAGAGGGCTCAGACAGAAACGGTGCTCCCGGAGCACGCCCAGCCCCTGTGCCCAGGGGCAGGCAGCTCTCAGCGGGGTGGAGTGTGATGTCTTGTGGCTGGTTTCCTACCTCCCTGCTTGGGGAAGGGCACAGCACAACCCCAGAGCAGCACTGCTGATATCTGTGCCCCACATTGGCCCCCAGTCCCACTGTGGGCTTCTTCAGCTTCTGGGGCTGCAGCCTGTGTCAACCCCTCCGCAGCGCTAGGGTCCCATCTGAGTGGTTTGCTCCTCAAAATGCAATTCAAGCTCTGGAGCTGCCTCAAGCCACATGCATGGTCCCAGGACTCTCCCTGCAGCCCCATCCCAGCCCTCACCTGCCGCCAACAGAGAAGTCAGAGATGGCATAGTAGTACGACTGCAGCACCTTGGGGTCCTTGAAGATGTCATCCCCAAAGGTATTGAGGCGGTTCAGGGAGATGAGCAGGTCGGTGACGGTCACCCACTCCTGCAGGGGACATGGGGAAGGTGCCCTGCAGATAGGACTGGGCCACCAGTACCAACCCTGATCAGGGCACATCCCGCTCCCTTCCTGTCTGCAGGGCAGCATAGGGGCTTTTCTTGGCATCATAGTCTTTAAGTTTGGAAAAGATCTCTCAGATCCCCAAGCCCAACCCACCCCACTGTGCCCACTGACACATCCCTCAGTGCCACATCTGCATGGTTCTGGAACACCTCCAGGGACGGTGACTCCACTGCTCCCTGGGCAGCCTGTGCCAACTCCTGACCACTCTTTTGGAGATGAATTTTTTCCTAATATCCCAACTATTTTACCCTGGTCCCAGGGCCCCACGTTGTCACTCCTCTCCCACCCCACTGGTACCTGCAGCGTGGGACTCCCATCAAAACTGTAGGCACTGGGACGGCCCTCAAGGGTGGAGAAAGCCACGTTGCCACCACTCAGTGGGGAGATGTCACTGAACTCGTCGGTGCAGAAGGCCACCTGCTCGTCCTCACCTGGCCGCAGGTACTGCCTCTGCCGCTTCCCGTAGGTCTTAGAATCATAGAATCATAGAAACACTGAGTTTGGAGAAGACCTCTGAGCTCCTCAAGCCCGAGCCCAGCCCATCCCACCATGCCCACTGGCACATCCCTCAATACCACATCTCCACCGTTCTGGAACTGCTCCAGGGGCAGCGACTCCACCGCTCCCTGGGCAGCCCATACCGATACCTGACCTCTCCTTCAGAGAAGGAATTTCCTAATAACCAACCTTCTCACAGGACGCGCTGTAGAACTGGAAGGGCACCCAGGGGCCATCGGAATGGCTGCGCTTGTAAATGGCGAAGCTCTCGGGGCGACTGGTGTGGAACTTCAGGCGCACGTAGGTGATCTCGTAGGACTTTCCTGGGGACACAGCCACCATGATGTCTTCCTCTCCCATCCCAGCTGGGACAGTGGCCAACAGCACCGGGGCCAAAATCATCTCGGTGCTACATCCCACGTGGCTGCTGGCATTTTCCCAGGGTGGGCAGAACTCGCCACCCATCCACCTGGATGCCACTGCCCAAACCCTGCCCAGCCCCAAATCGGCTCTTGACTCTACTGCAACCTTTGCATGAGGGTAACGGGTAGGTGGTGTGGGCCAGGAGCTGGTGCAAAGCCAGGGACTAAGCAGCAGCTGGGAACAATCAGGTCTTGGTGCTCATCATCATCCCCCATGCAATGGGGAGAGGGTCAAGGGCAGTCCAGGGAGCTGCACGCCAGGACCCGGCCTTGCTGCTGCCTTTATTGGGCTGAAGACAAACAGAGGACATCGATCCCTGGGGTGGCCAACGCAGCTCTGAAATATCTTGAAAGAACCGCTACAAAGAGGGAGGGAAACTACACCAAAGTGAACATCAGAACTGCCTAATTGCCACAAATGAAGGACCGGCTCAAAGAGCAGATTGCTCCATCGCAGCACCGCTCCTGACTGCGCAAAACAATTAGCTGTGAGGTTTTGGCTTTATTTGAAAAGATAATGAGTTGGGAATGTTAGAGGGGTTATTCCAGGACTAGGAAAACAAGCCTTTAATTGGGCCCATATGAATACCGTCGCATATGTGCTGCGACTTTGCTGCAGGGGAGCTGAGCCCAGCCTGGCTACCGGCGCTGGGGACATGGAGACTGGGCCACCCGCCCTGAGGTAAGCGTGGATGGGAAGGTGCTGTGACAGCACGGCTGGGCTGCTCCACGATTACCTCTCCCCAAAGCCCCCGGGACATGGCTGCACCGATGCTGGTGGGATGCCCTTGTCCCAGCCCCACAGGCGCCCGTTCCCAGACAGCGTGGCCCCGGGGGACCCTTGGCCAAGCAGAGGGGTCGGGAGAGGGCTGGAGCTGTGAGCTGTGTCAATAAACAGCCCCTGCCCCAGGGGACCCTACTGCACGGAGGAGGTCAGGGGGCCCACGTGGGAGCTGCAGCAGAGAAAGCGCGCTGCGGTTATCCCAAGTGATGCATGCTTTTTTCCAGACAGTCCCTTTTGTTGGCCAAATTGTGTTCTCTTCCTTCAAAGAAACCCAGAGTGCAGCCCACGATGTCTCCCTGGCAGGGAGCAGGGCTGGCACACTGCTGGGTGGGGACATCAGGGACAGGAGTGTGGGTGGCAACAGGGGGGGATGGTGACCAGGACTCCCAGCTCCCCAGGGAACTCCGGTGCCTTTTGCTTTTCCAAATGTATGGGTATGGTGGGTTCCTCCCTGATGCCAAGGCCAATGCAACCGTGCTCAGGGGTTAGTGATCCTCTCCAAGTCCTGCAGACTGTAATGCACAGCTGAAGACTCATTGAGAAGTGAGATTCAAGGGAGGATAATCTAATTAATGCCAATCAACAGCATACAGGTAAACACAGGTCTCGTCCAGCTCACCCTGCACCCCATTTAATAAGCTCCCCATGCAGCTCCCCTACACAGCCTCATGAGTGAGCTGATGGGGGCTCAATGTGTAGGGTCACAGGCCCATCACTGCAGGCGTGGGACTCATTTGGGGCCATGTCCCAGGGGCTGCAGGGTTGGCCTCAGCACCAACATTTGGGTTTTTCCTCTGTAACCCATACGTAAGCATTAAAACATTAAAAATTGTCTGCAGCTGGGGCTAAAAATGGGGCCCAGAGGCGATGGAAAAGGTCAGGCAGCGATGTGCCAGGCACTTTTTAGTGTAGCAAGATATATGGGGCACGTAGAAACAAGGAGCCCGGGTACACGGGCAGAGGGAAGCACTGGCTCTGGAAGGGATGCAGGGAGCTTGGTGCCGTATTACAGCCTTGAATGGGGCTGCTTCAGCATCGCTTCTCATGTGCAGGGGGAGCTCAGAGCAGACGTCCGCCTGCTTGCAGGGGGCTGGGAACACAGCGATCCTGCAGGGCACACACCGACCCACTGCCTGTCTGTGCCACAACCCCTCACTGCCTCCCTGCAGCACGCCGACGGCAGAAGACAGCAGAGAAGCAAGGTTTTATAGTGCTGGCCAATAGCCGAGATAGTTTAGATGGCAGCAAAACGCAGGAAAAAAAAGATCCTTTTTAACATGCTAGGCATGATCCCACAGGCTGTACGCACCCTGCAAGCACAGTATTTAAAACAGAGGGTCGGCTCACAGCTGGGGAACCCTGCCAGGGTTGCGTGGCATTTACAGGGCTGTGAGTCCCCTAAAATATACATGGCATCCTCGGCACTGTGTGGGGATGAATGGGGACGGGGCTCCACACCCGCAGCCTGCAGGGCTCCTGCTTGACTCCCTCCCTGTAAACCCACATCAGCTTTGCAATGAGGAGCTGGGGAGCACACAGTGCACACGCACGGGCACCGCTGTCCTCTCCTTGCAATGGACCAGGAGATGCTCTTAGCAATGAGCTCTCAGCAAAGAGCACCCTCCCTCCTTGCACCCCACAGCCTGCACTGGGCACGGCGCACCTCCTTCCAACCCAGCGCCCCACGCTCCCCTCTCCCACACCTACCCAGGTGGAGCGTGATGTTGACGGAGTTGGGATGCTGGATGCCGAAGGCCATGGACTGGCTCTGCCACCAGGTGCTCTCCTCCTGGCTGTGGAAGTCGGTGAGGAAAGAGGCGTTGTGGTGCAGCAGCGGGTCGGCGGCATCGCAGCGCTGGCAAAGCTGGCTGGCATCGCGTGCGCCCATCTGCAGGCAGTAATCCTCCGGCGGTGAGCCGCACGTGTTGGTGACCAGCGGGACGCGGCCGAAAGCGGCGTTCTCGAAGACGGGCACGCAGCGGCGGGGCTGCCCCCGGGGGTCGTAGCAGGGGGACGAGCTCACAGCGGCCAGCACCGTCCCCAGCAGGGCCAGCGCCCTGAGCCGGGCCATGGCGAGGATCGGCTCGCTGCGCGCTGAGCCTCCTCCGGCTGGCACGACGAGATGGGATGGGTTGGGATGCGATGCAATGCGATGGGATGGGACAGGCCCCCAGCCCGGCACCTCCTCTCGCTCCGAGGTCCATCTGCTGGATGCTGCTGGGAACGTCAAACGCTCCGTGCGCGGTGCCGGCAGTGGGGCTGGAGCTCCCCCCAAGGCCACGCTGAGCCCCACAGGTGGGGCTGAGCAAGTTGCAACCTCCCCAGCTGGTGCATCCCAGCCCCGTCACTTCGGGAATGCATGGGTTTGGGTCTTTGGCCTCTGAGCATCTCCACTTCTCAGCAGCAGAGATGAGCCTGCAGCAGTTCCCCACCTGTTCACCGTCCCCTCAAATTCATGGAGGCTGCCAATTTTCTCACAGCCTGAAAAGCAAGGAGAAAGTGTGAAAGGCTTTAAAGCACCACTCCAGTGCCCTTTTCTCCTCCCACCTCACTGCTGTCCACTCTCAGCAACCTTCTTGGGACATGGCTCTGTGATCCTCCACGCCAGCACCCGCAGGTGGGGTTCCCAACCTTGATCTGCCATGGCGACAGCCCAGTCCTCTGAGCCAAAATATGCCCCCATAGGTGGGGAAATCTGACCCCCATATGTCCCTCAAATCCCTTCAGAAGGGGATGCTCATTGCACACAGCCTGTGCCAGGACTGTGGCACCCTCTGAACTGCACGTGTTGGACCCAGGCAGACAGGACAGCAACTGCAAAGGGTCCCAGGCAGGCAGGGATGGTGCCATGCCTCACCCTTCCCCCCAGCCCCACTCTGTGGTGTTGGTTTTGCAGAATTTGGGTGATGGAGGAGCCCCACATCTCCCCAAGCTCCGCTAAACTGCACTGCCCACAGAAACCCGGGAAATTTAGCCCTCATCTATAATTTAAGCTCCTTTCCTCTCCCTTCTCCTCTTATTTATTTTATTCTTCTCTGTGCACAGTGCAGGGAGAAAGCACCGGAGGGAAGCTGTGAATCAGAGGTCCTCAGCAGCAGCTCCCGCAGCAGCGCCGCTTCAAAGCCCCATTACCATATATTGACCCAGTGCTGACAGCCTGATCAGCTCTGCTGGGAACGGCCAATTTCCCACTGCCGAGAGCTGAGCTCCATCTGCCTGAGAGCCAACGTCCAGTGGCAAAGGTTTGGGGAGGAAAGTGGAGGGTTTCCAGCTCAGTATTCACCCCCAGAATCTGTAGGGCCAGTTTCAAGGAGGGAATCCGTGTCTTGCGTGGTTGAGGCTTGTTGGGTGTTTTGCTGCCTTGCTCAAATAGGTAGACCACCTCCAAGGGGACCCCCAGACACTAAGTGCAGCCAGATGATTTCCCCACCATTCATCCTCTCCTGCAGAGGGCTTTGGGATGGAGTTGTGATGCTGTGCAGTCAGGGCTGGAGGCAGATCCTGGGATGCATGCATTCACGCAGTGTGCAGGAGCACCCAGACCCATGGTGGTCTGTGAGGCCATCACCCAGATGTCACACTCCTGTATCCACATATGTCCAAATATTTCCTGCACCAGATCACTCCCTTTTCTTTGAGAACAAGATGATGGAGGCATCTTCTCTCCCACCTCTGGGCAGTGACTTCACATGAGAGCTCTCATGTCACCTTGCCATGGGCAAGCATCACCTTGTCAAGAAAAATAGCTAAAATTGGTTATGGGAATCCCTCATTCTTCAGGGCATGGAAGAGCTGGAACAAGGGAATCCAAAGGAGCCATCAGAGCTTGGGTTTGTCCCGGTCATCTCAGCACAGCAAGACCCAATTTCTGCACACAGAGCTGTGGTCTGAGCATGGTGAGGATGTGGGGACCACGCACTGCCCCAGTGCCACCACCCCAACATCACTGCCCCACACCAACCTCACAAGGGTTAAGAGCGGTGGAGGCGGTGAGGAGCAAACGTTCTTCTGATTTGCTTAATGAACGTTAATTAAGAAGACAGAAGATAGCAGATTCCTTCAGGGGAGAGATGAAAGGCCCCGTTAATTAAATCCGGAGAGTGCGCACGGGGCCGAGTGATCCGGCTTCTGATGGGAGCTGACAACGCGGCACCGGAGCAGCAAAGAGGTGTGTGAGAGCCACAGTTCTGACCCTCCCACGGCCCCATACAAAGGCAGGGATACAGGGACAAGGCAGTAAGAGCACAGCGTGGGGACTGGTTCAGTGGCCCCATCCCGCAGGGCTGGGATCCCATCCTTGGTGAAGACGTTGCCAAGCAGCGCAGCGTAAATAACTGTGGAGCGTCTCTTCATTGCACTGGCTTAATTTGTAAACCTGAACTTTGCAAAATGTCACAAAAACAGAGAAATGGGAGGCCTGGGATGAGTAAATCGCTGTTGGGAGTTCCCCAGGACTGTGGCAGTCGTGTTCCTGCTCGGTGATGGCACACAGCGGCCCCAGCTCAGAGTGTGGGGTCGTACATGGCACTGATTGCAGAAAGTATTTAATTAGTATGGCCGTAAATATAGCCCGAGCAATGCCAACCAGGATGCTGCAGCATCGCGGGAAGCTTTGCCAACGCAGCAGATGAGGGAGGACAGAGGCAAAGCACAGCGCTCAGTCCTGCTTTGCCCCCACCTCACCATGCGTTTGGCATTGGAAGAATCTGGAAATACCTTTCTGGAGGCAACCATGCCCAAATTCTCTCCCTGTTCATCACATAGTGAGCAGGAACATCCCAGCTCCCTCACACCATGAGCTCACCACATCCTGCACGGGGCCCTGGGACACAGGGTGACACCAAGCTGATGCTGTCCCAGGACTTACCTCACACATCTCACGTTCCCCAACGAGCCCAGCAGTGCAGGACCAGCCCCTTCCAGGCACAGCCAAAAAAGCCTTTTCCCTGCCTGAGCTCATCAGTATCTTAATGACACCAGTAGAGAAGCTTCAGAGTCCCTAATCGCTCATCACATTACGGCTGCTCACAAGTGAGGCCAACCGCTACAAACCTCCTCTCAGCCTTTCTAATTAACGAGCAGGAGCTTAGGCTCTCCCAGCCCAAAAGCAGCATCTCAGATAAAGTCAGCAGCCTCCCTTGATAAACCCCATTAATGGGCTTGTTAGCATCACCTGAAACCGCCTCATTTGCCAGAGAGGCTCAGCTGTCTGTCCTGCTCTGCCTCCTTTTTCTAGTCCGTCCATCCATCCATCTGTCTGTCCGTTCATCCATCTGTCCATCCATCCATTCACTGACACAGGAGGTGGCGGAGTCCCCATCCCTGGAGTTGTTCCAGAGCCCATGGAAATGTGGCACGGAGGGACGTGTCCATGGGCATGGTGGGACGGGTGGAGGTTGGGCCTGGGGATCTGAGAAGGCTTTTCCAGCCTTAATGACTCTATGATTCCATGATCCATCCGTCTGCCCATGCGCCCATCCATCCATCTGCCCATCCACCCATCCCGCTGTGGCAGGAGCGGTGGATGTGCCCAGCACAGCAGCCCCTATCCCTGTATCTTGGTGCTGTGCCCTGTGTGTCCCCTCTCTAGGACACCAGTGGCAGCTGAGCAGCAGCAGATGCCACCAGATGGTCACCCCACCCAGAGACCCTGCTAAACAGATGACCGGGGCAAGGCACCGAAGCCCCCTCGTTTGCTAATTGAACCCCCCAGTCCCCGTCCTGGTCCCATGTGGGGACAGGAGTGAGCTGGGGACAGCAAAGCCCCTTGTGTGCCATTGCTGTGATGAGCTGCACGATCTCAGCGCTCGGCTGGTGATGGCCCTCCCAATCCTGCCATCAACAGGAGCTGGACCACGGTGCTCTGTGACAAATCAGGAGCTGCTGTGATACCTCTGACTTTAAAGCAGGAGAAATAACCCCCATAACGCGATTCACCGTGTCTTTATATCCCAAAGCGTGCTGCCTGGGCTGGGGCGGGGGCTCCCGTTTAACATTCTGATGGAAAACAGCGCCCTGATCCAATTACCACAGGGATTTGGGAGCACTCAGCAGCTCAGATGCTGCAGCCCCGGTGTGGGGCAGGAACAAACCCACGGCTCAGACTGGGGCTGTTCTGACGGCGATTCACCCCAATAGCAGCTGGGCTGTGTTGGGAGGCACTGGAGGGAACCGGGAGCTTCGGGCAGGCAGAGCATCGCACCGAGCTGAGCTCTATGCCAACATCCCTGCAGCTTCCCCTGAGGGCAGGGATCCCTCACACAGCCCTGCTGTAATTCCAAATCACCAATTCCCACCGGCAGCCACGAGAAAGCGCCCTCAGATGGCAGCATCAGCGTGGCTGGAGGGTGAGACGCTGCTTTCATTGCCCGTCGCTGTGCACTGAGCAAGCAGGAGCAGCACAAACCCTCCACACACACACACACACACACTCGTTCTCCTCCTTTATAATTGCCGTTTGGTCATTTTTACCACCGTATTTTAGATCAAGCACAACAAAGCCCATTCTGGTGCCAGGAGTGATTTATCCCTTTCAGCACTCCATGACCTGTGGACATATTTCCCAGCCTGCAAATAGTCAGGAGGCATTCCTTAACCAACAAAACAAAGCAAAACAAAACCCTGTTGTATTATTTTCCCCACATCAAATGTCATTTTTTCAACCAACAGAATGTTGTTTCCAGGCTGAGCTCCCAGGGGGTGGGATCCCATCCCCATCTGCACGTCCCATTGCTAACAGCTGGGGTTTGCCCTCAGGTTTTCCTGCATCCCTCAAGCGCCCGGCTGCCAGGAGGACAAAACGCTCTCAAACCCATCCAGGAACCAAAGCTCTGCCCTTCAAAGCCTGAACGCAGGGGATCACAGAGAGGCAGCACAGGGAAGTTGCTAGGAGATGAGGGTTTGGGATGCTGGATGCCATGAGCACGCAGCCCTGAGCACCTTGAGTGGGACCCACATCGGTTCCACCCCCCCCCCCCAGGGGCTCCAGCTTCCCACAGAAAGGGCGGATTATGGAGAATCAGCTCCGATCGATCCTCTGCAGCGGCGGAGAAAAAAATAAAGGAACAAAAGGAGATTTCTCACTCGTGGAGGATTTGAGGGGGGTTTTGTTGTGTTTGGAAGGGGAAATAAAGGCTGAGGGAGGGCTGTGCACAACGGGATGGCACCGGGAGCACAGCGGGACCCCGTGATGCTGCGCTCCATGGGGTGAATGAGCACAGCCCACTGGATCCAAAGTACGAGCAGGGTGTGGGAATGGGGTGGGAATGGGGTATGGGGTGGGTATAGAGTGGATATGATATGGATAGGGGTGGGCATGGGATGGGTATGGAGTGGGAATGGGTGGCTATGGGGTGATTATGGAGTGGGTATGGGAGGATATGGAGTGGGTATGAGATAGGCATGGGGTGAGTATGGAGTGGGTATGGGTGGCTATGGAGTGGGTGTGAGATAGGCGTGGGGTGAGTATGGAGTGATATGGGAGGATATGGTGTGAGCATTGTCTGGGCATGGGGTAGGCATGCTCTGCACCCAGCACAGGGGCTTTGGCTTCTTCCTTCTCAGGTCAGGGCTCCTGGCACAGAGCAGAGGAGCAGAGCTGCACATCCCATGGCCCAACGCTGCCAAGACCCACACAAAGTGCCCAGCATTGGGGGAACACACGGGACATTAAAAAAGGATGCCTGAAACCCAAATGTCTCACAGGGTGATGAGCTATGGGGACGCACTGGGATGCTGTAGGGTCCAACCCATGGCCCTGTAGGCTGTCTCAGTCCCCATTTGCAGCACAGCTCACCCCTCTGCCCTGTTAGAGATGCTCAGTTTGCCCATTCCTTAACATTCCCATATTTGGGGTGTTCAGAGAGTGCCCTGCGCCCTGCCAAAGAGGAGAATCACAGACTCACGGCCACCAGACAGGGGATGTGAGACAGGAACCCTGCAGCCAAACACGAGGAGCCCCCAGGGGCTCCCTGGGCATTTTTGTGACCCAGATTGGCGTCGCCCCATGGCTGCTTGGGATGAGGCTCACGCAGCTCCTTTGCATTCCGCGCTCAGCAGCCGTGCAGCGCAGGGGCGAAGATCTTTGAAGGCTCTGCCCTTTCATTATTAATATTATGATGATGCCTGACGCTGCCTGTGTGCAGCGATGGCTCCCGATGGCACACATCCAAGCACAGCTCTTGGCTCCTGGCAGCCAACCCCGGCCCCCAGCCCTGCTCAGCAATGGGGGAATCGCTGTGAGATGGGGATTTCTGCCCCTCCAGCCTTGATCCAATGGCTGGAAACCCGTGGGCTTTGTACCTGCAGACACCCATCCCCTGTTCTGCTGTTCTGCGGGTGCAGACCCCTGCCCCAGTCCCATCTCAGGATGTCTTGCTGCCCTCAGGTCTGTCCCCATCTCCAAAGCATGGGGCCGACAGGAGCCCAGCTGTGATGCATGCAGCTCTTCTCGCTGCCTCCAATCGCAACACAGAAGACAGCATCCAAACACGATATCGAAACGCCATATTTCAGCACACAGCTCTAATCCCAAGTTGCTTTAGTCATTTTTTGCCCCAGGCCCAGTCCGGCACCCTCAAGCAATGAGGGCAGAGCCTGTTCAGGGCGGGTAGAGCCGCAGCTCCCAACAGGACCCACAGCCTCACATCAAACATTTCTCCAGTTTTTGCCCTCAGGCCATAGCCTGGAACATGAATCATGCCACGCTTGCAGGATCGATTTGCGTTGGGCTGCCAGGAGGAGCCCTTCCCCATCCCACCACGCTCCCAGCCCTGGGGTGCTCCCTGGGCACCTGATCCCATGTGGCACAGCCCTGGGCTCTGGGGCCGGTGTCACCATGCCCTGCAAAAGCCACACATGGGAGCGATGCTGCCAGCAGGGCTCAGTCATCTGGGGGTGCCCCCTCCTGTGTCTTCATGGTGGGTGACATGAGGCAACACAGCATGGCGTGAGTCAGCAATGAGCCCAAGCCATGTGTATGGGGAGGGCTCGCCTTGAGCATAGCTCAGAGCCCCCAAAGCATGCAGAGCCACCGATCCTGCACCCACATCCCCAGTGGGCACCCTATGGGGATGCACCCCGGGCACAGCAGGGCTGCATGGCATTGCTCCCCGAGTGTCTCCTCCCATCTCATGGCAGCACCCATGGTGATGCTGAGGGTTATGTCAAGGTATGTTGGATTGCAAATTAAACTGCGCGGTCCTGGCTCCATCTGCGGAAAATGAGTTGCTGGACTTGGAGAGTGTCCAGTTGCTCAGCACGGCGTGCCTAACACCGAGGGCTGACAAGCCACTGAATCACTCCTCCCCGCGCTGCCAGGCCGCGTGAAGCCAAGATACATTTCTTTTTAATGATAAGTTTTTATTGTTTGGAGTTCAGCTCAAGCAGCCCCCTGATGCCTGTGGCCTCACGCTGCCAGAACGGCACAGACTGCCACGGGTGGAATGAGTTGGACGGTCTCATCCGCGGGAAGGAGCTGGGCTGCTGGCCATCAGCATCACCCTGTATGTCCACACGGCATCACCAGAGCCAAAGCTGGGAGGTGCACCTGGCCAGCAGACAGCCAACGTTTGGTACCATGCGCACACCGCAGAGCTCCGTTCCCCTGTCCCCCTCCTGGAGGGTTCTCCAGTGGTTTCTTGGCAGATGAGGCTCCATCCTCCCCCCGCTGCTGCGCTCAGGATGCTCTCTGAACCTCTCAGCAGCTCCTGCCTGCAGGTCAGACATGCGGCGGATGAAAGATTTAAGGGAGGTGCCGCAAAGGGATGGGAAAGAAAAACCACATCCCAGCTCGGAGTGGTGACAGTAAATCAGGCGGGCGCTGCTCCTTTGGGCTGGAAACGGTGGGATTTGGGCAAAATGCCTCACTGGGTGGCAATGGTGGGCACACCCACATGGGGGGGGTCCTGCTGGTGCCCCTCCAGGACAGCACTGTGGGTTTTACCACCCATCGCTTTGGCTAGCCCTTAGCACTAAGGCCTGGGCTGATGTTTCCAATGTTTTCCAGCTGGGGGGGCCGATCCCAGAGCCCCCCTGCCCTGCCCAGATCCCTCCTGCCACTAAGGGCAAACCCACCCGAGGGACACAGTGGTGCTGAGCCCCCTGAACACAAAGTGCTGCCCCCAGGATTGTGGCCGTGGAGACGGGGTTAACGGCCACGACATACCCCCAGAACAACCCCAAATCGCCTTACCTGCTGCGGCTTCTCCAGCTATGCCGGCACATCTGGATCTGGAGTGGATCTGGAGTGAAACCGGAGCAAAATCGGAGTGATTCTGGAATGAATCCAGAGCGGATGGAGCTGCCGAGGATGGGATGGAGAGGGAGGGGGTGTTATGTCAACGGGGGGAGCCGACGAGGATTTCGGGGGGAGTTTGGGGGTGACGCTCACCTCACCCTCTGCCCCCTGCCCGCGGTCGGAGGGGGGGGGGAAGCGGGGCGGGCGGGGCTGGCGGGGAGGGAGGGAGGGCCCAGCCCCGCGTCCGTGCCCGTGTCCTCCTCCTCCTCCTCCTCTCCCTCCTTTCCCTCCGCCGCCGCCGCCGCCCGTTCCTCCCTCCCGGCGAGGAGTGCGGGGCGCGCCGGGGCGGGGGCTCGGGGACTTCGGGCCGAAGTTGGCGGCGCGATGGGGAACGAACGCTGGAAAACCATGGGAGGAGCCTCGCAACTTGAGGACGGGCAGCAGGAGAAACCGCAGGTACGGGCCGGGGGTCCCACGCTTGTCCCCCCCCCACCCCACTCTAACTTCCACCCGGGGGTGAGCGGCCCCCCCGGCACCGGCAGCATCCCTCGGGCGCCGCTCCGAGTCCCCGCCCGCTGCATCCCGCATCCCCCGGCTCCGTGTTGATTCCCGCATCTCCCTCCGGCGCAAGGGCTGAGCGCTGGGCTGGCAGCGGGTGAACGCTCACACCCGGCTCGGATGGACTGCCGCACATTTTAACTGCTTAAATCACCTCTTAGAGGGGATTGCGAGTCCTGGCCGCGCGCTGCAGCCTCAGCCAGCTGCCTTCCTTATCTCCTCCGCTTCCCAACCTGCCACAGCCAAACGCCGGCTGGGTTTTGGGCAGAGGCCGGCGTCGCGCTGGGGCAGCGGTGCGTGTGTCGGAGGCTTTAGCAGGGCGGCTGCACGTGTGCATCTCCTCCAGCCGGAGCCATTGGGGTGCGGGCGGCATCCGAACGTGGATCCGCGGCGCGCAGGCGGCAGGTAGGGGAGCGTGGCTGGGACGCGGAGCTGCCTCGCACCTGGTGGGGGGAGGAGGACAGGCACGGAGCGCGGGTGAGAGACGTGGGAACGGTGGGAGAAGGCGAAGGAGCTGCTCCCGACCGAGCCTGCGAGCTGAGGGATAGAATCTCCCTGTTTTCAGCTCCGTCTCCCGGCTACCATCTGCACCCCGCTGCTGAGGACAGGGGATCCCCAGCAGGAACGCGCTCATCCCCGTGTCCACCGTTTCGTTTTCCCTCTTCTCTTTGGTGAGGGAAGTGCATTCGGGGCTGGGCGTCGCAGCGCGGAGCTGCTTGTTCCTGCACGTCTTTGCAGAGGGAGCAGAGTTTGCTTCCAGCTCCCGGAGGCTCCAATGGAAGCCTGTCCCCGTGTGCGCTCTGCGCCGCGCCGCGCTGTGCTGTGCTGTAGGAGCTCTGGGGAGAGCAGGCGGAGGGATGCAGCTCGGCTGTGCCGCGTCCGTGCCTGGGAACGAGCAGAGGAGCTGGGACGGGTAGAGCTGGGCAGGAGAGCAGGTGGAGAGGAACTGGAACAGAGCTGCATCAGCCCAGCGGAGAAGGGGCAGAGCAGCTGGGATGCACAGTGAGCAAGCCGTGGGATGGACTGGCCCTTGTTGTCCTCTAGCTGGGCTCCTCTGGAGCCAGATGAACCTAGTAGGAGGGGGGGATGGCTGGGCTGCAGGGAGTGCAACCAGGGTCCTGCTTCATCCCTGGCTGGCACGCAGCTCGTGGAGAGAGCCCTGGGGCTGCCCCATCCCGTGCATGGAGCTATCCCAGCGGCCCTGCCGGGTTACAAAGAGCCGTGCCTTTGGCTGGAATAAAGGACACCTCCTCCTTGCAGAGCATCCCCACGGCTCGGCGCAGCCTCTCCCACCACCATTCTCCATTCTTGGTTCCAACTCTGCTCCACCCGCCCGGGGACAAGCAGCCTTCCTCTCTCTGGCTCTGCTCTGGCTCTCCATACTGGAGTTGCTGCTTCTGCACCCACATGGCTGCTCATGTTCCTGGGGGCCAAAGAGGATGGGATGTGTGGTGGGGTGATGATGGCACCCCCAGTCCCAGGATGCACAGAACCCGTGGGCAGCTCACACCACACAGCTCAGGTCCCTTGAGTGTAGGAACAGTGAGTAGGAGCAGCATCCTCGGTTCCAGCTCTGTCTCTGTGCTCTCTGTGCAAACAGAGATCTGGGCTTGGCCTCGGCAATAGGCAGCAGTTCTGCTCCCCAGCCTGGCACTGCTGCCAGCAGATGTCAGATCAGAGGCCACTAGAATTCCTGGCATCCTGAACCCAGTCAGGACTTGTGCTGGGTTTTGCACTGCTGCATCCCTCTCAGCCCCAGCACCCTGAGCAAGTTTGCAGGAAAAGCTCTGCTCACTCCTTGGGAAGAAGCAATGTGGGGACATTGGCCTGCTGGCAAAGAGAACAGCAGGGTTTGTCAGCAGAGGGATGACCTATGGCTGCTCAAAAGCAAGAAAATCTGTGAGCTCAAGGCCGTGCAATGGGCAGAAGAAAGCCCCAGAGCTCCAAGGAATGCGGTGCTGGCAGGGCTCCATGCTGGATGCTGGGCACAGTTTTGCTGAGCAGGGGGCAATGAGAGACCCCAGCCCCAGCTCAGAGTGCTCCAGGTGCTGCCGGAGGAGTTTCCCTCCTCTCCCACCGCAGGTTGCCAGGTAACACAACCCGCCAGCACAGCACTGGGGGACGGGGAAGGCTGTCACCACTCAGCATCTCACAGCTGCAGACAGGGGTGTGTGTTAGCAGAGGGGCCGTCCCCTCACTCCTGCACCCAGCAATGGCAGGAAGGTGACAATGTCGGGGCTGGAAGGCTGGAAACCAGCAGCGTTCCCTGCTTGGATCTCAAATTACTCGACGTTTCCCTCTTCCCAGCAGCCGTCCTGTCCTTCTGCATCTGTGCTCGCGGCGTCCCAGCTGTCCCCATAGGGCTGCCAGTGATATGCGTCTCTGCTTCCTTCTCCCACTGCCCCATCCTGTGGGGAGGGCTGCCCTGGGGCTGAGCACCACGTGAAAAAAGGCAGAGCAGCCCTCGGGCTGTGCGGGGCAGCCGTTCCCCCCCCACCTCCCCGGCTGCCGCAGCCGTGGTCACCTTAATGCAAATGGTTGCGGGAGCGTGAATGAAGGGTGCTTGAAGGAAGGTGTCACTCCAGATAGATGTGCACGGGAGGGGACAGGGCTTGGGAAATCTTTGCAGATGCAGCAATTTTCTCCTCATTCCTGAAGAAAGTAGTCTTTGTCTCTCCAAATAGGCGGCTTTCTGGCAGCGCTGCAATTCCCTGTGACAGCTGCACCGGGGTCAGGGGAAAATCACCGCCCGTGTCCCGCAGGTGTGATGAGAGGGGCCGGAGCCGATGGGCGGGCGGCAGCTCACACCCTCCGTGCTGATGGCTTTGCAGGAATGGCACTCACTGCACCCTGAGCAGCTCCTGCAGGCTGAGCCTGGGAGCAGTCGCTCCTCCATTGGGTCACATTGGGATAGGATCATAGAGCAGGGAAAAGCCCCGCTGGGAGCAATCCCCATTGCTGCTCAGCGTGGCTCCAGCTTCCCCACACCTCTGGGAACATCCCTCTCTCTCCCTTTGCTTTCCCTGCTGTCCACACTGCGGGGCACAGCACGGGGATTCTCCCTTTCCCTCCCTGCATTCTCACATTCCCAGGGCAGTGGGGAGCCCACCTGCATCTCCTGGGGCTGGTGCTGCTCTCCCTGAGCTTTATGCCTTCAATAAAACATACAGATGGTCACATGCTGCTCTGCTCACCCTCTTCTTATTATTTCACACCCGTGGCTCCCAGGCGGCTTCAGCAGCTTTGCTGGCTGAGCTCACCCATGCCCTGTTGGAACCACAGGTTTCCCTGCTGTCCCCACGCTCCGTCCTGCAGCACTACGTCAGGGTGCAGTGTGACCTCCCTCATTGCCAGAGCTAGAGCAGAGGAGCAAACCTAGCCCATGCAGAATGTTACCCCCAAAACCCCACATCCTGACCTCTCCAGAGTCCCCTGGGCACAAGGTTTATGTTCTGGCATAGTTTTTGGGTCTGCCCCAAATGAGGGCATGAAGACAAAGCCACCCTCCAGGCTCCACGCAGGGACTAAAGCACTTTGCTTTTGTGATGGGCATCTCTGCTTCCACTTCTCTTTGCTCCATCCTGCGGGCAGAAGTCCTTGGGGGGTGGGCTTCACTTCTCCATCCCATTGCCACGGCTGATCCCAGTCCCTGTGAGAGTCTGAACCCATCTCATGGTGGAAGGGCTCTGGGGTGGGTCTGTCTGGATGGGTCCTAATGGCCCCTCATGGCGATGGGTCCATCTGGAAGGGTCCCGGTGGCACCTCGTGGTGATGAGTCCATGTAGACAGGTCCCAGTGGCACCTTGAATGGGTTCTGATGGCCCCTCATGGTGATGGGTCCCGACATCCCCTCTCTCTGTGTCCCCAGAGGATGAGCTGTGGCTACGTGCTGTGCACCGTCCTGCTCTCGGTGGCCGTCCTCTTGGCAGTGACAGTGACAGGGGCCATCCTCTTCATGAACCACTACCACACACCCGTCACCGAGCCTCCGCCAGTCATCAGCACCAACCCCGAGGAGGCCAACGCGTTGGTGACCATCGAGAAAGCCGACAGCTCCCGCATCAACATCTTCATAGATCCCAACTGCCCCGACCCGGCGGGCAGCGTCGGGCGCCTGGAGGGGCTGCAGGGCTCCCTGCTGCGCGCCCTCGCCGAGCACGATGCTGAGACCAAGGCCACCAAGGGCCAGCAGAAGGCCCTGCTGCTTGGTGTGGCCGACGAGGTGGCCAAGCTGGTGACGCACGCAGCGCAACTGCGAGCTGACTGCGATGGCCTCAAGAAGGGGCACAGTGCTATGGGGCAGGAGCTCAGCGCCCTGCAGAGCGAGCAGGGCAGGCTCATCCAGGTGGGTGTCCTCGTGTCCCCATGGCATGGATCCTGTTCTTTATGCAGGGAAAAGCTGTGGTTGAGGGTTGGTGGGGTTTGGAGCTAGAACAAGTTCAGCTCCATGCCCAAGGGCTGGGGGGTAGCTGTTTGGGGTGTCTGTGCCCTAGACCACACGGTGGGGGATGTCCCTTCCCTGCTCAACCTGGAACCCTGCTCACAAATAACTCCTCTGCCTCGTTCACCACCCCAAACCCAGCAAAACCTTACCAGGGTAAGCCGGGGAGGTTCTGTTGGGCATCACAGTGAGATCCAGAGCATGGCTGGATGCTGAGCTCCGCGCCGTCCCTTCTCCACTCCACTCCCAGCACCACTGCTCTGCTCCCGCCTGCCCTCACCTCACAGAGCTCTCCCAGCCGGGTCACCTCGGGGGAAGGCAGAGCCTCAGGACGCAGCTCCTCCCAAAGTCCCCATGTCCCGGCTGCTCCTTGTCCCCAGCTGCCCGCAGGCTGAGCTCAGGAGCTCTCGCTCCCAATGCAGTGATGCATTGGACATCATCTGGGAGCAGACCCGGGGGAAAAACATCACCCAAAATACCGTGTGGGCTCTGCCACGGTCCTGTGTCCCCACCTCGTATCCTGGCTGGGAAAGTTGCTCCTACAGCTGTTTGAAAATTGTGGGAGCGGGCAGAGCATGCATGGGGATGGATTTGCCACTTCCTTGGAGACACGAGGGTCTGAAGTTCCATTTAACCCCAACCCATCACCCCATCGCATGTCCCCCTCCTGCAGCTCCTCTCAGAGAGCCAGACCAACATGGCCCGGCTGGTGAGCTCAGTCAGTGATGTGCTGGACACGCTGCAGAAGGAGCGTGGCGGCGTCCGGCCCCGGCTCAAGGCTGACCTGCAGCGAGCCCCAGCACGGGGAGCACGGCCTCGTGGCTGCTCCAATGGTGAGAGATGAAACCCCGGCCCTGGGGAGGGTGTGCCATGGGGAGGGATGAGCCATAGGGCATCTCCCAGCTCTCTACCTGCCAAAAGGGGAGGGAGAAGGCAGTTGGGATGGGGAAAGCAGCCTGCAAAGACAATGGATATGGTAGAGGGAGAAGAGGCAGGAGGGAGATGTGCCCACAAAATGGGACTCTCGCCATGCAGCCCCCAGCGCCCCATCAAACGGCCCATGCAGCCACCACAAAATCCACATTACTTCTGCTTGCTCCCAGCATCCATGAAGGAGAAGCAAAGCCAGAAGTGACCCTTCTCCTCTATTTGGGTGCAAGCACTGCGGGCACACTGTGCAGCACCGGGAGCAGTCGCATTCATCATTGCTGCGCTGAGATGGGGCTGAGTAAGCTGCCCTGGAGCCACCAGCACTGTGCCCATGGCCACCTCCAGCCATCAGCCCCCTGCTCTGCTGGGGTCCATCCTGCCCCGACCACCCCACAGGGACATGGGGACGGTCCCTGCGTCCCTCCCAGCACCACTCAACCCAATCCCTGGAGGAAAAGGGAGGGAAAGAGCAAAGCAGCGAGGTTGGGAGCCTGAAGAAATGGCAAGCCTTGAAATTAGATCATTAATTAACCAGCCTTCCTCTCATCCCACCCCATCCCTGTGTCATGCTGCAGGCTCCCGGCCCCGGGACTGCTTTGACATCTATGTGAGCGGACAGCAAGAGGATGGGATTTACTCCATCTTCCCCACACATTACCCCTCGGGCTTCCAGGTCTACTGCGACATGACGACCGACGGGGGCGGCTGGACGGTGAGCGATGTCCCCAGGCTGGGATATGGGGGCTGTGGGTGGGAGATGTCACTCGATGTGTCATGGGGATGGGGCTTGGCTGCAAGCAGGGACCTGGCGAGGGTTCAGCAAGCTGGAGCTTGGGGTTGGGCTGTTGGGTTGTGCCATGGTTGGAACTCGTATTTCATGGCAATGGGGACAAAGGGACCCCTACAGCACAGAGCCAGGTGCTGGTCTGGGGCCATTGACACCCCCTGGCCTCCATCACACCCAACATCCCTCAGCCCCAACACAGAGGGCACGACTGAGTGGTGACCATCTCTTTCCTCCCCTTTTTATGGAAGCACAAAGAAAAGCTCCGTGCACTCACACCCTCCCCCCCCCCATAGCATCACCCACCCCAGCTCATTTGTGCACCACTAACGAAGGGGTGCCCGGGGGCACCTCTGCTGCTGTGCTGATTAACTCTCCCTGTCCGTTTCGCTTTGTGCCATGGCTGCGACAGCCCCGTAATCACAGTAATGCAGCAGAGGGCGACAGGGGGATGCAGCCACCCCCCACGTTCCATTGAGTGCCCCCAGCCTGGGGGATGTTGAGCACAAAGCAGAGACCCCAGGGTGGTGAACAGGGGTGGCAGGCGGCCTCTCCATGAGGACATGGCCCAGCACCCCTCCAGCTGGGCGCTCTAGGAAATAAATCCTCACGATCTGCTTCCCTTAAGCAGCTTTGAGTGGTGCCAGGAGGCAGCTTAGCCCCCCTTTCCCCTCCCCCCCATTGCCTTCCAGGGGCTGATGAGCCTTCAGCCTCGCTCTACCCAGAGCCCACCCAAGCAGACCTGAACATTGGGTTCACACTGGGGAAACCGAGGCACAGCACAGCAACCCCACATCCTGGGGGTCAGAGAGGACAAAGAGGGGACACTACAGTTCCCAGGGTGTCCTTGCAAATCCCATGCACTGCCTCCCCCAGCCACACACTCAGGAGCTGCCTGAAGAGCAGCCCAAGGTGATTAGCCAGACACTCAGAGGTTTATTTAAAGCTGCTGCAGCTGGGAAGGCTCCAGCGGGGCCAGAAGGGTGCAAAGGGAGCAAATGCACACCGTGAGCTCCAGCCTTGATGGGGGTCAAAGGACCAAAGCCTATGATTGCATCCCAGCATTATGGGTCAGAGCATCCGGCACTCTGCCATCCCCTGCCCCATGGCACGGCCCAACCCGGCTCCCAGACGTCCCCATGGGCTGTGGGGTGGGGGGCTCACCCATCCGTGGTGCTGGTGCACATCGGGCCCCACTGGCTCCAGGTAAAGATGCTGTGGTACAGAGCCTGGGAAATTTCCCTCCCCTCCTCCTCTGGAGCCGTACTTCTGACATTTGGGCTTATTTGCATGTGGGGAGGTGGGTGGAAGCAGCTGAATCCATTTGGGCTCGGGAGCTGCTGAGCTAAGCCTTCAGCTGCAAGAGCTGTGGCAGGAGATGGGGTCCATCCCCAGCTGCAGGGCCACCCATCACCCATCCCCAGGCAGCTCTCTGCTCCCAGCACACGGGAGCATCTGCATCGCCTCTGCGCTGCCGTTAATTGCACCTCACCCGGGGCTGACCGCCTCGTAGCACGGGGCAGCACGCTGATCTTCCCCCCCCCCCCCCCCCCCCCCGGCGCTTTATTAAAGCAATAACGGTGTGACGGAGGGCGGCAGCACGGCCTTCCCATCGCCTGAGGACGCTGCTTCGTGTGCCGGGCTCTTTGCAAACTCTCTGCGCTGTTTCATCACTGCCAGGCTGCGCCTCAGCATCTCCGCCCCGCGAGGAGCGGTGCGCTGGGGACGCTGACCCCAAAGGAAGGTGGCACTCCTCCTTTTTTTTCTTCATTTTGTCCACTTTCCCGGTTCTGTGCCTTCCCAGTGCCTCCTGCCCCGCTCTGCTGAGCAGCCAGGCAGCGAGCCGGGGCGATGAATATTTCAGCCTAAGCTTTAAAGCGGGGAAGGAAATCCTTTTTGCTTAAGAGGGGGCGATGCATATTTCATGAGGAGGGAAGGAACGGGCAGCCCGTGCTGTGAGCATAGCCGGCCCCGCTTCCCAGCTCCCCTCACCTGCAGCCCTGGCCCCACTTCCCCTCGCACGTCCCTCTGCGGACCCTCAGAACCCGCTCACCAAAACCCATCGCTTCCCTTCCCCGTCCCCAATGTGACGCACGAGGAGAGACCGCACACAAACTCGGGGTGCAGCTTTCCCAGCGCAGGGTGCGGGGTTCTGTGGGACTCCTGCAGCCAAATGTGGGGACCGTGGGGCACGCGGGGTCCCTGCGGTGCCGATCCCAGCCCAAAGCTGCCGACAGCTCGGTAATCGCCGCTCCGCGCCGGGGCTCGGCTAATGAAGATGTGTCCCGTGCGCTTTCCCGAGCAATTGGCCTATTTACAACCTCGAGTCAAAGCCGATTAAATGAGAGAGCCTCAGCATCACCGCTGCTGCCTTCCCTGCGCGGCACGGCGTGGGGAGATCAGCTCGGGGCTCCCAGCCAGCCCCGCCGCCCCCTCACCCACCGAAAGCCCCTTTAAATGGGCTTAGCAGCAGCTTCTCAAGCGCTCAGTGCAGGGATTAAAATTAAGGCTCTAATTCTAGAAGGTAAGTACAGCAGGATCGGCGCTGGACCCGCGCCCGGCCCCATCACACCCGGCCCCAAAGCAGCCGGGCGCTGGGTGTCTCACGGGTGGGCAATGGGGAAAAAAAACGCATATGGGTGCTTCCAAGGGCAGGGGCAGCTCGGGGAGGTGGCCCAGCACACAGCGCTGCCTCCCTGCCGGCTCTGAGCATCGCAGCCGTAGGAGCGCAGCGCTCCGGGGCCATCTCGCCGGCTCCGTTCTCTTCCAGGCAGGCTGGAGCGGCCAAGTTTAATGCAATTAATCCAGGGCTGGAAGCTTAATTACGTTCGAATGGTCAGGCGGGGAGCAGCGTTTTCTGGATCGTTGTCAATAAATCAAACTCCAAACTAAAGATAAAAGAGGACGAAACATACAGGGCGTGAGATGCTGATGAACAAAGCGAGGGGGAAGGGGAGGAGAGAACAGCTGGGTTGAGCCCGGAGCTGCCCTGCCTTCCCCTCTGTCTTCCCAGGTGTTCCAGCGACGGGAGGACGGCTCTGTGAACTTCTTCCGTGGTTGGGAAGCCTACCGGGACGGCTTTGGGAAGCTGACAGGAGAGCACTGGTTAGGTGCGTGGGGTGTCCTTTGCAAACAAGTGAACCAATGCACTCCAATGGTCAAACCAAGGCACCCTGATGGCCAAGCCAACGCACACAGTGGCCAAAACAGTGCACCCAATGGCTGAGCCAAGGCACCCAATGGCTGAGCCAAGGCACCCAATGGCTGAGCCAAGGCACCCGGTGGTTGGGCCAGCACACCCAAATAGCCAAAGCAATGCACCCAATGGCCAGAACAGTGCACCCAGTGACTGAACCAATGCACCCCAAGGGCTGAGCCAGTAGCCGTGTCTTGCATGCCGTGACCAGGCAGCCACAGGGAGTTCAGGGCAACTGCAAGGGTCATCGGTAGGCAGGCGAGCGGTGCTGCCATTTGCCCATGGGCTGCACACATGTCCTTGGCCAAGGCAGCGAGGGCTGGAAGTGGGGATCAGTGCATCCCAGGGACCCCCCTGTGCCCTACTCACCCCACTCCATGTAGGGCTGAAGCGGATCCACGTGCTGACGGTGCAGGGCAGCTACGAGCTGCGCGTTGACCTGGAGGACTTCGACAACGGCACAGCCTTCGCACACTACGGCAGCTTTGGTGTGGGGCTCTTCTCTGTTGACCCCGAGGAGGACGGGTACCCCATCTCCATCGCCGACTACTCAGGGACAGCAGGTAGGGCCCCTCAGGGGACCAAATCCCATCCCCGGAGCATCCACTGAGAGCTGGAAGCTGGAGGGTGGCTGTGGTTGAGTAGTGATGAGACCGAGCGCCCTGTAAGGCACCAAGAAGCTCCATTGAGGTGCACGGGGCTTTGGAAGCCACCCCAAGGGCAGGGATAGGGGTGGGGAGGGCCCTTCACGGCTCCTTTACCTGTGGCAGGAGATTCCTTCCTGAAGCACAACGGGATGAAGTTCACCACCAAGGACCTGGATAACGACCACTCAGAGAACAACTGCGCGGCGTTCTACCACGGCGCCTGGTGGTACCGCAACTGCCACACCTCCAACCTCAACGGGCAGTACCTCAAGGGCCACCACAGCTCCTACGCCGATGGCATCGAGTGGTCGTCCTGGACCGGCTGGCAGTACTCCCTCAAGTTCACTGAGATGAAGATCCGGCCCGTCCGGGAGGAGAATTAGCGGATGGACCGAGCCCCTCCCTGACCCCTGCCCTTCCCACTGCCCCATGGTTCCTCTCTTCCTGGTGCACCCCATGCCACCATCCTGCCCTGGGGTCCTGTGGGAGCATCTCTCCTCCGGGGACGATGGCTTTGTCCTGACCCCATGCCCTCTGCTCCTCACTGGGATGGGCGTCCCCTCCCTGGGCCACACCGGATGCTCGTGGTGCAGTGGGGACTTGGGGAGCAGTGCACAAGGAGGGGAGGGGATGGAGAGGCTGGAGACCATTTCTGGGGCGCAGAGCCCCCACGGTGCTACTGAGAACAGGGAGGGCTCTGCTGGGTTGGTGCTCACACGAGTGCCAGTGGTTCCTTCTCTGCAAACATTCTCCTCTCTGTCTTCAGAGAGGGGAAGGGACACCTACAGACCTCACTGCCCCTGCTCGTGGAGCTGCACAGCACATGGGCACAGCGCTGCAGGGATGGATGCCCACAGCCAAGCATGGCACAAAGCTGTGCAGTGGCATCAGCAAAGCAGAGAGCAGGAGGAAAAGGAGGAAGCAGGGAAGGCACAACCCCCAGTACAGCTCTGCCTTCCCTGCACAGCTCCTGCCCCAGACACACGATGGGTTTTCACCATCCAGAAGCTGTGACCTTGCCCTCTGTTTCAGCAGCACCCCCACAGGGCCCCCTGCCCGGCAACCCACATTCATTTCCATCCCCGATGAGCCACGCTCCAGCTCTGGCTCTGCACCTGCAGATATTCAAAGCCTTTCGTTTCTTCAAATCCCATTAAGGTTTTGCAAAAAGCAGCCCTGAGTGGGGCTTAGCATCTGCAGGGCGCTGATAACGGGGCTGCATCCTCAGCCCACCAGGCACTGTGCTGCTGAGGGGTGCAGCGGCCCCGGCCCCATAGGAACGGGAAAGGCTCCTACAAGGACTTCAATGGGTGCTTTTGTCCAAAAACAACACCAATAAAGCTGGTGTGAGGGGAGGGGAAGCCGGGACCCCCTGCTCCTTTGCATCATTTCCTGCAGCACTGAGGATACAGCCCCACAACAGACCCCAACCCCATGGAGAACTATTGGAGCGCCCCGAGGAGGGGAGGACAGACCCAGAGCTGTGCTGTGCGGGGACCCAAAGCACAGTGAGATCAAAGGTTCATTCCTGCAGCCGCAGCTCTGCACTTCTCGACGTGCTCCTTTTTTTAAGCCTTCCCCTGCTCTCATTCCACACTGGATGAGCGCTTCCATCTGCAGGTGATTCTCCATCCCTCTGCCCCACGGGGACCGGGGACACACGATGCGCTGGGACCACCCTGAGCCAGAGACATTGCACTGCTCACATCCAACCAAATCCACTGGGGGGGCCCAACACCCCACAGAGGGCAGCAGCCCCCCAACTGCACCCCAAGGGTCTGCAGGGCCGTGCCCACCTTTGCTGTTTGATGTCGGTGGGTTCATATAGCTGGTTCATATAGCATTTGCCTTCGGGAGGAACGACCCAGAGCCCATGTGTGGGGTCCTTGCGGTCCTGAGCTCTGAATGGACAGGAATGGGGTGTTGTAGTGTGTTGGTAGCACTTCCCTGTGTCCTGCCCCTCCCACCCAGGACTCCCAAACGAGTTCGTTTCGCATTGCACGAGAGGTATTCCATACAGCCCGAGATGACGGATTTTCCAGGATGAGTGCTGGGAGTGCACATGGCACTCAGTAACCCCAGGCTGGGATGAACCCACTCCCAGTGCCACCTCGCCAGGGTGGCCATGGGGACATCAGGGGACGGCACAGCTGCAGTCTGGTGCTGGGGACAGAAGGGGAGGCGTACGGCTCCAGGCCTGGAGCACAGCCATGTCCCTCCCCGCGGCCGTCGCATCGTGTTGCTGTGCCGTGAGGTCTCCATTGTGTGTGAGTGGTGTCCAGCGCTGTCCATGTGGACTTTCTGAACTCCTTAATAAAAGGAACTCATCGTTACTGGTGTGCTCTCCTCTATGGTCACAGCACAGGGACACCACCAGAAGGACAGCGGGAGCTGGCAGCCCTTTGGGGAACCCCATGGGGAACCCAAACCCAGGGGAAAGCCACAGTGTGCGGATGGGCACAGCGCTGAGTGGGGACCCAGCTCCTTTCAACCACTGCTCAGCCCCATCCCAAGATGTGGGAGGGGACAGCCAAGTGCCTGGCGCTGGAGACCGGCCGGTGGCTGTGAGCATTGGCCAGGTAGGGTGGGAAAAATAGGGCTTCTCTGTGTGGGGATGGGTCCTGAGTGGGTGTAGGAGTGCAGGAGCACCTGCAGGCTCTGCACACCCATCTGGACCTGCAACGACAGGCTCACATCGCGCTGCAGGTGGGAGCGCTCGTGTCCCCAACCGGCGTCACTGCCGCTGGCTCCAAGCCAAGAGCACCGGCTCCTGCTCAGCCTCTCCTCCAAACAAAGCCACAAATGAAGGTGGCTCATTAACCCTGTTGTAGTGGCTTGGCCAGCCCCATCCCCTCTGTCCCCCCACCTCCCTGCAGCAGCCCAGCCTCCGGCAGAAGGCAATTAGCACCCGCAGGTATTTAATGGCCAGCTCAGCCCGGATGCAGGCAGGGCAGCGCAGAGCTGGGCATCGCCCAAGGCAGAGAGGTGAGTGATGGGGACAGCAGAGACATCCCTGGGCTGCAGGAGTGGGAACACCCCAGGATGGGATGGGGTTGGAGCACGGCAAGGCGCTCCCTGTGTTTGGCTTTGTGCTGGGAGTGCCCAGGTCAGGGGCAAGGTGGGATGGAGGCACGGAAAGCAAAGCCCGTAGCAGGAGGGGAGCTGGGACCCACAGTGCTTTGGGCTCAGAGGGGTCTGCAGGAGAGCAGAGCACCCAGATGGGGGCAGGTACCCCATCCCCCAACACCAGCAGCGATTTTTAAGGCAGCATCTCCTGAAAAAAAAAAAAATAATAATAATAATAATAAATTAAAACTCCATTCTCCCTCTCTGAAGTTTTGCAGAGCTGCCCAAGGTCACCCAGGCACCGCTCAGCCCCATAAAGCAGAGCGATGGCTGCGAGCTCCTTCCCCTGCACGCATTAACGGGGCGCTGCGGGTGGCACCTGAGCGCTCAGAGCTGAGCACTGCTCAGGTGAACGCACTTAAGCCCTCCCTGCAGTGCTGCTAAGAGGAGCACGCGGCTGCAGCTCCCATCAGCTGCTCCCATCAGCCTGCCCCGCTAACAGCCCCGCGCAGCCAACCCGAACCGTGCCAGGCCTGGCAGTGGACCAGAGCAGGGACTGCAGGCTTGTAGAGAGGAAGAGAGAGGTCAGGAGGAGAAAAGATGCAGGGAGAGCAGCTCAGTGAGAGTTTGTAGGGGTGCCGGAGGGGTCTTCTGGCTTCTTTAAGGGTGCTGCAGCACATACATGGGTATCTGCCCCATAGCAATACTGGTACAGAGAGGGGATGCTCCACAGGAGGGATGCTCCACGGGAGGAAGCCCTTGATGCCCCCAAGGATGCTGAGCGCTTTGCCATCTCTCTCCCTCCCTGTGTCCCCCCAGATGAGAGCATCCTACTCGCTGTCCTGCTTCATCCTGCTCAGCCTGGGGGCCTGCTGCCCACCCCACGAGCCCCGACACCCCGAGGATGCGCTGGAGCCACGCTGGCGAGGAGCGGTGGCTGAGGCCGCGGGTCCCTGTGGGTGGGCAGCCCCGACGCGGCGGCGAAGCGAGGAGCTGGGCACGCTGCTGGGCATCGCCCGGGTGCTGCGGGGCTACGGGCAGCAGCACGGCGGGGGCCCACGGGGACGGCAGGAGGGCTCGGAGAAGCGCGGCGGTGGCGGCACGCTGGGGGACCTGGCTGAGGAACTCAATGGCTACAGCAGGAAGAAAGGTGGCTTCGCCTTCCGTTTCGGGAGGTGAGGGCTGCGGGGTGAGCTGCATCCCCACCGCTCCCGATGCCTCGCCGTGGAGCAAAGGAAGCTGCGGGGTGGCTGCCGGGGTGCCCTGGGGAGGGGAGGCACCGCGTTTGCTTTGCGCTCAGCCCTGCCCCACATCTCCCAGCCTCAGAGATGGAAGAAGAGGAGGGAGCCCTGCATCCCTTCCTTGGGGACACGGTGTGTTGGCCGGGTCCCGGAGCCGTGCGTGCCATGCTGGGACTGCAGTTGAAGATAGAGGGAGGTGCAGTGCAGGGGGTGATGCTGCAGTGACAGTCCCCGTGGGGACAGCCCAATCACGGCCGTGGGTGTGGAGCAGCGCTCTGCGCTCTCCTTCCTATTAATGAGAAGCCCCTCTGGCAGCAAATTCTGCTTAGTGTCACACTGCCACTTGCATGAGTGAGCTCCTACGTGCCAATCCAGACACGGCAGCGGGGCTGGAGAACATCTTACCCCTAAGACATCCACATGCGAGCACGCAAACCTGCCCCGCACCGACCCGATGCAGCCATCCCCAGCGGGCGGCACAGCACTGACTGACCTCCAGCATCCCTGTTCCCTCCTGCCCTCACCCACATTCTCCCATCCAGCCCAGCAATGCAGGAACACCTGGTGCAGAGAGACTGGAAGAGCCCCGGCTGCCACAACCCTGTGCTCTGGTTCCCCAAAGGCAGTTTGGAGAAGAGCCCCCCAGCAGCCCCACAGCCGTTCTGCCTTCTCCTTCAGGCAGATTTAGCACTGCCAATGCCAACGCTGCCCTTTGCTCCTGCTAAGGCCGAGCTGTCGGCCATCCCAGCTCCAGCTGCCTCGCTCAGGAAATTCAGCACCAAACGATGCTCCTGTTTCAGTGCAGGCGCAGAAGTGCGGCAGGGCAATTATTTGCAAGCGCTGAGTTGCACCCTCAAAACCAAAGGCTGCGTCAGGACTCGGGTGGGGAAAAGAATAAAAAATATATATTAAAGAAATCTGCCTCCAAGAGGTGCATTGAAACATCCATCAAGCAGACAGAGCACTCGGCGCAGCAGGGCTGGAGGGGCTGCAGGCAGCTGGAACAGGGGTCCATGGGTCAGGGGTGTGGGAGGGCGGATGGACAGACAGACAGAGATGGACAGACAGAGCAGGGAGTGGGGGTGTGGGAGGGGTAGGATTTGGGGTTTGCAGGGATGCAGGTGGTGCTGAGTTTGGCATGGGGTTGGGGGGCTGAGCGCAGTCCCCCAAATCTGAGCTCTCCTCTGCTCCCCAGGAGCCCCCCAGCAGCACAGGGTTTGGGCGCACTGCTTTCCCCCAGTGCTGGGGATGGGAGGCTCTATCGATGTTTCTATGGCAACATTTCTTTCGTCCTCCTTTTTTTCCAAGTGTTCGTAACATCAATAAATATGCAGTGATCAATTTTACCCTGTGCTGGAATGGGAGGGAGGGGAGGAGGAGAGGAAGGGGACTGTTTGGGAGCGGGCTCATCATCCCAAAGAGGAACGGGGTCAGAACAGCATGACAAAGCCACGCGCCCAGTGAGGCTCTGACTGAGGCACGACCTTTCTCTATGCTGTTTCAAAGCAAAAGCCAACGCTTGCTGCAGTGCTCACCTGGGGCAGAGCTGCACAAGTGCCCACAGTCGTCCTCTGAGATGGCCCTGTGCTCTGGGCAGTGGGTGGTGGGGAAGGGGCTGCACCAAGGGACACCAGGAAGCCACCACCAGGATCCCATCACCTGGGTTTGTCCTCATCCCTCTGCGCTGCCAGCACACAGCAAAGCTCCCAGGCACGAGTGGGTGCTTGGCTCGGATTCCTACAAGGGGCTACAGCATCCCTGCATCACTGAGCACAGACGGGACCTTCAGCAGAGGTGGAAGGATCAGTGCACATCCAAGGGCCAGGCAGGGAGCTGCACCCATCAGTGTGGGCAGTGCTTCACACATCTCCAGCACCAACCCAGCTGGGGAAAGAGAGTTACACACAAAACACTGACCACGTTTTCCATCTTATGACAAGCAACTACTCAAAAAACAAGGCAGGATGACATTAAAGGGAAACTTAAAAGAGTGAACATTGTAATTTCGAAGCCACAAAAAGCAAAACAAAAACACAAACACAGCTATTTTTCCCCTAGAGCACTCTCACTTTCAAGCTCAATAGCCTTGAAAATTGGAGCAATCAAACTGTTAAATGCATCGATCTGTTAAATCAACTCCTACTGTACTCGGCTAAATTTAGCCTTTAATCCCTCTTTCACTCCCAACGCCGCAGATCCCAGGGCTTTCCCCAGCTGGGTCAACTGACCTCTGCCTTCCCACGCCAGCAGACCAACCCAGCAAACAGGGACGGACATCCCCAGGAAGGATCCTATGCAGGGGCAGGCGGAGCTTCTCCATCTCAGCCTACAGGCTCTCACCATCCTCAAGCCTGGATCCAGCCCCACACAACCACAGCCAGGGCTCCTGCTGAGCTCCCATGCCCCGTGCTGGGGCTCAGAGTGCAGATTATCGACGGGGTCAGAAACGGGGTGACCTGGGACAGAACCCAAAACCACCAGCGAGCAACTGCAGAGCCTGGGGCACAGCGCTCCCACCTGCCCTCTCTTCCTTCCCTTCCTGCTTTGCCCTCTAGCAGCTCGGGCTGATGGTTGGACTGGATGATCTCGGTGGTCTTTCCAGCCTTAGCGATCCTATTATCTTCATTTATTAAGGCACAGCATCTCCTTTCAGACACTGCTTGGCACTCAATACCAACCTCAGTGCCACCCTGCCTGGACGCCCCTGCCCAAAGGTGCCCTTCAGCAGAGGCAGCTGGCACTGAAAAAAAACATTTGTTAACACGGGCTTTCCTCAACATTGATTTATTTTTAAATACACTACGCAAGAGAGGCCGGAATAAAAAATGAATCAAAAAAAAAAAAAAAAAGGTAGAGAAAGAGAGGAGGCAGAATTGAAAGTCATGTACAGAAACAATCTGTACTGGACCAAATTAAAGAGGAAACAACCCCCTTAAGTATCGCAGAGATGAAGGACAGAGCTATTTACACACTGTAAAAAAGACAAGTCTACAAAAGTAGTGTAATAACGCGATACAAATGTATAATATAGTGGCACAATATGTTATCAAAGTAAAAACAGTACCTCCAGGAAAGAGACAGTCCAAGGTGTTTTGTTTTCTCTTACATTTTTAAAGGCAGCCTGTGGCAGAAGTGTGTATTTTCTTTTAAACATTTGTCATGGGTTAAGTCAGGGCTGTTTGTGAGGGCGAGGAACGGCGTGAACACACAGAGTGAACTACTGGAAATCATATACAAAACGTCAGTTCCAAAGAGAACAGCATGAAATACAGTTGAAGGCAATCAGTGTTTAAGATACACAAGAGGGGCCACAAAAGTTACGGGGAACAGGACACAGAAAATATGGTTTTTTTTCTCGTTTGGAACTGTTAAGAAGTTAAATTGCACTGTTAATAGCCCTAAACCTTGCTTTTTCACTACAGTCACAGGTCACAGTTAGTCCCCAGCTGTGTCGCATCAGCTGGGAAGGTTACAGGACCGTGGGCAGGAAGCCCAGCAGCCTTGCTGTCATCATTTTGGGGCAGTTTCCTTGGGAGATCTGCCCAAAGAGAGGTGGCTGCAGTCTTCACAGAGCCTCACACGACGGGTGCAGCCACACAGCCATGAAGGCGATGACAGTTCCAACCCCAAGAACCGGCGTCCGAGCTCTCCACAGGGAGCTGGCACTGGCACGGCAAGGGAAGGGCACCAGTCTCACCAGGAGCACAGGAGCCAGGCCCACAGAACAGAAAAGGCTGCAAATACAAGTAGAGAAACAGCAGTTCTTGCCCATCGGCGATGCGCAAGCTCAACTGAAGCAACTGCTGCAGGCACAGTGGTATCTTTGAACTCGGCCCAAGCTATCCCCTCCTGTCACCCACACAGCAGTGCTGTGCTCAGCACCGCCTGCTGCTCCCACACCTCCTCTGCCACCCCCTGCCCCGAGCACCAGCCTGAATAACGCCAGCAGCGTCCTTCTTCAGCCCTCTGCCAGTCCTCTAGTGCTACCGGGGAGATCTGCAAATGCTGCTGCATCACTGGGTGCTGCCTGCGACAGTTTGAACCCAGGCAGCTCAGCTGGGCTCAACAGCATCAAGGAAAAGCTGAAAACACAGACACAAAGGGCAGCAGGTGGAATCATAGGAAGAATGTGAGTAAACATCACTTGTAGCGTTCTATCGTTCTTTAAAGTTACGTTAACAACTTCCCACCCCTCCTCCTCTCTCAGGCTCCAAATCTGTCGCATGAATGCCAGGCTAAATGTCAGACTCGGGCCAGGGATGCATGCTGCAGCTCTCCCAAGAAATGCAATAGGTATATTGCTATTCAGACACTCAGCCTTGTGTACAGTGGGGCGGAGGGGCAGAACGCAGTAGGAAGTCCTCCTGAGGAGGATGGCATCTCAGCGTCCATCAGTCTGGCTTCAGTCTTAATGTTTTTGTCCAGAACAATAAAATATTAATAAAAAGGCATGACGTGACATCAGCACTTAGACTTGTAGTCCACAAGGCAGGAACTCCACAGATAAGACGATTACAAGTATATGAAACACAGGGAATCTGGGCTAAGAGGGTGGAAAGTGCCTCTTGAGCACAGCCCTGCTCTTTGGAGCTGGGGCGTCCATCAACAGTCTGCGCCTTCCGCACAGCCCAGACCCAAACGCCCCAGTCCTCGGTCAGTCCACACACGCTGTTACTCTCTCCACAGTTGACTTTGGCCCACTGTGATGTATTGTTTTTTTTCCAACCTGGCTTCTGCTACCTCTGAACAATGTCGCTGATCTCTTTCACAGAACTGAGCAGTTTGCTAAAGTCCTGCGTGGCCGCAGAGCCGCTGCCAGCCGTCGCTGGGCAGATCTGAAGCTCTCGCAGGTTGTTCTCCAGCTTATTGATGGCCTCCCGAAAGGCAAATTTGTTCCTCATCTGCTGTATGGAGTCCACGTAGCTCACGCAGAAGGTGTAGAGGTTCTTGCCAGCCTCCAAGACAGTGCTGTGGCTGGCCATTTGTTCAGAGTTCTTGCTAATGGCAAGCCGTAGAGCCTCGGTGCTTTCCAGCACCACCCCTTTGGTGATGGTGCCGCTGGCAATCCTCTCTGGGGGCTGGCGGGTCTTCCGCAGAGAGACCCTGGTGGATATGAGAGGGATGAAGGCCGTAGACGATGGCTGGTCCCCCCCCGGGGCAGAGGGTACAGATGAGGAAGAGGCAGCTGAGGTTGCTGTGCTCATCAGCAGCTTTGTAGAGGACTGTGGCTTTGGTACAGAAGGGATCCCTAGCTTTTTCACACCTTCCCCCGACTGGTTTGGCTTGACAGCTTCACTGCTCACAGCATCTGCAACCTGAGTCAACTGTTTGGATTTAGGACCAGACACATCTGTTGCTGCTTCGTGGCTGGGACTGTGAGATACTTTTCCAGGCTTGCCAACAGAGGATGAAGACAGTGGAACCGGAGGGGCTGGCTTCAGCTTCGATAACTTCCCTTTGTCCTTCCCTGCCAACTCCGAGGTCTGCTTGAGCCTCCTCAGCCGCGGCTCCTCGACAGAAGCTTTGCTGGCACCTGCAAACGCAGCAGAGTTGGGTTTGGCAGCAGAACCTTGGTCCGTTGTCGCAGTGGAACCTAAGGCACTGGATTTGACTCCATCGTCCTTGTGCAGCACGCTGGAGGAAGGGGGGACGGCGGGTTGCCTACGGCCAAGTTTTGGAGTCAGAGTGGGCGGGCTGGAGCCAGGACTCGACTCCGCATCTTTGAACACATCATCAGTGGTCTCTTCGTTTTTCTTAAGCAGCCGTGGAGGGGGGGTCACCGTCCCCCTGACAGCAATGTCAGTCTTGGCCTCATTGGCCCGTTTTCGAGGCAGCGCTGGCTTTTCACTTTTGTGTCCCCCAAAAGTGGAGGAATCAAACTGGCGTCCTGTGGACTGCAGATCCCGAGGCAGAGTCACAGATTTCCACTCCGTGTCCTTTGCGCCGTGGGGCACACAGGAGGCTGAGCAGGACCTTAAGAAACGCTTGCTGGAGTTGGAACTGCTCTCCTCCTCACCAGACACCCCCCGGCTGCTGCTCATTGTGCTGGACTTCTTCCTTAAGTGGGGAGACAAAAACCCAGAGTTCCCAGCGACAACCCCATTGGTGACCCCAGCCCCGTTGCTTGGGCTCTGGAACTTGGAGGGGTCGGCTGCTTCTGTGGGAGGAGCAATGAAAGCTCCATTGCCAGCATCCCTGCACTCCTCCTCCCCACCCGCCCTGCGGTCCGAGTGGCCATCCATCTCTCGGAAAGAGCTGCTCCGTTTCGGAGGGGTAGGGGCAGTCTTCTTCTTCTTCTTGATAAGGGCACTGAACAGGTTGGGCTTTTTGTCTTTTGGAAGCAGCCTCTCATCTTCATTCAAACTGCTCTCCAGGGCCACTCTCTCTTTCCGTGGCAGCAAAGGAGAAATAGCAGGTTCATGGTCCAGAGGGTCTGCAAGGGAAAGAAAAGAGACTACTGAGCTTTGCTTCAACAGCCAGGAGAAGCTGCTTTCTTCCAGGATCTAAAGCATTTCAGCACCTCCAAAAGGTGCAGGTTCTGAAAAGAAAACCACCCTCGGACCAGGAGTAATGTAAGTACAGCTACACTGAAGCCCAAACTGAACGTGATCCCTAATGCCCCACACACTCACCTGCCAAACTACGCTCCCTGTAGGACTCTGATTTAAGCAGCAACATACAAACACAAACTGTTTACGTTCAGATTCCCATCCTCGCATCTAGAGACTTTGTCTGAACTTCATACTGAGAAGAAGACAAATATAATGAGGCTGCTTCTTCAGTCCCTGTGAGGTTGCTGCCTTTAGAACGGCTGACCCTCTGAATTAGTAAGAAATCTATGTAATCCATCCTTGTTCTTTTAGCTTCTGATACTGCTAACCTCCTTCCCTGATGTCATTCTTCATAGGGAATGGAAATAACTCTTTCACAAGCAGAAACCAAGACTCCCGTGGCAGCTGAATGCCTCAGGTCACATCACCACGAAGATGAGCGCAGTAGTGGAGGGAAGTGGGAATAACAGCCTCCTTCAGCAGGACTGCTCCAGAAGGAAGCGGTGGGGTGACCCTTTCTCCACTTACAAGAGGTATTTAAAAATGAATAGTGGTTTATAATAAATTTATACTGAGTCCTGCATGTCTCTGTATTTGACTGACTGGGGGTCTCATTGCAGGCCAGGCACTCAGATGGCATGCTAATTCAAGAGAGCAATGCCTTTAGGGCAGCATATACATTTAGAGCTCAAGTAGATAGTAAGAAAGGAGATGAAGCAGACACATAGATCAAAAGAAGGCAGCTTCTTAGTCACATACCGGTGATCACCATGCAGAGGGCAGGTTGAGGAGGGAGAGTTAGAAGAAAAACAGCCGTGTTCTTTGGGAGAAGAGCATGCTTCCAAAGGAGCAAGTGCTGAACCATTCGTATGTAAACTGAGGTAGACCTCAACAAATACAAGAGCTGCTACAGCTCTTCAGGTGGCCAGGGCTGTGCTGTGACCAGACACAGCCGAGCTGTGGGGACCCAGGGAAAACCAGCAGCTTTCATTAAGGACCAGCTTCCAGCCACTGGACTATGAGAACACTGACAACCGAACAGGAAATTGCAATGAAACCTCTATGGGAAATGTGTTTTTCACAATAAAGACTGAAATAATAACCAGCATAATGTTAAAATCACATTATTCCTGCTGCACTCGAATCTCTCAAAGTCCTTAAGTATTTAAATGAAGCTATTTTACTTCAAAGCTTACAAAACTAGGCAATTATGCCTCCCATATACAGCAGGCTGGATTTACCACTGGTCCTTAACACTATGTTGCATTAATTAAGTTATAACAAAAATACAGGCATACTGTGCTCAACATTTAAATCTTTTCCCAAAAGAAACAGAAGATTCTTTGTATTTTCATTAGAAAACAAGTCAATTCATAAGTCAGTACGTTCCTGAGCCCTTCTGTAAATAACCTTCTTTTCTCTTTAAGTCACTGACACCTTTCCAACATTTTACACTCCCTCCTGTGTTGTTTTTTTTCCTTCTTTGTTGAAAGGTACATTTGCTACCCAAACATGTACCACTAGGTGAGTTTGTCATCATCCAAAAAAGGTCAGTCATACGTATGGTCAGACAGGGTGTGTTTATCATGCACTGTATTTTGTTTTTATCTTGCTCTTTTTCAAGCAAATTGAATACAAATCTACTGTATAAATTCAGTGTCTTACCACTGCGTTCATTACCTCAAAATGGAAGAGAAATGCTTGGAGAAACTGATTGAATAGAGTTTAATTTCATGGAAGATTCTGTAAATACCTCTTTGTCCCTTGCTGCAATTATATTTGGTACCTGCCAAGAGTAATATTCTTCACTGCTGCAAGCACAGAACTGGTATGATGAAACAGTGAAGAAACCTCCCTTATGGGGCTTGCTAAACCTGAGCAATCGTGCTGCTTTAAATTATGCAGTGTGGTAGTGTAAAGAGGCTTGAACACAGCAGATTACCCAGGGCTCGGATGCTGTGGGAGATCCCACTGATAGCTCCTACCAGGGAATGGGAAGAGAATGTGACCAGAGGGCTGTGCTCAGGCTCTGGTCTATAGGGAGCTGTAGGCAATTGCCATTAAGTTGAAAGAACTCCTAGGATTTCTCTAAGCAACGGCAGGTATAGCACCAACTGCTCAGCCAGCCATGGATTCACACTCCCAGATGCTCTATGTTTGTATCTGGTCCCAAGATTAACAGCCTGCCTTTCTGTAATAAGTGATAAAAGGAGTTCTGAACGCAGGAAAGCAAATCCAGCAGCCTGCCACCCAGAAATACAATGCTGATAGACAAAGATGGCACCTGTTTTCAGACGTGGCTTTTCCTAGGCGAAGACCTGGGCATGCCTTTTGTTTTTCTATTGTTTCCTGAAGGAATAATGACTTTAATTAAAACCTACCACATTCCCCCTGGCCTCGAGCATGTGCAGTCTCCAAGCCCTCGTTCGCATCTTTGCTTTCAGCAGCTCTCCTGGATGTTCGTGTCTTGGTTGGTAACTCTGGGGCCTGAAGGAAATTGCTCACGACACTCCTCATGCCCTTCTTTCCCAATTCCTTCTCCACCTCTGCAACGCACAGAAGAAAAAAAAACAGATCACTGTAATACACAGAATATAAAAACCAGAGCACTGCTCCGAGTTAATTGCACAAAAGAAATGAAACAACACAAAGAAGAAGATCCTTAGGGCTGGTCAGCCATTTGGCTCGTTATATCTAGACACAGGCCCCTGTGAGCTATGTGCACAGTCCACGACGCAGGTGTCCCCTGTCCCTGGAACTGCCAGCCCCAGAGGGACCCAGACCTACCATCAGATATGCTGGATTCCTGAAACATCGTCTCAAACGCCTGATGGATCTCAGCAAAGGAAGGCCTGTCGGAGGGGCTCCACTGCCAGCCTGCAAAAACACCAGCACTGAGAACTTCCTACCAGCACCACACAACCATTAGGGCACACCAGGAGGTGCCAGCTATCACAGTTCCTATTTTATAAAATGGCTGAGAGAAAACACCAACATGGAAACTCGGTGCGAATGGTGCTGGGCATCTGCAACCACCACTGAGCCAAAGTAAGGGCAGGGGAGAAGCACCTCAGGAAGAAAAAACACCACATCACAAGTCCCATACCAAAAGGCCATAGAGGAAAAGCAACACCCAGCCCCCTAAGAAGCCCACCAACCTCCTGTGCCACCCTTGCAGCACAAGTTTTTCTGTAAGCAATCAGGGAAACAGAGGAAAAAAAAACTCTGAGCTGAACAACAAATCTCTCCCCAGGGCCTGTGAGCTCCCAGCAGGGAAGAATGGCTGGCTCCACAGCGCTTCCATCCTTCGGGGAAAGCAGCTTTAACCAAGCACCTCCACACAGCACTGCATCTTCACTAGAACCAACAGAGAGTTTCTCATTTCTGGGTGGATGTGACCAGATGCAGCCACTTTCGTTGCGTTTCCAAAGAGCCACAAAGCAGCATTTACAAAGCTGAAGAACACTTACATGCTCTCATGAGCTCATACACTTTCTCAGGACAGCCTTCAGGGCGCTCCATGCGGTAGTCTTTCTCCAGCAGCTCATAGACTTGAGACAGGTCGATCCCAGGGTAAGGGGACATGCCATAGGTCGCAATTTCCCAAAGCAGAACACCAAAGGCTGCAGTGGGTAGAAAAGAAACAAAAGAAAAATCAACAAACCTTGTTTGCATCTTAAATTTGAGAAGATTGTTTAGTGGGAGTGGTCACTAAACAGTGCAGCACACTTAAACCAGCTCTGAGTGGCTCAGACTCCATGCTCAGCATTAGCTTCACTGTTAAAGCAGTGGAACAAGCCCCTTCGTCAGCACAGACAAGTCTCCTGCGATATGACAGAATAGAATTAGACTAATTTTGAATGTATCAGTTGTCTCAAACCTGAACGCCTTGAGATCCTTCAAGTCCTATTAAAGGCACAATTAAGAGACTTCACAGTGGATTAGCTGAAACTGTTTCACTGCAGCACTGCAGTCTCTCTCTCAGTTTGACAGCTCCTCTCATCTGCAGTCTCTCCCTAGAGGACTGGCACGTTTTAATAGCTCAGTGTTTTTTGGGGTGCCCTTGTTTAGCTGCAGACTGGAAGGGAAAGAGGGGTCTGGCAGTGAGAGCAGATTTTCAGCAGATGTGACCAACGGGACCAAGTCTGCATGAGACATTTTGGTCCCAGGGAAAGCTGAGCAGAAAAAGGGAGAGCACAAAAAGGTTCTTGAAACAGGAGAGGCATTCAAGTCCCCAGACTCAGCGGGGATGCAGGTCAGCACCGGGGTCAGGCAGCTAACCCAGGAGTCAGCCATGCAGAATAGACTCAACACCAGTTCAACAACCTGCATGTAATTGGTTCAGTCACCCTATTCTGGTCTTAAACTGAAGAGAAAGCGATTACAATTCTGCATAAGTAAGGAAATCACATCACATTACATGGTAACACCACCAAGGGCAATTTACATTAGACATTTCTGTGCACAATTTTCTTTGATTTCTGTCTCGGGGCAGCGAGGTGAAAAGCATCTAAACCCTGGCATGGCCAGCAGCAGCCATGACCTCTGGGGACAGCCAGCTCGCTCCGATCAGATCCCCAAGTCCACCGCACTGACTGTCACTCTGCAAGGTCACACCAAGCCTAATTAAAGATACCCAATATTCCTTTCAGATCTCCAGGACTCCACCACTGCAGTACAGCAGGGCTCCCTGCAGCCACGCGGCCAGCAGCGTCACACAGCAGCTCGGAGCAGAAGAAACGCTTAGCTCAGCTCCCTCATCTCCAAAACATTGTGTGTCAGCCATGCCCTATGAGTTCCCTCAAAATGAAGCCTCTCTCTGCACCGTTTCCTCAAAACTCCAGAGAACTTCACTGCTGCTTCACCACTGTCTGATCTTTTAAATGCACAGCAGATGCTGGGGTAACGTTTTCAAAGTGCCCCTGGGACGAAGTCCCGCAAACTTGTATCGTATGTCACCGGGCACTTCTGAGAATTTGACCAGTAGCTATGGGAGAGATATAAAACCCAAAGAAAGGCTGATAAAAAAGTAGAATGAGATTTTCTGCAGTCAGATTTCATAGAATTTAGCTCCATTTAGCTAAGCCTAGTCTTATCATCAGCACCTCAGGGCTCTTCAATAACCATTTGTCATCAAATTTTCTCTCTGTTTCTGCTCATCTCATTCCAAAGATTATTCTTTTAAAATGCAGAAAGACGAGCTCGGAGCTATCACCAGACAGACAGATACACACATAATTTTTTAACATAAAATGAACCAGATCCTCACTTTTCTCCTTAAAGTAGTTTGAAAGTTCCTGGCGATAAAGCAATATATTGCTTCACAGCTCTGTGCCAGAGCTCCATCAAGTCAGCAGCACGGCCGCCCTGCAGCCCCATTTCATACAATTCTATAAACACCACGGTGTCCTTTGTTTTCATACTTGTCAATGACTCCAACACGTAAAGCCAGGCCTGCATCCTCAGTTCTCCACACCAAGACCGACTTGGCAGAGATTAATTCCTGCACTCTGATACAACAACACAGCTCAGAGAGGGGAGCGCGCTCTCTCCTGAGCTGTTTCGCAGCATCCTCAGTTCACAGCCCAAAACAGGACAGGAAGTCTGCACAAGACTATCACCTGAATTAATTTGCTCATGCAAATTCTTACCCCAGACATCAGATTTAATGGAGAACTTGTTGTAGGCCAGGCTCTCCGGTGCTGTCCACTTGATCGGGAATTTGGCCCCAGCGTGGGCAGTGTACGTGTCACCTGTCATCAGCCTGCTCAGGCCAAAGTCTGCCACCTTCACCAAGTGGTTCTCCCCTACGAGGCAATTTCTGGCAGCGAGGTCCCTAAAAACAAGAACGAAAACAGGCAATGAGAAGTCTATCCTGTCACTTGTAGCAAGAGCGAGGAAACAGCAAGAGGCAGTTCCCAAAAAACCCGGGCCTGCATGTGATTATTTTGATTAGGGTATTACACAGAAATTATGCAGCTCTGCATACATAGAAGAAGGAAAGTTATTTTCCATTCCGGCTTTGTAAGACTGTCAGCCCAACTTTTTTTTTTTTTTAAATGCAAAACGAAAGCTCCAAGAACCCCCTCACTTTCAATAAAAGCTGCCACCCTCAGGATAAAAATAATGTAAAGAAATGTCAGTGCTCAAGTTATCAATAGCTGAGGAGGAGCGCTGAATTAAAGACGTCGCAGCGCCTCCCCTTCTTGCCCACCTCCCCAGCGCTTCCATGACCCAAACACCACCACTCACCCTCCACAACTCCTCTCCCAGTCCCTGTTCAGTGCCAGGTTTAACTCCCTCCCAAGTGCCACGTACCTCACAGCACAATGTTTTGTACCATACCCCCCCCAAAAAGCCAGGGGTGACCATAAGGACTCAGTGACAGCACCCACAAAAGCAGCAACCCAGCTGCCTAGCGAGGAGGCAGGACAAAGCCTGTGTGGGCAGCTGCAGGACAGCAGTTTCTTCTTACTCTTTCAGCCCTAATCTTCAAACAAGAGTGGTTCTGCCTTTTTCAAACTACCCTGGCCTCTGCTATCAGTACTTATGTTTCCAGAAGGCTGGATTATAAGCAGATCGAGCCTTTCCTCCCTGTTTTTTCACCTTGGCAGGTGAGAGATGCACACGTTGCATTTGCCACCCCCCTGCTCAAACGTGCTGCCAGCATCCTCAGCAATGCATAGAAACGTAAAGCACAGAAAGACATTTCTCCTAATACCTGGTTTCATTAAAAACACTTTTTCAGATTTTGTTACATGGAACTAAAAATTGATTCTACCAGAAAAGGTGAGATGTTCTCTAGATACGAGGCAGACTCTGCTGTTTCTTTTGCTTGTTCTGCTCAATGGGAATAAATTAGGGGGAGAAAAAAGTACATCTTACTACAAGGCCATTATATTTTCACAATGTTTTTGAATATATCTTCTTATCAATCCCGATTACTACAATGTATGTCTAAATAAAAGCTCCTCTTCATAATCAAATTCCTCCCCCTTCCTGATTCATTAAATGAGGTCACAGCCCAGCATTTGAATTCACGGATGTGAATTGTGACAACACTCTTAAAATAATTGGGTAGGTGGGTATGGGGGTGGCTGATAAGGAAAAATGCTACTATTTATTTTAGATAAATGGGTCATCAGAAATAAGATGAATTGAAATGAATGGGAGAGCAGACAAACGGGACTCACACAAAGCAGATTTTAAAGCTCACTTCCCACAGGCTGAAGGGATGGAATACTTTCAACAGAGCAATTCAAAGGGTGGAAATTTTAATTGCAGCATCTCCGTTTGCTTCATTGACTGATAGAAGCATTTGAACAGCTCCTTCAGGCAGCAAAAGCAACACATGTCTGAGGAACACCTAAAACTTTACACGCAATCTTCATATTTGCCTCTATAAAAAACATGTGCTAATTCCACATTCTAGCTAATTGGGCAGGAAAGGTCACACTGTGGCACAGAGAACATCTTGTATTGAACTCAGCAGCTCTCATCTCTCACACAGGATGTGTCATTATATTGCTAGGAGGTCGCTCCTACAGACAAAGAATGCAAAGCTCCAGCTATAATTGCAGCACACTTAAAGGTCAGAGTCTTTGGGACTTTAAGACTGCAAAGACATTATTAAAGTCAAATAATTTGGACAATGGTGGACAATAATCTCTACAGAGGAGGGAAAAAGTGAAATAAACAAGAATGGACACAGGGTGAGATGGCACTAAGAGGGTGGCTTTGCTGTGAGCACCTGCACACACCCAGCAGTGTCACCTGTCTGCAGCAGCCTTTAATGGCTGTTGAAATCAACAAAGGAGAAGAGGCTTATGTGAGCCACCAAGAGCCTGTTCCTTGAGGAAGCATTTATATCTACGGGGTTTGTTCAAACTGAAAAAGCACTGGTATGTCTTTAACCTATGTCTGCTTCAAAAAAGAAAAAAAAAATGGAGAAAAGCAATCAGAAGACATCCTATAGACAGGTAGAAGAGCATCCTATAGACAGGTAGAAGAGCATCCTATAGACAGGTCAACACACTGCATCAGAACGTAGCAGATAGACGGGGTGTTCAATACAGGACATGGGATGCAGCTGAAGGGAAGGCTGTGACAATCTTAAAGTACATCAGGAGATGTAGATTCTGATTCAGATCAGATTCAGGAGCACTCAGTGCCATTCGTACCTGTGGATGAAGTTTTTCTTCTCCAGGTACTCCATGGCTGAAGAGATCTGGGTTGCCATGTAGAGCAGCACCACTGCATTGACCTCCTGCCGGTTGCACTCACGCAGATAATCCAACAGATTCCCATAAGTCATGAACTCTGTGATGATGTAGAAAGGAGGTTCCCGTGTGCACACCCCTATGGACCAAGATAAAGTTCACTATCAATACCTGAGAGTATCAGTGACCCTTCAAGTCTGTCATCTCAGGCAACGTATATCTCTAACGGCTGCAAACAGGGGGACTGCACAGAGAATGAGTTCTGCTTGGAACTGGTTAACAGAGGATTTTAATTTCCTGCTTCAGGCTCTGGCAACTTAAAACGTTAGGGAGACGAGATCATTAAAAATCATGTATTACCGGTACAAATCGTGAATTTTGCCAGACAATAAGTGCCTGTATTTAAAGCCTTGGTATGGTAAGCAGCTTATCTGCTCCTTAACATCCATATCACTGCACAAGGGTTTAGTTCAAATCCCCCTGCTTGGTATTTATCACTTACCTAATAATTGCACCAAGTTCGGATGCTTGATCTCCTTCATTACTGCAGCTTCTTTCAAGAACTCTTCCACCTCCATGGTATCCTCCTGCAGAACAATAGCAAAGCTTTGGCAAGGACAGCGTGCACAGAGGAGGACACAAAAAGAACTGCAAAGTGACAGCATCAGCCCCAGCTCTTTCAAGGTAGTTTTTCCCTGTAGCCACATCACAATGCCAGGGAGCAAGGAACATTTTTTGTTTTGCTGGGGCTTTTTTTGTAGGATTTTTGTAAAAATACGTTTTTATCACTCTTATTGTAAGGGAGCTTTTTTGGGCAAGAAAATCCATATCCCTTTTGTGAAGGGCCTCTCACAGGACCACTCAGGAGTTGAAAAGGAAAAAGCTCAGCGCGCTTGTTCCTAACAAGAAAAAAAACCCACACAGAATCAACAGCACGGAAAGAAATGAAACAGGAACAAAACCAAAAGAAAGCCTACACCCAAGCTAAGGTCTGAGCCACTGCTGAGATGCAAGCCCCCAGTTTCAGTGGATCTGAGCAAGAAAACCCCACTGCAAAGAGAAGCACGGCCAACAGCAGGGGAATTGAGAGCCCGAGGTTTCACAGATTTCATCCCTGGCATTTAGAGCCTGACCCATGACGTAATGGGTCTGGGCAGATGTGTCACTGCCTATTTGTTGAGCACCATAAAGTTGCTTGGCACAACAGAAAGCTGAGGAAGATCCGATCTTGCTCGGAAGATACATATTCTGAAGCAAATATACCCCCACGGCCCGAAGGTCATTTCAAAGTGGTGCAAAAATACAGATCCATTCCTAAAGCAATGTTTCTTTCTAAATCCATATTTTTTTTTCCATCGGTGGATTAATGTTGACAGCCTACATGGACGAAGTGTTTTAAGGAAGGATTGGAAAGGATTTACTGCTGCTGGTGAGAATGATAACAGTGGGCTGCTGCTGTAAGATCCAGCCAGCACTCTGCTCTGCAGTTAGCGATGAGAGCCTCTTTCAAACAGCTTCAATCCATCATTCACTATTCGTTGCCAATTAGCTTGATTGGCAGCTGTGTTTTTCTGAACACGCTCTGTCAAAACGAATCGCCCAAAGGTCCTGGGGAACAGAACTGTAAACCATTTTCTTTAGCAAAGGAAACAGGGTTAATAATCCAGGTTGCAAAAGGACCCTAAACACGCACTTATCTTATGTATGCTATGCAGGCTGCACAAGGCTGTTCCTCTGCATTGCTGCTCTGTGGTTTTAAATCTATTGCCTTTCACTGACCAAATTAATAGGAAGGATGCATGCAGAGAATTACAGTAACAGTGATTTCCCTGAAAATCTGATGGCAGAATTTTACCAGCTTCCATCTTCCGCTGTACAAAACCACAGAATAAATAAAACAGTTCCAGCAATATGCTATTTTCCCAGAAAAACAGGGCAATGCCTCAACCTGCACTTGCACAAAGCTCACTAAGGAACAGCTCCATGCTGCCCCATCTGCTGGGGTAAAAAAACATTAAATAAAGCTGGGCAGCTCCCAGCAGCTCAACCACTGAACAGCCCTCACAGGGAACTGAGTTTGGGGCACAGGCACTGAGACAGGGCACGATGCTCCAGCGCAGCCCCTGCAGCCCTCCTGCCCCTTTCAACAGGATCAGGAGCAAAAAAGCAAACATAGAGCATGTCGTGTCATGGCCACAGACCCTGTGAAATCCTGCTGTCTCTATGCAGGCCGCTGGGTTTCCAATGAAACATTCCAGTGGGAACCATCTACACCCCAACACACTGCCTAGCATTTGCCAGTTACATGAGGCTGAAAAAACAGCCTGTGCAGCATTTGTCTTCTCGTGTGATCCATGCTCTGTGCTAGCTGTAACACGACAGAAAACTGAACGACAAATGGGTGCTGCTGAGCACTGCTCCACAACATGAACTGCGTGGATCTTCGGTGCCTTCAACCCTCCCTCCCCTCCATCCTTCTTCTGGAGTAGACAGGGAAGGAACAAGGAGAACCGTGTGAAGCTGTGAAAAACATTCTCTGGCAGAAGACGAAGCGAGTCACTTGAAGCTGCCGAGGGCTTGTTTTCCCATGTAGAACTGGAATATAAATGCCATTTTTAAGTATCGCCCAAAACTTTGAAGGCAGCTGTAGCCCCACCTGTCAAGCACTAGACTGATGGATTTAAAGAAGGTGGAGTATAAATTTGCTTTTAAGGATGGTTTTAGTGTGCATAATTGCAGACTGAAGTGTTTCTTAACTCTCTTCTTGGTTCTTCCTGCATTCCCCAGTGGCACACACTGTTCCATATTACATTATGAACCACTTTCAGTCATGTTTCATTAAATATTTATTTGATGTATTCAAAACAGTCATGGTCTGTATTGAGGTTTCTCCAACGCACAGAGATTCGATGGCACTACGCGTCGTTTGCCTTTCTTGATGGGTTTTAGAGACATGGTACAGGAATGCAGCAGCGATACTCTGGTACAGACGAGGGACAGGAGGCATCAGGGATCCTCACATCACAGCCAGAAAGCAGAAAGAAAACGCTGCAGCAAACTGAACGTTCCGAGAAGCAATCTGTCTCTCTCACGTATGGCGTGGACTCTTTGCTCCCCCTGCTCACAGCCCGGTCCCACCGCACAGCGCCCCGGCAGCCCCGCAGTCCCCGTGCGGTGGCCCTAACGCTAGGTGTCACCCGCTGCCTGCGTAAGCTGCTGCTTCTGCTCGTCTCCACTGGGGAGCCCGAACGGGAATCTCCACCATACACAAAAGGCCAAAATGGAAATGCTTTTTGCGGCCATAGCAACCCAGAAATACTGAGGTTGCCGCTGTTCAGACAGCAAGGAAGAAATTTTTTTCCCCAAATCCAGGCAGTTTTCTCCCCCTGACACTATACATCTATACAGCTCTCTGCACTTCTAAAGTTCCATTGCAAAAAAACCCCATCAAAACCCAAGAAGAAACAAACAAAAAGCCCTCTTCTGTTTGTTTCTGCAAGACCAACCCACATGTCCATGCGAGGATAGAAAACATGGTGTCAAGTTAGCATAAAACTCCTATTAAGCAATCAAATGCAATGTGTGTGGATGGTGCCAGAAGATCTCAAGACACATTTATAAACATAAATGAATTAAGCAATGACCTTCTGAACTCAGAGCATTATTTGCATTTCAAGAGGCAAGGAGACCAAGACTCAGGAATAAGGGAGCAGAGCCAGAAGCAGAACTGATTATCCAGTCCCTCATTAAGCCCTCTTACGAATTTTAATACACTTTAGCTTGGATGCACTTTTTCCTCCTCTTACATCTTCTGATAATAAACAGCTGTGAACAGTTGCCTAAGACTACTGGGTACAAGGAGCCTGTCTTTTGGGAAAGAAGCCACATGAGACAGACAATCAAAGCATTAAGAGTTTCCCTGAAATACAGGCTTTGAATTTTATGTTGGCTGAGTCACAGTCCCCAACCTTCCTTAATACATCAACTTGTGTCAGCATGTTCACCTATGATCAGCACACCTTTGCCCCCTCTTGAACGCAAGGGATGCCACAGCAGTACTTCTCTAAGATTTCATCTGTTCTAAAGCAAAAGCTGCTCTGTTAACACCCTCCCTTGCTCAGTTTACACAGAGAATCATGAACTCATGAAGTTATTTATTATTCTAGGCCAAAGTACAGAAAGGCACAGCCATCACCAACCCCAAATTGTCACGTGGGGCTGGAGGAAGTCAGCCAGCTTGAACTCACTTCCTGCTGAAAAGGAGACAAACAGGACTGCTCAGAGATGCGGGTCCTACCTTTAGGGTCTTCACAGCCACTGTGAGGCTGTACTTCTTCCAGACTCCTTCATACACCTCTCCATACTGCCCGCCGCCCAGCTTGTGCTTCATAGTGATGTCAGTTCTCTCTATCTCCCACTTGTCATAGTTTGGAGACACCCCGTAAATAGTGGGCTTGTTGCGCTTGGGCGCTGGGTAGTGCAAAGTGGTGATGAGCCCATCTGCTACCGTTGAATGATGATGGACCAACTCTGCCAAGGTGTTGAAGCGGCTCTCTGAAGAGACGTACAGCTAAGGGAGCAAGGAGAACAGAAAGCTCAGTCACGTCACTCACACTGGAGCATCCACCTGCAGAAACCACGTTGTGAAGTCACGACAGAGAAGCCCCGCATCACGTCTACTTGAGCTGCAGCACCACGAGCTCTGCAGAAGCCTGGAGCTGAAAAAGATCAACATCTGCATGGGAAGTGCACAGATTCTAAAGAAACAGACACGCTTTGCTGAAATAGCATGGAAGGAATGAGTGCAAATAGCACTGCACTGGCATGCTGTTGCTTGAAATGGTTTTCTGGTCTGGTCAGTGAGGGTTGTGGGATGCTTCTCAACAGCAGGGATTTCCTACCTCTGCGTCTTGATCACATTATTATTATTATTTCAATTATGACATTTTACCTTCCTATTTTATGAAGTTTCAGTAACAAACTGGTAGCTTCCCTGCTGTTGGCCTAAGTAAGATAGCCGGCCTGCTGCATCCTTGACATGGGCACAGATCAGTAACAGAAATAAAAATATTACTGAGTGGGGATCTGTCGAGACACATTGGTAACCCATGTTTGTTACCTTTTAACATCCAAAGAGAAGCTCCATTTTGAGCCTAAAAGCTTACGGTAGGCAATGGACAAGTGATACCCTGCTACAATTTAGTACTTCCAATTTCACACTCAAGATCAATCTTCTGCTACAGGAGGTGACAAAAGCCACAAACACAGTAAGAACAAAGTGGTGCTGGTAGCACTTGATGGAGAGGGAGAAACCTTCTGACTCACTGGATATGCACTCAACAGTGCAGTCTGTGCATGTGCAGCATCCATCTGTCTCATTTTGCAAGGCAGGGAAGCTGACAGGGATGCCAATCATCCCCAAATCCCAGACCTGCGGCCAAGCACTACTTCCTCCACCCAGACAGAATGCTTGGATGGAGAAAGAAAACACATCTGTGAAGTTCCAGCAATAAGTGAACATGTCTAACAGAAAATGGAGATGCATTTGCAGAGGGGGAAAAAATGTTTGCAGGGAAGGAAGAAAAAAGGTCAAACTTGAGGAGTCTTTGAACTGGAGACTGGCAGATTCTGTACAGATGCTCCTTTGCAAGCATCTATTTACTGTAAAAATGAGAATAAGAGGCACTGGAGAAGAACAAATGTTCTGAAGGTTACACGAGCACTACGAATAAATATAGAAAATGAAAAGGTGAGTGAAAACAGCAGCTGCATCACCTAGGGCAGCCAGAGTGACAGAAGAGGCCTCTCAGCACCCTGCTTCCCCAACTCCCTCCTGCAGTTTGTGAAAATCAGGCAAAGGCTTAAGGATGGATGGTGACAGCATTGGCAGCAGTTGCTAAATCACATATGTCATGGACATTGTAAAAAGAACTGCAATGGTAAAATGCTCAGCTCAGACACACGGCATAACCCCAAGAAGACAAAATACAGGAGAGCACGACCCACAGATTGGTCAGTGACTGCTACAAACTGTAGGGTGACTGCTGGCTTTCAAGCTTTGCCCTTTGTAACAGAGCAATGCCATCTGTAAGTTTTCTGGAACATGAGCATTATCCAACAAAGGCAGCGACACTGAGAAGCCAACCTTCCTGCTGCAGAGGAATCACAACCCCCATTACAATGGCAACGGCACCCAGGCCCCAGGGAGTGGGAGAAGATGCACAGTGGCCAACGTGCCTGTAAATCACTTGAACAAAACAATTACCTGCTTGAACCTGAACCATTAACTACTCTGATGATAACCTGTTTATTCTCCTTTTGCTACATTTGCTGATGGCAAAGCTCCTATGGAAGCTCTGGAAAACAGAGGCGATCTCCTGGGGAGCGAGAGCTCAGTTTCTAACCAAACTGAGTCAAATATTTTTTTGGTGAAGTAACTGGATCAAACCTCAACACCTGTCATGGCCGGGGTGAAACCACCTTAAAAACAGATGTTCTGAGAACAGAAGGGTGCCAACTTAGGAGAGACTCTTACAGCTGCATGGCAAGAAGCAAACAGTTCTTCAGACCACCGAGTGCTTGCCAGCACAATCAGAATGTAAATCAATGACAATTTGGGAAGCACTTGCAGGGTGAGCAGTGGAACAAGCTGTTCCTGTGTTACACCGAGGACTAAATGTGTAAAATGTGTATAAAAGTGAGGATAGATGTGTCAAATAGTGCTGAACTCTTGGATCACCTGGAATTATTAAGGAACCATGGAGAAGGAAGCTGTCCTTGCTTTTACGATGCCTGCATCTCACAATCTCAGGATCTCACAGAAATGAGAAATATTTCTATTTTTTGTGACAGATTATACGATCCTATGAGAAGGAAGTTAAATAGATGGCCAAAGGTTTCACAGCAAACCTGTTACAGGTTGGGGAACAGAACTCAGGATCCCCATGCCCAGGCCGTGGGACAGCACTTCATGCCTTCACACACACAAACACAAATGGAAACTAAACCAAAAAAAACACCCACCCATCACACATGCTCATTTTGGAGGCAATTTTTCTCCCCCTGGCTCCCTGACTGGAGGTAGGGGTGCTGATCCATGTGAACCACATCCTTAACCCAAAGGGATTCCCACCCTGCCATCAGCCAACAACCTGAAAAGCCTACACCAAAAAGCTGATTGAGATTCACAGTAAAGGAGCCGACCTGCATGCAGTTAAGCCACGAGCTAAGGAAGGTTCCACAGTGAAGGAAGCTCCAAGAGAAGCAAGATACGTCCTGTGCCCCTAATACAGAGGACAGCAGGATTTCACACAGTGGCTGGGCAATGCTGTTTGCTCAGTCTGGTTGCTCAATAGAAACCTTCTACTACCAAGTCAGGAAAACCAAGTGCTCTGCTCCACGGAAGTGGTTTACCAAACGACTAGCTGCACCATGCCAGCCAAATCAAAAAGGTCATTTAGAGTGTCTTATTTAAATAATAAAAAAAAAAACCACAAAACATTAAGAGGTGGTCCGGAAGAATACATCCCATTAAAATGGGAAAGAAAAAAAAAGGCTCCCTGAGGAACTGATGCTGAATCTCAGTGCTAAACTGGTGCTACAGCTAAGAAGTACACATCTCCCATCTTTCCCTTTTCCTCTTTCTTACAGCAAAAAGACAGCACAGGGCTCTGCGATGCATGGCACACCCCACGCCAAGCAGTTGTTGTGCACATTTCTGTAAAAGCTCTTTGCTCTCACAGTTGCAGGACACAATCCACCAAAGCCATTCACCCTTCCTGCAGCACTTGCTGACGCTAAGCTCCTCAGACAGGCTGACTAACGATACAGCAGGCCGTGGCAGCCCCAGGTGCCCAGGGAGCTGGAGGTAGCAGCTTTCCTTCTGCAGAGCCACGCAGTGCTGCAACACGGGTAATGGAGCATGACAGCAGCAGCTCTGAGATCCAGCAGCCTCCATTTCACAAGGGGAAAGCAGAGATATTGGCTGCCTGTACTCCTCACCCCTAAACTCTGGCAGGTGAAAGGAAGAGCGGCAGGCTGGAGGTGGGCCACAGAGACAGCGCGCTGCTGCCCAGTTTGTTAACACAAATGGAAACAAATGAGACTTAACATGCCAGGCTGCTAATTGCAGCGTGGCACAGCGTAATTCCCTTCCCTCGGCACACGGCCACCTCCTCCCAAAGCCCAGCACTCGCTCACTGCTGCTTCTCTGCTTTGCATTTCCAACCACCACCGGCTGCAGGTCTGTTTTAGTGCATTGTGCTGACCTGCACATTTTATCAAAAAAACACCAATTCAAGCAACTTTGTGGGAAATGAACAGTTGACCTGAGCAATGCAGAGCTGAACAAATTATTGCTTTGGGGGGATAAAAACGGCTCTGCTGGGATGAAAGCCTTCATACGCCGAAACCTCCTGCAGTTAAAATGAAGAACGTGCCATGGCATGAGGGACACATGCTTATTTACACTGACTGAGGGAGGCCGGGGTTCAGAACGTTCACATGTGCACACTGCTCATCTGCCAGCATCCATGTGAGTCAAAGGGAAATCAGCTACAGGGACAGCAGGAGGAAGGATACTGCAGGTCACCACGCACACCCCTGAGCGTGCAGCACATCTGCAACTCACAGTGCTGATTTCGACCACAGAGCGTCTACAAAGGAGGAAAAAGGAAGAACCAAAGCACTGTAACGTGGATATATACCACTTTCAATAACTGTCAATTACCAGGTGCTGGCAAGAGCCTCAGCAGCCATGCTCCAGACCCATGCTGCAACTTCTGCAGAGGATCTGAAGAGGTAATGCTCACAATAGATTCATTAAAAACAAGAATTGCTGAAACCTAATGCCAGCCAAAATGTTTCCATGAAATTCCAACAAAAAACTGTGGAAAACCTCATTCTTATGTTAACGTTTCTCTGCAGAATCCATTGAAATGCAGCACAGTTGGAGTGCATAAAGATAGAAAAGAAAGAAGATGACACTGGAAAAGGGGTCCATACAAATTAGAAGGTGCCTATCCATTTTCAGTGGTCACATGGAAATACTGTGGAGAAATTAAAATAGTTTAAAATGAGGCTGAATAGTTCAAAAGGTATTCTGTTCCTAAACTTACAGGGCTATTAGCAACAGGCACAGACTTCTCTGATTTGGCACTCCCAGAGGTTCTTTTGAACATCTGTAATGAAAATCCATTGCCAGATAGCATCTTATTGATGGTATCTACTGCATTCAGCTCTGATGTAGCTCTGGGATGGCAGTTTGCTACTGAGCTGTGTTATATCTCAGCAGCTGGCTAAAGGAATAAGCGCGTTTCATCACAGCCTGGTCAGAAGCTCACAGTTCATTATAACTGCGGATGCTGAACACTGTGACCGGGGCTCACAATTGCACGTTTCAATTATTACTCCTCGACCTTGAGCAGTAGTGCACAAAGCACTCCAGCAAGGTTTCCTCTGGCAGCACGGGCAGCCTGCAGCCTACCTTCCCATCGGACGCAGTGTTTATTCTGTAGTGGTACACCCTGCCCTCGTAGCGCAGTGAAATTGATCTCTGTCCTGGACTGCTCTCACTCTCTCGCACGAGAAAGCTGCCATTGATGCCGCTGCTCAGGAGGTACTCAGCAGCATTACGTGACACCGGTCCGTGGTACCAGGAGTGTTTCTCCAAACTGTTCACTGGGGTGATGTAGTTGCTGGGTACCCAGCCTTGTCCATTCTTCGTTTGGGCCTCACACCATTCGCCATTATGATTGTAACCCAGGACACGAAGCTTTTCACCTAAGCACAACCAGAGAACACATTTAGACACAGCAAATCTAGGAGCAGAGTAAAAAGATGGATTATTTCTGGCTTACAGATCGTTAGAATGGGTATCTGACCACGTGTGTCTCTTTAAGCTTAAGTGGACCACTGAAGCCAAATAGAATGACATGCATGCTCCAAGGGTCTGTGAAATTTTCATGCAGTTCTGCAGCAGTTCTGATGCTGTCTGAGCTTAAAAAAAAAGATTCCAACAAATTTTATTTGAGCTGAGTTGGCTTGATAGGGCTAGACCAGGAGTGGATAAGTGGCAAAAATCTGTTCTGATTAGCAAGCAAGCAGACTTGAAGTGCACATAAGGAATGAGAGGATCAAGTAAGAAAACACTGCATCTGCACAGTCATTTTTCATAGGAGGACTGCATGCTGGAGAACAATAAAAATGACAAAGACCTGCATCTGAAGTCAGCCTACTTCAATTTCTCAGCTCAAATTCTTGTTCTTAGTGGAGACCTCCTTCTGACACAATCTTGTCCAATGCAAAAACCTCAAATAGTTTTAACCTTTTAGAAGGTTATGACTTCAAGAAATATTTGTATTTGTTTAAGAAGAATTCCCACAGTAAAAAAATTCCATAGTGTGTAGTGTATAACCCGGTTGTTCCACTGTGGCTTTCCTTTCAGTGCTTCTTGCTGATTCCTGATCCCAGCCTGCACAATTCTCTTACCTTTAGTTATGCTGAGAGTGTTGTCCCCACTCGCCACAAAATCATACAGTGCAACAAAGAGGTGGGGGTCATTTTCACTGGGGCAGGACAGGAGGTTCTCCTTGGAGTTCCAGCGAGCGGCTTCACTCAGCCCCTGGGGCTCAAAATCTGACACGACTGGCCTCTGGAGGGCTTCTGCAGGAAGAAAGGGGAGAAAAGCAGGTTCACTCTTGCTGATAAAAGCCATCTGCTTAGCCCTCGTGCTACAGTTCTTCTAATTTTCTCAACATCCGCGTTCCTCACGTATGGATCATCCCTTACAGCAGACCTCCTGCCACATGCACACAGTGCTGTGGCTGCGGAGCCCATTCCCATCACATGAGCTGCCTGCTCTGGCCGTTAAGCAGAAGGAAACCCTCTGCCTGCAGGCAGTGCTGCTCACGTCAGCTGCTGGCTCTCCATAAATCCTTCAGTCTTACCTAAGTGCTGCAATGGTTAGACTTGAAATAAGCAGACACCTCTAAAAGGTAAATCCCTTAATTACCCTATAAATGAAATCACCGGAACTTGAAACACTGAAAGTCAGGCAGGATGAGATTTATAAGATGTGGTGTACACAGAGTTAGATATGTATTTTTGTAGTCCATACTATTTTTAATCATCTCTCCTCTTATTTGAGTAAAAGCTGGGCCATTTCTGTTACCTCTCTGCCACCTGCCGCTCTCAAGAGAAGCACACAGCGAGAGCGTATGCTGCACCATGCACTCTGCAGGAATCTTACAGGCCTTGAGAAAAAAACAATTCCCAAAAACTGAGCTTCAAACGTGCACAGTGAGGCACATTAGGTGTGTAATAATCAGTCAATATCAGGCATATCCAAGTAGGTTGGAGAATTCGGTTCCACTGCTTCCTGCCAGTCCTTCCCTCCAAAGCCTGGGGAAGGCTGCTGGGATGTCACCAGGAGGTTGGCTGCACACTGTGCCAATGTGTCAGCCCAGGGGTGACCGCACAACGCACATCCATGCTTTGGGGATGGGGCTGTCAGAGGCAGGAGATCCCCTTTCAGAAAAGGAAGCTATCAGCACTTTACCACACAAACGTAGCTGGCAGACGGCTGTGAGCAGCAATGCTGCCCAACACAGCACACAGCAGGCCCTGCGCCTTGTGGGCTGACCGTAACCTCGGCAAGGAAGGAAAACGCCTGCCCCGTGGGGTCTGATTCAACAGGAAGGCCGGAAATCCAAGGCGGGCTCCCCTCCAGCACAGCCAGGCCCATGCGCGGCCCGGAGCGGGATGAGGGGGGAGAAGCTTGATGGACTGTGACAACACGCGCTGCTAAAGGTCTGGGCCCCTAGAGGAGGCTATTAGCAGATTGAGGACACAAATCTAAGATGCAAAAGAACTGGAGAGGACAGGTCTGTCTGGGTTCCCTGTACAGCCAGCTGTCGGCAGCATTCACCTCTCTTTGCGACACCCCTGGTAAATCTGCCCAGACGTGAGCACGCTTCGGAGCAGCAGACAGTGCAGCTCATTCACATCGCTGCTCAGAGAGCTGGTGGTGCCCCAGCCCCGCAGGCACCCGAGGTCAGGGGATGGCTCCGAGCACCTATAGAGCCGTGCTGTCCCTGTCCATTGAGGGGAGTAGGACACGATGGCCCTTAAGGGTCCCTTCCGACTCAAACAGTTCTGTGATTTTATGACGAGAGTCTTTTCCAACACACTATAGCTTCTTCACCACCTACACTGGTCTTATCTACAGCTTCACAGCACCACTGAGCCCCTCAATAGACCAGATGTCTCTGACGAGTCAGCCCAGCTGCTGTGCCACAGGGCAGTGTCCTCACTCGGTGATGCGGCAGGAGGCAAGTCCAGCTCCATTGGTGAGCTCCACTGGTTATCACCCAGCTGAGATTCCTCCAGGCAGCCACAAAGCTTGCTGCTGCATCTCTGCAAAACCACAGCTTGATTCCATCGCACCGTGCTCAGGTGGCACCTGGATGCCTGGGAGGAGTCCCAGGGCAGCAGTGTAATTCAGCTCCGCACTCGCAACAGCTAAACACAACTCTCCAATAGCAGACTAGGAAATGAGAGAGCAAGAGCTTTTATTTTGAGGCATCAGCCATATGGATGCCTTTTTTTTTTTTTTTTGTCCCCCCTAAATTAAGTCTGCACCAGGAGATATTTACGTTTGTACACCAAAAGATTTCATAAGCATAGCTATCCCTGCTAATTACTGTTTATGCGAAGCCATGAATCACTGCTAGGGACTGTGTAAGAAGTTCTGTGATGTGAACAGTGCTGGTCCAGACCAACACAAGCAAATTCCCTTAAAAATGTAAGTGAAGGGTTGGAAAAGAGGCAGAAGCACAGCATGACAAGCAGCTCCGCCACAGCTGACTGCGGGGCAGTCCTGGGGGGAAGGAGGAGACCTCCTGTCTCCCTGCAAAACAAACATCCTGTGCTCTTACAAACCGTGCTCACATTTTTTCCACAAGGTTTCCAAAGCAAGGGAGAACAGAATACACTCAGTAATCTCTTTGGAGTCGAAGCACATGCTGTCTAAAGCTTTTCCTCTCCTTACCTTCCTCCTTCCTTCCTTTTCCCCTAAAAGAAATTAGGATATGGGGCAGAATCACTGCAGATTTAATGCACTCCCAAAGATCCCAGCCTCTCTGTCCCACTGATTTCCTTACTGGTCACTGACAGATTCCCTATCCCTGATGGAACAATATTATCTTCCAGGAGAAAGGACCAGGATCCACAGACAGCATCTGGTTCCTGCTTCATTGCCCACACACAAAGAGGGCCCACAGTCAAACGCAGTGCTTTGCCTTAAGAAATGCTAAGTACCCTCAATGGCATGGCTTCTCCCACTCCCACTGAAAGATCATTCCATTATCTTTCATCCATTGCTAATTTCTTTTTGGAGAGTTCACTCTTCTACGAGCCTGCAGATTCCACTACAGCTCATTCATTGGGTATTTTCCATTTGTAACCCTTTAACAACACAGTAAATACCATCTTCCACCAGAGAGACGATCACAGTTGTGGATGTACAGAGAGGAATAGTGGATCTAGCAGAAATTCAGAGTTTATTTTTAAGTCTGCTACTAAACTGCTGCCTAATCTTAGATTAAAATGTCTGAGAGAAGAAGGGGAAAGAGTGGCTAGATCCAACTGAATCATAAATGACACCTCTGTATTTCTGAAAACTTCAGAAATGAAGCTTTTGGTTTGGTTTCTTTACACAGCAGAAGTGGTGAGGTTTGCCCATTTCAGAGCCCTGGGGAGGGGCAGCACTGAACAAGAACTACAGAGGTTTGGAGCTGTAGTGCCCCATCTTCTTTAGCAGCTCGGGACTGAGAAAGGAAGATGAACGTGGGTCTGCGATGATCGGTTTTAGGTCTGAAGACAGCTCTAGCTGTATGAAATCGTAATACTTTTCTCACCACAATCCATGGGAAACAGTAACAAGCATCATCAGCCAGGTTTTTTTAATAAGGATGGGACAGGCAAGAACCACTGCAGCAAGCACACAACTAGCAGGCCACTACAGAACACTTCTTTAAAAGCAAAAACTCTACTGAGAGATGGCAGATGTGAGGCCAAGAGGTGAGGAGCAGAAAACATAAGGGGGACACAAACAGAAGGCTCTTCCCCGGGAGGCCATGGCTATGGGCTTCTCCTCCCCGAGCTCCTCTGCTCTGACTGTAACAAAACACACTGAAGGAAAAAAAAAAGATATATGGGCAATCTGACAGCTGGCAGGGCAGAAAATGCTTCGGTTTGAAAACAAAGGGCTTGAGTAGTGCCTCTACACCAGTTTTCAGCTTCAGAGAGGATGCTGACAGGTTTTAAACAAGGTTTCTACTTTTCAGTGGTAGAGCAAGCCCAAAAAGGCAGCGAGACTATTCCAGCCCCTATTTGGGACATGGACACGTTCTGCTTTCCAGATCAGATTGGCAGCAGTACTTGCTGTGCCTCGTCCCTTCTACTCTTTACCCTTTCTTGGTGTGAAGTGAGGGTGGAACTATTCAGTTTGGCACAGGCAAAAAGGAGGAAGCAGATGACAGAAGTTCAGATATCTCACATTCAAAAACAATATTTACTAGGGGGGATAAAACTGAGAGCAAAAAACGGCCAGCTTAAAACACGAGCATGGAAGCTCAGTAATCACACAACCAGTTCAAACGTATTTTTGATCACGTTAAAACAATCTCCGAGGTCTCAGTTCAGCCAAATGCCAACACACAGCATGCAGGGTGCTCTGCCCACACCCTGCCATGGCACACGGAGACACTGAGGTTGGAAAAGCCCTATCACCACCCCAGGCCCAACCCACGTGCCCACTGACACATCCCTCAGTTCCCATCCCCATGGGTCTGACACACCTCCAGGGACAGTGACCCCCAGTGTCCTCCCAGCTGCAAATGGTTTGCCATATAACCAACGGTCCATTCAACCTCTAAGCAGTTCTCTCTGCAGTTTCCTCGTCTACTAAAGCAACTCAGCTTTCCTCTCATGCCTACAGCAGCTTCCCATACAACAAAGACAAGAGCAGAGTAATCCTCCAGTGATATCACTATAATCTCCATAATCCTTCCAGAAGCTCCAGTAAGACAGGCAGGGAACAGCCCAGCCATGTCACACAGCTCCCAAGGATGTGTCTGATAGCCTCAGCACAAGCCTATCCCCCTCCTGAGGATCTGCCAGACTGCCCTGCAAGCTTTAGTGGTTTCCACCCAAATGAGCCCCACCTGTAAGAACCTGCTATCTAAAGTACAGGCAGGCAAATGGCTTTCACTTGTGCCCTCACACTGGGCACTGGCACAAGCTCCTACTGCTCTTCTGCTCAGCCCTCTCCCCAGGGCTCTTAACCTCACCACAACCTGAATACAAAAGCTGTGTGGGGCCCCTTCAGCTGTAGAAATAACAGAAAGCACTCCTTTGTTTTCCCTTCACCTCCTGCTTTGCTTTCCAATAAGTCCACCTCTGATGAGCATCACAGTGGGTCCTGCTCTGTGTCCTAACAGCTGCCACAGCAGCAGGGAAAGCGCATTAAGATCTCGGTTGTGGAGCTTTAACACACCCTTAGGTGCTGGCTGCAGTTCTGCCCTGTGCTGTGCTGAGAGAAGAGGCTGAGCTGCTTTGACAGAAGTATATTTTAAAGTTTTCCAAGGCTCATTTCCCATCCCTTCATAAAAAATATATACACAGCCCCGGTCTCAGAGAAGCTGAAGGTGAAAATACCACAGTATTTACTGGGCCTGATTGTGTTGTTAACTCGATACTGCCTACATGGAGCAAATCAAACTGCGTTCTAATCCTATTATGCAACTGCATTGCAAAGTGGGGAGGGGGAGTGGCTGTAGCACATACAACAGGGAAACCTTGGACAAACAGCCTGGGTAACACCCTGTAACATCAGCTCCAGCTGGGCCCAGGGGACCACAGCACCAAAGTGCCACAAACAGAGGTTTGGTGCACCAAAAAGCTGGCCGAACCATTTGGAACAATCAACACCGTTCACACATCCGCCCATCACTACGTTTGTGAAACTTTTAAAACGGATTGAAATAGATAAGAGAACCGAGCGAAAAAAGCCCCTTGACAACCGCCAAGTTATTCAGAGCCACTGCACGCATCCCACGAGCACAGCCTCCTGCTATGAGATCCCTTCGGCTCGGTGTGCCGTGAGCAGCCATTTGTAGTTTTTCAGATTCCTGAACTATGAATTTGAGGAACATTTCTCCGCTGAATATTCGAGAGTTGAGCAAGAGCCGCCGGCGATAGGCTGCGCGCGGTCAGGTGGCTGCATTTCTTCCCTCTGATTTGATGAGTTAGCAAAGTACTCCTGGCACGCAGCTTATTTTTACCAAAGTTCCATCCAGCGACACAAAAGAAGCCGAGGAATGCATGGGCCCAACACAGCACAGCGGGCTGTGGCCTCCTGGGGCCCGGCCAAAGCCCTGGCATTGCACAGAGCAAGGCCACGGCGGAGGGGACACAGCTCCCGGGTGGTGCTGTGCCCAATGGGACCACGCTGGGCTCCCCTGCACATCACCTCCAGCCCCAGGCACCCAGCTCCAGCCCACCACGAGTGTTAATTCAATTAATTCAACGTTTCAATTCCTACAGTCACAGGGGTAACTCAAATTCACTTTTTCAAAGCGATCACCCACGTAAATTCAGCTGTATGGCCGCCTGGGAAATGCCAGCAGAGAGGGACAGCCAAAACGAACCAACAGCCTGCGAGTAACGCACATGGAAAGTACTTTGCTGTATTCAGCAAGTTGATTTTCATCTAGATTCTCCTCCATAGCCCAGAGTAACTTTATTCCCTTCACTCCAAGGGAAGTGAGATCCTTCTCCGGGCACAACCAAAGCCCAGGCCCACGGAGACGGCTTTGTTTGTTGGATCGGCCATGGGATCACTTGACATTTCACAACCATAAATGGTAGAGCCAGGCTCCCTTTGTATGCTGCGCTTAATGAAAATCACCTGGTCCCAAAGTCATGCACACACAACCCCGCGGCTCCTGGGATGGCAGTGGGCTCCCAGCTCCCCAAAAAGCCTCCCCGTATCCCCAGAAACTGTCCCTGTACCCCCGAAGGGCTTCCCCGCATCCCCAAAAGGGCCTCCCCGTGTCCCCAAAGGGGCCTCCCATCCCGCTCACCTTCCAAGTAGCAGCTGGAGGAAGAAGAGAGCCCCTTCTTCGACTTGCAGCCCACCAATTTCAAGCAAATCTCCAACATTTTCATTTGTTAGAGTTTGGCCTCAGCTGTACGGTCTCCTTTCTTCCTTTCAGCTCCTCTCGCTCAAAGTTACCCGGTAGAAATGCTCCCCGCACCACTTAAAAGGGCAAACCCGAGAGGCGCAGAGCCCATGGGGCCCGGCTGCGCCCCGGCCCGGACAGGACTGCAGCCATCCCGCTGCGGCAGGAGGGCACGGCGCTGGGTGCTGAGCGCTGCCAACAAAGGGCCCCCTTCAGCCTCCGCGCCTCAGCTCCGCGCCGGCCTCCTGACGGCCTCCTGACGGCAGGCAGCAAAGCTACGCCCTCGCTCCTTAACCCTGCTGCTGCCGGCTGGGGAGGCACGCACGTTCGGCATCTGGATGCTCCACATCGGCACGTATTCCAGGTAGGTAGCTGTTGATAAAGGAGACCGGACTGGCTGTGCACACAGCTGCGGGTTTTTTGTTGCTACAAGATCCCCATTCACTTCCCAAAGCTTGTGTGCTCAGAGCACGAGGTGCCCCCGGAGCAGAAAGGCCAAGGAAGGCCCACGCGAGGTTACAGGCTGCCTCCTGCTCTTCTGCTTTCCAGCACCTGAGGACCCTGCCATTGAGACAGCGAACTCCCATCACTCTGCAGATGACACTGCTTCAGTCTTCTGATCCACGGGAAAGAAGTGGTCAGTCCTCAGCCCATGCAGAACTGCAGTAACAGCATTTGTTTAAATAAAGCAGCCACACCACTTCTAGCAGAGAAGTATTTATGGTAAGGCCAGCACGGCGTTTGAACTGCTTTCCTTCTTCTTCTCAAAGATAACATGGGCATTCCCATCTGACAAAGCAGGGAAGAGAGAATCTCAGCTTCCTGGAATTCAGGCAAGCATGGGAAGAGTCAAGGTGCAGCTGGTGCTCCACCTGGCTGCGTGTACACTGGGGACCACGATGCTATCCCCAGGCCTTCTCTTCCTCTCTCCACTCCTAGAGGAGGGTTTCCATCCCATGGAAGCAAAAGAGGCTCAAAGGAAACTGACGACCCCCCCCACTTGCTCCCTGCCCACCTAGCTTCAGAAGGCACTGAGACAAAAAGACAGTGCAGAACTGGGAGAAATAAAAGAGCAGCTAAAAGCTGAGCTGGCCATCCTGTGCTGAGGCCCACATCATGCTCAGGGAACCAGGGTGAAGCAACATTTGAAGAGCAGACCCAGCATCATGCACGCAATGTCTGCATGTGACGAGCATCCCCCTCCTGCCTCGAGTTCAGCTGTAGGAGCGTGGAATTCCCATAAAATTCCCCTGGAAGTACGGAGGCAGCAGCACCCAGCCAACACAATGAGGGTTCCTACAGCAGCGCCGGCAGAATGGAGGCAGATTACTCTCCTGGTGAACTCCTGGGGTTGGTATTCCAGAAGAAGAATGCCTCGTTTCAAATTAAATTAACCCACTTGCAGAAGAACCTCGCTATTGGAGCAATGCCTCCACTCAGAGAGCTGAGCACAAAGAGCTATCCTGGGATAATTTCCTCTGTAGATAAACCCTAAAATTAATTTCCTTTATTGTTCCACACAGACAAGCTTGTGTGGTCCCTCTGCTACAAACTTCATCCCTCTGCGCTTCCTCATTTAAGTCATGGCAAGCCAGACCGTAAATGCTTCAGAGCAAGCACTCTCTGCACTTACTGCATGCCATGAAATTAGCTGGCGATACACAAATAAAAGCCACATTGGCAGTGTCACACAAACGCTGCTACTCTTAGGGCTGACATCTATTAATCCCTCTTATGTTTGTTGTATACGCATCTTAGAGTAAAATCTGTCATGAAAAGCGTGCAGACTTTTGGACTATGGAGTGACTAATGCAATCTTCAACTCGGTCTCTCTGCTACAGAATGGCAGAACAGTTTTGCTTTGCCATACAGAGCGTGATGCCTTCCCTTTCCCTTCCCTTTTCTAACCTTTACCTTCCCTTCCCTTCCTTTTCCCTTTCCTTTTCCCTTCCCTTCCGCACAGGCAGTTCAGCCCCAAGCATCACCTGCCCCCAGGCAGCCCTGACCTGCACTGCTATGACATCTCCTGGTACAAGGAGGGCACAGAACACAGCCCTGCAGATGTGGCTTTGCCAGCTCCGAAGAGGGAAATAATCACTCTTTTTGACCTGCTGGCTATGTTCTTGCTAACGCAACCCAGTACACCATCAGCCCTTATTGTTTATGCTCATACATGAGCGTAAGCCTCTTTAGCCAACTGCTTTAATGTCTGAGCTTCTTCTAAGAGACTATTTTATTCATCGTGTTCTTAAAGCTGTGCAACATTTGAGGACAGCTTTCTCCAAGTGAGCGATTACATCCACACGCATGACAGCAGCAGTGAAAGGACTGGGCTCCATGAGCAGAAAGTGAGTTTTGGCCTGGTCCCACCCCACTAACAGCTGGAGCCAATTTTCTTGTGATACCATTAAAAACAGCTTGAGTGCTCGTCACCCATTTAAAACCAAACCTTCATTTTAAAACACTCTTCTGAAGCACAGAAAGATGACGCAGTTGGAAGGCACAAATGCTGGGGATTTTCTCATAGGTGCATTCAACTCGAAGTCACTTGAATTGGAGCCCAAAACAGTGGGCAAAGGAAAGGGGCAAAGGAGACTACCAGGAAAAGAGCAATATTCCTTACCATTATGGATTACCTGTGCCTTATCTAGCTCTTCTGTAACTGCAGCTGAGAATTTCCCCACAGGTGTAAAGGAACTGAACGTAGGCTGTAAAGCACTCTGCTGTCTGTGGATGCACAGAGCAACAAATAACTGATTCACATCATTTGTAAGATGCATTATTCTTATCCAGTACAAAGGTTATTTGTAATTTTGAGCACTCATGGGTCACTCTTTTCTGATGAAATCCCACAGCCACATGACGCATTCGAACGCCATTACCTGATTATAAATCTATGAGTATATGGAAATGATCAAAGAAACCTATGTTGAAATATACGAATGACACAGCGTGTGCTACAGACCCAGCTGTACCAAAGCTGAGCTTTTATCTGACAGCAAATGCAATATTGCCAGTTTTCCCAAGGGTGCTCCATTTTGTCTGACAGATCTTGCTTTCCCTTTGGGTTCTCAGATCCCCCACCGCTACACTTCTCCATCTACCCTTAGATACTCTGGAATCCAAGGGACAACATCACTTCTTCCAAGGCACCCAGACAGCCGCTGCTTCCTCATCAGTGGCAGCACTGCACAGACAGGCAGTGACGCCCATGCTTTATTAGCAATACCTGCCACATCACAGGTGAGGGTGAGAACAGCCCCTGCCAGTGGCTGCACGTGGAGTGACTGCATGAGCTCACTAAGACTGCCCATGTTTGCTCACATGCATAAGGAGGAGCGACCAGGATGCTGAAAGATCTCTGGCTGATGCTTTTTTGGGGATCAGGAGGAATCACTCAGGCCCTGCAAGCAGCACTGGACACACAAGGACAGGCTGAGGCTGCTTTCTGCTCTGTGCCATGAACCTTTGTGCCTTCAGTGGTCTGACTCCCCCCAGCAGTGCTCTGCACGAATGCCGCTGCTGTTCTCCTCCTGCTTTTTGTGCTGACATCTCTGCCTTTCCTTCTTCAGTCCCTGTTTGGAATGCTTATGGAGGCCAGTACTCTACCTCCATTTAAAGCTCTTCTCAAAGCTCAGCTGGCACGTTTACAAGAGCATATATCACTGCTAGTTAAAATAACACATTAAAACCAAAACCCTCTCACTATGACCTCTTTAGAGCAGGTATTCCCTCTCCTACTCCCCTAGCAGCCCTCCATCACAATCCTATCAAACAAAGGTCATTCAGGTCAACACCTGAATGCAAAGACTCCTCCCTCCTCATTCACTCAGCCAGCTGAGAACCAAGAGCCCAGAGCTCTCTGCCCATACAGTGAGACATCACTGCCTCTGGCACCTGGGAAGAAACAAACCCAGCAGGTTGCAAGGAGCACACTGCATGCACCAAGGAGACAACAAAGGTTTTGCAATACAGCATGTGCATTTGTTGGTTTTGCTCCTTGATTTAACAGATGTTTGTTATTTGCAATCTTCAGGACTGAGAAGTGGTAGGATTACAGAGACGTGCAGCTATTTGAAATTCCTTGCAAGCAGCAGGGCAGAATCCTCCTTTTTAAGGTAGCAACAAGGCAGAGGGTACTGCTGAATTCCTCCAGAGTGGCTGACTTTGGGAGACCGTGCAAGAAGAGCTGTGAGCTCCCCAGAAAGCTGCCTGTGTCCTTGGCATTTGAAGCCTGTGAGATTAAACCAAGTCCAAAGGGGCTCTTTATAAACCACTGAAAGTTTTTGGTCTCTTCCACTAAAAGCTTTTTAAAACATCTGCAGGCAATGAAAGAGAAGAAGGTACCTTGCAGCTCTCAGAGCTGAAAAAACAGGGGCTTACCTGAAGGACACCAGACAACACAAAGCACCCAGTTGTGACTGCTCAACTTTCATCACCTGGTCGGGGTGGGAGAGGGAGCAGGCAGGGAGAGCTGCTGCGGTGGGCAGAAGACAGCAGCTTAGCAGCATGACCACATGCAGCATCTTCTGCCAGCCCAGAGCAAAGGGCTTAAAGCCAGCACAGCGCCAGAAAAGATGCATGCTTGCAAAATATCAGAAAACAAATTTTTTGCAATGTTTCTTTGCCAAATCCTGACTCAGAATTTGAGTGGGAGCATTTCCTTTTTTTTTTTTTTTTTAAATTTAATTTATTTAATGAAAAAATACATGGAAATGCAAACAAAAAGATAAAAGCAGAGGTTAAACCGAGGTGTTCAAAGTTGCTGACTTCACGGGTACCTTGTGCAACCCCAGCACGATGCCCTGAGTGGCCAGGAGGACCAGCACAGCCTGCTCTGCTCCGCTCTGACAGCACCTAAGCAGTTAATTCCTTCCACTCAAGAGCTGAAAAATCTGCCAAGGCAGAAGACCAGGCCTCGGAGATCAAGTTACACATGAGGAGGGGGTGGAAGGAGAGAGGAAGAAATGAAAACAAGTTCTCTGAGCGCTGCGCTGCTTTAGGCTCGGCAGGCCCAGGAGGGTGGGGAGGAGGCAATATTCCCCCGTGCTGTCTTGGGGCAGTGAGCAGCATCACGGACACGTGTGTTGCTGTGGCTCCAAACCTTCCATTCAAGCAGCAGGAAGCAGCCTGCACTGAACACATTAGGTCTGGCCAACATCAGGGACCTTTTCATAGAACCAGAGAAGGTGTGGGTAGGGAGGGCCAGGACTGAATGCCGTCACTGGAGCCGATGAAGCACCTCTCCTCTCACAGCACCAACCACGCCATCGTGCTGCACGGAGCTCGGGGCACAGCTCATGCAGGGGGTACCATCAGTCCCAGCACCAATCCAACTCCACTGCCCTGAACGTTGATGTGTAACGAGGTCCCACAGCAGCGAGCAACAAGCTGGCTCTGAGCAGGGCTCGCTTCTCAGCCCCGTTTCAGGGCAGGACTGCAGAACTGCGAGAAGCCCTGGGCTCCCTGCCCTGCTCTGCTGCTGGCAGCATTCAGCAAAATGAAGAAAATGGAGAAAATCTCATGTAACACACATAGGAACAAAGCGCCTGTCACTGTACAGAGATAACAGCTTCTGAAAAGCCTCAACGTCCACTGATAAAAGCCTTCATGGGATCACAACACGTGCTTCCTGAGAGTACTGTTAATCATTTGTATAACTGCTATTAAGTACAGTCAGTGGTGTTTTAGTAAGACAGTGCCTTCCAATCAGGCATTCGAGTTTCAGCCAATTCATTCACAGGAAGATGTATTTTTTGGAGAAAATTGAAGTGCTTAAAAAAAGAAAGCAACAGAAAAACCAGCCCCATCTACAATGACTTCAGTTAGTGCTTATCCACTTTCAGCTACCCTCGACCTTCCTCAGGTTTGTAGGTGAAATGCCCGGTGCTCCACAGCACTAATTATTCCCACTGTACGAAATTAAATATACACTACCAAGAAGGAAAAGCTTCCAGTTAATTAGCAGTGCCCACAGCAGCGATCCCCAACCACCCCAGCACTGCGCTGTCAGGACACAACATAAGGAGTTGGAAGAGCCGTGCTGGGGCCGTGACGTAGAGGCAGGAGCATTCTGTTCTCTGGTGAACATGGGGGCCAACAGGCTCAGGCTCCAGCCAGAACTGAGCTATCTCACCATGGAGAAAAGCAAACGCAGACATGTACACACCTCCGGCTCCAAGGGCAGGAAGAGAAGCATCCATTTTCAGGCACTGCTGTGTGTAATGGGGTGCGGTGCAGCACGAGGCCTGCTGCTGAACCTTCACAGCTGTTTGAAATGCTGCTGTTCATTCCCAGACATTCAAAGACAACATTCAAAGAAGCATTTTAATGTGAGGGGTTTTTTGGGGTTTTCTTCTTTTGAAGAGAGGTAACAGTCCCTCCAGGCTGCACCATGAAAACAAAGCAAAAACCCAAAGCGGGCTTCATCAGAGCACAAGTGTTTAATTTAAATCCTTTCTGAATGAGTTTCCTCCATATGTGTAGGATGGAATACTTGTATTTACATTGAGTTAGAAAATGGCATGAGATTCTAGAATGCCTCCCCATTTTCTCCTTTTTCAGGTACAGGAGTTATGCGAGACAGCAATGAAAAAATAACAAATGAGCATAAAAAATGAGATCTGTGCTCCTGATCAGCCATAACCCCAAATTCTGCCTTATCCACACGTTTTGAGCCAGCCAAAATTCCTTTCTGTTCACTCCCTCCTTCCCCTACCTGTCTGCCTCTCATCAGAACCATTCACAGAACAGATACATCACATGTGGGCTGAGGTTTACAGCTGCTGTCATGAAGAAAGACTGTAGATACTTTCTGCCCAGTGTAGAAAGTAAAAGTGGTAGGTAAGAAAAGGTAGACCAGGTAGAAAATAAAAGTGCACAAGTCCAACTGAACAGGAGGTTGCCATCCTGCAAGCTTCCAACCTGCTCCATGCCAAAGGAGGTTCAGTTTGGATATCAGGTAAATTTTCATCTCAGAAGGAGCGGTGCTGCACTGGCACAGCTGCCCAGAAGCGCTGGGGTCACCGTCCCCAGATGTGTCCCAGAGCTGTGGGGATGTGGCACTGAGGGACACAGCAGTGGGGTGGGCTGGGGTTGGACTTGGGGATCTGAGAGGTCTTTTATGACTCCATGATTCCGGGAGCAGGGAAGCTATGCCTGAGCCAACCAGAGGTGGGAATGAGAGAAGCAGGCCAGCTGGGCTCTGGTGGGCCACAAGTCCCCAATTCTTCCCTACTCGGTTCAGCTCAGCCTGTGCGAGTCCTGCTTCTGGAACACAGCCCGGGGATTTGCAGAGGGTGAAAGAGCTGCAGTGTTCCCTAATCCGCTGGCGATGTGCGTGTTAGTTAGGGTGTCAGCAGAGCCTCTCTTAAACTTCATCTCAAAGCAGGAGGAGGTTTGGGGAAAGAAACAGACATCTGCAGCAGCTCTGGTGTCGAGAGAGGACGAAGGCAATGCGTCGCCCATAGCGTGTGTGCGAGACAGCGTACTGACAGGGAATGCTCAGCTGTGCAGTGCTGCAGTTATCAGATCCAGAAACACAGAGAGGAAAAGCCCTCCAGATTATGTGAGCTCTCATCTTGTAATTACACCTGGAGCTCTGGATAAAGGATGTCACCACGCTGCTGGGAGGATTAGCAGGTTATCGTTTTGCAATGAGCTGATAATAGCTTGGTTCGCTTTTGCTCGGTGTCAAACCCTCACACTTGATCTGGCTTTTAAGATGAAAAATGTTTTAGGAAAAAAAATTAAGGGGAAATTATCCATTCAGCTTAAACACACACTCATGGAGTAGACACACCACAGCTGTATTCCCACAGATTCCCCTGTAACTGCAGGCAAAGCTAACACCCTGCTTGCGCCTCCACTTTCTCTAAGTGTCAAAGATCCTGGTGCCACTTGCCTTCAGGACAAACCACCCACCACACAGCAGGGCCCAGCCCCCAGACAGGCTTCCCCAAACTCACAAAGGAATGCTTCATTGGCATCCAGGAGAAAGAGAAAGGTTTCCCGTGTCAGAACACCCAGGAGCTCCTCCCTGGGGAAACAGGGGCTTGGATCGCACACCCAGCTGCTCCACATCAAGGTGCAGGGGCTCCCCCAGGTCTCCAACAGAGCAGAACAAGTGAAATTCAGCGAGCTCTGCAGCACAATGCGCCCCAAACCACTTCAGTGAGAAACCTGCGAGGAGTCACCAAACCTGCAATGCAATAACTGGAACAGACTAAAGCTTCCAGCAGCGCCCATTAGCAGCAACTGTGTTTTCTGGAGGTGCCCTCCTCCAGCCTCTTGTAGCATCGCAAGAAAAAGCAAACATGAACGGCACGGAGGAGCAGCCCATCCTGAAACCACTTCCAGGAACAGGGGTTGTTGGAACAAAATCCATTAAGTGAAACCATCTGTATTAAGGGTCAAACGCCATCTGAGGCTGACTGTACAAAACCAGCCATTCCACAGCATTTGGGCTGTTATCCCTTTGTGTTTTTTCTTGAATGCGATCAATTAGTGGCAGAGAGGTGTTACGAATTAACCCTGCAGCTCCAGAGCCCTGGCTGCTAAGGGAAGGCTGCAGTCAGAGCTGTGGCCCAAGGAAGCTCCATGGCACAGGGCTGCAGGCGGCTCCTCCCCAGCTGCGTCACTCGGAGCCAGCCAGGCGGATGCACTGGATCCCAAGAGATGCTTCTTCCACACGGCTTGCTGGCAGGAAGGAGGTGATAGAAAAGGTTTGAGGAAGGGAAAAGGGTGGCTGGGAGTTGTACCAGTGATAAAAGCATGTTTTAACCTGTTCCAGCAGGGGGGGTTTAGTGGTGGAATACAGGAGGATTCAAAGATGGTTGGCCATTGCTAGAGATAACAAACAAGAACATGGGGCAACCAGCTCATGGCAAGAGGCTGGAACTGATGATCTTCCAGGTCCAACCAGAGCCAGCCTGTGATTCCGTGGTGCAAAGCTCAAACGTTCAACATTTACACGAAGTCTGCAAACAGACACCTGGCTCTGTTTCAAACACATGCTGATCTCCTCCCACCCCAAAGGATTCGCACAGCCCTCATCCAGCTGATCTCAAGTCTGCTTTAATTGGAGCAAAAGAAATGGCAGGAGATCCTGGGTACTGAGCTGCTCCAGCACTTGGTCAGACAGTGAAGCATGAGCTGGTACCAGGGCACAAGGAGGGCAGGGTGCCACAGAGGAACCTGCCCACGGCAACACAGCCCATCCAGGCACCCACTGAGGGTCTGATAAACTCCAATTAGTGCAGAAATATTTCCCAGTGTATCTCTAGTGAAGTCAGATTGCAATCAAATATTGCAGCTGCAAGGGCAAAACAAAAAAAATAGAATAAAATAAAAACATGCATCTTTTTTTTTTTTTCTAGAAACCAAGCAGATGGTGACGATGGAAGGGAACACTACAGGTCTTTTGTTTTCAACAGAACTGCCAGCAGAAAGACCCAAAAAATAGCCTTTTCATTTTAAATATTTTTTTCAAGCATTTACACGCCAACATGTTTCGTGCCTGGCCGTTTTTTAAGCAAATATTTAACAGATTCAACATAAATGCAAATACCAGCTATCAAAAGTCAAATTGCCCAGCTATGATGTAACGAAATAGCTTTGCTTTATGGGAATGAGGTCACAGGCCTGAAATATGCCTTAGGAGTAACAAAAAATCTTTCACAAGTTGCAAAATGGTAATGCAATTACTCGCCTAACTCTAAAATTTGATAGATATTTAAATTCAACGCTGAAGATATGAGTCATTAATTTGCATAAGCATTGCTGAGAAGCAGACTGTTCTTCAATCACAATGAACTAATGGAGTTCTCGTGGCCTGAATGTTAGCTACAGCAAGAGAGCTCAAGCTAAGCCATCACACTGAGGCATGTGTACATCACAAAACGTTGTTATATTCCTGATGATGAAGTGTCAGAACAGCCCACAGACACAGAGGAATGCACTGATCAATAACACCACCCAGTGGAAGCAAACTCGAGGAATGGGCATTCCAGGGAGAGGCAGCAGGTGGAGGGGATGCGACTGCTGGCTGAGGAGCCCCCTTCCAGACGTTGCCAGGGGAAGAACTGGGAGCAGGACGAGTTTTCATTTAGTTACGCAGAGCAGAACGAGGGACAGCTGCTGTAAGTGGTGTGCCTGGTCCATCGGGGGCATTTCTTCAAGGTTTTTTGTATTTTCTACCATCTCAAACCAGGAAGAATGGTCTCGCTTTGTATTGTATAATAAGATGCTTTGTAAGTGAGCAAAAAAAATAAACAACCAAAACATATATTAGGGATCCAATAGAGTTTATGAAGCCCCAAATCTTATCTAACTTCCCTGTTCTGTCCCTTTGCGGGTATTTTCCCCCCTCCAGAAATACAAAGATAAACTCATCTGTGGTTTGGAGGCCCCCAAATACCACAGCGGTTAGCATCACAAAGTTTTCAAATCAAACCACCAACAGCATCACAACAGATTTGTGTTATTTCACCTGCAAGAAGAACAGAAAACATTTCAAGGACAGCATCACAGAATCGTTGAGGTTGGAGATGACCTCTAAGATCACCAACTCCAACTCCAACCCCCCCACTGTGCCCACTGACACAGCCCTCAGTGCCACATCCCACATCCCCACGGCTCTGGGACACCTCCAGGGATGGGATTTGTGACCCCACCGTTCCCTGAGCAACCTGTGCCAGTGCATCACTGCTCTTTTGGAGAAGAAACGTTCCCTAACAACCAACACTCGCATAGCACAGTGTGAGCCCATCACCTATTGCTGTTACTGAGGAGCAGAGGCCAACCACACCTCACCACAAGCTCCTGCCAGAGACTGTAGGGAGCAGTGAGGTCTCCCCTGGGCCTCTTCTCCATGCTGAGCTATTCCAGTTCACTTCCATCAGACTCGTGCTCCAGACCCTTCACAGCTCCGTTCCTCTTCTCAGTGCTCCAGGGCCTCAATGTCCTTCTTGCAGTGAGGTGCCCAAGCAGCAAAACCTCCAGTGCTGATGGCACCAGGAGCAGTGAGAGCTCCCACCACCTGCACCCCACAACTCCCACACAGCGGGGTTCCCTCCTAGGATGGGCTCCTCTCGGGCACACAGCATGGCTGCAGGGCACAGCTCCTAAGTGCAGGATCCCCCACACAAGGACGCTGGGAGCGGTGGCAGGGAGCGGTGGCTGTGCCAGGGGCTGCCCCCTGCATTCCTTCCTGCCCCTCCCAATAAGTTATTCCTTAACGTACCAAAACATGCACAGAAATGAGGAATTCATGGAGATTCCCTGAATACCAAAATTCTGAGTATAATGGCAAGCAGAGCTAGCTGAACGCCCTCCTCCAGCTCCACACCCTGCCCCGGGTGGATCACTGCTATAAAGCTTCGCTTGTATTTACAGCAGCAAAGCCCTCCACGAACCCCTTCACCACCAGCGCCTTCCATGCACGCAAAACATCCCTGAACCAGGCAGCAATCTCCAATGCTGCAACTTTAAATCCGTCCCCATTTCCTCTTCCAAGTTTCTGTTTGAGCCGTTACAGCTCCCTCAGGACCCCACTGACTCACTGCATTTTCAGGATGACGCAAGCATGCTCTTCTGCACAGCTTCAAAACAGGCTCCAAGCGTTTCCAGTCACAAACTGACCACTGAAGATCCCTATAAATCAGGTGTTCTCACTGCACAGCCATCACCCCTGTGAAGCAGGGAGCAAGCTTCAGTTTCTTTTCTGATTGGAAATGCATTCATCACCACTACTGTCATTCCTAGGCAATACTTCTAGGAATGCTCAAGTTTCCACCCTGAGATCCAGTGGAAAATAGTTCCCTGCTGATTGCACACCCAGCAGGGCCAGCCCGCCTCTCCTGCAGCCCAGCCAGCTCAGCACTGCCTGTGTCACCTTGCTGTCCCCTCGTGCACTGGGTATCCATCTCCACCCCCGGGCTGCAACCTCTCTAAACACCCTGAAAACACAGCATCCGCCCCAGCTTCCCCACACTGGTTCCCAGTTCCCTGGTTCTATCTGCAGCAAATCTGGGAAGTTAAAAAGGAAAAATGTTCTGGGAGTGCTCATGCCAACGGATGGATACTACACAAAGAGCTGAGCAGTCACTGAGTGGAAAGGTGCATGTGAAAACATGAGACTGGGAAGATTTCTTCCATGTCTAGAGCTTAAATTCCCTATTCCTTACGAATCCCTTCACTCAGCTTCGCTTGCTCCTCCAATGGCTGCACACAAGACAGACCTTATACTGTTCTAGCATCTGTATCTAATACTGTATACTCTATCATCAGAATACTGTACTGTATCTATGCTCCTCACAAGGATGGTAACAACAGCAAAACAAATGCTGGGCTCCTGACTTGGCTTTGCTGTCTGATAGCAAAGGCAGCTGAAACATTTTTTCTGCTTGCAGCTTCCCACATCTGTCTGCTCTGTGAGATGTCACTGCGACAAGAGAGCTGGGAGTGACAAGAAGATGTAAAACTGAACAATGAAGTGGGAAATAAAAAAATCAGAGAAAGGTGAGAATGCCTCATTTTGTCAGCAGCACTGACACCACTAACCAAAACTTCCAGAAAGTGTCCTTCCTACACAGCCTTCTTACCCTCCTCAAGCCAGGTTAAGTAAGATGAATGCCTGGCACAAACCTGCTTGTACTTCACTCCTTACAGCTAGCAACAGAGGAAGTCTTCACTGGTTTGTGAACCAAGAGGTCACAACAATGACTGGGGGATTATCTGCAAAACAAGCTTTAATCCTTATTGTCAGTCATACAAAAGAAATAAAAACATATGCAGCACATCCTTAGCATTCTCTGTATGGGCACTGGGAGCTTTATACAGAACCAAACATAAAAAAATGCATTTGGGTAAGAATACTCTGTGTGGATTATGTACGACTATTCTTATTTTATATATACGATTACATTTAACTATTGGGATTTAATTTTGTATTGGTATTTGCAGGAAAAACGGAATTGAGAAGCCTTTTTCTAAATTTCTCAGTCTCGTTGCTCACTTCTAAAGCAACAGAGGAAATAAGCAAGGGGCCACAAAGACGCAACCCTGCAGCAGGCTGAACGCATTGCTGTAGGAAAGCAGCCAGCTTTGTGACTGCTTGCAAGCATGCTCCTTCCCTTTGGAGTGGATTTGCAGCCCAGGAAGCAAGGAGGCAGAGAGGACAGCGATTAGCAAAGCATCAGGAATTATGAGTCACGGAGGTGAGTCACCACCACATCCCCCCGGGGGTGGGATTTGGGATGAGTGCACCCAACTGCACGCATTACACAACTCCAATGGAAAAGAGGCCCAACTCCAGCCCACCCCACTGACACGTCCCCTGGTGCCACATCCCTATGGTTCCAGAACTCCTCTGGGGATGGGGACTCCACCACCTCTCTGTGCAGCTGGTTGTTTTACAGCCGTACTGCCCCAATCTCTACCTTCACATCTGAAGCGTGGCAGTGGCCTTCTCCATTCTATTCTATTCAGACACGACCTTGAGATTTGCCCAGCAGCTTTATCTTATGCAGAAGTTTGTCCCGTGCTCAGCCTTCCCACCTAGCCAAAAACTTGTGATGCTTGCAGAGAGCACATTTGAGCCATAAGAAACCCAAGTATGATGTGCTTTCATTATTGTTTTATCTAAGGTGAATCAGAGGGCGGTGAGGCCCTGGCACTGCTGCCCAGAGAAGCTGTGGCTGCCCCACCCTTGGAGATGCCCAAGGCCAGGCTGGATGGGGCCCTGGGCAGCCTGGTCTGCCAGAGGTGGTTGGAACTGAGCGATTATTAAGGTGCCTTTGAAGCCATGATTCCATGAAAAAAAGGAGAGGAATTCTGCAATGTGGATCAGAAGACAGTCAATGGCTTTTTTGCTCCAGTAGAAGCTGTGGAATTTGGCCTGCAGTGCTTTACCCCAAGAAGCCATCGGATCTCATGACTCAGTGCATGCACAGCGATGGGGGCGGTGGGAAGAAGACGCAGGAGGACGGAGCTCTCATAGTAAACATCTGAGCTGTCTGCATTAAGGGCTGTGCCATTAAAACGAAGCTGCTGCCGGTTTTCCAGTATCTTTTCCTCTGTTTATCTCAGTTGCCATGGCTCTCACTTGAATCATCTGAACAAATTACATACACATGTTTCAGGCCACATTATTTCCACTCCCTCCACAACTGCAGCTCAACATCCACTCACCTGGCAGCTGCTCGTGCCAGGCAACGTCAGCAGCATGGCCACAGCAAACAGCTTCTCTGCCACAGCCAGCTGGGAACTGCCCATCGCTGCACAACGGGCCCATCAGTGTCTCAGGAAATGCAACAAAGAGGAAGAAAGCAAAAAAAATGGCATCCTGCTATCCTTCCCCATGTGGGCTCAGAAGAGCAGCCAGTGTAAAATCTGTACTTTAAGTCTTGCACGAGCAGGCGCTGCATCAGCATCTGTTGTCTCCAACAAACCTGTTCAACTGGATGATTCCAGAAGAAGCTCTTGTCTTTACTTGGTATTCCTCTTGTCCTTCCTACAACCCTGGGACACTGTTGCATATTCTAAAAACAAAAAGCTGCAGTGTTTTGACTTCATCATGTGCTGTGCAGCTCTGCAATGAATTGAACATAACACAAATTATCACGCTGTTTGCAGCTCGCAAGACTTCAGAACACCAGCAAATTGATCCCGAATTCTTGAGATTGCAGATTTGCTCCAGGACTGTATCTACCAGAAAGGGTCTCCTGGCACCAGCAGCACGAAATCCACTAAAATAACTCAATACTAGACAGGTTCATAAATGTTTCAAAAGCCAGCGTGTTGCTGTGCAGGAGCACACAAAAGAGCGAGCTGCTCGTTTTTGTTTCTTCTGCTCTGACATTCTGGGAGAATTTTACTGGAGTTGAGTGAAAATGGAAGATAAAATACAGAGGAATTAAAGGATTAAATTTGCAATAAACAGAAGCCATGTTGGAGATAAATGCATACAATTTTGATGGCCAACATAAATCCCACCACAAACGTGGCAGTGATCATCCTTTTCTCAAAATGCAGATTCTCCAAGGTGATGGATGCACTGCGAGATGCGGCTTTTGTGAGCTCAGAGCAATTCATTCAAACATTAGCATCAGCTTTCCTTGATCACAGTGGGCAAATGGAAAAGAAGAACTACAAAGTAAACTGCAGCACCTCCACAACACAGACTGAAATCGGTCTTTGATAGAGTAATTGTACTTGCTGTACTCCATTAGAAAACATGTTTGAAACCCAGCTAATGGCCAGCATAGCGTTTCACAAAGATACAGAGTTCTCATCCTTTTTTATTCTTTAGCTTTAGATAGAGAATGCAGAGAATATCTGCTCTGCACTGTGCTGGAACACTGAAATCAGGCTGTGAACAGAAGGCTCTGAAGTCCCAGCGAGAGCTGTATGAATGGCTGGGGAGGGCAGGGAAGGAGATGTGGAGTGGGAATGGGAGAGCCAGAGAGCCTGGCAGCAGGCAGGCACGGCCCAAGCCCAGCTGCTGTGCCCGCATGAGAAACTGGGGTGCTACTGCTGCTGCCCTTCACAAGTCATTGGTACAGAGCAACTGCCTGATGGACAGAGAGGTGGCCCACAGGAAACCTGCTTAAAATGAATTTTCTTCATTTGGAAAACAGTCAGCTCATGAGCTCGCTGCCAAAACCGGATCGGTGGAAGCCTCCCTGACACCCGGAGTGCCTTTGTGCATCTCCGCAGGGAGCAGGGAACGGTACAGGAGCAGCCTGGGGGAGCTTGAGAATCTGTGGGTAGGTGTCCCCCCGGGTGACAGCCCCTCTGAGCAAGGCTCCAGCAGCAGGAAGCTGTCAGCAGGCTCCTTTTGTTGCTCACAAAGCAGTTCCACCAGCACCTGATGTTCCAGGCGGTGATTTAAGGGGAGCTGACGATGTGACACTCAGAGCAAGCTGGCAAAAGAACTACCTATTTACAGCTGTAAGGCAGAAAGGCAGTGCTTAGAAACAACTCCCTGCCTACACAGAGGTGTGCAGAGTGGAGCACAGTGCAGGCAGTGAGCCCAAGCCCTCCTGCCAGCAGTGGTTTACTTGGTAAGGCTGTCACCATGCGGCAGTGCTACGAATGGCTGGAGTGCAACAAAACACAGTGAAGGCAAACATTCTTTGAGGAGGAAACTTCAGCTCCTGGGAGGGCTGTTCTTTCAGCACATAAACAAATACATTCGATTTCTGATCCTCTCCTTAGAAGCAGGAGAATCGTTGACAACAAAGTCTGACGGCAGTGTTTCCTATGAAACAGCAGCCAGAGGCGTGCAGGAGGGGCAAAGGGAGGATGCAGCTTATTTCAAGGAGTCACAGCCTGCTGCTTTAACGTACAGCATGAGTCACAACGCAATGTATGACATCCAAAACGATCTGCTGTGTTTGTTCTTTTTTTTCAACTCTTAACATTTTCCCAAAGCACGAAAAAACGCCGTCTTTTGGAACACATATCTACAGGAAACATCTTTTGATGCTTTATCTATTCAGCAGGCTCTGCCTGTCAGCACATGGAGCTGTCAGCAGAGGCACCAGCATCCCCCCGGGGCCAGCTGCCATGGGCAGTCCCATCCCCTTAGGGAGCACAGGTCTGTGGGTTACATCCCATACCTGGAAATGGCCATCTGCAATGCAACAACAGAGCTGGTGCTGCAGTTTCTCTCTTCAGTTGCTTATAGTCTCCATGTATTTGACATTGTTGATTTCTCTGTGTGTAACTGAAGGGGAGGAATGTTTCAAGGAGTTTGTAAGATCGATGCCAGCCACAGCCAACCTGTATGGGTCAGGGCTGCTGCTGGAACTTTGAGGAGTCAATTGGAAACAGTGACTTTCTTGCCTGCCTCCCAGTCCAGAGCTGGTGTTTATTTAGCTCTATAGGGATCTCTCCTCAATCAGCAAAGTTGCCAGCCTTTGAGAAGCTGCACACCACGATGGGAGGAGCTCCATCAGTGCCCCCGAAGGACATCACCTATGGCAGTTCCCACAGTGCCTCCCAAGGACATGGCAGTGACCTCAAAGGACGTCACCTATGGGGATGCCCACAGTGCATCCCTTGCAGCAGTGCTCACAGAGAAGCAGGATCCCTGCACACATTTGCCCCAAGCCAATACACAGGGCACGTCCCCCCCCATCACATCCCAGGCTGCAGGCAGCTGTGTGTGCTGGGAACCTCCTCTTGTTCCGCACAGACCATGGAACATGGGAATAATTTCACTTACTAATTGCTCTGCTCTAGATTACAATAGCAATGCGAAGGAAACAGCTGCCAGCCACTCCTGAAATAACCAATCATTTCCACCAGCCTCCTCGTCTCTCTCTCTCAAAAAAAAATCCCTTTGCCATAGCAAACAGAGCTGGAAGCTTTACAGCTCCTGGAGGAAATCTTGCGTCGTGCCCAGGGACCTTTAGAAAAGCTCTGGCAGCAAAATAAATTATTTACGGCACTATTTCTGACAATACAATCTCCATAAACGATACAAGATTGAAGGGTTTAAAAATGAGTGCTTGTGGCATGGGGCCCGAGCGTGTGTCTAATAGAAATATTGATTAACTCCATTTCCACAGGCTCTGTAAGCAGTCTGACGAAAAGGAAAACTGCAAGTACTTTTTTATTTTTTTTTTACTTTGCTGTAGGGTAGAAATGGCACAAATCACTGCACCCATTCAAACTCAGCCCCATTAACGCAATTCGGGATATTTAAGGAGAAAGTAAATCCCCCAAACAATCCGTGCGCTCTCTCCCTGATGTTAATTCAGGACTGACTTCGCTTCCCCATTCCCCAGAATAACCCAGTGGCTGCAGGCTCCTGCTCCCAGCAAGGCTTCTGCTGCCACCTCAGGTTTCCCAGTTGGGCTGAGGGACGTGCAGAGGTCTGAGGACTCACTGGGGTCACCCGGGGAGGAAACTCATTGCCAGCACACTGCCCCACGCATCTGCAGCCCCCAGGGCTCTGCTCCAAGCACCAGCCATGGATACCAAACCTGTCCTTCAGACGTGCCCACCTTCTTGGCAAAAGGCACTTCCCTCCATTCAGAATTTGAAGCAACTCTGCTAATGAGCCCAAATGCACAAACTGATGCCCCCCGATAGAAAATTCAAGGAAACCCTTACGTGCAATTTGCCACTTTTCAGCAGCAGAATTTTCAAACATATTTCAGCTTGCAATTCAAAAGAAAGGAAGCTCCAGGGGCTGTTTAAACAGAGCCTGCCTACATATTTTGTTTAAGGAAGTCTTTTCCTTTCGGCTGGAATCTGAAGGGTAAAACATGGCAGGCAATCCACAATGACTTTCCATCCTTAATGACTCTATGACCGCCAGCCTCAGTTGGCCCCAGCACGGACTGACTTCCCGTGCAGCCAAGGACAGGGCACTGCACTTCTCAATGCCTCAGCTCCAGCAAAGCCAGAGGGAAGATAAGGAATGGGGCACTGAGCATTCCCCAGCCTTCAGTTCCAGCAGGAAAAACAGAGCTCAGGAGCGCCTTTGGACTGGTTGGAGGGGGCCTTGATCCGTGGGGTTTTGCTGTTTTGCTCTCACCAAGCAGAACACAACTACTCAAAGAGCAATTTACCTCCCCTGAGCCACCACAAACACGCTCGACATAAAGCCCAATGAAACTCTGACATGACAAAAGCAAAGGCTGCAAACACAGCGCTGACACTTAGAGATGAACGACGATACTCTGGAGAAAAGGCATTTTGCTGTAATCCAGCACTCAGTGACACTTGTTGGGGGCACAAGTGCTAACACACATCCTACAAGCACTGCTCCGCAGCACCGCTGAGCCCTCACCCCAGCACGCCTCCTGCCATCTGCACTTACACCTCAACCCCAAACCTCTCCCTTTTGCTTCCTGGCTCATCAAATTCACGCCCCGATGTTCCTCAGCTCCTCTCCTTTCCTGTCCTAGAGGAATTCAGCCTGTTGTAGACCTAAGATCCAACCCCCTAAGCCCACCTCTCCTAATGCCCTTTGGTTCCAGAGCCCATCCTCAGCCATCCTCCTGCTCCTGCCTCACACCCACATTATCTCAGCTGCCATTTCTTCTTTAAATTCTCCTACTGAAAACTTCGTGTTTGTTTTCATTTTTATTTTCTCCCTGTGTACCAACCTCCTAATGGACATCCCCAATTAAACTTTAATTACGCCTCACACAAACAGCTGTTCTCAGACTGATCATCACCCTGGAAGACAACCCACGGCAAGAGCCTGACCCGTTCAACATTTCACTGCAACCCCAAGATCACACGGAGACGCAGAGCCCATTATCTGACACTTACTCCAGCATTATTGATTTCTTTTTCTCTGTAGCTTAAATTACTTTGGAAGAGGTTGCTGTACCCTCTCAAGGAGAAACGCCTTCACAACCAGCCCAAAGCCTGCATGCAGCAGCAGCAGCAGCCAGGGGCAGCCAGGCCAGGGGCGGCGGACAGCTGAGCTATGCCAGGAATGAGCCCAGGAACGCGCCGGGGTCACGGTGCAGCTCCAGCACCACCACGTGCAGCTCCGTGCAGCCTGCAGTGCCTGCACCAGGGCTCTCCCCGGGCCTGGGAACCGTGCAGTGGGCGATGACCCCCACCCACCTCATCTCCATCCTGCTTAGCATACGCCAAGCACAATGAGATGCATTAAGGAGAGTCTCTGCTTTGCCCAGTGCGTGATGCGATTGGCACAATTACTTTTCCTCTAATTCTGCTGATAGCATGCAATTCTGTTCATCCTTTTAGCCTTAGCCAACTATTTATGTCAAGCTGGGAAAAAATGCCAGGCACAGACCAGTGGGCAGAGGGAAGGGAATCTAGAAGAGGCTGTAAACCAATGTCAGTGCACAACTCACTTCTGCCCAGTCACACTCACATTAACAACGAGGTCACAGCGTCACCCATTCCTTTTTTTAATTAATCTCCACCAGGTACAACAGCAGAGAACCTAGCTATTAACCAATCAATAAAGCCAGGCACTAATTCCATGCCCGTAACACAAACGTTGATGGGGTTATATAGAATCCCAACTACCTGCTAGCAGGGGGCAGATGGGCCCTCCAGCATTAATGAGGCCACGGCCTGAGCACCGCATCTGATTTTCAGTCACATCGCTGCTCCCAAGCACAGATCTAGCACGCACATCACTGTACTGCTTACCTAGCTCTGCTTGAATGGGAAAATTCATTATTCACTTAAAATTAAGTAACAGCCACAGGGCCCAGAGAGCAGCAGAGCGCCCCAGCACTGAAGACAGCACTGACGCAGATGAAGAACAGCTTCTGCCTTATGCTGACGTCTCGAAACCATAACTCTTGGGTTAAGAATATACCGTCATTTTCTGAAGGGATTTGAAAGCAGAAACAAAGACATAAATCATTTTCTAATTGCTGAGTGGTGAACAAAGGCAGAAACCGACCTGCTGCACCTCAGCTTCTCCAAAGGCACCCGTGGATGAACAGGAGTGCCGGAGGCCCGATGCTGACAGCCCAGCCCAGGGAGCACAGAGGGATGTGTCCCTGAACGCGGCCTTTCGGCAGGGCTGTAACCAACGAAAAGAACACGTATGATAAGAAGGACTCCTGGTGGTTCTGGCACGGCCATTATTTTCTCTTTAAGATGCCGTGGGGAAAGTTTGGAAACATTTGAATGCGCCATATTGCTGGCACCTATTCAAATCAAGGCAAATATCAAGCGGCTCTAATTCAAAGCGTAGACGAGGCTCACAAGCAGTGACTAAGCCACGTGTTACGGACGTACAGGAAAAAGAATGACATTTCTTTACATTTTTTGTGCTATAAATGAAGATATAATGGAAGCCCATGGAGACGTCTAGAATTACTCTGTCCTCAGGCCAGGGCTATAACTGTTACAGCTGAAAAACTCAACTGGCTTTTGTCAGGAGTCAAACAAAAGAGCACAGAGAACCCCAGCTGGGACAGCTGGGCACTGTCACACTGTCACATGTCACCTCCCAACCCAGCTATCTTGTGATGAGCACTCAGCGTTCCACACTGGAGGCCTCTGGAAGCAATCTGCTGGCCATGCTGCATTTGGGGAAGTTGTGCTTGCATTTTCTGAACTGACCAGAGACAGAAAGATTGTGAGATAGGTAAACTGAGCACAAGAATCCTGGTCAGAGCAAGTGATGAGCAGCAAGAGAAGATAAACGGGCCTTCTCCTTTCTAGGACGAGATGAAGACCTGGTCTAAAAGCTTCTTACAATGACAGGAACTGCCTTCCAATCCCACCAAAAGGCAGCATCTGCTGAGTAAACACTGCTCTTCTCATGAGAAGATGAGCCCCATAAATACTGCTGCCGAAAAGCTACTGAGCACAGCCAGACCCTCCATTGTGCACTGGCACTCCCTAGAGGCAACTGCCTGCATGGAGATGACTCGACCTCAATACCATTTATCTGTGCAACAGAAAGACAGCACAGTTTATGCATGCAGGCTTTGGGTTTATTGCAAGTTAATACTGTTTATCTGAACAGTGCCAACAGAGGTAGCTGTGGAATATAATGAGACCGTGATGGAAAGAAAGGCACAGCCTGAACTTTTCAGCCACAAAATCTAGAGCTGCGTGCAAGGACAACGTCTCTCTATTCCTCCCAGGTTCCTTGCCCCCCTTGTACACCTCCTTTTTGTAGTCAAGAGCTCCTTTCCCATCCCCTCGCTGCATCTTGCCTGACTTCTTTGCAGGAATGGCCCACTGCTGAGCTTGGTGGAGGTGTTTCCTGAGCATTAACCAGCTCTCAGAGCTCCCCCTCCCTCTGGAGCGTTATGCCACAAGACTCTTCCACAGACATCCTTGGAGACAGCAGATCTGCAAGCTTGCCTTTCACCCTTCTCCCTGCCCTAAGCATCCTGAACTCCACCATGCCATTGTTACTGCAGCCAGGACTGCCTCCAACTTTCCCATTCCCAACAAGCCCCTCAGTACAGGTACAAGGTCCGGCAGAACACCTCTCTCTGTTGTCTCCTCTATCGCAGGGAGAAGGAAGTTATCACCAATGCAACCCAGGAACCTCCTGGATCCGTTACGCCCTGCTGTGCTGTGTCCCTCCAACAGCTATCAGGGTGCTTGAAGTCTTTCCCCTGAAATGCCTTCACATTCAGAAGTGCAGCTATGGAGGGAGCTGCAATGCAGCCCCTCTCGTTACTCATGTTGAGAGATCAGAAACAACTCAAGATACCTTAATTGCAAAGCCTGAAATACACTTTCACAGCTCACAGCGTCCTGGAGATGAGGTTAATTCATCAAGGGAATGAAAGAGCTGGATAAAGTTGTTAGGGATGGTGATCAGGGTACAAATGCCATTATTAAGTTGAGAAGAAACATTTTAACTGACTGTTCTTATGATTTTTTTTCCTACACTGTTATTTTACTGTGAAGATGTTTGTTATCCCACAACAACTGCAACAAAAAGACGATCCTGGATTTTCCCATCAGCACCCCCAAGTCCTAGAACAAGCACCCCAAGCCCATAAAAAGCGATTTCCTAAACCAACAGTTGTGGGACATTAACAGATCCTTGCGTAACAGCTCCACATTACCCTAGGGCATAAAAAGGGCTTTTGCATGGGAGGCAGCCACCCTGCTCCCAAACACATGCTTTGTGCCCCACACCAGCAGCCATAAAACATCAGCAGCATTCAGAGGGAAGCAGTGTTAGCAAGCTGAGCAAGCAGGGATTCCACACCAGCCACCTAAGACAGACCTAATATAAGCCGTAAAACCAATTTCAGCCTCAAATAGGAAGGCTGCTTCTTTATACCTCTCTCTAATTGAGCAGGATAGCAAGCCGGCAGGACAGCGAAGGAAATCTGCTTTTCTACTCTCCTGGAGAAACGTAATAACACGAGGGCAAAGTGTTTTTTATCAGTTCCCCAGACTGCAAGAGCCGACTGCACCATTCATCAAGATGGGAATGGACCAGGAGAACAATCAGAAATCCATTAGCAAGCTGCTGCTCGCCTCCACGCTGCCTCAGCTCCAGATCAAATGTCAGCGTGCTGAATGGCTCACATTACTGGGGAGGAGGAAAGGGCCAGGGAATTGTTTCAAACCAATAAAGATATTATTACAATTTTTAGCTTTTATTAGCATGAGGGCAAGCATTTGCAATTTACGTTGTCCCTTTAACCAAGTTTCTCAAACGTGGGACAAAAGCTTCCAGCGTAACTGTAGAGCAAAACCAACCCCAGTACTTCCAAACTCAAGCCACAGTGAAAATTATGGGGAAAATAAAAAGGGAAATACTGAAGCAAGGCTGTTCTTTATTTGGTTTTAATATCCCTTTTATTAAAAATGCAGCTTTTATTGCCTGCATTCGGAAGCTCGGGCCCACCCGCAAAATACTGCAGGCAGGCAAGAAAACAGCACTGACTGCCAACACTGCTACTTACTAGCAGGGGAGAGACCCCAAATAATACCTCAGCTCACCACCAGCAGCTCAGCCCCACTCTGCCATGCTGCAGGCTGCTGCTCTAATAACACTCAGTTGCCCACAATATCTGACAGATCCCAAACACATCAGCTCAAGCAACATCCTCCCCCTACCAGTCCTCCCTCCTCAGTGCAGGGGGATTCAGGCCATTTAAAAAGCAGCACAAGCATCCACGGTTGTACACGCTTCTGTTCATTAAAAACAAACATCCGCACCGTCGCTCTTTTGTTATTTGCAACGCACCTGAAAGCTACTGATTGAATTCTTACCTGGCACAGAGGCTAGAATAAGACAGGGCGTATTAGCAGCGCATCACATTTGGGCAGATTAGCTCTTTTCATATACTGTTGATTCTTTAAATATAATGAATAATTTAAAATAGGAAGCCTATGGAGGCAGTGAACAAAATTAGGAATTCTCCAACGCAAGCTGATTCTCATTATCTCTCACCTGCCAGAAACTAATTAAAATATCAATCAAATGTAGTGATCCAGGTAAAAGTCTTAAACCGCATCTTCGGTTCAATACCAGCAATTACTGTCATTGTCCTCAACTCGCTGAGCTCCTCCAGCGTGAGCAGGAATGACTGCAGCAAAAATGAAATGAAAACTACCACAGGACCTCAACCAAAGCTTGTCACCTGCAGCACCTGGGTGACTTCTGAACAGAGGGATTTTCTCCTCTGAACCAGGGGATGGGGGAACGACATTCAGGCTGGCAGCATTTCATTTACTAAACACCAGCCATAAACACTGCTATGTAAAGTTCTCACACTTGCTGTTTACTATAATCTATTTTGCAACTGCCCATCAGTCTGAGGTTGAGAATCAAGCAGCGTGCTCAGAGCCTGCAGCACTACCAGGTCCTCGAGCCCTAAAGGTTACTGAGCAAGGCTGACTGCACTTCCCATCATGTGGGAGATCCCACCTGTGCACACTGGGTGTTCTTTGAAGCTCACCTGCCCAGCTGCCACAGCTCACCTTCACAAGTGGAATGGTGAGGCAGCAGCTGGTATCACCTTCAGCCTGTGGCAGTTCTCCATCAGGACACGAGGAAGGGCACGGCTTGCCACCAGGAGCCACCAGCAGCTCAGGAAGAGGGCAGGCCATGCCAAAATGCCCTTTCTCACCCTAAAAAAGCCTCCCAGAGACCCCACAGCCAAGGCACGCTGACGCTGCCTGCGGAGCTCAGCACTGGGGACCATCTCCAAGTGGCACTTGTAAAAATGCTCCGTTCGTGTAAATAAGTCTTTTTTTTTTTTTTTTTTCTTTAAGAACAAATTAGTTGAGCGTTTTTGTAAAGTTATTTCATTTGTTTTCACTCCCGTTCATTTATTCCGATCTGCTGCACCTTCCCTTGGAGAGGTTATTAAATGCTCTGCTAATGGCCGCCAGCACTCATTTAATTCTTCTTAATGAACGTATGAGCGAGTAGCGGAAGCCATTATGTAGGGCTTAATAAAGGGTGGGAAGGAATTTCCTAAAATTTATTGCCACAGGCTGCTGCTTGAAGATAAAATAAATGGTAATAGCTCGGAACGGGAAAGAGGAGGATGATAAAACGTCCCCAGACATGAGGGGAAAAAAAAATACCAAAATCTCAAAGCCTGAAGGATGGCAGAAGCAAAGATGGCCTCCATGCAGCTCTCAGATCATCACCATCCTGCAGCCGCTTCCTCTGAGCGCCGGCAGTGAGCGATGGGTCAGCTCAGCAGGCCACAAAGGTAACTCTTCATACACAATAACATACGTGGAGGGGATTCACAGAGCAGCTCATGACGGTGCTGTGTGCTGGATACAGACAGTGTGGGGGAAAAAAAATGGCTGCTGGGGTCAGAGTGGTCAGGAGGTACTGAAACCTGCGTGCTGAATTGCAGCAGCAGCAATGGGAGGCAGCAGCAGTGCTGCCTGGGTGCTGGCGCAGCTCAGGACCCAGTGGAACATCCCTGTGCCCATGGACTGACCGTCCTGCTGGGCACAGCTGTCCCCAATTGTCACCTTCCCGAAGCACAGGAGGAGGAACAATCGCGTGCAACCACGGTAAGAAGTTGTCAAAGCAGCAAATTGAGTGGGCAAGCCATCTCCTTCCTTGTACTTTGAGAGGCAGAAAGAAAGAAATACTATTTTCAAGAGCAAGCTCATGTAGCCCAGAGCTTAAAAGGTGACCTGAGAAGAAAAACAGGATTAGGCTTGCTCTTTTTTGCTACTTAGGGCAGACAAAACCCCTCTTAGAAAACTACCATTCTTCATGGCAGCTTTGACCATCTTAAAAACAGGAAAAAAAAAGAGGATAAAATCCAATTTTTCTTTTTTAAATCTTTGGCAGCTCGCCTGCAAGCACAGACCAACAGCTTTTTTAGCAGGCAGCTCCAAATGACAATTTGCTTTTCTAAACAACGATTTCAGTTCCTTCAGCTCAACAGCAGGATTTCCATAGTCTGATAGAACACAAAGCGACCAGCCAAGCTGCAGAGAGCATCCAGTGTGAAGATGGGAGCTGCTTCTCTGAGAGAAATAGCAACAACTTGGTAGGGACAAAAAAAAAGTCAGCTTTAAAACACTGGCAGACAAAAAGTGAGGAGCTACAAGATGTTGCAAAATGTCACAGTGCACACTGCACCAATTTGCAGAGGACAGAAGAATAGTGGATAGGCATCTACCTAGGTGATGTCAGAGGAGAGTTTGTGCTTTATTTCCCACCCCTTAATGAAAAAGCAAAATGAATGATCGTATCATTCTGTGCATTGGCAGATGATCACAGAATCATGAAGGTTGGAAAAGGTCCCCAAGATCCCCAAGCCCAACCCCAAACCATCCCACTACACCCCAACACGTCCCTCAGTGCCACATCTCTGCAGCACAGCTGGGATGGTGACCCCACCAGTCCCTGGGCAGCTGTGCCAATGCATCTCCATGCTGTTGTCTTTCTTCACATGGCCTAACAGAGCGAGAAGACGCAACTTCATTGAATCACAGAATCGTTTGAGTTGGAAGAGACCTTTAAAGGCCATCTGGTCCAACTCGTGCAAGGAACAGAGGCACCGACAGCTCCATCAGGTGCTCAGAGCACAGTCCACCCTGACCTCGAATGTCTCTATTTATAACAACAAAGAGCACTGCTCTGTTTCAAGTTGCAAATAAGCAGGTACTGTGCACTGCTGCTCCCTGGTGCAAGGAACAACATAGCAGTTCATCTGCCTCAGCACTGATGCATCGCTGGTCACATATACACAAATCCCAGTGACCCAGCAGGAAAGTGGGTGTTTTGTTCACCCAAGGACAGCCCCTATACTGACAGGAAGGGAAGGGAAAAAAAAATCTCAGTCACCCTTTCAGTCACAGCACAAGTTGGTGCCAGGCATAAAGAAAAGGTTGCACACTATGGGCTTTATTCTGGGGGGAATTATTTAGTTTGCTTTTGGTAGCACCAGTTTTCAGTCCTCCTTGTGTGCAAGAGCCACTGGTGGGAGGAGAAGCATAGGTGGCAGATGGGAAAGTGGGAGTGAAGGCTCTTGCTGCAGTCTGCCCATGGCACACAGGCGGTGTTTCAGCATCCCAGGGGCTGTGGTGCAGGCTGGTGCAAACCGCCCGCACAGCAGGAAGTGGCACAAGGAAACCCTCACCTCCTCTCCTGCCTTATCTGCTTTTATTGCCTTGCAACCCCAGCCAGCTCCTGGCTTAATGGAGCCTGCCCACAAGCGCGTCAGGTCTGACCCCAGGCTAGAAGTCACCCTCACACGGAAGCAACAGGCCTGGATGTCAGGCTGCTGGCTCACCTCTGCACAATAAGAACAGGACCTGGATGAGGTGCTGCAGACTGGTGCAGGCAGGGCTTTGCTGGGCAACCACGTGGCAAGGAAATGTCCAGGCCCAGGTGCACCCACTGCTGGCACACAGCCTCCCTGGGGCCGCCTTATTCCCAGCAGCACTTTGCTTGAAGTAACACACTGAAAGCTTTCACTGTATTTTTTCTGCCTCATCAGTAAAGCGTTTGAGAAAAAGAAGGGGATAGCTTCCAACCTACTCTTTGTAATCTTTCAGTACTTGAAAGAAATCCACTTGTTCAGCTTTATATCCACAATTATTAATTATTGCAGTGTTGCTGCGTATCTGTATTCACTTTAAATAAATGGGAATCTCCTTACAAGCCAGAAATCACTCAACAGCACTTCATCACGCACCTTGCTGAGGTTCAGTCCTCTCCAAAGGACACTGCAGGGACCCAGCAACACAGCTGGGAGCCGGACACAGCACCCAGCAGGGCAGGGAGGAGGAGCTCAGCCCAAGTGTGATTGTGTGAGGCTGTGCCCAGCGGTCTCGAGGCAGCAGAGAGCACTGTTACTTGTGCTGGGTCACTTTTACTCCTGAATTTTTTAGTGGTAGTGCATTTTTAAAACTCAGCTGCTAGCAATTCCAATTTGAGGACCATAAAACATACTGTATTAATAATGAAAACATAAAATGCCTGTCTGATTCGCTCCAGCCCTCAGCCTCCTTCCCCAAAGGGCCTGATTTGCCTTAGGGGAGCATTTCACAAGCAGCACATCAGCTTCCAGAAGCACAGCTTCAGCAGATGGAGCCTCAGCCACAGCTGAGCTGCTGCCCTTCCAGATCTGGAACTTAAAAACAGTGACATCCGTGATGCTACTTAAGCTAACGGCAGAACGACCAAGATATGACTGTGAAATCAAGCACTCCATCCCCCCAGCCACACCTCCCTTATCAGCTGACTCAGCACCATGGGGTGACAGCAGCCCGGCCCTGTAGGACTCAGCCCAGGACAGTGCATCATTCCAGGGGCTGCAAACCACTGCATGCTGAAGCCCACCGCTTCCTAATTTGGAAAAACCGTGGGTGGCAGCGATGTCTGAGCTGGGAAGAATCTGCTCTGCTGGTGTCTCTGTGTTTCAGCTCGACCTGGGTGTTATTCATGTCCCTGCAGCACTGACTTTGAGCGGAGGAAAGCTAACATGAGTTATGGAATTGGACCAAAAGCACCCCGTGTACCTCACTGGATTCATGTTGCTTATTTTGATAAGTGGAATGTGAATCTCTCATGTTAGTATCTTACAGTTCACAGAACCTTTAAGGTTGGAGAAGACCTCTAAGGTCCCCAACCCACACCCACTGACCACATCCCTCAGTGCCACATCTCCACGGGTCTGAAACCTCCAGAATCTCAGTTCTGTCAACCCTGACCTCATCACCACTGCAGCACTGACCACTGTTTCCATCTAACGTTACTGAAATCCCACATCCTTACACGCAGCTGCGATGGCTCTTATTAGCACTGCACATTCTGCTAACCTAAGGACAGCAGCAGAGCCCATCACAGCAGCAGGTCAAAACAAGCTCCTGCAAGAAGCCCACAGTGCCATGTTCAGAAGGCAGCCTGCACTGTCCTTGTCCTGATCCTCAGCACACACCCCATCTCTAGCCAGCGCTGCCAACGATGGGAAAGGCATCAGTAATCCTTTCAGTGACATTAAATAGACTGAAGTTTCCCCAACAGTTTTTCGCTCCCAATGACACCAAACACAAAGAGAAACACATGCAGACTTATGCAACAACCTTGCAATAATCACTGATAGCTGAGAGGTGGCAGCCCTTGACTTCCAAGCCTCTGCATGGGGTCACTGCTCAGATGTGACAGACAGACCAAGAACCCAATGGAAGTGCAGCCTTGGCACTGAATGACAGGCACAGCTTTGCTTTCCCTCTGGTTGGCTTCCAGTAAAAGACATTTATTTTTCATTCAGCAAATTTAGAGAAAATACATATAGCAAACATATTTGGTGGAATCCATCAGCCTTACAAGAAGTAAAGGTTAGATGGCAAGTAATTTTAAATGCATCTAATCCATCAAATTGAACGTATTTAAGAAGGAATAACAGCTCAGCATTAAGTCAGTTCCTCTCATTCAAGCTTTCCAAAGCTATTTGCAAACAGGAGGTGCAACCGGACAACAGCAGCTCTAAAAGCTACTGCAATAATTCTGCCTAAATGAGGATGTACCTTCTAAACCAACATTATCTGTTGTGAGATTCACGGAGGACATGAAGACAGCTTAGAGCTAATAAAAATAATAAACCATTTAAGCACAGATATTTATAGCTGAAACTATTCTGCTTCACGCACTAAATCTTCTGAATTATAATAAAATTCTCCCATCCAAAAGTGATTTGAGTAAAACAGAGCACTGCTAGATTACAGCTCCTCTCTGGTTAGCACTGTTGTGACTTCATGAAAGTTTAACTCCACAATTAGTTTTGTGATAGCACTTCTGGCACTGGGACACAACTGTAAATAGCTGCAGCTACAACGCTGCTCTCTGCCATTCCCCACAGCCACTGCGAAGGGAAGCTCAGAAATGCTGGATACAATGCAGCAAAAGGATTTATGGCATTAATTCCTATACTGAGAGGACCACAGCATTTCATGTAGCAATTAAAATACGTGTGTAATTAGAAGGAGTCTGTGCAGCGTAGCTATAGGGGGGAAATCAGATTGTGCAGAAAGCAACAACAAGCAAAAGGGAAGACAGCATTGAAAATTATTCTCTGTTGCTTTAGATGATGAGGAATGAGCTGGAATGGAGGTCGAGGTGATGAGGAAGCAGGATTTTCATATTAAGTGCAAAAGCAAACAACATCACCTGCTGGCCCTGGTCCATCAGAAAGCAAGCTCGGGGAGCTTACAGCTCTCAGGGTAACCAAGGAGATCTGACAGGCACCATTTCCCAAACTCACAGCTGTCCCTTCAGCTCCCAGCACTCACTTCCCAACACTCCTTACTGCAGGGGATGCTCTAAGTGGAGCACGTTATGAAAAAGATTCAGAACAGACACCTAGCGGCCAGCACAGCCAATGGCAGCTCAGCTATCCCAAAAATCCAAGTGGAAAGACTTGGGGTCACTGCACAGGAGCCACTGCGGCCACATCAGGAACTGAGACCACATCACTGGGTCACCACCACAAGCTGACAGCACGGAGAGAACTCAACATAAACCAGGCAGCCTCAGTGCCCCTGGAAGGAGGACGACCCGGCTCCAACAGTGACCCCCACACACAGCTGCTGGGTGGGAGGCTGCCCAGGGCTGCCCTCGCAGTCTGCCCCATACGGTGCAGCACAGGTCCCACACAGCACTGGGGGTACAGCTCCCAGCTCTGCCCCGTGGGACTCTGCCAACCCCTCACTTTCAAGTTTCAGTCCTAAACTCTTCCATTTAAAATACCACACGTTGGTTGGCAGAAGTGCACGGAATGAGATGATCACTCAGCCCCCGTCTCTGCTCTCGTCCCCTGCAGCTTCCTCCTGCCTTCCTGTCCTCATCTCCTCACACCGCCTTTCTACTAATATTTGCTAACGACAAAAGGCAGAACCAGCACGATCTCTAAATGGAGCTCTGGCATACGAGCAACGGCGCTTATTCATCACAAAGGAGATGAGCTTCTTACACACAGCAAGGCCTCAGAGATCAGCACACAGAGCAGGGCTGCTCTGCCCATGCGAAGGATTAGCCTTTCTCCGGCCTCATCTTCCACCTCGGTGCGTGGAAAGCAGTTTAGCAAGCCTGAGGCCCCTCTCCTAACACATCCCACCCCCAGATCAAGTTCTGCACAGGGGCTTCTTAGTGAAACTTGCTGGTGTTTGGTAATTGAACAGGAATTACAGTGAGAGCTTTGTATGATGGGAAGGGATGCAGGCAGAAGCAGTACACAAATCTGCACTGGAGCAGATGTCAGCATTAACCACATTAATACTGAATCGCATCAAAGTATGGATACACAGCAATGATCTCAAAAGCTGGGGATAATTCCCTCCTAATAGAGATGGAAATTAAAGTGTGGGAGCCTCCAAATCTCTGAGCTAACAGTGAAAAAAGTTTGGTCAGTTTGGAGCACCGACTCAGATACTTTAGGGAGGGTTTCCAAAGGGGCTTCCATTAGGCTGATGTTAATGATGCAGCTTCAGGAGAAAAGCCCAAAGCAGGAACAGTAGAGCAGTTCCCTTCCTGTCCCAGGGTTTGCAGCAGAGGTCATTTGCCCACAGGAGCACTGCAAGGGCATGAGGCAAGGCCTGGAGCCACCTGCATGCTAAAGAATAGAGATTAGCACAGAAGGATGGGGTTGCAGTGCTTACAAAAGAGATCTCCAGATTTGGCATGAAGAGTCCATGCAGCACTCAGCACTACTACAGAGACAACCTCCCAGTTGCTTTGCTCCTTTCAGCAAGACACACACCTTGTTTAGGCTTCCTTATCACTTTCTCAACCTTTCTCTTCTAGAAGAGAAAATACAGCTCACAGCTGAGCAGCCAGCCCTGCCTGGCAGCACGAAGGCACAATGCAGATTGAGAAGGAAGCTCCTGCTCTTTGTGTATCTGGAGATGAAGTTTGGGCAAACTCTGACACGTTCTGCAATGCAATAAGAACATGGCTATGATTTTTAACACAGAACAAGGAGAAGCTTATGTGACTGGGTTTGAACCTAACGATCCACTACACGTAATAGGAAGCAGCACGTAAGACAGCCTCATACCCAAATTCTCTTCTGAAGGCTTCCTCTCTCCTCCCCAAATCAGCAATTTCTGACTGCCACCGCAGCACTGACACAAATGTCAGCAAAGACAGAGACATACATCACAGCTTTAGCACCACCTGAACGACCTGTGCTTCAAACCACCCTAAGTCCTCATTACTAAACCCAAACCTCTCACTCCAACCCCACATGCCCACAGACTGATGGCTCTCACTCTCAGCTGCTGCCACAGAGTTTTGTTGAATCTGATGTCCCAGAAAGCCACGAGATGCTACTGGGCAACATGGGATTCACATTTAGAAAGTCTTTCCACTAATCAGACATTGGGCCATGCTTCTGCTCTCAGCTAAGCATTCTCCAAAAGCAGTGACTGCAAGTTCAGTGCACAGCTGAGGAAAGCACAGCTTAACAGGAAAACACTGTCCTTATACTTTCTCAGAACTTCAAGCTTGCAAATAATCCAAGAGCTGAAATAATTGCACCAAACAGCCTTAGAAGGACACAGCAGGGAGGATTCACACTGAAACCACCAAACCAAGGTTCTGAGCTGCTCTACCAAAGACATTTCCATAACGGGAAAGCTACACTATGAAATACTGTTCTGTCCAACTACACATGGTCGGAAGGTCACAGTGTCAGACCGTATGTGCATTTCAAAAATGAAAAGTTAGCTATTAAACCAAAAAAAAAAATCAAGGAAGAAGAATAACCTTCTAAAATGAATTTTCTTCCCTCTTTGTTTTTGCTAGGTATTTTAGAGTACCATTTCCCAGGCTAGAAGGAGGCCCAGGCAGAGACAGACAACACAGAACCCGTGGTGCAGCCTTCTCCTGCCCGTATGATGAAGAACCACTTCACATACTCAAAGGAAGAAACTCCTCCTCGTGTGGATAAGCGACACTGATCTTTTGCAGTTCTCCTAACAGATGTACTGACCGTGATGTCCCCTTTCAAGTTCATTTTTTTCTAAATCAAGGCACTGAGGTCTCTCATGGACATATGGTACATGGACACTGTAGATTCTATCTTCACAAGTGTGCTGGGATTTACTGACCTCAGGTCATACCAGCAAAAAGTTACCATCTGCCTGGTCCTGTAAGATGATCAAAAAGGAGCATTTCTGGCTCTTTTGCTACACCAAAACACCAAAGACTGTGAGAATATCGTACCACTTGCACTTTGTGCTCACTGTATCTCCCCTGACCTTGAAACTCTGTCCAAAGCAGTACAAGCAGTGACCAAACTGGGGCCACAGGAGGGGTTTATCACAGCGCTGAGAGCCTGGCTTGGTAAAACCCAGGAGCAACATATCACCAAAGGGTTAAGTGAGCCCTTGTATACCCTACCCTCACAGTAATTAATTTCAATTTCCAAACAACCTCAGCTCACAAACACTGTGCAAAAGTCAGAAGTAACACCGATGTAACTCAACACAGTATTTACAGCAGTCCATACACAGCATCTCTGACAACACCTTTGCTGAGCACTGCACAAGACTGCTTGGTTCCCTCCAGAAACAGAGAATGAGCTCAAAAGGAAGGCCCAGCTAAAACAAAACTGAGTCAAGGCTTCTCCTCTTAGTAATGGATGACATTCTCACACACAGCAAATATTTCCAGTTTTCATTATAGCTGATTACAGCTCCGGTTTTGTGTTATTCACAAATAAACTTTCTTGTGAGGTCAAAACTATTGAAGAAACCTTGTACAGATCCCATTTCTCCAGCCTCAGCTAGCAGCCTGGCACCCGTCCTCTCAAGGACCACCAGGACGTTCAGCAATACCAAGCATTACTCCAAAAAGGATCACTGATACCACATATTCCCACCTGTGTCTTTTGAAAGAGATGCCTTCAGTTTGAAATCTCATTTAAAAAAAAAAAAAAAAAGAAAGAAAAAAGGCATTTGAACTCATTTGGAGTTCCACTGCGCTTTTGATTCACTGTGTTTCCTGAGATTCTCCACCCCCTCTTAATCTGGGTCAGAGGGTTGCTGTACCCCTAACCTGGCCACTTGTGGCCTCCCACACTTAACTCCATGCCAGCACAAGTTACATATTTAACTGGCTATGAGAAACCGCAGACCAACAGTGCTGTAAGCACACGAAGCAAATTAACGAGAAACTACTTCATTCCAACCAGTTGTCACAACAGCAGCATCCGCAAACTTCCCAAAAGCAGTCCAGTTTTGTTTCCAAGCCCCTTTTGTAGAGATAATTAACAACACTCTTCACTCACAACAGCATCACCCTCAGCTGGCTGTGGTCTACACCTACGAAACGAACACTTCTCCAGGCCTTAATCCAGAACGCATCCAAGGCAGAAGTGAGAAGTTTATATGATGTTAAAGAGTTATTTCCTTGTATTTCATATTTAGCTGTGCCATAACCTCTTCCCAGGTTTCAAGCAATCTGACATAAGTGAAGCATTAACAAAAACAGGAGTTTTACCTTAAGAAGCAAGGGGGAGAAAACAACTCCCAAGGAGCGCAGCATGTTTGTATCTAACTGCACTATGTGAAATCCACATCACATCCAACTCAGCAAATCAAAATCAAACCAAAAGTGAAACCAACTTAAATCTCTCACCGTGTTCCACAAAGACATTGCAGTGCGGGCCTCCATGCCTCGATGACTCCTTCTTCCCTGCTCCTTTGATGAAGTGCAGGGCAGGCAGACTCGGCCTCCTTTGGTCCCCAAGAACTTTTCCAGGCTGCTGCCCCATAAAGCAATTCTGGGCAGCCTCTCCCAGGATAAGAAGCTTCTGCAGAAGTCTGCGATCCCCGATCTTCCAGGCTGAGAAAGAGCTGTGAAAGGAGCACGTTGGGGTGGGATGATCTCCAGGTCCCCTTCCAGCCCTACAGTTCGGTGCTCCCGTGCACTGAAGCCACTGCAGAGGAGCAGCAGACGAGCACGGATCCTGCAGACAGCAGCGCGGCTCCCGAGGCGGCTTTATGAAAAAAAAAACAAAACGGATTAAAAGTTCCAACCAGGCGTTAATGAGCGACGCCGAAGTTTCCTCCTGGAACGCGGCGTGTCGTCCACCGAGTCTGCCTCACAGACGCGAAGCCACGCTCAGGCTCACCCCGGGCAGGACACGCTCATTCCCAGGGACAAGCTTTCCTTTTTTTTCTTTTTTTTTTTCCTCTTTCTCCTTTTCTTTTGCATAGCATTGGGTTAACAAAGGCCAAAGCAACGCGGGTCTGGCTTCACGTCCTCCCGGTGCCGCCCGGCACCGGCATCCCGGCTCCGGCTCCCGGCGCCGACCCGAGGCCCGCCCGCAGCTCGCCGTGCCCTCGGCCCCGCCCGCCGCTACCTCTTCCGTGGCCGGGCCGGGCCCGAGCAGGCGGCCGGGCCGCGGGGGGCCATGGCGGCGTCGAACAGCGGCTGGGCCCGAGCGGGAGGCGGCCGCCTCAGAAGGGCCCGCGGGCCGCCGGGAGAGAGGCGCGAGGCCGACCGCGGAGGAAGAGCCCGCAGCGCGTCCGCCGGAGGTGGGGCTGGGACGGGCGGGGCGGCATCACCGCGAACAGGGCAGGGCAGGGCGGGAGGAAGGGGGACAAAGGGCCGCGGGGGGCGGCGGAGCGCTGAGGGAGATCCCGGAACCCGCGGCGCAGCGCCGTCCCCGGCCGGCGGGGCGGGCAGGAAAACCGCTTCCGGCCACTCCTCCTCCGCCCGCCGCCCGGCCCCGCACAGCCGCGTCCCTGCGCTGCGGATCCGCGCTGCCGTCGCCTGGCGGGGCCGCCCTGTTCCGCACACAAAGCCTCCCGCTCCCCGTGGCGCTGTGAGCGCGCGGCCTGACGCCGGGCCGTAGGACGGACGGGGCGCTGTTCGCACATAGCAAAACGAAGTGAAACCCCCGCTGCGCAGCCCGCTGCGCCGTTAGGAGCGCGTTCCCTGCGGTGCGGGGCACACGCTGACACGGGAGATGCTGGTTTTTATGCTCCGGTTCACCTCGAGAACAGAAACCAACGGAGCAGCGGGTTGAGGTCAGGGTGTCTCGGTTAAAGCTCTGCTGTTGCTCTCACTCACAATAGAACACACAAATGCAGTTCTGCCTGCTGCTCAAGGTGCCCATCTGGACGTGGACTGCCTTGTTTGTACCAGCTCCTCCCTCGTGACAAATCCAAACATCCTCCACGGCTCCAGCACCATGCTCAAGGCCCCCAGGCATATTTTCTGTCTCCCACCAACAGCAGTTGAAATGAAGTACTTCATTCAGGCCTCCCAGATCCTCCACCTCTGCCATAGCAGCCATTTCTCAGCAAGGATCCCAAACCATTTTTATTGTATTTCCCTATCAGTGACTCAGACTGCAGGTAACTCAGGTTGTTTACACGCAGTAAAAAGAAGTTCTAGTTTCCACCGTGCTGGGACAAATCCAAGGCCATGTCTCTTCAGCTCCACAGAATTCCTCCACATTTATCTCAGTAATAGAGATCAGCTTCTCACTGTGGTGATGCAAGCTCCTTCGCTCTAGCACAGACCCTGTATGATTCCACAGGCTGAAGGAAACTGAGGAAACAGAGCTGAGCAACCTGAGAGAGAACTGTTAACAGGTTAGTCAAAAACACCATCCTTTACTGTAAAAGTTATTCCTTTCTGGATACAACTGGAGCGTTTTGGATAGTCTTTATCAGACACCACAGTAGGACTGAAGCAGAGTGAACTCCATAAGGTATTTCAGTATGTTCTCTATTTACCTTCCATAGTGTGTGAGTTGTTACACCTAACAGCTGCTATGATGTTCTCTCCATTTCCTCCATAACAACATATTCAACTTCTTTACAAATGCCAAACTTCAGCATATTAATTGCTGGTCCTCAGGAACCTGAGACGACCATTTGAAGGCTGCCTTTTGTCTCAGTGGAATTTCAGTATCTCCTCGGGCTTTGCATTTACACCATTCATGTGAACAGCAAAACTGCACGCAGATGATACAGAAGTAACATAATAGCAGCAGTAACTGGATTAACAATCCATTAGCACAAATCTGAAATCCCAGTGGTTATTAACTGGGAGTGAAGGGAGGGGTTGCTCTTCTCCACATTAGCACATGAATAAAAACTGGCACCAAGAAGCAGGACATCTATTTCTACAGATTTTGTGCCGTAGTTTCTGCAGACAACACTCACCAGTGCTTACACTCTTATGTGAACCTGCAAGAGGGGTCCTGACTTTCCCATCCCGCTTGCCAGACCTCCTCCCTCATCTCTGGTAAGCAATGGGGAAAAGCCATTTGCCATAAAGCCTCTATGGATACTGTGAGCCTCAGCTTGTGAAGTGGATGAGCACTGCAGCTCTCACTGTTTATCTGAGAGACAAACCCACAGGGCTTCAATCACATTAACAGTGAATGACTGCTGGGCAGGAACTTCTCTTAGATTCCTTCGAAACTGCTCGGGAAGTTTCTCCCTCCCATCTCTTTAGCCGCTGGTTTGCAAAGCTGCGCTAGATGGAGCTGCAGGAACTGCCAGCAGTGCCCGCGCTGAAGCCCTGTTGGAGGATTTAGCTCTGGGCATTGCACGGCCCCGGCTGAATTTGCAGAGAACAGCAATGACCCCTCGTGGCCGTGGAGAAAAGCATCAGCACCGTCACTCCCATAGTTCAGAAACGATGAATAAGCAAATCTTTCCTGCTGCTGCTCCAATTCTTAGGTCAAAGAACAAAAGTGCCAGGAACTGGATGAGTCACGTACTCATATCCTCAAGGCATTGAGCAGCTGAAGCAGTCTAGACCTTGAGCTCATTGTTTCTCAAGTTGAATATTCATTTATCGAGCATAAGCAAACAAAGTTGTTCATGCTGGGAAGTGTTGGCATGAGAGCCTACAGTCTGCTAAAGCTTTTAGCCTCTTTGTGCTGTTCCTGCCCACACAAATGTGGGTAATGCTGATACCAGCCTCACACACAGACCTGACAGTGTCACCATCAGGCTTCAGCCCTCAGCCTTTCCAGATCATCTTGTGAAAACAATCACATCCTCACTTCCTAGGGAATCTTCCTAACACTCAGAAATAACAGTTCCTGGACCTTGCATGGGACAGTCCACCAACACATCCTTGGAAATTTAAGTGCTATTTTATAGAGGCAGCATGGAGTGAAGTTTGAGTCTTGCAGCAGCAGAATGGATTACCTGTGTCCTTGCTTGTCCTCAGCCACTGAGCTCCATAATGCTCTGGTATTTAGGCAGCAGCATTGGTGGCAGACACCCAGCCCTTGTTTTTTGGAAGGAAATGAAGCAGAGCTGCTGAAGATTACTGCAAACACGATCCAAAGGTGCCACCTAGTGCTTACTCTTAACCACAGGCAGAGCAGTCTAAACCAGATGAGAAGCAAGCAAGGGTATTTCTAGTTTCCAGGAAAAGATTGAGCAGTTTTCTTCCTTTAGAAGATGCAAGGCAAGATGAAAATGTGAAATGCCATAACCAGACACAGGGATAATTAGGGCAGTCTTTTTGCTTTTTCAGTTTCTAACAAATACAGCACAGAAGTGCATGCAGCTCTAATAAAAAATATACACACACCACATACAAACAGCTCTAATACAGCTAATACCAGAGATCTGAAAGGATACCGAAACAAAAACATCACATCGGTTCTCAGGCAGGGAAGGCAGGTGATGGAGTGCAGTGTGGAGTGCACTGCCCTGCGGATGTGGCCACCTGGCCAATGTCTGCTGGGCTCCCCTTTCTCCCCAACAAAGCTGCACGACACACCTTTCCTGCAAAGAAATCTTGAGAGAAAGTCACTATGAACAGTGCCAGATAATCTACTTACTCACCCCACATGGAAAACTTGGTGAAGAAGAAGGTGAACTGCTTGAAAAGGCTGAAGAACAACTAAAGAGGAGGCAAGAGGACAGTTCAACCATTTAAGTCTCCTGGCAGAAGAAAACTTCAAGCCAGCTGTAGTTCTCTGCCTAGACCAAATTAATTTGAGAGCAAGAAAAGCCAAGGCACGCACCAATGACTATTTAAATTACAAGAACTTTATTGAAATGTAATGCATTTCATAGAAAACAACACCAGAGCCTCCTCAGATAAAGAGCTCACCACATCACGAATATAAAAGGGACCAGCAGGATAAAGAGACTGAGAAGGCACTGCTCACCCATGGCTGCCTGGCCCATCTGGACAGCCACGTCTGAACTCAAACCCTTAGGACACAGAAGCCATGAACAACACACACACAAAACATGGCTCAAAATAATCTAAGGACTCATACTTGTGAAGTCTCAAAAAAGAAAAAAAACCCCACACAAATCTGAGTCAAAGGACAGACTGGCAGATCTGTATCATAAAGGAAAATCAAAACCATTTTAAAAGCCTCTGGGGAGAAAGAAACCAAGCACAAAACACATCCCCTCCTCCCTAACTTCCTAGAAGTTCAGGAGCACTATACACAGCAACACGTGTCATGAGATATGTCCCAATTGCATCTGTGTCTTCATAAAGGTCAGGTATCTATTTCCCAGGCTGCTGCACTAAAAGGCTATTGTACTTAAGTACTATTTAGTACTATTGTACTAAAAGGGCTCAGGAGATATTCAAGGAGTTTAAATGACCAATTGTGGGAGTTTCTGAAGTGTGGAATGGACACTGGTGACTGGAACACTGATTAAAAAAAAGTACTGAGAACCAAAAGCTGCCATGGTGGGGATTTTAAAGTGACCTCTTGCAGCACTACCCCTCTAGATCCAGCAACTTCTGTCGGGTTTCCAGAACAATCTCCTCCATCACCTCTGGTTTCAGAATGTCCTTGATCTGGAATGGAAAGAAAAGTCACATTGGCACCGAAGAGAAGTTACTAGCACTGGAAGATAACTTTGGGCTAACACCTCTTATAAAGACCATAAGAAATCAAAGGAAAGGCTAAAAGCCTTAACTGAAGGCCATTCTGCACTGACTGGAAGGCTCCCCCAGTTGGAGCTCTTGCTGCACACCTTTTCTCTGTGATTGTTTAAGTTCTACCAGGATATCACACGTGTCCAAGGCAATTTATGTCATGCATGAGAGCAGAAGTTCATATTGTCACTACAGATCTTTTGTAAGGGCAAAAGGAAGCCCCACCATGTAACTTACTGACTTCAACAGCGGCAGATTCAGCCTTCCCAATCCCTTCCCACGCTGTGGAATAAAGTAAACAGCGCTGGTTTCAGTACCTGATGAGGAAGGGATGCCTCATAGCAATACAGGATGCTAGTGTCAAAGAGCATCAACTTCTGAGTAACCAGAGCCACAATGCAGTTTCGGAGCCGTGAGATCACCTCCCGGTCAGACAGGGGAACTGGCTGAGGAAGGACAGAGGAACAGAGATGAATACACAGGGAAATAATGCAAGCCTTCTGGAAAATAAACATTTTGCCACAAATCCAATACCACTTCTTGAACATCTTAAGTGATTCACGTGCCTGTTGGATCACAACTAGCAAAACGCCACTGGTAGAACACAGCTCGTCATTTTCCCTGTCCCCTCACCTCTAAGTTGGTTGTAAAGCCCCCTGCTTCTTCATCTTTCTGTTCTGGAGTTGGGTAGATCCAGATGAAACCGTTGTTACCGAGGATCACAGATGCACCACAGGGCAAGTCATGGAAGTGAGTCTTCTGGCGTTTCACAAGGGAGGGCGAGACCTGAACAAGCACACCCTGGCCAAGCTGAAGAAGAGACCATGAGACTCAGCATGAGAGACAGTGTGCTGCCACAGGTAATAACCAGTCACCGACATGCACTGCACTCCTGGTCTAGAAACCAGTCAATTTAACATCGTTTCCCGTGAAACAGTGAATATAAAACCTGCTTGCCTCTGGGAGTGCTGGGAGGATTAGCTAATGCCTGTGCAATCCTTTGAAGATGAAGAATACTCTCAGTGCTTAGGACAAATGTTAATATCTTGATTGTAACTAGACATCAACCATCCTGCAGAAAAATGAGGACTGAGAGGCCCAATTTAGCAGAACATTTTCCCCCTTAATCCAGTCGCTGTCCTTCACCCTTTGTGCAAAAAGCACATTTTGCTTTCATCTTTTAAGTGCTAATACCCTCGGTCTGGTAATCCCAACTGCAGCCTACGCTCCAGTGGCCCCTTGGCTTATTTCAATGCGCAAAAACAGAGATAAATGCCAACTGCATAAAGCCTAAAATAGAGCCCTGGAGTGAGAAGCAAGCCCTGGGGACAATGGCCTGCAGAAGAAGAGTGATAAAGTTCGAGCTAGAAGATTTCTCTCCTCAGAGCTCAACTGGTGGGAGAAACAGATTCACGCAATAAGTTTGGAGAGGAATAGCAGCAGTTCAGAGGGCATTGTGTCTGCATTGAGGAACTCTGCTCTGAGCTCCCACATAGGAGCTAAAATTCTTCCTAACTTACTGACGTGGGTTATAACATCATGCTCTACTCCAGAGCTTTTTTTTCCTTAAAGACCTCCCCCCAAAGCCCCATCCTGCTGCCATCTCGATATAAATTCAAAGAAATTCTACTGACATGGATAGGATTGCACTGTATTTAACAAAGGTCTGACCTCCTAACAGACTTCCGAGCACCAGGGTTAGACGCTCATGCAATCTACCTGGCAAAAAATTAGGCTTTTGAGTGACTTACCTTCCCATATTTCAGACTCCTGGTGTGCAGCGATACAGCCCCATCAGAAAATACAGACTGCACCTCTGCCTGTCAGTGCCTCTTAAGGAAACAGACTTCCTCCTGCTGCCCTGTGCCAACAGCCACCAGCTGCCCAAGCAGTGAGCTCTTCCTGCCTGGCTGAGGTCTGGCTGTCCCCCCATGCCCCTCAACTCTTCTGTCCGAGTACAAGCAGTGCAAGGATACACTGATGAGGTCCCCTTCCTGCAGATAGTCCCTCATTGCAAGCTCATCTTCCGCTGATCTCCTTCTCTGAAGAGGACAATGCAAGAAAAGTTACACATCACATAGAATGAGAAAACATTAATTAACAGCTACACGAAAGAAGGATTATCCAAGGCATCCTGCCTTGCCGCAGAAGGCAGCAATTTGGAACTTCTCTGCACAAATTGCACTCACCAGTTCCCCACCAGGTAAATTCATAGACGACAACAACAGGACTGAATCCAGCCTGGAATTGGTTTCCACTTTCCATCGTTTCTGCTGAACCTGGAGAAGAAAAATGATGTTAATGTACACTCAGAATATGAACAAAACCTCGTCAGCAGCGTGGGAAGTCACACAGCTCTACAGCAAAGCACCATGACAGCCACAAGAAATTACCAGCCAGTGCAGCAGGGGCTGTCAGAGAATCACAGCATCGTTTCAGTTGGAAGGGATCCTTAAAAGCCATCTGGCACAACTCCCTGCAATGAACAGGGACATCTGCAGGTCCCTCAGGTGCACAGAGCCCTGCCCAGCTCTGACCCTGGGCGTCTGCAAGGATGGGGCAACCACCACCACCCTGAGAAACTTGTGCCAGAGCCTCACTGCCCTTATTGTAAAAGGCCTTATACCGAATGTATAATCTCCCCTGTTTCGATTGAAACCATTTCTCCTTGACCTATCACAACAGACCCTAGTAAAAAATCCATCCCCTACTTTCTTACAGCCCCTTTAGATACTGACAGGCCTCTCTCAGCTCTCCCCAGAGCCATCTCTTCTCCGTGCTGCACAGTCCCAGCTCTCAGCCTGTCCTCACAGGGAGGTGTTCCATCCCTTGGATCATTTTTGCAGCCCTCCTCTGGACATGCTCCAACAGATCCGTGTCTCTCTTGCACTAAGGATGCCCCATCAGATCGCAGTGCTCCAGGTGAGGTCTCAGCAGAGGGCAGGACCACCTCCCTGCCCCGCTGGTCGCACTGCACCGGATGCAGCCCATGACACGGTTTGCTCTCTGGGCTGCAAGGTCTCGCTCTTGGCTTTGTTGGACCTCGTGACGCTCTCCTGGGCCCTCCCGGATCCTCACCTCCGTGATCCTCCCGACCACGATGTCTCCGACCTCGCCGTTGTACCTGGCGGTGGGACAGAGCACAGCATTACACGGCCCTTTCCTCAACCCCCCACGGGCAGCCCAGCCCTCAGCTCACCTGGTCTTCAGCGGCGTGACGCACACCAGCTTGTTCACTCTCTCCACAGCGCCGGCCACCGAGGCGACGAGCTTCTCCTCGTCCACGTAGGTGCCGTGGCCCCTGCAGACAGAACGGACGTATAAGGAGAGCCCAAGAGCGGCCTGCCTCGTCCCCTCACCGCATCCCCGCTGCCGCCGTCCCCACCTCATGTATCCCGTGTCCGTAGTGATGGTGTCTCCGGGCACCACCAGGTGCTTCTCGCCGCTCCGCCGCCCGCTCGGCCCCACCGCCTTGCGGATCACCGGCAGCCGCATGGCCACCGCCGCCATCTTGGGTGCGGGCAGCAGGGCGCCGGCGCCCCCCATTTACACGTGCCTTCCGGCCGCCATCTTGACTGCGGGCAAAAGCGCACTTGAGGCGTGGGTGCCGCCATCTTGAGTGAGGGCCTCAGCGAGAGATATATCGGCTGGGTGCGGGGCGGCCATTTTGGATCCTGGCAGGGAGATTGGGAGAGGGGGGGGGAGGAGGGCAGGGCGCGTTTAGTGCGGGCGGAGCGTCTCCATCGCTCTCTCAAGGGAAACTGAGGCACTTCGTACCGACGTGAGGGAAAGGGGACAACGATTCGGGCAGCCGGGAGCAGAGTCCCTGCCCTGACTTCTGGGGTTGGTGCTCTGTGATTTTCCGCCCTCCGCTCCCCCCTCGCAGCCGCCCATTACACGATAAACGTCCCGAGTCGGTTTTATTTAGAGTACAAGAGAGAGGTACAAATGTATTTACACCGTGTGCATATACAATCAAATAATATATAATATCAAAGTTTTGTAAATAATGTTTTACATAAATATTTACAAAGTTAAAGTGACGGGTTTTTGTTTTTTTTTTTCCTTTTTTTTTTCTTTTTTTCTTTTTTTTCTTTTTTTTTCTGGAAGTAAAACACAGTTTGTGAGAACTTTATACACCTCAGACTTATAACGAATAGCGGAACACCTTCCTAGCGTTATGGTACAGAGCTGCTCCGGGCTGTGCGGGACTGCAGAGGGCAGCAGAAGTCCCAGCTGAGCGCTCCATCAGGGCTGCGGGGAGCAATGCGGGGCGCCCTATCGGCTGCTGGGCTGTCATTGCACCGTTTGAGTCGGAAGAGACCCCTAAAAGCCGTCTGGTCCACCTCCCTGCAGTGAACAGGGACACCCGCAGCTCCGGCGGTGCTCAGAGCCCCGTCCAGCCTGACCTCGGCTGCCTCACAGCCGCTCTCAGCCTCCCGCACAGGGGAGGCGTTCCGTCCCTTGGTGGCTCTCAGCTCACCCCCTCCACCACGGCACCTGCAGACAAACCCCAGGGCACAGCTGGGGCTACAGGGACTGGGAGGGAAACCCAACTTGGCTGAAGTGGGACTGCCAGGGAGAGAAATCTGTCTCTTGGGAAGAGCTGCCATAGACAAAGCCGATGGCAGCAGCGGGGCTGTGCCACGTCTCCCTGCTGGGCACTCACTGGCACAGAGGAGAAGGGACAAGAGCAATTTTTCCTCCTATCAAATTATCTGTAGAACAGTGACTCGTCCAGGTGCAGCTCCAGCACCGAATGCACCAGCAAATCCATACGGGACATCCCGCCGTGCCCTCCCACGCTCCCTTCCCACTTAACCCCCTGGAAGCGGTGGTACTGCCAAGGCGATTCAGCACGTAGAGCAGCCCTGCCTCTGCCCCCCTCTCTGCCACAGGCTCCCAGTTCCTCGCACGTCTCAGCGCCAGTCTTTGCCTGCAGGCAGCGGCCATCCAGAAGCGTGCTGCTGCCATTCCAGGGCTCACAGCACCATGGTGGGGATGTGATGGGCCAGGGAGGCGGGATGGGGAACGGGCAGGGCGGGCGAGTGAGCCTGCAGGGAGGCGTTGGGGGGCCGATGACGGGCACTTTTCTGGTGCGCCCGCAGCCCGGCGAGCTGGGAGTAGGCACTTTGGCAAACCTGGCACTTGTAGGGCCGCTCACCGGTGTGCAAGCGGACGTGGTTACGGAGGGTGGAGGACTGGCTGAAGCGACGGTTGCAGAAGCGGCACACGAAAGGCTTGTCCAGGGTGTGGATGCGCATGTGGGAGCGCAGGTTGCTGCGGGAGTTGAAGCCGCGGTGGCAGATGACGCAGCGCATGCGGCCCGTGGTGCTGGCTCCTGTCTCCACTGCGTGGAAGTCCTCTGGGAGCAACAAGGGGGAATGGTCAGGCAGTGCCCTGTGGGCTCACCCCATTCCCAAGCCATAAGTAACCGCCCCGTGCCCCAGCTGCACGCCGCACCCACAGCGGTGGTGACGCAGGAAGGCGACGAGGAGCTGTCAGCGGGGATCTGCGGCTGTAACAGACCTGCTTCAGCCCCAGCTTCTCCCCCAGCCCTGCTGGGCTCCGCTTTGGGGCTCGCTCAGAGCCCTTTGGGGACTCGGTTCAGAGCACAGCATTTCCCAAAGGGCTCAGGAGCTCCACTGCCTGCCCACGGGAGCTGCTGAGACAGGCAGAGTGCCAAAGCCTCCTGCACTGGCTATGTGGAAAAAGAAGGGTTTGCGCCGTTAAATGCAGAGCAGGGAAATAGAAGAGCGCATCCCGGCACCTCACAGCATGTTGGGGCTCCTTCCTCCCTGCCTGGCAGCTCCACACTGGGTCAGGCAGTGGCTGCTGGCACAACCCCAGCCATGGGCACGCTGACACCGAGGGATCCCAAATCACCGGAGATCTGCTCAAACTGCAGGCTCTGTTTTGGGGGAGATGAGCTCTGTCTTACAGGTGAAGCTGACCAGCTCCTTTCTGTAGGATCGTGGGGATATGGAGAGCTGCGGGTCCATGGGACATGCTGTGCTGCTCAGAGATCCGTATGCTTGCCCTCAGAGAGCTGTGAGTCCCTGCCCCATACCCACCCTGGCCACAAAGCTGGGGATGGGGTGAGCAGGGAATGACATGGCTGTTTTTGCTGTCACCTACCATGTTTGTTCTTCTTCTGCTCCTCTTCCAGCCCTGGGACACCTGGGATGCCCAGGAAGGTGTTGTGCGAGTTCCCATACCAGACCAGCAGCTCTTGATCCGGAGGAATCATCTGGAGAAGGAACACAGATGGGGGTGTTGGGGTGGCACACCAAGCAGCTCTACCCGCATCCTCAGCCGGTCGTTTCAGATTCCTGCAAGGTCCCACTGCCATCAGCACTGCTGAACGCCCCCAGCACGCCCCAGGCAGTGGGCCAGGCACGGCGCTGATCACACTGACAGTGTACACTGAGCACTGTGTACTGATGGCACTGAGCTGCACCTCGTTCTTCCCCAGGTCCAGGAGCAGGAAAAGGAGCAGCAGTGGGGCACAGATTCCCATAGCTGAAGGAGATGGAGGTGTGGCACAGCACATACAGACATGGAGAAATAAGATACCGTGTGCCCACAAACCGCAGCAAGGAGCAATGACACAGAGATCGGACTTGGTGCCATACGCAGTGCTCTGCATGGAGCCCTTGGCACTCCCTGCAGCTGGACACGGCAGCATCTCCCACCCCAGCAGGGTCATTCCCCAGCAGTAGAAATTCAGGTGGAAATGCAGATGCAGCCTTGGGCTCAGCCAGCGTAGGGAACCAGCCAAGATCCCAGCGGCTGCTGCAGGAGAGCGTGGTCCAGGCGTGAGATGCTGCCTCTTCCAAAGCCCCATTGCCTGCACCAGCCCAAGCGGAGAGCAGGAAGGGCTTTTCTATCAGCACTGCACCTTGTTCCTATGGGATGACAGCACTCCTCCCACCCTTGATGTTTGGGTTCTGGTTCCACACTGCAGTGAGAGCTGCCAGGAGCAGCGCCTGAGCAGCCCCTGCAGCACAGCCATGGCCAGAGGATGGATGTCTCACACCACAGCAGCCGCATAAGGCAATGCTCACAGCAACACCACCCTACAAAAATACATATCTTTTCCCCTTGCAGGTCCCTAGCATTATTAGGATCTAATTTAGAGAATACTGAGTTTCAGAGGTTTGCTTCCCATACACAGAGTTCGGGAAAAGCATTTTTCCCTACGAAGCAGAATTGAAAGTCAGGTCGCCGTAGCACTGTTGAAGTGCCTGATTTTATGCACCTGAAAGCAGCAGTGATTTGGCTCCATATGTTTACATTTCAGCATGTGGACTTGACTGTGGTTACAGAATCAGAGATGGGACCATCGCTTCCCGTCCCAAACCAGTGCTGTTCCTCACCGTCATTTTCTTTTTAACAGAAAATGAGTTCTTTTTAATAGAAAGAAATATTGCCAGAAAGATTTTCAAGAAGCACACACACACACACACACACAGGATCAGGTGTGTGCATGTCCATGTGGATGTGTACTCTCTGCTGGGGCTGGCGCACACCCACAGCAGTGCATCCACCTGCACACAGCCCAGAGCCGTGCCACCACGGCGCCTCACAGCTTTCCAACCTGAGGCCAACCTCACCACCCTCGCTGCTTTTTCCAACAGCAACAATTTAGAACTGGCAAGGAACGGAATGGGAGAAGCAAACTGGGAAGGATGAGTGGGAACGGGCAAAAAACGCATGAAAATAGGAATGCCAAATAGCACCAGAAGCCCCCCTAAAAATGATTTGTCACCTTAGAGCTGCAGCAACACCTCTCTCTCTGCCCCACAATATTTCATTTGTGTGGCCCTGAGTTAAGGGATTAGCGAGCAGAGTTTTCCTTTCAGAAGGAAAACCAAACCCCCCTCCTGTTTTTGTTTCTCTTTTTGGTGCACAAACCTCACGCAGTTGGAGCCAGCAGCCGCTACCAGTGGCTACCATGCCCTGATGGCAGCAGCACAGCAGCACCTCCTGTCCCCACGTCCCCTCCGCACAGAGCTCAGAGCTCTCAGCACTTCAACTGTCTGCGTACAGGGAATTAAACACAGCAGCCCCTGCGCTCAGATGGTTACGGCCGTGCAAAGCCCCTGCTCACAGCCTGCACATCACCACCCACCCACCCTGTTGGCTGGGCAGGGTGAGGTCTGTGCAGGATGACAAACACGGTGTGCTCCCAACTGCACGGACGTTGCCTGGAATTATTTTGCTTCTTTGCATGATGTAAGAATCAAAACAAACTGAGCTAATGCCGCTAACGCTACACCAGCTGCCCACAGGAGCATCAGGACCTAAAGCTGGGCACAGCAAAAGCCTGCAAAGGGATGTGCAGAACAGGGAGAGCAGCTCGGAGCTCCTCCCCACCCCACTGCTCCCATCCCTGGGATGCTGCCTCAGTGCTGCGCTGCTGCCCACGGAGCAGCTGATTCTCAGGAGCCCCTGCTCATGGGATGGGTGGCTGCCCGTGCTCCTGCCCAGCCAAGACAGCCTCCCAGCAGCAGTGGGGTGAGACGGAGCTGCCCCCTTTCCCACCTCTCCAACCCACACAGTTGCTTGGTGACATCCCTGTGATGCCATCACCCTTCACTGCAGCAGCAGTGGTTCATGGGGATGCATTTACTGCCAGAGCCGTGGTGACCTCCAGGTAAAAGCTGCAGAGCGCAGCGCAGCCTTCACCTGGATTTCACAGAAGCCCCCAGCTTGGGTTGGTGTTCTACACTCAATCCTGTCTCTCGATACAGCACGGGAATTCTGCTCCTGCCCACAGGGTGACAAACAGTGCTGGGATTGCAGGGATTGTTCAGATGTTGTGCTCCAAAGTGAGCCTGCTCAGCATTTGCTCTCCCTCTGCACAGCATGCATCGGTGCATCCGCCAAGAGGGAACAGAGGGAACAGAGCTTTGTTGCCTCCCCAGAGCCCACGCATGGCGTTACCCCGTATGTCTGGGTGCCAGGGTGCTCCCACAAGCGGTCCAGCAGCAGCCCCAAAAACAAGGGAAGGTCAGCAGGGTGGGATCTCTGCACCCACATACCTCAATGGCTTTATAGAAGATGCTGTTCCCGATCTGCACCACCTCCAGGTTCTGCTCCTGCTCGTTGCGGGCACATTTGATGTAGGTCATCCAGCTGCGATGGTCCTCCTGGCTGGCATCAATGAAGTACCGCACCGTGCCGTCCTCGTTGAAGACCTGGGAGGGGAGCACAGGGCTGTAGCGGCGCTGCCTGCAGCGAGCCAAGCCCTTCCCACAGCCCCAGCGCCAGGGGATGCTCTGAGATAACGTCCCCAAAGCCAGCACGGCCTCGGGGCTGAGACCTCGGGGAGATGCGGCCGCCGGGCTGAGGATGGCGGAGCCTCGCGGCGCCACAGCAGAGCCGGCTGGGCACAGCCTGGCAGCTCAGCTCCCCGCATCTGTTCTGTGGCCCCAAAAGGGCCGCTCGGTGCGCCGCCAGCACCTCGGGGAGATCTGTCCCTGCGTGAAGGAGGAAGGCACCTGCCAGATCCAGTCCTTGTGGGCTATGCTTTGTGGGGCAGCGGCAGAAGTGAGGCGAGCTTTGCCGTGCGTGAGGCAGTCATAACAAGAAGTGCGAGTCTGGGGCTGAGTGAAAGTGGAAATGGGAGCAAAACGCTCCCTGCAGCCGCAGCGCCCCGGCTGCTCACATCACCCCAAAACCCACAGCACCGCTGCAGGGCTGGGACAAAGCAGGGATGCGGCAGAGCCATTGTGTCGCTGGGATCGCGGCGGGGAGCGGCCAGCCGGGAGCATCAGCTCTGTGGAAGGACAGGGCGGGAGGTGACAAAGCGGTGCGGCATGGGGACACCCCGAGGGCTCCGGAGCTCCTGCCCTGGGGGAGGCTGGGGAAAACTGAGGCACGGGGAAGGGCTCACGAAGCGCAGGTCGGAGCGCCGCCACCCCGAGTCCTGCGGGACCGTTACCTCCCACATCAGGTTGTTGTTCTTGCACAGGTCCACGTGTTCCGGCGAGATCACCCTGCCCGTGAACGGCCCCATCTCGGTGCCGGCCTTGATCCACGTCTTGGAGAAGATGCCGAGCCCTTCCCCGGGGATGGAGCTCTGAGCGATGATCACTTCCGACGGCAGCACCAGGCTGGAGAGCTTCTGCACCTCTGCGGCGACGGGAGCGCGGTCAGAACGGGGCCCCCCAGCCCTCCCCAGCCCACGGAGCACCCACAAAGCGCTGCTTTGTGCCCGCGGCCCCGGGCTGAGCCCTGTCGACGCCCTGCCGCGCCCCTCCATAGCGGTACCCGGATCCCTCGGGGCATTAAGCGGTACCTGGGAACAGCGGCCCGGGCTGGGCAGGGAGCGGGGCTGGGAAAGGGGGTTAAATGGTGTCTATTTCGGCCCATCCAGCAATTTGTCACGCTGTTAAAGTGATCTGCATTCATTAAACTCAACTCGAAAGAAATTGCTAATTCTAAATTCATTAGTCCTTTAGGAATGCTGTAGCGGTACATTGCGGCTGAATGGCGCGAGGGCTTGTTTAAAAGGGCCCAGGAATTCCTCTTACAAAATGGGGAGATGAGATGGTTGACATATCGTGAATGGAAATGGAATTAGCCTTCATGGTAAATTAAGAGAGGAACAGAAATCCGAGAGGGGGAAAAGGGAGCGGGGCCGCGAGAAGGGACATTGTGCGGGGCTGAATGCGGCGGGGACGGAGCCCCGGCCCCCACCCCCGCGGTTTAAGTGGGAACTTTCTCAGGTCAAGCCCGAGTTAACCACATGAATTTAAAGCCCTTCTTTCGCCGTCAGCCGCTGTGACACACCCGGGGGAGCGGGGCCGCGACTCACCTCCGGAGAAGGACTGCGCCAGCACTTCGGCCGTGAAGGCGGTCTTGGGGCTGCTCTTCTCCTCGAAGAGCTGCTCGCCCAGCACGTTCCTCCAGCGGCCGTAGAGGAAGCTGTGCAGGATGTCGGACGTGATCACCTCGGCCAGGGAGAGCCCCTGCGGCTTCAGGCCGGGCTTCAGCACCAGGGCTTCGGCGGGCAGCACCGAGCCCATCATGGGGGCGAGGCGGGCGGCCGGGCTCCGTGCGGCTCGGCGGCTCCCGCCCGCCTATATATGAGCTTCATTGACCCTCCTAATTGGTTATTAATGACCTCCCTGACGTTGGAGGAGCGACTGGGGCTGCCGGAGCGAGGCGAGCCGTCGGAGCCCCCCTCCCCTCCATCCCTCCCCTCCCGGGGGTGGGGTGGCTGGAGGGAGGGACACGGCACACACAGCCGCACACACACATCCACATCCACACACACACACACACACACAAACACGCACACACGCACCGGCTCGGCACCCCCCCGCACCCCCTCCCGCCCGCCCGCCCCGTCGGGCACCACTCGCTCCGACTGCTCCTCTTCGCCCTCGGCGTCTCCCAGCCGGCCCCGGAGCTCGTTCCGGGGACAAAACGCTGCGCTTTGGGGCCGCGGAGCTCCACAACGAAATCCGCCTCCCCGAAGCCGCCACACACCGCTTCTCCGAGCCGTTCGGCCCCCGACGCCGCGGGGTAACGGGCAGAGCTCCGGCGGACCGGATCCACGCGGTCCCGTCCGCCCTCGACGGCTTTCGCTCTCGGTTCCTGGGAGCGGACTCGGGGAGACGCACGGAGCTCGGTGCCAGCCCGGAACCCCGAGCACTGGGGTCCGCTCCCTAAACGCGGGCGGCCGGCAGCCCCGTACCGGGATCGGCTCCCCCGGCTGCGACAAGCGGGTCCCAAACCCCGCGTCCCCAGGGCAGAGACCGGGCAGGCGCCGCGGAACTCAACCGGGTCCCCATCTCCGGGACTCTGTGCCCGCAGCACCCCTACGTCTGAACCCAAAATTATTCCCGTCCCCTACGGCGACCTCCGCTCCCTCCGAGCCCCGGGCGCTCCGCCGCCACCGCTGGCCCCAGGGTGGCACATTTGTCCCCACAGAGTGACAGAGCGGTCCCCACAGAAGCAGCGCTGCCCTCCCTCCCCCGGGGCTCCGTGCCGGCTCAGCAAAGGGTTAATCTTCCCTGGATTTAAACCCGATCCCGCTGTGTCGCAGCTTAGAGCCCTCTCCGCAGCCCCGTTCTTTTGATTTTCATGGGGACGAGGGGCTGCAAAGGGCCGGGAGGCGGGGGGAGAAGAGCACGGACCCCCAGATTCACCCAGCAGAGCCGGATCCGATATTCCGAGCCCCGCAAAGAGCCGGGGCCGCCCCCAGACTCACCGGGACCCCGCAGCCCCCGGCGGCTTTAGCGGGGTGAGCCCGACGGGCTGCTCTCTCCGCGCAGGGCGGCACGGGGAGCGCTGCTACAGCCCAGGTGCGACCGCTTCTTGTCATTCATCTCACCAAGAAGATGCGCGAATGTCAGAAACCCACCCAAAATGTTGATTACAGAACGCGCTTCCTCGGAAAAAAAAAAGGCAACGCTCCCTTAGGGCAGGAAGGTTCGCAACCTGCCAGGGCTCGGGGCTGGTTTTAATGCACGCACAAACGGGTTGATTTTCGGGTTTCTGGGCTCCGAAGAGAGCGGCAGCTCCGCGCACAGCGCATCAGGTGGAGCCGCTCCGCCGCCGCGGACGCGCAGTCCCCGCGCTCCATCCCGCACCGCACCGCACCGCATCGCCTCTCTCCTCGTCCCGCGACAAAACGCTGTCCCCCCTTCTCCCTCCTCCCCCCAAAACCCGCGGCCGCCTCCTCGAGTTGGGGGTTCGGGATGGGGGGAAGGAAAAAGGTGGGAGGAAAAAAAAAAAAAAAGCTCCCGTTTTGTGCTGGGTTTTAAATATCCCCAGCTGTTTCCCAAACCTTTTTCCCCACCGTAGGTGCTTTGCCCTCCCCCCCACCCCCCCACCCCCCCCACCCCCCCCGCCGCCGCCCTCCCTTCTCGTTTCTCTTTTTTAATATCGCAGCTATCCCTCCTTTTTAACATTTAGGAGGAAACAAGTTTAATATTCATGGCTGTTAATAGAGAAGGGCCATTATCGCCGCCCCATTGTTCCGAGCCCCGCACAATGCCGCTTGTATTTTCATGTGTATATTCCCAAAGTTCCTTCTGAGCGTTTAGTGAGCACTTTAATATTCATGGGTGTTAATAGAGAAGCCCTCAGTATATTGGCATATTGTTGGGAGGTGTACATATTGGTCTGACTTTGAATAGCCACAGTCCTCTTTTCTTTTGCTCTGTTTTGCAGGGTTGATGGGCCAGGAGTAAATGGGCATTTTTCCCCCCCGTCTCCCCCTTACAGAGAGAACATCTTTATTCCAGTCCCAGACTTTCTGGTTTCCCATTCAGGACCCTCAGAAATAATGTCAGGCAGAAGAAAAGTGGAGCAAATCAATCTTTCATGGTCTTTTTGAGACCAATTTGACATCCATGGACTCTTCTTTTCTTTCACAGCCTACAAGGGGATGGTCAGGATCTGGACAAGGTTGGGGTCTGATGAGGGGAGACATGGGATCATAATGCAGCAAAGAGAGAAAAGAAAAGCAAAACAAGAAAAGATTGCAGGGATGGGGTGATGGAGGAAAAATGAGGGTGAATGACAGTGCAAGAAAGGAGATTAGAGCCCAGCAGCTGCTTTTTGGGGGGTGGGGGGGAGGGGGGAGCTCTCTCCCCTCTTCCAGCCCTCCGCATGAATAGGATTTGAACAGAGCTGAGATTGATTTATAGTTATTGCAGTTGAACATTTATTGCTCTTAAAGAGTGGCGGGGAGAAAAGAGAGAAAAGGGGTTTGAAAAGCTCCTTTCTGTATTAAAGAGGTATCAAATGAAGACTGCTGAGATAATATACAGTGGCCAATGGGAATTTGATTTGCTTTAAAATTTAACTCTTGTGGGGCCGCGGCTGCCGACCGCTCCGGGGCTGCGGGATAAGCGGGGATCGCGGCCGCTCCCGGCGTCGGATCCGCGCATCGCTGCGCGGCTGCGGGCGGCAGAAGCGGGCGGCAGAAGCGGGGCGGATCGCTGCCGCTTCCCCATCGCCGCCGTCCGTCGTTGTGCCGCTGCACGGAGGCGCGTGCGGATTTGTTTTCGTTTTTATTTTTGAAGGATAGAGCGAATGCAAGCGGGACGCGGAGCTACGAAACGAGCGGCGCGGCGAGGAGCCCTTCTCGGAGCGGAGTTTTCCTGCCCTAAAACCTCCGGTTTCTCTCCTCTCCCGCTCCAGAAACGCGAGCGCAGCGCAGTTCCCCCCCGGGCGCAGAAAGGAGCCCATTGTTCAGTGGGGAGAAATACATTTTTAGCGGTGATTGAAAGCTCCCCTCTCGTTTGAACTCTAAGAAGAAAGTCCCTGGCAGCGAAGAGCATCCCCCTCCCTCTGCCCCAACATCTGTTTGGAGCAATCCAGGCTCTAGGGCACGGCTCTGCCCCCTCCCAAAGTCATTAAAAAGATATTAGTTGAGCTGAGAAAAGTCCGGCGCGGCCCCCCAGCCGGTGCAGCGGGGGCGAAAAATCATTAAAGACGATTTTGGATTTACCACCAATAGCGGTAGAAGGGACACGCGGGCTCCGAGCCGAAAAGCTCCGCAACGACGAGAGCCGGGCAGTGCCCTCCCCGCTGCCCGCCGTCCCGGTGCCCCAACCCGGCGTGGCGCAGCGCGTCCGACCCCATCGACGGCTCCGAGCTGCGGGCAGAGGGCGGCTGGAGCGGGGCTGCGAGCGGCTCAGGTGCAGCGGCCGCATCCCCTGCACCACCCCGCGCCGCAAATAGGCCGGAGCCGAGGGAAAGGAGGGGGGCAGGAGGGATCATCGCACCCTGCGGGAGCCGGGGCAGGAGGGATCACCGCACCCCTGCGGCTGCCGCAGGAGCCAGGCGCCTCCGAAGTTGCTAAATGTGTCATTTATTAAAGCATTCAGGGGGCTTTTCTTTGGCGTTTGCTTGCAAACTCACAAAGGCCGAGCTGCTGTTTGGGGGTCTTTTCTGATGGAAAAAGGGCTCGGAGACCCCCGGCACAAAAGAAATCCTGGCAGTGCTTTCAATGGCCGGGACTCAATGAGGGGGACCCTGCGCGCAGCGGGCGGGGGCGAGGGGCCGCCCGGTGCTGCCTGAAAGGCAGGCCTGAATGTAATGGGGAGATCGGCGTTTATTTGTTGGGATCACATTTAATTAGCTTAGTACAACCCTTGAAAGACAAAGGGACCTCAATCTGGATCCAATCTGAAGCTCGTTTGGAGAGCGAGGGCTCCTGGAAAAGTCAAAAGAGAGAAAGGAGAAAGAAAAGGGAGGCTGGGAGAGAAAGGGGCCGGGGGCCCAGCCAGGTGACTGGCACGCGTGAAACAAGGGGGCCTTTTGGGCACAAGGCAGGGCTCAAAAGGGAGGGAGGAAAATAGCCTCTTCCTCAGGTTCTACCTACTTCAACCCTCTGAAGGGGCCGGGGCTGAAAAGCCTCAATAGGGGCTAAGGGGGCTGCAAAGCAAACAGCGGCGCTGGAGAGGGGCTGCGGCCCTGCGAGGCAGCAGTTGGCAGCACTCGGTTATGGGAATGCGCCCAAATGTTCCCCGTGTCCGCAGCGCCCGCGGATGGGGACAGGAGGGGGCCGGGGACACCCAGCCCTCCGTGCCGCCCCGTGGCCGTGCGATGGGGCCATCCGGGGGGCGCACGCCTCGTGCTGGGCAGCCACGCGTGTCCCCCACTTCTCTTCCCCCGTAGGGAGCTGCGAAGCGCCCGTCCCCAAAGTGCCGCATCTGTGGGATGGAGCTGAGCAGCCTCACCGTGCCCTCGCTCAGCCTTTCCTCTGGCTGGGTTCGGGGTGTCCCCGAGCAGTGCCAGCGATGGTTGGGTCCCGAGGGGGCTCAGAATGCAGAGAGCCTCCAGCACAGCGCCCGGAGCCGGGCTGATCGCACTGCTTGAAGGAGCTTCGGGGCATTCTTTGCCTCGTTTCTCTCCGTGGGAGGCAGCGGAGCTGTGGAGGGAGGTGCTGAGTGCTCTCCCTGCTGCTCCCGCTTCATTTCTTGTCTCTTTTTTTTCCCTTTTTTTTTTCTTTTTAAGTAGTAACTCCTGGATCATTTTGATGAGATCACGGTACACAAAAGCAAACAGGGAAGGAAAAAGCCCATCTGTGCACTCCCGGCTCCATCCCAGCGCTCAGCACAGCTCAGGTGGCTGCAGATGAGGGGCGATTGTGGCACATCACGAGGCTGCTGGGGATTGGGACCCTGCAGCCAGAGCTGCCCCAGAACAGGGAGCGTGTATGGACCCCATCCCAGGGCTGGGTGCTGAGGGTGCTCCCCATAGATCGAGGTTACAGGAAGGAGCAAAGAGGGTTTGGGACTGGAGAGGTGGGAAAATCGCTGCCTGTGTCCTGCCCTCCATCTGTGAGCTGAGGACAGGGCAGTCGTGCCCCACCGCTGTCTCTCCTGCCCAGCACAGTGGTTTCACCAGCACTACAACATCATGCCATGCATCCCACCACCACCTCTCCATCCCACCACCACGTCCTTCACCCCATCAACACCTCCTGCACCCCATCCATACCTCCCCCCTTCTTTCCCCCCTCTCCCATCCCATCACAAAGTTCTGCATCCACCCTCTCACCCACGTTCCACCACCACGTGCCCATCGTTGGCTGTGAGCAGGGCTGGGCTGTGGGGCCACGCGGCGCAGGCAGGGGTGGGTGACAACGGCAACGAGAGCTCGTCAGCCCCAAAGCCTTTGTCGTCCCCATTCTCTGCAAAACAAACAGAGCGACGGCCTCTGCTCACCGCAGGACCGACTTCACGTTCCCTGTCCATTGGCCCCAGCCCTGGGAGCAGCTCTGGGCACGGAGTGCTGAGTGATGGCTCGCACAAAGGGACGGCACCGCTAATCCCCACCCCGCAGCACCTGCACTCGGCCGGCCGGGATTAGAGGCAGCGCAGAGATCAGAGGCTGCTTTAGAGCGGCCTTGAAATAGGATTTCCTCAATGATAAGGGGAAGGCTGGGAAGATGTGCCGAGCTCACAGTACCTGCCCCTGCACCTCACCGTGTGCCTTTGGGTCACTGAGCCCCCGAGCTGCAATGGGAAAATGGCTCTGGGTGCAGGAAAGCGAGGCTGGGAGCAGCCACCCCTCCCACCCACCTTCCTGCAGGCACAGCGCTGCTCCGATCGATGCCCTGTTCAAGTGCTCAAGCAAAAAATGAAGTTCTGTGCCTGCTGTCTGCTTCGATCATCATTTCAGCGCAACTCACGATGGCCACGGTGCAGTTCGTTCTGGAATCATGCAAAATTAAAGCAGGTGTTTTAGTAGCCTGCCTTCTGCTCTCAAAATAGCCCCACGCCCATCGAGGTGCCCAATATAGAGCAGCATCTGCGTGGCTGCAAACCCAGGGCTCTGAGCTCTGCCCAGCGCCTCCCGCTCCCAAACCTTCTGCCCACAGCGCAGTGCAGAACCCCCTTCCTCCACGAGAATCCCATCAGAGCTTAAATCCAGTTCATTTTTGGAGATTACAGCCGTGCAGAGCCAAGCAGGAGGCTGCTCCCTCCTGGATGAACCATGAAGGCACCGTGGCAGCTCCTAGGCTGCAGGGCTCCCCTCAGTCACAGCCCTCAGAGCGACAGGCGCCGCCATGGACCTGCAGCACACCAAGGGCGTCCCAGCACATCAGGGACCTGCCATCGCACTGAGCATCTCCCATCGCGTCTGGGTTCTCACACCAATGGCTGCTCTCCCATCGCAACAAAGCTCTCCCATCGCATTGGGATTCTCCCGTCGCCTTGAGGTTCTCCCTTCCCATCACGCCCAGCATCAGCACCCACGGCCCCGGGCCCCATAGAGGCGATGGGGCACCCAGCAGCTCCAGCCCCAGCGCTTTGCAGAGCAGAGCTTCGACGGCCGCAGCCCCTGCGCCCCAAGCGGGCGGCGGTAATGGAAAACAAATTGCTGAAGTTGGGAACATTTTGAGCACTTTAGCCTGCCAGGACACCAGACTGCTGATGAAAACCCAGCTTTGCAGGCACCATCTTAATGACAGGCCAAATTTCAAAGCCTCGCAAACTATTTGTTTCGCCTCCCCACCCCCTCAATAAAAGGTTGCATCAGAAAGAGATATTTCCATAATTTATAGTATGGGCATTTCACTGGGGAGACTCTCTAATCTGTACTTACAGATACATTTAAGAAAATGCATCCTCCCACAATCCTGCGCCATTTACGACCATTGGCACAATCCGTAATACTCAGTCTTCAATTAAGGGACACCTTAGGGTTCATTATCACACAATTGCTCCCTGTGAACCATGCCAAATGCTGTTTTGGCACAGAGCTCGGAAGATGAATTAGAAGGAAGTCTTCTCGGTAATGCCCGCTCCCAATTCCCAGCAGCAGCCCCGCGCCCTCCTCCAGCCCTTTTTTCCCCCCTCTCCCCTCTTTCCGAGCGGCTTTTACCATCCCATCGCTCACTGTCTCCCTCGATTCTCTGGAGGTGCATTGAGAGACTCCTCAGCTCTCTGTCCTTCCGGCTCTCAGCCCCGCAGATGGGCTCGGCTCCCCCCCACGCCGCACAGCACTCGCCCTCCTTCGCCCACAAGCCGCCTTGTGGAGATTTTATTATATAGAGTGTAAAATGCAACCGCCACTCCAATGAAAGGAACATCGCGCCTTGGGCTTTTGGGGTCTTTTTTTGAGTGTTTTTTCTCCGTTTCAAAGCTCAGCATCACGCGGCGCCGGTTTCTTTACAGTCAGACATCTCGTGTAAGGGACAACAGGGGCAGAACAGGAGAAGGGCAGCTGGGGTGCAGTGCAGAAGGGAACGTCCTGCAGGGAACTCCAAAGGCAAAAACCAGCTTCGATTCTGCTCCTCCTTTAAAAACACAGTTATCTGTACAAGGAACTACAGCCGACAGCGCGAGTCATAGCATCTCTTTTATTAAATCAACATCATTCAGCGTACGGAGGTTAATACTAGATTCATTTCTCTCTAGGCAATCTGACAATATTAGATAGGAAAATATTTAAAAGGAACCAAAAAAAAAACAAAAAAAAAAAAAAAACAACCCAAACAAAAAAAGCCAAAATAAAAACAGAACTGAAACAAATCCACCTTGGAATTAAAAAATAGTTCTACTACCTCTGATAGGGCTTTGCGCCTCCACAGTGTTTGTTAAAAGGTTCTCACAATAGCAGATCCACTTTCATATTAAAAATAACAGTATTTATATTTCTGAGAGCATAGAGGAAGGTTTCTTTTCTTTTTTTTTTTTTTTTTTTTTCTTTTTTTCTTTTTTTTTTTTTCCATTGAGCTCGGAGGTCTCAGCTCCACCAACGCAGCCGTGGCCACGGGACGGGGAGGAGGAGGCTCCCAAAAAGCCACCCCTGTGTTCCTGTTCCCCTTCCTCAGAGCCCAGCAGGGAGCCGAGGGCACAGCGCAGAACTCACCCCGCCATTACAGCACACAGCACTGCTCTTACAAAAAAACAATAATGCAATAAAAATCAAAGATGCGAGAAAACGAGAAGTAAAACATTTAATGAATTTACATATTTAAGAATATTTAAATACTGTTTAAAATCCTTTTTTTTTTTTTTCTTTTTCCTCTTTTTTTTTTTTTTTCAATTCGGATTCGTTACACAGCGCCTAAGACTTCCAAGCCACTCTTTCTGCTGCGACAGAAAAGGTTCCAAAATGAAAAGGAGAGGAGAAATGGGGGGGAGGAGAGGGGGGGAAGAAAAAAAAAAAGAAAGAAAGAAAGAAAAAATAAACCACCCAACCAACCCCAGCTGGAGAACAGCGGCCGCACGCGTTGAAATGTCACAGCTCCAATGTGCGCTGCTGGAGCTGCAGCTCCCCCGGCTCCGTCCAAAGGGGATCCCGGAGGGTTTTGTGTGTTTATGGTTGTTGTTGTTGTTTTTTTTGTTGTTTTTGCTGTTTTGTACAAATTTAGAAACAAAATTACCAGCATGTCCGTAAGTTTAGTACGTTACTAATTGCTCCTGATTCTTAGAAAAGTTCAGTACGGATTATCCTACAGCTAGTGTTTCACAAACAAACAGAAAAGTCTTCATCAAAACGTTGCAAATCTAGAAACCTCTGTTACAAAAAGGTTTTCTTCCACAATGATTCCGAGGGAGAAACCAAGTAGCGACGATGGCCGTGAGGGCGTTGTTCTACTGCTCCTGTGGGCACAGGGACACGGGACGTCAGCGCGGCACCCAGCACCCCTCTGCCAGCCACCCCCAGCACCCAGCCCGCGGCTCTCCCTGCTGCAGTGCCACCAAGGCAAGGTTCTGCTCCCCCTCCATCAGGCAGGTGCTCCCCAGCCGTGCCCCGACCCAAGCGCCAAGCTTGCCAGAGCAAAGGCAAGCTGCCCAACAGGACAGCGCTGCTCCGTCCTGCCGGCCTCAAGCTGCCGTTCACTGTGCTGAAATCCCACCGACAGCCGCAGAACGGCTTGGGGACTGGGAGCAAAGCCCTTAGGGGAAATAAACCGACAGCCTCCCAGTCCCTCCCACAGATCCACCCTGCACAGGGAAGTCAGTCTGATGCTGAGATGCGCAATGGTAGCACTGAGCGACTCCTGACTTCTCCAGCCACAGAACACCTCTGTGCCTCACTGCACCACTCCAAGGCTCTCCCCACAGCCGGGTGAGGCCAGCACACCCAGCTCCCCCAGGGTAACAGCAGAGGGTGAATACACACCTGGCTGTGGGCCTGCGCCTGCCCTAGTGTCTGCCCATAGTAGGCGGCCTGCTGTCTGTAATACTCTGCCCAGGCCATCGTGTAGTCCGGCTGGGAGCTCGCCTGAGAAGCAGCGCTGGCAGCATGACCTGGAGGAAAGAGAAGGGGAAAGGGAGGGATGAGCAGCTGGGTAAGACGAAACCCAGGCTGCCAAATGCAAATCCAGAAGCTGGCACCGCACGCCTCTTAACGGAGCGGAGGAAGGCAGGGCCACGACTGTCCACACACCTGTGTGCAGAGCATTCCTACCTTTTTGACAACCCAGCTTCAACTTTCTGGGTTTTGTTTTGTCAGCATCGATTCTCGGTGTGTGCAATGCTTCCCCAGCACGGACACGGGCTCTGCTGTGCACTGAAGCTCAGCAGGAACAGCCCTCCTGAGGCCCAGCAGCAGGCACCACGACAGCTTCCAGTGGAAGAACTACCATGCACCATCACCAGCTGCAGGGACCAGAGGGAACTGCAGAGGACTGGAAGCTAATGATGGCAGGGGATGGAGACGCAAGTCATCGGATTAGCGTGAACTCTGTAACAAGAGTTTCCTTATCTCCAACAACCCTGTTTCACTCACTCTGTTTTTTGTAATATTCCTCCCATGCTTTGCTGTAATCGGGATGGCTGTTCTGCTGCTGGCTCTGTTGGCCTGTGCAAAGATGACAATAAGGGGCATGTCAATATGGAACAGGTGACAGTTTCCAGCTAGTGACATCTACCTCTCCACTAGACAGGCCCTGGCTCTACCTCAGTTGTCTGGATTCCATGCTTCAGCTTCCACGTTTCTACTGCGTTGGGCATTCTCAGTTTGGGGAAAGACTCAAGTTCCTGATTCTGTCTCACCTGAGCGCTGCTGAGGGGCACGAAGCCAAATTCCATCCCTCCCCTCCACTCTGTCAGCACTCGCTCGAGGCCAAGCACGCTGTTTGGGAGCTGCTAGCTCTGCACATCAGCCACCCAAAGCTGTCAGCCTGCTCACACCGACTGCAGGGACCCGGGCTTCAAACCCTGACAGCAGAGCCCTATCCCCTCAACCTCCGCACAGAGGTGCCATGGATACAACCACATCTGCAGTCACCTGCATCTGCACCCCCTGCTCCTGCAGCAGGACACATCCCAAGGAGTCCTGGTGGCAATGCCCACCTGTACAGCGTGGTCAGCACTCAGCAAGCCACCGGTCCCAACACCACCCTGTGCAGCAGCACCTGTGAAGCCCTCTGAGCAGGCACGGCTGGCTCTGGGCTCCTGCACTGCACTAAGAGCCATACGGACAGACCACAGAGCCAAAGCCTGCCTGCACCCAGCACTAACCTCCCTCCTTCAAACAACACTAAGATGTGGTGAAGCCAGCGTGTCTAAGTGTTGTTGAGGGGAGAGTCCAACGTGCTGGCTGCAGAGGCCGCAGTCAGAGCAAAGAGCCCTCAGCCAGACGTGCAGCAAACCAACCAACCAACCCTGAACAGAAAACACAGCAATCAGAAAAAAACTGCAGAGGAAGGCAGGCACAGTGAAAGCACAAACTGCTGCACGCACAGCAGGCAAGGACAGCACACACACACACACACAGAGGAGCTCTCACAGCCCATCCAAGCCCCTCGGCTTCATCTCAGGGCTCTGAAGTGGGGGGGAGAGGAGGAACGTAATGCGCTGCGAGTGTGAAGTGGGTGGAGGGAACAGGGCAGCAGCGTCCTGTCCAGGGGCATAAAAGCAGGTTAAAAGACTTGACCAACGCTACAAGTCAGGACCTTTTCTGGCAGAGGTCAAGGCTGCCTCAACTGTCCACCTGCTAATGCCAACAAAGGACCTCCTTCAATGCCTTTTCTTCTCGGAGAATTACAGTCGGCAGCGGGCTGAAAGGACACGCAGCTAAATGCATTTCACGGCAAAATGTTTCTCTGGCCAGTTAATTTAAGATGGGGGAAGTAATTAAAATCTGAATACATGTGTAGGGGTGGGGGCTGCCCCTCCTCCCACAAGGAGGGCACTCTGGGATCTGTCCCTGGGAGTCAGGGGACGGCTCTGCTGGGGAAAGCAGAGCCACGGGGCAGGGCCCCCTCACCAGCCTGTTCTCCAATTGAAACTCAGTGTAAAAACAGGTATTTACTTAGTTTCTTATAATAAATCCCATGCCTTGGTGAATTCCACCTGGCCTGACTGGGTACCATTGTGATCAGCAGAAAAGCAAGCAGTGGTGTGTGCTTAAAGCACAGCATTCTCTCATCTGTCCTCTCTTCTTACAAAGACTGCCTTCAGTGCGCCTGCCTACCAACAGGAGCATGGAGGACCCTAAGTAAACATGAAACTAGTGAGCTGATGTTTTCCATCACGTTCAACAGCAGAAACTGAATATTTGTCCCCAGAACACATCTGATGGCACTAACCCCACACAGGGAAATGACCACTGCAGGGCCGGATGCTTCACGGCTTCTGGGAACCACCAACAGTCTCACAAATGCACTGCAGAGCAGCTGCCAGTGGGACAAACCACACTGCTGGTAGTGGGGAACTCAAGGGGTCTGGGCTTCTGACACCACTAAGCTCCAAGGCCATGGCTGTGAGCACAAGACACAGCTCACAGACGTTACAAAACGGGAGATTATTTCTCCCAGTGTCTGATGGGGAGGGCAGGACACCTGAGGGAGGCAAGGAAGAAGATAAATTCACAAGGTGAGTTTCTACAGGCATCTCTGAAGGCAATTAGAAAAGCAGGTTTCATAAGCATTTATTCCAAGGCTTTACGTGAAGCTGGAAGTTAAGATTTTTTTGTAGAGCTTTCCCTGCTGCATTTCTTCCTGCTCTGCCTCTCAGGAAGGCTCAGTGCTCTTGGGAGAGCACAAGGAAGGACGTGAGCAGTCGTTTGTACTCTTTAACAGGCTAGTGGGAAAACTCTCCTTCTCAGCACCATACTACCCCACTCCGGTGAAAACAAGAATTCTTTCCAAGCCCACCTATCCTGAAGGGGCAACTGCTGCTGATTTTCTGCCTGTCTCCAGAGCTCTACAGAGGAGCACTGATTTTCAAACTGCAATTCCTGAGGAGTAGAAGCCCTCTCCCAAAGACGCTGTCTCAAAGTTTAACACAAAGCCCCCAGTCCCATGCAGGGTTTCTAGAAACGCACGATGTCAAGAACACAGTGCTGAGGATTTCCAGATCTCAGATATGCACAATTTCATTTACATTAGATGTCAGCTGTGTCACAGGGAATCATAAATGCAGTTGCTGGCATTGTTACAGCAATTATTCTTCCATCTCAGACGCCTCAAAGAGAGGGAGTTTAAACTGAACTTAAGCACCTATTTCATTGCTGAACCAGCCAGAGCACTGAAAGGCATCTCAGTGCATCACATGAGTTTTGAGATTAACAAGTGGACTAGGAATCTGCTCAAAGCATCAGACTGCTGAAGACAGGAAAATGCCATTACTGACAGACATCATCACTACAGCACTACGTCAGTTATTCTGAAATCTCATTCCAACCTGATGAATTTTGAACAGTTTTGTGAGGAAGTGGACACTTGGATCCCTGCAGAACAACAGCCAGTTTGATTCACTGTGTCAGTGGCCAAAGGACTAAGACCAGGAGCAGAAGTGATCTGGGTTCAGCTTCTGAACTCACTACTGCAGATATTTGTGCACTGTCACTTGTATCTTAATGCTAATATCTGGCTGGTCACACTCCATGCTTTTAGTGCTGCAGAAGCTGAGCAGTTATCAGGTCCCAGAAGGAAATAAGAGGACACCACTACAGCCAGTGTGAATGAAGCAGGATAGGAGCCACGCTTTTCTTCTCCACTTCTTGCATCTATTTCCCAGCCTTTCTGTCAGTATGGGAATTAGAAAGGAGCTCATAAAGAATGTGTACCAAAAATTAATAAAAATCAAGGACTAATGAGTTAAAAAGCAGAGATGGGAGGGCTCACCACCAGACACTGTGTGGCTGTCAGGGAGAAGTGGGGATAGAGAGTGCTTGCCTGGAGAATCCTCACAAGAGAAAGCTTAAGGCAGAAATGTTGCAAAGTAGGTTTCTCCACAAAGGGAGCAGAAACAAGCAGTTAAGAACACAAAAAGCATTACTGGTTTTGGTGGACTTGGGCTCATTCCAAGCTCTAACACCACCGCACACAAGTGGTCTTATGGCTCAATCTGTGTCTGGTGGCAAAGGGAACACCAGCCCTTCTCAAACCCAGGCCCTAACCACTTACTTGGGACTTGCTGTCCAGGCTGCTGCCACGTCTGGTAGGTACTGCCCCAACCCTGCGTCATGAACGCCTGAGGACCACTGCAGAGGATAAAAAGGCATGCTGAAGCAGACAATAAAATACTTAAGAGGAGATATGCATGAAGTCAGCCAAAGAAACAAAATTATTACTTTGCTGAGCAAACAGGAACATGGAACAGAAGGAAACGTGTAGCTGCAGCTGCTAACTGCATGGACATTGTCTGTTTGTGAAGGCAAGGACACATGGTACTGAACAGCAAGTGAGGCTCCAGCTTCTTTCCACACTCATTGCATTGGAGACAGAAATACCTACCTTGTTTGCAATTCCATAGCTGAAATCCCTCCTGCAGTCAATCTTAAAGTTTTCAGCTCTCTCTTTAAAAGGCTGCACTTGCACACCACCCTCCCAAGGCCCTCCATGCCTCTCTCAAGACTTTTACAGCTCCCAGCCACTCCCCAGAACCCATCTGTGACAAGATGCAGAAGCTTACTTTTGATGAGGTGTGGTGGGTGCTTGGTTGAACGGGCTCTGACCAAATCCTCCAGGTCCACCCATGCTGGTACCCTGCCATGGAATCCAGAGATATTTAATGTCAGCTCTACACAGAGGGAGGAGATAGTTAGCAGAGAGAAGACAGCCTGGGCTATGTTCCATTAAACCCCAGCTCCCGAAATGACTGATCTTCCAAGGACGAAGTTCTCAGGACTGTCAGCAAACTTCAGGAGCTCAGCTTCAAAAGCAACCCTGGCCAGCCACAAAGGGGCTAACAGGACTCCAGCACAGCTGGAAGTTTTCCTCTGAATAGCTTGGAACCTGAGGCTGGTACCAAGCCCTCTCCTCTCAGGTAATTCAACACAAAAGGTTGCTTTTCAGTTCTGCTATTCCCCAGTTCAGTATTTCCTTTACTTCCTTTTACCCAAGTTTCTCCCTTCAGTAGTATTCTGGCCTGACATTATTAAGCTTCGATACCACAGCACTGCATTAAGCAGAAGATAAACATCACCCTGGATTTGCTGGAGCAAGGAGCTCAGTGTTACTTTTAGGATTATGACGCCAAGATTATGTCATTTTCACACAGTAACGCTGTAGTCTTCCTTTCAAAACCCCACTTGGCAGCCTCCTCAGCCTTAGCACAGTTGCATACTACACTTGATTATGTCAGCAGTCAGATCCTCCCGGGACCACAGCAAAAGTTAGTCCAATGGATGCTCAAGGGCCAAAGCTCAAGATGGCTGCTAACAGGCAAATGGTTTTGAAGTTAAATAGTGTTAAGACTACACAGTGTTCCACTTCCACCCCATAAGTCCAGGCCTACACGCACCTATGGGTGAAAACATTTCTGAAAGAGACAGATCAAAACCAACAGAGATGGGACTTACACCAACTTTCTCATCTATGAGATGCCTAGCGAGTTCAATTTGCTGGGGAACTCCTCTGATTGTGAATATTCGCACACCAGGGTCTGTGTTTGGAGGTGGGTTTCTCTGGAGCTCCACGTGAGCTCCTGACTGCTGATTTATGCTCTTGATGTTCTCACCACCTGAAGAGAAGAAAATCAAGGCAGGATATTCAGCATCTTTTTCCATAAAAGCATAACGACGTTTATGGCACACAGCCATTTAGATACAGCACAGCACTGCAGTGCCTCGAGCAGCACGGGGCAGCCTCAGCCAACACAGAGCTGATTTCCTGAAGACCTGCTAGCTCCCAGTCTCTTAATGAAATTTGCTTAACAAAAGCTTCAGCCAACACTACAATGGTTCGATTCTTCTTTTGGAAGCTGACACAACTTACAGACCAGCTCCACTCAACTGGAGAAATTAAAGGGTAACGGGAAGGAAAGGGCTTTGCAATTTTCAAATCACAAACCAAAACTGCCAGCCTGAAGTACAGGCAGTAAGCAGGAAGGAAAGCGAAGTAAAGTAACCAGAGCTTTTTGTTCGCTTTTAATTAAAAGGAGTCTCTAAAAATCTCCTCAATTTTGCTCACATTTCCATCTCTATACATCCAGCACAACTTCAAAAACAAACTGTGGATGTTGCAGACACTTGTTCGTTTCATTGTAATGGACTCGTGACCTTTTTAACATTTTAAAGCCTTTCTGGGGAAGGGAGGAGGAAAAGTTGCCAAAGGGCAATTAACTCTTTCTAAATGAATTTTAGAAGATGCATTTAACAAAAGGTAGTCATGTCACATCCCTGAGCAGACAACAGGGATTGTACTGTGTAGCCAAAGCAAAGCCTCTCGCTTTCAGACAAGAATGGGAAAGCCACAAAATCGAGCCTCAAATCCACAACGTTGTATTTTATGCTTTTGTCAGATGCAGATTCACACCGAGCCCTCGTGCCCTTGTTTTTGTACATTAAGGCAGAATTTGAGCCAGCGACTATTTCAACTTCTTAATAAAAAGACAGGAAAATGGCACCCAAACACCTGAGATCACAAAGGAGTGAGACAACTTTCTTACTCAGGACAGTGGGGCACAGCTCACACAGCACACTACCACTATGTTTCTTCTTTCAAGAGTGAACTGAAATCCAAAGCATCCTCATCAGCCTGGAAGTGAGGAGAACGTAGATATTGAGTTTTCTCTCTGCTCAGCAGTCACCACCAAGCTGGTCGCTGCTGGGGCCGTTTCATCAGCTCCCTCCTGGGCCGTAGGAAGGATCCTGCAGGTTTGCTCTCCAGGTTTGGTGGCAGACTGCAAGCTCCCACCTCCCGTGTGCGCTTCAGTGCCCTTTTTCTCCTCACCCTCCGTTCTGCTACATGCCCAGGTGCCCCCTCCCCTCCCAAACTCCCCTAGTTTCCAGCACAGCGTGCAAAGTGACGCAGCCAAGATGATGCTGCAAGGGCTGAAGGAGCTCATCTGCCCCCATAAAGCAGCGGCCGCTCGGCACATGGTGGCTGACTGCAGCCGCATTCACAGCCCCGCTCCATTCTTCTACCTGATGGGGGGCAGAAGTGATCCAAGAGTGGCCCCCCAGCTGGACGTGAAATTGTAAAGCAATTAATCAAACCTGCTAAAAGGCAGAGCTGACAAGAGCCAGGCCAGCCACGTTATCTGTCAATATTGCTGTATTTATCATGGAAATCCAGCGGGGGCCCAGAGAGGCTGCGGTTTGTTTCCATGCACCACCAAGCAGAGAAAGCACTTGACATGTGTATGGTGCTTGTCTCCACCCTTCCTCGAGTCTTTCACAGAAGAAAAGCTGCACCTACCCACCCTCTAGAGGAAAAAGCTACGTACAGGATTTCCAGGGAGCCAGGAACTTCTTATCAGCTCATAAAGACTCAAACTCCAAAGCAAAGAAGCAATCCTCATGGGAAAGGAGCCCACACGCTGTTCGGACCAAGCTATGGCAAACTTCCCCATCCCTCTTCTCCCTGCTTCTGGAGTGCTGACACGAAGCTGGAAGCACAGCAGCAGTTACCTGGCCACATCTGATACCCTGCATCCAGGGGCCCAAGGTAAATAAATAACCACTGCTCAGGTGCTGTGTGTGCCCACAGAACCTGGCTGGATTGTACAGAGGGCTAACAGCCAAGCTCTGTACCACAGCAAAAACACACACAAACACTACCAGCCAGAAACTGCCCAGAAACTAACACAGGGCTGAGCAAAGATGTTGCTATTGGTGACTGTTTAAACCCCCAAATTAACATCCCCTCTGCCTTATAATGCCCCACAGGCAGCGGAAGAAGAAACAAGAAGAATCAGACAATCTCTTGCTTCAGCAAACGGAGACTGCAGTGCATCCATCCAAACCCAGACCCAAAAGGCAATGCTACAGCCATCACTCACTTGACAAAAAAATGAATGCTGCAACAGTATTTAAGAGCACAGGCACTGTAAGAGCACCGACTGCAAAGCTACAAGCATTCAAATCACCATACAACTAGTAATTAGTCACTCCAGAAAGCTTCTGATCTGGCTGGGCAAGAATCCTTGTTTAGCTGTTGTGGAAACAAAGGTAAAAAGCCACCCTTCACCCTCACAGCGAGCCCGTGCCGGGCCTTGCACTTGAATGCTAGGACATCTAACTCCACTACCTGCATTTATCTTTTCAGCACATGCTCTCTGTAGTCACAAATGCTCCACTTCAGTGCACTGCTGAACAACAAGTGACCTTTTCTGTTCCTTTATTAAGGATGACTAATGGATACAGCAATAAAGTTTCATTATAATTTGATTTTTCCATATATATAGCTCTCACTCGTGGGCTTAAAATTTGCTTTGCTTGATCTTTACCCAGCTGGACTATTCACTGAGATAAAGTGCAATCACTCTGCAATATCTGCATAATGGGGAAGAGTCATACTGAAAAAGTTTTCTGGCTTGTGAGCAGGTTTACAGCAAAGAAAAACATCTGAAACACACCTGACATGCCTGAGTTGCATACCTGTGCCCCTAGTCACCCAATTATAAAGCATTCAGGGGCCACGGGGGCCAGAGGGGAAACAAGCGAGGTGCAGCAGGGCTGTGTGGCAAGGGAAAAGGCCACGACACGTTTCATGGCAAGCTCACTCCTGCCCATCAGGATGGAAGGGAACTAAGTGCCACTGAAACATGGCACAGTGCCCTCGTGCCTTCGCCTCCTTTACCGTGGCAGCTAATCTGCTCCTATTCTGTGCGTCTCACCTCTGCTGACACTAAAAGCCAACTGTGACTACTTAAATGCTGGTTTAGGCATATGTCATTCTTCCTGAAATAAGCAGACAAAAAATTAAATATAATTCCATTGATATGTCAGTGTCTTAAATCAAAAGCACTGTAAGAATTCAGAGCAACAGAGCTATTCCTGGCTCTAATTTCCTTACTGGCATTACCTGATGCTCTACAACAACTGCTGCAGATGCTCTGGTTTTATGAGTGACTTGGCAGCACACAGGTTCCTCGGAGAAAGGCCAGGTGCCTCGCCTGTGTGCTTTGCATGGAGCAATTCAATGGCTTAGGAAGCAACATACACTCCTCTGAGCAAGAAGAGGTGCAGATCAGGCAGGGCACCAGGCTGCTCTGCGCCAGTCCCACACATTAGCTGCGACACAGACAAACCTGCTCCTTTGCTTTACTCATCACACAACTCAGGTTCATGGCTGGAAGCAGCTACAGTCATTACCACATTCATATATCTTTCATTTTACTACATTGCACCCACAGAAATGCAGCATGCCAAAATGACTGTCCTGCTTGTCCCTGACAAACTGCCTTTTAAATGAGTTCTTTAAAAAAGGATCTGCAAATGAAACTCCTTTTCTCAGCCAGCTGCTTGTTGTAACAGGCTTGCCTGTCAGCTCTGCATGAAGAGCCTTCCTCACATATTGTGAACAAGGGCCTGGAGAGTACAATGATGATTGAGAACACCACAAGGTAAACAACAAAGAGAGCTTCCAGCTTACTCCTGCGCTGCACTCACCGGCCACTACATAACTGCACTCATAAAAAACTGCCAGGCAGACTGAAAAATTGGAAGCTTGAGTATTGAGTGTCAGCAGACCTACCTTTGCCTATAACGAGGCCACACTTGTCAGCTGGCACCGTGTAGGTGATTTCCTGCATGCCCCCAGGGGTTCCAACACTCCAGTCCCCACGGCCACGACCTCTTCCCCGGGCTACAGCCAAGCTTCCAAAGCCATCTCGTTCCTTGGAAGGCAAAGAATTTCTGTCAGTGGTTTGTTGGTTTTTTGTTTTTTTGTTTTGCTTGCCTCAATACACATTAGAAACAAAAATAAAGGAAGTTAAACTGCATTGTAATCAATGGCACTGAATTAAGATATTCTTGGACTTTCACGTTCAAGACTTAGGAGCAATTTAAAGCAATGCCAGGGACGTGGGCTACGGCTGCCTTCCTGACTCAGGAAGATAAAACTCTTTTAAAATGCGTGCCTTTGTATCTGCTGAAATAAGCCTATAAACAAGCATCAGCTGCTTTTATTTAGCGATGGGAGGTTTGCTTAGAACAACCAATAATAGATCTTGGCACCGACATATGCACAAGTTAGCATCCAAACTCTTTCCAGTGTCATTCTTTAAAGAACTTCTGGAACTACTCAGCTGAAAGGCACAATTTCCAGAAATTCCAAAGGAAGCTTTTCAGTTCAAAGGCACTTAAAGGACATACTGAGTTCAGATAACTAACTTCTCCTAAGTAAAGGCCGTAGGCAGCCAAAGGCTACCAGGACAGATCTCACAAATCTTACACAAGTATTTGAACCAAATCTCAAGGCAAAAAGAGAAAACAAGATTGAACCTTAATTGAGAAATTAGACCGTTCCAAACCTGATAATTAGACACAATCTATTTGCCTCCTAATAAAAAGGGAATATGCAACCTTCTCCACATGAGTTTGCCCTACTGCCTCGCTCATCTCCACTCTTCTTGCTCCAGGACAATGCAGTATGTTTGTGTCCAAGAAAACAGTAACTGCATACGTGAAAGTTTTTCACCTTCCGCTGCCTCCCACAGCCACCAGACTTGAGGACCAGAGACTGGAGAGGTGGCAAAGGAGGTGCTGTGAGCACTGAGAACGCTCTGCTGCCCAGAGTGCCCAGTCCTTCTGAGCAGAGCCTCCAGCCTCTGTCTCACTATAATGCTGGACTACGGTCCATTAGGCCACCATTTTCAAGTAGCTTTGAAAAACAGCTCAGCATAGAACTACAACAAAGCCTATTGATACTGCCTCAGAACAGGATACCCTTCCATAGCTCAATCAGCCCTGGTCACATTTTAAAAAACAAAAATATCAAACCAGCAGCTCTCTCCTTGGCCTACAAGAAGAAAAACTGAACACTGACGTTCTTCATCCACACAGCTGCATGCACAGACATTCTCCTATAAGCACTTTCCTCCCAGGAGCTTCCAGAACCCACCTGTGCTGTTAGAATAAGCTCACTGATGATGTGTGCTGCATGTTGACACCTATCGGGAAGCCCCATGACCTGTGCGACTCTTTCAGGACTAATCCCATCATCTGTGAAGAGAAGTGGCAAAGACCAAATTAAAAGAAGAAAATATCCACCCACCAACAAAAGCTTCCTTCCAGCACCACCACTGCCAGCAGCACTTTCATATAACACATCTAGCCCAAACTCTCTCGCCCCTCCACCTTCAGCCACACTTCCACATACTGAAAGGAGACAAAATCTCATTGCAGAGGGGACAGCATTTAAAAGACAACACTTTCAAATGTCAAAAAGTCATGAGAGAGATTGATATAATTTTAAGAGGACAAAGGCAGCTTTGATAGGTGATCAGACAGCCAAGGACCCAGAGAAAGTTACTTAGAATTAATCAACTCCTGATCTCCAAAGGCTTTCATGCCCTGAAGGAGAACTCCTTAACAGGAAACAGAAGCGTTATTTTGTTTGCCCATACAGTTACCATTCAAGACATTATTGTTGTGACATCTAATGTTTGTAAGTAAGACGTATATAATCTTACTTTCTGAAAAACAGAAAGTGCACGAGGAACGAGTATGTCATTAAACAGCTTACAGAAAGAGACAATGCACCTTTAAGTGAGGAAAGCCTAGCTGCTGTAACCTCAGAGCAGAATCACTGCAGCGATCCCAAACTGTGGTCAGAAAGCAATGGCTCTCCATCCTCACACAAACCTGGTTTAAATTGAATCCTAACTCCAGCATCATTCTGAATCTTTTTGATCATTTCTCCATTTCTTCCTATTACAATTCCAACAGCAAACCTGGGCACAGAGACCTGATGGGAAAGGCAAAGCAGTATGAAAGCTCAGAACTAGACTGAGTTACTCTGATTTAACAAGGAGATGGGCCATGTTAAGCAGCTCCAGGCTACACAAAGATATTCTGTAAGAAAAACAAACATGTGGCCACAAATTCCTTCCCCACTAAATGAACTCTGAGCTACAAGAATGCAACTTCAAACGACAGTTAGAAAAGTGCCATCTGGGAGTCCATGAGAACTCCCCTTTGCAGCCAGACTCACTTTTCTGGCAATAGAAAACAATGCATTTAAAAAAAGCTTACAGGTTACACATGAAACTTGAGGACTTCCACCCACTGCCCGTCCCACAGGGAGGTTAGCAGAGTACTTGTGAAGAAAACATACCTCTATGCTGCCTCCTCCCATTCTAGAACTGAAATCATTGCGTACGCCTCGGAAGTCTGCCTGATCTTTCTCTCGGATGATCTCCAGTACCATTTCCCTTGCTTGCTACATGGGGAAAGAAGTTACAGTTAGCTTAAAATATTCTGCTCGCCATCTCGGCGTTAGGGCCTCGATAGTGGCTAATTGACCACTGTCAGAGGAGATCTGCTTTCATCAGATGTGGAAGATGTCAGAGTCTGCCAGGTGCACGAGGCTGCAGTTTCTTTGTGCAATTGTGTACCTCAGTCTTTCAAAAGCGAGCTTTTGCTTTTAAAACAATCACTTTGTCCCCACTTTATTTTTTTTTTTTATTTAATTGAAGGAAGATCCTCTCCTACTGGACAGAGCTGAAACCAGCAGTACAGCAGATGCTCTGGCAGCACAGTAGTCAGCATGTCTGCTAAGAGGGAGAGAGCACGTACAAGAAGGCAGGAGAGCAGCAGCCAGCTTACTGACACTCAAAGTTACACTCAAGTCTGCAGCAATCCGGCAAGGCTTTTTTTTGTGTGTGAAACAAATGCGTGTTCTTCCTATCTACTTGCAGCTCTCCAGGCCTTTCACAAACTTGCATGTATGCCCAGCTAGTAAAACCATTCCTTGGAAATAAGCCAGCAGTAAGTCACCATTTAAAAAAAAAAAAAAAAAAAAAGACTGCCTGTCAAAGCCTGTACCACTGTTTCTGTCAAGGTTCAGATGCTTGGGTCTGATTTGAAAGTTTGAGGGACGCTGGCAAATCTGCCTTCTTCCCTATTCTTATTTTCCATGTCCCCAGAGCATTTATTACAGAAATGGACAACTCAAGATACTTCAGAGATGCTAAGACAGAAATAAGGGCAAGGGAGGTATTGCCTGGCGATGTGAGATAGTTAAGAACTCTGCACTTTGCAGCATGCAGAGATTCCCACCAAAACCAAGGACTCAATGAACTTCTACAGTGCATTCTAAGTGTGCTGAACTTTAAATGCCTCAAAGATCTTCCAGTTTATGAAGCCTTCACAATTGCTTGCCACGATTTATGGCACAGAAGATGCGACAACAGCAAATGTTGCAAGGCAGAAGGAACCATCTGGAAAGCCTCAGCACTCACAGTATGACTTGGTTAAAAGCAGCAAGAATGTCATTAAACTTTCTACAGGTTTATACCTTTGCAATAAGTATAAGAACTGTGGAAATTCATACAACTGGGCTTTAGATTTAACTAATAAGTGGCTTGAAAAATTCTCTCCAAACGTACCTGACCAGCATCAACTGTTACAGCAGTTTACGATTAGGAAGATCCAATGAAACAGAACTACTTTTATTAGAGACAGGACTGCAAAGCCAGATTTAAGTATCCAGCAAGGTATGAAAGGCACTTGCTGGGAAGTGGAACGTGCCACACCTAAACTTTAAATCAAGAGCTCCTATCTTCAATCAGATCCTATTTGCAATCTTCCAAGCTCTGCAGGATCATGGGTTTTTGCTTTGAAACCACAACACGACTGTATCTGCAGAACCCTGACACAAGGAGGATGACATATCAGCATTAAGTAAACCCCTTGGTTTCAGGAGTTGTAGTTTTTACTCTTATTTTTTTCTACTTTTAATTACCTGCGTCAGTTGGCTGTCTGAGATATTGAGCCTTCCACAAAACTTTCTCAAACGTCTGCTTATTTGGTCACTGCGAACCCAACTGCTTAAATAACACGCAGCTGTGACTTGTGCTTCAGGACTGGAAAGTTTTTCCACTCTACCTTCTCCAAACCTTCCTGCGTAGCTCTTCTACCCAGGTCTAATATCTACATGTAGTGAGAGCCCCCAGGTCATACTGTACACTGGCCAATACTCGCTAGTCCTTTGTTCTGACTCGTTCTATCAAACTTTGACTTCACAGAACAAAACCAGCAGGGAACATAGCATTTATGATGGATTTATAAAGGATTCGACTCCATTAGATGTCCACAAATATATTTCAACTTCCCCCCAACACTCTGGGGCAACTGCTTACTTTTATTACATACCTGTACTTTAAATGCATCTCCAGTAATACGGAGAGGTTTATCTGCTCCAGTAGGCATTGGACCATCTTGGATCATTATCATTTTCACACCTGTTCGCTCCTGAAGAAAAAGCACAGAGCACTTTGCTAAGCAGAGTCTCTAAAACAAGGGACTACTTCTGGTTACTAGACATTAGGTAGGTCATGTTAGCAGCTTGGCAGAACACTACCGTAGCTCTTCACAAGTACTTAGAACACAAATTGAGTAACAGTCCTAGAGTGTAAAGGACTGCCAGGAAGTGTGCTACTCCTGATGATCTTAAATAGGTGAATCTCTTGCAAAAACAGAACTCTACCTTGGCAACTGATTTCTCAAGCCCTTTCCAAAATCTGTAGCTGTCCACACATAGCAGTTACGTGACCAGCCTTAAAACTACTGGATGACAGAGGGCAACCAAAAAACCTGCGTTTTTGACCTAGGTTCCTTTCTGGAACCCTCTATCCTTTAAAAACTTGTACAGGATGTCAGCATAAAGAATGTCTAGGAACATGGATTTATACATAACAAAACACTTAATTAGAAAGGGTGGGATGAGGAAAAAAAGGAAGACAAATGCCAGCTTTATCACAGATCAACAACAAAGGAGAAGCAGAGCACTCTACAACAGCATGGCTGGCATTAAAAGCTATTGCAGCAGCAGACTAGAGATAGACTTTTCTTGTCTAAGGGGTCCCATCCTGAACAGCACGCACCAAATGTTATCTAAAGCACGAGGTTTTTTCCCCACAGTTCTGTGGAAATTCCACTGCATGTGCAGCTGGGGCTAAAGTGGTTTTTTTCTGCAACACAAGGTTGGGTCCAGCTTTCCGAAGGTAGAAGAGTAGTCCCTGCTGTAGAAGGTTAGAGCATTTATAGGCTCTCCATTTCAGCACGCTCTTGTTGATCTAGAGAAGCTGCAGTAGGGAAGAGAGCCCTAAAGTAAATGCATCTTGCGCACCTGCAACTGTTTTATTGTTTCACCTCCTTTGCCGATGACTAGACCCACTTTGGATGCCGGGATCAAAATCTCCTGAATCGTACTGTTGCCATCAACATCGTTGTGAAAACCAGGTCCGTTCCGACAGCGATCTACAATCTGCCCCAGTAGCCGTTTTGCTTGTCTTGGAAAAGAATCGAGGGAAACAACCATTAGACAACATTGTTCCGTGTGACCAAGAGACTTGGAACCATTGGAATGTGAAGCAATCGGGGAGAGAAGTGAAAAGATGAAGGAAACCAGTTAGCACAACTTTATTTTGGGGGGAGAGGGCGGTATCCAATTTCCCCTGTCATGATTACTTATAAGCAGCTTGATTTTTCGTAAGGGGAAGAGAAAAGGAAGAGCAGCAGCATGCTCCAACATCTTTGGAAGTTAAGGAGCTGTTACACGTGGGGTGCACAATTTGAATGAAGATGCTCTACACCCTGAACTTCTCTAAACTTATTTCCCCCATGTATACGTAATATTTGGCAAAAACAAAACACCCTCAAGCTCTGTTCTCCTTCTTGATCAAGACAAAACAGATGGTGCTTCAATACTAACACAGCACATTGGTGAACCGCTCCGATCCCTCACAGACAATGCCTTGCTCTTCTCTGCCCACCCTCACCAGCAGCACCACAACACTGCTCTAATACAGCCTCTGCCCCAAGCAGCAGGTGCTAAAGCTACACCAGGAAGCGAGGCAAGGACACCATAGCAGCAACCAGTGGAAGACTGGGTTCTTCTACTCATGAAAAGAGACAGACACAAAAAGCAAAGATATCTTCTCTTTTTAGCACGTCAGAAGTAGCTGATACATCTTCCCTTCATCACAAGGACTGCTGTTACCAACACATCCCTTTCCTTTCCTTTTCCAACAACACTTCTCAAATAGGTAGAAGAAAGCCACCAGCTCCCTGCTCAGTCTAAAGCAGAGTCTTCCCCACTTCATACTCAGGCACCGCACATGGATGGTCTTCTCTCTAAAAACTTGAAGAAATGGCATGAAACCATCCGTTGCAAGCAGGCATTCACTCAAGACAGCTCAAGGGATGGTGATCTGAGCCTGCACAAAGATCAGAGTGCTGCCCTCTCTCAACTTTCTCACAAAACAAGGCAAAAGGTGGAATTTCTGGAAGCCTGATTCAAATACTCTGAGAGATTCGGAAAGTTTTACTCATTTATCTTGACATTCTGCATAAAGTGTGACAACAGATTACAACATTTAATACACCATGCATATCAGATGAGAAGAGGTCACTGGGAAATTAGCTCTATTAGTTTGCCTCCAGATATAACTAAAGGAAATACTCCTCACACAAAACCAATCTAAATATCTGCTGTTCTTGAAGCGTTGTCTCACTTGAGATAATTTTTCCTATGAGTAACCTGAAAAAATAGTTCAAAGCTAACCCGACAACAATTTCAGCACAGAAGCAAACAAAATTTCTCTTAGTTCCACATCCTTAACACATTGTTCTGCTCCAAAAATTGCATATTCTCACCTTTCCTGTTATTTTATTTTGATTTAAAGACATTTAACTGCATGTTTCTGAATAATGAGGTCTTCACTGTACCTCTCCCCCAATCAGCGCCATCTGCATTTCATTGGGCATCCCAGTTTTGTTTTAATATTTTGCTCTTGTTCTGAAATATCTTTTAGCAAAGGGAGAAAAAGTACTTCAGTATCAGCAAGAATACATCACCTGCCCTGTAATGTGAGCTTACCAACTGTATTTATTCTGGCTCACCACTTGCATCATTATGGTAGAGTACGAAGATTTAAGTACCCTTAGATCTCTTAGGAATGGAAGGATGATGGTTGTCTTCTCTTTAGAGAGACATTTTTGCGCCCATGTATTTTCACTATCAAATGCAACTCAAAGATTTCCAGATGGATTTTAAAAAACCCACCTACCCAAAGGCTGGGGAGAGAAAGAGCAGCTCCATATGTTAAGTGTGTTCCTGTAAGCCTGAGGATCCTGGATCCAGTTCCAGCAGAAGGTCCTCAACTGGTTTGTGAGAGTCTCAAACTCAGCTCCTGGGAAGGGGGAGGGAGGAAACACTGTCCCTAAAGTTTCTATAGGCCTAAAGAGTAGAAACCCCTGCTGGCTAGCCATGTGTCTGTACCATGCAGGGATCAGAATTCAAGAATTTCTGGTTCAGTCCTTTGCTTCTTGTTGGCAGCAGTGCAGAGGCAAGCACACCCATGGGCCTTGTGCTGCTCTACAGCAACACCAACACCTCCAGGTATCTCTGGAGTGGCACCAACAGGCTTTGGAGGCCTCATGCAGACCTTCTTCAGCTGCAAGGATGTCAGCTCAATAGGAGGGAAGCGAAGGGGAGAAGAGAAGTGCCCTTCAACAGCTTAGCTAAATATTCTGGAAAGCTGCAGCTCAAAAACTGCATTCTAGGTGCCCTAGGAGCAACCTTGCCCTGCGGAGGGGAATTTCATGGACAATTCTGCAGAGGGTTCAAACTGAAACTGGAAAAAAGCCTTTGAGGCACAGTTCAAAGCATCAGACCAAGAGGCTCTGTGTTCCAGGACCCTCAAGTTTCTCTAGGCCAACATTTGCTGGCGTGGCTAACCAAGTAGCACCACTGACAGAGCACAGCATTAGGGAAAAGAGAAAAGGAGAAAGGAGAAGAATTAAATCAGAACTCACTCAATGCTCTCTGGCGTCCCGGTGAGCACACAGGGCCTCTCAGGCATCCCACCACTGTCTGCAAAGGAAAGAAGACAACAGAGATCGGATGCTTCCCAACTCTTAGCACCTGAACTGCCCTCAGTAGTCAGGCAGGCAGAAAAGTGCTGACTCCTCACACAGGCTAGAAGCTAAAAAAAAATAATAATAATAATGTCCTACATTAATACTCAGAACTAAGAAACGGCAGCAGTTTCAGTGAGTATCGAGTACTAATGAAAACGTTCCCCTCTGCACACAGAGCAGGAGACATCCAGGGTCAATATATTTTAAAATGGATATCTGTATTATTTTAAAGCCTTCCCCACCAATTAAAGGCAAGCTGAAAACCTAGATTACATTCATCAACAGTGTCCTGCACAGCACTTGTAGTACAGCCTTCCCCAAAGCAAACAGGCTGCAGCACTAGCAGAGCAAATGGCACACTCCCATTTTTTTTCAATGCAAGGCAAATTGTATGAAGAAGTGCTGCCACCCTCCTGAAATGTTTTCTGCCAGGAGCTGGAGCAGAGTGGACTGATCAGAGATAAATTGCACGAGCTGAGCTAAATGGCACTGCCAGGAGAAGACTAAGCAGAAGCGACTTCTGCTTTAAAAGCGTGGATCATCCATTTGCACCGTATCCATCTGCTGGTTAAAGACAGTTCCTTAACTATTCAATTCCCTAAACCACCCGACAAACCTGTTTTCTCAGGGAGCCCAGTCCTACAACAGCTCTCCCAACACGTCAGCCTACTATATAATGCATTGCCACCATTCACAAATGATGACCAAGGCACCTGATTCAACAGACACGACATTCTCCAACACTAAAACCTGCTCACCCACCACAAACGAGGCTCTTACCTGGAGCAATTTGAATTTTGCAGCCAGACTCGATCTGAATCCGTGAGATCTGCTCACCTCCCCTGCCGATTACTGAAATGAGTTCAACAAGCATCAGCTGCTTATCCCAAAAAACTGCAGAGCAACTTCCACCCTTCTACTCCGTTGCAGCTCTCTATAAAGGTACAGTTTGACTACAGGATTGTAGAAGAGGCATCCATAGTATGATTACATTTAAAAAACAAATCAAAACAAAACAATCAAAAAGGAAACCAATAAAAAAACCCAACCACTTTGTCTTGCACTGGAATGGAGATAAGAAAGGAGGTAAGAAAGAAGGTGCAAGTCTGAGCACTGCTGGGAGCCATCTAGGTGTATTTCAGCCCAAACAAATAAACCAGTTATTTGAGAACCTAAAAAAGCTAAGGACTTCTGCTTTTCTCTCTTTAAAATTCGTGTTTTACTACCTCGTTTCAAAAGACATGCTATTTATCCAGTCTGCACTCAGAACTGCTACACACCAAAACGCTCTATCAAACCTTCAGGAAAACAAATACCCACCTCCCTTAACATTTAGGGTCAGCAAACAGTTGTTTCACAAACAGACACATTGAGGAGACACAGTGTGTGCCTATCATCACTCCTATCCTTTAGAAGAGCAGAACTGTCAAGTCAGACAGGTATGCCTGGCTCAAGGTGCTCCTGCAGAAGAACCTCCCAGCTCTCCCTGGAGGTGCTCAAGGCCAGGTTGGATGGGGCCCTGGGCAGCCTGGTCTAGTATTAAACGTGGAGGTTGGTGGCCCTGCCTGTGGTCCTCGAGGTCCCCTCCAACCCAAGCCTAAGCCATTCTATGATTCTATGAATCAGATCCTCTCTCCCACACCTGGCTGCTGCTGAACCAGGATTGTATGGAATACACGGCTGATGCACCAATATGCAGGGTCCCATCTCTTCCAGCTGTAGAACCCCTCTGACTTCCCTTCCTCCACACATATGGTGCCAGGATGGATAAATAGAAAAGGTTGGTGGAAGGACAGATTTCCTTCTCGTGAATTCCAGTGTTACAGTTACTGCCCTAAGGGGTAATTACTGGGGCTGTTAATTTCTTTTTTACTCTCTGTATACCAAATTGGGAGAGATGCACAGATACCTAACAGTGGAAGAGTAAATGCAATCTCTGCAGTCACAACAGCAGGAGGGCGCCATTGAAAGAAAGAGTAATGATCATCAAAAGGAAGGGAGGAATTAAAATAAAGCTTAGAAGAGAACAGCACCAAGAACACAAGTCTAGGGAAAAAACCTCAGCTGAGCAACATACAGCATACTGGCTGTGCAGCAAAGGTATGAAAAATTTAAAATTCTGCTTATCTCGCCTTGAGTCAAGCCTTGTTTTAACATTTAAATATTGTTTTCCTCCCTCACCTCCCACACTTCTGCATACTCAAAAGGAAAGTGATTCAACGAGGGGAAATTAATTCGCTTTTGATATATTTATGTAGCATGTTATTTGACATTTCAGGAACAGAAGCACTAGAGTTCTCAGTAGCCTGTACCATGCAGACTTGTTCTCATTACTGGGACACCAAGCTTTTCCATGCCATTTGCACATGGATTTTAAATGCAGATGATGTGGTCCCCACAAAGCATCAGACAAGACTCACCCAAGGCTAGAAAGCACAAAAACTTGTGAGCATGTCTTATCCTAGCAGAACATGCAGCATTCTTGCACAGAAGAACCATACCAAAAGCATGCAAGGTACTTACTGAATCCAACCATTTTATCAGGCACTTTAAAATCTTCTGTTATTACAGCCCTGAAAGGAAAGGAAGAAAAAAAAAAAAGAAAAAAAAAAAACAACAAACGAATGGTCATTACAACAAACAACTCAGAAGATGACAGAAGATGTTGTGCTGTGGAAACAAGGCACAGCATAAGGCTACTGCACACAGAGAAGTAAATACTACATCACAATTAAAACTGTTTTGGAAGAGACCTTTAGGCCCTGCTCCGTGCCCTGGCTGCAGAGACAACACACCTCATTTCTCCTGCACTGGATATATTTCTACTCTACTGTTATCATCAATGGAAGAACCTTTTTGTCATTCGTGCTCCAGACAGATTTAAGAGAAAAGCAGCAAAGTTCCTTCAATGTTTAGACTGACAGCTTCGAAGCCGTAGCCTCTGCCTGCTGCTTTCTGATACGCTCTTGCCAGGAGACACTAACCAATGCCAATGCTGGAATGCTCCTTCTGATACTCAAATTTACTTTCTTGCCTGCCTGTACTTATGGTTCTTTTCCTCGGAATTTACAACAGCTGTCTCTGATCATCTTTACCATCTCAAGATTTCCCTATCTGTTGCTCTTTGGACTTTTTCAGCACATCTGTGCCTCAACACATGAGCACCCAAAGCAATTTCCTAAGACCTGACTACAGTGAAGCACAGAAGAAATTCCTTGTGGGACTTTTGTTTGCCGTTTCTATTTCATATAAAACAACAACAAATACAGGACTTGCAAACCCTGTATGCTGCCATATGCATTTCACACAGTTTGTACAGCAGTCTCAAAAGCAGTGTGTAATTCCCTGCACAACCATCACTGCTGGTAGAACAGAGGTGCCAGACAGCAGCAGAGCAGACAACGCTGCCCACGAATTGCATGCAGCCCTACTGAGAAATCCACTCCTGTATTCGATGCTAAGAGATGCTGTGCAACAACTTTCATTTGCTTTGGTCTCCTCAAAGCATCTTTGACAATCAAAGGAATCATCCCAGGTCACCTTACATTAACAAACCCAGGAAAAAAAAATATACATGTGTACACATAAATAAAAACCCACCTGCTTGTTTAACATTTTCAAACTCTGTCAAAGTGCCAGTTTGCCTTTTTTTTTTTTCCCCGTCCCTTTCCTTCCCACTGGGCAGGAGAAGGAAAAGGAGAGAATTTATTCTGCTTGGTCCTGCAGAGCTACAGGAATCAAATCCAAGTTTTACTTCAACTCTTCTTTTCTCCTAACAACAACAAATAGCTTTTAAAGGGTTAGCAGAAGCCTTAGCCTGCAGAAAACCCAAGCTGACAATTTCTCCACATTCCCAACCTCTGACTTCCTAACACTACTACAGATGGTGGATCAATAAACAATTAGAATTGATCAATAAATAATAAAACATAACCCACTGCTTACCTTTGATGTACCAGGGCCCCTAACTGGTTACCTACTGTGGCAGAGAGAGAAAAAAGGGAAAGAAAAAAATCAAAGCATTAGCACGGATAAACTAACTTCATCCCTATAGAAAAAGAGTTCTTACCATTTCATCAAAAAAGAAAGAAAAGCAAAACAGTAATTTAGGTTCAGCAGCTGAAATGAATGCATTATGGGGTACAAAACAGGAGGGGATTTCTTGATCAGCACACACCATAACCCAGTGTCCAGCTGAACACAGGATAGGGAATTGATCTGCGTCTCCCCATGCTGAGAGTCATGGGAGAAAATCCTGCCTGCCCAAATCCAAATCCCCACAACTCACCTCCCTCCTTCCCAATTTAAACCCAACGTGAAAAAAGAGAAAGGGGGAAAGGTGGGACTGCAAGGGGAGAAAAGACATGTCAAGTGCTCCGTATGTACCACAAACAAACATAAAGGCTGAGCAGATTCGGAGATTTAGTCTAGGCAAAAAGCATTGAAGATTGCTCGCACATACTTCTCTCTGTATCTCTTATCTGTGCTCCATGGAGCCCACTTACACGGAGACCTGTTAAAGGAAGAAGTCTGTTCAGAACCCTCGTGGCACCCAAACTGTACTTTTTTCCCCCTCGCGTTTGACTGAACATTCCAGGCATATCTGTGATGTCAGCTGGCAGCCCGTTACCATTAGCTGTTATCTCCCAGCTGACAGCCCTCAGACAGACTCGCTCCCCCCCAGCCCCCACAGATTAGATCTTTCTTCCAAACGTTAATGGGGAAAATATCATTAGACCAACTCATGCAAAGTGGGAACACATGCCCTGCTGGGCTTCCTACAGGACTTTGCCCGCAGCAAACCAGCTAAAAACCAGACCATTTGGTCCTAACAACCAGTTGCAGATTATATTGCATGCCTGGAGGGCACGAGCAGCGAAACAAATGGAACTGGCCAACGACACGTGAGCCGTGATAATAAAAACGCTGTTTCAAACTACCTTACAGCAACCTGCACATTCTCTGACCTGAAATAAATTGGCAATCAGCTGTCAGGGTTAGACAGCGGATGCATCCCAAGCACACAGAATCCGGTAGGAAAAAAAAAAAAACCCACACAAAGTTTCTGGCCAAACACTCCAATAAAGCAGACAAAGAGAGTCAATATCATATTTCTGCGGTGCGTCAATATCTCGATAATAGTTCAGGACCAAAATATCGACCATATATGTTTTATTACTCTCTCCAGCTCAGCGATAAGACAACTGTTGCGTTATTGACGCTGTTAGATTCACTTTTGCATATTCTCACCCCGAATATAAAAAGCTCTAATTTGATAACTATCAATGCCGCAGCTGAAAAAGGTGGGTGATGTAATGGGGGATATTTGCTCTCGCTGATAAGCTGCCGCGGCAGAGTTGAGCAAACGTGATCAAACAAATCCAGAATCTCACCACCCTGCCCCTACCAGCACTCAGGTATATCTCTGCCAAAAGCAATAGGGCTGCAGGACAGGACCAGGCCACTCAGCACCCCCACGTGTGGGAAGAAGTGCTCCTAGCACTCAGCAGTATTTAAACAGCCACTTTGCATTTGGATTCACCTCAGCAGATCTCTTTGCAGTCTCTTACACTGCAGTTGCTGCCCACAAATTATGAGACAGATATGCATCCTATAATCACATCCCAAAGTTCATGCAAGGAACAGAAGAGCCATCGTTTCGTAACACCAGAGACAGCTTCCTAGAGGAAAACTGTGCGAGCACAAGAAGCTGAATCAGACAGATAGATTTCGTGCCTACTTTATATATATTTATTGTACCAATTAGATAAAAGCAAACAAAGCCCCAGTAATTAAAGGAGGACACCATTCCCTCTGCACACAGCCTACAGGAGCTGTGAAGCAAAGCAGGCAGAGAAAGCTGGGGTGACTTGCTTTAAGGCAGATACAATTTCTCCCCATTTGCAGGGAAAACAGAAATCTTATCCTAAGAAATAGCTCCTCATCCCAACAATCTGAAGGTTTGATTTCTTCCCTAAAATGCCCATTTTGCTATGAAAGATGAAGCTAATAGAGAGGCAGGGCCGGGGCAGCAGATGCCTGCTGCAGCACCAAAGCTGCCATCCTGCTCCCCCACCTCCCTCCTCCTGCTGGGGAGCGGGCTGAACTCTGACAAGCCACGTCCACATGTCCCCCTTTTTACACCTATTGAGTACAATTTAACTGTAACTGCAGTCATTTTACTGCAAACAAGGAAAAATACTGAATAAAATAAGCACAATTTCCCGTTAATGGCACCCGCTGGTTGATAACTCTTCACTCTTCTTTAGGCTTCATCTTTAACTGAATTCTACCTAACAGACACTCTAAACAAATGCAGATTTTTTTCCACCCCACAGAACAGATCAGTGCCTCCCACTAAATTAATGTGCATGATAGGAATATACAATGTCATTGAGGATATCCTCATGGCTGGAACAAAACCAGACGCTCCTGGATAGTGGTGGAAAGGGGCTGCATTTCACACTTCTGAACCAGAATTGGATCATCACAAATTTCAGAAAGATGCAATAAAGGTAATAATTACCAGAGTTGTTGTTCAGCCTTAAATATTAGTAAGTTATTTAATGGTCTAAACCAATTTTCCTGCCTGCCTTTGTTGTGAATCTTTATAAGAATGCTTGCACCTTTACGCTGCCTTATTAAAGATGTGGGCAGTTTTGAAGAGAGCTGCCATTTCGTGCAGCACATTAAGCCTCTGCCAAGAGGATTTCTGTTACCTGGTCATGCTGACGCGTGATGGAGCATCCCTGCTAACTTTTCTTAGAATAAGGTTTCCTTGTGCCCATGAAAACACGTTGGAGCTATGCAAGTTCTGCATACAACAGGATCGCATGTGTTTGAGTCCCCAGGCTTTAACACAATCAGGTTCTATTAGAACAAAACCTATCTGGGTGTACCACAGAGGCTGGGGAAGGCAGGGGGGAGGTGGCACAGAGCCTCTCCAAGGCCTTGTCTTTGTTTCCCCAGACTCAAAGGATGCTTCAACCTTCAGCTACATCACTGGAAGCGTCTTCAAAGCACTGCAGAACGGAGCACACAAAGGCTAACGCTGAGGTTCTGGCAATCACTGTCTTTCTGGCAGACAAGACCCCCACTTCCTTTGAAGCTGTTTCTTCGAGGTTGGATTAGCATTAAATAAACTTATTAAATTGTGCAGGTAACTAGATGGACACGTTAATTTGGATGGAGGCCAGGAGCTGCTGCTAGCCATGAAGAGGAGTGCTGGGATCTACTCTCAGTAGCAAGCCACAGGCAAGATGCCACTGCATCTTGGAGGGACCCCATCTCAGGGATCCTCTTTTCCCTTTCTGGAAACATCCTTCAAGAAGCAAGAAAAAAAAATAGTTCTCAAACTTTATCTAATACCAATAGGCCAGGGCACGAGGGTCAGCCTCAGCAGCTATTTGTTTTTGATGAATGTTACATTAAGGGAAACGCAAAAGGAACTCACGCTGACTGGCCTCCAATACTATGACAAGTCTATTTTTCCTGGAAATGCTCTAAAAGCAGCTGAATTTGTTTTGACCAGCGCACTGTCATCCTGTCTTAAGACCACTTCCTAAGCTGACATCAATCAGCCGTGCTGGCAGCTGTTTACAAAAATGGACAGGCTGAATTAGATATCCCTGAAAGCCAGACAGTTCTCTTGTCACCTTAAATACTCTCATATTCTCTCAATCCATTTTTCCAGTGGTCTTAGGAACAGAAGTAATTTTTTTAACAGCTACGCGGGGCTGAGGGAGCAGCAAGAGCTGCACACAGCCACGAGCACACAGCGTACAGAGGTGAAGAAACAAGATTTACTACCACATTTGCTTTCAAGCAATCTGGAGTGGCAGAATGTATCCAATCGCCCACATCACAACATTTCCAAAGCGTGCATAGACAGAAATCCTCTCCTCTTGATGACAACGACCCCAAACCGTCAGAGCTCAGAGCAGTAGAGGCAGCAAAGCATGAGCACGCGGTCCCAATTCCCCTTGTTGGCATTAAAAGACCATCCAGATGGGAAGTGCTTTCCTAATCTGGAAGTTATGGAACCTTCAGATGTATGTGAGGAAGGCAAGCAGTCAGTCAGGAGTCCAGTCACTCGGGGAAGCTTTCCTAAAGCCAGTCCTTGCCACGTGGGGCTGCCTGTGACAGCACAAGGAACCAGACGTAACGTGCCTTCACAGCGCAGCCTGCGGTGGTACTGACCTGGTTTGTGTCAACACAAACAAGGGTCAGCAAGTAATAGTGCTAACTGGTAAAAGTTTAAGTACAAAGTCTAACCTGGGCTGTTATCAGGCATTAAAGCTATTTCATGTATTAAAAAATGCATTTAAGGACACCTTAAGAGGTTGGATTTCTCACGTTCAGCCTGCTGAATCAATGAAAACAAACAGTAGGACTAATGCTCTGAGTAAACGGCTCCTCGAGGACTGTGTGCATTTTTTCCTCATATACAGCCACTTACCCAGGCCATTCAGACAGCTCAGCAATCTTCAAATTTACACTAAATATTACTGAAGGCAAAGGAAAAGTAAAATCTATTCACATCTCCTGCTCCAACAATGGTTCAGGAATGGAAGAAACATCTTAAGATGACATCCTTTGAAATAATGTCCATGATCAGACCTTTGCATGAGAACAGCCTTAAGCAGAGCTGAAAAGTGCTGGAAAGGAAATGGCCAGCACAGGTTTGCAAACCGTTTCTTTGCAGTTGGTCTACCCTAGCAATTAGAGCCACACTGAACACATCTGTTTGATCACAAGAACCCCAGCAGGTTTCACTGCTCACTGCTGGACAGCCCAGCACTTTTGTATGCAGAAACCAGCACATAACACAGTGAAGCTCCAGCTCACACCTACCAACCCACTCTTTCCCAAAACACCAAGCTGAACAAGCAGCAACCTCTTGCTCAAACAGAGCCAATGCCAGAGAACAAAGTGAGTTGTGGCATCTGTTCAGACAACAGCCATGTCTGCAAGCCAGAGGCTCCACATGAAAGCAGCTCCTCCTGTGCTCCAGCATGCTTTTCAGCACGAGGAGCAGGCAGGCAGTATTTTTAGCCCTTGTCTTCCATAGCTTTGTATCAAACAGAAAAGAAATCTTTTCAAAATGAAGTTCTGAGCTGAAGCTCTGCATATCTCCTCAGTACTCAAGTGTATCTATGGAGGAAAGAATCAACCTGCAGGGCTACCTGTCTCAGCAGGAATACTAGGAGAGAAAGAGATGGCAAACAGTGAGCTCTTTGCATCTAAGCAGCAGCAGGTACCACATTTTTCTTGTCACAGTGCACATTAGATTTGTAATAGCAGAAAACATCCGTTCTAACATTTCTTCTTCCCAAAGACCAGAAACAAATTATTTATTTTATAACCATAACAACTCAAACAACTCATTATGTCTACCAGAATTACCCAGTAAATTATTCATTGGTTGCAGTCAACATTAAATGCTTCAGAGATTTAAGAATAGTCTTAATGTACGAAGTTTCCTTCAAACTTGGATCAACTTGCATCAGCACTGTTTCTCCTTAAAATCCACGTGCAAGGCAAAGCAAATGGAACGTGGCAGCCACTCAGCTGCTGTGCTGTGACCCATGGGAAGCAGCAGAGGGAATACTGCCCCATACACTGCCTGAGCTCAGAAAGCAAGGGACATCCTGCCCACGTGTTCCTGGTACTCTGCACACAGGCCCCAGCACAATTCCATGAAGTACCCTCCCCAAACTAGCATGGAACAAGACTAACTACAGAATTAGACTGCTAATCCCCAGAGTTCAAGAACTAAGAAAAGAATTGCTTCACGTTACTATTATTAATGCCTAGGAGCCCAGTGCTATGCAAGACTCAACAGCACGGGGAATCTTGCAAACAAAATCTACACACAACAAGCTGCATCAATTTCTGCCCTTAAAAAAGACAGCTGCCAAAATAGATGGATTTCAGAAGTGAATTCACAAGACTGATTAATCATACCCCACTTACCTCCATCATCAAGGGGCCGCTTCTGCACTCCATAACCGTAAACTGACGGGTCCACGAGTGTTGTCGAATTATTCAAGTGAGGAATATCTCCAATTTTAGCAGCAATCTATACAAACAGATGATAAAAACTTGGTTAGCATATTTACAGTTTCAGCCACCGCAGCTAAACATTCCTTCTTCAAACAAAGCATTTATCCCCGTCCAACAATCTCTTGGCTGCTATTTTTTCTACATAGATGGCTTTGTAGAAGTCCTAGGAAAGCAGTGCTTTATTTGTAAAGTAAACAGGCTTCCACCTGCTTTTGATATTTGTGTAATTAAGACTGCATTCACCCAGCTCCTCTTCCTGGTCATGAGTATGCATTTGCTGGCTGTAATATTACATTCAGATTTGTTCATTCATTCAGCAGACAGCCGACAAGTTAAATCCAGTCCCCCAGCTTTGTCCTGGAGAAGCTGCCACCATCACAGCAATGTAAGAAGACATTTCTGCTGCATTCATGCATATCCAGATACACAGAAATGCATAGTTGCACATCAGTGGGGGGTGAGAGGAGTGGAAGGGGAAGAACGTGCAAATACACAGCACAGGACAGGTTTGGGGACTCCTTGTCAAAGGGGCTGGATCAGTACGTGTTTACTGTACGAAGAATAAGCCAGTGGGCAAACGATCAGCCCAGAATAAGTTTCTATTTCCTGCAGTACGAGCACAGCTAAGGTCGCCTGTGCTTCTGCTTGCAGCCCTGGGAGGAGTAACAGCCATTCCAGGGTGGGCTGGGAGGCAAGGAGGATACTTTGAGGGAGGAGGAGTCGTTCAGGCATCACAGGAAGCAAATAAAATAAGTGAGAGACACTCTGAAGCATCACTTAATACAAGTGAAACGTTAAACATTCGGGAGACAATTACATGGACTGATGTGACAGAGGTGAGCTCTTTGACCTGTTCTCCAGGTTAACCAATGTAAGCCAAGTCTGAGAGCCAACCAGCTTTAGTAGCTCAACTACCAAATACACCCTTCAGGGGCGGGCAAACCACGGCCCCACAGCACAGCTTGCCTACATGCAGTACTCTGCCAGAGTGCAGAATACAGAACAAATACGCTGTGTGTTGTACAGCTCACTTCCTTTTCCAGCAAAAAGAAGGGATCTTTGCTAGGAGCGCGATCTTGCCGTCTTACGCCTGGCGTATCACAGAGAAGCAGCGAAAGGAATAGATGAAAAAAGAGCACTTTACAAAGACAGGCTTTAAACGAAGGCAAGGGCAAACGACAAATATAACTAAAGGTGTCTCTGAAATTAAGTTTTATTGCAACAAAAAGACATCTACAGTAATTCTGGCTGTTGACACTATCAACTGCTGCAGTGGAATAAACAACCGCACAAGATGCAGAACCACAGGTAGTGAAAAATGCTGTATGAAATAACCTTGGAAGATTGAGGGCACTGCTTTTAGAAAGAACAGAAAATACTCTTGATGCCTTGTTTGGAAGGGGCTCCAAGTTTCGACCATTTTCTTGCATTTCGACCACTCCTTCCCAATCTCCTTTAGAAAGGCAACAACTTGGTTTTAATCAAGTGCCAGGAGCTGGAGAATAAATCCATCCTACCTTAACAGGATTTTAACTAGTTTTGGATGAGCAACTGGGAACGTAACACTAGACCATTCTACCCACAGTGTGGTTACCCAGACCCCAAAGAGGAAGTGCTGCTCAGCCATAACCTAGCACAGGGACCAGCCACACAGGGCACATTGCACATCAACATCGCCAAGAGCCAGGAAGCTCAGAGAAATATACTTCTGAACAAGCCCTTGTCCATTCTGCACAAGGAAGCATGAAGAGATGCCCCGCTCTTTGCTGGATGCTGTACTGCAGTCATGCTTCCAGCCCCTGACTCACTTGCTTCCCCCTTGTTTGGGATGCAGAGGACTTTAACGAAGGTACAAAGAATACATAGATACTTCCTGACTACTTCAGGGCTGGAAAGGAGATAAAAAAAAAAGTTTTACAATAATCCATTGACAGCTTTAACATCGTAACTCACAATCAAAACTTACGCCACTGAGCTGTAGTCAAGTATAACACACCCTGGCAGAACATTTGATTTTAAAGTGCCCTTTGTGAAATCTGTTAAACAATACGAGGAAAAAAAAAAAATACACTGTACAGAAACTGCTAGCTGATAGTTTGGAACTGTGAATTTGAAATCACACACCACACCTGCACAGGGAAGACGACCCTGGCCTACAAAAGGAAGATAGCATAAAGCACATAGGTGTGAACAGCAGATCCCCAGCACCAGAGCTGCCAGCTCCTTGAGCAGGAGAGCACTGCAAATCCCTGCTTGTGCTTCACACGCAGCCATCGCCCCAGCACATGAGCCTCAAACACAGGGCCAAACTGAGAGTCAAAGCAGTTCTCACACTACCAGCTTTTGGGATATTCTCTCTCTTCCCCCCCATCCCCCCCTTGCCTCCTCAATTGAAACTCACACCCTTATCTCCAAAGCCTTCCAGCTGCCTGGGATTACATGCAGACAACACGCCATCTCATACAGTAGGGAAAGCACCCTGCAAAATTAAGAGTTAAGCTCTTAAAGTAGATAAAACAGTTAAAATGCATTTTAACTTCTCGTGTTCAACTTACAATGGGAACCTCAGTTTTTACTACAGGTTCAGCAGCAAGATAAGCACCAAAGTTAGAACACAGCAAAAGTAAGCAGACCTAGCCCTTATCTGCCTACATGACCTTGAGTAATGTACTGCTAGCTGCTGCTCCACTGCTTTTGCCCCTCTGCATGTCAGTGGTTTGTTTTTTTTTTTAACCCAGCACATCCATTTTGCTGAGACCAGAAAGGGATACACACATACAGCCCACTGACTCACAGTAAGCTTCAGGCCACCTCATCCATGTTACCATGTCATCCAAGGTACCCAAGATCAGCCACCGCAGGCTGCTAAGCCACAGTTCTTTCTTCTTGTTCCTTCTTCACCACTTCTGGAAACTCAGATTCAGGGTATACATGGCAGGTTACAATAATTCTACACGTATCTGTATTGAGGGAATCACTAACGCATACCTTGCACAGAAAATGAGACTGCCAAGAAGGAGAGAAGATAAGAATCAAACAAGATGCTGTTCTGTCAGTGAGAGCTAAACCAAGGGCAGTCCAACAGAAATCAATTTTTATCCAAAGTACTGACAACTCTGCTTTTTTTGGGTGATCCCATTACTGGAGAGGGGAACAAACATCCTTTCCAACTCTCTCAATCCCAAAATGTCTAAGAAGAAAAGCTACCATGCCTGGGAGCAGCTGCCCTCACATACAAATCAGTCAGCACCTACAACCCATAAACTAACCCACTCACTCAAGACGTGGTGTGGAAGGTGCAGAATAGCCTGTCTCAAAGCTCTAGCTTTCACTTGAGAAAGTATTCTGCTGTACATCTCAAGTATTTAAAAGCACACACGAAAAAAATCAAGTCCAGCACAAGCACAGAAAGCGACACAGCAGTCGTTTCTTCCAAAATACTACAGATGTCTCACTGTCACATCAGCTCACATCCCAGTGTCACTGAAGACTGCCGTTACTGTGATTGATCAGGAAAGTCTTCTCTGTCCTGAATTATTTAGTTATTACTAACTAAGCACAGTGTACTGCAGCTCAAGTTCACTGTAATGGCTCTCTTGAATTCAGTAGATTTGATTACTAGTCTTAAATGCAAGCTTAAGCTTTGAAATAATTCAAATACCAGATCAGAGATGCTAGTCTAACCCAGGAAGCAAGAGCTGCAACCGAAGTTTTTTCCCACTGCTCCCTCCCTTCTTAGAACAAAAGTAATATTCTGAAAAGCTACGACACTGGCCAGAAGCAACACATAAACTGACATCCACACACTGGACCATCAGGCAACCTGCTGCACTGAACACACTCAGTGAAAGCTCTGCCATCACCTCTAGAGAAATGTCAGTTGCAACTGCCTCTGCATCACACCTGATTCCCAGCCAGAAGTGTTGCTGCAGATTGCTAGGGCAGTAAGGGAAACAGCTGCCAGCAGAGTGCTTGCCAACAATGTTTTTCATCCTACAAATGCTAACGAAACAACAACCAGGTAGCACACAGCACACTGCTCAAGAACGTAATCCACCACACTCCCAAGAACACATACAGGGAACATTTTTCTCAACAGGCCTTGTGTCCAGCATGAAAGGTAGCATGAAAGCTGCTGCGCTGCAGTGCCTGACCTGAAATTGACAGCTTTGAGGATTTTTAAGCATTTCAGATCAGACTAACTTTGGTTGTATGCTACTGGAAATCCAAAATATTCTTTCAAGTATAATAAGCTTAAGAACAGCAAAATCAGAGAAAACAAAATATCAAAGAATTCTTTATCTCCTCCACGTGTCAACACAAGGCACCTAAACCTATAAACGTGACAACAGCAGCCACACAACACACGTGACTCAGTTTCAGCTAGAACTGCTTTAGCCTAACACAGCCCAAGACATCCCACTTTCACACTTCACCTGTTACTGATTAGATAGGTGGTACATACTGCAGTTCTTCCAACACAGATCAGCAAGTAACCATGTTTTCTTGTGCACAGACAAGTTACTGACAAATTATTCAACTGCTAGCAAGCAGTTATATTATCAAAATTCAATGACATTTATGCAGCAAGAGGCCTTCAGTTACGGATGACCAGGTCAAGACAAGCACACCTCTCAAATTTACTGCTCCAAGCTGAGGCAATAGGAAAGCTTTCAGATACCACACACAGTCAAGGCCACGATGCTCTGTTAGCCACTGAAAAAAGGGACACGCTTGGCCTCACCCAGGAGGCAGCTACTCGCCTACTGCAGTACTTCTGTTAAGAAGCAAATGAACAGATGAAGGGCAAACTGGCTTGGGAGTTCTTCTGGGAAGGTGCAGGGTGTTCCTCTGGAACAGCAAGCACCTCTGTATCCTTTGCTGCAGACTGTGCAGAACAGGATTTGCAGCCACACTGATTCACAAGTGAGCCATGAGCGATGGTAAGCCACTCAAGTCCCTCCAGAGCAACTGCCTGAAAGGTCCTAAGGTCCACATTAGTTTCTTCAAAGTTTCCCATTTAAGTGAAAAAAGGAAGTCTGTGAAACAGAAGGTAACTGCCACCTGGCCTGCAACATCAGAGTCAAGTCAGTCTTCCAGCACCAGGCCCAGCATTTGGCTGCATCACACTTTGCAACAGTCAGACAGCGCTTACTGAGCGCAGGTGGAGTGCAGCTCTGTCAGAGCTGGGACATTCCCTGTGAGGGAAACGGAGCACAAACCACAGCAAATCCTCCGGACATTCATGCAGCAGAGCTACAGCTGCTCATCCCCAATGCTCCTTTCCACAAAGCGAGGCACAGACAGGCAGCAGGCGTCCCACCTTGGGCACAGAGGTGGCGACAGCCGCAGGTCCACAGTTGCCATCCACACGCTGCATGAGCCTAGCGATCGCAGCTCACACCTCACCCCCTCCATTCCATGAGGGAAAGCACGGTTCCCTCACACCGGGGATGCCGCCGAGCCGAAAGCCTAACGAAGGCCTCACTTACAGACAGACCGCACGTTCCAGGCAGCTCCCGGTGCCGCGACCCCCGCCGCAGCGCCCCGAGTCCCCAACGCCGAGCGGGGCCGCCGGGCGCGGCTTCAGAGCAGCGCCGTGAGGGGCGCTCGGCGGCCCGGCCCGGCCCCTCAGGGCGGCCCCGCGGCCTAGCGGCGTCCCGCGGCCTCCTCCCGCCCCCCGGCCCTGCCCTGCCCGCGCTCACCTGCCGGACCCGGTGCAGAGCATCGACGAAGCCCTCGGGCTTGATCCCCACGGGCGCCGCGCTCTGCCCCTGCGCCAGCTCCGCCATGACACGCGCCCCGCGCCCGCCCGTTGACGCCGCCGCCGCGCCGTCCCGCCGCTCCGCCCGGGGACCCGCACCCGGAAAGGGAAAGAGCCCCCCACTTCCGCCGGAAGTGGGCCGGGGAGGCGGGGCCCGGGGCGGTGCGGGAGGGGCGGTGGGAGGGGGCGCGGCCGGGTCTGGTGCGGAGCTTGGTGCGGGGCCTGGGGGCGGCGGGGAGCGCGGGCTGCCCGTCCGAGCGGCTCCACGCGTGCACCTGAGCAGCGGGCCGGGCGGGGCCGGGCCCAGCCATGTGCGTGCAGCCCCTCCCGGCTCGGGCTGCTCAGAGCCCCGCCTGCAGCCTTGGGCACCTCCTGCTTTGGGGCACGCACAGCAGTACAGGGCCGCGCTGCCCTCTGAGCAAACAATTTCTTCTTTATATCTAACCTAAAACTACTTTTTTTTTTTTTTTTTTTTTTTTTTAAATTTAAAACCATTATCCCTTGTCACGTTCCCTGCTGACGAGTCCCTCCCTGCTTTCTTGTAGGCACTGCAGTGAGGTCTCCCAGAGCGTTCTCCAGGCTGCACGCCCCCAGCACTCCACTGTCTCCATGCAGAGGTGCTGCAGCCTCTGTGCATTCTCTTGCCCTGCCCTGGACATGCTCCAGGAGACCCAAGGCCAGGCTGGATGTGGCTCTGGGCAGCCTGGTCTTGTGGTTGGTGACCCTGAACATAGCAGGGGGTTGAAACTGGATGATTGTTGTGGTTCCTTTTCAACCCAGATCATTCTGTGATTCTACGACTCTTATGATCCGTGTCTGTGGCCCCCAGAGGTGAACACTGCTCTAACAGCACCCGTATCACCCCAGAGCCAGTTTCCCAAAGCTGCTGGATCAGAGTGTTAAATTCAACAGTGAAACCACGATCCAAATGTTGAAAGTTCTGGTTGCTCTCCTCGGCTGTTCTTTGCTCTTTTCAGCGCTGTGTGCTGTGCGAATACCAACATTTTCTCTTCTCACTTCATTGCAGATCTCAACCCTAAGCAAAAAAAAAACCCTGTTTATAAGGGGATTAGGAACATGGCTTGACAACAGAAGGATTTATAACAACCGGGTGCTTGCATCTGCATCACCAACATCTTTCATCTGTGTTCTAGTGCTTGGCAACCCTGCCCACAGCAAGGTTGGAGACCGATGACCTTTAAAGTCCCTTCCAACCTACACCACTCTGTGATTCTATGAAATGATTCTATGATCAAGGCAATTTCTGCAGTCATGGTAGAGAGCACTGAGATCTTCATTTCTCACTTTCTCATCTCGCTGTTTTCCTGTGGCAGGGATGCTCCAGGTGCCAGCTGCTTGGCAAAAGGTGTTTTGGTTGACCCTGGGGGACACGAGCAAGATGTAAATCTCTGCAGACAGAGGAAGATGGAGCCCAGCAAAGCAGTAACAAGACATCAGGCAGCAATTCAAAAGGAGGAAATTACAGGCCTTAAACACTTCCAGAAACAAATTTCTGATGTAAATCTTCCTTTTGAAGAAAAAAAGAAAGAAAGAAAGAAAAAAAGCAAAAGAAAGGAGTGTTTCTATACCTCCATCACCCTTCTCCCCCCACTGTCTTCACTCCAGAGACACACACACCTTCACACACACACGCACTGAAATTAGTTGTGACAGCTGAAATTCTCTTCTCGTTGGACGATGTTTGACAGGGTACTTAAAAAAAGAGAGGAGAAAAAAAAAAGAAGAAAAGGGAAAGTGGTTTGGTGTTGCGTGGGGGAGGCGGAGGGGGGCGATGGGGTGGGGGATTTCAAGTGATACAAGGCGCATAATTCAGGCTTCTTGGATTGCAAAAGCCCCTCTTACCTAAAGGGCCTGCTGCCTTTATTTTTATCCAAATGGCTCAATTACTGCAAAGCCCCACAGAGAAAATTATGGATGTTTGCCTCTATTTTTCTCCCCTTGTCTCGACAACTGTAGATATTTTGTTTTGCTTCTTTCCATCTCTTTTTTTTTTCTTTTTTTTTTTTCCTTTTGGTGCTGATGGGTGCGGGGGCTGGAGGGGGCCGGGGGTAGGGATGGGGATGGATGAAAGACACAGGGGATGGGCATGGCATGTGGTGGCCCTGCCACTATTGCTCCACCTGTTCCTGTCTCCATTTCCCACCTTGCACCTTGCACCTTTTGCTCCTTGCATCCCCCTCGTCCTCTCTCTCACTCTCACCTTTCTCTGTGTCCTCTCCCCCTTCCCTCTCCCTTCCTTCCTTCCCCCGAGTGCCCCCTCCCTGTGCCTCTCAAAGCCACCATAATAGCAGCTTGTTTGGCACTTCACTTGGTCTCAATGAGAAAATTCCCCCCTCTCCCTCTTTTTGCCTTCGTTATTTCCAAACCCTGCAATAGCTCCTTTGCTCGGGGCTGCAGGAAGTGCCCATTTTTCAACATTTTTCTTTGGCTTATGTTTGTCATCCTCTGAATTACCGCACCGGGGAGTCCAGTCAGCCCGACACCGGGCCCTGCTATTCACGCCTCTCCTGCTCCTTGAGATCATAGAGGGAGAAATTAGTTATTTATTTCCAGCACCGCTGTGGTGCCCTTTCCAGCAGAAGTGTTTGTTTTGATTGCTGGCTGCAGAGCCAGGAGGAGCCAGGATGGAAGAGGGTCCCCAGCACAGTGAGGCCCTGCAGGTCCAGGCCACTTTGTCCCATGGGGACACCTTGTTGTCCCCGGGACAGTTGTACTGCAGTATAACAGATCCAACATGGTGCTGGGGACGCCGTGCTGTCCACGTTTCTGTCCTCAGGTCAGACATGTCATGGCATAAAGGATCCCACATGGGGAGCATCTCACCCCAAGCTTGTTCAGACGACAACCTGGGAGAGCAGGGAGAGGCTATGCAGCTTGGGAGGGAAAATCCTGCTGCAGCACAGCCCGTGGTCAAGGAGGTCCCACCCCCCCTTGCTGGGTGCTGTAGCTTGGCTTGGGTGCACCAAGGGTAGGGCAGCAGCAGTGGTTCATATCAACGTCACGTTGTCCCAACCCAGTATAAGGAACCCAACAAAGCAAGGATTTTCCCTGCTATGGGAAGGCTGAGATGCAGTGGGTTGCACTAGTGGGTTGCACTGCTGGCACCTGTGCAGGTCCAGCTGGACAGGGTGCCACCAGCCTTGATGTGAAGGACATGACACATAGCGGCATCAGGACAAGGGCCTGGCTGAGCAGGGAGCTGCAGCTTTAAAGCAAGAAGAGGAGCAGCAGGAAGAAGAAAAATTGGCCCAGTAGGTAGACCTGCTATTTAAGTGCAGCGAAGAAGCAAGCACAGAGAATTACAGGAGAAATGATAGTGCCCTGACAGCTGCCATTTCCCACCACAAGTCTCCCCTAATGGAGTCCTAATGTAGTGGTGGGCTCCTCGCTGACAGCCCAGCCCCAGACAGGGCTTGTCTTTGTGCTGGTGACAGATGGGACAGTCCGGCAACAAACCTGTAATCCTCTGATTTTTGCCGCCTCTGTTTAACCCCTTCTTCCCCTGGCACGGCTCACTGCCCAGGTGTGCATGGAAACCTCCTGCCCCACTGCAGGGTGCTGGGTCCTTGTGCTCCAAAGCATGGATATGGGGAGCGGATGGCAACCTGTGGATGCCTCCCACATCGCTTGGTGGCTGTGGGCAGGTGGCAGAGCTCAGCATCGGGACTAAACCAACACTGCAGCGTGGCTCCCTGTGAGGAAAGTAAAAAGGCAGAGCCTCTGCTGGCTGCATTCCCTGCATTGCCCTGCCTGTGTGACATTTATGTGTGATTCAGGCAGGTGAATCAGTGCAGGTGTGCTCATCAGCGGGGCTCTGGGCTGCCTGCCCAGCACGGTGGCTGTGGGCTGTGCCACCAGCCACAGGGGATGGCAGTGTGAAAATCTGCCAAAGTTTTCTGGCAGGAAAAGAAATACTGCTCTGGGAGCATACTGAGATGTGCTGAGGGCTAGCAGGATGGATGGATGGAGGATGCTGTGGCACAGGGGACGCAGGCAGAGGCATACTCTCTCCCATGGGGATGCAAGGGGAGAGATGAAACACCTGCGGATGTGTTCTCCACATATTTCACAATGATAGACCCAAAGCGTCCCTGGGGAGGGATTTTTGGATGCTCCATTAGGCAAAGGGTCAATCCCTTCCACCTCAACCCCATCACAGAGCATCTCCAGCAAGCAGCATCATTGCCCCAGAGCAAAAGCTCCCCATCCTGACTCCCCCAGTGAGCCCCCATCCCACACCCCTCCTCATAGGGCTGGTCCCATGGACGATAGGTCTCTGAACACCCCTTGCCCCAAAGAGCCCAGTGCTGTGGCAGCATCCCACCCTCCCAGCAGGAGAGCAGCAGCAGTGTGCGCAGGTACTCAGCACAATTAGCCAACAAGTGGCTGTTTTGTGAGGGATTGTTGCTGATGTGTTTTAAGTGGCTTTCTGAGTGGAAAATGTTAGGCGTTGGAGAGGATGGCAGACAAAGGGGGGGATGCATTAGGTTTTATTGGTCTGGTTTGCACACATCTGACATCACTCTATTAAGCAAGTTCTGCCCGGCTTTAGGGGAAAATGAAAGATAAAGCAAGAAAAAAGGGGCTGAGGGCATGGGGCGGGGGGAGCACCAAGGATTCAAACAGGCAAGTGGGGGGGCTTAATAGCAGGAGACACTGCAGCAAACTGTGTCAACCAGATGGGACCCGGGTGCTGCAGGAGGAGAGGGGAATTAGCCAACCCGCGCTTTGTTCCAGCAGAAAGCACGGCCCTCTCCCCCCAGGAGCTGCCTACGTGTGATATAATACAGCCCCTTTCAGCTGCTAAGCTGGCCAAGGACAAAAGTCACCGATAAATAGCGAGAGGGAGATGCTGAAAGCAAAAGGCAAAGCTGGCGAGGGCCATGCATGCTTGTTGGGCTGCCCAGCCCGTGAGCATCATGGGGACCTGTGCCAGGCACATGGTGGCAGGGCTGGGGGTGACACCATGGATGGTGCTGGCAGGGCAGCAGGGCATGGGGGCACACTGCTAGCCCTGTTTTCTCTGTCCTGATCCCCATAATGCTAACAGGGATGGAAGAGTCCCCTTGGGGATAGGCTGGAGGGTAAAGTCCCAGCCCTGTCCCAACCTGCTGCTTGGGGATGTTCAACCAATGTGATCATCGACGAGGCACCATGCACCACATCATGGTTAAAACACCAAATCCTCCCCCAGCCTCAAGAGGCACAGGCCCCTGCCCCTGCTTTCCCTGCAGCCTTAGCTCCAGCATCTCGTTTCTTCCTTTGCTCCCCTACCTGGCAGCTGGACACAGCTCCCTGGGAGCCACTGACATGTGCTGCAATAAGGAAAGCTCAAAGCCCCTGCTCTGAGCTGAAACCCAATTCAGAGTGGAGGGGGTAAGCACTAAACCAGGCATGGTGTCATGCAAACAAGCAGAGCCCCATCCCTGTACCCTCAGGGTCTCATGGAAATACCAACTGCACCTGACCTGGGGGAGGTGCTGGGTGCCGGGGTCAGGGAGCTCAGCTGGGACACTGAGATGGGCCAAGGGAGCGCTGGGGACCTCGGGATGCCCCTTGCAATGCTGAAGGGCTGGGGCCAAAGTGCTTTTGCCAAGGGGAGGTAAAACCAATCGATGAGCTGTGACATGCTGACCCTGGTGCGAAGGCATAAACTTTTAATGCATGACAGTAAATCTGAGAGTGGGACATAGGGCAGATGGCTGGGGAGTAGGGCAGGATGTGAGGGGATGAGGAAAGAGTGGGAACTCCCAGACATGGGACCCAAAGGCTAACATGGGATGGGCAATGCCTCTACCAGGACAAAGGCGTCCCAGTGGCTGAGTGTAACTCCCCAGCAGCCCCTGTTCCAGTGCACATGCCGTGCTCTGCCATTGGGTCACTGGCCCGGCGGTATCCCAAGGTTTCCCCAACCCCACTGTGCCATTCAGTGCACAGGGATGGGCCAGGTCTTGGTTCTCAGCCCTCATCCCCTGCAGACCCAGTTACCAGCAGCTAACATAAAATACCTGTCCTTTCCCAGCCCTTTCCCACTGCTCCACTTTGGTGGGGGGATGCACCAGGGAGGACCCCCTGGCCATTGTGATGGAGTGACCAGATGGATGCTGGGCAGCAGATCTGTGGGTTCCTTGTCTGCCCCGAGCTGGCCGCGCTTTGACGCCCTGTCCCCCTGGGGCAGCCTTTTGTCACGGGTGTGCAGAAGGGCCCCTGTGTCCCTCTGATCCCTGCCGCCCCCAGCATAAAGCTGGCTTTCAGGGACCTCCACACCGCTGTTGGGAACCTCCCAGGGAAGGAGCAAGGGAGCTTCTTGTTAAACGGGCACACACAAAGCCACCTTGTTAAGGGGTTTACAAAGGCGACCATCTCCCCCTCGCCTGGGAAGCCAGCATCTGGCGGCTCCCAACCTCACCAGAGGATGGCTTTCCCTTGGAGAGACACAAACACTGCGTAGCTGTGCTGCGCTGCAACTCTGTGAGCTGTGGGATGGGCCCCTTTAACCATTTGGAACTGAATCTCCAGAGGGAAATTGGAATCAAACACCCATCACATGGAGTGCTCTGATTTGCCCTGTAGCACAGCATCCTCAGTGCAACCTGCCCCAAACTACATGGGTGGTTTTATCCCCTCCATTAGGAAAGGTGGAGGTTCCCTCCCATCCACCCTGCAGGTAGGGACGTGGAGTCCCAGCAGGTGACAGGGACAGCAAACCACGGGTGTCCCCACTGCCCTCCCATTTCCCTGCATGGACCAAGGGATCCCATTTTCCACCCAAAGAAATTAAAGTTAGGCACAACCCCAGCAGCCTCCTTGTTCCCACCAGTTCTGTCCTAACACCCATCTGTTCTTGTATTGCAACAAAATCAATGGGATCTTTGGCACAACCAGCATGGGTTCTGACATGTTCCTTGCCATGGTGCCCCCCAAGCTGTGCAGACAGCACCCGAGGGTTCCGCACATCATGGTGGCTCCATCCGACCCCCCAGGACACACTGCCCAACCCTGTGTGTTTTTCAGAGCTGTTTTTAGCAATGCTCTCTCTAAAAATCCACGTGCATATTAAACCTTAAACCCAGTAATTACCTCTACCTCCAGAGAAACAAGAAAATTGATTTTGCCATAGTGATGCAGCAGGCTGCAATAGCTGGCGCTGGCTGGGCGGCTTTTAAAAGTCGGGTCCAGGCAGACATGTAACAGAGTGCTGGGAGCTGAGCTGCCCTGGGCTGCCCCTGCCTTCTCCTGCTCCCCCCAGCTCCAGGAGTCCCCACTGGAGCAAACTGCCCTTGAGCACACCTGTGAGTGCCAAACAAAGCCAACTCAGCAGCTAGGAGCTCATTTGCCTCTGCTTTTCCCTGCAGCACATGCTTGCCTCTCACCCACACTTGCAGGTGGCACTATAGGGGACCACATCCCTCCCAGCATTGTCCTCGCACCCTCCTCCTCCTCCTTCTCCTTTCTGCAGAGATGACACCCCTGGGGAACAGGACTGGAGGACATGTCACCCTCTCTGCATTGAGAAAGCAAACACGCACTGCCATGCCCATCTGTGCTGCAAGGTCCTTTGAGTGGTGGTGCCACACCGGGTGCACGTTCTGCACCGGGGAGCCCCTGGGCCACCTCTCTACAGGGCTGAGGGTGGTGGCTGTCCCTTGCAGTAAATTGGACTGCTGCAGCTTTAAAGAGCCACGCGTGCTCCTTGGCTTGCTGCAGGGCCGGTGGCAGCAGGGAGAGCCGAGGACACCTGCGGAGATCCTGTACAGCTGGGGAAGATTAGCCTTTTCCACTAGACAAGACCCATTACCATGTTCCAATATACCATCACTTCCGCTAGGAGAGCCTGCAGATGAGATATCGATTGCGGTGACCCTGGACCAGCCCTTCCCTGGAGCCTGGCAGGGTTGCAGAGCAGCCCCATGGCACGTGGGCACATGGTGGCTGGTGCCCAACAGGAAAGAAGGGTGTAGATGGGGTGTCCAAAATGTCATCCCATGATAGCTCTGCTGGGGAGCTCCTGGGTGGTTTGGGTGCGCTGCACTGCTCGCCCTACCATTGAGCAGAGCAGCATGATGCTCAGCACCGCAGGGATGGGGGGATGCTGGGAGAAACGGCATAAGCATAGGGATGGGAAGGGCTGATGGTAATTAAAGTGGTACAGCACTTGAACATAGACTTTGACTCACATCAGCCCTACATGGCCGTGCTCAGTGCAAAGGGCAAGTGGTTGGTAGGGTGTCCTCTACCCTGCAATCCCATGACTTCCAAGAGCCCATTCCCCCATGGAGCTTGCACCAGGTCTGAACTGGCTTTTCAGTCCTGCCACGCTCTGCTTTCCCACCGCGCTGCCTTTCCCTCCCTGCTCTTACACCAAAAGCACTCAGGACAGGTCACAGTCCCATGTCCTCACCTTACAGCAGAGAGCAATGGGGACAGCATCTCCCAACACCCCATGGGTGTCAGACAGGCTCCACCAGCCCAGAAACCCATTCATCCCCCTTTCCTGTCAGCCCTCTGCTGCTTTCTCCTCCCAAGATGGTAGCTGCCAGTAATAGCAGGGAAAGTAACATCCAAGCTGGGAAAATAACATGTTATTTTCCCAGCGGTGATGTCAGAGCTTGTCATGCTCGCCAGCTCGGCAGCAGGGCACGCCTGGACGTCCCCATGCGGCCATCGAGGCTGGGGCTGCACAATGTCATCCCTTTGGATGGCAGAGGGCAGGGGACACTGACATTGGGTTCATCCCAGAGTCCATCCCCATCCTTGTAGCACAGCAGGTGGGATGGGAACATTTTGCTTTCTATCCCCACAGTGCAGCCTTGGCACCGTCGGTGCCCAGCTCCCAGTGCTGTCCTCAACCCCTTGCTGAAACCCTCGAGAGGTTTCCACCTCTAACCAAGCTTTAGAAGGTTCTCCCCATTTCCCCTTCCCTGAACCTCATCTCCCTGTGCCAAAATGAAGGCAAAAGAGAAATAACCAAATCTTCCCAACCACGCGGGGTCGGGGCTGTCCCATCACACTGCCTATGGGACACCACGGCTCCCCATTCCCAATGGTGACATCGGCCAAGCAAGCATCCTTCAGCAGCTCTTCATCTATCACAGATTTATTTTCGTCCCTCTGTCCCACCAATTTCTTCCCCTGTAACAAAGGCATCACCTCCACGGGACGGAGTTCCAGTTACAAATTACCGCCACAATTAGCGGCAGCGCTTTGAGAAATTATGAAGGGGAGAGGGATGCCTGAGTGCCATTGATTGCTATTCATCCTGCTTTGTGCTGACCTTGCTCTGGAGACGATGATATTCCTTCAGCCTGGAAACCAGATTAAAAAAAAAAAAAAAAAAAAAAAAAAGAATAAATTAATTGTAAATTAACAGTAATAACACACATTTCCTTTCAATTAATTTAAGCAGAATGAGGGGGCGTGAGGAGCAGGCGTTTGTTAAGGCCTGTACAGTTTAATTATGTTTTTTTTTTCTTTTTTTTTTTCTTTTTTCCATGAGATAATGTAATTAATTTATCTCAGAGGGGTGGGGGGACACTGCGTGTTGGGGAGAACAAAGCAGTTAACAGGCAAGGGAAAAATTAAGAGCCCATTATGTAAATGCAGCATGTTTTACAGCATTTAAGTTGGGGGGGAAGCATGAGAAACAAGTAAAATAAGGAGGAGGGATGCACGGGAAGGCTGTAATTAGGGGAAGCTGTCAGTGGGAGGCAGAGGCTCAGGGCAGGAGATGGGGGGCACCGGGACCCCCCCGCACCGACCTCAGCGCGTTGATGTTGATGAAGCCGGTGGCATCGGCGGGCTCGTAGTCCCCCTGCACGTCCATGCTATGGGGAGAGAGGGTGTCACCGCCTTGGGGACGCAGGGGACACTTCGTCCCGGTGCCCCACACGTCTCTCCAGGTGATGCCTGTCCCTCCAGGTGACGTCTGCCACGTGTCACCCTTGCACCTGGTAGGGATGCTCCATCCCAGCCCGGTCCCTGTCCCGCTGGTGCTGCAGTACCAGGCACACCCCCATCCCACTGACCCCATCTCTACTGCTTTCATCCCCCAAACTCATTTCCCAGAATCTGCAAACCTTAAAAAAAAAACAAAAAAAAAAACAAGAAAAAGAGAAAAAAAAGAGAGAGAGGGAAAAAAAAAAAAGAGTTTACAATGATTTTACCTCCCCTGACGGGCTACAGAAAAACCTCTGTGCTTTTATTTTTGCTCATTCGAGTGGTTCTGACCTGCTCTATAATTACGTTACTTTCTACCTACTGTGCAGAGGCATTTCCACACAGCTCTGCCTCTCACAGCTTTCTCTCGGGTTCCTGTGACGCCGTCACTCAAAGGCTTTCAAACCAGCGATGTAGAAATCAAAAAGAAAAGGAAAATGGTTGGAGACGCAGGGAGAATAAGTGCCCCTGCTTTTCTCTCCTCTCTCTTTTCCCTCCGTCCCACCCCCCTCCATCCTCCTTTTTTTTTTTTCCCCCTCTTTTTTTCCTTCTTTTTTTTTTCTTTTTTTTTTTTTTTTTTACTTTATTCATTTAATCTCTCCAAGTGAGAGCGTGGAGCATAATGAAGGGTTGGGACGGATTATTAGGAGCTGTTGATTTTGAGGGGGAGGGAAGGGGGAAAAAAAAGCCAGAGAAGAGAAAGAGAGAAGATAATTTGACATTTACTCCGACTGATCTAAACTCATTCGGGTGTATTTATGGCTTATAAAGTGTTTAGAGAGATTGAAAGGGGTTGAGGGAGGGCTGGGGGGAGCGAGAAAGCGAGAGAGAAAACAACACGAAGGAAAGGGAAAAGCTGGAGGAAAAATAATATTGACTTCAAAACACAGCTCGTGCTTGGCTGGGAGGAAATTGTGCTGTACATCGTGGGTGGGTGGGGAGGTGGGTTGGGATGGGATGAGGCAGGATGGGATGGAGTGAGGAGGGATGGGACAAGATGGGACAGACCAAGCTGGGATGGAATGAGATGGGAAGGGGTAAAATGAGATGGGATGGTACAGGATGAGCTGGGATGGGATGGGATGGTACAGGATGAGCTGGGATGGGATGGGATGGTACAGGATGAGCTCAGATAGGATGGTACAGGATGAGCTGGGATGGGATGGAATGGTACAGGATGAGCTCAGATGCGATGAGACAGGGCAGGATGAGGCAAGATGAGATTGAATATGATGAAAGATGAGATTAAATGGAATGGGATGAGATTGGACAGAATGAGACAGGATGGGCCCCTCATTGCCCACTCACCTCACCAGCTCCTCATTGTACAGTGAGTGTGGGGACTCCCTGCCCAGGACGTAGACCTGGCCCTTGAAGACAGAGACACGCACAGTGCCTGCCACTGCCTGCTGTGAGCGTGCGATGCAGTGCTGCAGGAACTCACACTCAGGGCTGTACCAGAATCCTGTGGGCAGAGACACCATCAGAATGGGGTGGAGAGGCTGGGGAGCCAGGAGGACGTGGAGGGTGACCCCAGTGAAGGCTGTTCTGCAAGGAAGCCATCGGGTAATTTTCAAAGGAAGGGATGCAGTCTTGGGGCTGGGAGAGGGAAACAAGGTGCCAGGATGGGATGGTTCAGTTCTGAGCAATGGGGATTTGTGCACATCCTTGAGAGGAGATGGGAATCCTCTGCTCACTGAAAGGCACTGTGGGCATTTTCCTCCTGGCTCTGCTGGATGCAGAACTTCTGCACGTGGAAATGAAAAGCTTTATTAAGTTATCATAAAACCTTCACTCAAAGCCCGGCATCCTGAGAGGGTTGGCTGGAGACAGACAGGTGGATGGATGGACAGGCAGACAGACGGACAGGTGGATGGATGGAACACGTTCTATAGGATAAGTGTGGGCTTGGAGGGACCCGTTTGCAGCCCCCAACATAGGCCTGAGATGCTGTTCCCTGGGTCAGGCAGGAAGGGAACTGCCCTGTTGGGATGTGGTGCCCCAGGGGCAGCCCCAGCCCCGCTCCCACGCTCCCTCCAGCTATCACTGCCCAGGGCTGACCCCAGGGCTTTATCGTGCTGCCCATCGGAGCACGCACATCCGTACATCCCAGCAGGCTCAGCTTCCTCGACCATGTCTAGAGTAACAGGGCTCTGATTTCCCTTGTGGGTCCCAGCCCCCAGCACTGCGTCACAGCCCCCAAAACGCAGCCTTGGGGAGCAGCCACCGGTGTGGTTGGTGGCATTGCCATCAGTGAGGCCACAGCAGGCACTGAGAGGCCATGCCCTGTGCACATCTCCTGTTGCTGAGTGGGATAATTACCTGGGGAGGCCCCCAAGACCCGGAATAAAGCCTGGGAGATGGAGACGGAGATAGAGCGGGGAAGAGAAAGAGCCCATTCATGGCCCTCAGGTCATCCCTGGGCTTTATCTCCCCATCTCCCTGCTGCTCTGCTCACACTGGTGCCCTCTCACCTTTCTTTTCCCAGCTGGGATTCAGGCTGAAGCCATTAAGGAAACGAACCTGAGCTTTTGTTGGCTGCCTCCACGCAAGACAGGATTGGGGCATTGTGCATCCTTTACTCTGGGATCTCCTTTTTGGGATATAACTGATGCTACGTGGACTTGAATGCAACAGACACTTGGATGGTTCAGTGCTGAGCCCTCATCCCTGCATTCAGCATCCAGCATCACACCAAGGCATCAGCCTGAGCTCCACAGACCCATGGGGCAAACCCACCCTATGGCACAACCAAGGGGCTCAGGGGTCTCTTTCTTCCGTTCCAGCTGGGCAAATAAATCCCTCTTTTTAACAAACACACTACAGGTACAACTCTTCAAATGTCAAGGCTGACTTCAGGCTGTTGCGTCCCCGTGGCAGGGAAAAAAAAAACCAACAAATAAATCTGAGACACATTAAAATAATAACCAGCCACTTAAATGCTGCTCTGACAACTCCAGGTGCGAGGAAGCACCCCCTCCCTCCTCGCCCCCCACTGCAAACTAATTCCCCCCTTGCAGCCATCCATCCCAGCAGCCCTCCCTGCCCTAATCCCCCCCGACACCAACAATGGCATTTCCGCACCTGGCCCTACCTGCGGGACCCAGCGGCTTCAAAGCCAGTGCTGCACAAAGGGATCAATGGGGATGGGGGAAGATAACCTCTAATTGTCCTGAAACCAGGGGCTGGTGACAATAATGAGGTGTTGCAGGAAGGCCAGCTCTGAGGGCTGATGGGGCTGAGGCACCCGCTCCTATCCTGATGTAGCCCTAAAGAGCCACCAGATACCCTCAGTGCGTGGGTGAGGGTCTGCTCTTCACTTTGGGTGGAAATGCACCCTGCAGCTCTGCGAGAGGTGGGAAGAGGGGAAAGAAACCCACTGACACCTGAGCGGCCCTGTAGTCCTGTGGTTTCCCAACAGTGAGTGTTTATAAATAAATAAATAGCTGGAGGCTTCGACTGAAAATAAATAACCAACGTACAGGCAAACACAGCACTAAGTCTGCTATAAACAGCTACAGGCTGATGCAGCATCAGGGAGCAAATGGAAGCGGGCGCTGTGATTTGAGGGGAAGGTAATGGAGACTCCCACTGGTGCTCCTGGCTGTGCACAGCCGTGTCCTGCTGCAGCCCCAGAATGCAGGGGAAGCAGCAAATGGGCTCCAGAAAGGAGAAATGGGGATGGTGATGAAGGGATGGAGAATCAGTATTGTGACTGGGCAGGGTGGGACAAATCCCAACCCTGCAAGTGTTCCAGAAGCGTGGAGATGTGGCACTGAAGGATGTGGTCAGTGGACATGATGGGAATAAGTTGGGCCTGGGGATTCTAGAGGTCTTTTCCAACCTGATTCTGATTCAATGAAATCAACAGCATCGGTCTGGTATGTTTGCCAGGAGCGATCACTCATGGAAGGTGGCATCACTTCCCAGCACCCGCCATGGAGCCTATTTAACCCAAAAGCAAGTAGGGTGGGGTGGTAAGAATGCTCTCAAGATTACAGCACCTCAGATTTGGGTCGGAAGGAAACTCAAACACCATCCAAGATCACAGAACCACAGAACGGTGGGAGTTGGAAGGAAACACCATCCAGTTCCAACCCTTTCCACAGCCACATCCATCCTTCAAACACTTCCAGGGATGGGGCATCACAACTTCCTTGGGCACAAGCAACACCCCGGGGCATGAGCACACCCACCTTTTCCCCACCATCCACACCTGCACCTTGGCACCCTGTGGGCAGCAGCAGGGTCCACACGTACCATTGTACACCAGCTCGGAGAATTTCAAGCTGAGCCCCTGCTTGATTTTCCTTACTTCCCGGTCCATGGTGAAGGCCTCGATATCTAAATGCGCATGGTATAGGATCGTCCCCGCTGGGGTCTCATAGATACCTAGCCATTTTTCCAGGCAGGGGGAAAAGCAGAAAAAGAGAGAGAAACGAATGAGACCAAAACTGTCAGTAAATGACAAAAAATAATGACTTGGCTGACAGAAGGAGCTGTGGTCGAGCGCATTCAGTCCCAGCTTGCTGCAAAATGCATCTGTCATTATATTCATGCTGGGGCCGAGACAGTCCACTCCGCACCTTGCGGAGAAAATTTCTAGATTCCCCTCTTTGAAGAGGCACTCTGACGAGGCTAAATGACAGGGTTTGGGAACCGATCCCCCCACAGATACGTGCCCAACGGTCTGCAGCTGAAAACCTGTAATTAAGTGAACGATGCAGGGCGCAGGAACAGGGCTGAAATCCCCTCCTCTCCTCGGCTGGCAGGCGAGCCCTGCACCAAAATGGGGCTACCTGGGGACCGAGAGCACAACCCCACTTGGGGCTGAAGAAAGCCCCCCCCGGCTCCTTCCCCTTCACCCCTGGTTGTGTGAGGACTGGGGTTGGGATGGGACTGCTCCCTTTGTTCCATGGGTTTAAAACGTGTTTAAAGACAATGTGGGATTTTGCTCCAGGTGCATGGAAAGTGATGGGAAAGGATGGGGTTATCCAGCAGTGGGCACGGCCAGCTCTGAGGTCACAGCATTGTCCCCACCCCACTGGGCACCCACACTATGGCACAGCCCTGGGCAAGTGGCACCTATGCTGTTTTGTTGGCATATCAAATAACGAGGCTGTTTTCCTAAAAAAATAGAAATTCTGGATTTGGTCACAATAAAAGTTATAGGAATGCTGTCTCCCAATCCGTGTGCTGCAGAGAGCTGCAGTCAGCTGCGTCAGCAGGGGCTGCATCAGTGGGCATTTTGGAGCCTGCTCCTTGTCCCTGCAACGGGGCACACCTCGCTCAGTCTCCCCATTACCCAGGATCTTCAATGAAAGGACTGGAGGGGAAGAAACCCACACTTCATTCACCATCCCCCATCCCTACCAGGCATCTGCAAGCTCAGTGCCCTCCAAGATGAGAGGCCCAACGGGACTTATCCCCAGATGCTCACTGAAGCCATCCCCACGAGCACAGCCCCACACCAGGGCTTCAAACCCCAACCACAAAGCCAAGCGCACTGTTGGCACCACGAACATCCCCTCTCCTTCCCCCTCCATCCCACTTGGGCTGACCCAAGGTTCAGTTTTATGCCTCACCCCCCACCTTCATATCCCTGCCCATCGCCCACCTCCCCGCTCGCCCCATCCGTGCAATGACAGCAGCGCAGAGTCTGCTGTGCCAGGCAGGGAGGTGACAGCTGAGCTCCCAGAGACACCTTCAGAGTGACACTCACAGCCTCTCCAAGTGTCTATTTTCATCTCCCCGTGTTTACAGGAAAAGACAGAGGTGTCAGCGATGCGGGCTGCCGGAGCTGCAATCACCCCGCAATTACAACTGGGGAAGGGGGGGCAGCCACGCAGACAGCTGCTGCTGCTTAAAATTTTCTAATTTGTAAGCTCGGCTGTCAGTCCTCCTCTGTGCTGTTGGCTTTGCTGTGCTGAGTGTGGTTGGCACACGGTGCTGGTGGGATGGGACAGGTTGCAATGTTAGGACCACGCGCCTGCAGGATGGTATGCCCGAATTTCTACCCCTGGGCAAATCCTTGCAAATGAGAGCAAGGTTTGAGCAGTGAGGGCATGGAAATGTGGGGAGAGAAAAGAGAAGCCCCCAGGAAATGTTGCTCAGCTCTTTAGGCTCTCCTTCCTGCTATCTCACGCCTGATTTCATTTACTCCACTTAATTAAGCCTTCTCCGGAGACAGAAAGGTAATTTGGTAATGAGGACGGGACCAGGCACACACGGCCCCATTCCAGCCAGTCCTGCTGGCCATTTGCACCCCATATCCCAGCTCACATGGTTCCAAGACCAGCACAGCACACAGTGCACCCTCACTGCTTTGGCCTTAGCAGATCTCAGTGAGGAGACTGGCAAAAATCAGTGCCAATGCACTTTTCCCATCCTCAGCACTTGGGCTCAGGAGGTGAAGGAAAGGATAGAAGGCAGCATCAAGATGGGAAAAACTTATTTGCAGCCCCAGCTCTGTGTCTGTGCCTCGGTTTCCCTTAGTGAGCAGGGTGAGGGGGTCACCAAGGGCTACTGTATCCTACTGGGTACAAGGGTTCCCAGGAATTGTCCCTGTTCCTATGTGCAGAGCTCTCATCCACCAGCGCGCCAACGCGACAGCGATTGCTTGACAATGTCACTTGGCAGACAAACATGACAGATAAATGGGGTTTAGTGAAATTATTAAATGCTGCAAGGGTCACTAGAGCATGTCAGCGGCTCTTAAAAAAAAAAAAAGAAAAAAGAAAAAACCAATAACAACAAAGATTTTGACAAATTACTCAGCATCCAGCATGCTAATGCACACAGACGTGTGCGTGCGGTCTTGGTTTCTGGTTTTGTTTGCCCTTCTTTTGGTTTTAATTCAGTTCTACAGGTTGGCACCCCATGGTTTGGGGTCTGTCTCTTGCTGGTGCTGCACAGGCAGCAGAGCCTTATCAAAATATTTGCTCGTGCCCTGCCACAGAGGGCAAGCATAAAGAAAGGGAGCCTCTAATTAGGCATTAATGAGATTTAAGACAAAAGAGCCTGGATGAGGAGAGTGAAATGATTATGAATGGGAAATGATGACAAGCAGTCTCTGGCTCCTCAGTTCTGCACGGGGCAACTCACTGCCTCCAGAGGTTTCTGATGGAACTGATCCTAATGGGGAATCGATGTGAACCACAGCCTCAGAAAGGTATACATAAATCAAGGATTGGCTTTAACCAGGACTGGTAGCTTTGTGGTTGCATCCTCCCAGGGAGCCAGTCCATGGTGAGGAAAGGTTGGACTTGATGATCTTAGCGGTTTCTTCCAACCTTAATGATTCGACAATTTAATGATCTTTTCTCAGTGGGGACAGGTGTCACACTCAAAACCTGGGCTCTCTGGTGGCACTGGGGCTGGCACAAACCACAGCACAGGCAGCTGCGAACCCAGTGAGACATCATCACAATGGCCAAATCCTGGTTAAAAGCTGAAGGGAATAGCACAAAACCCAAACACCTGACCCCCCCTACTCAGTCCCACCAGCACATTCTCCTTTTGTGGCTGCTTTTAGGGCCAGGCTGGCACCTGCTCACCTCTGGACTTCATCCCAACAAAGCGGTTCTCCACGATGTCGATGCGCCCCACACCATGCTTGCCCCTGAAGAGGAAATAGGTGGATGGGTGATGAGGGGCCAAACCCCAAATGATGGCGTGGGTACCTCAGCACAGTGCTGGCGTCAACAGTGACCCCCCAGATGGGATGGGTAAAAGGCAGATGGTTATCCTCCTTTTCTCCTTCTCGTGGCTCTGCTCTCATGCTTCACTCGCCAACGGCAAAGCCCCATGGTGCTGGGCAAGGGGAGCAGCATGAGGGACAGCAAAGTGGGCAGCTGCTGTGTGATGGCTGAAGTCATCTTCAAACCACTTAATTAACATTTAAAAGGAGAACTACATGGAAAAGTTCATTCCTATTCAGCTCTGGAGGAATAAAAGGCAGAGGCATAGAGGAGGGTGCCAGGGACTGGGTGGCTCTAGGTAGCATTGGTTGGCAGGAGCAGGCACACAAAGGGTGCTACCCTGGTTGCAGGGCAGCCCTTAACCCTTTGGGACACACAATAAATGCAGAAGGTGTAAATAGGAGAGCGTAAGAAGTGAAAGCCTAAACACTCCCTGCTTAGTGCCAGCACTGGTGGCACGAGTGGCACAAACCTGGATCAACAAGGACTGTCCCATTGCTGCTTTGCCATCAGTGACGCCAACCCAACTCTATCCCAGCTGGGGAACACTGGGGGACACGGCAGGGGACCGCATGGCACTCACGCAATGTCATTCAGGTACACGAAGAGCTCCAGGGCAGAGCGGTGGGTGACTCCATTCCTGGTGTTGGTGACCTTCACAGGGACACCTGCAGAGGAGAGTGGTGGGCAGGATGGAGTGGCAACGGGATCCGCTCCCGGCGTCATCCCGCGCGCGTTAAATAGATGTGACAGATATGAACTCTAAATAACTTCTTAAAAAGGCATATCCAAGCTGCTGCCGGGGGGGACGAGGGGAGGGGGAACCTCCTCAGGAGAAAAGCGAAATAAATAAATAAAAAGGCCATAAAAATGCCCCCCTTCCCCTTTTTTCCCCCCCGCTCTCTTTTTTTTAGGGCCTGTGAAATTGCAACCAGGCCCTTAACTAATTGAATTTCACGCTCAGCAATTGTCTTAGGGCGCAGCACCTTCTGTCCCACCAGCCCCAGCCGGGGGGGAGGGTGACAAATGAGCCACCCGCCAGCAGGGGGGGAGACACGTCTGGAGCACGGTGATGTGCACACGTGTGTGCACGCACATGCACACGCACCCCATGGTGGGGTGCTCCATAGGAATTCACGGTTGCATTTTTACAGAAAATTTTGAAAACAGATGAAATATTTTATTTTTAGATGCTGGGTGGGAGGGAGGCAAGAGGGGTTTGGGGGGGGGGGTGGCGGTGAGGCTGAATAGCAAAAGAGGCATTTTCTTTAGCAGTGTGAAATGAGCAATAAATGTATTAGGAAGCTGACAAGGGGGCTGCGGGGCCCACAAAGAAAAGCTGCGCGGAGTTGGAGGCTAATCTCCCCTCCATCTGCCCTCCTCATTACCATTGAACGCGCTATCAGTTGCCAATCAGCGCTCAATGACTCCCTTTCTAGTCTTTATTACGAGGCGCCCGCGAGAGCCGTGTCTACTGACGGGCTCTGTCAGCTTCCCCCAACCTAAACCCCCTATTTTCCAGGGGTTTATAAACTCAGTTGTAAATTGCTATTAAATGTAAGTTGCGGCAATAATGAACCTTAAGCTGCTTCTCGCCAGGGCCCCCCCTCGGCGCCCTCCCCTCGCCCTGGCTCTTTCTATTCTCATCCTTCGCTGGGGCATTGGCCGGGGTCCGCGTGGCAGAGAGCCGACATTGTCGGGGCTGTTGTTGGTGAAAGCTGCTTAGCCTTTAAAATAGTTAATAATTAGATTAAAACTTCAAATAAATTAACTAGGGGTTGAATGGGGGCTCCGCCTCGCAGGGAGAGGATCAGGGGAATGGAGCCAGGCTCCCAGTGCTGGGGGCTTTGGGGAGGTGGTGGCCCCTCTTAACCATGGGGTGGCATGGGGACACCCATGGATGGCAGGAGTGGGAGCTCAGTATCCCCTCGTTAAGCGTGACGAGCATCAGCGTCACCCGCGTGTCCCCAGGGGCCACCTGAGTACCATGGACAGCGACAGCAGCACCCGCAGCTCCTCCATGCCTGGGGTCCCCCCTTGGCGTCACTGGGGTCCCACTGCCACAGGACTGAGCGCTGTGGGACAAGGAGCCACGGAGGATGTACCCAGACCACCCACACTAATGGAAGAAGCCCAGCATGCACCAAGGCGTGATGCTCCAAGCTGGGGTGTAGCCCGTTTTCACCTTAGCGATGCTCCAGGCTACATTTTTCACGAAGAAGCAAGATTTGGTCCTAACGTACGCTCAGTGCCAAGGGGGACCTCTGGGGATGTCTTACCCTTCTCAAATTCGATCTCCAGTTCATCTGGGATGTCCGGAGAGGTCGTTGGGTCACAGGTCTTCGTATAGAGATCAAGGGGGGCCCGATTCTGCAAAGGGAAAAGGCAAGGGACAGTTGGTGTCATGGGCACAACCAGCATCACCAGCACCCCTGAAAGCTCAGCAGGTTGGCACCCATCCCCATCCCAAAGCAACAGGATACGGCGATCACGGCACAAAGCAGCGCCGGAGCTCAGGGGGCCCTGGGAACAAAAGGGACGAAGAAATCAGACAATTTTTCCCCTCAACTTGATCTCATCTTTTTCTTCGACGCCCCCACAGCTGGAGGCGGAATAGCTGCAGAGAAGCAAGTCAGGCAGGGAAAAGTGCGACTTTTTGCGGTCAGTGCAGAATAAGCTGGGCTGCGGCGGGGCCAGAACCCAGCTTATTCCGTGCGGACCGAGAAAACGAATGAGGAGGGCTGACCCCAGCAGGTGCTCTAGTCGCATGGGCTCTTTCATGGTGTCCTCGAGGTTAATACACACAGGGGGAAAATAGAGGAACAAAGCAAAAACCCATTTCAGAGCACATCAACCTTTATGTATATTTTCCCCCAAGATTTATAGTAAAGAAGCATCTTATCTCCTTTAGAGCTGGGCCACTGGAGGCTGGGGTGATGGCAGTGAATTGAAGCACGTACCAGACGAGGGAAGAAGAAATAATAATAATAACAAGAAAAGCTTTCCGTCCTGGCAAGCAAAATGCATTGCAATTTAGCAAAGCTGAAGCATCTCCCTCGTGGCTGCTGCCCCATCCAGGTTGGGACAGCGTTGTCACTCATGCTGGTGATACTAAACTTGTGTTCCCCGTGTGACCACAGAGGGAACCCAGCAGTGCCCGCGTGCAGCCCCTGAGCTGGGAAGGGGGGGGAGGGAAACTGAGGCACAGCACAACCCAGCCACCTGCCCACACCCCCAGCTGCAGCCTCTCCCATGTCCATCTCCTGCCTCCTCACCATTGAGCAAAGAGGGGAAAACAGAACCATAGAATATCCCGAGTTGGAAGGGACCCACGAGGATCATCGAGCCCAACTTCACAGACATGTGTCTCATTTTTGGGTGGTCCTGTGTAGAGGCTGTGTGGACTCAACGATCCTTACGGGCCCCTTCCAACTCAGGATATTCCATGAATATTTTTTGCCCTCTTCCCTTGTTTTACGCAGCGCGTGCACGTTTCCCCCATGCCCCCCAAGCACACAGATTACACGGGCTGCAGATTTCAATTTTACATCATCTGCCCTCTCCTAGCCCCGATCACACTTATTAACCAGACAGACCCGCTGGAGATGATGGAAAACTTGAAGTTCAAAAGGAAAGATGGGAACCGCGAGGGGGGGGAAGAAATGGAAAGTATTAAAAACTCTTTACTAAACATTGGAAGTCAAAGTCAGGTAGTTTCCAATTTTCTAAGCCAACTATGAAAACCCCTATTAGATAAAATAACTAAATAGAAATAAAAGTGACATTTGGCTTGCATTCCATCATTACGGTGCGAGTCTGTCCTCTTTTTATTCTCTCTCCTAAAAGCACAGTTCAAATGACAAATAGTTTGTTGCAGTGTATCAATGCCTCCTATTTATCCCTCCCTGCAGGGGGGCTAGTCCTGCAATGTCATCTTTAAAGGGGAGAGAGGAAAAAAAAAAAAGAAAAAAAAGAAAAAAAAAGGAAGAGTGTGTGGAAAGAAGGGGGGGGGGGGGAAAGAAGCAAGAAAAACGGGGCAAGAAGAGAAGAAATTGGAAGCAAATGGTCCATGAAGTAAACCATGATGCAGAGCTATCGATGCCGCAAATGGTTTATTCATCCGGCTGATATTGTTGTGCCCGGGACTGAATGAACTCTTTCAGAGTGCCATATGAAGTTAAAGCAAGTAAATTTCTATCTTTCTCCGCATTAGCTGCCTCATTGCCCTTCAATCGGGCCTCACAGAGGCAGAAAATAGCTCAACCATCTGCTTTCAAATCCCTCGTTGGCAGTCTCTGGGCTTTGGGAGGGGACCCACCGTGCCTGGCACCCCAGCCACCCTCATCCTGGGCTGGGGAAGGGGACAGTGGTGACAGCACACGGCCACCTCCCAGTACCGAAGGATGGCAATGTGCCCATCACCAAAGGATGCTCAGCGAACATTTTCCACCCAGCATTCCAGACTGGGAGGGACATGGACTGGGCAGAACTATGGGGTATTGCTCAAAGATGCAGAGAGGTACTGATGCGGTAATGGGGAAGAAGTGGTGGGGGGCCAGGATGCCCTCTCCACGGTCCCCATCCTGTCATCTCTATGCTATAGGCATGTGTCCAACCTACCAGGGTTTGCTAAGCAGCAAATGGCTCCTATCCAGCAACAATTGGTGCTGATGGAGGGCTGAATGGCTGCTGATCATCCCAGCAGCTGGAGCATGTGCAGCACCAAGAGTCTGCAGCCCATGGGAATGTGGTGGTCCCATGGAGGAGGTCACTTTGAAGCTGTTGCTTCCACCCAGAGAGAGAAGAAGAGGAAGCAAAAGGGGCCATGGGGAGCAGCCAGAACTCCTCTATCCACTTGGGGAAGCCACCAGCACCTCATCAAGTGTAATTGCTCCCTTATTGCTGCCCCGTGACATTTTCCCTTCCCGTGTCACCCTGAAACAGGCTCATCCCCTACTGACACCAATGGCAATTAGCGTGCTGCAGGAGGCGGAGGGGCTGGGCAGGGCTTCCCCTCCACACACGGCCCGCCGTGAAATTTCCAATTAGGCTGCAAACACACGAGACGCCCTCAGCCCTGTAGCTGCCACCCGGCCGTGATCGATTACCTTGGGGTTCTCCAGGATCCCGGCTTCATAACTGCAACAGGCAGAGAAGGAGGGAGAGAGAGACAGAGAGATGTCACTGCACTGTAGGTCCATGGAGCTTTGGGACCAGCTCAGACCATTGCCACCACCCACGGCACGGCCACCCCATAGCAATGGGGGTAAAGGCGTGTTGTGGTTCTCCAGGAGACTCAGCAGTAACCTTGCTAGGGAACCCGGGGCTTGCAAGGACCCAAGAGACAAACGGTGCTACGTGGGACGTGGGCAACTCCACAGCTTTAGAAAAGGTGGAGATTTTGGGGCCAGCCTCATTCAGCTCATCACAGGACAGTCCAGAAGGACGGAACCAGATGAACTTTGGGGTCTGTGCCAACCCAAGCCGTTCTATGATGGGGAGCAGGCTCTTTGCTTCAGAAGCGTGAAGGATTGTGCTGGCCAAGTGTCATGCCCCACCATACAGCGGGGACGTCATGACACCATGCTCTGGGTCCCTGCCCCACCAGGGCTGTCTGCTCACCTGATGTGCATGAGGTTCTCATCCATGCTCCAGGGGGCCTTGGGTGTCACAGGCACTGGGATGCCGTGTTTCTGCAGAGGGAAGGGGAGAAGTGCTGAGCAAGTCCACAGGGATAGCCAGCCTCCAGCACAGCCTCCGTGGGACTCAGCCCCATAAACACAAAGGCACAACCCCATGGGCACCAGCAGCACGGACAGCTGTGCCTCCAACCCTGCATTCCATCAGCTCCCCCTTGGGGCAACCAGGGCATCATTTAACCCAGGTGACAGAGATGTTAGAATGGATGTTGAACATCTTTTTCCAGGCCGGGTTGGCTTGTTCCCCAGCTAGGATCCTCTGACATGGGAGATAACATGGAGACGTGTGGCCCACAGTTCTTACCCCATTACCTGGACTCACTGGGCAGCTCCACTGCCCCAACCTGCTCCTACCTACAGAGCAGGCAGCACATTTGCACTTCAAATGGACCTCAGCCACAAGCTCTGACTTGCAGAGAAGGCGAAGCACAGCTCACTGGATGCAAGGGCCTCTCCTGCCCCTTCCCTCGGGGCAGCACATCTCCCAGCCTCTACCCTTTGCCATACACAGAGCACAAGGGCTGGGTTGCAGACCTCAGCCCCACCAGGGCCCTCGTTCCCATCACAGAGCCCTCCTGGATCCTGACAGAAGACATTTCATCGTCATTAATTCACGCTGAGCAATTACTGTGTTGCCCTGAGCACATCCAGGCACAGAGGACCTGCCCACATCTCCTTCTCCTGAGCATGAAGAAGGAAAACTCCCTTTTCTTTAGAGTGCTGAGCACAGCCATAGGCCAAGAAGTACTGCAAACCCTCAACCCCAACCTCTTCTCTCCGAGCAGGGCCCCAACCCATTTCACTTTCCATTTCCCCACCCCCCACTCTTTCCAAACGAAGAAAAAAAAGCAACACAAAGATTAAAAAGAAAACCACAACAAAACCCAAACCCAAAACACATGTTCCATTTTCCCTATAATAAAAACGCCGCGCTCTTAATAACTCCCCTATTTGACAATTTGTTTGGCAACATATGGAAAGCTCTCGTAAACTCGCCCCTTCATAATACACCAACAGATGGCAAACACAGTCCTCAACGCGCAGCCCCGATGTGCTGCTCTGAGCTCCCGTGGCCCCACACCTCACCGTCCCCGTGCTGCCAGGCAGCCTGGATGGCAGCTATTTAAAAACTGAAGCAATTTTCTGGTGTATGCACAGAGCTGCCTTTTCCCTTTTGATTGATTGAGCCGAGTTGTCAAGCATTTCCGTGCAGTCGCTAAAAAAGAAAGGTACCCTGGTGGGCACGTAAAAACCTGATGCAAAACTTCTAATGTGTTTTATTGCAACTTGTACTTCAAAAAGGAAGGGACAACAAAGAGGAGTGTGTTTGCTTTGTCTGTTACACAAGTCATTGAGCTGGGACCCGTTTACTTGGGAAAATGGGTTACAAACAGCAACTAGGTAATTATGAGAAAAAAAGAGAGAAATATAGGAGAAAAAAAAAACAACACCCCAGGAGAACTCAGTGGGGTGCTGCAGCAATGCTGTGTGGGTCTCACTGCCATTGCCCACATGGTGTGGTGAGCATCCCACATCAGCATCCCATTGCTCCTACCTGGGCATACTCCATCAGCTCACGGCGCCCAGGGAAGCGCTGGTAGAACTGAGGCATCCTCCACGGTGCGATGACCTGGAGGCAAGCAGAAGCATGAGGCTCGCTGCCCTCTGCCCCCTGAACCCCTCCCCAGTTGAAATTCAATCTCTCCTTGCGATGGTGGAGTAACCCAAAACCCTGACCCTCGCAAGGTGCTGGATGCCAGGGGGAAGCAGGCAGCATTGATCATCCAGCAGCTGCCACTGCGCTGTTTGCTCAGCGGCCTCGTGGTGTTTGGGGGAAAAACAGATCAATTAAGGATCATTACGGCCCCCCCTTAAATACCAAAACGCAGCTCGGTGCAGCTGGCAGCTTGTTAAGGAGAGCTGTGTCTGTGTTAAAGCAGAATTCCCCAGGTGGGCTGGGTTCTTACCTTGATGCTGGGGCACAGCGCATAGCAGCTGAGCTCAAAGCGCACCTGGTCGTTACCCTGAAACACACAGGGAGACATTGAGGGGCTGCCTTGGGGCAAGTGCCCCCTCCCCAACAACCCACAGGAGCCACATCCTTCAGTCCCTTCAGGGTGGGGGACTGCTTTGGAGCTTTGTCCCTGGCACGGCACGCATGCAGTGGTGCACATGGACACAGCCACGCACATGTATGTGCATGCAGCCCCCAGGATGATGCCGTGTGCGGTGTTGGAGAGCCCAGACACGTCCCTGCTCCGGGAACAGGAGCAAAATGCAGCAGAGAGCAAGGGAGACGTGTTTTGGGTGCAAACTGTCCCAACAGTAGGCACTGAGGTCACCAAGAGCAGCACTCCTCAGGGCTGAGAGCCCCGAAAACCCAACGTGCAGATGGACCTGGTGATCCTTAAAGGCGTTTCCCAGCCTATGTGATCCTATGAAGCCCTGATCTGAGTATTTATTTCTTCATGAAGGGAGAGGAAGACTTCACCACCCAGAAGGATGCTCTGAACCTCTCTCTATCTTAATTGGCCCATGCTGGTGGGGCACAGCTAATGAGGGCAGGTAGCTGGAAGGGGTGTCCTCCAAGGGAACAGGGCTCACCAAATCCATTTTCCCCCAGCACCAAGGGGGCGTGAGGATCCCCTCCTTCCTCTTGTCCCCAGCCTGAAGGATACATTTACAACCGGGCTGTGAGATCCCCCAGGACTATTACACACGAGCAGAGCTGACAGAGCACTCATTTCCCTTACAGGCCCAAAACACCTCCATCTGCTCCTGCAGCGGGGACACCGCAGATGGCGCGCATTGCGGATGCTGCAGGGCCATGCAGGGTCAGGTTACCCACAGTGCTGCCTGTGCCTTAATGGCTCGAGGAGGTGGGGGTCTGGGGAGCAGCCGAGGATCCCCAGGGTGGCACTGATGCCAGTGATGCCCAGGGATGAAGAGAAATACGCAGTGCCCAGGGCACAGTCAAGGAGACACTGCTGGGTGAATCAGGAGGAGGATCCAGGGGCAGGAACAGGAGGCACTGTGGCAATGGAGCTATCTTGGCAGGCGTGCCCTTCTGTCCTCAATCTCTAAGCGTGAAGATCCTCCTTCCAAGCAGGACTCTTCCACCAGGGACCCCAAACCCAACCTGCCTCACACCAGGTTGTGGGCTGCATGGGGGTTCCCTGAAGGATGGGAGGAGGAGGCCTGGGTGCACACACAGCACCCTGCAGAGCAGTGCTGGCACCTGGTGATGGGGTCACCCCGAGCACCCCTGGAGGAGATCACAGAAGATCCCAAGATGGAAGGGATCCATAAGGATCATCGAGTCCAACTCCTGCCTCCACAGATCAGGCAGTACGACAGCCGTGCCCCATGGCTTTGTCCTTTTCTGGGACATCGCGGCGTAAGTCCTGCGTCCTTCTTGGCCGAGAATAAAGCAGGAGGGCAGAGCGGCCGCAGAGCATCCCTCCCCGAGCATCCTTCCCACGGTCTCTGGCTGCCTCTAGCGGCAAAACCAGAGCTCTGCAATCCCACCAGCACTCACCAAACGCCTCACCGCGCAAGCACGAGCAGCCAAGGCCCGCCCCCAGCCCCTCACCTTGCCTGTGGCCCCGTGGGCGATGTACCGGGCTCCCTGCTCCTTGGCGACCTGCACCAGACGGCGGGCGATGCAGGGCCGGGCTAACGCAGTGCCCAGCAGGTAGCGGTCCTCATACAGTGCATTAGCCTGCACTGCTGGCCAGATGAACTCCTCCACAAACTCCCTGCAGACATCCTGGATGTACACCTGAGGGGATGGAAGGAGCACTGGGATGGAGGGCAGCTGAGGATGCAACCAGCTCTCATGGGAGCTGTGCCACAGGCTGTGCCTATGCTAACCTACGGGGATGGCAAGGTGAGGGGATGCTTATTCTCCCCTTTCCTAAATGGTGCCAAAAGATTTAGGTGCCAGTCCCCTGGGAAAGGGACTGGGGGATTCTCAGAGCTCCTCGTGGTACCTTTTCAGCCCCTAGTGCCAGTGCTTTCTTTCGGGCTGCATCAAAGTCTTCCTTCTGCCCAATGTTGGCCTAGAAAAGTGAGAAAAGCTTGGTTGGATGCTTGCACGAAACCAAGGGCATGTCTGGTCTGCATGGACCGGGCTGGGCTTGGAGCCATCCAGGATGAGCAGGAGGAATTCCCTCCATCTGAGCTGGCATTTTGGGGCCACACTGCCCTCTGCCAGCCCCTTGGCTCTGCCCCATTAACAGTCATTAGCCAGCAAGGACAAGCAGTGCTGCACACAGACAGGGTGACACTCACCAGTGCTCCAAGCACCCCGCACATCCCCATTGTGCCCCTACATCCCCACACCCACCCCCAGCAGCCCCCAGGCTCACCAGGAAGGCGATGACAGTGTAGCCCTGCTCCTTCAGCCACACCAGAATGCAGGAGGTGTCCAGGCCCCCACTGTAGGCCAGGACCACGGTGTCTCTGGGTTCAGCCATCTGTGCACTCCCTGAGCACCCTGCAAAGTGCGGGGCTGAGCTCAGCATAATGCAGGCACTGTGCTTGGGCACGACCCGGCACATCCCAGCCCCACTGGGCACGAGAGCAGCACCCCCAGCCACAGCCCAAAGTCTAATTAATAGTTAGTGGGCGTTTGTCCTAATTACGCAGGAAACCTCTGCATGGGGATTCAGTGCTCCTCAGCCTTTGGCTGAGAGCATGGAGGACTTCAGCCAGCAACGGGGTGACAAAGCTCTGAGCTTGCGGGGCTCTGCAGGGGGCATTTGGGAACCCCAGGGGCGTGCTGGCTGTGGGAAGGGGCTCAGGGCTGTCTCCAAGCCAGGTCGTGGATCCAGGGCCCCACAGAGGTGATATCAGCCAATCTTTGGCCAGAGACAGCAGACACAGAGCCAGCCAAATCCCACCCTGAACAACCTCCTTGCTCTCGCCAAGTCAGCACAATCCTGCTCCTGCAAGCAGAGAACTCTCCCTGCCTGGTTCCCCAAGTGTCCTACACGTTTTGCAGCAGGATGCACTTCCCCACATTGCACCCCATGGAACATCACTCAGACCCAGCATCCCACCCTGCTGCAAGGTCTGGCTCTGCTGAAGCACAGAGGGTCTGACAGCCCCAGCTCCACCACTCAGCTCCCTCACCCTGCCGTGCAGGCAGCAGCCAGTCTTGTGCAAGCAGCATTTCCGTAACTCCCGGCGTCTGGGTGTGCACAGAGCTGGGTGTGTGCCCAGCACACTGGGCTCAGCCTTTCCTTTCCTCTCAATGGAGCATTTACAGGAAAGGCAACTTGTACTTCCCAAAAGGGACCAGACCCAACGCGATCCCGCATCTGCACGGTCCCTGCACCCCAAACCACTTCTCTCTGCAGCATTCAGCATCGCTGCTCTGCCCCGACTGCTGAGAATGGGCACACTTGGGTTGTGAGCAGCAGTGGATGGAGCAAACACCTCTGCATTTTCCTACTCAAACACTTTGCTTTGCCCCGGGGGGGGGGGGGAGTTGGGAATCTGCCTTTTGTTTGCCCTGAGAACACATCCCAAAGCCCAGGGCCACCAGCTCCACACGCAGCGCTTGTGCTCAGCCTCTCTGTCAGGAAGGGAGAGCCTCAAAGTTTCAGCCTTATGTGACAGAAAACCAAAGCAAACAAAGCTCAGCGAAGGGGAACATCTCAGGACTTTCTCAACCTTTCTGATTACACTGCAGCAATTTCCTTGTGACTTCAGTTACACTTTGTACCGGAGAGACTGTTTTCTCTGCCCTGCAGGGACACCAAGATTTTGCTTTTAAACCGAGAGAAATAAAAGTTGGGTGGAGTGATGGTGCCTGAACAGAAAGCTGAAACCTTTGGCAAGGAGGGGAGCTGCCCTCCCCAGGCAGTCTGGCAGAGCACCCTGAGACAGCAGGGTAAGCCTTGGCGTGCGAGCATAGGGGCCCCATCCTGCCCCCAGCATCCCCAAACAGAGCAGGGAGGGCGATGGGATGTTGCCAGCTGAGGTCCCAGCTCCAGTTCATGTGAGCAGCCAAGCTGAGACACTGTCAGGTGGGTGGCAAGTGCCCAAAAACTGAGTGAGAAGTGGTTTTGGTGCTGCACAAGTGATGGGAAGGGGCTGCAACCCCCCCGTCCCACTGCTCTGAGCCCATCCCACACACCCACGGTGGGGCAGAGCTGGGCATGGATGGAGAGGGGTCAGCCAGGAGCAGGGGCAGATCCCTACAGAAAAGGGCCCCTTTTCTCCCTCACTCTCCCCTTGCTTTGCCCACACTCACCTGCTCCTTAGGACCGCAGAAACCAGCTGCCCTCAATGCTCCAGCCCAGAGTCCAGCATCCTCCTCCTCTTCCTCCTCCCTTATAGCCAGGCGGGGGCAGGCGGAGCTGCCAAAGGACTGTCCCCTCCGTGGGCACCGTTCCCAGTGGAGCCCTGCCCTCTAGGTGCCTGAGGGTACACAGAGCATAGAAGTGCAGCTCACACCCCAGCTAAGACAGGGGCTTTGCCCCGTGCTGCCACTTGTGTCCCCCACTTTGCAGCCATACAGCTGCAGTGTTTCACCCCCCAAAGCCCATCAGGTGGGAAAATGAGGGGCAGAGGGCAGCTGCCCCATAGCTGCCTGACTTCCTGCCCAGCCCAGCTCTGCAGGGGAAGGAAGAATTTCTTTGAAAGCCCTGGAAATGGAGAGCTGCAGCACTGGGGGAGGTTGGTGCAAAGGGAGGGGGGGCAGAGCTGTGCACAGGGTAACACCATGCTCCCCCTGTGCATTCACTCAGATCAGCAGCAGGCCTTCCAGCATGGGAAACCAATCATCCATAGGGAGTTCTCCTTTAGGGGCACCTCATTGAGAGCACAGCACAAGCAATGGGCTTTGGCAGCTGCAACCTCACCCCAGTGCTGTGCCATCACCAAACGTGGGATCAAATGGGTTGGGGTCACTCCAACCAGTGCAGTGGGGTGGGACAGAAATGACTTTTGGGCAACAGCCTCTGCCTGCAGCACATGTGCAAAGATCTGATCCCAGCTCCACCGACTGAGGGACCCAGCACAGGGCCAGGGCTGGACATTGCCCTGCACCACTGCCACGTGCAGGCACTGCCACTTGGGCAGCCCAAGGCCAGGGAGGAAGGATGGCTGGAGGAGCTGCTTTCTTCACAGGGAAACCTTTAGTCAGAACCAAACCATAAACAACTGCACAGGAACATAATGGATTTTGAGACATACTTTGCCTTCCCTACTTGCTCCCCAGCCCAGTAGGCTCCTGCTCCCCCCACCCCCCAGACCCACTATCTGTGGGCTGATCACAGCCAAGGCTGCCCTGAACTGCTTGGAGTGTTGCAACAAACCCAGGGTTTGCAAGAGGCTGGTGGGACACTGTGTACCCCAGCAGGATTTGTCACCCTCAGCCCTGCTGAGTCAGGAACTGACCCCAGGTGAAGGCACAGGGATAGGGGCAGCGAGTTACACACACTGGGGGATGGATTCCCAGCTGGGAATAGGGTGGTGCAAGCACAGCTCTCCCCAAACACCACATCCCCACTGCAACAAGAGAAGAGATGGGAGGTGGCGCAATCCCACAGAGCTGGTGCCAGCTTCACCCCCTGCAGTCTCATCAGGAGGGAAAGAATGAGATGGAAGTGATGATGATGCCCTGCAAACGCTCTCCCACATCTGCAGGCAGAGCAAATTGGGGCATCCATGTGCCTGCAGTGAGGTGGGGATGCAGAGTTCTCTCTACCCCCAAGGACAGTGACACCCACTGACCGTGGCAGGTAGCTGGAGGGCACTTGCAGCAGTACCTGCCCACACTGTTCATGCAGTCATGCTGGCACCATCTCAGTCTGCAGGCAAGAGGAGTGAAGCCAAGCAGGAAGAACCGGAGTGCCCTTCCCTTGTACCACAGCTCCCACTGCACTCCTGGAAGCAAGCAGGTGTGGCTGAGAAGGGACACGGCACCTTGGAAAAGGGCACCCTCTGCCCTTACAGCTCCCTGGAATCACTACAGGATCCCAGCACCTTTGTTTCCATCATTATCCATGCTTAACCAGGCACTGAGCTGAAAGCAGAGCTCCTCCAACACTGGGTCAAAGGAAGCCCAGACCTCCCCAGCCTGGATTCACTGCACTCACAGTGTTTGCGTGCCAGGAGAGAGCTCATACTCAATGGTAAGTTTGCAACGGATTCAGGCAAGGAGCTCATCCTGCAGGAAGCTCTGCACAGAGCGCCCAGTGAGCCATCCTGCTCCTGTCTGAAGTCCTGAGGAAGGGGGAGTCAGGCTCTGGGCACCCCACACTCCCAACACAGCAGCCATGGTCTGGCAGGGAGGGCACACAGGGCAGGCACCTGCAATGGGGTCTCACCAATGCTTGAGCAGGATGATGGATTGGGCCTGCACAGCAGGGTGCTGTGTATCAGCAGGGGATGCTGCAAGCGTGAAACCAAAACTGGCATCCACCAACACCCAAAGCCCCTGCTCTGCATCAACACACGCATTCCTGGCCCCAGTCCCAAGGTTTTGTTTGTTTCCCTGCTGTGCCTGGCAGCAGAGTGCCAGCAGCCAAATGCCAGCACTGCGCTGAGGGCACCCGGCGCTTCCGCTCAGCCCGGCGCAGTGCTCCCAGGGAGGCCTGTGCGTTTCACAGAGCCCCTGGGAGAGAGGAATTGAATCATTGGCAGCAAATGCAGGAAGCCCTGGGAGAAATGAAGGGATGCGGGGGCTTGGGGGGTTGCATGCAGCATCTGCTTTGGGAGGGTTCTGCTGCGCTCAGCCAAGGGAGATGGGAGGGAGGAAAAGTGGGTATGAACTAAAGGATTTAAAGCAAACGAGGAAAGGCAACATCCTTCCTAGCAGACACCCACCTCACACTATGAGCACTGCATGGGCAACAGCAGAGCCCTGCACATGGCACAGGTGTAGGTGCCAACATCCCAGGGATCCAGGCAGTGCCACCTGTCCCTGGGCACCATCTAGGGGGCAGCTGTTAGGAGTCCTTCAGCCAAATGGGAGAGAGCAGGCAGAGGCCCCAAATCCTATTTTTCCCCAAAAAGGAGCATGCAAAAGATTCACTCTGCAGGACCAAGATGACCACCTTCACTACTGTGCCCACCTCGTTCTCTGCCACACAGCAGTAAAGCCCCACATCAGCACTGATGTCAAAACACCATTATCACAAAAGCACCGTATGGTGGCAAAGGCACCTTGGGGATGCTTGGCTTCACCAGGAGTGCTCCCAAAACATACAGCTCAGTGGCTGCTCTCAGTGGCAGTCGGGAGAGAACTGAGTGCCTGTGTGGGACCCTGGCAGCCACATTGCTGCTCTGTGTCAGGAGGAAGCAGGCTGAGATAGGAGGTGTGCACAGGGAGCAAGAACTGCAGCCTCACCTTGGATGATCAGCCTGGTCCTCCCTGTGGCAGTAAGGACCATGCACAGCCAGCATCCTCTGTGGAGACCCAGAGGAGGTGCAGCTACCCACTGGGGAGCACACTGAGGCCAGGCCCTATGGGGACGAGCAGAAATAAAACAGAGAAGAGAACAGAGCAGCTGTGCTGGGACACAGGAACTGCTCTGCCTGCACAGTTGTACCTTCCTAGAGAATCTCATGGCACAGCTGCAGGGGCCATTGCACACAGCACAGAGCCCGGAGCACCTCCACTGCTGCAGGTGCTTTGGTGCAGCCACACACAGAGTGGTGCCAGGCTGCTCAGCCACCCAGCCCACCCGCAGACCTCAGGCTCCTGCTCTCCTCTTCTGATGCCCACGTCGTCCTTCTGCCAGGTGACCACTGGTGGAGGCACCCAGCAGCCCCACAGGACAGGACAGCACTGCGCTGACCATCACCACCACCATGGCAGGCAGTAGCTACACATCAGCAGGGAAACACTACAAGCAGCACCCAGAAGAGCTCAGCCTCCTGCAGGTCTTTGCACAGCTCTAGGAATGGTTTTTGAACGGTCCCTCCTTGCTCTGTCATTACCTAGTCCACCCAAGGGCCAACTCAGCTTGGAAGTGCAGAGAGTGACAGGTGCGAACAAAACTGGTGCCTGAGTAGCCCCTGCTCAGGTTAGAAATAAGGATGAAAAACACAACACACTCCAGGAAAATTAGTGAGTGTGTAACCTGTACTGTTCTACCCCCAGATCTCTGTCTCCTCTGCACCCAGGATCTGCAGGACTGAGCTGCAGTCTGCCAGCCCTGTGTAATGTGATGGAAAGCACAGCAATGACAGCAGAGCTGCAAGGTCCCAGACTACAGCAAGGGAAGATTTGCTCAAATTCAACAGCCATAGGCACAGAAATAAAGGAAAGAAGCTGCTTACCATCAGAAGCCCTCAGGAATGCAGGGATCTCCAACAAGATCTCCCTACCTCTACTGCCAACCCTTAAATGAGGTCTGGCAGGGGTGGATCCTGGCTCCAGCCCTTATGGTCACTCAGGGCATTGCATACACCTGAGCTGCACTGGGTTGGCCCTGGCTTCCCACCAGGTGCTCAATCACTGCTTCAAGCCCTGATAGCATTTCAGCTACATCCTGCCTGGCTGGAGACAATGCAGATGCAGAGCCTGGCATCAGTGGGCTGCAGCTGGGAGATCCCACCCCAGTGAGCAGGGCACGAGGAGGATGTAAGCTGGCAGCATCCCTTCCAAAACATCCAGGGCTGTAAACTTCTGGCTCCAGCTGGGCCTTGTGTCCATAAGACTGTGGCTTGCTCAGACTCGGATGCAGCTTCAGCTGCCCTGCAGTGCTTGCTGTGCTCTGCAGTTGATGCTCCCTGCTGCTCACACCTCCTGCAGCTCCACCAGATACTGTGCTGGCTCCATGTGGAACCAACAGCATGGGCTTCCCAGCCACTCCTGCACGTGGCATAGAGCAGAGCTGGCTGAGCATCGCATGCTAGGGGCACGGTCAGCCAGGTTGGCCAGACACAGCCTTATTAGGTAGCACTGTTTGCTGTGAAGGTGACCTAAATGTTTCCATTATGGGATGCTGTTCTGATAATTACAGCTGGCTGGAAAATGGTAACTCCTTCCCATGGGGGATATCAGTTTTTGGAAAAAAACAAAAAACCAAACCCTAACACCCAGAAACCTCTGAAAAACAAAAACAGCAGAACCCAAAAACCATCTGCCCCAGCCAGGATAAGGTGGGCCAAGCAAACAGTGCCTCCCTGGGAAGGGATCGCAGGAACGAGCAGGATGGGGAGGGTCCAGAGGTGAGGATGGGCTCCAGGTGATGCTGTGACCCAGGGCACACAGCCAGGGGACCAGTTCTACACACAGCTTCTCCACATCCTCCCCCCCCCCAGTGTTCCTGGTCCTGGCAGCACCTGTGTGAAACTGGGCTTAACCCCTTCCTCACTGGAGGTGCTCCCACCCAGCAGCACCTCTGGGTGCCCACATCCAACCCCATCGTTTGGAACCTGTGCCCATCCTCACCCTCTCCTGGCACAGCTGTAAATCCATTACATACGTACAAACCTACACATTACCTGAGCACTGCTCCCAGCCGCAGAAGCCAGCAGCAGGGTATTCCCACGTTCCCCATTTGCTGTCCCTTACAGCCCCTGCCCAGGGCACACAGCACTGGATGCTGACAGCCCCAAACCCCATGGCACATCACAGACCACTTCGGTACCATCATGAAGCTTTTATTTCCACCGCCACAAAGTTCCTGGGTTTGTTTCTATTTGTTTGTTTGTTCCGTTCTTAAACGGGTCGGTTTGCTTGGTTTGCTCTTGGATTCATCTCAAGACAAGGCAGCGGGGCATGCAAGCTGAGACACCGGCACAGGAGCACAGACAGCTTCACCTCCATGAATGCAGCTCTGCTGCTCCTCAGCCCGGGGTTCCTGCAGCACTGCCTCCCCTGAGGGAACCCTGACCCCAAAAGGAACCGAGGGACCCAGGGAACGGCAGCTGCAGGGCAGCAACAGCACGTGAACAGAGAATGGAAAGGAAATACAGACACTGCTTATAACCAGGCAACACTGATGGACAAATGGTGGGAGAACACTGCGGTCACCGATGGGGAAACCGAGGCACGAGGAGGTGAAGGCTGACATTCCCAAGCGTGAGAAGCTTCAAGCCATACTTCCATTGGCACCAGGAGTTGTGGGTCTCAGCGATGCTGATGGAGGATATGAGGCCCCTCGGTGCGCCCAAGGCAGGAGCCCCATGGGAAGAAATGTACAAGGAGAAAAGAACCCCAAAGCCTTCCAGGCCAAAGTGGCAGAGCAAACATCTGTATCTGTCTGGTGTTACTTCTAATGGGGCGCCCCAGTGCAGCTCCAGCGGTGCCATCAGAGCAATGCCTGGCACCAGGAGGGCACCCATCCAGCAGATGGGAGGTGGTGGAGTTTGAGTCACTGCAAAGATCTACCCAACAGAGACGTGTTTTGGCCACAAAGCATCGAGAAGGGAGGTTTTGGGGGGAAGGAGAGAGTGATGCCTTCTGGGACACCCAGCACTGAGACACTGGGGCAGAACCGTCCCGACGGGCTCCTGGTGGCAGCAGACATGATGTCTCTTTGGGGACGGGGAGAAGTGTCTCAATAAAGGCGTGTGAAAGCATCACAAAGTGCTGGCTTCCCAAAGGTGCAGGATCCCAAATGTCAGCAGGGCAGAGAAAGCATCCACAGCCCCACAGCTCCAGGCCATCGTGACATGTGAATGTAAGATTCAGCCCCATAGGGACACTGCTGCTGTCTTGTGAGCGGTGGGAGCAGCCTTCAGAACATCCTGCGTGTCCAGCTGTCACCTCCTGGGGACATCTCTGTGGCTGAGAGCTGTGTGATGAGCACCAACTGCTGCCATCATCAGCAGTGCCTGGGATGGACGAAGGGGGTGGGGATACTGCTGGGCCAGGAGCAAAATGCAGCAGGACAGGAGCACGTTGCACACTGCTCCCAGATCTCTCCTTCTTCAGCAGTGGATGGAACCAGCAGGGATGGCATCTGATGCTGTGAGGTGTCCCATGCAGGTGGGTGCCCTCTTCCAGCCCTTCACCTTCCTGCAGGGAGGAGTGTGGATGCACACTGACTCCGCTCTTGGTTTCCAGCACAACTTCCCATGGCCTCAATAGGAAGCAATGGGGCGGCCCCAACCCACTGCCCTGCATGGCTGCCCCTGCTCTGCCAATGGAGGAAACGCACCTTCCCACCTTTCCCAAAAACACCAAGAAGGGAATTGGCTTGAAAGCAAAACCCAACGCTCAGCTCCATTAATACTTTTCATGCAGTAAGAAAATGAAAAGCCACAAAGGAGAATGCTCCAGCACCGGCTGCCTCCTCGTCTTGCCCGATGGGGAGAGAGGCTGGGGAAAGGAATGGAAACAGAGAGGAGGGATGGGGCTGAGCAACCCTGGTTGGGCAGGAGAGGGGAAAGAGAGAGAGAAAAATGCAGGAACGGGGCTACGGGGAGAGGGAAAGAAGTAAAAGAAGTGCAGAGTCCCTTCCAGTGCACGGCAAACAGCGGGTGGAGGGGATTTTTTGGCTTGGTTATTGCAGGCTCCTGGTGCCCTGCAGTCGTGTGTGGGGATGTAAACGGGACAGATGCCCTCAGCGAGGTGTGGGACACACACATGGCAGACAAAACGGCAGCAATGGTTGCAACAAATAAATAAAGGTATCCGTCGTCGGCAGACGTGTAAAAAAAAGCCTCCCTTCTTTCCACCGAATGGACAAAAAAAAAAAAAAAAAAAAAAAAGCACAATACTGTCTCACCAAAATAATAATAATAATATTAATAATATTAATAATATTAATAATATATATATATATCCCTATAGCCCCTGTGGGCTCCATCCCCAGCTGCATCCCGGAGAGGCGCATCCGCAGTCCGACCCCAGACTGTAGGAATGAGGAGCAGAGGGGCTCGGGGCCAGGGGGGGCTCTGCCTTCGGTGCCGTTCCCTCAGCCCCCAAGTTTTGGGTGTTTGCTGCCGCTCAGACCGTGGTCTTTTTTGGGTGGTTTTTGTTTTTTGTTGGAAAAAAGCAGAAGTTGGCAAATGGCACCGGCGTTGGTTCGGAGCGCAGAGAGGGGCGTGAGCTGGCGCTGCGCTGCGTCCTTGGCTCGTGGGACATGGAGGAGGGCCGGAGAGGGGCAGGCAAGCATCGCTGCGTGGTCGGATGGCACAGAGAGCGTCTTCCCCATAAGCTGTGGGAGAGGAAGGAGGAAAGGGAATCCGTGTGAGGACTCGCATGAGGGCGGGCCACAGCCCCCCCCCCCCCTTCTGCCAGCTGCTGGGTGCGTGATAATGAGCCAGAACATAAAGGGAACATTTAACATCGTGTCACCCTGGAGCATCCCCATGCCCCGTATCGCCAGCTGCCTCTGTGCCTGCTCTGCAGTTCCTGCAGCACGGTGCCGCAGGCCCTGCTGCCACCTGGCAGCTTTTATTGTTTTATGGCACTGCAGAGCCTGGGGATGTGCTGCGGGATGGGGACGCACCGGGAGAAACCCATGGGGATGGAGGGAAACATCCCCTCCCCACTCCCCTGGGGGACTGCCCATGCTCTGATGCTCAGCACAGAGGGAAAACCAAAGTGGGGATAGCACTGGGTGAGTGGGATGGGCACAGCAGACCCCCCCCCCACAGGACTCACCGCCGCTCGGCCCTGGGACTATACGAGCCCATCGTAGAGGGAGAGGGCTTGCACGATAGAGGGGTCGGCCTTGGAGCCCTCCTGGAACTCCTGCAGCGTCAGCTTCCCGTCTGCGTTCTGCAAAACGTGGCAGTGGTGTTGAGACACAAACCCAACGCCCTGCACAGCCCCACACAGCCCCCCATGCACACAACAGCAGGGCACTGAGTGCCTGGTGCATCCCTGGGGCTGTAGTGTGGAACTGAGATCCACGATGGGTGATGGAGGGGAAGGAGCAGAGATGCAGTGAGGACCCACAACTGCCCCCCAACCCCTAGGAAAACAACCCCCGTATGACCGCACCGCCCTCACCTTGTCCATCATGGCAAAAATCCGATCCACCCTCTTCTCTGGTGTGTTTTCCTCCTCGGGAAGCTCCACAGTGTTTCCCTATGGCAGCAGGATGGCACACAGTCACGGGTGAACATGGGGACGGTGTCCCCAGGTGGGGACTTGCGCTCTATCCCACCCCCAGAGCTTACCACCATCTGGTAGATGGCGTCCACAATGTCCAGCATCTCGTTCCTCGTGATGTAGCCGTCGTTGTCCAAATCGTACAGCTTAAACGCCCCTGCCAAGAGCCACGTGGAGATGTTGGGGCTCCGTTCCCATGGCCACAACCAGATGGTCACTGTGCCCCACGCACCCCACACAGCCACCCCAAAGCAGGGTGCCCACGGGCAACACTTACACCTCAGCTTCTCATCCAGCGTCCCTCGGGAGGTGACAGACAGCGCCTGGATGAACTCTGAGAACTCAATCCTCCCGTCCTGGGGAGGAACAGAGGAGTGAGAGCAACCAGGGAGTGAATGGGACACAAGGGGCATCACTGCACCCACCGTGCCCCACCGCAGCCCCATGGCCATGCACCCTGCCTGCAGCGTGCTGACTTGCCTTGTTCTCATCAAAGACATTGAACACGAAGGTGGCGAATTTGGTTGGGTCACCAAAGGGGAAGAACTGCTTGTAGATCTTTTGGAAGCCGGCAGCATCGAGCTGCCCACTGGGGCAGTCCTTGATAAAGCCCTTGTACCTGGGGAGGGAGCAGTATGGTTAGGATTCCATCAATATTAGGACCCAGGACCCCGTGGGCACCAAGTGGCACCAGTGACACCAAGCGGTGGCCAACCCCAGTACTGCCCAGAATGGGGGACTGTGCCATGGCCACATCCATGTTGAGCACTGACCAGGGGAATGGGGACAGGGGTGGGATGGGGATGGGCATGAGGATGGGAAAGGGGATGGGAATGGTGATGGGAATGAGGATGACAATGAGGTTGAGGATGGGGACGGAGATGGAGTGGGATGTAAATGAGGATGGGGATGAGATAGAGATGGGCAAAAGGATGGGAAAGGGGACGGGGATGGTATTGGGGGTGAGGGTGAGGGTGAGGATGGGAATGGGGATGGGGATGGGTATGTAGATGGAAAAAGGTGATGGGGATGGTATTGGGGGTGAGGATGAGGATGGGAATGAGGATGGGGATGGGCATGAGGATGGGAAAGGGGATGGGAATGGTGATGGGGATGAGGATGACAATGAGGTTGAGGATGGGGATGGAGATGGAGTGGGATGTAAATGAGGATGGGGATGAGATAGAGATGGGCAAAAGGATGGGAAAGGGGACGGGGATGGTATTGGGGGTGAGGATGAGGATGGGAATGAGGATGGGGATGATATTGAAGATGAGGGTAAGGTTGAGAATGGAGATGAGAATGAAATGAGGACGGATATGGGGATGAGGATGAGGATTTTGATGGGGACAGGAATGAGAGCCCAGCACAGCAGCTCCCAGCCAGCACAGCCTGATGCTCCATGCTCATGTGCTGCAGCCAAGCCGCAGCAAAAAGTAATCACAGTGCCCTGGGATGTCAGCTGTGCAGCCAGGTAAGCTGAGGCAGCACAGGGGCTTTTGTGCATGAGCACATCTGCAAACTCCTCGTAGGAACTGGGGGTGTAGCAAAGCTTCTACACCTCCTGGGACAGCATGGCCAAAGACAGAACCACAAAGCATTGCCACAAGGAGGTGCAACGCCTCCAACGCTGACAGGATGCAGGGAAGGGCTCAGGCAGCTCCGTGAGTGTGAGGACAGCACGCGGACCTCGCTGGGACCCCGCCGTGTGCAGCAGCATTACACAACCCCTCACCCAGATCTGTCAGCGGGCCGAGGGCTGGGGGAGGAGGGGAAGGGGGTGGCGAGGTGGGAAAGTGAAAAGCCGGTGACATCTTCGTGCTGCTGCAGCTATGACTCATCAGGAGGGGGGAGAAGGATGAGAGAAAGCGATAAAGAAAGAAAACCTTGACTGGATTGATGGGGAGATGAAAGGGAAACGGTGGCTTTTTTAGGGTGGCACGTTTTGGCAGCTGGAGGGGATGGGGTGAGAGCCGCTGCCGCGAGGCGGCCCTGCCTCCGTGCCCCTGGTGTCCCTGCCCATGAGACTCTGTGCCCCCTCAGGGCTGCATTGGGGTACACATCAGAGAGCCCCAGCATCCCCACGGGGACTAAACAGGAGAAAAGGCAGCCACCACTGCACAGAGCCACAGACAGAGGGAGCGGTGTGCATGCGATGTGAGGAGCCAAAATCCCCGTGTGCTGCTGTCCTCCCCTATGAACTGCATGCACCCCAAGGTCTGCCTGCCCCTGCACTGAGCTCCAAGCAGGAGGGGTCCCCCAGCACCCCCAGCATCTCACCGCCACGCTGCTACTCACCACTGCTGCACCTCCTTCTCTGTAACTGCAAGAAAAGAAAAAAAGAAAAAAAAAAAAAGAAAAAAAAGAAAAAAAAAGAGGTCAAAATAAATAAAAATAGGAATGGAGTGCTTTCGCAGTGCTGAGTGATGCTCTGCTCACCCCAGAAGTGAGTTCCAGGCCTGCAAGCACCTTCCTGGGCTCTCCCCATGCCTGCTGGGATGCTGTGGGCAAAGGGGCCGATGTCCTGCCAGTGCCCAAACCGTGCAGAGCACGTGGGATGGAGTGAGATGTGGGCATGGCTGTGGCACAGCGTGGGCATGGAGAATCCCATCATATCCCCCGTGGGAGCACGTGAGCAGGGAACCTGCTGCCAGCACCCCGATTGTCATTTCCCTCGCCTCGTGCATCCAAATAGTAATAATAGAAAAGCAAGAGGGCTGAAACACGCCGGGATAACGAGGCGGAGCGGGGATGTGTCAATGTGCAAACAGCTGATAAAAATAGAGAGCCCAGCACACCAAGAGATGCCAATTACCTCGGAAGGCAAATAAAAGAAAACGGGTTTCCATCAGAGGGATTTGCAGCGCGCCTGGCAAAAGGCACAGAGCGGCTGGGGGGCTGCAGGGGGTCTGGAGAGGGGAGAGGAGGGGGGCTGCAATGTCACAGCAGTGGGTCGGCTGGGGGCTGTGTGGGCAGCACAGGGAGAAGGGCGTGGGGATGCTCAGCAGCGGGTTGGGGGCATGGGGGGCTGTGGCACGAGATGGATTATGAGAGTATTTTGGGGGTCACGGAGGGGATCGCAGGTACCGGCCTGCCAGGTGCTGCTGCGGGCGGCAGGGGGAGGAGGAGGAGGACCTGGTGCAGCTCTGGGCTGTGCTTCCCCCTCTGCGCTATTTCGGTGCCGGGAGCTGCCTTTCAACTCCAGCAGGAAACAATTAAATCCGTGCTTTTTTTAGTACAGGAGAAACGCTGCTAACGACACGCACGGAGTCGGCTCCCTGGCACACACAGGGCACCACCAGCCCGGGGCACTGCCTGCAGGCACCGACCGGAGCCTTCTGCATCCTGCAGGGCAGGACCCCCTCGCTCTGAGCTTTACGCCTGCGGCGACAGAGCCGGGCAGCCCTCTGGGTGCGATGCTCTGCATGGCACCGATGGAGAATGCGACCACCATCCTTGCTGTGGGATCTACGGCTGTGCAACGTGGGGACAAGCCGTGCTCCCAGTCTGGGCGCTCCATCCTCAGCACGTCGGGGTGCTGAGCAGCTCCCTGCACACAGCCCAGCACACGCAGTGTCTGCATGCCGACTGCTGCATTCATTCCCTCCCGCCGGCATCGATCTCGGCGCGAAGCTGAGCTGATGCAAATCAATTTGCAGCCATCCAGCACGGCAGGCTTGACCCCGGGCGCTCAAGGACGAGGGATTACCTGCAGCGCATCCCAGTGGAGCAGCAACCCGCTCTGCAGCACCCAGAGCACAGCCCCGGGGTGGTGCTCCCCATGGAGCACCGAAAAATAGTGCATGAAGCAGAGTCTTAATGGATGCGGCGTGCCCCGGGATCCTGCGGGATGCAAGGCACCAAGGCTCACTGCTGGTATTTGTGATGAACCGTAATGCTGGGAGAGGCGCTGCCCCAGTGCTGCAGCCGCACTCCTGGAGGCACAGTGCTGTATGGCAGCTTCAGTGCAGCTGCCCCTTCGTGGTGCTCATGGCACCATCCCATCTCCACATCCATCATCCCACCCCACCTCCATACCCAACGGCTCCGTGCCATCTCAGCTCCCATCGATGGCTCCATCCCATCTCAGCACCCACCGCAGCCCCCCAGCCCTGCCTCCCACCCAGCAGAACCCCCGTCCCCTCTGCCCGCTCCTCCCCATGGCACACGCAGCGGCTGACAGCGCTGTCACCACCCACCCTCTGTGTGCCCCCTCCCTTCCCACCACCCAGCTGCTGCTGCAGCAAGAGCAGCTCTGGTTAATCAGTGCTCCAGCCATTAACTGGTGATTGCAGGGCTGCGAGGGCAGCGAGGACGCGCCATACCCACGCGGTGGGACCATGGCAGGAATGGGGATGGAGCACTACAGGGATGCAAGAGAAGGTGCAGGGATCCAGACCCCAGCACCTTACAGACCCTTTCTCTCCCCTCCTGCTGCTCCCTGAGCCCAGTGGGGTCACTGCTGCCAGAGCAGGAAAGCAGAGTTAATTATTTCCAGCCACAGGCGGCACTCAGCTTCCAGATGACCGACAAGCTGCTTTCACCTCCGCTGGATGCTCAGCACAGCACCCAGATTGCACACTGAGCACGCACACAGCTCACGTGCACGTGTGAGCAAAGTGGCAGCTCCACACACGTGATGGGGCTCTCACACTGGCAGTAACTGTGCTGGACGGGCACTCGTGCAAAAGCCAAAGGGGGGATGGACTGCACGTGGGGCACGGGGCACTCATGCACAAAGCATGCTGGTGAGGCCACGCCGACTCCATGGGTGCTCCTGCATGATGCTATTGGTTCTCGTGCATTTATTGGGCGCTCGTGCAAGGCCTTATTGAGCCCCGAGGAGTAAATGAGTGTAATTAGCAGATCACACTCTTGTGCACACACCAATTGGGCGCTCAGGTGAGTGGCTCAGGTGCTCATGTGGAAACGAATGGGAACCAGGGGCAGCAGTAACCACAAATGAGCCCTATGGGCAGAACGCAACCGGGCGCTCGGACGTGCGTTAATTGCGCACTGCCGCGTGTGCTAATTGGGCTCTCATGCGTGAGCCCATCGGGTGCTGATGCGGATCTCTGCGGGGTGCTCATGCATGAACGGATCGGGCTGTGATGCGCACAGCAATCCGGAGCTGCAGCACACCCTGCAATTTGTGCCCAACGCTCCACCCCTCACCGTGGTGAAACACGCCGTCAAGAATTGGCCGAGGATGAATCTGCTATGAACTCCACTCCCAACATCATCGCGGTGTTCGTGGCGCATCGGTGACGGAGCAGGCAGTGGCACCAGCAGGGATCTCTCCCCGTGCCCAGATCTGCATTTCCTGCTATGCATGGAATCAGGAAGGTCACGGCAGAGCTCCCCCAGCCCAAGCGCAGCCCTATAGATGGGGCTATGGGGTCACCACCAGGGCCTGCAGGCTGGTGCCTGGGGACATCGCAGAGTGACGGCAGTCCTTCCATCTGCCCCACGTCAGCGCTTTGAAATGTGGGTTGCTTGGCCCTGATGGCTCGTTTTCATTACAATTCTGGATTAAATATGTAACCAATGGCCTGGTTACACATTGCAGAGCTCGCTGTCTTGCTGCCCCCTGGGCTCGGGCTCGGCCCAGGGATCAGGCTGCTCTGGAAACCCTCTCCACTGTGGTGCGGGGAAAGCGGCTGCGGGTCCCCATGGAGCAGCTACCCCCATGGACACATCTGTGGCTGTCCCAGAAAGTGGGGCTTTTGCCAATCCAAATCCTGTGTACCCCTATTTCCACCCCATTACCCCAGCAGCACCCAGTCCCAGCGGGCACCCATCCCACAGCATCCCAGAGCCAAAGGGTTGACACACATCGGAAGGTACACCGCCACATCCCACAACCAAAGGCCATCCAGAGACATCCCCATCCCAAGCCCTGGCAGCTCTGAGGCCGGGCTGCTCCTCTCCCCCTGGATGCACACTGCAGGCACTGGGATCCTCGGGGACACTGGGGGCACAGCACTGTCATCAGCACCATTTGCTACTGCCGAGGTGGGACGTGCAGAGGGAACTGTGTGTGCCTGGCACTGCTCACAGCAGCTGCCATCGGGCTCTGCTGGCTGCAGGCTGAGCAGGGCCACAGCGAGGATGGGAAAACCAACACGCAGTTAAAATCCTTTTTAGACCTTATGAAATATTTAAGGGGCTGATGTAAAGCTTTGGAAATTGGGTTCGGGGCAAAAGCAGCAGAGGAAGGGCTGAGGATGGTCCTCGTGTATGGGGATGAATGAGTGGTGCTCCCGTCAGCTCCATCCCCAGCACAGGGAGCCCACAGCACCACGCACTGAGGAGCCATGGGGGGCTGCCGGGGGGCTGTGTGGGATACAGGTTGTAACCCTGGCTCTGAGGAAGGCAGGGAGGCACAACGTGAGCACACGAGCATCGCCCTGAGAACAGAAGGAGCGCAAAGCATCCCTCCCCGGAGCAGCCGCTTCCTTTGATGCTGTCGCAGCCTCTTGTTTCACAGCCTTAATTATAACAGCAGCAGCAAAGGTCAACGCAGTGGTTAAGCAAATCCATTAACGTGTCGGGGGATCTGTGAAATGTGATGCTCCCAACGCCATTGCAGAGGGGCCCGAGGTGCCACCAGCCACCGTCCCCCCATGGACACGGGGCTGGGGGTGGGGCTGACACCCCAACACTTGGCAGAGCAGAGCCAGGGCACGGGCAGTGAGGAGCTATGCCTGAAAATTGGAGGATTTTCACTCTTTTCCCACAGAATTCAGCCAGCCGCTGCACACCCCGTAACTCCAAATCGATCTGTTTGTAGGTTGCTCTGAATCTAATGCCCATTAATTCAAGGCATTACTGGCACGCAGCAGAGCCAATTCTGTGGCTCGCTGTAGAAGAGCAGAAAGTGACAATGCAGGAGTGAGTCGAAAGTCTACTAAAGAGAGAGCAGTGAGTGGACACGGAGGGTCCCTGGGACACAAGTGCTGCAGCCCATGGCAGCATCCACAATTGCACACAAGTGCTTTGCACCAGAGAAACGTTAAGTTTGGGGAAGACCTCCAACCCCAACCCATCCCACCATCCCTCAGTGTCACATCTCCATGGGTCTGGAACACCTCCAGGATGGTGATCCCATCACTCCCTGGGCAGCTGTGCCAGTGCAGCACAGCTCTTTCAGAGAAATGTTTCCCAACACCCAGCCTGAACCTTCACTGCCACAACCTAAGGCCATCATCTCTCATCCACTTGCATTCAGTACTTGGACATGACTTTCCCTGCATCCCAAGACCGTCACAGCAGAACCTTTTGACCTCAGCCACACAAATTCAACTCCCTGCATTCCCAAATCCCACTCCTAACCCCCATGCTGTGAGCAGACCAACCACACACCCACATCCCTGGATGCCCCATCCCTGGAGGCATTCAAGGCCAGGCTGCATGTGGCTCTGGGCAGCCTGGTCTGCTGGTTGGTGACCCTGCACATAGCAGTAGGGTTGAAACCAGATGATCATTGTGGTCCTTTTCAACCCAGGCCATTCTATGATTCCATGATTCTATGATTCCTGACAGGACCGTGGCTCCTGGAGCCCCACCAACACCTCCAGCCCTACCAACACCTCCTGGGACACTCAGTGCAGCACTGAGAGCCACCGCCATGACGATAAAGCACTTCAAGATCTTTTGGATGAAAGGCTCCGTGGAAGCACAAAGAATTACATAATTTATTATTCATTATTATTCGACGCTGGCTCCTCCCATGGATGGGACTTGGGCTGCCAGGAGGGCTGAGCCCTCTCTGGTTCCCCCCATAGCACTGGTGTACGGGCACCTGGAGATGGGTCAGCACAGCTCGGGCAAACACAAGATGATGCAACAGAAGGAAATCCCACTAGGGGAGAAATCCTGACTGTACTGCAGCCACAGCTCTCAACACCATGGGCACATCCCTGGGACAAAAGCATTTCCCCACCATCAGCTCCCTGCCTACAGCTGTCCAAGTGAAGAAGCACTCGGCAAAAGTAATTCCATCCAGACACAAGCAGTGGAATGAGCTCAACAAACTGAGCCTGGCTTTAGGGATGGCTGCAGCCGATGGCACCATGCACTGCTGGGGGGTGTTGGGACGCTGTGTGAAGCACAGCCATGTGCTGTCCTGCTTGGGGACACGCGCAGTGCACCTCGGAGGAGGCTTCACAGGCTACTTCTGGGCAGCCTGGTCTGGTGGCTGGCGAACCTTCACACAGCAGGGGGCTTGAAATCAGATGATCATGATGGTCCTTTTCAACCCAGGCCATTCTATGAGGACAGGTGGCTTCTGGGGAGGTGAATGGGAAGGGGAGGACACCCAGGAGGTGCAGAAAGTTGGGAATGGAGCCACGAGGCCACAACCCTGTGCCGGCCTCATCCAGCAGAGGGGACGTGCAGTCACTACAACGGGTGGCAGCAGGACCTGCAGCCTGTGTGCCCTGTGGGGCAGCACCTTCCCAGCACGGACACGAGCACGGAGCGGTGCAAAATGCCCAATGCAGCACCGCTGCTCTCGGAGCTGAGCTGTGCCCCCACCCTGCCCCCCTCCCTCTGCACACTGACAGGAGCAGCCCCGCGCGGGGGTGTGCAATGCACCAGCGATGCCTCCTCTCCGTATGGGAGAACTCGCTGCATCCTCATCTATTGCCTTTTTGGGTAAGCGCTGCCGTGGGACTGCAGCAATGACAGCGGGAACGCTCGCAGGTCTGGCGGGGCACGGAGCCGGTTCTCCGCTTAAAGCTAAAGGGGAGTGAGCGGGGAGAGGAATTGGGAGCACCGGAGCCTTTGTTTCGTCGGTACATCCCTCAAAAGGGAACAAATTAAAGGCGTTTTGCTCAAAGCGGATCGGGCATCGGCTGCGGGAGTGAGGTTATAGGGGGGGATCCGAGGAGAAAGGCGCTGGCTCGGGGAGCAGGACGTTAAAGCAGACACCCGTGGCGCGGGGCTCGGAGCGAAACGACAAAGGAACCGCCGAGAAACGCACCGAAGTTCGGGAGCCTGGGGGGCAGCGCCGCCCGGGGGGGTGGTCAGAACGTGCGGGGCTGCGGAGCGGGGCCGGGGGGTTCGGGGCAACACGGCGGCCAGCAGGGAGCAGGATGCGGTCCCGGATGCTGAGCAATAGGCCGCGGAGCGCAGCGTTCGCGGGAGAGCCCCGCGCTGCCCTGCCTGCCCGCCTGTCCCTCTCCATGTTTTCTCCCTCCTCCTTCCCGGCTCAGCGAGGAATTCTCGCAACAAAGCCGGGGCTGAGCCTGCGCGCTGCGGGAGGGGCCGGCCTCGCCGCGGTACCCGCAACCCCGCGAGCATCCGCGGGGCGCAACCGGCGCTCCCCACCCCCCCCCCCCCCATCCATCCCTCCGACCCCACATCCAGAGCCGCGCTGCCTCCCCCCCTTCCCCTTCACACCGCGGTCAGGCCCCGCTATGCACTCACAGTACGTTTTCCTGGTCAGCTCCTCCACAACTTCAGGCTTCAACTTGCTGTTGGATTTCCCCATGGCGATGCGGAACGGGCTCAGCGCGGGGGCATGGAGGGCTGCGGGGCCGGGAGCGGGGCACGGAGGGCCCTACATCCCGGGGAGGAGCGGAGCGCTGCGCTCTTTGTTGCCGGGCTTCGGGGCTGCGGAGCTGCGGGGCCGCTCTGCGCCTCCGCGCGGCCGCTCCCGCCCCTCTCCGCGCTCCCTCCGCGCTCCCTCCCCGCCCTCCGCGGGTTGGGGTGCGGGGGGGGGGGGGGCCGGTAACGCTCGGCCCGACGCCGCCGAAGCTCAATGGGAGGGAGAGGGGAGGGAACGGGCTCTTGTAGGGCGGCGGTGGGAGGGGGGATGCTCGTCCAGGGCCGGAGGATGCGGAGGGAGAGAAGCGGCGGTGTGAGCGCAGAGGGGGGTGCAGGGTGGGAGTGACCTCGGGGGGACGCACCCGGATGCAGAAGGGCCCCCCCGGTGCCGGCTGCCCGCTCTCACGCCGGGATCCCCGCTACGAGCCTGCCTTCATTCATCGCGCAACGCGCGATGCAGCCCGAGCTCCATCCCTTCCGTGCGCCCGGCCGGCGGCGGGGCCGTGGCACAAAAAGCCGAGCCGTTTTCCCCACCTCAAAACCAGGCAGGGCCGGATGCCCCCGCCGCAGCTCGCCGTGCGTGCACGCACTGCCGTGAGCCGCGCCGATGCACGAGATAAACGCGGCTCCTTTCCCGCCCGTGTTGCAACGCGGGGCCCGCAGGAGCTGCCCGGGCACGCTGGGCTCCTGTAGCAACAGCCAGGAGGAACAAACCACAGATCTGTGCTTGGATACGGCAAAACCTGTCTGCAGGGCTGCAGGCAGCGCCACGCCAGCGTGGCTTTTTGGGACAAAGACCCTCCTGCCACCCACACGCAGGCCACAGCGTCGTTAGCTCGGTGGCCAAAGCTGCAGCAAAAGGCCCCTGTGCATCCCCTTCCTTCCAGCAAAACGCCCATCTTTGCAATGCTCTCCTTTCGGCTGCGTGCGCCGAGCTGTGACCGTGTTGCAGCAGGGCTGTGCTGAGTGTGTGCAGAGCGTGGCATGGCCTGGAGCAACCACAGAACAACCCACAGCCCCAACCTGCCCCGCACAGATCAGGCATTTCAACACGAGCTCTGCAGCCACAAAAGTGATGCAAAAGGGATTGAATTCTATTTAAAACTCTCCCCTGCCTCCACCACTGAGAGAACTCAATAGAGAGCTTAGATCTCACCGAGGAGAGGAGAAAAGTAATCGGAAACTGTGCAAGCCATCCACTTTCTCTAATTATTAGCTTGAACCTTGCCACTGCTTAAATAACAGCACCGGTGGCAGTTGCTGGGAGGCGGCAGAATGCAGCCCCAAAACCAACACAGCGGGAGCTGTGGGTGGGCAGAGCTGTGCAGAGCTGGGACAGAGCGCTCTGTTCCCTTTGGGCTTTGCTGAGAGCTTCCTTGTGCCCCAGGAACAGGGCAGCAGCAGGGAGAGCTCAAAGCATGGGGGAGGAACGCACACACACGAGATTAATGATATCAACTGCAAAAAGAGTGGCTATTTTAAGGTTAATGCTTAACGATCCTGAGTCAGGCAGAAGAAAAGCCAAAGGAAAGCAGAGGCAGCAGCGTGGCTGTGGTTGAACTGGCACAGCCAACCCCCAAACAGCTGCTGCTTTGAGAGGGAGGGTGAAAAAAATTCCAGCAGAATGAGTTCAATTTCCTGGTGTAACAGCCACAGCAGGCATCAAACAGTGCCCATCCTATCCTGGGCTGCTGGGTGCAAAATGCCCTCGGCGCAGCAGTGCCTCGGCCAGGTCTGAGCCCACAGAAACGGGGCTGGGGGCAGCACCAGTGGGACCCCACAGCCCTCAGGAATCAGCCTTCGTGACCCCGAGCACGGCAGCACGAAGCCCAGCCAGCTCTCCACGCCAGCTATCACTGTTATAAATTCATTTTGGATAGCGTGGCTTTAGACAAAACACAGCAGAAATAAAGCAAATCAGGTCATCGGGTAAACGGGCGCAGCAGCCGAGCTTGCAGGCTCTGCTCCCAAGGAAGTGAAACGCAGACGTGGAAAGCACGGCGGAGCTCTGGAAATAGGCACAGCCCTACAAAGGCTGTAGGAGTGACAGCAGCCCATGTGCTGAGCGGTACAGTTTGCTACGCTGGTAATTTCTCTGCTCAATTCTAGTGGGTTTTGTGTGTGCGTGTTTTTGTTTGGTTGGTTTTTTTTTAAAGCCTGTTCTCTTTGGAGCCTGCGGGGCTGTCATTGTGATGCCGACGTGGGAACACAGAGGGGTGGCTGCAGGAGGCAGCAGCTGGGCTCGGTGTCCCCGTGCAGCGAGCAGCTGGCTGAGACAAAGCCGAGCAGGAGGCGGCGGGGCGATCCTCGGCGGAGCGCTGCAAATCACAGCTGGCACCTGGGAGAACACCGGCCCTCCTGTAGCGCAGCAGCCGCCTCCTCCAGCCTTCAAATGCTGCTCGAGAGCAGGCAGCACGCGTTTGTCGGGGACGGAAAGCGAAAGGCTCCGTGCAATGACAACCAAGAGCACAGCTGCAGCAGCTTTGTGCAGCGCAGACCCTGCTGCGCCCACCGGCAGCATCACAGGGGTCAGAGAGGCTCCAAAATCCCTCTCAAGCACGTCTCGCACCTCTTTCTTTCTTTTTACTGCCCTAAGAGGTTGTGCTGTGCCCTCCCCTCACGCTGCTCTGATTCATGGCACTGCACAGGCACCGTGGGGCCGGTAAATGCCAGCAGGTTTTATGCCGGCAGGTCTTTCTGCTGAGTTTGAGGAGCAGCAGCAGTTAAAACCCGACTTACCCAGAATACAGATGAGGGAGCACAGGTAGCAGCTTCGCCGTAACGCAGCACGTTCCTGCTCTGCCCAGGCAGCAGCCACGCTCACCCCAGCTATGTGCAAGGTTTAACAGTCACACAACAACGAACCCCTAAAGCAGAAATTACGCATGCGATGTGCTTCTCACAGAGATAAGCAAATGGAAGGAGAGCGAGCCGGCATTCAGTCCAGCTCGCAGCTGATAAGGGACTGCTCCCTACAGTACATTTAGCAGTGATTTGTCCAGTCCACCGTTCATTATCTGAAAGAACACAGAACTTCCTCCGTTTCTCCGGGGAAGGCTGTCTGCAGCCAAACCAGTCTCGTTGGCAGAAGGCTTCTCCTGACATCTTGTTTTCCTCCGCTTTCGTTTCATCTCATCTCTCTGCATCGCAGCCCTTGAGCCACGCTAATGAATTCCCAGTTCGTTTCTGCAGTTTCTCCCCATGCAGCCATTTTGTACTGCGCTGCACCATCTCGGCTCTCTAATCACCATTTAGACAGGCTTAGAGCTTTAATTCTTGTCATCTTCTGTCACTGCCCGCGTCTCTCATCTCACCACAGCCATTCGTTGCAGTCCCACCAGTTTGACCAACGCCTCCCAACACAAGATGCGTCCCTAAACACAAAAGTTGGGCTTCTTCCAGGAGATCAATATCTTCATTAATAGCTGGGCCAGGTGTAGGATTCCTTCTGCAGAGCAGCTCAATGGGAGAGGCATTTTCAGGCATGCTGAGGCACTGACAAACGCTCTTCCACACCCCCTGTAAGAGCAGAGGATGCATTTGTAGGGTGACAGATTGCCATGGAGCTGTGCCACCCCACAACAATGGCTCAAAATTGCAGATGGTTGCAGAATGCAGATGAGGCTCAGTCTCCTGGGACAGAAACCTCACGTTTACCCTTTGTGCAGGAGACCCCCTTTGCAAACAATTCCTGCCACTGAAGATGCTGGAAATCTCTGGCCAAGCTCACTACAACCATCCCAAGAGGGAGCAGCAATGAGGTCTAAGCCACCCACTCCATTCCAATCCTGACCTACACCATTTAGCACCACTGCAACAGTCCCACCCTGCAAACCTGTTTATTTTGTTCAGCTCTTCCTGATAAGATGACAGGAGTGATCTTATAAACTGTTTCGACCATCCCAGCAGAAATATTGCACGTGGGAGAACAGGCACAAGAAAGCAATGTCACCCAAAGTGCTCTTAGTTCCATGGATGGGAATGGAGAGAAGGAATGGATGACACGTGTTTCTTATGAAAGTCTTCAGCTCCTAACTGAGGACCCCAGTATCGGGATCAACTGTGCCAAACACAAGCTGCTTTATTAACTCTCTGTTCAAAGCAATTTGTTTTTATTGACCACTCACCACACAGGGCACTACAGCACAGTCCTGCTCACTAGAGTCTATCAGTCAGAAGGCAAAAGAAGGCAAAAACGGGATTTAAAGAGAAGGCAGATCTTTGCAGTCATGAAGATACAGCTAGAGCTTGAGCACTGACAGCAGGCAGCCTGGATTGCAGCAAGGAGCAGCAAATGATCAAGGCAGCTCAGAATTTCAGATGCTAACAGAAAATCCTTAAAGCAGGTGGAACCGTTTAGCTCCTCTGGTCAGAGGAATACCTAGAAACCCACACAGAAACACAACACATTCAGGAAAGCTTCACTGGGGCTCCGGCATTGGTTATTTTTGCCCCTGTACAAGTCTACCAGATGGGCCCTGCTTGCAATTGACCATAGCTACCAGGAGCTGTTCCAATTAGAGGCTCCCCCTCTCACTTTGAGAGAGCAGCCAAATCAGGATTCTTTTTGTATACCCTACCCTCAGTTTCAAGCTCCAGTGAGCCTTTCCACCACGCAGCCCCACATGACACCCCCCTGTGCTAGCACCTTGCCTGTCATTACAGCCAAGCCATTTTGGGTCCAGCACAACCAGCCCCACTGGAGCCCTGTGCAGTGCAGCAGAGATGAGATCAGATGCTGTCACTGTAAGGGGCCAAACGTACAACAAACGGATAAAACAGATGTGCAGTTTGGAGAAAGCAAGCACCCAAGAACTACCTGCATGAGGTAGATGCAGACTGGCCCAGTGGAACAATCAGCCCCATCATATATGTTTTGTTTTACTCTACAGCAGGCTGTTCAGTCCAAAACCCGTGTCCTTCTTACAGTTCAGTTCCATGGTAAAACACCACCCACCCAAAGGCTTGAGGCAATGCAGAGCTGCCTGTTTGGGCTTTGCAGTGCAGAGAACACATCTATTTCTGGCATTACCCCTGCATGGTAGCTTGAGAACGATAGAATAAAGAGTAAGAGACATTTTGGAGACCTACATTCTGCGATGAGGGCCGTATGCTTTGAGGCAGCGGTGGATTGTTAGGAAGAGCACTTGATAGAAACACCGCAGACCTCATCCCTGCCAGCACTGCCAGGTGAAGAACTAAAAACGCATGGTCAGAACTGCCAGCTCATAAAGGAACAACTGGAAAAGTCCCCAATCAATCAAACAGCTCCCTCTTCCACGAGGGTGATGGTAATGAAGGCCCTTCTGCTTGAGGAGAAGGCAGCTCAGGGAACACCTGCAGCAGCCCAGGAACAAAAAGCTCCTCCTGACCATCACAGGTATACAGCTGCTTTGTGATTTGGCCCTGCACCCATGGTAAGTTAACAGCTGCAACCGGAGGTCAGGCATGGAGAAAAGAATCCAAAAGGTCATCTTGGTTACTAGCAATTCAGAAGCAGAAAACAAGATGCATTCAACTTTCTAGTCATTCAATCTTTATTTTGTACATTTGCATCACAGCAGGGAAGCCAAGTTGCACAGACCGTCCTGATTTATGTCTACTTTGCTTCTCTCCAAATACTGCTTGCTGTTCTTTTAATAAAGCTTAAAAAAAATACTGAAAAAAAGTTATTTGTGCATCTGAAGAAGAACAGAAGAAAAGGCTATTTATAGGTCACCAAAAACCCTGGAAGAGAACCTTACTGTACAGTAAAGTCTCTGAGCTCTTTTGGAGATCATTTACTAAATGAATTCAGAGCTACATTGTACAAGGTGCCCCAAAGCTGCTTAATGACACAAGAGGATCTAGAATTAATTATTAATAGGTACTGAAGGGAAAGGAAAGCCATTTAGACCCATCCTCTGTTTTGACGAACAGGTCCCAGCCCCACGCTCGGGTTTCCTGGCTACAGGAGGAAGCAGTGCTGATAACGTGGAGGTCAGGCTCTACTTCATTACACAGAGAGCAGAACACCAGGTGAAATCCCACAGGGAGATATTTATTTAGAATTGTCCTTTCTACAGGATTGCAGCAGTCAGAACATAAGTGGGTTCTTAAGCCAGCCAACCTACAAGGAGGCCTTTCTTCCCCAGCAGCTTTCTTCCGGTTCCATCCATTTACACAAGTGTAACATCTCAGTATTTTCTCTTACCCTGTTCCACCCACTCGCAAGCACACATCACATGGAGCTCTTAGAGGATCATTGCAATTTCCAAGCATAAAACTACACGGGGGGAGGGGGAAAAAAATGCACAGCTTTCTATATATCTGTAAGTAAAAGTGATTAATAAGCCAGAACAGCATCATAGCCAGCGGCGACAAGAAAAACCAGATGGAACTGATCAAGCAGTCAGCCCCAGGGAACACACCAACACTGGTCGAGAGCCCCTGGGGGCACCACCGCAGCTCTCATGAAACATTCAGGTAGTGAAGTTAGGAGGGCACAGGTTTGGGACAGTTTAAGCCCAGTTACGTTTCACACATCACTGCAGACCACATCTCCACGCTTTTTACAGAGGTGAAAAACGGGGAAGCGTTTTACGATTGAAATGGAGGTCAGAAGGTAGAATCAATAAAACACATTTGCTTTAAAGTAACAGTGGTCTGTTAGCTATTGTTACAGGTCAAACTGAAGGAGACAAAGCAGGCAGACTGAAGGAGCGAGGACTTCCTTCAATACCTGCACGTTTACCTGATTTTGTAACAGCTATGCAACTTCAGTTCTCATAGAGCTCAAAGGACCTACAAATACCCAGTATTTGCTTCTAATGCAGCCAGGCAATTTGCAAACAGACACACACCTCATCTGTTTGTTTGCCGCTGTTCAGCCTGCATTTCTCCTCTTTAAGAGAAGTGTACCATAAGGAATAAGAAGTGTTAACACATGAAGAGTCTTGCATTGGACTCCAGTGCATGCTGGAGTGATTAGGACACGTCCCCTTTACATCCAGAAGGAATGTTACAGTACTTAGCAACACAAGGTGGATGCACACTCATGCTACAGAGAGTCCACCACCTAGCTTAGAAAAATACATCTTCCACATTACAAGCTCCAAGACAAAAATACTGCAATGCAGCAAATTTTTACAACATGCTCCCAGGGTATGCCAGCGTGGAAATCCAGGAACAGGGCACTCAGCTGGAGAGAAACACTGAACAATGTGCTGCACAGATCATGACACGCTGAGTTAGATGACAACATTAAAGAGCAGCTTAATAGGACAGCATGTGGCTTCTTCAACCAGAACTGCTATGTTTTGAGAAAACAGTAGCAACGTTCCAGATGACCCCATTATGTCTTCCTTTCTTTTAATACTTCTCTTGATGAACATCAAGGAAAATATTTTCAAGTCTGAAGAATGCAAGAGCCTGGCAGCTGTGCTGCAAGGAGGTTTCCTATGGAAGACAGCTTGCTTAAAAGTCAGAGCAGGAAGGAGGAACGCATAGAGGCATCTGCATGTCACCACCAATAGGGATTTACTGGGGCATAAGCTGCATTACAAGTCAAGAGTGAACCAGCCTTGTTCCTCTCTGTGGAGGATGCTGAGTACTCCATAGCAGCAATGCGTGTGAATGCATTCACAGCCATTTATTCAAAATTGCAGCAGGGGTCCCTGCCCAGGACCCCATCAGCCACACTGCTGTACTCAGCGACTGCTTTGGCTGCTCACTTCAGTAAGAGGCAGACAGGAAAGTAAGGCTCTATCCCAGGACGATCTGCGCAGCCATGAGCAGCTCTTCTACTTCCCCTGCCTGTGAAGGGCAGAGCTTCCTACCAGACAGGCACACTCATCTGAGAGGTGAGCACTGTGATAATCCTGCCTGGTGAGCTCCTAAGCTGCTGCTTTTCACTAGCAATGGGAAGTCATGCAGATGTGGGCTTGCTCTGGGAGGAAGGGGGAGGGAGCAGCCCTCCCTCTGATGCTCTGTGGCACAGCACACTCCATGCTGTGCACAAAGCACAACTGCAGATGCTCTCTCTATCCTCCAACATCCCAGCCACTGTCTAATCATGCCACACTACAGGGACAGATTTTTTCAACCTGCTCTGAGGACTTCTACACTGAAAAGTGGAAATTCACTTTGGAAATGGCTGCACTAAGAAAATGCATCACTGTTTTTTGACTTGGTCACCCACGTTTTGTTTCCTTGTTAATGCATAGGACTGACTGACTAGTCACTGCCGTAGTGCTGGCCCGAATCCTGCACTAAGTGCCAGCTGAAGCTGATTGTACAGCTGACTGCTAAGGCTCAGGTCTGAACTTGGAACCAGCTCTACTAAGAACACTTTCAGAGGGCTACCATCAGTTTTTCTGCCAAGACAAAAAGGAGTCACTGATTTTTTGGCCTCTAAGAAAGCAGGGCGTTGGTGGACATAACTACACTTGATGCAACTTCAGCAAAAATGCAAACAACAACAAAAAAACCCAGAGATGAAGGTAAAAGCATTTGTTCTATCAGCGATTCACTGATGCAAAGTACAAAGAGCCAGCTGTCAGAACCAGCTCAGCACACACCAGGACCCCGCACAGCCTCCAACATTTGGGAAGTGAAACGGCACGCCCAGCAGAATTGCCAACTCCATTCAGAAATTACATCAATGGGCTCCAAGACATCATCACGTCCACGTTACCAACGCACTGTTGCACTCCTGCTCCATCTCTTACATCCCTCTGTGCCAACTGACTCTATGACTCCGGCAGACAACTCTGAGCAAGGCTCACAGTCTGGCTCGGCAGCCCTCTGGATACAGACAGCGATCCTTCCCCAGGGACAGAGCAACTGTGCAAAGAATGAGAGGAGCCAATTTTCAGGTATTTAACCACACGATGTTCTAGGGCTGCCTCTCTTTGTTTCTAGTTCAATTTCTCAAGTCTCAGCTATGAAATATGCAGAAGACCTTTTCATACTGAAGGTGTAGAAGGCTCATTGATCGTGTAACAGCCTTTCTTGTGGTGCAGGCTCTGTTTTCACTTGAACTGTATCTTTGCAAAACAGTGGCAGCAAAAGCCAAACCATCACTGCCGTAATTATTGTGTAGTTACAAGCCAAGGAGGAAAACGGAGGACTCTGCACCAAGATAAGAGGGTTATTCTTATGCTTCATCTGAAGAGGAAACAGTTCCAGGTATCAAAGCAGGTAGATTAATTTCTACTACTTCCACAATGAATAAAATGAACACCGGGAAAAAGAAGCTGCAGTCAGAGAACAGTGTTGGTACAGACTTCTGCCTAAAAGCTCTACAACCCACACTGAAGACTAAGGAAGAAGTGGTTCACCATTTCAACAGACAAAACAGCAACTCCACAAAATGAAAATCCCACTCTCTTCTTAAGTTAAAGAAAGAGAAAAAGCAGTCATGAAGTCCTTCCATCAGTTGTGCCCCCAGAAATGTAGTCCCTTCAAGTCAAAAGAGAGAAAAAAAAGTTCCCAAATGAGTTTAAGAGATGTTGGCACGTCTGAAGCTCTGTGAAGATGCCGATCCCTGTTACTGACAGGAGCACTTCACTCAACAGGTAACCTTAACAGCTCTACATAAAGATTAAGGCTTCATTGGGTCAATGAGTTACGCTAGTTTTATTTTTCTTAGAGCTCATCCTTGTTACACCAGTGAACCACTGCTATCCTCCTACAAACTAACAATGCCTCACTACTACAGCTACAAGCACAATGTGCCTTTCTAGCAATACCAGGACTCTAGAGATGAACACAGCATTTGTAACATGACTAAAGATCACACTGCAGGTTTGCAGTTGATAGTTAAGACTTCTGTATTCCAGCCACAATTCACTCCTTTTCTGAAAACAAAAATAAAAGCCACTAATGACTGGGAGTTGCAGTGGCCTGGTTTTGACAGCAATACCATTCCGACCAGTTCAGCTCATCTCAAACAGCAGTGCCACTGTTCTACACACACAGGGAGGTATGGAGGTATATGTAACCATCCAGAGTGGCAAAGCAACTCAGGACAACGGAGAACCAGAGATTTATGCTGCAGTACGTTTGCTGGTTTGATTTCCATTGAGGATTCTGGTACTCTTACACTGTACCAGGGAATATCTTCTGAAAAACCTTGCAAGTATTTTAGAATGTAGAACAAAGCACTCTGGGTCATGGCTTGAAATTCCATGTTTAAGATAGCACGGCAGACCTGTAGAAAGTAGGCAACAGTCCCACACCTCGTGTATTTCTTGTCAGGTGGGTGCGAATCAAGAGAATCCTATCAGCAGTGGAGAATCTACATTAACACTTATTGTGCTACAAGTTAGTGCTTTTAATGGAAAACAGTCGCTTGCTTCCTACGTAGCAATACATTTGAAAACCTGACATATTCAAGTAAAAGCCTGCACAAATTAGACAAGACACTTATCAACGTTCCAACTGATGTGAAGGCTGGAGGAAGCCACCTGATCCAATAACCCACTTAGCCTTAAATAACTGCAGTCGTTTCAACTCGTTTGCTTCGCGATATTCTGTCCAAGCCAGGAGGAGAGTTTATACAAAAAGAATACTTACATCTCATCTTCTTTTCCCCACCTCCTGAGACACTTTGCATTTCCCAGCATACGTGTTACTTAGCAGGTGTGTGTATACATCTATAAGCATTATATAAAATATATACTTTACATACACACTAAAGGTCTCTCCTCACATTAGATTTGCACATTCTGAAGAATGTAACTGCAAATAATTCAGAATACCAAACTGATCCAGAAAGGGGAAAAAAGAATAAGCTGCCCAAAACCCCTAAGAAAGCTTCACACTCCTTGCAGGTACCAAGAGATGTCTTTTTTTTTTTTTTTATGATCAGAGGAATAGTTAGATTTCTGCACTGCTTTGCTCCCCCTTGACACACCTCACTCTGCAGTTTCAGTGTTGGGAAGTGCTAAATGCTCCCTTTCCACTGAAAGTAATATTAATAAATTAAAAAAGTTTCTGTGAAAGTGCTGCCTCAGTCCAGTTCATCATGCTGTGCTTTCCCACTCGCCCCGTGGCTCTGCTGAACCATTCACCACTTTCTTGACCTTCTTCATGCCCTCCATTACTCCAGAAGTCGTCACCCTGGAAGAGAAGGAAGAAATGTCAGCAGAGAACTTGAGCTGTAACATCAATTTCACCAACAGCCCATGCTTTTCCTGTGCATATCAAATAACACTTCTCCTAAATGTCTCTTTACCCAGATCTACCAGTCTGGATGTTCTCTATTTCTTACTGCTACCATTTTGCAGACCAGGTATCATCCTGGACACAGTACTGATGGGAGGTGAGTCTCATGACTCCCCATCTGCCATTAAAATAGAACAGACAAATGTAGGCTGACTCACAGCTTCCCATACAGACTAGGTGTCTAGATGTAGCATCAGAAGCAAGCATTTAGCACATTTGTACCAGTAGAATGAGTGCAGCTCCATACTTAAAAAGCTTCTTCTTATGGTGGAGCAGATGAAATGATGATGGGCTAGTAATAGACAAGATCTATTCAGCACTCAGCTTGGAAGTTTCTTTATATGGCCCCACAGCATCATCCAATTATTTCTCTCATGCTAGGGAATACCCTATTGAGACAGTATTAGAGACACTGCAATGGAATAAGCATTACAGTATTTGAAGATGTATGGGGCTGTTACCCTGACACCAGCTGTTTACATGCTAAAGCTTGAGCAGCTTGCCTGGAAACTTTTACTATACAGCTGAACACCCTTAACTCTGTGCACTAGACTTGCTTGTGCATTTGACATGATTTTTTAAACAGGAACAATGTTTCTACAAGTTCACACATCACAGATGCTGCCGCAAGTAATCATCACTACCTTAATGCACATCAGTTCCTTTCATAGCAAAACCACTTAATGAACAGCAACAAAACATCAGAGGTCATTACAGTTATACAATCCAAGTGAAGGATAGCAATAGGACAAGGAGGAATGGTTTTAAACTGAGACAGGGGAGGTTTAGGTTGGATATCAGGAGGAAGTTTTTCACACAGGGTGGTGAGGCACTGGAACAGGCTGCCCAAGGAGGCTGTGGATGCCCCATCCCTGCAGGCATTCAAGGCCAGGCTGGATGTGGCTCTGGGCAGCCTGGTCTGATGGCTGGTGACCCTGCACACAGCAGGGGGTTGAAGCTAGATGGTCATTGGGGTCCTTTATCAACCCAGACCATTTTAAGTCTGTATTTGTCATGGCAATCTGACAAGTGAACTACAAAGCCATGTAATACTGACACCAATCAAACTCGATCTCTTTATCCAGCTAGAACACCACCATTACTCTCAGAACTACCCTGGCTATCCAACAAGCTCTTCAACTCCATATCTTCCTCCCTGGGCACACAAAACAGCTATTCATGCACACCAGCCGTTTGCTCCATTATTTTGCACAGCATGATTCTCATTCCGCACGTACTTTTTCCTCCAGATGTTCTGCAGAGGTTGCTGTGGATGCTGGGCGTAACAGTGCCAACAGCACAGTGCATTCATAAGGGATGCCTGGAAGCATACATAAAACCACCCTGTTTGACTCTGCTGCTGTCAGTATTTACGTGCTTCCACCTGCTGTTTACCATGTAAGAATATCTGAACAAAACAGCTAACAGCATCTTCGCAGCATTGCCCTGGAGGGGAAGTAATCTTCAGAAACACTCTTCTGATATCACCCTTAGTCCCACATTAGATATCAGCTTTTGTTTATGTACTCTAAGAATAATTTACCCAAACAAAAGCCAGTACATCCTGTGATTCTTAGTGGTGACACGACTGGGACCAGCGGTGGTTAAGACACTTCAGAGTGGCTCTAGATAAGCCTGCATTTAAGGGAATAAGAAGGGCCAGAAGAGCATGGATCGAGTACCAATTTTATTCCCTACCCAAATAAAAAAAAGGGAGAAAAACAAGCTGCTTAAAGAAGATGGAATTAGTGAACATTTGCCTAGAAGAGATCACATCAAGCTTTTCAGAGCAGAGAACAGTCTCATAAGTTCTCCTCAATTACAACAGCTTTCCCACAGTGACATAGGAAAAATCTTGGGAAACATGAGCTAGACAAAACTATCAACATGGAGGCATAACTAATTGGAAAAACATGCATTGAGATGTACTGAATGGTTTCCTGTCAAAAATGAAAGAACACTGAGTGTGGTTCCAGAGAGGTCTGTCCTGGGTTCACTTCTACTCAATATTTTCAGTAATTGCCTGGGTAATGGAATAGAGAACTTGCTTATTAAATCTGCAGAAGACACTAAGAGCCACATATATAGAACAGGACTAGAACGCTGAAACGTTCTGGCAAATTGAAGTAATGGTCTAAAAATGACAGGACAATGCAGAAAAACAACTATGAACTTTACTCTTCAGAAACAACTGACTTCATAAATACAGAATAAGGAACCAAGTGTTGATTCTTCAGGGGCGAGCTTAAGATTACAATGGACTACAAACCAAGAAATGAGCCACTGCCAGAACAATTCAACAGCATCATACAGGGATACATGAATAGATGTTTTGCTCATGCATGACACCAAAGCAGAGCTAACACTTGACTCACAAGTAAGATTCCACCAGGCACACTGTCTAGATTTTAGTACTGTATTTTAAAACAGTTACAAAGTTATGTATCAAGAAGATGACAGAGGTTAAAGTCAAAAGGGAATGAGCCATTTCCTATGTTCATGGAGGGATGAGACAGACAGATACATAATGAGATTTTGGGAGCTGGGTGGATCCCTCAGCAGTTAAATGTTGCTCACCTGTAAGTGCTGCTCTTGTCTTATGACAAGTGAGCAGTGCAGATCTTAAGGCCTGATTTTGTCTGACTGCTGACGTACAATGGGAAATTCTCCTACCTCTCAAAATTAGTCCAGGCAATGTGTTCCAAAGCCCATGAAATAAAGGTAACAGCACGATGGTCAAGATCACTGCAATTCTCGTTCTAACTTCTGCTCTGACCTGCAATACTGCAAGGAAACACTCCCCAGCTGAACACTTTGCTGAACTGCATTTCAGTCATTGCTAAAACGCAACAAACCCTTCCCACTAAACCATCTCTCCAAAGAGAACTTTTGTAGCTGTCAGAGGGAAGGAAAATCACTTCTAACAAAGAACATCATGAATCAGTCGGCCATGAAGCACAAACAGAGAGAAGGCAGAGCAAAGCAACCCATCAGGACTTCAAGTCTCCGCACAGAACAGGCTGTCTCATGACACAGGGACAAACTCCAGATCCCAAGGCGCAAGCAAAGGTAGGTCAGCATTACCACAATGGTTCACTATGCTGAGGCTGTTTGGGGTGTTAAGAAAATACAAAGTCAGTCTCCATGCACTCAGCAAAATGGATTTGCTCAGCAGAGCATCAACAGTTATCCCTGCAATCCCTCATTCAGTGGAAATATTTTAACTCCACACAGATTTACGAACATGATCTCAACTCAGACTGCAGGAGAGCTCTTTGGGACCCAACATCTAAAGCAGGAATTATTAAGCTAATGAAATAGCTTACTGCACGAGTGAAAATAGAACCACACAACTGCTTCCTCTCCCCTTCCTCACCCCACTTCATCTGTTGTACAGTTAATTTTTTGTGTGTCCATGCCCCAGAAATGGCATTAGGACTGGAAGCCTGACAAGTGTTTCTGCCAAGTGTGGCTGCACCTTTTCAGACAGACTACTTTAGTCTAACAAACTGTCAGCAACAAGCCCACATACTGACAGAACAGGCTTGAGAGGCTGCCCAACACAGAATACACAGAAAGGCACTTTGTTGATGATGAATGGCTATTGACCCTACTTGAAAAAGAACAGACTGGTCCTTAGTTCAGGTTTAGTCATCCTCTCCCCTCCACCAGGGCAGCTCGCATTGAGTCTGGTATAATTGAAAGGAAAGTCCTGTAACAGTTATGGATGCTTTCTCCCAAGACAGAGAACTTGAGTTGGAGGGGGGGGAAAAAGAAATTGACTTTGAAATCTTTTGCAAGTCACCTTCACTGCTATTTATAAAATACTTTCAAATACTACCACAGAGGGAAGATTTTGCCCCACATTACATCTGACACAGGCATTTAGTCCTCAGATCTTTTATCTTTTTTTTAAACCCTGCAGATTGCAACACTGTCCTTTGCAATATTTACATTTCCTGCCAGACAGAGCTTTGTATAGTTTGCATTGCACGAAAACTGGCATTAAACTGAAGAGCTGCACTTAAAAGGATCTTTCTTCTTGCTGGAAGAAGAGCAAGTGTGGAAATCAGGCACGGTGACCTTTGAGCTCTCCCCTCTGTTGCTTATATTGAGTCTCAAGGAGCTAAATGCTTCTGCAGCAAGTGTTTAAAAAAAGGATTAAAAAATTAAGTTAGAAAAAACCCACCACTATAATGTCTGGAAAGAAGACATGGCAGAACACCATGAAGACAAGTCAGTATTTATCACATGAAAGACAAAACACTCATACAGTGGTTACTCAGGATGCAGTCAGGCACTTAGTCACTTGCTCAAATAAAGCCTTGATGTTTTTTCCCCACAGAAACAACATTTAATATTTACAAAAGCAGAAATAAGACCAGCAGGATCAAATCAACAAGAAATTTAATATACTTGCACTGCAGTGCTTCATTTATTAGAGCAGGTGTGTAAACCACGCTTTTCAAACACGTGCAAACTTCACCTCCCTGATGCAGCCAGGGGAGAGAGCACAAGACACTCAGAGATCATCCTCTGCCAAGAGCCCACATGGAATAAAACTCCCAGTGAATCAGATGAGAACAATTCCAGCAAGGCTAAGGAACAACCCACAAGGCACAACAGTGGAAACTCCGAATGTAAAAGCACAGAACGCCTTACTAGGAAGAGGCTCACAGAGAATTCTATCCTCAAGTAACATCAGTGGCCCTACTGCAAGAAATCAATCACTCCATTCGTTCACAGAACTTCTTCAGGCTTCTCCTGGCAGTCTCTCTGACACTGGATAATGTCTCCAATCCAGTGAAACCACTGTATGTGCAAGGTTGCTTATTATTAGGACTAAAAAAATACCCAAACAAGTAAAAATCCATTAAGTACACAATGTAAAGTTTGATTTCAGTTTAACAGGCAATCTTGGGTGAGCTCATTTCTGGACAATAAGAAATCCTGTACATCTTTCAGTTCAGACTGAGACTTCCTAATGTGGATGTTTGCTTACCAGCACCCGAACTGAAACCATTTAAACACCTTTAAGCATTAAATAATTTTGCGGTCACTGCCTACTATCTGGATTCAGCTTTTAACAAAGACAGATTTTTACAGACCCAATACAAAAATAACTGAGCGTTTGGCAGTAAGATCTGTTACTAGAGACATTGCAGAGAATTAAAAGTCCCTGCATGACACTGCAAGCAGATCCCACCTCACAGACCTTCAGCAATTCCCCAGTAAGCTCCACTTCTTGCTGACCTAACTATGAGGGCAGCAAACACATTCTGACTTTTTTGCCCCTGGAATAAAACTAAGAGGAGCATTGAGATGTTCTACTCAAAATCAGGTAGAGGATAGTAGCAATGAAACTCTCAAGAACAGACCTCTGAGTCTGAATGTGAATTGCAATTATGCATGAGATGCATAGCTACTATGAGATCAGGCTGGTTCTGTTCCTATTGAGGTAATGGTGTGGCAATTATAACTATACTCAACACTTTCAGCACACTGCATTTCTTAGGGCAGTTTCTATTATATAAAAAAAAGTTTTTGAATAAGTCCTCAGAAAATGACTGCAAATGACAGGGATTGAGTCCCACTTTGTACTTTATCCTCATTAACTCAGTCCTACTGCATTTGTGGTGCCCTATGGTTTGTAGCATGGAATGGAACACTGAGGAGCATTGCTAAAAATCCCCACCTTCTCAGCACAGTGTTACTTAAAATAAGTTTTTGCAGATCTTTAGATTGAACTTCAAAGCCAAAGTGGCCTTACATCATGCTCATCTACATTCAGCAGTAAAAGGAGGAGGCAGTGAAAGGAGGTTCTTACACAGCTTCCATCTCCAAATCATCCTCATCATCTTGAGAAAGCTGCAGGTAAGGGTTATCTGACGCTGGACGGAACTTGTACCCAGTGAGGACAAAGAACACCAGCGTGGCCATTTCATTCAGCAGCTGCAAGTAAGACACAAGATTGAAATTCAGTAATCCTTCATGGTCATAAAACATTTCTCCTCGCTCATAAGGTTCAAGATTGAATGGCCAAGAAGCCTGTGTCATAGCAGAAATAAAAAAGCAATTTTTATTCTGTTATCATTAATCCCAGGCTAAAGGCTGTCAAGCTCTTTCTTTTAAATTTCCCCATCACTTCAAATCCAGTTACAACCCCAGACATCACTCTGGTGATGTTCAGCAAGACTTAAAAGCCAAGAAAAAAAAAACCTGAAGTTGTTTGGTATTTTCAACAGTTAATATATTCCAAAGACTGCCTGCACAGTTACTTGGATTATATGTTAAGAAACCAAGTATTTAAAAGTCACTAGGCAAATAAAGCCTGTAAATGGAAAAGCGAAAGTCTATTTCACTGGCTCCCCAGGGCCTCAATTACACAGGGCAAACCTGAGTATTTTTTTTCCCCCTCTTCTATGTTCTTGATTAATTTCCTTCAGACATTTTTAAATTGAAAGACTAAAATCAATAAAGCAATTACTTTCAGACATCTCATGTATAATCCAGCAGTCTTGCTGGTCAAACAGAACTAAAAAAAAATCCACTCCTGCCACCAGGAATGATCGGTGATAGTAATGAGGAGAAGCAGAATGCATCGTGGAGCTTTGACACATCCTACCACAACATGAAAAACAAATTAAGGGTTTGGTGTGGTTATTTTTACAGATTAATAAGAAAAAAATAAAGGCATGGATGTATTCTCCATTATTGACAAATACCTGGTACAGCCATTTCCACTGGAACGGAACAGCAATCTTTATGAGAATTGCAATGATTTGTGTGAAGTAAATGTAACACACAATCTGTGGGAAGGAAACACACAATCTGTGAGTGAGAACAATAGCATCATCCTGACTGAACCTATTTTCCCAGAGAAATAGCTTAAGCAGTTCCCAGACACCTCATTATGTCAGATTAGCCCCATTACGCTCCTTCGATAAACAAGGAAGATACAGGCTGAGGGCTCTGCAGGCTGTTGAACATCCAAATGACTCAAGCTGCTACTAACATGTTTAAGTTACATTGGGAAAATGCTTTAAGCATTTGGATTTTGTAGAATTCAAGAATCGGTACTGTAAAGTATTACTCTTAATGCTTCTTAAGAGTCTGAAATGAGACCACTGGAAATCGTTAAGGAGGATATACTCCCTCGGGAGGTATGCTCAAGGCTCCCACTGACTTAATAAGAAGCTGTATGCATGCATCTCAAGGCACCATTTGCTCCCCAGTTTGGTTTTTACCAAGTTTATTGTACTTTATTCAAGCCCATCAATTCAACTGGCAGCTCGAGCTGTCTCCAGAGGAAATTAGTAAGCATTACAGATAGCTGGAACCAATTTAAAAGATAGAAGGATGCAACTACTTGGAAAAGAAGGGAAGTTGCTTTGAGGTCTGTAACCCAGTTGGCTAAGATGCCAAAGCACAGCACTGCCACAGAACTGTCAACATTTCCACCCCATTCATGAGTTATAGCAGCTTCAAACAAGTAATCCAGCAAAAAGCTGGAATGGCTTCCAAGTGCCCTGTATGCACAGGTACACAGCTGCTGGATTTGTTTGGGTTTTGCTTGTATGTTTTTTTGGTTGCTTTGTTTTAAACTTACCATAACGTAGTAATGCCTGAAAAGCTTCAGCTTTGCTAGGTTAATGGCAGCTGTCAAGAGAACACAAAAAATCCATCAAAAGGTTGATTGAGAGTGTTCTTCCTGATGCTTGTTCACAAGGTAGGTAAGCAATCAAAAGCAGGACTCGGGGACTTCCAGATTTAAAGCTTTATCCCCACAGCCTGCTGGTTGCTCTAAGGAGTGCTATTCTGTCTTGGCTACATATTGGGTAATCCCTAGGCTGGGGCAGCCAACCTCTTACAAAGGCAATTCAACAAGATCACTAAGTGTCACACGTACACACTCCAGAGTATAGAGCCTCCCTCTAGTGCTCACCTGTCTGCAGCCAACTACATACTGCTGCTTTAGTCCTGCCACAAGGGCAGTGCCACCTGACACTGCCTCAAAGTCGCTCAGATCAGCTGAAGGCATGGATCATGTCAGAAAGTACTCACAGAGGATGAATTTTCTAGGAGGCAGTCCTGAACTTCAGAATCACTGCAACTTGTTAAAACACTTCCGCTGCTGTTCAACAGCTAAGCCGTATTCTCTGTCACTCATGGCTCAGTCATAATTTATAAGTGAAATGGAAAGTCACTCTAATCACTTCTCATTGCAAATGCATGTGTTTCAATCACAAACCATGTAAGTGAAGGCCCCAGGCTAACCTGCATTTATTGGACTGACACATCAGCTCTTGAGGAACACGGCACGTATTCACGTGAATGAGCAGAGGTCAACAACAGATGGAACAGCTGTCAGCTCCACTTTGAGAGTCAGGTTTTATAGGTGCAGCAGGATAACAGATGCAGACTTCTGGTGCTTTTGTGACAACAGGAGAGGCAAAGAGCCCAAGATATGCTGACAGCATACAGAGATGCAATTTAGAGCCAATGAAGACATGTTGCTAACTGGAAAATACTGCTGTGCACTTCTTTGTGGGCTGCATATGAAACACCATAGAATAGCATCAGCTCTGCAATACAGAGCTCTGGACTGCAGAAAGCAGTGCTCAAACTCCAGACTTACATCTGTAGAGTAAGTACAAAGAGCACTTCACTGTGCAGTAGATGCACAGACCTGCAATTGCCCCAGAACATCTTCTCCTCACAAAAGCACAATTAAATAGCAAAAAAGTATGGATTTTCATGGGTATAGTTGTTGATTAGATAGCTTAATGTTAAAAGCTTTCCATAACATACTTGGAGAAAGATTAAAACGTGGAAATTTGCAGGACAAACGGATTAAATCATGAAGTAATGCTGTCCTATTTAAAGAACTACATTAAGTGTGATCATGAAGATCTTGTGATTCACCACGTATTGCTTTGTGCAGGAAGATCTATTTTCAACTCAACATATCCATCTTCAAGAACTGCTACCAACTGGTGCAGTGACAGGCCACAAGAATTCCCAGGCTTTGTAGTTACAGGAACACCAACTCAACAGCTGTGATTCAAACTGCCAGTCCATCAGTGCTTTACAGTCAACAACTGAGTGAGCTGGGGAGTCATTTCTGTTCAGGCAGTGCATAGGAGGAAAGGGTAGTGATGCCAAAAATCTGGCTGCCAGCTGAAGTCACTGGAAGCACCTCTCTCTCAACAGATAAAACACAGCTCAAGATCTCACCTATGTATCATGATAATCAGTATCATAATAATCAGCATTACAACTAGATAACTGGAGCAGCTCTGGAGCAGCTAAGCATGGGGAAAAAAGGGGCAAGAGAAAAAAAATAGACAAAAAACACCCAGTAAAAATACTGAAAAGCCACCTGTGGAAGCCAGCTTGCTTTTACCACAGCTAGGTGCTCTCCAGAAGTTGTCTCAACTTCAGAAATACTCCTCTCCACTGTCAGACACTGGAGTCAGTATTAATGCATATCTATGCCAGTTTATCTGAACAGCTCCAAGTCACAGCACACACTGTTCTGAAAGAAGTCTAAAATCATCACTGCTTGGCATCAGCAGCCTGCAAATAGCTTTTCCACAGGCTGAAGGTGCTCCAAGCAGTAGCACTCGAGTCTTGCTATGCTGGACACTTTGAGACTTAGGCTCACCTAGCCTGGCAGTACAGACATCAACAGCAACACACAGGAGAGGTTAGGCCAGCAGCTGTCACTTACAACTTTAATCACTTGCAGCCCCAACCTGTGAAGCTGTGATAAAGCAGCAGCAATCACAGCATGCAGTAAAGGCTGGGTAAATTTATGTTTCAAGTACGATAACCATTCTTCAAGGAACAGTACTTAACTGCAGAGTAGAAAAAGAATAAAAGAGACTCTCTACCAAAGGTTTTACAAATAAATTCATACTTGTGTTCCACTGCTTTCACAGACTAATTAAGATAAAAGCAATCTTCCAAGAAAGGTTTATAACACCTATACCCTGCTTTTCTCTCAGTTTCTCCTCTTCATCACCATTTACTTTAACAGCTTGTGCCTGCAATAGCCTGATCTGCATTTTCAAAAAACCAAAAACCAACACGCTACCGAATTTTGGAAGCCAGTCACTGTTTCAGATTGCTCTCTATGCTAATTTCAAATGCTGAAGCAGCCTGTAAGATGGGGGGAAGATGAAAGTCAGACCACTACAGCCCTGCACAGTAGACAATAGCTTTTTGAAGAGTAATAGGCAACTTCTCAGAATGCGTATGTAAGAACAGTAAGAGGACTGCAGATGAGAGAATAGGAAGCCCAAATTCAGACAATACAGAATGCAAGGACAAAATACAAAGCATCTAGAGCAAACACAAAGTACAGATAAGAATATTTCCACAGTGTACTGCACGGTATAGTAGTATTTGAGATGCCATGTTGTTGCCAAATACTAAATGGAGGTTTTCTATCCCCTCCTGCTCCCCGTGAATGAAGTCACACAGGCAGATTTAGACCTCAAAAAGCTACTCCAGGAGTAACTCTGAGAAGTATGGCCTTATAATCTATGGCACTCTGCTTAAAAGCATTCCTACATCAGAAAGAAGAGGTGAAGCACACAGATACAGTAACTCTCAGTGTCATACCAGTGAAGGTGGCACAGACTAGTTAATCTTGAATATTCTGAAACACATTTAGCCATTTGGCACAGAAGTTCCCCATCACACTCAGAAGAGATTCCACACTACAGGATAAGCAACGTCTGCAGCACGTAACTGCTATTTCAACCCTGGAACACAACAGGCTTATTTCATTTCTCAGCATTTTTCAGCTCTTCTGTGCTATCCACTGAGGTCTCAAGACTGATATCACTACACTTTGTCTCAGGGTTTTGATATGTCTGTGTACTGCCTGGAGCATGTTTACCCAGCCACTAGGCTCTTCTCTCTAGAGGGCTGCAGAGGTGTTTTCAAGCTCAGGTCTCTGGAGTCATTGCTTCCAACACCTGCTGAGCTCAGCTAAGCCAGGATGTTCTGCACCAGTCAGGACAGAGCGCTTTGCTCACAGCTTTTTCATGGTACAGAAGCAGAATGATGCTGAATATGGCAAAAGGTTCTTCTTGACATGGGAACAAGCATGGAAGCATTAATCATTTGCCCCCTGCACAGCACACAGGAAATGTTGCCTGGGAGCTATACATTGCAATGTATTTCCCCTAGTACTGCTGCCAACCGTGACATGCTGCAGTGCTTCTGGAAAATAGCTGACTGTTTGTGATCAGACTGCACCAAGCTTCACATCTCTTAACACACAGAAGAACTGGCAGAACAAAAGCTGCAGTGGTGTTTCCAGCCCTCCGCTCCATTCTCAAACAACAGACATCAGGTAAGAGTAGGTTATGAGACCTGAGAGGCCCAGTGAGATCTTTGAGTTCTGAACAAAAACAAGGACTCTTCCAACAGCACAGTCCTTTCTCCTCCTCCTCTATTAATGCCTCTGTACAAGGTAATGACAGCTGAGCAGACTTCCAGCCCAAACAACCTTAACTCAGTCAGCAAGGCTCACTTCCTCACACCTGCAAGAAGACATCCACAATGTAGATGCAGAAGTGGACAGACAGCAAGCTCCCTCTGAAAAATGCAGCGACAGACCAGGGCTGCAGCTAGGCACTGGCTTAAGGTGGTGATTTTAAATGAGGAAGAAAAAACTCCTAAAAAAAGGGGTTGTATTATTTTTAATACCCACCACCATGCAGGATAAGAAGCCTGTGTACATCAAGTATTTTGCTTCAGAGTTAAAAATCACCTGCAAAGGAAAAAAAAGACACCACCACACCAAGGCAGCTCAGAGCCAGCTGTATGACTGCGCCATGCCTACTCCTCACCAGCAATCCATAACATCTGTGCTTGCAAGGTCTTCTTGGATAAGTCATAGCTTTAGACATATTTCTCTAGCTTTTCCACTCCAAAAAATAATTTAAAAAAAAAAAAAAACAAACAAGTTGAAGTGAACATTAGCCAGTGACTTTCAAATCACCAGCAGTTTAACAAGCCTTTTATATAACTGCAGATTGTTAAAATAAAACCCTACAGCAGGCACGGCTCTAGCAGATTGAAGACTCGTAGTCAGGCCAGCTTTCTACTTTATTTCTATTCTAGTCAGACTGCAGTCACGACTGCACTCGACCCAAGGGAGCACTATCTAATAACAGGTTGTGAAGTAGCTAGAAGAGGACAACAAGACAGTCAAACAGTCAGAAACATTAGCAGGAGCCTGAGCCATAAAGTCCTGCAGTAGTTAGTTCTAAAGGACACAGGAAGTGAAAATAATTTTCCTTAGGACCTTCTCACCAGCAAAAAGGTCACCAGAAGACCCAGAGACAGGAAAAACAACTATTGAATTTATAGGATATAATTTCCCAAGACACCCTCTGAGATAATGAAGTCTGTGCAAGAGAAACAGGGAAAACAGCCTTTGAGGTAACGCCAGACAATAAATCTCAGCCAGCAATAGGCAGCCTGACCAGAACTCTGCACAAGATTCAGATAGCTCTCAGCATGGACAGACATGCAGTCTAGCTGCTGCTCTATGAAAGGATTCGGTAGCTTTCACCAGTTAAGCAGAAAACTGCCTTCATTTGGTAAATTCAGAGTTGGTGCTGGTGATATGTTTCTTGAGAAGGCAAGAGACCGAGCAGCACCCCTGCAGAATACTGCCTCCAAGGGAAGCCTGCAGAGTAAAGAGCGTGTGGTTCCAGTCATGATGGTTCACTTATAAGCCTGTGAATGATTCTGTTTTACTTACAGTGCAACCAAATCAGCTTTAGTTTCCTTATCAGGCACATTAGCAGCATGACACCATCAGGTAACACTCCCCATGGGCTTCTGTCAACCACCTCTAAATATCTAACATCTGATGAGAGCTCCGTCCCCGTGGGGGTGCTGGGTACAATCTGGCACAAGCCTATGCAATGTTTTCCCTGATAATTTTTCTTAACTCTTCCCTTATCACACGACTCACCGCTGCCTTTTGCTGTGCAGTCTCAGCACACAATTACTGGATTTGCAGAATCCCTACAATGAAATGTGGTCACAGCAGTGGGTGGCTCACACACAGCACTCATTGTGAACAGCACTGCTGCACGTGTACCAGTGATACAAGACAGAGGCCTAAGGGACAGTCCGAGGGGCTGCTGTGTACATCACCGTACACAAGGCTGTGAGCACTTCTCAGATCACTACACCCTTACTTCCATTATGCACTACGACAAATCTCTCAGAATAAAAAGCCAGCAACAATGTTATTACTCAGATCAGGATTCCACCTGTCACTATGATGGACAGACAGGTCAAAAGTCCTTATGTTGAACACCTTTGACGTTCGCTACCTTATTTTCATCCTTCATTCAGTGTTTTAAGGTTAATCAATCCAACTCCATAGCACCATCTTGTGATACGAACCACCAAGTGCAAGGTAAGCACAGGCTAATCACCTTCGGGTAGATCTAATGGCCTTCCATCTCAGCTCTACGCACAAGCCCCTGAGCTCTCAGCACTGGAGCAGCTGCTGACTCCATTGTGTGCAGGAACTCTGCCTCCTTTACAGGAACACTGATCCACACCAGCGAAGAACCTGGCCTTATTTACAAAAAGTCCTCAAGTGACCAAGTCATTGCCTCAAAGATGGTCTAAACTGAAGCAGACTTGTAAATGCAGGAAGATTCCAGAAGACATATATGCTCAGTGAGCATCAAATGACAGAATACTCAAACGGCTGCCTGCTTCCAAGGAAGCCAGTGTTATATTCCATGGCTTGAATCTACAGCCAACTGAGAAACTTATTTGGAAGAAGTGAGAGGACAAAGCAGGAAAAGCAAACATTACAAAAGCCATATTTGGGTTGACTTTCCATCCATCATCTCACTTTCACTGCTACAATAAACATAACTTGACTTTACACAAGCAGCCTTTGGAACTGCTGTACAAACACAGGCAAGATGAAAACTGTGTTACATCCAATGCCAATTTATGTTTTGTTTCCTACTAAGGTTATTTCCTTCTGTCCAGGTAGGAACAGACTTCTGATGGTCAGGCTATCAGTCAAAATATACACCAATTCTAGAACACACTTCTAGATTGCTTCTGAACTTGAGTCTAAGAACAAGGTAAAGCTGTCAGATTATTTCCTTCGATACAGCGTCTAACCTGAGCATTTGGGGCTGTGCAGGCACCTGCAAATGAATTTCAGATACAAATTGTTGAAGCAATGCATGAAAAAGGGCATTTCCCAAAAGGAATTACCTAGAAGACCACAAAGGAAAAGTAGCAACGTAACAACAGCAGAATAGGCTTACAGCTCTAGTTTATATATTTAAAAATCAGCATCATGTTTGAAATTTTGGAAAGATCTTCTGGTATGTAGCCCAGAACAGTAAGAAAATTACTGCTACTTGCCTTTTCCATCTGTTGCTGAAGCCTCCTGTAAATGTCTTATTGACCTGAAAAATTAAGAGGTAGAATAAGCTCTTTTCACTGCAGCCCTCCAGAACTCCAACAGTTCCATTAGCTCTTTATGGTTGGGCTATGCTCATAATTAACTGTGCCTTAGCACGGGTGGCACTGCATATATTTCATCCCCACCTCCCAAGCAGTTCAAATATCTGCATCTCCTTATGATTAAGAAATCTAAACTGCTAGAGCCTGCTTCAGCCCACAGAAAGCTGGGACAGAGCAGAGTGAGAAACCAGGGCATTTCCCAGCATAATGCTTACCACTTGTGCAAGTAAGCTGAGCTACTATTCAGAGTACTGCCAAGCATTTGGCACCTCACTGCTCTTTTAAGCTCTTTTCATTTAAATACTTGATTACAGCTTACATGGCTACACAGGCTCCTTATGTAACAGAAGCTACCCTGCAGGAATGGAAATTCAATGGCCAAGGCTTAGTACCTTACTGGCATGATTCATCCCACCAGAGGCAGTGAGACTACACAGATGAAAAAGGGGCAGAATTATGCCCTAGGTTTCACTGCCAGTTTATGTTGGTACCATGACAATGGAGGAACACAGGCTGTACCCTATATAAACAGTTATAGGACAGTTCATTCAAACACTTTCCATAACAAAACCACATCTGAACAACAATTGCAAGTTTTGTACTAGCGTGTCGCTATGCAGAACTACAGATTCTGGCATTATATAGCAAGAGCTGTGACTGAAAACGTTTCCTTAACCATAGGTAATCAGAATCTCTCTGTAACGAAAGTTAGTTTCCTGTAGTTTTATTTACCACACCCAAACGCTGTCATCCTCAGAAGAGCTGCAGCATTTTCAGTGGAGTGGGGGAGTGTCAAGTGGGCTGTGCAAATTTCTTGGAAGATGTTCACTTGTGTTGGCACAAGGCCACAGGACTGCTGGGTTTGGTCCTTACACAGAACCGGGAAGGTTAGTGCAGCAGAAACACACCCTAGCAAACCACAGTGGAGCTTACTCACATCTACAAAGTAACACATTATGAAATAGTTCTCCAAAACACTCAGGAGCTGCACACTACGGAGTGAAGACATGTTTACTAGATAGACATACTCCAGCACTTCAGGAAAAATGCTGGAGATAATTGAGAAAAATTAGAATATTCTGTGTTTAAAACCGAGAAGCCAGAAGCTCCTTCAAATCCTCCTTTGGATGCAGCTGCTTTTTCAATTAAGACTAAAATGAATTTAGAATATAAATGTTCTGCCTAACTGGCAAGCAGCAACAATAGCATTTATCTGAATTATCTGTGTTTTCGTTGAGTTTTACATAACCAACATTTTTCAATGCCAAGAAGAGTGGAAGGAAGGGCAGGGAAATGCTCCCTGTGGGATTATTTCTTCTAAACAGTCAAGTAAATATACAGTGCTACTCTGGCTGAAAGAAGCTCTGACCTCAGACACCACCACTGGTTTTGAATTTAGCAGCCTGCTTTCCATCCCCAGTCACTACCAAAAGCCCATTTTTCAACATGAGAGAATCAGCGCTTCTGAAACATTTCAGGTTCCAAAGGCATCTGCAGTCTGTTTGCACTGCTCTGGCCATGCTTTTAAAACACCCCCCCGTGAACATTTCTAAAGCAAGCATCTTCCACAACGCTGAAGTGCTGAGACTGATAAGTTTAAGAAACTAACAAAAGACTGGACTTAAAGGACAGACATTTACTTCTCTGCTTCAGCAGCCTCTTAACCTCTAACATCAACACCCATTAGTGAGAAACAGCTCAGGGCATCAGTACTCAGAAGTGATTGCACACAACAACTCACCATACCACTGGAAATAAGATGGCACCACAACACAGCAAGTCTACCAGGAAAAGGATTTCTTTCCACAGTCCATATTCAGATGTTCCCTCTTCTGTTGACTCTATAATAATGTATGCCACGTTTGCTAGCACCTACAGGACGAGAAGTGGGTAATGGTTTCAGAAGCTTTCCAAGGATAGACTAGATGTGGGCTGCAAATTCAGCAAAAGCTATCCCACAGTTGCAGAAAGAGCCCATTCAGTAACTTCAATTTTTCTACTGCAGATCTATGTCAAAAATCACACACAGCATCTACAGAGACATCATCGATTGGAATGCATTTCTGCTGACATTCAGAAGGTAACCCTTTTTGTTGCATGCTATGCTGGACCCATGGTTTCAGTAAAGACAACAGAATAAAAATCGATTGCAAGCACAGAACAGCACTCTGCACAGATAGCAGTTTAACCACATTATTCTAAATCTAGCCAGTAAATCAAACTGGTCATACGAGTACATTTTGTACTCCATAGCCAAGTTCTAAAAGAACTCAGACAGTAAATACATGTGATTTTGCAGCTGGGCAACAGATCACATCCCCAAAAGCTGAAAGGCCATTCTATCTACAACAGCAAATAGAAATGCTGCCTTCCTATCTCCTTCAGGAGACAAACACTGATTGCTTTGAACATACTGGAGAGATGAGACCCAAGGGACCTCACAAATCTCAGTGCTCCCCATTCCTTAAGCCCATTTCAGCAAACTTCTCAGAAGTGATAACTTTCACCTAATTTCTGTGTTTGGTAATTTAATACTGCTGTGCAGCCCAAGTTTTGTCCCAGCATGACTAAACCTACATTACAGCTACTTGTTTGCTTGCTGATATTATTTGATAACCATTATCTAATACTCAACATAAAGAGAAAAGTTGGGAAAATTATATAACTTCTGGCCCTTTAACAGCTTCAAAAAAATTATAACTCAGCTCACAGGCTTATACAAGCAGTAATTTATATTCTGTGTAGGATTCACAGCCTGTTACAGTTTCCACAAGCTGCTCTCCCACAACACAGTAAGTATTGACACAGCTCAGTCCTCACCTGAAGTGGGATGACAATCATGAAAATTTTTTTGTCTTTATCTGAAAGGATGTGTTTAATGAAAGCCCAGCCTGTTCCAATGAGGGCAATAGTGATGAATAGAAGGGCACCCTTAAATCTGAAAGAGAAGCAGATAATGCAAGGAGATATTTTATACTTCCTCTTCAGCCCAGGTTATCTTTTCTACAGTCAGTAAAGCCACAAACCCAAATAAATAGCCTTGCTATTCATAACTCTAGCAAATGCTTATCCTACATCAGCAAACAGATGCCTTGCTTACAACCATGCATTACACGGCAACATTACCCTCCATTCACAACCACCAATATATGCAATCTTTTCCTGGGGGAATCATCCACTTACCATGGTGAACAGAAGAAAACACTGGCAGCTGCATCCTCTTACTATTCACACCAAGAGCAAATTAGATACTTGAATATTAACATGAACAAAGAAGAGCAAAGCATTTCTTCTCCTTTTACTCCTCCACCCACATAAGCACCAATTCTCTGCAGCTGTCCTCTGCAAGCAGCTTTCCCCTTTACACTGGGCTCACTGCTGTCTTGTCACTCAGAGCTCAGCATCAAGAATTAGCAATTCCCAGGTTCCCTGGGAGGGAAGGGGAATTCAGTTTCACCATTTAATTTACCAAATCTGCTGATACACTTACAGGTGAGTGATGTAATAGACAACAGCCCAGCCTTCAATAGGAAATCCCTGAGAAGAAATGTAGTGGTAGTCGATCTGAAAGCAGAAAACATAATAAGATACCTTATGAGATTTTCATCAGCACCCCACCCATGGCCGTTAAACAGGTCTGCTTTAGCAGGCATCTCAAGTTGCACTGTCAGTGTATACAAACTCATAATTTAGATAAAGCTTGCTCCCAACATTCTAGCACTGTTTAGTGTCATCAAGGTCATCCCCATTCACTCTGTTTCCTAAGCATTAGTGAATATTCTTTACACAACCTACAGTCTTCCTACACAGCTTCCATGTCTAACTACAGTTAAACAACTGCATTTCTACCTTCATTGTTCAAGTTCAGTTGCATTAGGGAATTAGGCACCTTTTAGTTTCACTTCAGTTGGAAATCAGACTCAAACCTGCTGATTCCAGGACTTTGTAGGTGTTATCCTAGTCTGAACTTGATGGAGAAGATCAAAACTGGCACAAACAGGAGGATTAAACATTTGTCATTACCTTCATTAATGATATCTTTCAGTGGAAAGGCAAAGTCAAGACAATACAATAGAGACTTCATGTAATGAAGGTGTTAATGCTTATAATATTGTTTGCTATGGCACAGCACACTGTGCCAGCTAAAGCAGCACCTCTCAATTCTACAAACATCAAGGTTCCCATTCATTAACATTTATTGTAAGCCGTACTGCTGTACTGCTTGAGCAGTGCCATTGCTCAAGCTTCCAGGCCAGCCTCAGATGGCTGTAACATCAGAACTCATGGAACTGATTCAAGCCTCACATACGTGCTTGCTGCTTCCCCACGATCCCAATTGTATTTAAAGTCACAATTTGCTGATGAAAACTGAATCTCCTCCACCACACAGCAGCAGTTCAGTACCAACATCTCAATTTGAAAGACACTTCTCTCCCCCTTCCCTCCTACTCTTCTCCCCCCTCCACACAAATTCCTCTAACAGCATACCCTGGATCTCATATTTCTAATTCCCAGCTGAACAGCTTAAGGCAGGGAAGCCATACGTACTGCATGGAAGACTAAGGACAGTGATTTTGTGAAAGGGAGGGCTGCCATCAGCCAGTGAATCTTAAAGACGTCATTTCTGGGAAGAAAAACGTGTCAGTTAAAAGCCAGCAGTAAATTTTTGTTTCTGCAAGGATATTTCTTCATCATCTATAAATGTCAAACATTATCTCCGAGATAGAGTTGACTATCAGCATAAAGCCATTCTCTTAATGCTGCAGTCCAAACTTTTACAGCATCCTGAACAATATTTTAACTGCATTCTCCTACTTTTTTAATCCTTGGGTTGGAAGATCGCAATTCACAGGAGCATCCAGTATGCACAGATCAGAGCAGTCAGATAATTACTAACCTCTACTCACACAGATAGCACCCAGCCCAACCCAGGTCGCTGCATCACATCACCAGATGAACTTCCCTAAGTAATGAGTCCACCAAAAGAACTCCAGATTACCAAACAATCAGATCACCACGTGAACTTCAAACTAAGCACAAGGGCTTAAGCTGCTCCTGGCTTCTGATGCCACGTTAACTACCAAGAAGCATGGCTTTTAATTAGTAATTCCTACTGCTTTTGATTATAATCGAAATTATTGGCTGCCATTCCCCACACAAAGAAAATTGAACCATTTGCTCTCTTAATTTACTTTCAAACAGCATTCTCCTTTTTTCAACTACAGGAACTTCTTGTTTAATTTCTGCCACAACGTATCTATAAGACATACACTACACACAGTCTCTTAACAACCTTACAACAATGGTCTGCAACAGTGGCACTGATGAAAGTACCTGGTTTTAAACTGGAAGATGTATACATTAAGTACATAGCATTGTGCCAGAGTTTTGAGTGATAAAATCTGAATTGGGCATAATAAGTGGAAAAAACACATCAAACAAACAAAGTCCATACTTGTCACTGAAACAAAACTTGTTTGCTTACCGGCGTTTACGAAGGATGTGGATCCACACAGTCCCAGACAGGAAAAAGAAGAGTGCCATGGAAATGTAAAGTTTTGGCAGTGGGATCTCACCTGCTGAGAGGTAGCTTTCAGGGTTCTTCTCCGTAATTTCTATCTGAATATGAATGGTAAGTTATGTGGACAGTTGAAAAAACACATGGCTGAAGCACTCGTGCAAACTTCCATTTACAATTAGACTTTCAGGAGAGGTAATATCACAAGACTCAAAAAAGTGATGCCTCCTATTTTATTACGTTGGTCCATGACATGAGGTGAATGCTGGTCATGTGGCAGTAAAGGATGAAGCTTCCCACCGGTATTCATTACATTGTGCTGCTGTGTGACAGATGGCAGCACAAGGAGAGTCTGACAAATGGTGTCTGACACAGAAGTGCATATGAAGCAAAGGTGTGCCACTGAATTCCTTGATATGGAAAACATTGCACCAGTGATGTTCATCAACACCTGCTGAACATTTATGGATACCAAACAGTGGATATTAGCACAGGGAGGTGGTGAGTGCTGGCAAAAATGTCTAGCTAATGGTGGTGAATATGTTGAGAAACAGCGTTTTGTAGCTAAGAAATTGCTTTATCAAACAGTGTTACTGTGCTCCTTGTACCTGTTGTCATTTCCATGGAAAAAAATAGGAGGCAACACTTTCAGAGTGACCTGAGTGACCTATACAGAGTCAGCTCTTCATCCTCAAGAGTTTCAAAACATTTTCAGAACTACATCCACAGCCTGAGCTGTTCTATTACACTCTGGCTCAACAGCACAGAACTGAACCCCTGGATGTTAAAAGAGATAGGAAGTGTGCTATACAATATTACCCTCAGGAACATTCACCGAGCAGTGTAAAAATGCATCCCACTCAGGCCAGAAAAAAAAAAAAAAAAAGCCCTGAAAATTCATAAATGCCAACAATTTAAATTGCAACAAGTCTTAATATCTGTAATCATGTAAAGAGAAAAGATTTTTGACAGCAGCCAGCCATGAGCTGTTTAAGCTCTCACTTGGTTACAGTGCCAGTCACAACTGTGTACACTGAAGCCCACATGTATCCTTCATATCTCCAAACATTTCTCTAAAAGTTGTATTTTAATTCTTCTTACTGTAGTGCTGCCTTCAGAAATGGCACTACAGAGATTAAATGCACAGCTCTGAATCACTTCCCACCCCACATATACACTTGTACACCAAGCACATGTGGCATATAAACTACAACTGAAAGTTGTATATTTTAGATAAAGCAAATGAGTTAACTGCACTTAAGGAGCTATACTCACATCAAGACTAAACAGCTGCTGATCACGAGGTTTCCCATTACTGTCAATACATTTATGGAAATACAGGCTGTAGAGACCTTCTTGGTTATCAGAACTGATGTTAAAGAAAAACTGAAAACAAGGAACAGGTAAGTCAACATCATTTCCATTCAACAACTGGGCTGCACTGTAAAGAAGCTATCCCCATTGGAGCTAGAAAAGTCAGGTCAGCTGGTTCCTCTCAGCAAATAGCCTGTTTTGAGGATACCTGCACATGTGCAAATCTCAACAACACACCAGATAGAAACACTATGACTGTGCACTCTAAAAACCCAAGACCTTCAGGCTTCAGTGCTAAAGCTACTTCACCGCAGAGAGAAGATAGCAACAACTGTCCTCTATCTAATGTGACCAACCACAGAATTTCGATCATACTTGCCCAAATACAAAAGCAGCTGCTCTGCTCCTATCCCAAACACACATTTTCATAGCTATATAAATCTGCATTGTATCACATGACAACTTCAAGCATTTTATAGGAACCAGCATCCGCAAGTGAATCAGTGTGCTGAAATGAAGGAATTGTCTGAACATATTAGGAGTAGACAAAGGCAAAAGCCCTACCTGGAATGAGATAGTTCCTCTGTCGTTGCGAACAGGATGCTCTTGTTCTACTATGCTCTGGGAAAAAGAAAATAAACACAGATTGCAAAGCAGGTACCCACATCTGGTTACATCATCCAAACAATGAGAACTGATTTCGTAAGTTTACGGGGAGGCTAAGAGCAATGAAACACTTGTCTCAACTTTCCGGCCGTGCCTGTCCTGGAGTTCTCCCCCACATGCTTTCTGAATGAGATCAGCAGACAGTTTCTTACCTGTGAGGATGTTGTACTTCGTTTGGACTTCGTATCTAGAGACAGAAATATTCATGGTATCTTTAGAGTGCTTGCACACAGACATCCTCATAGACCAGCACCTTTTACACACTGCCTGTACCTTCCTCCAATGTTCTTACACTAATCCACGTGGCAGTTTCCAAGATAATCATTAACAAATTTCTCCCCAACCCCTCCCTACCATCCCAGGACTCTTCCCTCCACATCTGTTCATTCTGAATGCATCATCAAATGTTAAGATAGTAAAAGTTCAAAACTTAGATTATGTTTTTAGCTTTTGCACGTCAGCACGTTGTCAACATTCATGCAATGCTACTGCAGGAAATAGCAAAACTAGACTTGCTGATGAACGCTGGTGTTATCAGCCTCATACCCTGACTTGTTCAAACAACTGAGCAAAGTAAAGACAGCATGCTCCATTTTTACAAGGCTGTGTAAATTCTAGCCCAAGGGGACGCCTGGAATGCAGCCACAACACACTGTTGGATGCACACTGACCAGAAATCAGCAGTGAAAGCAGATACAGTCAGGTTTAGCAAGACTTACCTGTGCCATCTGTATTTTCTGTCTCAGCTGGACTTTTATCGGAATCACTTTTATCTTCAGAAGATTTCGGTGGCTTGGTAATCAAGGCAGTGGCATTTTCCTCAGACACAAATGAAATCTTAGGCAGCAGGTGAGAAGCTTCTGCAGAGAACTGTACCTTCACACTGAGAAAGCATTTTTTTTAGTACAAAATTAAGCCAACTGATATTCCTAAAGAGACTGTCATGATTTACGTATGATCATAAAAGAAAAATTAACTTATCAAAATATGCCAACAGCCATTTCAAAAGAATTCTATTTACTCACACATCATTTTTGAAGTCCAGAAGTAAGATTACAACAGAAACACCTTGCTCAGGTTTCTTATTCAAAATACAGTAATCCACTTCTTCATCCTGGCAATGAAAGCAAAACAACTTCAAAGCACCTTCCTGTTCTCCCCCAGGTGGAGGTAACTATTTTTAGTCCACTAAGATGCAAAACTGGATTACCCCCAACAACCTGCCTGTATCTAATGGCTCTTTCTTCCTTCCAGCTCCTCCTGGAATTACACAGACTACGATGCTTCCCCAGCATAGAAAAGAAATCCCTCATCTCTTACCAGATAAGTGGAGAAGCCATCATTCCTTGTTCGATCCAGACTGAACCCCACCTATGAGACAATTAAGAAGAATCTGTCAAATTAGAACAGCTCAGCCACCCCAGGATGAGGAGCCAAGTCACGATGAAATGAGTCAAAACTGGCATTTCTGAAATAAACTGTGCTGTATTTAAGGCTGAATCCAGATTTTCTCCTAGTATTACCCAGTTATGGAGCAAATCATTCAGATGCAATATATGGAGGATCTCTGTAGGTCTCTTCCAACTCAACTATTCTATTGTACACACAAAATAGATACATGCAGACACAAGTTCAGCGGAGGATCTGGTAAGTTAAAATGAGTTCTTAAAGCAGAATGAACAGCACTTGAGGATAAGTCTGGTAGGCCACGTATCCCCACAAGTTGCTCACACAGGGAAGGATGCAACCAGCACTACTCGTTATGATACGACACTTCAAACAGGTTAAAAAAATCCACTGCAAGGCTAATTTCCCAGGAAGCTTAATGGATGCAAAGTAACTTACTGATGAGCTGCTCTTGTCATCAGCATCCACAGGTGGCTTCAATGAAAGGTTGCTCACATTGACTTTCATGAAACCATTCTTGAAGAAGCCAAATGTATTCAGGTGCACTTTCTGCCTCACATCATCCTATGAGAAAGGAAAGTTTACAAATGTCACACAGTGTCACTGTTTTGGCTGAGTTAAACACAGCCACCTGCAGCAGCAATAAAGGAGGAAGCAGGGTGACCAGTGTTCATGCAGAACGTGATCATACCAACAGCAAATTTCTTCAGGACACCTTCAGACATAGCCAATGATTTCACTGGAACCAATCAACTCTTCCAACAACCTCAACATGAGCTTCAAATGTGTCAGTGCTTATCACTTGACTGTACTCCTGAGAAAGATGCAAGAAAAAAGCCTGGAGGAAATTAAATTTCTGGGACTGCTGATTAAATGAAGTATTGCTATTAAAAAAAAGCCCCTACCACTGCACGAGGCTGAAGAGGAAACAGCTAGTTATGGTGCTCTTACCTGAGACACAAGGCCTCAAGACTTAAGAATGATTAATGTCCAAAGGAATAGGGAGGTCAAACAGAATCACTTGGGTTTCCTACCAGGAATTCCAGTCCTGTCTTCTGCCCCTCATCTTAGTTGCAGAATAACTCATCTCCTCTCAGAGTGGCAAAGAAACTGCATGAATGGATACCTTCTCATAACTGGCTCAGTTGAGAACGGCTCAAGTACACTTGGCTTTTTTATTGTCCTCCCCATAAGGAGATCATGAAGGACAAACAAAAAGCAGTAAAAATTACATGCCAACGTCTTATCAGACAAGGAAAGGTCATATCCCTAAAACTTTGCATTCAAAAACCATAGAGTAGGTATGGAATCAGAGCCTCAAATCCTACAGAATCTTTAACTGGAAGGAAAATAAGAACAGAACAACTAAAATTAAGTAGCAAATTTAAAGTGTAGTTGGCTCTCCCCCTTGACACCAAATATTAATTAGATATCGCTGCATAAAACTTCCCTTACACAAATATCACTCAGCTTAACAGCAGGACATACATCCTGACACAGCCAACCTGCAATCTAGCTAAGAGATCACCCTAAGAGAATCAGGTTAACCTGGCAAATAACCAGATGGTTCCTCCAGTGCTCAGAAGAGGAAAAAAAAGTCAGCAACACGTGGCTTGCAGCAGATGCCCTGTTTAACAAAGTGCTGTAGCTGTGCCATCTCCATGCTGCAGGTCACTTACATGCTTGAGGCAACAGTCCATCTGGTTAATTTCACAGAGCTTTCAGTGTAATTTCTCAGCCAGCTTTTTCAGCTGCACACCTGGGATGGTGTGAACCACTTCTGGAGGGATAACCATTTGTGTGGGTGTCAGGGGCAGGGCAAGGAGGGAAACAGAGCATCACCCAGCCACAAGGCTTTCTGCATGCTGTAAATACAATGAGAAGCAGCTGCTTAATTCAAACTTCTTGCAAGCAGTTCATTTGCTCAGCAGTTCACCAATATGCTGCCCATCAACAAATGATAATTGACACATAACACGCACTTTCCTCCCTGGTTTTATATCAGCTTTGAGTGCTTAGAGTTTACAGATTTAGTTCACAAATCCTTCAGCTTTACACGATCCTGAAGAAGCAACAGCACATCCCCCAGGAGCATCGCCTGCTCCACATATTGACAGCTTAAAGTTGCAGGCTTACCAATAGCTGACTCACCTTTCACTAGAGGTTTAGCAGGTTGGAAAAATACAGCTTTTGTTCATAATCTTGTAACTTCTGACTGCAGAAACCTAAGATTGTGTCTTTATAACAAAGGTGTGAACCAGTACAAAGAAATGCTGCACTAATAAACATCCTGCACCTTCTGGACTAAAAGAAGCGTCATCCAAGATCCTTCAGCTCAGAATCCACAAATTATCATCTAACAATTTACTCAGAACTCACTGGCATGATGCTATTAGCACAGAGAAAATGTTAACTGAGGGCGGTGACCCTTACATGGAATGACTTGTATTATCTGTGTAAGCCCACTAACTTGTACAAGATTAAGTTGTTCTGGAAGGTCTTCTCAACTTGTGCAATTGAACTCCAAAACTTAACAAGATAAAAAGGCCACAAGATTCACGGACAGAAACAACCACTGGAAATAAACATCTCCCACGTAAAGTTGAACATGAAGTTGAAATTCGAGCATCATTACATAGGAGGGGGTTTTGCTTCCCTTTTGGAAACCACTGCATGGCAAAGATAACTAATCAGAAAGCAACACCACGACTGGCTACGTAGCACCGTTGGCTGGATGGCTCCCCTTGTTAGGTCTCCAGAAACTGCTTAATTTCAGCAGCTCACCAGCATTAAGCTTAACTGTGTGCACGACAAAGGCCTCAGCTACACAAACTTCCCCATTCTCTGAAGCAGTTTGCCACTGCATTGTGCAAAGCATAAGGCTGCAGTAACACAGCTTCCATTTGCTGAGACTGGGGGAAACAAAACAAAACACCTTCCAAAAGCAACCCTAACACACACCATAGTTTTGATAACCAGAAACGTTCCAACCTCATCATTGAAATCTTGAAGAATTGTTTCAATACATTTTCTAAAACTTTCCCAAGCGTTTTCTGCTTTTTTATTTGTTTGTTTTAAATAAATTACCATATTAATTTAACAATGCTAATAACAAGTGTTACCAAGGAAGAAAGTCATCTTCGGTGACGTTATCCTAGCAGAAAGATTCAAACAAATTCATCTTCAGAAACAAGAGAAATACCTCACTTTGTACATTTCCATAAAGATAAAAAGCTATTTTTACTCAAGACACAGAAAAGCTTCCCTTCAGCACATTAGTTACCAAGCCAGAAATAAGCTTTTCTAACTTAGGCAACAGCAGCTTGTTTGGGGAAGCCCATACCTTTAATTTGGCACAGCCTCAGAGCACATGTTGCCAACAGCACCAACAGCAGAAGGGCTGGTCATTGTGAAGGACGGTCGTTAGAGAACCGGATGTTTACATAAAGTGCTGTAAAGTCACAGATGAGGAGCCCGCTCACGTTTACACAGGTGCACAAAGGCACGAAAGCACTTTTGTTTCCGTTGGTGTTTGTTTGGTCAGTGTTGCAACTTACATGAAAGTCATACTACTCAGCTATGATCGTATTGATTGTAATAACGAAATATATTTTAAAATCAAGTGTTTTATATCCTTGCAGTTTAGAAATGCCTGAATAGGAATCACAGAATGGCCAGGATTGGAAGGGACCTCAAGGATCACGAATCTCCAACCCTCTGCCACAGGCAGAGCCACCAACCTCTACATTCAATACTAGACCAGGCTGCCCTGGGCCCCATCCAACCTGGCCCTGAATACCTCCAGGGACGGGGCATCCACAGCCTCTCTGGGCAGCTGTTCCAGCATCTCACCACTCTCATAGCAAAGAACTTCCCCCTGACATCCAACCTCAATCTAAATGCCCTCCCTCAACTTCAAACCACTTCCCCTTGTCCTGTTGTTATCTACCCTTTTAAAGAGTTGATTCCTCTCCTGTTTGTAAACTCCCTTTAGGTACTGAAAGGCTGTAATGAGGTCACCCCGCAGCCTTCTTTTCTCCAGGCTGAACAAGCCCAGCTCCCTCAGCCTGAAAGAGGAACTATAAATAGCAATGTTTGCTGCTGAGAAGGTTTGCTTGAAACCAGCACAAAAGTTTACTACATAACAGAAATAGCAGCTCAGTATAAATTTCCAGCACCCAACTACTACTGGACAAGAAGTCTTCCAAACAGCAAAGTAACCAATAAAAGTTTCGTAATTTGTTGTTTGAAGAGAAAGCTAACTTTTCCTGAGACAAAACAACATTCGTTCCACTGCATTTTAGACTACTACAAAGACAGGCAGATTCCCTACGAATGAGTCAGGAATGATGGACCTCTCAATTAAGGGCATAAGGGATGTTGCTGTAATATTCTGGTATGCTCCCCACACTGCTGTTCTCCTGCAGCAAAACCCCAGGACAGCCTTCTCACAAGCCCAGCAGCACTGCTGGGGCCGCGGCTCCCACAACAGCCTGCTAGTAGCGAGCTGTCCTCAAACATGGGTACAAAACCACAACGGGACCTTTCAAAAAGCACAACCTTAAGTCTAATAAGCTGCAGCAGAGAGTGGTCAGCACCAATTCCTTCTTCTGCCTCAATCACCCACTTGATAAATGCGAAGAACGCACATCGGTAAGAGGAATAAAGCAGCACCACAGCCTTCAGAGTAGAACAACAGAAGACGGGATGGGAAGAGCAATCAGAACGCGGGCTAACAGCGAGCCCGAAGGAGCTCCCAGCGCGCACTGGGCCCGCAGACACAGCCCGACCGAGAGCCCGCACTTCCCCACAGCACGGACGAGGAACAAAAGCAAAGCCAACCGGGGCCCCAGCAGGCCAAAACACAGCGGAAGAGCCGGGCCAGGCAGCAGGACAGGGCCAGGGCGAGGAGAAGAGCCCCGGCCTGAAGAGAACGGGATCAGACCCACCGCTCCCCTCACCCCGCTCGGAACCGAGCCCAAAGGATGCTACGGCGCAGACCTTACTTTGAGGGTGAGGTGATGGACGCGGGCTCCGGCCGGACCCGCACAGAGCAACGCCAGCCCCAGCACCACCACAGTAAGAGCGGCGGGAAGGCCGCGGGCCGCCATCTTTACTCCAACATCAGCATCCTGTTCCCGCGGCACTTCCGGGAGCGGGGTGCGCTGGGAAGGTCACGTGACCATCGATGGGCGGGGCTGCTCGGGACACACCCTGCAGGCGGCCCCGCCTCGCGGCCTTCCCGCGCCGTGCCCGAGATGCCCGCACGTGTCCCAGCCGTGCCTGCTGACCACGTGACGTCCCCCGGCCCGCCCTGCGCTGAGCTGGGCTCGGGCGTCGTGCCTGCAGCCCGTCCCTGGGAGCGGCGCTGATGGCGAGCAGTCCGAGCCGCTGAGCGTTTTAAACATCTCTCTATATGCAACAGAAGGCTTTCTGCTTCCTTAGTGGGGTAGCTTAGGAACTACTGAGCTATTTGATCTCCGTGGTCCCACTTGAAGCTACACGCAGCCCAGGCTTGGCTTCACTCAGGTCTGGGTTGCTCAGTTACACGAGCAGCAGGCAGCCTGCCAAGGGACAATGAAGGCAGCCTTCAGGCAGACTCAGCCACTGCTGAAACCATTTCTGAAAGATGTGATCCGCTTAGCAACGTGATAAAACGCAGCTTCTGTGTTCTGTCAGCTCTCATCACCCCGACGTTTTTCCTTTCAGAGCACGCAGTGGCAGCCGTGCAGCTTTCCTGAGCCAGGTGTGCAACGGAACAGCCGAGCAGTGAAGTGCACATCAGGGTGCATGGGCAGAGAAGAAATCCTGACCCTTGTTATAACACTTACATGGAAAGTCCCATCTTTTTCAGCAGTGATTCAGATGTCACTCTACATGTTACCTCCTATTTAATCTTCCCTTCTTTCTCTCATTCTCTTAGGTAATAGAATAAACAGATCTCTCAACACCACCAAAGATACCAGAAAATACCTGGAAGTCTGACAAACAAACTTGGATTGTTCTTTTTCTAGGTAGTAACCGAGCGAGCCGCTAGATGTCCCCTCAGCATCAGGCTTCGTGGTGCCAGCCACGGGAAAGCTATGGGACAACATCGGAGAACCAAAGCATGGTTCTGGTCAACCTCTTTTTCTCCAAATTCATATTTTTAATGTTGTAATTACTATCAATCCTGTGCTCAGACCTCCCTAGGAAGCCTAGAGACTCATGAAAAATGGCTGTTTGCAGCCACAGCTGCAGCACAGGCTTTGTGCCTCGCTCTGTTCTCAGTGACTACTTCAGTAGCCAAACGGCATGAAACTGTCCTGTATAATTGCAGGCACTGTTCATCCCATCAACCTCTCCTAATCAGAAGGTATTTCCTAATAACAATCAGGGAATTTTATTCAGGCAATTTAAGTTTGTGACATATTTCTCCTCGTAACTCTGCCAGCTCTCAGGATATTGCAGTGACTAAATCACAACTGACCCAGACTAAGTGATCTGTGGAAGTTAGAACTTGTATAACACAGAAAGTAAACACGTTACATTTTTCAAAGGATGTACACATCAAAAGATTCTAGACTTAAATTTACATTCCTAAGAATACACAAATTGTCTTTTCTCTGTAATAAATACGCTGTAGGAACAAATGTCTTTACATTGATGTTTTACTGTAGTCACCAGACAAGATAAATTACCTGGCTGTAAATGGAGCGTTCTAGCAGTTATTCTTAACTGTGTTCACACATGCTTAGTTTCTTTAGATTCCTTTTCATTGTTTTTCCCCACGTGTACCTGAACATAATTAGGATTCTTCACGGACTTCTTTGGAAGTATCTGATGAGCAACTGTTGAGATTGGATGGCAACCATCAGCAGCATCAAGAAACTCCTGGCATATGGGTAGCATGTAAGTACACCTTTAGTACAAAGTAAAAGCGTGCTAAGTATTCGTTATTGATGTGCTCTGTGAATATGCTATGGGTATGTTGCAGAATAGCAAAACCTGTTTTTTCTCTTAAAAAAAAAAAAACAAAAAAAAAAACACCAAAACCAAAAAACAGCACAAAAGCACAGCCAGAAGGGCAGTGACCTCACCTTTCAGGTTGTGGTTCTACAGCTACTAAGCAAAGTAAACCTGGGGATAGAAACTGCAAGCCAGGCAAGCTCATAACAGAAAAGCAGAGATGATCCAAGAAATCATTTTACAATTTAGATACTGAAATTAGAAGTCAATTCATAGCTGAAGTACAAAATAATGCCTCAAACTGACGTTTAAATAAGGCTCCTGTGTCTGTGGGCAGAGGGTGTGAGCAGGGTGGAGGTCCCAGGTGAGGATGGTCAGGGCCATTCAGGTTTATCAGCTCTTCATCAGGTGTTAATCAGACCCCTGTGGGCCCTGATAGGGCACTAAAGAGAACTGAGGTCCCCTGCTGTGTGTCTGAATGAGCTGGGTAGGTTGTGAGTGCAGAAAGGAAACAGCTGTAATGGTGATGGCCTGAGGGAAAGGCGTGTCCTCTTCCTTTCCTGGTGCTGTTTCAGTTCCAGTGCATAGAGGTTGTAAGCAACATCTACCTTCCATGTTTTGGATGTGGATGATCTGGGTAGAATTGTGAAAATAGAAGGGAAGCAGCTGCAGGGATGATAACCATGGGGGGGAAAGGTGGGTCCTCTTCCTTTTATGTTCCAGAAGTTAGAAATGCTTATACTTAGTTTGCAAGATGTGATTTTCCTTGATTTGCATGAGGAAACACGAAGATGGGGGGATTTAGGTTAAACTGTAGTTGAGGGGTTTGTTCTAGCTTTCTTGGTTACTAAATGATTTAGAAGGTAGCTGTTTTGAAGTTGTTTTTCTTCTTTGGTTTTTGTTTAAAGGAATTGCTTGGGCTTGGGATGTAGTGTGAGCAATGCTTGGAATCACAGTAACAGATATAAACACAGAATTTACAGGAATATCCCTGTATCCAGATAACAGATCTGAATGGTTTTGTTCCTAGTACAGCCAGGGGAAAACTCCTACTGGTTTCTGTATTGCTCTGCTTTGCATTGTGTAAATTAGGTAATGGGGAGTAAATAATCGGTTTTCTAAGTGTTATTTTGAACTGTTCTTTTGAGGCTGGAACCTGCTAAGCTTTCTCACATCATGCTGTAGTATAAAGGGCTCTTAATGCTCCCATCGTTGTTAATTACATCAGTAATTAAGGACGAATCAAGCTGCAGGCTCTGCTGTTTTGAGCACTGCACAAACAAAGCAGTGCTGTAAGTGGCAGTCCGTGTCTTGGAGAGCTTCAGACTAAATAACAAAAATGGCAGGGGAAAAAAATCTACCAGAAATACCTGGGATGCAATTTACTTGGCTTTTCCCTTGAGCTCCATCCACACGAATCTTAATTTATTCACAGGTTTTGGTGTTGTTGGTTCTGATGTGCCATCCTAAAACAGAACTTGCATTTCTGGCCTGTACCGTTCAATAACCAGTTATGTGTTTCTTGTCTTTCTCTGGGGACAGGTTTCCCTGCCCGTGCTGGTGTAACAGGTTTGCCTTGTTCCCCTCCCAGGTCTTTGTGCAAAAGGAAATTCCACTGCAAATTCACCTCAGATGATACCAGTGCTGCTTTGCGCTTGGACTCTGTGCGTTCTTTTTGTTCAAGTATTTATGGATTAAGGTCTCAAACAGTTGTGATGCAATTATGTTCACTGGTTTTGTAATGCATTCTGGGTGGACGTAAGGCTGAAGCTCCTGGTGTCCCTCTGCTGAGAGCCTGTGGAGGTAGAAGCCCTTGGGACGCTGCAGTTGTGCTTCAGGCAGGCTCAGATATTCAAATACGTTGGCAACAGCAGGAAGTATTCTGTGCAATGTTGATCAGTGTCTCTTAGTTGTGATGCAGTCTTTAAAGATATGAACGTTTAATGGTGAGCAAAAGCGGTGCCTGCTCTGTGCCTCGCTTCAAGGGTAGTAGCACTCTGCTCCCATATTCAACCCAATGCGGATAAAATGAAATGCAGTGCGTTATTAGCATCATGCTCGTCTTCACTGTTGTTCTAAATGTTGGAATCACTTCAGTTATCCTTCTATTGTTTTTTTTTCTCCTCATGCAGATTGATATCCACATGCTGTCCAGTGTAAGTGCATGAGTCCAGGGGAGGTAATGCATGCAGCAGCTGTGCAGTTATCAGAAAGATCCCAGCCCTTTGTGAGCACATTCTGTCCTCCTCAGGTGAATAAATGTGCTTTCCCCTTTCTACACATACGTGGAGGGGTTAGGGTTTACAGATGCAGCAAAGACAGGAATCTGAAGGGCTTTTCACCTTCCTTGTAGCTGAAAAGCAGAAGTATAAAATCAGATTAGGTGACGCAGCTCAAATAAATGCTGTTGCAAAGGAAGACGAGCACAAAATAAATCTTATTTCTCCAGCGAGGAAACAAGCTGATTTCTGCAAGGCCTGCGTGACTGCTGCCGTGCCCCACGTCGGCTGCAGGCAGGTAACTCGATTATTTTCCTGCCCGCTTGCTGCTGACGGACGGCAGGATCGATGTTTCTGAACGCGGCTGGGTTGGGGTGCGCGTGTTTGGGGCGCGGGGTGACGGAGGCAGCCCCTCCCTGCAGGGTGTGGGCTTCCTTATTCATCGGGGCGGCTGCCCCCGTACAAATCTCCAAAACGGGAACGTTTGCTTGGAAATCAAATAACAAAACCCGCGCTTCGTACTGTGAGGAAGCGGGAAGAAAAGGGAGCAGGGCGGGCACGCCGCTCCGGGGCGAGGAGCGCTCATCGCCTCGCGGTGCCCAGCGGGGGGCGGCGCGCTCCCGCCGCTCCCAGAGGACGTGGGGGGCGCGCAGCCGGCGGCCGCGCATGCGCAGCGCGCTCCTCGCCCCCCTTTTAACGGCCGCGGGGAGCGCGTGCGCAGTGCGCCAGAGCTGTCAAGCGCTCCCCCCTCCCGCCCCGCTCCGCCGCCGCCTCTCCGCGCGGCGCCGCTCGGGCCATTTTGCGGCGCGATGAGGCGGGAGCGGCGGTGAGCAGCGCCCGTCCCGCTCTTCGCGCGTCCCGCCCTTCGCCCTCGCCTCGGCGCCGGGATCCGAGCCGGTTCTTCGCGTGCGGGGAGAGAAAGGGAAGGAAGCCTCGACGAGGGGCAGCGACCCCCGCCCGCCCTCCGCTCGGCGCCGGCGGAGCCATGAGCTGGGGCACGGAGCTGTGGGTGAGCCGGGGGGGGGGGGGACGGGAGCGTGCCGGGACCGCGCGGAAATTACCGATAAAACAAACGAGCCCCGGGCGCGGAGCCGCCCCGCGGAACGAAGGAGGGTCGGGCTGCTGCTTTATTTTTTCGGCGTGCGCGCGGTTCGGAGGTGGGTCCGATTTCAGGAGGGAGCGGCGATGCGGGGCGGACCGCGGGGAGCGGAGCGGGCGGTGATGCCGGGCTGGGTGCCGGGCTGGGTGCGGAGTTGAGAGAGGCAGAAGGGAAACACGGGCTCGGTCACAAAGAGGACGCGGTGCAGCCATGTTTGGCAGCGGGGCGAACCGCCATGGCGCTGCGGGACCCGGTTTTGGGCTGTCTGTAGGCACGGCCGTGTTATCTGTGCTAATCGCAGCCCTGCTCGGGTAGACAGTTGAACGAGCGTCCCGCTTGGCTGTGACGTCGTAGTGGTGTTATAGTTAGAAATACACGGCGACCTGAGCACGGGATGCTTGCTGAGGGGTCATCCTGCGTTTGTCCGCGGTGCTACAGAATGATGGAGTGCCGTAGCGGTGCTGGTTTGATTCATTTCTTCAAACAGCTCTGCTGCACGGGGAGATCTGCAGCTGGCATTGCTTTCTGCACCCTGCATGCTCTGTGGGGCGGTTAAGCAGTCTGAACGACCCGCTGTAAATCGTTCTGATGCAGAAGAATAAATGTGGAATTCTCGAGGTGGGCTGAGCGTCTGCTTTTGCCTTCTTAGCGGTGTAGGTGATGCTAGGATGTTTCTGCACAAGATCGAGGGAAGAAATGCTTATCCGTGGTTCATTGTAATCTCTGCAGGTGTGTGCAGTTGTGTGTCTGTAACGATTTTTTTTCCCTAAAGTTTAACTGGTGAAATCTTGTCTGCTATCTAAGGCACCAACATCTCTTGTGTCCTCAGTATAGCTTGAGAAGTGTAGCAGGTTAATGAGGAGAAAACACAGCAACCAGGTGCAGTGAGGCTGGATACCACACTGGTAGGACTCGTTGTGTGCTATGTTGGGCACAGCTTTGTCGATGAATCGCTTTCCAGTGCTGTGGGTATCTGGGACAGAATGCTGGCATCCCTCTCTGAGTCCCACTCCCTTTACTGGTGAAAAGAACCACACAACCAGCTTGGATTTAATGCGTGCCACCACCTTTGGTTGGTCCCGGTGTTTCTTAAACAAAATTGGATTTCTATTAGCCTTAAAACTTAGTATTTGTTTTAAGTAGTCATGTGTTGGCTGTACAAACAGGTGTCATGAATTAAAAATGCCCGTTGTAGGGTGTGACTGGTGTAGGATTGGCTGTGGCCTTTGTTGGATGGAGTGGAAGTTGGGGTGTTCACAGGTGTTTCTAATTGTCATTTAGAAACTTAATGTCTGTTGTTTCACCAGGGTTGTGTTGCAGGGTGAGGTGCCCATCTGCCAGGCTGAGTGCGTGCTCACCGGTCACTCCTGCAGTGTAACAAAGGAGAAGCAAAATCAGAGTTGCTCTTTAGAGAAAGTAGAATGTTAACGTGCATGGATTTCTGTTTGTTCCTTTGGGGGGAAGCTTCCTTCTGAGGCTTGCAGAAAGAAGCCTCAGAAGCAATGAAATCCATTTGGCAAAATGTAAGTGACTCCCAAGAGTGCTGTAGCACTGTGCTGTGTTGTGAGGATATTTTATTTCTCCGGGTTGCAAATTGTATTGCAAAATTCCTAATCCTATTTCATTCGACTCTAGACTTCTGTTCTGAGTTTCATTTACGAGCTTCACCCGTAACCAGCAGAATTATTAGAGGTACCAGGGCAGCATTTGGATCCAGTGTGAGGATAAATGCTCAGGATGATGAGATCATCTGTGGCCTCCCAGCAGTCGGGTGTCACAGAGCAAAGCCTGAAGGTCTCATATAACAGCCTGAGTTGTCTGTGTGTGTGTGGCAGTGGCTGGAGCTGCTGTGCTGCTCGGTGTGCCCACAGCCTGCACAGCTTTCTGCTCATTGCACTGAAAACATATGGAATCCAGGGGGAGGAGTGGTGGGTGAAGGGCGAAGTATGGTCATAGGACTGAAACCTTTTGTTTTCTGCTCCAGTTCAAGAGTAGCTGTAAGGGCTGGCAGCTGGGGGTTGGAAGACTGGTTTTGTGTTTGATTCTCGTAATTTGCAGTGTTTTCTAAATGTTTATGTTAACATGGCAAGTAAAGATTATGTATGGGTGGGTACATAGGTGCAACTTGTAGCTTCAGCTAGCCGCACTTCGGGGTCTGCAGGCTCTGAAAGATTCTCAGATCTTTCTCCCTCTTTGTAGGCACTAAGGAAGAACAGGGATACCAGAGTGTCACACACAGCTACTCTGGAGGGTGCTTTAGCTAGTAAAGTGCTACTGTATTCTCCTGGACTTCCCAGCAGGGTTCTTTCCTGTGAGATGAAGTGAGTGGTAGGAAATACGTAGCAAGTTAAAACTAACCTCAGTGCTTCACTCCTTGTCTTGAGCGGGAAGAGCTGTGGCTGTGAGTTGAAGGGAATTAAGTGTCTTGATGATAAGTTTTGGTACAGTTTGCAATGTAGAGGAGGTATGTGTAAACTTGTGCTGAAGTGGTGCAGGAGAACCTGTGGCTCCTTGGAGTGCTGTCACAGCACGGCAAGTGCAGGCAGTGATGTCATTAAATGTGGGAAGGTTCATCCTTCTTGTTATGAGCCTTTCAGAGATGCAGGTGCTGTAAAGTGTTGGGTTCCTCTCCCCCTTCCCTCTATGTCCAATATAAAGTTAATAATAATAAAAAAAGATTAAGTGTGGGGGGGGGTGTGATTGAATTGGTTTTCCTTGACCTTTGTGTGGCTGGGTGTCTGCTAACAGCTGTCACTGTCCTTTCAGTCCGGAGAAGGTGAGTATTTCTGTTTGCAAAGGGCTGAACTTGCTGCCCTTGCGCAAGGAGCAGTGTTGGCCAACTCCTCACATGATGGGTACTTTGGGGAATGTCCTTTTGTTTGCACTGTTCCAGTATGCTTCAGTATGGAAAAAAATTACGGCTCGGCTACTTTTGCTGTCTGAAGTCATACGATTTAGAAAATGATGTTCTTTTCCACATTAATAGTAACATCTTCATTCATGGTATGGAAATAAGTGGATTCCTGCAAACCCTGTTTCTGTGAGCTGTTCTTCCTTGTCAGACAATGGAACAGAGGTGCAGCTCTGAGAACTCAGTGCTTCCTGCGTGGAACTGATGGATCTTTCCACTCTCAGTCCTTGCATGCCTAATTCATCGGCAGCATTTGTGTTCCAGCAGCTGTGATCCTGCATTTTCATTGAATGTAGTATTGTTCTCTAGTGGCGTTGTAATATTTATGGCAAGTAGGTGATGCTTAAAGTGATGAGTCACAGTCCGAATCTGTCTGGAGTTCTCAGGGTTGTGGCCTCGATGGCATCACAAAGCAGTTATCTGGGCACGGCAGTCAAACGTCATCTTAAATTTTAAGTGAAGGCTCTGGTCTTGTCAGCATGTTCCCTGTAAGAGGCTCTGCAGGGCTACATCTATGTTTGAGCTGTTAACTGTTTTTCCCCCTCAATCCAGTTTCGTTGCAAACACCCATAGAGTTGGGTGCAGGAAATGAAAATCTGTCTCATGGTTCCCTGGCTACCAGAGCTCTTGGGTTTGGCTGTTAACCCCTTACTCTCTCTGAGTGAAAGGAAAAGCTTCACATAGTGACAGGACAAGGAGTTATACTGCCTGCGAAATCACTGATTATCTCTGACATCTGAGAGTTTTTTCTTCATAAGGTCGTGGAGCTTCCCTTGGAAGGCCGCTGGATGCGAGGTGGAAAATCTGTGGCGATGGCAAACGTTTTCCTGAGCAGTGAGTTTTATTGTGAGCTGACTGTTCCAACGTATTTGACATCATTCAGACAACCAGAGGCAGAAACTTCGTGTCTCCTTGCTCTCTTTGTATTTCAGTAGATGTTTTTTTTTTCCTATTTGGCAATTTGTTAATTAAAACATCTTCAGTTGGAAGAGGCTGAATTTCACCTGTAGAAGCGGCTGGGTGACAGCATAGGGCACCCTGAAAGTAAATAGGTTGGAAAATAAAAATGAGGTCAGCGCAAAATCATCATGTTTATAATTTGGGCTTCCAGGCACTGCGAGTAGAGCAGCTCTGTTTGGGTTTCTGAGGAACCTACTGGGTCTTGGGTGTGTGAATATCTGAGTAATTTCATTTACAGTTCTGCTTTGCTTTAAGAAAGGATTGCTACAATTCTGTCGCTGCCTCTTCTTGTATTTTCTACCCATTCATTAAGGAACAGATTTGCAATCCTTCAGCATGAGTCAAAGCTGCAAATATCTCTTTTTGTTGCTCCTTCTTTCCCCTTCTAGTCACTGAATCTTCCCATTTGCAGCACAGCCACCCCAGCTCTCTTCAACCATGTGGGAAGGCAGGCAAAGATGAGACAATGTTTTTCTGGACTCCTTGCAGCTCATTAGTGTTACTCATGTTGTGAAACATTCCTTTAAAGCAGGATTTCAAAAGCCATGCTCCACATGAGAGTAGGAGCCACTGCTGGACTGTAATGTAATAATGTAATAATGCACTTTATTGCCTTTGTTGTTGATTGCTGGAAAGGTAACCTGCTAATGAATTTTTGGGAACTCGCTTTCAACCTGTCTGAAATAATGCTTCTGACATTCGTTATGCACTGAATCTGATCCAGCTACCCAAATGCAATGCTCTGTTGAGTTTCCTTAGCATTCATATAAATATTTTAAAATAACTTCCCCCTTCAACGTAACCTTACGTTTCTCAGATGAAACATCTCTACTTCCTTCCATCCTTGGCAACCCTGCTTTTCTTTTTCGCGCTTTTTATTTTAGCACTGAGTTTGTTAGGTTGGTGAGAGGAAAAACACTGTTGTCTCTTGACGTACTGCAGTCTTTGTTCTTTGCAAGCGATGGCTTTGGCTTTGAAATAGAAAATGGAGAAAAAGTAATGTGCGTGTCTAGATGGGGTTTCTAGATTACTTGTAGTGTAGAGCAGTGCAGTTAAGGTGTAGGAAGGAAATGCTGATTATTCAGGGTTCACTGCTGAAGCAGCCGTGCATGTTGCGAACATGAAGCAGTTTTATTGCAGTGCTGTCCTCTTTCAGGTGGGGAAGACACAACCTGTTGCAGAAATAACCAAGAGAACAGGAGCAATCTCCCAGCCACCCTTAGAAACCGAGGGCAGGAATGAATCTTGAAATGGAGTCATGGCCACTAATGCCTGGTGTAACAGTGATCCCCTGCGAGTCCTGCACACAGCCTGCTGTCCTGAAGAAGTGCTGTAGTGGGTTATTGTTGTTGCTGTCATGGAAATAACTTCTTATTGCAAGTACACATTGTCTGGCCAGTTGGTGTTAAGTATTGAAATGTTTCTACCCAAAAAGCCAAAAATAAAGTCCTTAAATTCTTCCCCCTTGGTGAGGTGGCTGGGTACTATTAGTGATAGGTGCATGGTTGGACTGGATGATCTTGAAGGTCTTTTCCAACCTTGGTGATTCTGTGGGTGCTGCTCTGTGTCCGAAGGGAAGGGACATGGGTAGTGTTTGCCATTACCCCTTGGAACAGCAGCTACAATTTGTCTCATGAATTATTCATTTTGGAGAGGAGAATTTTACTTTCATTGCACTGTGGATGTGCAGTGAGGGATTATTATCTAGGTGATAGGAGGATGTTCATCTTGCAGAGGAGTTTTCTCTCAGCCCACGCTGGGGTTATACAGTTGGTAGCTCTTTTTGTTTTATTTTCTGTTGAGGTCTTCTATTTTCTGCTTTGCTATTTTCTATTTTGTGCAAAGCTGGCATGCTCAGACTGTAGTTTGCTCTATGCCTGCCTCGCATTTCTTGTATCTAGATTAGCCAGGATTTTTCAGCTGTTAATAGGGCTGGTGTACTGCCCATAGTGCAGTACCTCTTCAGTACTGGAAAGCTGTATTGGAGGAAGGATTAGAAATTTGGCAGATAACAGCTCTTGAACAGAGATGTGCCTTCTGATGTTGGGAAAATCTGCCTGAGTTAGGCAAACGTGCGAGTCAAGGAGAATGCCACCTTGCAAGTGCTGGGTGAAGGAATCAGTGCTGAAGGCGTCAGAAGTTGTGGTGTGCCTGTGCACGTTTTGGTTTGGGAGTGCTCTGTGCAGGACAAGGCAATGCCACGGCCTGATAAACAGCTGAGTGTGCCTCTGTCCTCTCCTCCCAGAGCAAAGGCAGCTGTGGGAGAACAGCCTGCGTCAGTGAGTTGGGAGATGGTGGGCTGCAGCAAGGAGCAAAAGGGAACCGAAAGTGTGGCTGCACTGTGTCCCAGCAAGGCTCCATCTGGCAGGTAGGGCTTCCTCATAACAGCCATCACAGCAGTGTGGGATCTGAGCAGAACGGGAGTGTGTGTGTCTTGCTGTGTTCACCCAAGGGTGAGGAATAGAGGAAGAGGTGCTGTGAACAGAGGGGAAGCTCCTCAATGTTTGGGTCTGTAGGTGGTGGGGAAGAAGGTGTGGAGCTCTGCCTGAGAACTAATCACAGGAACCTGCAGCTGCTTGCTTAGGGGCTGTTTGGGTCAGCGAAGTAATGTGCCAAGGATGGTGAGAGCGGGGTTGGTTGAGGAGAGGCAATTTGAATTGGTGATATGCTTGGTTCTGATTGTGAGCTTGGGGAGGATGAGAGAGCTGAGGCTGACAGATAAAAAGAAATAGCAGGAATGAGCTCAGGAGGAGAAAGGGAATTTTAGCCAGAAGACAAATCAGGAGATAATTTACCTAATGAGCATGCGGGGATAGTAGGGTTGGACTCTGGGTGGGACCTGAAATGCTGGCTGAGATTGCACACCCTGTCTGCCAGCAGTGAGAGCGATGTGTTAGGAATGGCAAATCAAGAATATGTTGGAATCGGGATAAAGGGATGGGAAGGAAGGAATGGGGCAAAGGATAAACAGAAGATGAGAAATAAGAAAGAATAGTGAAGAAACCTAGCGGCTGTTTTTGCATGTTTGGTTTCGCAGCATTATCCTTTCATGTGGCTTGTTCCATGTCGTGTTTCAGAAGAGTTGATGTACTGGTTTGAACGTCTGCACGCTGCTTTCTGTGGTTGCATTTTGCATCTTCCCTCGCTGTGGAGCAATACCTGAGTGAGAGCTGTAACCAGAGCCCTGTGCGCTGCTGGTTTTCATCCATTTCTGTGCAGGAAGCTCTGAGGAATTGTCTGGCAAATTGGTTTATAATACTTTTGGATAACGTTTTTCACTGTGTGATGTTTTTCTGTTATGCAGAAAATTCTGCTTGAATGCACTTCTGCTGTATTTACAAAAAGAAAAAATGATTGACACGCAGCAGTGAGTGAATATGTGTGTGTGTTTTCAGAGACAAAAGTGAAATGAGGAAGGGAAATACTTCTTGCCCTCCTGAGGACTGCTGATCTCTCAAATGTGGGGGCTTATAGGAGTGGCATTCATTAAGGGTGTGCAACTGAGATTTTGGTGAAGGAAAAGGAAAACTGGTGGTGGATGAACTGACTGGTGATAGAGTGCTGCACAAATGCCTTTTCACCTCCCTGCCTGCCTCCCCAGTGTAGCAGTCGGAGGTATTTTGTCTGTGTGCTGTCACAGAAAGGCATAACAAGAAGGATGGGGGCAGAGATTTGTGTGCTGGTCAGGAGCCTCGGTTTCCTTACAACGTGTGAAACATCCATTTTTCACAGCAGATGCTTTCTGGCATATGTCCTTAATATAGAAACATTGCAAAATTGTGTAGCAAAGCTTTACTTCAGTTTTTCATATGCAAAAAAAAAAAATCACCAAACCACCAACCAACCCTTATTTCAGCAGTGTATGTATGGGCTAGCAATGTCAGTGCTACTTTTCATGCCAGCAGCTGATCATAAAGGCTATGAAGGTTCTGTTGGAGGACAGACACCGAAGTACAGGTGTGTGCTTTACCTGAACACCAGAACTGTGCTGGGCAAACACACCGGCCTGTCCTTTAGGTAGTGTGAGTGTGTATCACATGATACGTGTGACTCGGCTCCTATTTAAATCAGCACCCTGGGGATTTACAGCCTTATTTTTGGAATGGGGGGTATAGGGTTGAAACCAAGCTATTTAAAGACAAAATAATGCTTCTGAGACGCGGTGAAGCAGCCCAGCAAACGAGCCTGGGAGCGTGAATGCATTGCTGGTGCAGCACTGAGCGCCTCTGCACCTCCTCTTCTGCATAGCTATGGGCTGCTCCCCTTTTCCCACTTCAGCTTCTGCTCTGATCCTTGTCTGCGTCACCCTAATAGCAGTATTATATATGAAATCGTTGAAAGCTCCTTTCCCAGAGCTTCAGCGTGACTGGCATGGAATTATCTTGAAATAGGAAAGCTGTAATTATTATAAGGAGACAATTTTTGCAAGAAATGTGCTGATGTGAAACGCATACACCTAATTTAGGGAATTTTGGAGGCTGGATTATTGATGCTCTTTGAGAATACTTAGTCTGGAGTAGAAAGCTTGTGTCTAATAGTGCCAGCCATTAGTGGTTGTGGGAGTGTGTTGAATTGTTGCAGCCAACAAAGCCCTTTTCTAGGCTAAACAATACAAATATGCTTCTGGTTATTAGCAGTTATTTGAAACGCTTGATGGTTGGGAAGGACATGTCAGAGCTGTGCACTGCATTCACACAAGGTCAGCAGACTTTTCCTTTATATGCATGGGAACCACACGTAAGGTACAGATGTTCACGTTGACTGAAGCATCAGGTCTGTTGTTGGCTTGGTGTAGTTATCTTTTGTGGTTTGTTTGTGGGTTAAGCTCTAGGAACAAAACAAACCTGGAATATTGATGAGGCAGTAAAGAGCTCCAACCCCTGCTTCTCAGAGAGCCAAGAGCTTTGGTTCTTGTTTGTTTTTTCAAGTGTCAAAACAGTGGAAATTCAGAATGCTGCTTTAAAATTAGAATTCTTCTTTCTTCAGAACACATTGGAGCATGCAGTGTTTGGAAGCTGCTGGCCAGTGGAGCAATATTGATTTCCCTTTGGGGGCAAGGCGTTCATCCAACCTTCCCAGCAGGGGGTGAGATTGATTCCTTAATCAGAATAGCAACAATCCATTCTGAAGCTTCCTCAAGGTATTAGGGCTAAATTAAACAGTCTGGGCCTCGTGTGTAAGCCCTAATGCACTTCGAGAAGCTTTCTGGGATAAGGAGAATTTTGAAAATAATCAGAAAATGAACCCAAAACAAAAAAGCCGCAGGCACAGATCACCCTTAAAGAAGAGAACTGATAGTTTCCTTTGTGCGGTGCTGCGCCTAATGCTCAGATTCTCTTAGGGAAGAAAAGGGGAAAAAAAAAATGCATGAACTACATAGCTCTATTCATTGTCTCCTTTTTGTATGCCTTCCATAGTCGTTCCAGAAATAGATGTGGTCACAAACAAATCTTAAATTAATAGAATTAAGCATCTTAAAGCAAGGAAATATTGTGCTGGGATTTCTTTCTTTGCTTATTTTGCAACAGTCGCTACTTATTCCTATCTGTTCCTATCCACGTTGTATTTGTCTTAATTTTGCAGCGTTGGAAGATGTTTTGTGTGCATTTACAGACTCTACAATTACACAAGTCTCTTGAGGATAAAAATGTCACGAGTGCATTCAGCTTTTCTGGAAATGCTGTCACTAGCTTGGAGGAGGAATAAAATAATATGACTGAGTTTTATTCTGTATATTAAGTGTTCGTAAGTAAGAATTAACTATAATGCATGAGTAACCTTGTTGAATGAACAAACTAATAATTATGAGTGTCATTTCTATACATGAGAGCTCAAACAACAATAAAAGGAGGGGGGTGGGAATCGACCACATGACATTTCTTCTGTCTTCCTCTTTTCTTACTGACTTTGTCTCATTCTGTCTCTGTCTGCACACCAAATTAGGTAAACAGTAATTTTCCATCCTACAGCATATTGAGATCTTTTCCATAAAAGAACAAATGCATCCAGAGGTGCTGAGGGCTTGACAAAGATTCCACTATTTTCATTGACTCTGTGAATCCTGCCTGTGGATGCAGCAGGAAGCTCTCAGTGGAAGTGGCAGATGCTCTTTTCTTATAGATGTGTATGGGTCTTCCATTGAGCTGCAGGTTTGGAGATGCTCTGTGAAAGTAATCTGCCGTAACGTCAACTTCTTTGGCTCTATGGTTCAATGCCCAACAGGTTGCATTTAGCAGCCAGTACTCCACTATTTAGGTTTAAACGCTGAGATTTGTGGGGAAAATGAACACTTAACAGTTTCAGGTGAACCAGAGCTGTAATGCAGTGTGGTGTCTGGATGGCCTCCTTGCCCTCCCTGTAGGAGGGGATGTTCTTCTCAAATTGTGAGATCTTTCTTTCCCTCATCCCCTCTGTACATAGGTAAGCATGGATTTGTTTTCCTCCTCTCCCCAACCATTCCTGCATCAGTCTGGTTCAGAGGCCAAGCTTTCTTTCCCTGCTTGGCAGATAAAACATCTAATAGATTCAAGTCGATGTCTACTCAGATTTCTTTTTTTTTTTTTTTTTTTTTTTTTTTTTTTTTTTTTACATGATTCAACTGTTTATCAAGCAAATGGCCTATCTGTGTTACAAAATAGGTGGAGAATCATGGGATGTTCAGGGAATTGTGCCCAGAAGCTCCAGTTGCTGTAGGAAGACCTGTTGCTCTAATCCATGCAGGGAAAGGCTGGGCAGGAGGTTCCTGTTGTTCTTCTGCAGCCAAGGGCGTTCCTTCTGTGCTCTTGTGCTTTTCAGTTCAACAGACAAAATGGCTTCGAAAGGTAGGGGATGAAAGCTGAAGTAAGGAAAGCATGCCTATGAGGATTTCCTTCAGCCCAGACAGAGAAGTTACTCCTATAACTTCAATTATTTGAGCATGGATAGGAGCTAAATGCCTGGTCGTCTTATTTATGCACCCGTTGTCTGTTTGCATTATTGGTCAGTGCCTTTTTTTGGAGGTTAATAAGAAATGCAGATCATCATGCTTAGTTTAGTATCGCCGACTCTGTTCTCTGAACATCTGTCACTGTTTGCATCAGGGCCTGTGCAAGGCAGGGCAATGTTCAGAACCCCAGGTCTCATTTCAGGCATGTTTTTTCTGAGGCTTTTTTGTCTCTAGTATCCCCTCTACAACTGTTGTCCAGTTCTACGTGCAGTTGTGTAACATTTCAGTCTTGAGCTCTGGTAAAGTCAATTTTCTCTTTGCTGATGTTCTGAAGCAGTACTGGTTGTTCTGTTCCTACCTCACTGTGTTCTGTTGTCTCCCTGTGCATTTTACTTTCTGTGAGCAGATTATTTCTTCTGAGAGATGCCATTTTTTCTGTGTTTCTCTTGCATTACTTGTAAGATTAACTCAAGTAACCGTGTACTTCAGAATATGGAAGGTATGTTTCCAAGAATGTTGACAGAAGCGTAGTGTGATAACATTGCAGGTTTGAAAGTCAGGGTCACAAAGCACCGTGCTTAGCAAAGGAAGGCATCGAAAGGTGAAGGGAATACACCAGCTGTCACAGAAGTTTGAGTCACAGACTCAGAAGCACTGGGAGGAGACTTGCTGATCCTAAGTTGCTACCAGGTGCTGTAGGATCAATATAGGGAGACTTATGCAGAAACTGCTGATGTCCTTGTTTGATGTGCAACAGAAATCACAAATGCACACCCAGTGTATCGCTGTCATCTGCTGCCTTCTGTTTGAATGAGTGATTGCTTGAAGTGCTGTGCTGTTCCAGAAGTCCACTTAATTTGATGAACAAGGCAGCTGATGCTGTAGCCATTGTGACTGGAGATCCCAGCCCTGCTGTGCAATGCAAGCATCTGTGGGCCCTGCCTGCAGGCGTGTGATGTGCATTAAAGGTGAGCAGGGTTGGAAGGATGCAGCATGTGGCATGGAAGGACGTGGAGCTGGCACACAGGTCTGCAGTCTGTCCCACCTCCTGTCTCTCCCTGCCTGGGGAGCAAAGAATCATTTCTCTTGCACCTACTTTTGTTAAAAGAGGCTTCTTTTGTTTTCACACTGCAAATTAGTTATTGTTCTTAGATGAAAATTAAACCTAGCTATTTTTATTGTGTCTTGTATTGAAAATCAATACGGTGTGCTGATAGATACCCAAAATAGATGATCTTTGCTAGAATGGCTGTGTTCACTGAATGCTCAAAAAAAATCTGTGCATCTCAGTTGTGTTTCAAAGAATTATTTTTCCAATAGGCTGATTAATTGCCTTCAAATAAATAGTCATTTAAATATATATATATATCTTCATCAATATTTAATGGAATCTGCTTGAAAGTCTCCTAGTCCAGGCTTACAAAGTTGAGCGTGGGTGTCATTCACATATCCCTGTTAAAAAAGAACAGAATTTATGTTTTTTCTTTTATGGTGCTAATTATTCCTTAAAGAATTAATTGAGATGCCTCCAAAACAGCGGGCAGCAGGAAACAGCTTCATCCCTCTTTGTAGGCAGTTATGCTGTAAACCCGCATGCGGACGTCACCAGAACACTGCTTTGTGTCCTGCACGGCTGTAAGGCTTGTGTACAATTTATAGGGCTTTTTTTTTGTTTGCTCCATGTGGACTCTTAATGAAGAATCCTTTACTTTGATATGAAACAGGCAGTTGATTTCCTCCCACAACAGAGGCAGAAAAGAACAGCGCTGTGCTCGCCATCCTTTTGGATACTCCACAGTTTGTTTTTGCTATCATAGGGCAGCCCAGCCGGCACGTTATAATGTAAGCATTCCCTCTGTTTGTTTTTTTGTTGTGGCAGCCTTGTAGTTGATCCTCCAAGAACATCAGAAGAGTGGAAGCAGGATGATGTGACAGCGTACTTCTATGGACAGAACTCCCCTACGTGTGCTCTGTGCACAGCACGCCTTTGTGTGGCTTTAGGAAGGCCTTCTCCTGTACAACATGCTGTGCTGTCCTACTGGCACTTGGCAGCTTTCTGTTACTTCAATTATGACAGTTTTAATAACGTTTGTGTCACTCATTTGACTAATAACATCACTGTTATGTGGGGGGCTCTGTGTTCATCTTTAGACAGAATGCTTTCTATCGTCGTCCCAGTGATCAGCTCCAAGCACAGCAAGCTGCTGCGTGCTGGAAAAACTGTAGCACTCTTTCAGAAAATATCTTTGGCACCTCAGATTTTTCAGCCTGCTAACACATTCAGAACACAGGACAAGCAGCTTAAGATCTGAATGAGATTGTTCACCAAATGAATTGGTGCAGCATATTAATTTGCTAGCACTTCTAAATGCCCTCAGTGTTATAAGAGTCTGCAGTGTCACTAAAATACCAGGAGCTTTGTTGGTTCTAAACTACTTAAAAGAGAGTTTTGCATTCTTTGCTGCCTGCTGTAGCCTTACCAGCTTTATAAAGAATGTCAAGATCTGTATTTGAAAAATGTTGTGCATTCTGAGCTTAGCAGAGTTAGTAAGAACCTTTTCCTGGTGGCATTAATGGCCTTGGAGTTTCATTCTGCTCTGGTTTAGCTCTTTATTATACAAGGCTCATATTAATGCTTTTATGTAAATGGCCAGGGATACATTTATTGCATTGTTTAATAAGCATTTAATCTCAGTAGGTAGTTCTAGGATTGATGTAGACAAAGCAGTTGTCTTTACGTTTAGGTGATGTTAATGAGCTGGATGCAGTCAGCCTGCTGCTTTGATGTGTACTTTCCATTGTGCCATTTGAGGTTGGTGAGTTGGTATTTAATGCTGGAGTGGAACTGGTAGGAAACCGAACTGTTATCTCATCTTTCCTTTGTGTGATTTACCAACACCCCCCTTCTCACCCCAAAACGCAGAGCTGTCACAGCTGTCTGTTTGAGAGTGGGGTTAAAGCAGTCGCTGCTGCCCATTCTTTCAGTGCTAATAGATGGAGGCAGATGGGTGATGCTGGATGGGCTGTGGGGGACAGGAAGCAGTCAGGCTGGTGTGACAGCCAGTGGCTTTTAATCTGTGCTCCAATAAGCATTGTTGTAATTTGGCCGGTGCTTTTGTTTCATGTCTGTCTTAGAAGCTAGATTAACAGAGAGGTTCTTCCTGATGAAATTCCTATTAGGGTTGTAAGGATGCGTGCTTAATGAAGTGTTATAAAGGTTCAGAACCTCAATCGTGGTGTCATCATCATTGCTATAGCATGTATTCTAAAATATCCACCTCTTTTTGTTGAACCCAAGGACATGAGATTGTTGTTTCAAGCAAATTCAATGCCCCCCTTTAGCACAGCCAGACTTGCCTGTCCAGGATGTGAATGGAGCAGCCCTGCTGAGGGAAGCAGTTTGCATGTAAGGATCAGAAAATGCTGTTTTACTTGAAATGAAATGTTATCTGTGATGCTTAGGCTTCCAGGTCGTGTTGGTCAAAAGAGAACCTAATTGTTGGTTTGTTTCCATAAAGTGTTCTGTCTGGCTTGGAGGTTTTGGAGGTTTTGTAGAAAGCCAGGCTAGGTTTGTACAGACACCAGCTGCCCTACTTACTTTCTAGAAACTGTAATTTTAGTTTCTGTTGGTTGGTGTGCTGAACTGGAGCTTTGTCCACCAGGGCTCCCAGCCTGGCCCTGCTGCACACACACTGCGGGCATGCTGGCTGCGCTGCGGCTCCCCGCGTGCCTCTGGTTTGTCCCCGTGCCCCTTTGCCGGCCCCTTGGTGTGCAGGAGCTGCTGCCAGAGCTGTGGGAACTTTTCTGCTGCTGCTACTGCTTCTTTCATGCCAGCTCACTGAGCGTTTCCCACGTATGGATGAGAGAGATGATTGTGTTAGGGTTGTGTGTTTTATCAGCGTCGTGCTTTAAGGACAGGGGACATTTATATTTTCCTATCTAACAAAAAGCAAGCTCTCTGCTCCAACGGGGTTTTTTTGAGTGTCTGTGTGACAGAGTTGCTTTTACCTTGTCAGATGTCTGTGATGTGCCTCTGGGACATCCCGGGGCAGCTCAGCTGCTCAGGCCAGCTCCTGTATGGCTGCAGCTCGGCCATGTGCGCGCTGCCCTATTGCCTGTGAGCCTGAAATGCAGGCGGGAGATCTTGCCTTTGTATTGCAGAGCGCAGTTTCATTGGTGCTGGTTCGGCAATTGGCCTCGTTAAGTTATTCGTTTTCACTACTGAACAAATGCCTCGTGTGCTTTCGGTAGGTCGACGTTTTACACCATGTTTCCCCCTCTTTATTCCACCTACTTTGGTGCATTCATTTACTTTTTGCTGGGATCTTGTTACTGAGAGAGCCTTCTGCTGGGGGCCCAGGGGGACCCTGTGCAGCTCAGAGAGGCTTGAGACAGTGATTACTTTTCTTTGGGTTCAGACTTTGACAGGAGCTCATGCTTTGGTACAACTCGCTTTCATTACAGTGTCTGAGGGTTCTGTAAAGGAAGCAGAATAGAGGTGAGCATGTGAGAATGAGTGTGTGGTCTCTCTCTGCAAAGGAAAAGGTGCTGTCGCTTCCAGAGGATATTTGTTTCTTGGTTGTGGTGGATGTTGTGATGCACAGACCAGTGTTTGATTCCTGCTGAGATACGTGAGCAGTGCAGTTGCCACATGAGTGTGGGTTTGCCATCATTTAGTCTGTCAGACTCGGATGGATTCTGTGGTCTCATCTTTTGCAGGGGAGTGAAGGAGAGACACCTCAGGATTCAGCTGAGCTTGGGTATTTTATGCAGGTAGGATCAGCCTGCACCGATGCTGGTGTTGAAATACAAACAAAAGGAAGCATGCAGAGTTTGCACATCCAGCAGGGGTTCGTCCCTGATCTGAAGAGTTCATCACCCAGAGGCTGAGATAAGTAATAGATAATAGGCAGGATGTTAGCTGAATGCCTTGGTTGCCAATTTTCACAGTTGCAGAAAGCATTGGATCTTATTGTATTTAAGAAAAACTGCGTAGCAAACCCCAATTTTGAAGTGATCAACTTTGTGTGTAAGATTTAAGTTGGCTTTACGTGTAGCTTTGCAGACATTAAAAATGCCATATACTCAGAATCTCCTGCAAAAAGGGGAAGAGTCATTCTACTTCGTGCATTAGATTTCCTGAGTCATATGAATTTCTGAAATAAGAAATAGAGAAGTCTCCTGCTCTGGATGCAAACTATTCCTTGGGTCAGAACAGATGCACCAGACCTCATTTCTGGGTTGTCAGTGGCATGCAGGGGCAGATAGGAATACAGGCAGAGCAGTAGTCTTATTTGGTCCTGAGCGTGAAGTGGCCCTTGATGGATCAAGGACTGTATTTGTGACGTTGTGGTATTTAAGATATGAAATGCTTTTTGAACCTCATCTGAAAAGGAGTAGTTTAGTCTGTGTCAGCTGTTAGGTCCGTTTAACGTGGAAAAGAGAGGAGGAAGCAGTTCATTTTGAGACTTTCCCTTTTGATTACAGCAGTAGAGAAGGGCTGTGGGTGTGATTTAAAGAGGCCTTATTTTTTTGACCTTGCGTATCTCCATTGCTCCAATTTAAACAGAAGAAACATCATAGAAGGGATTTAATGATTCGAGGTGGCAACCTCCAGCAGTGCAAAATGCCAGCACCTTTACAACATCCTTCTTTTCTGAGCTGCAATGCACACATCCCATAAGGACTGTACTTACAGTGAGACACATGGTCAGCTCTCAGTGCTCTGCAGCCAGTGGAGGAGGCAAAGAGGGGAAAGGGCCCTTCTGTTCCGTTAAAAGTACAGATAGATAGTGACAATATCTTTGGTACATTAGAAACTGTGTAAAAAAGGGACTTAAGACAGATGCTGAATTACTTAATGGAGATGAGATGATCAGAGATGGGATGTACCAGACATTGGGCTCTTCTTTATACATAGCCCACGTGGGCCATTTTTAGGTAGAGAGATCCAGGGCTTTTAATTTTGAAAGCTTAAAATTCACTCATGTTGTTTGAAACGGTTATTTTATTAAAACAAAACAAAAACACACCACCCAAATGTAACTGTTCCAAAGACAACAAACAGAATGGGGTTGAAGCTGAGGGTTCCAGCTTTATCCTTACGCAGGCACTGCTGGCTGGGTGACACCAAATCTCCTGCTTTGGGGATCCGTAGAGCTGCTCGGATATTGCATGCGATGAGCCCAGTGTGCCATTGGCTTCCAAAAGTTGGTTATTTTCCCTAAAATACCTCTCCAAGTCAAAGTTTTTCCTGTGGATAAGATCCTAATTTTGTAACTGTGCATAATTTGCTGTTGCAGGGCACAGTGGCCTCTGTGTGTGATTTTTTTGTGTTTTAAGTGCATCAGCCTCCTTGTCTGCTTTTCTGTTGCAGCCCCCCTGCAATGGGCAGCAGTGCCGTGTGGTTTGTTCTTCATAATTAGCACACCACTGCCCAAAGGGAAAGCTGTGTGGGCAGGAGATCTCGTTGGCCTTTATTTTAACAGCTGGTATTATTGAGGGAGGGATTCGTGGAATGGAGAAAAAAAGAGGATGAAAATCAGTCAACAGTTAATCCAGAGATACAGGCAGGCACTGAGATTTACTGGGAGTTCTTTCTAGAAGTGCCTTTGTTCAAATGACTTTGGAATAAAAGAATGGCTGCGTTAAACGGGGGAAGTGCTGGGGAAGAGTGAAAAGTTGCAACACTGTCAACTGAAAAACCTTCCCGGAACAACAGCAACGTGTATTTAGCTTTGTTACCATGCTGCAACTCCTGAGGGAGGCAGCTCGGGTCTGCAGCCCGTGATTTATGCCGGCCCAGCAGCAGGGGATGCACACCAGAATCTGCCTGTTTTCCGAGCTCTTGTTTATAACACGCACAGAGGGACGGGTCCCCGTGGGGCGGCGCAGCTCTCAGTCTGCTGCTCTGGATACTGTCAGCAAAAACGCAGTCCTTGTCCCAGTCCTCTTCCCTCAGGACAAGCAGAAGGAAGAGGTTAGCGTTGTTTGTTTTGTCTCTCTGCTTTTCAAATGAGTTCTGTGGGTATCATTAATGCTAATGATAGAGATGCATCATCTCTCTGGGTCTCAGTAGGACTTAATTGTAATCAGCCTTTACTTAGGCTTTGCTTAGCTAATGAGTGAAGAAACCTATTTGGGTTTTAAGGTCTTAATTCTGCTGTTTTTCTCCCATATTTATGAGAAATAAGCCGACTTAAGTTGGAACCACCACAAGGAGAAGCAGCACATGTGTGCTTATCTGCAGTGCAAGTAGCTGAACACGTACAGAAAAAGTTGAACTACGGTCTTTAAATATAGTTGGTGTTTCTGAGCTTACTTCTTGCAATAGTTGAGGTATTATTATTTTGATCTTTAAGAGCTCTCTTATATTCTGGGTTGTAATTTGCACATTATAATGTATTTTGAAACAAAACTCTGTCCCATTCTGGGATTTCTTCTGTGTGTTTTATAAGTGGAATTGTATGCTTGAAGAGAAGTGTTCATTGCCAAGTGGTCTCTTTGTGACAGATGGTTCTCATTGTGGCGAGCTCATGCAGTGCCTCAAACCTCAAAATGTATAAACTTATTTGAAGGAAATGAATTGCTGTAGCAGCATGGGCATCTATGAAAAGCACCGTGGACAAACGATGCAAATGTTTTTGAGCCTTTGGTTTTCTGTATTCGAAGAAAACCAGAACGTTCATTTCCAAGAATGTGACGTTCTGATGAATGTAAGGTGAGCATTTCCTCTTCTAAGAGATGTGTGCAACTTAATTTGAAGCAGCTCCCACTGGTAACAGATGAGTTGTGTCAAGCGCGTACCATCACAGTACAGCCTTCGTAGGCAGTGAATTAAAGTGAAACTCCCCCTGTATTTTTATCTGTATTAGATGGAGTTATGCTCATCCTTGTGTGTCAGCTGGGCCTGCAGATCACAATCTGTTCTAAGAAAGCCAGGCTTTCTGTTAGCCACCTGCATGCACACAGACAGCCTCGCTGTCCCTCTCTGTCTGGCTCCCTTTGGTTCACTTGCTGTTTTTACTCATCAGCTCGGCTCTTCACATCGCCTGTCCCCTCTCCAGCACCGTTGCTCTGTGCTGTCTTGTCTCACAGCCACTGCAGCAGCCACATCCTCTCGGGTAGCATATCCTCACCTTCCTTCCTGCCTGCATACTCGTGCATCTTGCCCCGTTGCTAGCAAGGCACCACGAGCTCTGCCTCACCACATCCTTTGCAGGGTACGGCAGGACGAGGGGGAGGAGAAGGCTCAGTTTGACACCAGGATGGTGAGGTGCAGCGTTTGGGATCTGTGTGATGTGGGCTTTGCTGGGGAAGCCTGCGGAGTGGCAGGAGCAGCCCCCTGGGGCTCAGGCAGCTGGTTTCTGGTCCTACCAGCAGCACCCACTGCCGGGCAGCTGCAAGCCAGCATCAGCCCAGCTCACACAAAGCAGTGCTTCCAGCTCGTGGCTTGAGCTTCAGCAGGGAGTTGGGCATTCAGCTTATGAGAACTTTGCCAGCAGCAGCAGCAGCTGAACTTGCACTGGGAGGTTCCTGCTGTGAACCACATTGGGTTTTGCAAAGCTTCCATAATGAGTGTCAAAGTGGGTCACCAATGTGAGCAGCCAGGCTGTGCTCCCAGCAACCTGGTAGGTGGAGGTGTCCCAGTGCCAACCGATCCCCACGCTGCTTCTTGAGGAGCTGCTCTATCCCTATCCCTGCTTGCAGACCTTGTTAAGCTGTGTTTTGCACTGAGGTTTGCTGTCAGGATCCGTGCTGCAGAGCTCTGGGCACGGCGTTGAATCTCTTCCCCTAATAGCAGGTGAGCTGTGCTGGTACAGCAGGCTGTGTTGTAGTTGGAGCTGTACCTGTGGAGCTTTGGGTCGTCTTGTCCAGCGTTGCAGTTCACCTTGTTCCCCATCAGCCCTGATGATCTCATGCTCCCAAGAACTGGCCTGGCCTCCGTGTGACTGCAGTTTTTGTGGTGCTCTCCATGCGCTGCCCCTGCGCTGTGCACTCAGTGCCTTTGCTTTCAGTACCTGTTTGTCTTTAGCCGAGTTTCCATCCAGACAGGTCAGGGAGGGCACGACCGAAACCTGCTGTGAGACAGCACTTCTGCTTCATTGGCAGGAGGGGTCACTCTTGAGTTTGTAGAAGGTGGTGGTTGGGTGGGGATGGGGAGGTTGGTCTCCTTAACAGGGTTTCTCCCCAGTGCCACCCTTTGCACACAGCCAGACTCATCAAGTGGGGCAATGTTATTTGAAAGCCCAAATAAACCTGGTGTAAGTTTGGGTTGTTCTACACCTGGAACTTGGGTTGTTTTGCAGCTTCAGCAGAGTGCAGAAAACAAAGCCTTTTAAGCCTGAAATGCAGATTGCTTAATTGCCAGTGTATATTGGAACAGGTAGGATTATTAGAGGTGAGTTATTTAGCAACATAAAAGATATTTCAACACAAAACATGGTCTGTTTCCAATCCTGGTTGTGGCTTTTTTTCCCACCTGGTTGGATTGCACTCAGTTGCCTGAAAATACAGCAAGAAATATTGGTTCTTTCTCTCATCTGAATCAGGTTCTGGGGAGAATTAAAAGGGATAAAAGAGTGAAAACCTTTTGGTCTGTATGGAAAATGAGTTTAAGGGATGGAGATAAAGAGGAAATGGAGGTGAGGGAGTGAATCTCTAATTTTTTTGAGGCATTTATTTCTTATGTGAGGTGGAAATCTGCCTGCTTAAGGTGAAAGATCCGTAAGAATTTAATACTTGAGGGTTGAAATGAAATATGGGTGGACAGAAAATTGGAAGGCAAAATGTGATCATAAACAGTTTTGTGAAGGAGAACCGGATGCGCTGAGCTAATTCTCCCATCACCCATGCAAAGCATCCAACAAAAGCACAGCATGGTTCGAGCACAAACCAAAAGGAGATGCTCTCCTCTTCCTGTTGCTGTGTCGGTGCTGCCAGCCTTCCTCAGCTGAGCTGCATGGAGCACAGGGTTGGTGTCCTGTGCTCCTTTGTGTGTCACCTTCACTTGTTGGTCACTGACCACAGCTGACAAGACCACTGTGGGAAGTTCTCTCTCCTCAGCAGCAGCTGAGTTAACAAATACTGCTGCTTTCCCATTTCTGCACCTCTCTGCTTTCTCTTGCAGGAGCAGACTGTGCTTCACGAATTCATTTCGTTATTCATTTGCCTGAAGGCTGCAACATTTACATGTGGCTTCCTCGTAGGTCTGTGTGGATCTGTGCATTTGAGCTCTGCTGTGCTCTGCCAGCACTGTGCTGCTACGTGGGACTGAACTGAGCCTGTGAACATCCCAGCAACTTCTTTTTTTTTCCTTAAAGTTGTTCAAATGCATTTTAAAGAAGAAAGTCAACTGGAATAACGTGCTGTGTTCTTGATCTTCAGTTCTTCCTAAATAAATGTGTAAGATGATTTTAGTGAATAAGAATGGCAGAGGAGAAAGTGTAAATCAGAGGTAAAGAATAGCACTCAATTCCCCTGTTCTTAGGTACTTTTTAGGAGGGTGGATAAACAAGTAATTCTGGAGGAAATGAAATGTAATTCCCCAGAGACCGAGGCAGTGAAAACTCTTACTAAGTATTTTTAATTTTTAATAATCATGTGTCTCTTCTTATGTTGCTGGATTAGAACATAGGAGGATTATGCTAAATACGGAGGCTTTGTTCTGCTGTTGGTAGCTCCAAATTTGCAGCATATGCATTCACTGCTTGTCTTTGTTTTGGCTGTTAGCTCTCACTCCTGGCACTGCTGCTACCTGTGGGAGCAATGGGAAGAGTGACAGCATCGCCTGCTTATGGGTGCATCAAACACTGCCAGCCAGATCTGATCGCAGCAGATCTGAACAGCCGACCTAAAGATGTTTACAAGAGAAACCAAACTGACGGCCCAGAGCTTCTGTTGGACTCCATGGCATTAGCTGTTCTGTTTGAGAAGTGCTTACCATGCACTGGGAGCACGTGCACGTGTGTAGCCTTGCTGCAGAGGCCTGAGTTAGAGCTCAGGGGCATCCCTTAATTTCTGCTATAGCTGGAGCCCACTGGTGACAAATTATTGCCATCACTGGATTTGAAAGAGTCCTGAGCTGAAGGATTTCACAATAGATGAAAGCTCTCTAGAGATCAGGTTAGTAAGATACTCCCTTCAAGAGACCACAGGAATAACATTTGTGTTATTGCTCAATAATTGGTTGTACTCCATGTTATGTGGCTTAGGAATGGAAAGAGAGCTTTTCTTTGCTTCCTTTATTTCCTTTTTGTGTTTTTTTTTTTTTTTTTAAATTGCTATTTTTCTTCTTCCCAAGAGACTTTGCATTGTTTGGGAGTGGAACATCAGGAGAATAGCTGAGAAGTGAGGGAATTTGACAGCTTAAAGAAGCAGTTAAAGCAAGGAAAAGCAAATAGACAGAACTATTTCCATTTTAAGCATTGTTGGTGTAAAAAGCTTGCAGCTGAGTTTCAGAAAGAATGCATGAGCATGAAGTTCTTTGGGCAGCAATAAAAATACAGGGAGAGAATTAATGGAAATGGAAAAGAAGTCAGAAACACTTTGCCTCGGGCACTCTGCTGGTTCCCATGCAGCTAGTGATGCTCTCTCCTCTTTTGAGCATATGCTTTTGTATGCACATTGGAGAGTATGTTAAGCAATGAAAGGATGTGAGGATGCAGCTTGTGTTCAGCTCTGCAGTTCCACCCATGTGGGACCTTTGGGGGGGGGGGGGGTCGTGTTCTCTGTTGGGCCTTTCCTGTGCTCAGGGGAGACATGCAGTGTTTGTGCTGGTATGCGTGGTGTCAGTGGGAGCTGCTGGAATCTGATGGAGGAGTTGCAGCCCCATGAGCTGTTTAATTATGTGCACTTGTGGACCATCAGTTGAAGCTCCGCTGCTCCTTACGGGGAGCTGTTGGTGCAGCAGCTGCCACTGCAGTGTTTTGCTCAACAGTGTCTGTAAGTCGGCTGGCCTCTGAGTCAGAGGAAAGCAGTGAATCCTTCTAGAGAGCATTTTGGTGCTGCTTCACAGCAGACAGGTGCTGAGCTCCTGTCCCCTTGTGCTGCGGCCTGGTGAGAGCCTCCTCACCAAATGCTGCATCATGCTCCTTGCCTTGTTTTCTTGCTTTTGTCAAAGAATGCTGAAGCCTTGTGGAATTTGTTTTCTAATGCCTTCCCTCACTGCAACAGTGAGGAGACTGCAAAATGGAGGAGAATGTGTAGAAAGAAATGAAAAGCTGAGACAGAGCTCATTGAGGTACCTGCCCAGCTTATAGCTGATGACCAAAGCTGCCCAGCTGTGGCACAGGCTGAATCTGCTGAACGTCCATCCAGCCCTTGGCAGGGGCAGTGCTGCTCTCGTCAGACTGTTCCTGGCACACGAGTCCTCACCAGCTCCTCTCTTGCTCTGTCAGGTAGATGATTCCCCAGCTGCCATCTTCTTCCTGGCTTTCCTTGAGATGTGAACACCTTTACTGAGCTTTGTGTTCAGAGATCCTCATCCGGTTTTGCTGTCTGAGTACATGAAGCTAAATGTGCTCAAGTGAACCACAGTGGTAACTGATGTACTGCAGCATTGTCCTCTTCATGATACCTTTTTTTTCTTTCTGGGATTAATTGCTATGAAAAGCTTGTTCTAAGCTCCTTTGTGCAGATTCTTGTTTAGTACCAATTGCACGTACTGGAGATTTTGCAATTCCATGAATTGAAGGTTAGCTTTACAACCAGAGTATTGCATACCCTCTTTTGTCCCTGTGCTTCATTAGCTTTAGCATAGAGCTGTTGCCTACCTTCAGCTTGCTGTGCAGGTGGGGGACACCAGGAGGACATGGATGCCTTTCCTTTGGAATCCCATGCTTCCAGTTTTGCTGCCTGTATTTCATCCTTGGGGAACACAGAAAAGAACTGAAAACGGGATACATGACCCCAATATAAGGCATCACTTGTGGCATTGGTGGCTTGCTGAAATATTGCTGAGGCCAAACCTGGAAGGATAGAAAATGATGTTTAGTTCAGACTTCAGAAAGGAGCTAAATTTCACCTTTGCCTTGGCTCCTGAAAGCAGAGGTGGGTCTTACAGGTTATCTGGTCACGGTTGTTCTGGTTAGCACTCGGTGCAGGACGAGTTTCTTTGTGGGCTATGAATGGAAAGTCAGCAGGTTCACATGGTCAGCACGTCTGACGGCTGCGCTGCTGCAGGTTCACCTCAGCACTGCTCAGCATGGAGCTCGCTTTCTCCAGACCTGACAAAGTGAGGCTACTGAAGCAGCCTGGCAGATTGATCCACAGCATTGCAGGGCAGAGCGAGTCGGCAGCCTGGAACAGCCTGCAGGTTTTTTTTTTCATTCCTTAATCTAAATGGTGCTTTGAGAGAAGTTGGGGTGGTGGTGGAAGAGCTTCATATGGCTGGTGATTTTTGTTCTAAAAGGTACCAGGCTTAGACAAGCCACCAGCAGGATTGCTTTCCCAAGGTGAACCTGCTCTTCATGTGTGCTTGGCGTTGTTTGAGCCCTCTCCAAGGGCAGGATCTCCTTGAAAGGCATCCCATCCTAACAGGAGCCCGGCCTTTGCTCTTTGGGTGTAGTTAAAGTGAGATGCTCAGTTGGTTTCTTGCTGCTCCTGTGGTGTATCTGTGTGATAAGGGTGGTTTAATTTGCATCGAAGGGGTAGTGCACGGATTCCCCAACCTGAGACAAGTTGGGAGTGTGTGTGAGCATATGTAAATTGTTGGTAATGGACTGCTTTATGGGGTATTTATTTTATGTGCATGTGTTTATGTTAAATAATGTAAATGGTGGAAGAGCAGAGCGTGGGATAGCTGCACGACCTCTCGAGCAGAAGCCTTCAGAAGGCAGTGTTTGTAGCACTTTCCTGACGCCAGCTCAGTCATCGGTGATTGGAGCTGTGGATGTGAAGCTGAGCAGGAGCTGCCTCATTGCAGGGTGCTGCTTCCTCCCTGCAGCCCTGCGGCTGAGCAGAGCTCTGCGCCGTACCCCAGCTCTGTTCTCCCCAGCTGTGAGTCTGTTTGAAACAAGGGTTTGTCTGCATGCAAATACGTGCTGGCTCAGTGCACGTCTTCCCTTTCTGCAGAAAATGGGTGTCCTTTTCAGTGAACGAGGTTACCTGTGGTGCATAGGTGACTGCTGGAAGTCAGGGTTCTAATCTGTGTTGTTTGAGCTTTTTCAGTTGCCCTCAGCCATTTCGTGTTGCTGCTGGAGCACAAGGCTTAGAAGTTCTGTGCTATTTCAGTATGCATACACTTGCCCTTTTGCTTTTGTCCCCCCTTCTGGTGCCTTTTTGGTTAACTAAAACTGACATAATTTAAACTAAAGCCTAGTCTGGTTTGGCTGCCTGGCTTTGAAGTAAAACCTTATGCTAAACCAGGGCAAACAGGGCGATGCTCAAAGCCCACGTGTCCAACTCCATGCATACTGCCTGCTGCTTTAACTGCTTCCTTGGTAGCTTTGCAAGTTTTCGTCCTGTAACATGGCTCTCATCTCTTCAGAAAGGAGTTAAAACAGTTTTGTTGGCTAGCAGCAGCTTCTGCTTGCAATTGTTTTGCTCAGAGCTGAAGTTTTCTTTCCTGATACCAATCTAATTCACCGCCAGAACCAGAAATGCTGCAGTGCAGCAAGTGGTGGTTGCTTAAAAGCAACAGATTCATAAACCAGGCTTTGTAATAACGGTGTTATTTTGTGCCTCTGAGGAAGTGGGCTTGTGTTGGTTTGATAACATTTGATGATAGCCCTGCAAACTGGAAATCACAAGACCAAATCTTCAGAGCGCAGAAAGCAGCTCTGCTGCTGTCAAAGCATTCACTGTGGCAGCTGAGCATCTGACCCAAATCCCTCCTTGCATTTGCATTGTTGGGGAACATGGCAAATCTAACCTCTGTGCCACAGATGCACAAAATCTGTTTTTTACTTTCCCTGCAGTATGTAATGGAGCCGGCTGCCAAGCATTTCAGGCTGATATTAAAGGCTTGGTTGGTGTTGTAGTTTGGAGAGGATAAGTCTGCAATATAGCACAGTTTAAAACGTTTTCCGAGTGTTGTGGAAGCATTGATTTCTGAAGTGCTGTGGAATGGATGGCTGTGGAATTTGAGTGCAGATGAAGTAACTAAATTATTAAAAAAAAAAAAAAAAAAAAAAAAAAAGGTAATTTAGGTGAACTCAGAACACAGTAATAAGTTGGCTTGGATAATTAATTTGGATTTAGAGTTGCTTAATTTCTCTTGGCGTTTGCAAATCCCAGACGGACTTGTGGAATGTTTTTGATTGAGAAAAGATTCTATTGGAAACATGTGTGACTGTGCTTGTGAGGGCAACAATATCTGCAGAACAATGCAGCATCTGTGTATGAACGTCGGCAGGCAAGAAGTCTTGCTGTAAACACAACTAATGCAATTTTTGTAGCATCTTTTGTTAGCATGTCTTTTATTTTGGAACAAATCATGAGGCTGCAGGGGGAAATAAATGCTGTTCTGTAGAAACCTCTACCTGTTCGAAATGGTATTGAAGGGCATTACGCTGACAAAGCTGGACTATAAATCTATTTTTTAGACTAATATCAGAGTTGTTATTTAGGTGTAGACCTCAGATTCTCAGAACTTCTGAGAACTCTTCAGTGTAAAATAAAATACTGGACAGGGAATCCATTTCTTGTCATTTGTCTTGTTATGTGTTTGCATTAGAGAATTGTGTTTGGTGACAGGGCCAGGATTTCTGCAATGGAAGTGATTTAAAAATGAAAAATGAAGAGCATCACTGATCTCATGTTAAGATACAGATTTCTGTTGGTGTAAGAACCTGTGCTGCTAGAAAATGTCTAACTGTGGTAATGGAAAAGATTAATAACAGTACAAAAAGTGATGTGAGCTTTGGAAATTATTTTTAGTTCCTTTGATTCAATGAGACTAAACTGATTTTTTATTATTATTATTCCTTGCAGGACCAGTTTGACAATTTAGAAAAGCACACGCAGTGGGGTATCGATGTTCTGGAAAAATACATCAAGTTTGTCAAAGAAAGAACAGAGATTGAACTCAGCTATGCAAAGCAGCTTAGGTAAGTTGGCGTGCAAAGGTCTGCACTTGGGGCTGCGTCTGTTCTGCAGTCATCTGTAAGCTCATGTTGCAGTGGTGGTCATTTGCTCGTTTATAATGGTTGCTGTTAGGTGGAGAATAGTTTTAGTTTAAAGATCTGCAAGCTAATTTAACATCACGTTTTTATCTCTGATAGCAATCGTTCTTTGTAACGGAGACGTTGTTTGGGCGGCTGAGGAGCGTGCTAGGGCTTACTGGTGATGCACTCATGGTTAAGGGCTTGGGCTTTGGGGGACAGCATAGTAATATTTCCCATTAAACTAGGACTGCAAATCAATTCTGAAGAGTTTAAGAATTCAACACCACGATGATAATTTGCTATAAAGGACAAACTTTAGGGTGGGTTTTTTTTTGTTTTTTTTTTTTTCTTTTTTTTTGCATGACAAGCTCATAAACAGTGTTAGAGAAACTGCAGGCCTGAAAGTCAGTCTCAACACTTGGAAATTTAGTCTGCATTTGAGTCAGATTGCAGCCTAAGATTTGTGCTTTGACAGTTTTACAGTCTTGCTAAAGTTCTTGCAGCGCGTCTCCTGAACAGAGCAGAAATCCCATGGATTTATCTTGAGCAGCTAAATTACCAGAAGTTCTCGCTGGGTGTTTCCTGGGATGAACTCTGGGTTGTAGGTTAGGACACGAGGATGTGTGAACCTGCCCCAGAAAACTGGATCAGATGCAGGGTGAATGGAGAAGAAAGGGGATGAAGAGCCCTCCCACAGTGGCTAGCTCTTAGCCTGAGAGGAGGAGTGCAGTAATGGTGGGAATGGTGGCTGTCTGGGGAGGGGAGCACAGGACTTCCTGAGCCCTCCAGTACATCCATACCTTTTGTTCTGTGTGATTAGGTACGTTCTAACTCCTCCCATCTTCTCATTATTGATAAAGAATGAGATCTGTGCCTCTGGTTGTTATATATATACACACACACACACAAAGCATGATGTCTATTTAAAAAAAAAAAAAAAAGCCCAGATTTTTTTGTTATGCTTTTTTTAGAACAGCTCATGAGATGAGCAATGGCCTGTTATTTACTAGGGGCTGGTAGTTGATAAAGGCCTGCCTTTATGGTTCTGTGCTTTCTCAGGGGAATGCCACAAGGATTCCCCAGGGTATCTGCTATAGACAAGCAGGAAATTGAAAATGAGTTGTGCAGGAACAAATTGCTCACATCCTATGGAGATGAGGTTGAATTACAAAGGCAAAATGAGCTGGAAGAAACGTAGTATGAGTAAACCAGGAAAGCCCAGCACAGTATTTGTGTGAGTAAGACATGAGAATGACACCCTTGAATCTCTGAATTTCTTGGGATGATGAATTTTAGGTGTAAGGAGCGTAATTGTGAAATCAAATGAATAAACAATATGTTTAAGGAAAATGGGAGAGAGTCACAAAGTGTTCAGAGGCTGTGAACCCCCAAGTTTCGTCTCTTATTCTGTCCCAGAATTCCAGAACAAACTTAGTCTTGTTCTTTTTTTCCCTCTGTTTAATTGCGTGCTCATAGTTACTTTTGTGCCTTTCCCCATGGGTAAGATTTAAAGACAAATAATACATTCATCCTTGAGGAGCCCTGAAACGCAGTGCTGTTTGGAGCTATCTGAGAGTTTGAAGTACAAAGGGAAAAAGGCAAAGCAGACCTGTCAAATGTTGAGATATAAAACAGTTCTGGCCATTAAAAATAAAAATAAATCATACATCTGCTTTTAATAAATTTCCTCGGGCCTGTGGCAAACCTTTTGTGTGTCACATCGATTTAGTACAAGGGCTGCAGTGGAGGGCTCACTCATCAGTGCATTTGGTTTTGAGCTTCAGCTGGATGTGGACACGTGGGGCACTGCTGCCAGTGACAGAGTGGCGCTCCCTTGTCCTCCTTACCTAGCTGCTTGCTGCACACAGCAAGTCATGTCAGAATGCTTTGGGAATCAAGAACCTCTGATGTATGATAAATGAGGGAGGAAGAACAAGATGTCAAAGAAGTGGAAGTAAGGAAACAAAGAAGCAAGGTGGAAGGGCAGAATGGTGATGCTGAATGAAAGACAAACAAATGTGAATCAGAGGCAGGTGCACAGGCTAGCACAGTCTTTTCTGAATTGCTATTTTATTGCTGATCTGTCCTCTTATGTCTTAATTTCTTCTTTAATCACAGTTAGATTTGAAGGTCATTGCTTTATGAGCTTGAACCTGAGAAATACCAATATTATGGCCATGACACTGTAGAACTGCCTGCTGAATTTCAGCATGTGAGAGTCATAGTGGCTCTTAATGGATTCAGTATCACTTCTGGATTCAGTATCACTTCTGTTTTTTTCTATGTATCCTGGTTAAAGCCTTGCATGCTATTTTGATGGGGGGAAAAAAAAGCAGAGGAAAAACATAATTAAATCCAAATAAAAAGAACACGTTTTCTGAGTGCATTACAAAGTACACAGAAACCAATAAGAAGTTGAACAGAGTTGCTAATCCTTACTGTATTTTCTGAATCCTTTTCCCGTGAAAGCACATGCTTCCTGCTGGTTTTTACCCCAGCCCAGCAGCATTTCTGTACCTTCAGAAGCTCAGAAGACAATAGTTTGTATGTCAGGATTTACTGGGTGGCACAGTACTGAATGAAGGGAGGCATGCATTTTGTATGTGTGAAAATACCTTATCGTGCAGTCTTCAATGTGTTTCCTTGTTTTTCACTTTCCTCTTTAAGCAGATTTATGGAAGCCTTTCTGTGCTGCATACAGTATTTGTAAGACTTACTGTGACCTCACAGAACAATTTGCACAATGCTTGCTGTGCTGATATTTAATTGAAACTGCTGCACACAGAACTAGAGAAAAGCTCCTTGTTGCAGAGCATCGCCTTCTCAGAGAAGGCGCAGGCTGGAATGGAGATACTCACTTGGGGGCCTCCCAGGAGGAGCACTTATGTTTGGAGGAACACGTGTGTGTGCAAGTCTGACAGCTTTCTGGCTATTGCTCTGTTTGGGCAGATGCTGCTTAATTCCATAGGGGAAAAAAACATGAGTAAGAAATGTGAGGGAAGAGGACCTCCTGTTTCCCAGTGAAGCAGTAAAAACAGCATGCAATGGGGACTGGGTTACATCCCCGAAAAAGCAGGGTTAGCAGTGGTGTGTTTTGTTTTGCTTTTCACTGAGATGCATTCTGGGAGCTCTCCAAAGAGTTTGCCATATACAGGCCAGTGACATTTCTTAGTCCCTCTGAAAATGATTCCATCAGTCCCACTTGGGTGTCATTTGGAATCAGTAAAAACAACTTGTGAGGTTAAAACAAATGGTTCCTATTTCACTGAGAGGTAACAGGCTGCAGGAAGGCAGAAAGGGCTAAGGCTGAGTTTAGAGTGCAAGAGATCCCAGTGCTGCAGCTCTAAAAAGGTCTGCTGGGTAACATTTGTCAGCTCTCAGGTTTGCATGGTTTAAAACGTGTGGAGTTACATTTGCTATAGTCTATGCCTTGTAATTCTGAGCTTTAAGCATCAGCAAGGGGTGCTGAGTGATGGGCAGACAGTTGATGGGCAGACAGTGCACATCCTTTAAAGCCTAGATTTGCTGCTGACTGGGAGTTCACATTTAACTTCTAGGAAAATGAAAGCTATGTTGTAAGGTAGATGTGCTAACCGAGTGATGTTCAACTTCTTTATTCAAGATACAATCACTGGAAAAGCATATCAGTATTTTAAAATGGAGTCATTAGTTGGATATGTAGTGATGAGATGCAGTCATCTCTGCTAATTGGGATAATCGGATTTCATATTTCTGCCAGCATGACTTAATGATCACAAAATGATCCTGGTGCAGCTTCTCACAGCTTTACTAAGATTGCTTCTCTTCCTTGGAAGCATCCTGCAGGAGATGAGCAGACTTGCTTTGTCACGAAGGTCACCTGCAGGAAATGGCACCGTGCTGAGCTGGCTGCTTTGGGTCTGGAATGGCACCTTCTGCTGGGTGCACTTCTTAACCTTGTCTGAGGATCAGGAGAGGACTGTAAAGAGAACGGGACTTGTGCTTCAGCAGAGCTGGAGCTCGGGTGCATTGACCTCATGACTTGAGTTTATGAATTTCTCAGGTCCAGAACGTGTTGAAGTTATGCAAACTGAAGCACAGATACGGATGGGCCCTCAGGTGCTGCTGCAATGCAGCCACGCTTCTGACAGGGCAGATAGCTGGTGAATGCAAACCAAAGCTGCAGTGTTTGTGTGTGCGTGCAAGAACTATCTGCTTAGTTTGAAGGGGATTTTTAATTGTATTTGTTTTTGATTTTAGGAATCTTTCAAAGAAATATCAACCCAAAAAGAACTCCAAAGAAGAGGAAGAGTACAGGTGAGTTCACGAGGTACTGCTAGTGAGCGTGCATGATAGAGGAAAGGGGAGAAGGCTCTGTCACCTGCTGGGATTTGCCTAATCAAGCAGTGCAACACAGGTTGTTCCTGCTATTGAGGAATGGAGTTTTAAGCAAGTTTGGGTTTGCCCAGTAACTGTTCAATTCCCTTTAAATGTTCTGGGTACTGTCTTTTATTTTTTTTTTTCTATGTACCTTAAAGTCTTCAAGGCAGACTATTCAATCCTGGCTCTTTGAAGTGGATGACCAAATTCTGATTAGCTCCAGCAGCAAAAGAAGCCACTGTTAATTTTAGCATGAAACTTGGGCAGCCTGTGCAAGTATTAAATTACTCAAAAGTCTGACAAGGCAGATTAGTATATTACTTAAAGGATCATAACACCACAGGAGAAGTCGGTGGCTCTTGAAGGGTAGGAGATGCAGTTTGTACAGGCAGCGTCCCGGAATGGAGGAACACATGACTGGCAGCCACTGAAGGATGCTGCATCACCCATCTACCTGCTTCTGATTTAGGTTCAGATTGTGTCTCCCTGGTGGCCGGGGACTGACGTAGCATTTGCAGACAGCAACTGCAGGGTCAAAGCACAGCTCCTTTGCTCTGTGACACTGGAAATGCATATGGATGATAGTAAACCGTGCCATGAAAAACATTCCTTCCCTTGATCAAAGTTATTCTGTAAAGGGAACTTTCTAGAAGAGAAGCTTTGCAATGGATGGGCTACGTGTCAGAGTTGAAACCTTTTCCTTAGAGCACTCTGACTTTTTCTAAAATTACTCCACTTCAGTGTTTTGTAATTCATCAGCTCTGAATGAAGGCACCGCAGAACATTCTGACCCTGCACTTTACTGCAGGAGGCTGATCTGCTTTCTTAGAGTCTAGCAGCAGACTTGAACCCTTGACCTTGAAATCTGAAGCATTTCACGTGAGTTTGGACTCCAGTCCAACTCTTTGGTTATACTAACTTAGATTTTGGGGTCAGGACCCCTTCCCCCCTGCTGTGTACAGCTACTCGAGTCATTCACATTAACCAACACAACGACCTTTTCATTTTGCTTTTGATTCATTTTTAGTCACGTTGTGTGGGAATCAGTTATTGATGCTATTGTTTCCCAAAACACTGATATTTACACAAGGAAGCTCGTATTACCAGCACAATGGCTGTTTTTATTTGTACTTGGCATTAGGAAGAAATGTCCCTTTGGATAGCTATACCATAAGTGGTATTTTGATACCATTCACTCAATAATTTTGAGTTTACTACTAGGTTTTGTGGTTGGTTGCTTTTTTAACACATCCTCATCTGCTGTAAAAGGCCAGTGCAGCTAAATGGCTCACGTGATGTGACACAGAAGATTCTGTGTCTCCTTTGACCTTTTAAAGGGGGTGTTCACCTCAGCAGGCTTCCCCTGTGTCTCTAAATAACATCTGGGGGTTTGTCATGTGGCCTTTGGCTGCCTTGGATGCTGCATTCAGATAGTCAAAAATCCTGTTTTCAAGCTTATTGCCAGTCTGCAGTTCTGTCTTTGATCCCCTACCTTTTGCAACTGGGTGTCTCTTGAGGCCCCGCAGCTTGGCTGTGAATGGAGCTGCTTACATCGGTTTGGGTCTCTTTTCTTAACTATCTTTTTCCTGTTTTTTCTTTGATGCCTTTCACCCCTGTCACCATTCCTCTTTGTCCTCTAAACCTCTCCCCTTTTTCTTTGGATCTTCACCTAAAGATGTTTTTATTGCAGGTGACTACTATTAATATTAATAGTTTTGCTAATGTGTACAAGTGCAGTGCTTCAGAGCAGCTGTCTTCCAGCTGACCAGCACAAGCAGAGGAATTTAAATGCAGCTCTGTTGGCTCACTGCTGAATGGGCCAGTGACATAATGTGCTGTTTTTGAAACTGTGTGCACAGATGTTCATTTCTCCCTTTAAAAAACAGATGAAATGTTGTACTGGGGATTATCTAACATGAAAAAATAAACCTTGCAATGGGAGGTTTAAATGTAAAATGTATGGGTTTATGGTGAACACGTGGTGAGTGAACCCTAATCTTTCTGAAAAGTTTGTAAATTATAGCTAATCTACATCCAGTTGGCACTTGGGAAAGTTGTCTTTTCTGCACTGTGCTGCCAAAAGCTGGTGGTTTAGGTTGGATTTTGCCAGGCAGGGTACATTGGTGACTCTGTGCCGTGGAGTGCTGGGCTTGAAAGAGTGTAACTGGAAAATGGTGAGTAAAGATGAGTGCAGTGAAGTCCCAGAGTTGTGCTGATAAAACATCTGGCACTCTGAAAGTGCTGTATTTTAAGAGCTGATGTCAAACTGTCTAAATCAAGATTAATTTATCAGACAACTGTCAGTGTTTGGGGTAGGCTTTCTTCTGAAAAACTCTTTCATGTGAAACTGTGCTAATCCGTATTTAGTCTCATGCAGCAATTGTAGATGTTTAAGAAGGATTCAACCTCCCTTTTCAGTGTGTATTTCTGGAAAGAAAGGGACTAAAAGCAAAATGCATTTTTGTCCTCTGCAGGTACACATCAACTAGAGCCTTCCTAGCCACTTTAAATGAAATGAATGACTATGCCGGACAGCATGAGGTCATTTCAGAGAACATGACCTCTCTTATCATTGGAGAGTTAACTCGCTATGTGCAGGAGCTGAAACAAGAGAGGAAATCGGTAATGGAATGTTTTTTATTATTCACAACTGCTTGCTACGTAAGACAGATAATTAGTGGCAGCGGAGTTCAATGTTAAGCAAAATTAATCTGCAGTTAATAAACACGAGCTTCGTTAATGAACCAGGCATTAAAAAAGTGGGTTACGAGCCCTGGCCAAATCGCTGAACCTTTTGAATTATATGTTATAAAAGCAGACAGCTACGCCTTCAGGAGATGCCTGCTAAATAAGGTCAGAGACCCATCTGTGCTTAAGGCTCTGCTAGCCAAAAGCTTGTGTAGGGGAGAGTCCAGCAGCACCACGTGAAGCATGAAATAAACAGAGAAGCTGTATTACTAAACCGATGGAGACAATTAATAGGAAGTTGATTCATGTTTTCTTGCTTCTCAACCAGATCTGATCAACCAAACTTTCCCATTAGATTTCTGTTTTTAAGAACTACGGGGTCTGCTTTGTTTTGGTGATACTGAGGAATCTTTTTCTTTCAACCTGTCACTTTCAAGACTGCTAAAATGAGGAGTTTGTTAGTACTTTATTTTAAACAGTGGTTTATGAGCCTGTGTGCCTGCCACCACGAACGTTTAAAGCTGATGAATTTGCATGTCACCAACTCTGAAAGGCATTTAGTTGAGATGTGATGGCTTTTTTTTCCCCTGCCTTGAACTCCTATCAGTGGGCACAAAATGCTGTTGGTAAGCATTATTGTTAAAAATACTTGTAAACCAAACATAAAATAGCTAAGCAAAGTTCAGCAGGCGAGGGAGCATCAGACAACATCTCTCATTTCCATACAACCCCTCATTTCCATACAGCCAAACTATTGCAAAGTGAAAAGTACCCTTGCTGGTCCAGCAAAAACATAAGCATTTATAAATAGCCCCAGTAAGCATTAAGAGTACATTGAAGTGCTTTGCAAGACTCGAGTGTGAAAATGTCCATGTTTTCCCAAGTTTAGTATGAGAATAAGTCTGCAATGGAATGTGGACACATCTTTCATTTGCAGAATGGTGGTGGTCTTTCAGGGGCACATTTGGCCAGCAGCATGGAGGTGTGTTTTGCATATAGCTGGGATCGGAGAGTGACCTCAGCCATTTCTATGACCTTTTGTTCTGGGTGAATTCTGTACAGTATGCAAAGCCATGAAAGTGAAAACCATCTGTGTGGGGTTTGCCTGTCAGTTCTGATTTTGTAACCTGATTTTGAAATTACAAGGATTTATAAAGTGATTGGGATACCTAATAGATGTTTTAAATGGAATTATGAGGGGCTTGGTACCTTGTAAAGAATGCAAGCACTAACTGTATTGCTTGTTTGTTTTATTTGTAGAGCTTTATTGTAAGTTTGGCTCACAGCATGAATGACAGCAAATTATTTTAATACCAGTCCAGCAATGCACCATAGGAGCAGCAAAAAGGATCTGGTGGTCTGTTTACCTGCTGGTGATAAGTCAGCTTTTAGCAGAAGGCAGCTGTCAGTCATGGTGGCTTGTTTTGTTCTTGTCACATGAATATAAACTGCGTGAATTACGAATCCTTGTCTGATTCCTTTGGACTTATCGTTTGCGAGCAAACGGTGTTGAAAAGGAAATTGCTTCTCCCTTCAGGCATATTTCATATCATAAAACACAAATGCATCAATCACACTCGGATCTGCACGGCGATTGTTGTGGAAATATCACAGGTCTGATGCTCTGGCAAAACCTCGTGAGATATGAATTGATGGATAGCTTGGAGTTTCTAGAAACGTTGCTGGCAGAGCTCTCATGCTCGCTGTTTGATACGTAATCAGCTGTTATGTAGAAGCTGCTGTGAGTAAAAGGTGATCCTTCCTGAGGGTAGGACCACAGAGAGGAGTTGGAAGACTCGTATTCTTCTTGAGTCTCGTATCATTTGGATTGAGTATTCACGTGTCCAAATACCTGTTTAAAAGAAAAAAAATATCAATGTCAGTTCAGTTTTATTTTGCTGTGCATCCTTCTTCCATAGGATAGCCCCTCTGATGTTAGCCCTGCCTCAGGCTGTGTTTTGTCCCTGCAGTCTCTGGAGTTAACCATCCACTCTGCCTCCTCTTTACCTACATTGCCTGTACGTAAGATGGAGAACTCCCTGCACTGTTTCAGTTCTTCCCTGCTCTCCAGTGAAGTGAAACTCTTACAGTACAGTTCCTCACTTTCACTTCTTTCTGGAATCTCTTGCTCTTAGACAACACAAGCTATTGTGTTGTCTTCAGCAAGGATCTTATTGCCTGTTTTCAAGCTAGAACGTCAGTTCCAGGCTTCTCAAGAGAATCTAGGTATTTTCTCAACCCTGGTTAAGAAAGACCCTCGATGCTGTGATGTCTCTGGATAGAAACACATACATTCATTTCTGGATGATTTCAGAACTCTGCTCACTGGGTCTGACCCAGTCCTGTCTGGCAGCAGCTGCTCTCACATCAACTTTGCTAAAAATGTCTTTGGGAGTCATGAAGTATCCCTCTTGTTACTGCTTCTGCTTTCACCTCCACCTCCCCTCAGGCATCGGCTGGCTCCGTGCAATTGAGCCTGAAAGTAAAGTGCAAGCCAGCAGGTCTGCTGCAGACTGAACTGGTGCAGCACTGGGACCCTGTGGTTGGGGAGAATTTACCCGGTGTCAATACGTTCCATTTTGTGTCGGGATAGAAGCAGAGCAGGGAATGAATGCATCCTTATGGATACTGCAGGGGCAAAAACGGTCTGGTTCTTCATAGTGGAGCATATGCACCCTCCCTGTGTGCATTCATCCTGGGGGTGTACGTGTCAGAGAGCTTTCTGTTTCTTGTAGACTCTCAGGTGTTGATGAAAAGTAAATAATTGGAGGAATTCTGCAGCATTCGTTCATTCTGAATAGTGCCCTGTTCTGCTAATAGTCCTGTGGTTTTCAGCAGGATTTCTCATGGAGTGTTGCACTGTGCAAGCATGAAACAGGATGGCAGAATACAGCCCTGTCATGTGCACAATGGATTTTCCAAACTGAGCTATGGATGTGCTTTAGGCCTTTATTTGGAGCACAGCTGCATTTTGTGCTGCAGAGGTACAGAGAAATGTTGCTGTCTTCCAGAAATCACAAACTCAATAGACAAAGTCTGTAGGATGAGGAGATGTGTTGAAAGGAAGTGCTTTGCCATGCTTCAAACTTTGGATTGACTGCATTCAAATTGAGCTTTCCTCAGCTTTTGTTCTGTTACCACCTACAGTTTATGGTCCAAAAGAATGGGGGTAGAAGTATTTAATTTAAATAGGATATCTAAATCAGGAACAAATAGTAAGTTATGTTGCCAGGTAGAATCTTGCAGGACCTGTTGATGACCAGAAAGAAAACTTTGGACACTGTGGGAGATTCTGAGAAGGTACCCAGCTTTGCAGTGTGACCCCAGCAAGGGCAAGGGTGTGAGAATGGACCACAAACCTGCAAGTTACTATAGACATTATTGTTGGTGTCTTCTAGCTTTATGCTCCTTATTGGCCCTGTTCACATTTTCAGGCAGGCACGATCAGCTCGTTCTGTTTGTCTGGTGCAGCTAATGTAGTCTTTAGAGCCTGAGAAACAGAAGTCTTGGTCGTCTGTGTCTCACTGGCATGCACCACTCCAGGAGACAACTGAATTAACATCAGCTTTGCTTAGATTCAGACTTGTTTCAGCAGAGTTACATGTTGTGGTGAATAATCTTCACTCTGAAGACTGTGCAGGTGAAGGAGGCAGTGTCACAATACTAAGAAGAAACTGTGATGAACGTGCAAAGCTAGGTGTGTGTGTCATGTCACCGCTCACAGGACTCTTATACTATGTTATCAGCAACGAGAATGGCAGGACCTCAAGACCATGTTGTTATTCTTGGGAACAACTAAATCTCAAGAGGCTGTTTCCTATCTTTGCTGTCAGGAAAGGAAAAGCATTTGTCAAGGTTTTCTGCGAATTAAGCTGGGAAAATGGAGGAAAAAATAATGTTCTCTGACTTCCGTCTCTATCAATGCTTTTGTCACTGGTCATTATTTTAAGTATCGTTTGTGACAAAAGCGAAGATAGTTTGATAGAGATCAGGAAGCACTACATTGGTAGGACTGACTTCATATTGTCCATTCTTATGAGCTGAGGATGCCTGTTACAAAAAGTCAAAGGTAACTGGTTTCTGCACATGTAGTCTGCTTTGAGTGTGGGAAAACTGAAGGGAAAATGAAATGGCCTTGTACTGTATCATATCTCTTCAGATCTTGAACAGGTTGTGGTCAGATGAACAGCGTGCTCTGCGTACAAACGAACTAGAACAGTTTTTCTGACTGTATTGTGTATAATATATATATTTTTCTCCTCTTTATTTTTATAACACAAACAGATGCTAATGTGCAGGTCTTAAATCTGACCGTGCAGTCAACTGCTGTTTACTTCCCTAAGAAAAGCAAGGCTTAAATTTTTAAATATATTTTTTTAAGCCTTTCATAAGTCAGTTATTCCCTGTGGTTGGGTTTTGGTCCAGCACCATCAGCCCTGCTGTCATGCTGGTGTTCTGAGTGGCTGAGGCAGTCCTTTCATTTAACACTGCCCAGGAGCTCCTCAGCAAAATCACTGCATTGCGTGGTTCTGTGTAAGATGCTTCTCAGTACATCTTGCTTTTCTTGGAACGCTCTCAAAGGGTCTCTCAAAGATAAGTCATCTTCTACCATGCTTTTCTTGTCTGCTCCGTGAGTCTGCGGCTCTATCGGCCCTTCTGGGTACCAAGAAAACTTGGCAATCATCTCCCCCTGCTCCTTCTTACAGTGGTGTTGGCAGTAACAGGCGTTCTATTGTAGGTGACTCTCTAGCTGCTCCCAGGGCTTTCATCAGCGTGGATGAAATCTGAGCCTAGCAAAAGTCAATGGGAGTTTTGTCCTGATTGCGCAGCAGCCGGGATTTCTCCACAGCTGTTACAAATGCAGCACGGCGACAAGGAGAGCGCTCTGACTGGTGTGGCTTGGTTTGGAAATGAAATGCTTGGCATACAGTTGGTTGTTGCCTGGATTTCCTGCTCATCCTTTACTGCAGCAAAACGTTCCTTCAGCTGGGATCCTTTAGAGTTCCCTAGTCATGGATGCAGGCACGTGAGTGGCCATTGCTCAGAGCACGCTGAGCATCCTGAGGACATTGTGCTTCAGTGCATAAGGAAAAAGGACAGCTGTGGTGACACAGCCAGCGTGGCTTGGGCTTTGCTGCTGTGTTTTAAGCTATTTAGTAGGTCTCATACTTGGATAAAGTAGTTGTCAGGAAAATCTCAAAGCTGGCATGGTGATTGCTAGCGTCAGTCTCGTAAGTGTAGATTAAAAGGTGGTTTGGGGAGATAAAGTAATGAACACTATCAAAAACAAACCTTTCACTGTGGTATTTTATTAGCAGTTGACGTGCTTGCAGCTCTCTGTGCGAGTGAAGGTTTTAGAGCCTTCTCCTTGTTACACTCCTTGATTTTCTTCTGTGCAGGTTTTGTAACCTGTTGTACCACTGATTTTATTAAACCTGCCTCACAGATGTTTAATTTTTTTCATCCAGAACTGCTTTTTCACGTGCATTTCCAACGCTGTCAATGTAGAAAGGAGCCTGGAGAAAACCACAGCACTTAAACAACCAGCGCCACTGTTGGAAATGTCTGAGTGGCTGCTTGGAGTGTGATTCATGAGCTTGGTATCTCGCTTGTGATCTGAAAGGCTTTAAATGGAAAGCCTGATTAGGGTGTATCAGTTTGGCTGCTCAATTTGGAGGAGGAAAGAAGTCTGTATTATATCAACTATTCTAAATTGATTACTGTAATGTGCATGACTGACTGGGATGGCAGTTTCCCATACCATTTGCTGAATCATTTGTTGAGTTCCTGTTTGCTCAATCACCATATGTAGAATAAACCAATTATTATTGCATTTGATTAGGAAAGAAAAAAAAAGAATCTTAAATCGTGCACCTTGAAACCGTATAAAGAAGGAAATGATCTTTATTTTTACTAAATTAAAAAATAAGAAGAAGCCCAAACAGCTGAAAGGGCATTTGCTGCATCAGAAGATTTTAAAGTATGTAAAAGGAAATGGGATTGCGGAAGTTGAAGATAGTGAGGGGTTTGAGGAAGCTGCATGCTTCCTGTATGACTCTGAGCACATCACTGCACCACAGTCTCAGGCTTTTTTAACCATAAAATTGGGACAGTGACAAAAAGGCAGGTAGCTGAAAGGGCATCAGTGCTGTCACTGTATCTAAAAGTGATTTTTTGGGATGCAGAAATGATCCCTTGAGCATAAATGATTTGCAAAAGCAGAAGTGCTGGGCTTGGTACGTTTTTCATCGTGTGCAGCTCTCTTCCCCCAACAAGGATGTATGGGTGTCAGCAAGAACTGCAAGTTATGAATAGAGTTAGGTAACAGTTGAACTTAGGAAAACAAACAGACTGTTCAAGTGGAACCTCCAGAACGTGGTTCACCTGTGTACATCAGGCTGGCACTGCACACGGGCTCTATTGAATAATCCTCAGAAATGCCCACTTTATAGCCCATTCCTGTAAAAGGACTTCTCAAAAATGCAGCAGAATATGAACAGCATGCAGCCCTCCTGCTCTCTGCTATGCTGGGATGCACTTGGGCCAGTTTTAGGTAATTCCCTAAGACGGAGTGGGGAAAGAAGACGGATGGCTCCTGCAAAAATGAGAATTACACTGCTGATTAACAACAAAGGAGTTTAAAAATAGGAGCTGAAGGCAGTTTTGTTACTTGATATGCTGTTAATTTCAAGTCCATCCTTCAGCCCTTGCATGCAGCTGTGTTCCGTTCAGTAACGGGGTGTGCTCTTCCCAGAGGCTCATTGGCAGTGCTGGGCTCCAGGCAGCACGGCTGTTCTGTGATCCAGTCCCTTCAGACCAGCAAAGTCAGAGGTGGAGGAGAGGGAAGCAGGCAAGGAGGGGCCGAGGGAGGCGGCAGGCAGGAAGTGCAGTGTGGAGGCAGCCAAGTTAGTGTTGTTTGTTTTGCTTCGCTGCTCAGGATTTCCACATGTTCCATGCTTATCAGTAAATGTTTAAAAAGGTGGCGTTAAATTGTAGTTGTTCCTTGGGATGGTTTTCTTAAGCTCTTAATTACAAAAGCAAGCCTGAAATTGTGAACATTTCAAATCCTCCTAGTAAGGAAGATACAGCCCACGGTCGCAAACAGCATTTACAGGAAATGGGAATCTACAAAAGGAACTGAAATCTGCTTGGAATCTTCCCCCACCACCCAGCAGTTTCACAGTCGTGTTTGCGATTGAATGTCACAGTGCAGTGACTGAGCTTTGGGGAAGCATAGCATGGTTTGAACTCCCCACATATTATCAGAGCTGATGACAAACGGGGCTGGAAATCACTTCTTGTCTGCATTGCCCTCAGCCCCACTGCTGCACGTTGGCTGCTCACGGAAGGTGGGACTGTGATGGTTGATCTGAGTGCTGCTGTGCCCACAGTTAAAGCATCACTGACGTTGTGCCTCTCTCCTCTGCTTCAAGAATGGTCGTGTGGAGGTGGGCGCCATCCAGAACGTGAAAACTGTTGTGTCCCTATGTTCATCTTACAGTTACACACAGCTCCTTAACGATGGGGGGCAGTGCACTGCTTGTCTGTTCTTGCAGGCACATGGAGGCTTACGATTTTAAGGCAGTGGAAGTCTATTGGCATGGTGTGAGAGAGTTGCAGTTCTGTGGCTTTCTACTTCTCATGCATTGGGGCTGGCTTGTCTGGTGGAGGCTGAAAGGCATTGGGGAGGCATTGTAGAATGATTTATTCCAGAAATGTGCTGCTCTGACAGAGGGAACAACCTGCTGCTGCAGTGGGAAGTGCACAAAGTCCATCATGGCCAGTTGGAAGGAGACTGCCTGCAAGCACTTGATGACTTTAGTGGTTTGTGGAAGGCTTCTGTTCTGAACAGGGGTTTCTCTAACCTGACACATTGACATTGTGTTACTTGAGATGCATTTACCATCTGATTCTGCACGTGCCAGACAACGCGTGCCTGTTGCAGGGATTAACTGGCAGTGTCGGACCTTTTGTTGTTGAAGTTTACTCTGTAAGACCACATCTGTGTTTGAGTAAAGCAATCCTACTTGTTAGTAAATAACAGAGTGGGCAGTCATCTCTCTTGCTATTCTAGATTGTTATTTATTTTGCAAGGTGCTTTGTAAGGAGAGCAGCCTGTTGTAACAGTTGGCTGGGTGCTACGCTCATATTCGTGGTCCCTATTTACAACTGTGTCATTGATTTATGCAGTGATCTTTGACAAATTGCTTACCCTGAGGACAGGTGAGGCGTGCGGGGGATAGAGGGAGGAGTATCTGAGGCATATTAGGTTCTCTGATGAAGACCATTGTGTAAGGGCTAAGAACTGCAATTTAAACTGACTGTAATTAATATAATTATGAGCCTTGCTCTAAAGGGCATGTCAGGATATGTTCCTTGTCACTCATATTTCAGAGCTTCTCTAACACCATGGTGTGCACACGGTGTATGGGAGAGAATGGTTGCTGGGGGACCCAAGGTATTGAATATCTCTAGAGAAACCAGGAGTTGGATTTGCAGATATTCAGGGAGTAGGAAGGCAAGGTTTACTGTTGAGTCTGAGTGGAAGTCAGGGCCAATAGCAGTTGTTAGAATGTGCTAATCAAGGGCATCTTGGTAAATTCCATGCAGAGAGAAATTGTGATGTAGGGTCAATGTGCAGTCAGTAACCAGAGGGATCACATTCACCTAAAAGCGCTTCAGATTTCATAGCGTGAGAAACCAGTAATTATGAGATACAGGGAATAATGCAAGGTAGAATTGCTAAAAGGATTAATTGGATTTAAGCTAACTAACCACTATAATAAATGCAAATACACATCTGCAGCCTGCTGAGACATCAGATAGTCATCATCCACCTGCTCAATTTACCAGGGTTGCAGAACACAACTGTCAGAATAATTTGTTTTATTCTGGAAAATTATATTCTGTTCTTCCTTGCTAGTGAGGAGGCCCTTGAACATAATTGGCAATTTGGTCCTTTGTTGTTGAAAATGCTTCCTTTTCTCTTTTTCTAAACAGCACTTCCACGATGGCAGAAAGGCACAACAACATATTGAAACTTGCTGGAAACAACTTGAAGCTGTAAGTGGAAATTTCCTCAGCTGTGATGCTCAAGTCATTTTTATACCGTTTTTGCAGTGTTCCAGAGTTCATATTTAGAAAACAAAGGGTGGACAAAAGCTGGAAAATGTGATCTTTTAAAACTTCACTGTCTAAAATACAACGGTAGGCATGGCAGTTTGTTTGGAGTGCTTTTGGCTTTCCACGGGGTCTGTGTGTTAAAGTGGCATTTTGTTGCGTCTGACTTGAAATGCGTGCTGAGCGTTACTCAAGGTGCAGCGTCCCTGAGGATCCTTTTCAGATATTCCTCCATAAGCTGAATAGCTCCTCCTGCATGCATAAATCAAGTGCTATCGTCTCCTGAGTAAATGCCTGTTCCTCAGAAGTAAATGCATTGGTTTGGACCTCAGCATTCAGTATGAACTGGTGAGAAACTGTAGGTGGAGAAGATAAGGAAAGGGGACATTGGTAGCTAGAAGCCCTGCTTGTGAATGAATGCAGCTTAGAAACTCCCTTGTTGTGTATTATAAAAATGAGAGATTTAAGTGTTGGAAGGAAACACTAATAGGGAAAGATATTGAAATAGCAGAGATGTTATGAACGAAGATGATATGGAATGAAGTAGTCTGAAGCATGGAACAAAAAATTTTTTTTTTTTTTTTTTAACATGGAAATGTGTCCCAGTATAAACAAGCAAGTCATAGAATCTCCTCAATTGTTACAGCAGATATTTTAGGGGTTGGCTTTTGACTTTTAAGTGGATTTTGAAGTTGTGTTTTTCCTTACAGAGTAAAAGGCGGTTTGAACGTGACTGCAAAGAAGCTGATCGAGCACAGCAATATTTTGAGAAAATGGATGCTGATATCAATGTTACAAAAGCAGATGTTGAGAAGGTAAGCCAGAGGGTAGAGAAACTGTCTGTGAAAATTGTTGTGATGGGTTTAATTCCTCAGTCCTGCTGGTAGTATAAACCTTCTGAGGCTTAATGCCTCAGTCCGTAGGTTAATTAAAATAGGGAGGTCTCCCCAGCTGCTTGTATTTGCATACAAATTATAAATGCAGGCAGTCAAATTTCTTCAGTAAGATGGTATCAGGGTTTAACGTAGCTGAGGTGGCTCTGAATACATTTATGCAAAATGGGGTGTTAGTTAAAATCCAGAGTTTTTAACAGTCAGGCATGTGAGTGCTCCCTGCACATGAGTGCTTGTCATTGCTGTGTGATCCTGGTACAATCCAACTTCTTTCCATGCTGAGCAGCACTTCAAAATGTCCTGGTGTCACTGACTGCAGTGATGTACTACCAGGAGTGTTGATTGTGGTCCTCATTTACAACAGGGCACCTTTTCACTTTGGTGTTGCACATTTGCTCAAACAGTGCAGAAATGCAGACCAGAATATGATGCATAAAGCTAGTCTTGTCTCCATAGAAAAGTTTGGTTCACAAGATACCAGATAGAATATTGGACGTGTTTCTTTCTTTAAAAAGAAAGCTGAAATTTATTTGTACCAAACGTCTTGCTGCAAGTTTGGGAAATGAAATTAAACTACAGGCAAAAAAAAAAATTGCGGATTTTGCTCCTCAAGAATTCTGCTTCCATTCTGTTATCAGTGAATTCAGCCTTAGGAAGCTATCAAATGCACCCCTGGGATCTGAAAAAGTTTCTAGTATGCTGAGCATCACGGAAGTTGTGCAGCAGTTTGCATCAGGGTTGCTATTAGGAAGAAGCTCAGGAAATCTCAATGTTACTGGACGTCAGAAGGAACGAACAGCTACGTGCTCTTGTCATTTGCTGCTTGGCTGCTAGCTGAAAACTCACCCTTCAGATCTGATTATCTGTCACCTTCTGGATGTGCCAGGGCACTCTATGGATGGACATGTGTAGGGGGTTTTCAGAGATGTAAGGCCACATGCAGGTTTTTCTGGCAGAGAAGGATCATCTCTGCCTTAACTGTATAAAGTGATTCTAAAATACATTATTTGAGAGATAAAATTAGGACTTACCCTAGATTTTTTTCTAAGCTGAGGTCATGTTAAAGGAACAGAGACATGACTTCCACTGTAGGGGGGAAAGCAGGGGGCTGAAACTCCTTAGTTCTACCTTTAATGCGAGCCTCTTCTCATCAGAGTGAAAGGTCGTGTGTTAAATTCAAGGAAGCAGCCCTTACCCTTACAGGGTGCTCTTTCCCTGTAAAGTAGAGCAGAGGGGCTTCCCTTCTAAATTTCTCTGGTTTTTGGTTGTTTTTATAGCGTGTATTTGTAAATCACTTATTGCAAAATGATGCTCAGCAGCATCTTGAAAGGCAGAAAAAGCCTGTAGCAGCGATGTGTGTTGGCTGATCTCTGGAGAAGGCATTAGTCGGCTTTCCAGTCAGTCCGTGGAGTAGATGGAGAAGGAAAAGGTTATCAAAACGAGTGGAATGTGAAATAATATTACTGAACAGAGAGAACAGTGTTTTCCAAGTGCATGTGTTAAACTGGGTTCATCCATGCCAGGCTGTGAATAATGCCCTTTCTTTGCTGCTCTCCACCCACGTGACAGGCTCTGCCTTACGTAAGCCCCCCAGAAAATAAGATATTGTTCCCCTGGAGCTGCTGCCAGGGCTGCGCGGGACTCGCTCCAGGGAGATGCAGAAACTGCTGGTTTCCAATGATGACTTTTCCCTCCTCCTATTGCAGCAGTTCTGATTTCTCTTGCCCCTCACAGCTTGGCTGCTGCGGTCTTGCTCCCAAAAATCCATCTGGCCAGGAAAGCAGACGGCCTGGCTGTGTTCAGAGCCACCACCGCTCGCTTTGGCTGACCAAGGTGCTCTTCAGGCAGTGGATATGTTGTCCTCATTTCTTGGGCTCGAGATGGACACCTTGGCTGCTTTTGCTTGTACCTGCCAATATCAGCAGGCGCCAGAGTTATTTTTTGTGTCGTGCATTATCGAGTAATGGAATTAAAATCCTGCAGTGATCACAATGACAGATGTGATCAGAAAAATGTTGCCGCAGATCCCTCATGCACTTAGTGCTCCACTGAATGAGGATCTCGCCTGCTTGCATCCGTCCATCCTTAAATAGCAATAGCCTTCGACAACCGCAGGAAGCGATTCTCTCAGTAGTGCTGCCAGCTACCAGCGTTTAACATGGCCTTGCTGAAGGGATAGCTCTCACTATTACAGTTTGCTAGGGTTATGTATGCAGAACTAATGATAGAAAAGCAAACAGAGAAGACTTCCCTGCTTCTTTCTCTGGGACTATTCAGCAAAATAACATCTGGCACCCAAGCCCAAACTGCTCCCGGGGAACCACCAGCTCCAGTTCAACACGCAGCACGCAGTGCCATCTGTGCTGCTCTGTTGTCTGCTATGGCTGCCTTCATCTCTGCTGCCAGCCGGGCTGCGGTTGATCTAAGGGAGCTGGAGTTCAGCTTTGCTTCCTGATGTTTCCTTTTTTGGTGTTGGTAACGTGGAGCCAAGGGGCTGTGTTCAGGTGTCAGCAATGCTCCCGGGCTTTGCGCAGCAATGAAATCAGAGGAGGGGGTTATGGCCCTCGAGTTCCCCTTCCTGTGTTTGCATTGTCAGCATTCAGAGAGAGAATGTTAAAGAGTGAATGTACAGTTTGGCACAAAGGTTTTCTCTGTGCAGTTCAGCAAAGTCAGAGTTGCTGTGTTGCAAACAGCTCTACTGTGAAAATATTGCTATAAACTAAGGAAACGGTGTAACCTGCTGATGGAAATCCTGGGAAGGCTTGTAGGTGTCACTGTGAGCTTCGGTTTCCCTTGGCTCGCAGTGGGATTTGTGCTTTTAAAACAGTTCTCTTTCAAAAAACCGCAGTGGAGTTGCTTCAATTTTTTGACCATTTGGGGAAATGGTCTCTGTCACCAGCGCAGAGTCAGTGTACTTATAAGGAAGTGCTCTATTGTTCGTTCCTTCTCTTTAGAGCTGTAATCACTAAAAAGCTGACATCTTTATGGGATGATGTGGTACCCAGCGGTGCCTTTGCAGAGTTCTTGCAATAAAAAATAAAATTAAAACAAAAACAAAAACAAAAAAGCTGTTATTTCTGAAGATTTGTTTTTCAAAGTAGATTTTTCAAAATCTGTTTTTAGACAGGAAGTGGTTGGGGCCAACCATACAAAGGGATGGGATGCTTCTGCCTCTTGATTTGCACAGCAGCTTGGGGGGGGGAGGACAGCAGCTTGAGGTTGAGTTTGAGTTACCCTGTGTCAGGTAGAATCTCTCTTTGCTGTAGAGGAGCACAGTTATATATTGAGGACCAAGTAATGATTCTGCTAGAGAAGAACTTCAGCTGTGTGCAGCAGAAAATGAGGTATATGTGAGTTCCCAGGACAGCAGCCAAGGAACAGGCTGCTAACAGCTTGGTTTGGGTCCTTTGTTCCTGGTATGTGAGGAGGGTTAGGCTTTAAGTGGTTTTAATATTAACATAAATGTTTCGTGGATCTAGAAGGCAGTAAAAGTCTTAGAAGAGCCAGTTTGACCTTAATTCTCAGAATTCAGTAAGGTCCTGACATTGCTGAATGCTTGGGGTGGGATTTTTATTTTGCCGTGCTTTTGATCCACTCAGTAAGTCTCAAACCTGCACCCAGAGAGCTTCAGTGCTTGTTTTCTTACGTGCTTACTGCAGCTGAACGCAGGCAGTCCTAAATGCAATGTTGCCTGTGTTGCCCCTCTTATCCATAGCAGACACGTCCATTTATACTGCACTGGAAAGTTATGAGCTGAACCATTGGCAGTGCCTTACCAAACACAGATGTAGAACTACTGCTACTTTGAAACATTCTTGGAATAAATTGATCTTCCTGCCTTTGCAAATGCAGTTCTGCTGTCAAGTGTTAAACTGCTTTTCCAGCAGCCAGGCTGCTGCGCTGCAGGACGCAAATCTCCTCATTAAGAATTTACACATCCTTACAATGAAGAATGAACTGAGCTGGGCCCCCAGAGAAATCTCTTCTTGTGACGCTGATAGCATCAGTGCAAACCTTCAAATATCATTTGCAGCATGCTTAGTCACAGAGCAGAGCAGGATGAAGCGTGCATCATTGGAGCATTGCAGACAAACCGAAGCGAACTTCTTCAGCTCTGTGCTGAATTGTTGCAAAGTTTTGCTCAGTGAAGACTGGGCAGTAAACTGCAGCACAGCCAGAGGTGGTGGGTGCCCTCCTTCTGCAGACCATGGCTGCTTAATTAGCCCTATCTATCAGGACATGCTGTGCAATCCACCCTACAGCAGTGGGGTTTCCCTCACTTGACCAGCTGGAGGTACCTACATTGGGAAATGCAGTGCCACAGGAAGATGATGATAGGAGTTGGAAAAACCCTGCAGTGTTTCTGTTGCTGGTGTGGTGAATACTTCTACTTACTGCAGTAAATGATTCCAGAGGCTTTGCTTCCATGCTTTGCATGCTGTGAATTCACAGAAGTGCAGCAGTGTCTGAGTGAAACATGTGGGTGCAGTGAGCACAGCTTAGTCCTGCCCACAGCTCCAGAGGGCCCTCGTCTGTGCATTTCTTGTTGAGAGAGGTGGATGCTGCATAAGACTCGTGTTCTTAGCACAGTGATGAGATTTCATTATGCTCATTAGGCAGCTGCTTTCCTTTCTGTCCACTGGTGGCACTGACTGAACCCTCCTGTATCTTTGCTTGTGAAGCTGATCCAAATTCCGAGCAATTCAAGGGCAGTCTTTTCTTGGTAACATGATTTAGAGCCATTAGATTGACACTAACATGATCTCCCTGGTTTATGCAGACCCTGATCTCCCTTCTGAACTGCATCATCCTAATCGGCAGTGCAGTGTGGAGGGAGTCCCTTAGCACTGTATTTGCATTTCTGGTAGGGTAAGCCTTGTTTACAACCTGCCATCAGCAGCACTCTGCGATGATGCAGCAGCTGTTTCCCTTTTGGAACTGTGGCTTATTTATGAGCTTCGATTTCTGGTATAAAGAGCTGATGACTGCATAGTATTAGCTGCAAAACATGCTAAATATCCTTTTGAATCCCATTCAGACACTGTATGTGGTGTTAGGAGATCAAGGGACAGAAGCACCAGTCAGTTTTAGTATAGGATAAGGAAATGCATCTGAATTTGTTTCCTCTTTGAGGTACTCTTCTTCTGCAGTAATGCCCTATGTGGCAATCTGACAGTTTCATAACAGTGCAGCTCTACTGGGTGTTGGATTGCTGAATGGAGCAAGCAAGGCAGGGTTGTGAAGGGGAGAGTTAAGAACAACTTTGAATTAAGGATCAACTGCAGTTAGAATTGAGAGTGTAATATAAGTAACGTTCTGAGCTAATGCAAGGCAATTAGTTCAGGCTGTGTGGCTGGAAAGCTCTGTACTCATTCTTCATTCTATCAAAAAAAATATTTTGACAGATTTCTTTGTAGGAGAACTGGGGGGAAAAGAAGCACGCCTCAGAATTAGCTAATTGTCTGTAAGCTGTTCAGTTGAAGTGCATGTGTTGTACCCATTAGGCTGGGCACTAAGGCTACTGAATTCATCTGGTAGCTTTCTTCAGCCCTGAACTATTCCTTCTGCATTGGCAGTGTTTGTAAGATCTTTGTTGGAGAGAGATGGCTAGAGCCATGCCCAGTATGCAAAGTATGATCTAACAGATGTATTATGCAGCCCTGAAATAATTTCCACTATTTATATTCCATACTTACATTTATATACTGCAGAAGATAATTGCTTTTGTTACTAGAACTAAACAGATCTCCAGGAATCATTTAAACAGTCAGCCAGTGCTCCAGATGCTTCTCTTGCATTCTCCTTGCTCAGTTCCAAATATCCTTTCACCCACTGTGCAAACAATTCCTTTCTAACAAATGAGGTTGATTTATTTATTTGGAGGTATCCTCGTGGGGCTGCATTTCTCCAGGGCTGCTATGGTGCAGCAGAGCAGTGCAATTTAAGAGCTAGCTCCTCGTGCAGCCTGCTTGCTCTGTTGTTTCGTTAAGAGTTCTGGTGGTGGTTTGGTGCTTTAGTGTGTCTCTTATTTAGCTTGGAGAAAAGAAAGCTCCAGGGAGACCTCATGGTGGCCTTCCAATATTTGAAGGGAGCATGTAACCAGGAGGGGTTCTGACTGTTCATGTGAGTGGACAACGATAGGACAAGGGGAATGGTTTTAAGCTGAGACACGGGAGGTTTAGGTTGGATATCAGGAGGAAGTTTTTCATGCAGAGGGTGGTGAGGCACTGGAACAGGCTGCCCAAGGAGGCTGTGGATGCCCCATCCCTGCAGGCATTCAGGGCCAGGCTGGATGTGGCTCTGGGCAGCCTGGGCTGCTGGTTGGTGACCTGCACACAGCAGGGGGTTGGAACCAGATGAGCATCGTGGGCCTTTGCAACCCAGGCCATTCTGTGTTTATTAGTTGCACTGCTGTCATCTGGTAGAATTAGGTGGCCTGCAAACTCATAAGATAACAGTTCTGAGAGCTGATTGAAGGTTTTCCATTACATCAGCTCCTTGCTCATTTGTATACTTTACTCAGCCAAAGGTTTTCAGGGATCCATGAGTTGTCAGATTTTTTTCTCTACTCCTTTTAACATTGAAAGTAGGGACTTGTCTTTGTCCTTTCCCATCTGTTATTTTGCATGTCCCATTCTGCCTTCTTGCTTTCAGGAAAGCAAGGCTTGTCAATTCAGTGAGACCAAACTGGTTATTGTAAAATAGTAAACAAAGGAGCTTGACTTGGAGGCTATGTAAATCAAAGCCTGCAGTCCTGGCCCTGTGTCCAAGCCTATGGCAGCATTCCCACTGTTATTAATGCTTCTATGAATGCTGCCAGCATTACCACTGGTGGTGCTGGTGCCTGCTCACAGCAGAGCAGCAGTGTGAGCTGGGCAGGGACGGCCAGAGCCTGCAGCTGAGAAATCTGTGAGCTATTGAGAGCATTCCTGAAATTGGTCAAGTTGTTCAAGTCTGCCTTTATCATTAACTTATTTTTGAAGGGATTGGGCAGTGGAAGAGGAGTGGATTTTTTGTGCTTGCGTTTTCAGTCTGCTCTTGGATTTCCCAAAGACAGATTTTGGCAGACAGTGGCTTGGCGGAGATGCATCTCACATGCTGTCTGGGTTTGTTGGTGTTTGAAAAAGAGGGGGCAGAAGAAAGCGAAGCTGCCCCAGCGCTTTGACTGGAAACTGCCAACCTGGAGAGAGCAGCAGCTGAGCAGCTGAACTGTGCCACTCAGTGTGGATCAGCTTAATAGCAGCCAAAGCTTTATTCTGCCCTTTTCAGTTATTCATCTCACTCCCACCATCGCAGCCTAGAGGAGCTGCATTTTTTTTGTCTGCGTAAACCCAAAAGACAGTGTGGCTATTGACTCTCTTGCTGTTTCAGGAATGCGTCTCACAAAATTGTTATCAGCAAAATATCCTTCATTCTTTTTTGTTTTGGAGACAGGAAAGTATGTGTGTGTATGTATAGATTCAAATTTCTCCTATGCTTCCTTTACTTATTGTTTTTTCTTAGTTATAGAAAAGACTGCTTTGGTAAGATTGTGTTTAAATCTGAATTGCCATGACAGTGGAAACCTGAAGCTTACCAGCACGCTTGCTGCAAGGTTAATGGTGCTGCAGATGCTGGGCTGTCCTTCATCCTTAGGAGTGCTCCTCCTCATGAGGTGTGTGTTAGCATCTGTGACCTCTGGGTTTCACTGCTGCAATGTGAGTTCAGAGAAAAATTTGAGGAAAAATAGACTGTGGAAGGGAGGTTGTGCTCATATAGGCTGCACGTGTTTATTTGGGTCTGAAAGGTGGTACAGAGGTCCACTCGGGGGGGGAGAGGAAAGGGTGTGAATTTAGCAAATGTGCACAGAATCTGAGCACCTTTCACAAAGAAAAGCAAGCTGCTTTTCTTCTCTCCCCAAACCCTTTTAATGGATATGCTTCTTTTCTACTTTTTCATGCTGCTACAAGCGACCTCGTTTATTCATTTATTTATTTATTCTTCAAGAGGGGATTTTTTTCCCCTAGCATTATGAGTCCCTAGCCCTAATTCTGCTATAATCAGGAGTGAGCTGGCAGTCTGGTCGAGGTAGTGACTTCACGTGTGGTGCTGGAAAGCTGAGCTCTTGCTCCATCATCCCAGCCCCACTAAGAGAAGTGAGCCAACTGAAAGCTGTGTCACAGTGTCATCCTCCTACCTGAGAGCAAGGCCTGGTATTCCAAAGCCTTTCCTCCTGAGAATGCCACTCAAAGTAGATATTTGAATGTTAATTCTAATGCCTGAGAAGCATCTCTGACGCTGTATGCATGCAAAAACAGGCGGTGAAGAAAGCAAAAACATACTTTTCTGTGAAGCTCAACTGTGAATGACTCCTGAAATAGCTCCTGTGACTCTGCAGCTCCAGGCTGCTGTATCTGTTACACTGAATATGGAGCTTAAGGTCATCAACTCGTTTTTTATCATCGTGCTTCAGCATAAAACAGAGATCTAGAGCTAACTATTGTATTTTATGACTAGAAGTGATGATGTTAGAGTAAATGACATACTCAAATGGAGTAATAAAAAAAAAATCTAGACTTTTAAAAATATTTTTATTTTAAGAACCAAAATACCTCATTGGAAAAGTATTTAAGCTGTTTGAAGCTTGCCAAATGCATTAAATGGCCAGCAGAAACAAAACGTCACTGGGGCTCTCATACAAAAATCTGTGGTTTTGGAATGTACCCAATTTTACTTATTCATCTCCTGCCTTCTCTTATTTGGGGCCAGTTAAGATAGTTTTGGAAACAGAGCATCTCCTCCTGCATGCATTTCGCTCAGAGTGACTTTGCTCAGACCCAACCAGTGAGGAAGAACTCTGGCTGAATGTTTGCTGGGGCTGCCTGGGAATATGTAATAGCAAAGTCCTTGTTCTTTGGTTTCAACAATAGAGTCAAGGGACAAATCCCTGAGTTGTGCTACTTAAATAAAGAGAGCTGTGTAAGTGGGACTGGGCCTTCCATAGAAGTCAGTTCAAACAATGGGTTGCTCTTAGATAGACCAAGATACTGGTCCTCACAAATGAATCTCCAGCAGCTGGGATTTGAGGAAGAAGCTGGGGGGCTCTTCTTACATCTGTCAGCCTTTCCGTGCCTGACTTTGTTTTCCTGGTGTGTTTTTGTTTGTAATACAAGGCTGTATTGTTTTCTGTTGTGTTTAATGTAGCTTTATGTGAGTGTGTGGATGATAAGGTTTAATGAATTATACGGAGCACTTGGGCAGAGCAATGATTGCTGTGGCTCCTTGGGATTTCGTTGCAGCAGGTCAATGTTACACATACTTCTGTTGCAGGAGCTGGTGGGCAATTAAAGCTCCTGGAGAACAAGAAAAGTTGAAAGCTTTCCTTATTTAGGAAATGTCTATATTCCTTATATAGACATTTTTATTTAATTATAGTTACAGTCTTTCCCATTTTACGCTCCTGTTTCATCTGCTGGGTTGCATTCAGTGCCCAGCATTTTGTTGCTGTGCTTGAGTTATTATTTTTGTAGGAAGAACGTGAAAGGTGATCTAGGAAAGTACTGCAGGCTGACAGCACTCACAAAAAGAATAACTGAATTGAGTAAAATGAGTTATTAGGTGAGATGTGTGAGCTGGACAGATGGAAGGGAGGCCTATTTGCACACTGAGATTTGAAACCTTCTGGCCAAATTTGTTCGCTTCCAGTTAGGATTACTAAAATGTTCCATGATTTGGTATTTCATGGATTTATTGTCAGGAAACTATTGTCTGCCTGGAGTAGTTCAAAGAATAACCCCACTCTGAACTGTATTCAATGGGAGCCCACTTCTCAGAATACATTAAAATTATTTGTTGCATTGTTTTTCCTGAAATAGCAAAAAATGTTTTTAAGTTTGTTTTTTTTTAAAGCAGTCTGTTTTCTTTCTTGGAAAGGTTTCTCAGAAACCTGGGGGAGTGAGCAAAACTTGATGCTTCTGAGTACTTGTAGCTACCATGGCAAGGTAGACAGCACAGGGTGAGGAAACCATAAGTGCCTGAAAAAGGAGTGTGGGCAGGATGGGTTAAGTTTCCAAAGCCAAATGGCCAGGCTCTGGGCTCTGCAGCAAGGGTTTCATCCCCAGTCATGCAGCAGGCTCTTTTGGGGCTGAGGGTGGAATTTGAGATGGAGGGGGTGCATGGGAGCCAGTGAGGGTGGGTGGGTGGGTGGGTGGATGGATGGATGGATGGATGGATGGATGGATGGATGGATGGATGGATGGATGCCAGTTGTGAACAGGTATGAGAGGGACCTCAAGGCTCAAGTGACTGGAGGTAGGCAGTGATGGCAGGAGCTATACAGAAGAGGGAGAAAAGGAAGAGCTTCTGTATGAAGGCCAACCACAGGAAAGAAAAGGCAGCTAAAATAAACAGATGGGATAGTCAGCTAGGGAATAATGTTGGGCAGTGAAGCAGATAACAGAAGGCCTTAGGAAGTAGAATTGTTAGGAGAAAAATCTGAAAATATGAGAGGGTCACTCAGGGACAGATTGTTCAAGGCAGAGAAGGGAGGGTAATTGCCCAGTGCTCTGCTATGCTGGGTAGCAAAGCAAATCTGCATGGGTAAAAATAGGAAGGAGTTGTGTCTCAGCTGCTCCTCAGGCTCCTGTTTCCTTGCATAATTTCTGCCAGCTCTGTTCAAGGAATTGGAGATAAGACTTTGCAGAGTGCACAGTGGGTGCGTGAATTGAGATGTTGTGTTGTGAATATGTTGGCTGAGGCACGTGAAATGAGACAGATACTTGTTTTGTCCCTCTGCTATCTCCAGAAGGTCCTGCTAGCCAGCAGGTAAGTGGTGTGTTAAAGAAAAGAGGTGACATCCAACAGAGGATGGAGGAAGAAGTGCCTGTACGTGTCCTGAAAAAGCCCGTGCCCTGAAGGAGGAATGTGGAGGGTCAAATTTGGTGCCATCTTTCACGTGTGGTATGGAGAGAAGCTGTTTCTGAGTGCAGAATGATTCATAGAAGGAACATATTGCAACACAAGAAAAGGGTAGCAGCTGTAAGCATCAAGGGCCACGTGCTAGCCAGAGGAAACTGGCATTCCCTTCTGCTCGGTCAATTGCAGAAGGTTTATTTTGTGAAGGTACAAATGTCTAGGGATGTTCATTCTGGGCTGTGAGAGCTATCACTTCATAGGCAAAGTAGGAAAACAAGTCTTGTGTGTGCTAATTTGACCAATTTAAGTTAAATTTGAAATTTTAAAGGCTTGTAGGAATAGGCAGGAATGAATATATGCCAGTTTGACAGAGAGGCAAAGCCCTGCCATGTTTAGCAGAAGAAAGGGAATTGAATTCCAGCAGTACACACTGCAGACTCATGCTGGTTCACAATGGTTTGTGGGTAAGAGTAAGCCAAAAGTGGAAGTGTTCAGAGGCTCATATGCCAATGTTTCTGTGCTGCCCACTTATGAGGATGGTAATACAAGGAGCACAATGTCATTCAGTTTCAAGTGGTATATGTTAAAAATTTCTTTTGACTTTGTTTTTTTTAGGCAAGACAGCAAGCCCAGCTGAGACATCAAATGGCAGAAGACAGCAAAGCAGAATATTCTTCCACTCTACAGAAGTTCAACAGTGAGCAGCATGATCATTACTACACACACATACCAAACATCTTCCAGGTAAAGCTCACTGACGCCGTTCTAGAGAAGTTCAAATTCTCATGATAAAAGCTAAGGGATGTGTTGCTTGTTGGCTCACTTCTTGGATCTTGCCTTTTGTTTGGTAACTTTTGTCCCCAGTAGCAATGATTGTATGCAGTCTGCCAATGCGAGAGATGGAGAGCTACGAAAAATTCTGCCCTTCTGTTCTGAGGAAGGCAACAGTGAATTGTCATGACAGATTACGATAGTCTTTGGAATTGTTCACAGTCTTGCTGTATTAAGCTCTTGTGTCTGTGCAGCTGGGGAATGAGAGCATTATTTGCATTGTTGGAGCAGGAGGCAGCTGGGGCGTCCTTACATCTGTAGAGCTTCATGATCCTTTATAACCTGTTTTGAAATCAGACTTTGCAGATGTTAAATTTAAACTCCAATAATTCTGCGATAGTGAGTGTCAAAGAATTTAAGGAAGCTTGCTGACTGTCTTATGATGCCTGAAGAAAGACAGCAGGCAGAGAACAAAAAAGCTATCAGTGTGCTTGGCTGAACAAAGAGAGATTAATGCTGTAGAACAGAAGTTCTAAATGACTGTTCCATTGTAATGGGTCATAAGAGTCAAGAAGAGGAGCATGCACCCTCTTTAAGGAGAGGAAATGTCACATGCTTATCATCTGATAAGAAATAACTAATACTGGCATAGCAAATAGGCATTTTCTTATTCATAAGTGGACACCTTCTCTTTTGCTCGTGGTATTTCAAACCAGTATCTTCAGATAAATCTTCTCTGGCATTGTATATAAAAGTCTGCCAGTGTACTTGTATTTAACACTGAATGCAGTGAATGCTGTGATTCGTAGATGAGCGTGCAAGTTGTGCACACACATCCTTTTAACTGCCAACCAGCAAGTAATCTCTGGTGCTTTCTATTAGCTGCTGAAATAACAGATATATTGTAAAGGATTTGTTTCCTTTAACTATTAAATTGTTGCTGTTGCTTGTGAATTAGTGAAGGCAATGAGGATTTTAGGCTGATGGTGTTCTGTAAGATTCCTGCAGTTTTACATGAAACAGGCAGCTCTTATTCAAGCCCTTCTGTATCCTGCTATTATAATCTCTTAATAGTGTTATGCCACATCCACTTACCCTCTGTTCCAAATCAGAGGTGCATGCAATAGATGCTGGAGATTGTGACACTGAATCCACTGCGGGGCAGGGGGCATATGTTGAGAAGCACACGTGTAAGCAGCATGGTGTGTAGGGCTGCCTGTAACCCAGAAGTCATCTTCTGGGGAAAAGGGGAAATTAAAAATCCAAGGGAATAAACATCTCCAGTGGAATGCAAATAAGATCTTTCACAACGTCCTGCAGAAAATGAAAGAGAATTCATTGTTCCAGGAGTTACGTTAACAGCTTTAAGAACCACTCTTACAAATGTCTAAAGCTGGGATTTTGACAAGTCAGCACTTTTTAACATACAAAACTAATTGATAAATTCCCTGTCACGGTAACACAGGTTGCTTCTAGAATGGTATTTAGATGTTGGAAGGAACTGTACCAGTTACTGCCTTGTTAGAACAGCTGTCCTAATTTGTCTGTTCTTAAAAATATATATATTTAAACCTTGTGTTTTAAAGCTGCCAGCGTACGGTAGGGAGGAAAATTGTTTGCAATTGTGAAGTGACTACTGATATGTGATATATGTGATCTATACTGATATGTGTGATCTGACTGAAATCTCGTGTTTTAGAAAATACAAGAGATGGAGGAAAGAAGAATTGTGAGGATAGGTGAATCCATGAAAACTTTTGCAGATGTTGACCGCCAGGTGATCCCCATCATTGGAAAGTGTCTGGATGAAATAACAAAGGCTGCAGAATCAGTTGATCACAAGAATGTAAGTGTTACCTTGCTTGTGTTGCTGACTGTCATCTTTAGAACTGATGGCTTCGTGCGCAGAGATTGCAATGCTGGGTCCAAGCTGCAGTGTGAGGGCTTTATAGTCATAGAGCTAGAACAAATAATGGGCTCTTGTCCCAGGCTGCTTTGTCTGAGGCAGATTATTCCCCAAATCTACTTAACATCAGGAAATGCCACGCTTTCTTTTCTTTTAGGAATATTCTCTCCTTTTGATAGGATAATGACTTCTTGAGAAATAATTGTTAATGGAGATTAGAATTCTGCCCAGAATAAGGAGAATGATGGGCATTATTCCAGATATCTAATCACCACCAATTCTTATTCAGATGGATTCTGTACTCTTCTAATAATGGAAGTAATTAAAATGTTGGCTTCATTAGTTATTACAACAGTTCTGGCAAAATTTCTACTTGGTTTTAAATTCTTCATTTGAAGAACTGAGGCTTGCTAGCAATCTGCACGTGAGTGCTGGTAAACCTTCATTTTGAACATCAAAAAATAAACCTCCCTGATGGAGGCTGATAAGGAGCTCAGTTGTGCTTCCTGATGCACGGTTAGCACAAGGGCAAATGTGTTTTCTGTTTTGTTTTCAGAACGATCTGCTCCCTTTGGAAATGAAGCCTGTGCCTGCTCTTTCTGCCCTTCTCACGGGTCGCATTAGTGCTTCAAATACAAACAGCGTGTGTCTGTGTGTCTCGCTGTCTGTTTGAAATTCCCATGCAGCTTTTCACTGGAATCTTTTCTGAGCTATTCGGTGCCCAGAGCCTGCAGTTAATTGGCAGCACAAGCCTGAGGCTGAGGTTTTGAAATGAATCCCCTGCTTTTGCACGGTGGTTGCTCTCCCAGAGAGCAGCATGGGAAACCAAGGAATCTGAAAGTTACTGTTTCCTTTTTGGGGTAGGAGAAGGAGCACAAATTCCTGTGTTTGAACAGCGTACCCTTTTTGGGGGTGCAACTCTTGGTGCTGAATGGCAAAAATCGCCGGGGAGAGATTCATAACTGTGCTTACACTATGCTCATATCCTCAGTTACAGTCTAAGTGAAACACACAAACCACTGACGCTGAGGATTTGATGCATTTTGTACTCAACTTTGGTCTTTGCACACAAATGTGTCAGACTGATGGCTCACGTGCAGAAGTGTGACATTAGAAAAAGGAGCTGCGAGCACTGATGGCTTAGGGATCTTCTGCAGACACTGACAAAAATGTACTTAACTGCATTTTTGTTATAGCTGAACAGTGATGAAAGATTTTGCCTGTTCTGTCTGGGAAACTGGTGTGCCTGAAGGATTCTTCTTGTCTTAAAATATCATTGAGGGCTTTATGTCTCTGGAACAGTGGTTTCTCACCTTGACTCTAATAAGAGTGGTACACTTGCTCCTGTGTCCTACCACATTATAAGCAGCCATAGCTGCAGGCAGTGGCAGTTTAACATCTTGTTCTCCTTCAGCCAGTCATGCAAACCGCTCCAGCAGACCTTTCCCATCTCTACATTAAAATTGTAAGAAGGCAGTTTTGGCTCTTAGACTGCTACCAGAAGAGTTTCTTTTCTTTGAAAGATTTCAATTGAAGTTTATCTCCTTTACTCATCTCTTTCAAGCCTGAATTTGTTTGGATGGGAAAGTCAGCTAGATCTGAGCTGCGGTCAGCTTTGAAATTGAGGTCAGATTCCAGGCAAGTTGAACGCAAGGACAGCTGGTGATACCAAAACCAGTACAATGGTGAGCAATACCGAGAGCCTGCTGAGCAGGAAGAGCTTGATGTGGAGCTCTGGGCTCACACAGACACGTGTTTCCCAGCTGGGAGGAGATCTCAGGGATCTGGTAGTTGTAAACAAAAGTACACAGCATCACCAAAGCAGAGATGTAGGAGCTCTGACACTGATAGTGAGGAAACGCAGCGAGCATCTGGAGTTCTCACACAGCTCCTGGCTGGTGTTCTTCGTTTGGTTGTCCCTTGTTCTACCAGCTATCATGTGCAGAGTTGCTGAAAAAAGGGGGAAGGTAAATGAAAGCTGTGTTGTTGGTGTGGCAGCTTCAGTTCAGAAACCAGGCCTTTAAATTTAACAGCCACAGCAAGTTCAGAGGATGCGTTTGTCAGAAAGAAAATAATTACAGAGAGAGCAGCAGTTCTGGTGCCTTACCTTGTGTACCAAACTGAGTCAGCCCTCGCTGGGAGGATGTAAGAACCTGCAAGTTCTGCAGCTTTTTTTTGCTGTCCCTAAAACCTTCCCAGCTGATGGTATGACATCAGTATTTTTAAAAGGAAAAACAAAATGAAAGCACAGCTTTGCAGTTCATGTGAGTACCTACCCGAACTAATTGCCATGCTGACCAATCAAGGGATTACCACGGCATTTGTGAACAACTCTGATTGAGTATCAGACCTGTGCAGCACAGCAGTAGGTCAAGATGTCGTTCTGCAGTTAGGGTGAAACTCTGGAAGCACAGGCTGCCAACAGCAGGCTTCCTTTCCACAGCCATCTCTGCCTGCCCTGCCATCCATAGCTGCCAGCAGGATTCTCAAAGACCACTTCATTTTCAAGGCCCCTCTTTCATTAGATGGCATTGAGAACCAGGATGATATCTGGAAAATATTTCATTATTCTCTGCAGCTTAGAAATGACAAAGTTCTGCCTCACGCCTACTAGCAAAATGGGCAAATGTTCAGGCTTAGCTAGGAAATTTGCAACTGTGCAAGCAGAATTGCTTTATGCCCTCATAGAAGTCCTTACAACTCCCAGTAAGCAATGGAAGCTCTCTGGAATAGCTGGTAGCACTGGTTAGCCCTGTGTTCCTACTGCAGCTCTGGATGCACTCCTGTTCAATGTATTCTTTCTCACAACACAGAGGTCGCATTACGAGGGTGGGCTGCAGTGACTGCTAAGTGAACCTCTGCAGAATTTACTCCAGCAGCAGATAGAATTAATTTGTTACGGATTTAGGAGTTCCTGTTATGACATTATCTCTTTGTGATATGTGGAGCATGCTGTTTATATTGAGCTCAATCATCGTGAAAGGATGTTTTGACTGAATAGAGGGAGCGCTGTACAATTAACAGAGGAAAAAAGAGAGGGGGGGGGAAAAAAAGGCTTTAGGCATGGGATAAAATACCAGTAGTGGATTTCATGTAACCTCATGTATGTTTGTCTTTTATTTCTTCTTTCATGATTACAAAAAATTCTCTTCAAGGTTCAGGTCTACAGAATGTCAATCTGGGATGAGGTAACGGAAGGTGTTGCTTTACCCCCTTTACCAGCTGTATCTGAATTCTACAGTGCACCTGATAGTGAGGACTTCGAGCCTTACTGTGCTAGGTGTTCCCCACCATACCTTTGCAAAGCTTTTCTTAAAGCTGTGTTTTGCTGAATTGCATCTGGCCTCTGAATCTGTGCTTATCCCACTGGACTTCTCATGAATGCAGTTTTACCCATGGATGTAAGCAGAAGCTGTGAAATGCTTCCAAAGCAACAAGTTCTTTGATTCAAACAGGATGATGATGCCCTTCTCTAGAGAACTAATAAGATCTTTGTGCACAGTTCCCCTAATGATCTTAGAGTAAGAACTGTTAGAACACTATAATGTAAAAAGCTTCCTTCCTGAGAAGTCATATAGATCAAAAGTGCTCAGAAGAACTTTTTTTCTGAGGCCATTAGACCTAAATGCTTTTGGCAAGTTAAGTCCAAGTCTGCATTTATATATAATTAATCATGTATGTGGGCTTGACTAGGATAAATGCTATATATTATTTCTTGTATGGTTTATCTTTTTCTTCTATTTTTTTAAAAAAAAAAGCAAAGCCACTGCAGAGGGCACAGGCAGCGTATGGCTGTAGTATCTGCGAGCATTCAGTTTTACATGGTGCAGTGCCTCGTTTTGGTGGAATAATATGCTCTGCATAGCTTTTTAAAACACGTTGTGGGAATGACAACAGATGCAAGAAAGCATGCCTTAATCTTGGAGCAGAAGGAGAAACTCTTCCAGAACCTGGGACCAGGATGAGTATTTATGTGCCAGGATGAGATCAGTCCCTTTAAAGATTCTTTCCTCCATAGGAAAAACAAATTTTTGTCCTTGATCTGCTCTGCTAGAAGCAGTGTGATGACAGCCTTCATCTGAGGTGTTTGCCCTTGTTCTTGATCTGTCCCATTTCAGGATTCGCAGATGGTAATAGAAGCCTTTAAATCGGGCTTTGAGCCTCCAGGAGATGTTGACTTTGAGGACTTCACTCAGCCCATGAAGCGCACTGTCTCCGAATCCAGCCTTTCCAACTCCAGGGGGGATGGGAAGTACGAGCCGAAGTTTGGTGGCAAATCCAAGGGCAAGTTATGGCCATTCATCAAGAAAAATAAGGTACTGACCTGCAAACATGAGCTTTGTGTTAGCTAGTACGCGTGTAGTCAATAGGCACTGTTTTATCTAGAGATCTGGGCAGTTACAGATTTTAAAGAGAACTTTAGTTTCAGAAAGTTAATGACTGATGTCTTAGTATGGTGTTCTGTTGTAGTCTTTGGTTACTTAAGGTTTTTTTTATATATCTTTGAAGTTTTTTCGTTGTAATTTCTTTAATTACGTTGCAGTTTTTATATTAATTTAATTGTCACGTCTTTGCCATGGTCCATTTCTGTTCCTAACTCAGAAGGAATTGTATACCACTTACTTGGTGTCACGTGTGCTAACTAACACTGTTACTTCAATGTGTCATTACTGTTTTGACACTTCTAAAACTCTCTGACTTTTCATTTGTGTGACCTCCTCAGTCTGTGCATCGGGTTCTGCAGTTGGGTGGTGGGAAGCAAGGAATTGCTGCGGTTCTTTCTCCTGTAGCATAACTAATGGAGCACAGCTAACTGAGCAGTTGACTTTTTAAAGACCACGTTAACTTACGTATCCATCAAACCTTTTTCATTTCACTGTCATATTCTACACCATAATGCATGGCACCGTACATCTGAGGGTACCAGAATGTGTCAGGATGACTGCGCTGTGTCAGTTTACAGAAACACTGATGGAAGCCCAGAGCAGCTTCACATTTCGATCTCACCCTTGCTCTGACCCTTATCAAACCACTTTTACTGACCACATTGACAGTCCAAAAGCCTACTTGATCAAAATGGGTCGTTCCTCTTGCTGGTAGAAGAGAGAAGTTGGCTGTCTGGTGCTTACATTAGTGTAGCCAGAAGCAAAACAAACAAACAAACAAATAAAGACCAACTCCTGAGCAAATCTGTAGCGTTTGTGGAAGTGAAGTTTGATGCACGTTGCTGAGGTATGATCTGAAAGCAGGAAGGAATGTGGTTTGTTGTTTTCCAGATAATAGAAACGCTACTGGGCACTAAGGTACCTTCATTATCTGATCCATTTAAATGCAGGTATTTGTAAGCTCTATCCATTTGCATTATTCCAGTTGTCCACAGAGCAGAGCAGGGCAGTTTGTAGGATAGCACTGCATGGACGAGTCTGCATGAGCTTCCCGTCGAAACGCTTTGTTACTCTTCTGTTGCATCACTTACTAAAAACTTCAATTTTATCATACCTTCATTTAACACGACTCTAAATACTTCTCCCCCCACTTCTTGAACCATGGCCTTTAATATTTAATTATTTAATTGTTTTTTCTCTGAATTTCAAATATTGGTTTTGATGCTTATTTTCGTTTTGTGTTTTATCTTTTTGATTTTATTCTGTCACTTCTCCATCTCTTATACGTAGCTTATGTCCCTTTTAACATCCCCCCATCAGCCCCCTCCTCCTCCCCCTGCCTCTGCCTCACCCTCTGCTGTTCCCAACGGCCCCCAGTCTCCCAAGCAGCAAAAGGAACCCCTCTCCCATCGCTTCAACGAGTTCATGACCTCCAAACCCAAAATCCACTGCTTCAGGAGCCTAAAGCGCGGGGTAAGTTCTCCTCTGGATACCTCTCTCTTTCTTTCTTTTCTTCCTTTCTGGCGCTTTTATATTGCACGTTCTGTTATGTAAGAACTTGTTTTGTTTGGTGGATGAGTCCGTTGTGTTTTACCGTAACATGCAGACAAATCCAAGGAATCCCAACCTGTGAAGTCATTTGCAGTCAAAAATCCCACGGCGAAACCACAAAAAAAGTTTCTGATAGAAGTTACCTTAAGTTCCTTATTTTTGGAAGCAGGGAGAGTTATCCAATGCTTAGAAAGAGCAGCTGAACTCGAAGCAATATTCACATACAAGTCACAAGCCATTAATTTAGCAGCTCTGCATACACTGCTGTTCAGAACTGTAGATCTTTTTCTGGCATTTCCTATGAAGTCAACGGATTTTTTTGGTGCCTGACCTGACTTTCACTTCCCTGTGCTATGGTGCACGTGGTTCAAAATTACATCCTGTGTGCGGAGCTGATGGTCAGACAGACATGCTCTGAAACACAGGTGGGAGGTTTAGAGGGATTGGGGTTGGAGCCTTTCCTGCCAGCAGCTGGAGCAGCAAGCTGAGTGCTGCTGCATTGTAGAGAGGCTGGAGGCTGACCTGGGGGACCCAGCTGAGCGTAGATGGAGCTAAATCAGCTTCTTGTGACACAACACTGCAAGTCCACCATACTTTTCTCCTGAAATAAAGCAAAGAATGTTTTTTTCTTCTTGCAAGCCCATATGTGGCACAGCTGTACTCAGAAGTTGCTCATGCTTTGGCTCTGAGGTTTGGGTCCTTAAAAGTATTATTGAAAAAAAATCCCAGGAAGGAGACACAACTGTGCAGCACCTTACAGCCTGCACTGAAAAACACCTTTTAATGTTGAGGAAGTGCAACTGTTTAAAAAAGCCCAAATTCTGCTCCAGGGACTGCAGTGACATTTAGGAAAGAGGACTGGAGTTGTTTAACAGTAGAGCTGCTTTCAGTGGGACTTCAGTGCTTAGTCACAGAGAATTGAAAACACTGCTGTAAACAGTATTTTGTCTCATCTGGTTACAGACAGTAAATTTAAAGAAAAAAGTTCTTTTTTTTTTTTTAATTTAGGGCAGTTTTCAGTTCTTTTCTAAGGAACTTCCATTTCATGATGTATTCAGTGTAGGATCCAAAAATTCCCATTTCTGATGCTTTCTGGTGGGGATGCAACTGGTTTCTAAGTTGTCCTGAGGAGGTTTGGTAAATGCCTTCTCCCCTCAGTTGCATTTTGGTTCACAGCATCTCTTCTTTTAAGCTTCTAAGGACTGGGGAATTGCCTTTCCATCCTGCTTCTATAGCAGCAGGTGCCTCTGCACTGCTTGGAGGGGCTGGCTGCTGGCAGCCCTGTTTGTGTGGGGCAGCACTGAGGCACGTGGAGAGAAAGGCACTGCTGGAGGTGGGAGCTGAGCCTGTGACCCAGTCCTCCAGAAGTGCCATTCACTGAACTGATTATTTAAAATAATGCTGAATATTTCCAGTTCAGTCTAAAAATACCAGCTTATATTCCTTGGGCAATGCATGAGCTTGCATTTCAAATGTACTAACTCTTATTTATTATTTGGCCTCACAAGCAGTTATGACTTTTAATGTTTGCCTGAAAAAGTGACATAATATAATGTGCTGTCTGAGAAGTCTAAGCCAGTCTTAGAGATGCTTTGTACTGTGTTACTTTTAGTTGGTTCGTTTGAGAAGTGAAATAATGAGAACAATTTCCTCTAGCTTTCTCTGCAATCCTTCTAATTTCTGCTGACAAGTTCATTAAAAATGCAAAAAGGAAGGCTGTTACTAAATCTTCATTTGAACCTTTTCCACTATGTTCTCCTTCTCTTTCATTTCCTTCCCCTGTTAGCTACCAGGATGTTTGTATGTAAACAGTTTTAGTGCCTGACTCATCCAACAGAGTTGGAGGCCAGTGTTCAGATCATCGTGGCATTTTCCAGAGGGACGAATTCAGGCCGCTTAGTTCATCTAGAAGCATGGAGGAGGAGAGGCTGCTGAGGGCTGGCAGCTCGTTCTGTCTGCTCTGAGAACGCCGCTGATGTCTCATAGGTCCTTGGTGATTTTTGTTACACGCAGCGTCAGACTGAAAGGTCATGGAAGCGCTTAATGATCTTCAAAAACAAAATTCTAACCAGACGCGCCCCGATCTCATTTATTTGCCAGATGAGAAATGAGTTATTGTCATTTGTTGATGCGGCCCTCTTTATGCTCAGTGCAGCTGCATAATATCGTTAATTCCGCTTTTACTATATTACATTTGATAAGATTTCCTTTTCTCGGTTCCTCTCCATCTCGTTGTCCCTCTGCCAGATCCGAGAACATCTGAGTTTTGTTCCTGAGCAGTAATGTTGCTAATGCTGCACTGAGATCTTAGCAAAGAAATGAGAGAGGAGGAGGTAGGGAGGAGCTGTCTGTGCAGAAGAGTATTTGATCTGTACAGGAATACATTAGCAAAGCAACTTTTGGGAAGGTCGTGCAGGGAGCCAACAGAACAGTACAACGTAATGGACGTTTGGCTTTGACACAGAACAATTTCATCTGCTCTGAATATTGCCTCTGTGCTGGTTTTGTTCAGCCAAACACCTTGCAGTACAGGTGGCCACGGGAGATTTAAAGTACTTAAGTAATTAAGATGATTTTAGATTGTTCAAACAAACTGTCAAGAAGAGGGTCCTTCCTGGCTTTGCTGATAATCTGAGCTGTCAGTGCCTGCAAAAGGCTGTGTAACAATTCAGAGGACATGGGATCATACTCCTTTCTGTCCCTGGTTTAAGGAAGAGGAGCGTGGCAAGGAAGTACTTCATGTGAGCACAACTAACAGATAACAGAAGTGTAATGGGATGAAAACAGCAGAACTACCCGCTGTAACGTCCTTGGATTGTGAGGCAGTGATCCCATATGGTTCCTCCATAAGTCCTTTGGAGATGGCAGTGAGTGGCAGAGTGTTCCAGTGATTTCCTTCCAAGTTTTGTTTTAGAATCTTCTGTTACATTTGGAAAGAGAGATTACAAAGCTAAAGTGGACAAGGCACTGGTGACTGAGTTGTGTGTGTAACGTTATGTCCTGCAATCTGCCTTCACTTTTGCTCTCAATCTAAAAATCCATTGAGTTTTGTTTCCAGGAAAGGAAGCAGATAACTGAACGGCAGATGTGAGGCTAAAGCACCAACTGCAGTATCAGTGAGCACTGCCAGTGTGAAATCCTGGTCTGTCTGAAAGAAAAACAACAGAACTTACGTTGGTGCTGACACTTGTCAGTGTCTGTGGTTTTCTAATCATGTTCTCCTATTTTCATTGGACTTACTTTCTTCTGACCCCAAAAGCAGAAATGTCCATTACAGGGAATCATTAAGACCCATTACAGTGCTTACAGAAGATCTCAGCTAAAAGAGGGGAAAGTCTACACAAGGGTTGTTTTGTTTTTTTTTTACTGTTTCTAATAACTCTTTAATTAAAAAAAAAAGGTCAGTGTTTAAAATCAGCTCTGCCTTTTTAGGGAAGTAAAATCCAGAAGAGTACAAAAATGAGGAACCACTTACATAAGTCATAATTTCATTTATGCTTGCTCTGCTTTTTCTAATTGCATTTTGAGGACAAAGGAAACATAGTATTCTGCTAGTTGAAATTAACTTTGTGTTTTTCCTTTATTGCTACACCGGCAGTAACATCAGCACCTTTATTTAAAGAGCAATACTTCTCAACTAACCAAATCCAGGGTAGAACTTACACCCTTGAGTACATTGAGCTGAGCTGCTTCATGTCACCACTGGGACACTGGGCTGTGCTCAAACAGGAGGTGGCTCTGGGAGCAGAGGCACAGATGCTGCTGTCATTGCCCACACAGCCCCATAGGGTCCAATGGAGGGATTTTTGTGGTTTCCTTTTGAAGTGGAAGTTGTTGACTTCGTTACAGTGTAACTTCATTTCCCTTGCATCAGTTAACGTTTTCCCTTTCCATCCTGTCTCATTTCTGTGATGCACTGTGCACTTTCTTCTGACACCTGTAGCCCTGCCCAGGGACCACGACCTGGCTGTGCTGTGATTGTGCAGAAACACCAACCAAACCACACCAGCTCCTCACCTGCTGTGTTCCCTGCCCAGGGGAATGCTCCGTGCTGTCGTGCAAGTGTGTGTGTGCCAAAACAGCGGGCCTGGGGTGGGTGGGCTCAGGAAAACCAAGGTTATTTTAGCAGAGGGATTTGATCTGGCATGGCATGTTTAAGCTAGCCTTTAAGAATATGAGATCTAAGTGTTACAGAAGTGCTGAACTCGATTAATGCTCTCAGAGCATCTAGCAAGTTTCCACTTTGCACTTAAAGGCTATTAAACACCGAGCTGTCTTTTGCTGTAGAAGCAGTAAACACGGGTGCTGTGCTGGTCTCCACCGTAACGCATGTGTTTTCTCTTGCTGACTCACCAGCAGACACAGTCTTTGTATATTCACAAAGAACTCATGAAGAGGACTTTAGGGACACCCACGTGTGCCATTGAGGCTAGGGAATACGTTGTAAGTCCACGTATGGTGTGATCAGCCCATACCGTTGCTGCACAGTCGCTAACCCCACTTACAACGCCCTGAGAGTGTGCTGTGGAAATGTGCTTGGTGGGAAAGAAACTGCAGGCTTGGTGAGAGGCGAGCTGCAGCCAACTGGGTTACGTGCAGGAGAGACTTGTCTGCTAGGCCTGGAAATGCTGAAATTCACACTCCTCTTGCAGCCGTTTAAAGTGTGCTTGGCTGTAAAACAAATAGCAAACTCAAAATTATATTCTGTATTTGTTAGCTTGTAAGCTGAGCTGCTTTTACAGCAAATTTCTTCTACGTAGAAGTGCTCCAGGGGGGTTCCTTGCATTTATTCTAAATTTATGAATGCAGTTTGAGCATCGTGAGCCACCCCCTTGTATGAGCTGCAGGGACACATCCCTGCTGTGGTGGCAGAGCACGCTGCGAGGCTTGGAGAAACTTCCCTGAGCTCTCTGTGACAGTGACAGCCCATGGATGCTGGCGACCTCTAAATCTGGTACCCAGCGAAAGCATTGCAGGGGGTGGATTGCTGCAGGAGCACTGAGAAAGAAATTTACCTTTGGGCTGTCTGGAAATGCAGTGATTTATTTCAACCCCGATTTCTGTAAGTGAGGTTAGTGTCTGTCTGTGACTGTCCAATAACACATGGACTTGCTGGCTTTCATGCTCTCTCATGTGTTATTGAAGCTTGTGGCTCTTAGGCTCTTCATTTTTTCCCTGCAAGACTTGTTCTAAATTGGCAGCTTGAAACAGATCTGCTCATTTTGTAGCAAAGTGATTTATTTGATCGTTTTGAGGGGGAAAAACGCTCCATTTCCAGGAGCTGTGAGTGAGTTTATCACTGTGAAAACCCAACAGAATGGGCAAAAGCAGTTATTCAGTGAATGTTTAATGCAGATTTACTTTCAGTCTGCTTATATTTGTTTATAGAAATTGAATCACTGTCATGTAAAATTATCAATGCATTTCAGAAATGGAAAGCTGGGAATACGACTTATTTCAGCATTTCATTGTCTGTGATCTGCTTTACTCGTGATGGCTGTAACAATCCCCGATGTTCTCTTTGGAAATGCTCTTAATAAGTTCTCTATTTTTGTCGTACCTAATTAACAGTGCAAGAATTGGGCATACAATGTGTATAATCTCTGAAATTTGCTGAATTTACAGCAGAATAGTCGTGATGCAGATGGTTCCCTGCAGTAGCGCAGTGCCTTTAGACCTAGTGTTTAGACATTAGCGCATGTAGCATACATCCGTGCCTCTATAGAGTGCTTCATAGGTAAAGATTTCCTCTGCACCATCAGTCCTGTCTGTATATATGTAGGATCTCAGTTTGTGCTGATCATGTCTATGCTAAAGTTCACAGGAATGCTAAAGGTAATATGCAAACAAAAGCTGCCTGCACCGAATATCTTCTGCATTCTATTTTAGCCCATTCTCTCTCCTCCTCCTGCGATTCTTCTCTCAAATTGATTGGTTTGGTTTGGTTTTTCAATGGCCTCGTAGCTAAGAGAGCAAATTTCTTTACAGCATTGTCATTATTGAGCGTTTCTGTGCTGATAGACTGAACTTCAGAGGGAAACTGAACTGCTGCATTGTCACGTGATGTTTCAGTTCCGATGGAATAGTTTGCTATTAATTTTAAGGCTATACATTATCCTGGAATTATTGACATGTATTACTGCATAAATTCCGCTAACTAATGACAATTGTATTTGAAAATTGAGTGTTTCTTGAGCAGGCTGTCAAAAACATCACAGGTGTCGAGCTGCCTTTATTTTAAATCCATCTCAAAAGAAGTCTTGCTAAAAATGGAGCATCTGTTTGTGAGAGCTCTGTATCCAGGAGCTGTCAGTGCTGCTATTAGAGAACTCTCGAATGGCAAGGTGTGCAGAGGTCTGACAACAGATTATGGCCTGGGGCAAGAGATGTTTCCCCATTTTCACGTGTCAGCTGTCTTTGACACAGAGCACATGCATTTATGCATTTATGCATTCAGAAGCTCGTTGCACACCAGCCCGCAGAGCTGGTAGCACAGTCACAGCGAGCACTGCTGGAAGCCTGGGCGCACTTTTCATTCCCCCTTTAGTCTGGCTTTGTACCTTGAGCAGCAGTTAGCTGGTGCTCCTTGGGACGGAGCAGAAAGGCACTGGTAGGCTCCAATCTCTTGGAAATAACATAACTGACATCTTCCAGCACTGGAAGAGAGCTTTGGTAGTTTTGGTGGTGGACTGTCTGAGCACATTTATTCACCTTTCAGTTTGAGGCCCTCCAGCACTGCTCAGAACCCAACATGTAAGTGATGTAGCACAGAGGCAAGCAGGTTATTTTTTTAATGTACACCTATCTTTTTGCACTCTCTTCCTTTCCCAGATTAGCTAAAAGATAATGCTTTAGCTCTGCACCAGGGGATGTGCTAACCTTTGAGGACTGGATCATGTGTATCATTTAAGTAGCTTGAATAATGTCTTGCTGGGCTGCCATAGAATCAATTTGGTGTGAAGAGATTTTTTCCCCCTTATTCTTGGTCCTGACCTTGTCTGACCGTGTGGCCAAAATAAGTTTGAGATAAGTATCTGTATGAATTGTTTAAGAACACCGAATGGCTGAAGTGACTGCCCAGAAAGCATTGTGTGCAGCAGTGGAGGTAATTTGGGAGCACAGTCATTTGGACACATGCCTGTGAGCTGGGCTTTGTCTCCTGGAAATGACCAGAGGCCCCAGCAAGCCGTTAGCAGCAGGAGCAGTGCCATACCTCTCCCTACCTGCAGCTAGGTGCTGTCCTTCCCTGCTCCTGCACAAAGGGGCTGATGCTCGTGACTGCATTTCAGCACGTGTTCGATCTGAAGTGACTTGCACACATTGACAGCTGTTTTGTTCCGCAATTCAAAACTCAACGAGGAAATCCCTCTCGTAGCAGCAGTACTGAGGCAGCCCAGGCAGAGCTCTGCCCGCAGTGCAGAAGCACACAGGCAGCACTCCCAGCTCTGCTCCAGGCGAGGCCATGGCAGCTGCCCGGTGCTGCTGGGCCCTCTTGTGAACTTTTGCACAGATCTGTCAGTGTTACCCATCCAGCGAGGGGAATGTGTGTCATGTTATTGGAACAGCACTCTGAAAAGTTCCTCTTCTACTGATGCTCTGTTGTTTTTTTTTTCTCTTTTCCCCCCACCCTGTATCTCTCCATTTTTTACATGAAGCTTTCTCTCAAGCTGGTAAGCACATTTTCAGCATGCCTGTCCTGTGTTTTAATCACAACTCTGTGTGTGTTTGAATGTGCACTGTGCCACGTATGACATGACACTGAAATTGTTAATTCGTTTCTTCTTTGTTTGCTTTTTTGCTGTTTATCAGATAACTCTGAATACACAGGTCTGGAGTCTAATAGAGGTGATCGAAACTCAGTCTTTCTAATAAGCTGCTAAAAAATTAATTCTAATACATAGTTTAGCTTTCATTTTTGTAATCTAGGGCTATGAAAATGTAGAAAAACAGTATCAAGTAATTCTGTTACTGTGTAAGTATAAATTGAGACGTTAAAAGAAATCAAGATCTGCTTGGACTTTTTCCATAGAGAAATGCATGTATTTGGTGTGACTGTAACATAGCCACAGAGTTTGCTTTCTGTGTCCAGGTGTTTACTGGCAATCTGCACCATGGTCGCCTACATTTTACAGCCCTATGTAGTCCTTCAGAATAACTAATAATAATTAAAATTCTGTAAACCGTAACCAACAAGGTTAACTCAGTCTGATTTGAATTTGCAAATGCTGTTATATATACATGTGCCCCAAATTCGATCTCGGATGCAGCTGGGAAGGTTGCTTGAGCTACGGTAAGGCAACGTGTTCCTGAGTTGGAAAGGGGACGGGTGGACCTATTTGGGAAAGCAAATTGGGCTGAAGTTGGTATTGCAGGCACTGTGCTGCTTGAGATGTGCCACACCTCAGTATGTCTCTGGTAGATCGTTGCTCTTCCTTTGCCCCTTGTGATTCCAGGGGGAGCTCAGCTGTTCTGCCCCATTTCACTCACGCCTTCCAGAGCCACAGTGCCTGGTGACAGAGAGCTTCAGAGGAACTGCAGCTCCTTAATTGCATTAGCTTGGAAGTTTTCTTTTTCTTCACCAGTCACTGCCTTAGGTGCTCCTTCCCTGTTAACCCTCCCTACATACACGTTGTCCATGGATTTATCATCTTGGACCTGTTCCTAACAGCTTGTTCTGAGGAGAGCTGCGTGCCCTGGAAGCTACCTGGGGTAGCTGTGGTGTGCCTGCAGAGGTTTGGGGCCCTACCACTGCCCTGCACAGCGCAGTCACTCATTGCTCTTCATTTGCAGTACTGCACTTGTGAAGACCTGTGGTAGAAGTGGGGAATGGTGGAAACCTCTGGCTCGCTTGGAAACCTTCTTCTTCTGGCTATTGCCATCCACTGACCTATTAGTCCCAAGTGTTTACACCAGGAATTTCCACTCGTTTTTGTGTAGTGTAGCTGAACTAAGCCTTCACATGTGTAGGAATATATCCTCCCCAAACAAACAGCTGACCTGGCCTTCCCCCAAGAATTGCACAAATCAAGATGATGTGTATTTCTAGAAAACATGTGCAATGTTTACAGCTTGAGAGATGATTCCAGCATCTTTTGCTTGAAAGCATGAAATGTGCCTACCATGTGCAAAAGTTGTTCCTTGCCTCTTCCTGCTGGAGGAGGACCTGTAGCTGCTGTTCAGATGGGAAGTTACCAAGCATGGAATGAAGTCTCTGTGAGTTCACCCAGTCTCAGGCATGCATTTCTACACAACACTGCTGCTTTGGTCTGAAGCATTGTGGGCACAAATACTGAATTTAATCTGGCTGAGAGCTGTCAATTGAAATGAAGTATAGAAAAGGAAGAGCTTTTCCAAATTGCTTTGAATACATCTGGTATAACTGAGGATGTTTTCAAGCATCTCTTTCTCTTCTGGATAGAATTGAAGAGAATATTTTATGTAGTCTTTCTGTTAACTGCTCATTTATTTACAAACCTACATCCAGATGCTTTGCCTTAAAAAGATAGGTATGGGTTTGCATGCAGGCTGACTGTAAAATATACTAAAACAGCCTAATGTGATGTGGGAGTTACTGCAAAGCAAACGCTGCCAGCATTGAAGAATGAATTAAAACAGAAATCTCCTATGCCACGCACAGCAATGTAATTCAGAACTCTCAGGGCTGCACGTGGCTACTGATTTACAATTAGCTTAACTTGGTTCTTGCATTGTGTTAGATTTGCTTTCCCTTTGTCTCACAGAATGGACACTGATGTGTGTTGTTACACACGAGGTCAGGCTGAGAGGCGTGTGTTCGTTCTTACTGAACATGAATATATATATATTCATATATATATATACATATATATACATATATGTATGAATATATATACATATATATATATATGGCAGCACTTTCATTACACCAACCTGTTCTGCTTTATTGAAATTAAACAGGAGGAGGGGCAGGAGGTGAGCTGTGTGGAGTTGTCCTCCATCCCTCTGACACCCACCTGCCTCCGTTATAAACAGCATGTTCTGCAAATGCAGAAGAAAGAGTGCGCCTTCAGCACGGAACTGGAGGGGTCTCGTGGGCAGTCTCTGTGGCAAAGTGTCCCCTAAATCACTTTCCCCTAAGAGAGAGATTTGGCATTTCAGTAGAACTGATGTTTCAGCGTGGCTCGCAGCCTTTCAGTAAGCGGATGGGCTGTTGAATTTGGGTGCTCAGCTTTGTATTTTGTCCCTTTCTTTTACACGTATGCCAGTACTTCTGCTTAGAAATGGGACATGAAACAAGTGAACACCAAGACAAGAGAAATGTGCAAATTCTAGATTGTGTACAAGACCTTCATTCTTTTGAGATTCAACTAGTTGCAAGTCTACCTGCTATACAAAACTAGAGTGATCAGAGATGAAGCATAGGGACAGTAATAATTGAAAATCTGGACAAACACCTTGAGAACTAAGAACTTCAACCACTTCCATCAAACCAGGCTGTTGCATTAGTTTCACAAAAACAAGGTCAAATATCCCACTAGTTTCATTTTTGCTGCTCTTTTTTTAATGTTTTAATTTAAAAAAAATATAACAAATGTGAGCAGTTTTGTTATATACATCAACTATTTTATATATTTTATGTGTGGCCCAAGACAATTCTGCTTCACTCAGTGTGGCCCAGGCAAGCCAGAAGGTTGGGCACCCATGAGTGAGAGCAGGCCAGCAATTAATAGCGTGCTCAAGAAGCATGATTATGACACAGGAGTAGAAGCTAGCAACTGCTTTCAGGGGGATGCTGTGTCTAGGGGAGTAGGGGAAAGCAGGAAAAATTAGCTTTCCGTGGAATGAGATCCTGTTAAGTAAAATCTGGTGTTAGCTATGGTTAAAGGTAGATTCTCAGCTTTGCCACTGAAGTCCTGCGTTCTTCCTGATCTCCCTTTAGCCTCTTGGTAAGGAAGTGGTCCTGGGCTTGTTTCTTAGGCATTCTGATTCCTAACCATTCAGGGGCTGATAACTCATAGCACAAATGATAACAATGCTTCAGACCATTGTGATTGCTTCACAGATTTGTGAGCTATTTTCTAAATGTGGTCTTGAAGGATTCGTGTAGGCTCTGGTCGTTTATTTTTTTTCTCCCTCCATTCCGCTCTGCAGGGAGCTGGGCCAGAGGACTTCAGCAATCTCCCACCTGAACAAAGAAGAAAGAAACTTCAGCAAAAAGTCGATGAGCTGAACAAAGACATTCAGAAGGAGATGGATCAAAGGTAAGCCAACTCCTCCAGTGGAAAACAAAGTAGATCAACTGAAACAACTGAAACATAAGAACTGATAAAAATAAGGTTCTGGTGTTTTCTAAGGTGCTGTTCCAAGAGAAGACACAGAGTTTGTTTATTGCTAAAAATGCCTTCTGCAATCGGTTATTTAATTTTGGCTGATGTAAGTCAGAGCACCCTTGCAGGGAAGTAGCAGTCTAGCCATGAGCAAGATGGAGATTGCTGTTGGATACACAGATATTTTTGTGTGTGTGATGTGATCTGTTGCTGATGAATCAGGTGTGATGGTGGGGGGGCTGTTTGCTTGTTGTTTGATTGGTTCTAGTAATTACAGGATGTAAACATGGTCTGAATCAGGGTTACAGTCATAAACCTCTCAACGCTAAGCAGATCACCTGCAAATGTTTGATGGGCAAATGTGATCGAGGGTGTATGCCAGCAAATGAGGCTGTTGTGAGCTTGCTAATGTCCAAAGTGCTGATTGTTTGGTGTATATCTTAAGACTCTGATCTGTAGCATACATTTCCTGGGAGCTGGAAATACAAGTCCAGTGCTTTTGTGGATGCTTTTTCTACAAAGCTTCGTTTATCACTGTGGTTGAGAACAAGACCATTTTGGTTACACGCTTTCTATTGATTCTGGCAGCTTGTATTTGTTGCTTTCAGTGTTTGTTCACATTCTGGCTCCTGCAATCGCATTAAAAATTCAGCACACAAAAAAGCAGAACTTTGCTTTCCAGAGTGATTTTAAGACTCAGCCTCACTGCTGTTAGTCCATCCAAAACAGTGCTTCACGTTTACATGGATGTGCCTGTGTTTTCTGCCAGATTGCTTTGAAGAACCTGTTAATTTTGGTTTGCTGACAGACTTTTTTCATTGGTATATTTTATTTATCACTTATATCATAAATGAGAAAGGAAGTTTGCACATGCTTATTTTACTTTCCATAGCTTTTCCTTCTGTGGTAACTGCATTTCTTTCTGCACAGATTTACCCTTCTGTATTGATTCTGAGGTAACCCCGTGTTGAAATCTGAGTAGAATTTTAAAATCTGAGTAGCTATTTTAAAATGAGCATAGTATGCGATTGGGGAATTAACAGCAGCAGTTAAGTAGGGGTTAAAGAGTAGTAATCATCGTGACTCACATGTTTGCAATATTGTCCCTTAGGGTTTCAACCACAGAGCAGTCCCACTTCCTTGCCACCCACACTTTTTCTCATTTTCTCTGCACAGAGCAAAAGCAGGCACAGGATTGCAATTGTCAGGAGTTTGGTGGGAAATTCCAAAATATAAAGAGCGCTAACTTGAGTCGTGGGACTGCCATTAACCTTGTTCCCCCCAAGTAATGCCTAGAGAAAAGCTGAATGGCTGTGGCAGGGATAAAGGAAATCAGCTCATAAGTGCATCCATCTCTAAGCTCTGAAACGCTCATCATGCAGATAACTTCTCCCTTAAGTTCAACTTGCTTCAGGTCAAAGGCAGCGCGTTGCTGGCAATGAAAGCTCCGCAGGCTTCCCTAAGGGATCTGATGCATGTATTATATCAGCATTGGGCCTGTGGTACTGCGTTCATCGTAGTGGGCCCTAATATTAACATCTCTGAAACCGTAGGCATTTGGCATCTGGGTTGATATGAAACACAGCCCCCAGAAACAGTCTGGTAAAAATACAGCGTAGCTTAACAGGATGCGGGGTCGCGTTATGTGGGCCAAGGTCCATCTGTTGCTGCGCTGCGACAAATGCAAACCATCTGGATTCAGCTTCCTTTTAAGCAGTGTGAAATAAATATCTTGCAAACTATCAGCTTTGCAAAAGGCAAAATGCAACAGGCAGGGTGAGAGATTCTGGTTATCACTCCATTCTGTTATGTCTGCATTCAGCTCTTTGTCCCAGTTGCTCGATTGGATTTCAGCCCACGATGGAGAAGAATGATGCAACTGTTTGTCTGTCTCCCCCCAAAACTGGGATGATATTCATTTAGGAACTTTTATTTTTCTTCTGTCTCTCAGAGATGCCTTAACGAAAATGAAAGACGTGTATATCAAGAACCCTCAGATGGGAGACGCAGCGAGTGTGGACCACAGATTATCAGAACTTGAACAGAACATTGAAAAGCTACGATTAGAAGTGCAGAAATTTGAGGTACGGGGAGGGATGTAGATGTGATGTTGGTCTCAATGAGGACACACGTCTTTGATGAAAAGTAGCTCAGCGTATGCACGCTTCTAAGTAAGTGCTTCCATGCTTTTCCAGATAGAAAGAAAATGCTTCAATCCATTTTTGTGTATGGAGAAGTGCTACTTAATCACTTACATTAATTGAGATCTTTGGGCCTATTTCTGTAACATAAATAAGCACTGTTGCTTGTGATTGTCAGCCAACAGCTGTGCTCTTTAAATTGCCCAGAAATCTATGCCAAGTAGAGGAGGAGATAAAATGCAGGATTCTCTAGACTGCCCAGAGAGGTTCAGATACTTGCTTAAATTATGACAATCATCTGACTACAGATGACTGTGGAAAATTGGAGGAATGTAAGTGGGAAACACCATTCAAAGTCTAACAGCAAGACAGAAGCCATCAGATGATGTTTAAGGAACAGTAACATTAACAGGAAGCTTCTTAGAGATGCAGAACCTCAAAAGCATGAAGCAGTATTTGGAACACGAGGATCCATTAGAAATGTATCCCGTTGCAATTAACACCAGAGGGATTATAGGACCGAGGAAAGGCTTCACTCTATAAGCTGGGCCACAAACACGAAGATGTACAGCCTGCTCACGTTGTTCCTTACAGTCATTTGTTTTACTACCGATTGCTTGCTTACCCATTTGAAAGCCTCCCCAGCTTTTCTCCTGCTATTACCGAGGCTACTGTGAGCTGCTGCACGTCTTACTTCACTGTGACTGGAGGAGCAGTCTGTCCTGTAGTGAACATAAGCTCCAGTGACGTGACGCTGCTGCTTTTCACTGGCAGGGCTGGCTGGCCGAGGTGGAGGGCAGGTTGCCCTCGCGGACGGAGCAGGCACGGCGGCAGAGCGGGCTGTATGAAGCCCAGAACACTTCAGCAGTGAACAGCTGTGCACAGGACCGGGAGAGGTACAGTATCTGTACAGAGCTGCCTTCTTTGGGCTGGTAACTTGCTTGCTTTAGCTGCACCACCGGGAAAGCTTGCTCTGCCGTATTCAGGACTGTGTGAGCAGGATGAAGGCAGGGGCTCTGTGATGAGTTTTGCATACTAGTTTTAGCCTTATAGAATATTCCAACTTTATGAGCTGGTTTTCTAAGTATAATGGCCACTGCAGTCACTGCTGTGAAGGCAAGTGTGATAGGTTCTTTTTATTATGGAGAGAAAAAGACCATCGCAGTGCAACAGCTGCTAATGGTAACAGCCTGTCCTGACCGTTCTGTGGAATTGCTGAGCTGCTCCAGCTGGAGTTGCTCACCTTGCCTCGAGGGCTGGGTAAACAAGCCACTCTCCCTGCTCCCGAGGCTGGTCGCTATAGTTGCTCTGTATTTTCCTCTCTTGAGCAGCCCAGATGGCAGTTACACAGAGGAGCAAAGTCAGGAGACTGAGATGAAAGTACCTGCAACAGATTTTGACGATGAATTTGACGATGAAGAACCACTACCAACCATAGGAACATGTAAAGCTCTCTATACGTTTGAAGGTATCATTCAGTCTTTACTCTTCTTTTACTTATTGCTTTGTTTGCTTCCTATGACAAGTGGGAAACCTTCATTTAACCTCTGCAGCACTTAAATAGACAAAGGAGTGAGTGAGGCTTTGGCACTATTCTGTTTTCTGGTGGCTCTGGGGCAGGGATTTGTCTTGCATTTTGCAGGGCTTCTGCAAGAAGAGGAGCCAAATCTAGAGCAATGCATCCTTACAGTGGTAGAGAGAAATAGTGAGGGAATAAAATTGTTTTCTATGTTGTGCACTTCATCCCTTCAGTGTACTTCATCCCATTCTTACTGAAGGTTCCTATGAGAATTTTTCAGCTGGGGGGGCTAAGCTTAAGCTGTGTTATCAGCTGAGCATGTTATGGTAGAAAAATGTGTTACATGTTTGGGAGTTCTGCTGTGAGGACAAACTTATGTAAGGGTTACATAACTTAGGGTTATGATGCTCAGCTAAGTAAGTTCTTATTAATGTTATATTAATGCCTTACAGTTTTAGCCTGCCTATGGTACTTAAATGTCTGGCCTGCAACCACTGCTTTCCAATAGAGGAGCTGTAACAGCTGGACATGAGCTGAGCTACAAGAATATTTGTGAGGTTCAGGTTAATGATAACATGACTTCTTTCTGAAGGTGGTGCTGGCATTTCCTATGGCAACTCCTACATCAAGGTCACGTTCCTTCTTAGATTGCAGCCTGTTGTCTCCAGACTCATATATTCTTGTTCACATTCTAGTGATGCAACAAAGGATGCCATGAACATCCCCTACTCCACCCGTGGTTCTTACTGTGCAGGGCAGCTTCACATCCTTGTTACTTTGTCTTTCAGGTCAGAATGAAGGAACAATTTCTGTAGCAGAAGGAGAAATGCTGTATGTAATAGAAGAAGACAAAGGTGATGGGTGGACGCGAATCCGAAGGAACGAAGACGAGGAGGGCTATGTCCCTACGTCTTATGTTGAAGTCTATTTGGACAAAAATGCCAAAGGTGCTATGACTTATATTTAATAATATTATTATTACTTTACTTGCTTTCACAGAGATACCCAAGCCAGCAACTTTGCGTTGCATACAGAGCCTTTTAAAAGTCTGTACAGTGCCACAATCTGCGTTATGTCATACATGGACTAATATGGCTTGCTGTACTGCAAAACATGCTTTTTGTTGGTCAGAGAAGGCTAGTGTGGTAGAGGGGAAATGCAGCCTTTCCTAGTAAGTGCTCATTCAACTGTCACTGCCATTGCACACCCAATCTAGGGCAGGAAACACAAAGCCATTTGGAAACATTGCTGGTTTTCCTTACATATCCTGGGGGTATTTCAGACATGTTCATAAGTTTGTCCCAAACTGATCCAGTGCACTGCTATATAGGAGATATTTAGCCTGGTGTTTTGTGTCTCAGCGTGGCAGAGCTTTCAGAGCCTCATGAGTTCTGTGGACCTTTGGAACTGAAACCTGCTCATCATTTAGTTAGTGTGTTTGGAAGGGGAAGCAGAAGTCTTGCCAAAGCCTCTCTACACAGCACTCTGTGATCCTTGATCAATCATTTAAACATCGATGTTAAGGAAAATCTTTATTCTTTCCTGTCTTGATACATTTCAGAAAATGTTCTTTTGGCTGTATTTGCTATTTCAGATGAAGTACAGGTTTTCTGATGACCCGTAACTAATGGGTCTTCTGCTCTAATGCAGTCAATGGAGGCACTCTGAGCTTAAACTGGACGGTCTTCTGTTTCTCAGTTGCTTTTGACTCCTCCCAAATGGGTGTATTTTGTAAGCAAGCAGTGCATACAGGAGAATACTGGGTAGAATACATGCTAGCATGTAAATACCTGGTAACATAATTCACTGAGAAGTTTTAGGTCTGTTTTAAATTGATACGTTTGAAGTCCCCTGTTAAATAATTTATGCATTTCTTTTGCAGTCATTTAATTATTCAGATCATTGTGTTTCCAGAACCTTAAAGTTCTTGGTGTGAAACAAACTGCCTCGTCCAATTTAAAAGAAAAGGGAACCATTCTCATAGAGGTTTATGGACAGTGGAGAGAGAAGAGAGCTGTCTCTGTAAACAAATGCTACAATTTGATCAGCTCACTTTTTCCTGGGTTCAGTATTAATCAGTGCATACCTCACCTGCTGCAGATGGAAGTCTAGGGTCTGATTTTGTCATAGTAGTTTTATGTTTGGCAAATACAGTCAGCTGAGATGCAAAAGTAAACTCAGCCCCCCTGTCTCCCTTGGTTAACCTTTAAGAGGTGGGTTTGTATTGTATGTTTTCTCTGCTTCATGTTCAGGACGAGGCAGAGAGCACAGAATGACAGACCTCATAACTCAGTGTTCCCTCCTTTGGAGATCGTGTCCCCTGTGTGTGGCAGTGGTTGAAAGCAGCATTATTGCTCTGCTGGAAGATGTGGTGTTCAGCAATGCAGGCTGCTTGAAGCAGCTGAGCTGCTGTGGCATCTCCATCTGTCAGAAGTACCAGGCATGGCGCTCTGCACGCTTCTCCCTGAGTGCTGCTGAAGGGCAGTCAGTGCTGGGAGTGAGTGCTGACACAGCTGGGAGGAGTTCAGATCTTTTGTTTTTCCCGTTAATTTTGCTGGACTTTAAGAATGAAATCAACTGTGCTGTGACTATCTAATGGAAACGAACTATGAGATTTACTTATTTTAAAATGGAAAACTTGCCATAAAACATCGGAGAGGCAGTGTAAAGATTTATGGGAAATGCTGCTGCATTTAGAAGGCAAACTTTGTGGCAAGTTGCAGTTTTCTCATTTGATATTAATATGCTGTAGAAGGACTTTATTCAATCCCTGACTATTTAACCTGGAAACCACAACTTTCCTGAAAATGACAGTGCTAAAGCATTTACACACTTCAATTCCTGTTCTCAAAAAGACCCTGGAGCAGCTGGCAGCTCTCGGTGTAGCTGTGCAAAGAGCACTTAGGTGAGGTGCCCAAGCAAAGGCCCGGGCTGTCGCTGTGCCTCTGGGATGGTAGGACAGGTAAGTTGTGTGCTGCAGCCACCCCTGTGCGTGTGCTGCTCACGTGAGCCAGCTCAGGGCTGCCTGAGGGCTGCTGGTAAAGTTTACCATGGTAAACTCCAGCCAGAGGGTGTTGCAAACCCTGTCACAAAAAGAACGGTAATGTCTATCTTGTTCTGCCTTTTTTTTTTTTTTCCAGATGTGTACAAATCACTTCAGAAAATCTCTGAGTAGGTTTGCATAGGCCTGTTCACCTTTTGCTCTACGGGTTTGCTGCTACTGCTGTTTTAAGAGATCTATTTCAGAAGGTTTTCTTTAGAAGAGATGAATGCACGTGGCTGGTCTCCATCAATGAAGGACTCTGTTAGGTGCCACTCGCTCAGCTGATGCATGTATAAGTTCTCCTTGCAATTTAAATGTGCATCACTGCGGATGGAAGCGCTGCCCCTTGGCATGACTTTAGTTGTAAACAGCAGTTTTGTCCTTCCTGATACCAGTGGGAGCCAACGCAATTCATTCCCTTTGCGATGCATTCAGGAGACTGTTAGAAGTGCTAAAAACGTTCAGACTGAGAACTGCATCTGTCAGATACATGGTTGTGCTTTGGGGCTTGTGCCAACCTCTCCCTGCTGGGGTTGAGGAGGAGCATTGCTGCATTGCTCGGGGCTCTGTTGGTGTAGCTGATTATGGCAGGGCTTTCCTGCCCTGCCAGGTGCTGGTGCTGCTGGCTGTCGATACTGGAACCGTTTGGACCTTTGTGCTCAAGGCTGCCCATCCTGTGTTATTAAATGTGGTACCTCATAATCTGCTTGGGAGCAGAGCCCTCTTTTAAATGTGATACAGCGAAGAACTTTGAAAGAATTGTCAGATAAACTTTGGTGGCACCCAGCAGTGAAGCCACGCTTGCTGCCCTCAGAGGAGCTGGCTGCTGGGGGACCGCAGTGGCAGGGACTGTTGTGCAAAGTTCTGCTTCTGGGGAAGAACGAGGAATGAGTTTGGAGCCATGAGAGCACGGCGGTTCCTCTGCCCGTGTCTGCTCCATTTTCCCCCTGCATCCCCCAGCTCCACAAACAGCCCTGGTTGGTGGGCAGCTCAGTGCTCTGCTGTTTGCTGGAACCACCGCAGGCAGCCTTGGCTCGCACAGAGCGATAGGTGAAAGTTAACCATGCTGATGCACTTTTGATCTAGGACGTATCTGATTATTTAATGCTTGCCAAATCCTTTAGGAACTGGTAATTAATGAGCAACTGGACTGTGGCTTTCAAAAAAATCTTTGTGTTAAATACTTGTCTTTAGTTCTCCTGGTATTAAAAATATGTATATAACATAACTTAAAAACTAAAGTTACTTGAATTTAAATTGTTTTTATCATTTTATATATATAAATATAAATGGTTTTATAGGTTGTTGTTCTGCTTAACGTAGCTGTTTTGATAACTATTCGGTCCTTATGCTGATAAGCCCTTGTGGTTCCTCAGCTGCCTGCATCTGGTTGGAATTGCATAGGAACTTTTGGTGTTACAGTTTGTTAAATCTGGCCAGTGTGGTTGTTCCATTTCTAGTCTTATTTTTGAAAGAGTCGTCATCTGTCAGAAATCTCTTGATAGCTTCATGTACCACGGTGTCTTCTCCTAATAAACATTATATTTTCTCATTCCTGTGAGGTTTTTTTAATGGCTATTCATTTGAATTTGACTTTGTTAATGGAAAGGAAGTGGCCCAGAGCTGCTTTTCACCTGCTTCCCACACAGAGGTACCTTAAGTAGAAATGCAATTGTTTTTTCAGGAAGAATATTTTGCTGTGGCTCTGTGGAAGCTCTTTTTGTGCTCTCACATGGAGGTTTTTTCTTCCATTATTGCTGTGGAAGCGGGCAGAAAGGGCACCTGAAAGTCATCCCCCCCATCACAGGTGTGAGGGAAGTTTGGGCTCATCCTTTTTTCCTCTCCGTAAAGCAGTCTCTTCAACCAAAGCAAACTTGTGGATCATAGCTCTGACCACAGAGCAAGCTCACCCTGAGCCAGAAGCCTGTGGCTGCAGGAATGTGACGAAGCATGAGTTCAGAGGCTAAGATGACTTTCACTTACCTGTTTATTTCTTCACTTCCCTTAAGAGCGAAGGGTCTTGGTGGCCTGCTGTGTAGGGGATGGCTGGTCTGGGCTCATCTGCCAAATTCTTTGTGTTTGGGCTTCCTGTTATTCTTCAGTATCGTTCACTCGAACAGATATAGTACCTCTTAGCAGACTGAAACGGAAAAGGCTGTTTGTTTGCTCTGCTGTTGTGCTGAGAAAGTGCTGGCAGGGCGCTGCTCCTGGGTTTGACATCCTTCTCCCAGGGGAAAGCAGCGATCCAGCGATGCTTCCTGGAAGGAAGGGCTGAGGGTGAATGGTGACCGAGTGGTGGGAAGTACGCCTGAGTTCAGGAGCTTTGCTTAACCCTCTGTAACCCTGTAGGTGCTCGGTTTCCTTTAACCTCCTGCAGGTAGTGCTACCCTTAAGGGAACCCTTTTTCTCCAGTCTCTTTCTAATCCAGTCTCTTTCTTTTTGTCTTTCTTATGTTTTAGATTCCTAAAGGTGTTTGTGCTGGTGCAAGAACCTCGGGGCGAGCTTGTCACAGAAGGAGAAACAAAATGGTCTGTTTACCCTGCAGGCAGTTTAAACATACCCATGGAAAGCCAGACACCCACTCTTGTCTGGAGTTCCCACTTGAAAAATTCAGACCTAAATTCCATCCCAGTATCATTCAGACGCTTGCTCTTTTCCATGGCATGCTACTTGTGGCTCAGATTAACTTACCAGCCTTCCCTGCTCTTCTACCAGCTTGGCACAGCCCTTCCATAAACAAAATAACCAGCACTTCCCCTCCCAGCTCCTCCCAATGCTGGTCAGAGAACCGCTGGCTGCCCGTTGATGCAAAGGGCACCTGGAGAGTCCCAAGCATGTGCAGGTCTGTCTTCTGTCCTCCCTTGTCCCTCAGTCCATCTGAATGTATGCACTGGTCCATCAGCATTTCACACGGTGCCTTTAGCACTAATCCTGCAGGTAGTTTCACCAGCGTGGAAAGGAGGTGCATACGCATGGTAAGCTGCTCCTGGGGACAGTGTTACAGCAGCTGGACTGGACTCTGAATTGGCAGATATTAAACTTGATCCACATGCATCACTCAGTATTCTTCTTTCCACAAAAAAGTCACTAATACTTTTCAGCCTTTATTTTTTTTAAATCTAGGCTGATGCTCATGCCAAGTATTAAATCCCTATGACCTTGCTGTTGCCTGAAAGCCTTCAAGCTCACGTATGTACACTTTCTTTCCTGCTTGTTCTCTTGCCCCTTCCCCTTTATTGCCCCCTCCTTTCTTCCTCCTCTCCCTCACACACACAGACACACACAGACACCGGCGTTTTGGTTTGAAGCCCCGTTCTGCTCATCACAAAGACCTCCATTTTGCTCTTGTTTCAGTCTGCATGCTCGCCCTGTTGCCTTGCCTGCGCCCACCTTCCCAAGGGCCGCATTATTTTGCGGCTCGTTGTTAATCTCTTTGCAGTTTTCTTTTGTCGGTTTGTTTTTCAGCATTTCAGACCTACCTTCTTCTTTTGCATGACCTCTTGTGCGTTCTCATCAGTTAACGTTTGAATAACAGAACTTTTTTTAGAAAAAAAAAAATAATAATAAAAGAGAAAAGAAAAAAACTGCACTCTATTTCGTTCTCCCACGTTGTCATGGACTGGACCTTGGCCCAGAAGCCAGCCCTCAGCCATCCTGTTCTCACACGGTTTTGTCTGAAGCAGAAGCGATGCGGCACTGGGTCACCTCATGCTTCTATCTCCAAATACGTTGCATGACCCAAGCTGCCTAACAAAAGGGTCAATTGCTTTCCAGATCTCTGTACTACAAATGCATTGGTTTCCCTGAGCCTTCACTGTTGCTAAGTTGTCACAGTAATCCTGTACCTGGTTAAGCCCTGTAAGAGTCTGTTGCTCCTTGTAGCTCCTGAGGGCCTTACTTATCCTTAGCCAACCTTGCTGATCCTTAAACCAACCCATCGTTTGGGGCAGTCTGCTTGCTCTTAGGGAACTTCAGCATCTCTTGTAACATCCCCAGAACTGGAGGAAAATTTGTATGGGAGCTGCTGTGGCTGATGACCCTGAGATGAAACCTCGCAGGCGTAGTTTGCAGATGTGTGCGTGGTGTTCTGCTGCCAACATGCGGGCACGTGTCCCAGAATCATCTGCTCTCCATGCTGGGGTTTGCCTTGGTCTTCCTCACTCGGGATGAAGTCATTTTTGAATTAGCGTTGTCTTCAGAACTTTGTCCCTTTCCCTTTGAGATACCCGCTTTTAATTTCCATAGCAGAAACCCCTCAGTCGGTCCTGAGCCGCTGTACTGCACTGCTTACAGCCTGCAAGCATCAACCAGCACCAGGTTATGTTTTAATGTGACCGAAGTGGAGCCTGCGCTGCGGGCAGGGCTGACACCTCGGCCTTCTGGAGTCAGAAGGGCCCTCTGCACTGAACCTGCCATCTCCATCACGTGAGCCCGGATCTGTGAGCCTCTGAGAGCAGCAGTGCCCGTGGCTTTGTGCAGGTGTGTGACAGAGCTGTGTGCCACCCCTGGGGTCTGAGTGGTGAAGCAAGTGTGCAAGAATGGCCATAGGATATTTTAGCTGCAGTGTTTTATTCTCGTGTCTGATGCACTGTCGAATCAGCAGCGAGGGGAGTTCATTTGCACCTCTCATCGTGCCATCTATGTCAAACTTTTATCTAAGTTTGCTTTTATATATTTAATCTGGGTGGACAGTATATTATTGTCAGCCTCTGTGGAGCGTTGGGGCGGTTGCGGCGTCTGTTGTTCAGTAGCACTGTAGAAGGAGCATTAGCTTTAGCTGCCTGTCTTTGAAAGAGTTGTATAAAAAGGCCACAGATGGAGTTTTTATAAACTGGGTGAGCAGCTCCCTGCTGCCTGCATCTGCAAACTGAACACAAGAAAAACGATGGACAGTCGCGTATGTTGTAGCCTACAATCTCTATTCTGCTGCCTTCCTTCAGGGTAAAGAACGGGTAACCTTGGTCAGGTTACCTTATTCAAAAGCAGAAGGACTGAATATGTGCACTGGTTTATAAAAACTCTGCTTGAACTTCTCCTGCCCGAAAGTGGGAACTGCACAGCTGCAAAACCCTGATGTCCCCAGCAAGTCTCTAATGCCCTTTCTTAACATCTGTAAATAGAGAAGAAACATATTTACTGATACTGAAAGTTGTGTTTAATGCTGAGTATTTTTCAGAAGTTCATTTAGTTTGATGCATATTGTTTGTTATTTTTTTCCTGCCTGAAGTGTCAAAAAACCTAAAAGAAGCCAAATTCTATTTTAACATGATGATGTCGAGCACTTTTTTATTTGTATATGTGTGTGTATGTGTGTTTGAGCACTGATCTCTAGATTTTGGTGGCATCTCAGTGTTGTGATTTCATTGCCAATGTAAAAGGTTCTGGTGTTGCCCATTTGTTTCTGGAGACAGAATTCAACCAAATAAAGTGCTTCCATTTGAAAGCAAATATTGACCTTGTAACAATGAAAGTCATCCACATATTTAAATAAACCTTTAATTCCAGAAGCACGGTTTCACTGCACCCCTTTGATCTTGCAGGGACAAAGAAAAATGGTTTTGTTCCTTTTCTTTCCCCATAAAAAAGACAAAGCCTCTGCTGGGGGCTCTCTGATAGAGTGAGGCTTTGGGCATACGGCTCCCCAGTGACCTTTCTGCCTTTCCACAGCCATTTCTAGCTGAGAAGGGCTCTGAGCTGCGACCTTCTGCTTCAGCCAGGTACCAGTGTGACAGCCTGCTGTGTTCACAATGATGGCATTCTCATGGTACTTCTTTCTTGGCTTTGTTTTTCATACAGGAATTTGCAGGTGTTTGAGTACTAACGGGGCTCTGAGACGCACTGTCTCTCTTTGAGATGCTGTTCTATCAAACTGCCCAGCTAGCAAAAAGGTGGTGTGGTTTTATGGGTTGGTTTTTTGGTTGATTTTTTTTTTCTTCTGCTGTTATTTTAAACTTTCTGACTTCACCTGTCAGCTCAGTTCACTGGAAGCAGCTTCAGCCAGGAGCCATGAAGGTGTGCAGCTGTGCAGCTGATGGTCAGCGATGCTTCACTTGAAGCAGCTCTGTAGAGATCTAAGGTCAGATTGCTGTTTTAACAATTTCATTTGTTCTTTGCCAGCACTAATTAACATCCCTGTCAATTTAAGGACAGATCAGTACTGTTTATCAAACAGTGTGCTAGAAAGGATGCTCAAAAGCAGAGAGAAAACTGAGCTGAGAGATTTGCTCCATGTCTTGGTGCTTTTCGGAAAACAACGAGCCGGAGGGAGCATCAGTCTGGCTCTACCTGTGATTTATCTTCACCAGTAGAAGCATTGCTAACTTCACATAGAAACAGAACAGAATGACTGAAGACAGGAACCTGAAGCCAAGGTGAGCAGCAGCTAGGAGGAAAAGGAAATTGAGCTTTACCTCCACCAGATGTGTTACTGAAGGTACAGGATGCTGTTTGGCCATTCAGGAGGGTGGAGATGCATCACTGGCAACCACAGGCTCCAGTATCAGGCTGAGGCAAAGGATGGCCAAGGGAAGCTGTGGGGTGAAGTTCCACTGTGCTGGCTGTGCACCATGGAAGGAAGAGCTGTTCCCCTTTCTAGGGGTCAGGTTAGTGCAGAGTATTTGTCATCGGTGTATCCCAGTCTCAGCTGCATCAGAATGAGGCTGCAATCTAAGCCTGGGAGTAGTGAACAGGAGAACAGCATGTAAATCAGCCCCCTCCTGCTGCTTCCGTAGGACTGGGGGGGAGCAGAGAATCTGAAATCATGAAGCTAGCTCTGTCATTCCAGTGTATGAACAGTTCTTCTTTTGCAGTCAGCAAGAGATCTGAGCTGATACAGCTCAGCCATAATATCTGGCTTACATTAACAGCGAGTCCCAAAGCTAGCTGTGCTGAGATGTGCTCAGAAATACCAGACACTTACGGCGGGGGTCTGAGAAAAGCATCAATGATGTCACGTTTCAAATGAAATATAGATGCAGGACTAAGCTCTGGGTATTTTAATGGACAGAGGATAACAAAAAGTTAGGTTTGGCCAGTGCAGCGTTTGTCTAGACGCTGTATAATCCCATCCCTGGGGAAGGGAGTTTGTTAATGTCTCCTGGAATGTTACAAACTGTTCTGCAGTTGCTGAGGTTACGGCGTTTGTTTGCTGGATGCGAGTTTTGACGGTTGATTTCAAGTTGCTAGAGAACGAGCTGCATGTCCTCACTGCCCCAGCGCCTTGGGCAGCCCAGGCTCCAGCTAATGCCGTGTTATTCACCCAGCTGGCAGCCACTGCTCGTCTCCCGCAGCCCCTTCACCCCGGGGTGCATTTCTATCACCCCCATCTTTCAGCAGCGCTGCCGGTCACCATGGCAGTGTGAGCCAGCCTGTCACTGAGAGCACCGTGTTTCTGGGCCTGCAGTCACAGTGCTGCTGGGAGCAAAGCAACGCACACATGTGTTAGCAGGGAGTGAGTGGAACCCTGCGGCCACACAACACTGACAAGAACTGCACAGGCTCTGCTCTAGAAAGCTTGAACTTCTCAAGAAACTCCAGCCTCCTCCCCTCGCACGCGGCTTCCCTCACGCTGCTGCTCTCACCCAGCACGTGCTTCCCAGCCAGCCCAGCTTTCTGAGGTGAACTTGGCTGAACCATCACCAGCAGGAAGGCTTTGTGCACAGAGGCTGCCTGGGGAGCAGGCGCCCTCCTCTGCCCCAGCTCAGTATCAGCTGATGGACTGCTCAGGAGTTACTGCAAGGCCTCGTGGCAGCAGGAAGCTTGGGTGTTTTTGGGGTTTTTTTTTCATTAGCACCATGAACACGGAGGCAGCTGGCAGATGCTCGGGCCCTGCAGGCAGGCAGCAGTCGTGCAGCGTGTTGGAAGCACATATATTTATTGTAACGCGTTTTCAGCACAAGTATAACACTGAAGCACAGGAGCATTATTACAATCTGTACAATCCTCTGAACGGCACAGACAACACAGACATGCAGCCCTACAGGCTCTGCAGCTTCCAAGAAGGCTGCAGTGGTGAACAAAGCTGAGAACAATGAGAAATCCCGACAGCAGCTCATTCTTTGACCTCCCCTTGGGCATATACAGGCATCCAATAAACAAGATAGTGAAATTAACATGCTGAACCATTTACAGGATTTATTTAAAGAAGGATTTGCTGTTTACAGCAATCTTTTGGTCTAAAAAAAATCTGAAGGCCACATTTTTTCCTTTTCAAACTCTTCTGCACTCTTCTCCACGCTCTGTGAGTGAAAGCACAGCCCTCCCTTCCTTTCTCTTTTCCATGGGCCCCCGAGCCCAGGCGTGATGCTGTGGAACCAGGCAGGTTCCAGCACTGTGAACGCACAGTTTTGGTCCTTAGCCCAAGAGAGGTCCCCTCTGCCTTGCCAGCTTTGCCTTACTGAGATTCCATTGAAGCTCACTGGAACACCCAGCTGTTTGGCTGTGGCCTTGTCTTAGGTGAAGGAAGAACTGTGTAAGAATAGACCTGCTGGGATAGGTAGTGTTCACACTCCCTTGTCCTCCTGCCTCTCTCTGCTGGCTGTTATTACAGTCCACAGCAGCAGCAGATGAGGGAGCACATTATTTCTGTTCATTAAATGAGCGACTGCCTACACAAAGGACATCTGTACTGAGAAGCTAAATGACCTCAGCACACAGGTGGAGGCTTGTCTGCAGAAAGCAGCTCGTTCTGAAGCCACTCCACCTGATCAGCCAGGCACCTTCTCCAGTGCTCCAAGAGGGCCCTGCCCACCTGAGCAGACTGTGCAAACATACGGTCACCCTGTTCAGACCCCACTCATCCTTTGTTTCTCATGACAGATGTAAGGACAGATCTGTGCTGACAGCAGGGTCGTTCTGAGAAGGGGTTCTGGGCTTACATTGAACAGCTTTGCCCATTGAACAGCTTTGAGTCTAACCTGTGAGGCTGCATCCCATATCTAGCAAGCTGCCAGGAGCTTAAGGGGAAATAAGTACTGAGGGAAGGAGAACTCATCCTCCAGCTTTGTTCTCTGAAAACATGCTGAACGCATGAAATCAGATACGAGGAGCAGAAAATCCTGCCAGGAAGGTGAAGGTGTAACTTTAGGGCTTAGGGGAGAATGAAACAGATATTTCAAAATTAGTCACTTGCAACTGAAGTTGCAGGAATTAGATAAGGAGCAAAACTAGGAAGTTGTGACAACTGTGCACCATCAGCACAAAACTACCAGGAGACCTCATGGCTTTAGTTAGCTTCAAATAAACAAGTTTCTCTAGTTGCAATGCTGCTTACTGGAAACATAAATAGTATCTCATTATCTTTACACAAGGTTAAAAAAGGAAAGTGCCAAAAGCAAAACCTGCAAAGGAGCAGAGAATCAGTTTACTGAGGACAAGCTGAGTGCTGATTTCTTGTAAGCAAAGAAGAGGGAAAGGCTCAGGTCAAAACACAGGCTAGTGAAGTCCACCTGCAATCTCACCACCAGTTTTTCTTCCCACTGAGGCTACAAAAACCAATTACAGAGAAACTGATTTCTCCCAGTCTTTCGTAGTACCAGCCCTACATCCAGAACCTCATGAAAGGATGGCCAAGGACACCTGCCTTCCCCAAAGTGGTGGTGGGAGCTGCACACGCCTTCGAGTACCACACAAAGGAATAGGTTTGACTCCTCAGGGTTCCCCGTCCATCCGCACACACAGTTGTGCCGTACCTTCCCCGCCCCATCCTTCACAGATCACACAGCCCAGGTCTCTGCTTCGATCTTCTGCTCCCCATGCAGGTTATCCAGTTCTTGGACCTGGGCCACGTTCGGTCTGACTGCAATCTCTGGGCCGCCTCCATACAGCGTGCTTAAATAAATCCACGTCTCCTCGGAAATCTGCCCGTAATCAGCACCTGAAAAGGACAGCAGCAGTAAGCAGGCACGCAGCCAGCAGCTGGAGGGGCTGCTGCATTACATTGCAGAGGACGTCGTCCCCCACCACCCCCCTGTACCAGAAGAGCAGGGCACAGCCCTATCTGTGCTGCCCAAAGGAAGCCCCTTAGCAGCAGTGCTCCCACCGCCCTCAGCAGTGCCACCTGCTGCTGGAAGCCACTGAGGCTCCATGGCACTTCAGCCCACAATGGATCTTGTATCTTGAGAGGTAACCAAGATACAAATGCAACCTTCACCTGCCCAGCAGTGCAATGAGGACAGCCCAGGCAGTGTTATCTCACGAGCTGCACCGCAGCTTATGCTGAGTAAAGACAAGTCAAGTGCAACACTACAATAGTGGACAAAGGGAAATGATGGAAAGATGTGGGAATAGCAACAACAGGAGATGGAGGACTGCAGGGTTTACTACACTAAGTGATATCAGCATGTTGGTCAGTGGGAGCTGCCACTGGAGAACTGAGATGGCACTCAGGGCAGTCAGCACAGGGATGTGCAGAGAGCTCCTCCTCTGTGACACCATCTTGTTCTGTTACTGCGTTGTTACAGACACACAGATGCAGTGCAATATTCTCCCTCACCTTTCAGGATGCTACAAGACAGCAGCACATGCCTTACCTTGTTTAACATGCATGTGGCCACCCGCTTTTGTGAGTGCAATCTTGCTGTTGTCAATTGGTCCAGGAGGCTCTGCGAGAGGAAAAACAAACACGACCAGAACCACTGTGCTGCCGCCCAATTCACATCATCTCCCATGCCAGTCCTCATTCATTATTTCTGCCCCAACCCAGGGACCTGCAGGCACACTGACTGGCTGCTGACTCCATGCAGCCTGAAGCTGTACCCATCAGGTGCACTGCTTTCTGAGGACACCTAAAAATGAACTTATTTTCATTCAACCTCTCAGCACTGACAGCTTCCAGCGATCTCTGGCTTCTTACCATTATCCTTCCCTCTGACAAAGGCTTCCCACTCACGGAACCACTGCATGCTGATACAATAGATGACACTTGGAGACTCCTCTGCCAGGAAAGCCTTGTTCAGCTGGGAGAGCAGAGAACAGAAGTGCAGGAAAGATTCAGTCACTGCTGAGGCCAGGGGAGCCCCTTCCTTTAGCTGTAAGGCAGCCTTGCCACTCTTCAGAACAGTCTCTTATTCTGAACAATCCAACCATTCTCTCCACCACCCGTTTCCACTAACTAGTATAGGCAAGAGACTAGAATGGTTTCAGATATTATTTGTCCATGCACCACAGGCAGTGTTCCAGCTGCCCCTCCCCATGCTGACAGCACTGGGAACCTCACAATCCATCTCCTGTAAATCATATTCTGGAAAACAAGGGCAAGAGTTTTCCACTACCTGTCCACAACAGACTTCCATTTCCTACCTCCATTGCCTCCGGATCCCTCCCATACAAACCTTGATGAAGGTGTCAATTTCAGTTCTCCTGCGTTTGGCAAGTGCTTCAATCTCCACTTGGCAAATAGAGCACACATACAGATGATTCACTGCAGGGCCACCCCCAAACCTGAGCACAAGAGAGGGAGGGGAATGCAGAACTGCAGGAAAATAGAGTGCTTCCCAGCCCTGAATCCTACACAGATGGATTTCTGAATCCTACACAGATGGATTTTTACACTGCTCCAGACAGTGAGGAGAGGTGCACCTGCAGCTCTTTTCTGAATGGAGAGCATAGACTTTATGCAACACAGTGAGGTCACAGTACTGTCGTGAGACAACACACTGACACAGCTCATTTTCGTTTACTTTAGTAGGACCTCCCTAACACAAGTCTTGTCAGTCCACACCAAGTGCTGCATGCCCTTGAGGTGCCATGGTAAGGCATTATACCTTGGATGGTACCTCAGATGGAAAGACCCCAGGATGACAGACTGTCTAGGAAAACAAAATGGGACAAAGAGTGAAATGGCCATATTCACCTGTTGTAGAGATATTCCCACACGTTCTGGGGCAGAATCACAACCAGGTCATCAATGTAATGGTATTTATTAGGAGGGATCCCTGGAGGAAAGGCAAGAGGGAGAATGAACAACAGAATTCTACTGCTGGTTAAAGACAGAAACAGGAGAAAGACCTTCCTTACTGAAAACTCCCCCATTCCAGCATTTGCTTCCTCTAATGGAAGTCACTCAAGAGTTCACTGACTCTGGAAGTTTCTCAGCTCAAGGTGCTCGTTTCTAATCAAGTGCTTCCTTCCTAATTGTGAATACACACACACGAAGGCTCCCAGGCACGAGAGATGAAAGAGAGCACTAAAAATGTGGTATCAGGTCTCTTCAGGAGCGTGTGCTCCATTCTCCAAACACTGAAGGACAACCTTGCTGATAGGGTAACACAGATAAATGTTGCTTCATCTGCTTTCTACAGATTGGTTTTTAAAAACAAGCAGAGAATTGCACACTGTTGTTTCCCAGCACTAGGCATTCCTCTGTGCCTCTGATCAGGACAATGGAGCAACTGTCTCACTTCTCCTTGAGTGGGCTGAAGCTTTTGCCAGCGAGGCAGATTCTACCACAGCATGTGCTGTGACAGGACTACAGCTGGAGCTTTTTTTTCTGTGCTTGTTAAAGCACCAGCAAACAAGAAGGCATAGCTGAAAGTTGCTTTTCTGGGTTCAGCAGCACCGTCTTACCTCCATGAGAGCACAGAAAGGTGTGATTGGTGATGGGACCAGGCTCAGCAAATGTGTTAAATTTGTTGAGCCACTCTCGAGAGATGTAGAACTGGAGTAAACTGTGCTCCTTCATGCTGGCAAGGGACACAACTTTCTGACGCTCTCGCACAGCCTCTTCACTGCTTTTCCTTCAGTGGGGAAAGGAGGAGAAAATGAAGCAATTCTTCTACTCTTAGTTTTCCATACACATTTCTAAGTACTCTGCAACCAGGGCAGAACTGCTGCATGCAGAGCACTGCTCACCTGTAGAACAAGACGTAGGCTTCTGCATTCTGTACCACAGTCTCATGGACCTCAGTGACATACTGGTCATCAAACTCGTACCACTGGCCATTGATCACGTTCTGACAGTAGGCTATGTAATGCCCACCTGTAACAGGAAACACTGCAGCTGAAATCCAGAGTGCAGACGAAACTCAGGCTCTCCCAGAAGAGCTGCTGCCCAGCCCTTGAACACGCTTTGCTTTGCTCATACTCCTCTTGTTCTTGCTCACTTCTGCCATACGCTCACAAGAAGGACTTACTGCCTGCTGTGCCATGATGGCAGATGACTGACAGCAGATCATAGGTGGTGATCTGGGAGACACACTCCTTGGCCAGGAAAGGCCGCAGATCCAGCCCTTCCAAGGGGAAGGAGACGTGGCTGTTGATCTTGAAGGAATACATCACCTCATGCCGGAACCGCTTCAAGTGGATGCACAGAATCTAAAAGACCAAAGACAGAATACAACAGTTTTGCTGTGGGCAGCATCCTGATCCAAAAGCCTCTCTGTGCACCTTATCTTTGCAAGGGTCTTTTTTTGCCTGTTATGAATCCTGCTGGCTCATCAGAAATCTCTTCTGGTCTATGCAGAGCTTTGCCACCGAAACAAACTGCTGTGTCAGTTCCACCTCTACCCTCTTTACCTCCTCAGAGTCTGCTGAACGAAAAGTAAGAATCAAGGCACTCTTACTCACCTCTGGTAGCCGGAGGACTTTGCAGTACTTTACTCCATTCCTCAATCTGAGGCAGGAAGAGAAATCAGCTGTGAGAACATGCTCAAGCAAAGGGACACCAAAAGGCAAGGCAACTGTCTGGCTGCATCTTGCTCACTTTGAAATTCAAGACAGATCCTGATTTCAGCAGCAACAAATTCAGGCTCCCTGCAGCACCCTCAAATGAGGCATGGCATGAACAGCTTGTCACACTTCTTCCTTCTAATGCAGTAGCTACCAAGCTACATCCTTATTCACACCCTTCTTGTCTCTTTCCCCCCCTTGAAGCCAGCACTTTTTCTACCCCTCCACATCAGTGAACTCTCAAGAGTGGAACTCTGGAGCAAAGCAAGGCAGACTTTACATGGCACCCAGCAGAAGAGATGTGTGGGGAGAGGATGCAGCAAAAGGTTTAACAGTAGTATGAAGTAATAAAGTTCAGAAATAACCATACAGGTAACACAGACTTACTTTTTACACCTTTCACAACTGTACATGTTGTCCCCTATAGATGAAGAGAAGAGAGCTGTTATGCACTTACTCAGAGCACACAACTCTAGAATTGATACATTTCCAGGCTGTGCAGAAAAATTACACTGAGTGGCTTCTTAGGGAAACCAGGGTGAGAAGAGATCAAAACAAGCATTTCCCTCAGTAAGGGTGGGAAGGACAATGTAATCAGCCAGCAGAAAAATCTATACTGCTCACCACTGCAAGTGAGCAGCAAAATGTTTAAGACCCCTAGGGCCTAAGGAATGGACAGAGAAAGCGAAGAAGCGAGGAAGGCTGAAGAGCCACTGTAACTCAAAAAAGCCACCCAAGAGCCACGCAAGCTTCTAGCTAAGAACACTCATTTGGATTCAAAATGAAAAAGCAACACCTCTGAGCAGATGGGAAAACTCATTTCTGAGTTTCTAAGAGGAGCTGAACTGTCAGGTTGTAGTAGTGCCAGTCCCTAAGTGAAATAAACGTTAAAGCAGGCTTTCTAGATGTAACATGCCCCCAGAATGCTTGTGAAAGATTCCTACATGCAGTTTTTCTTGGTTTTGGCTGTCAGACCCCACTGAAGCAAACTCACCCTTCAACTCATCCGCTGCAAAAAAGGCAGCAAGACAATCCTCCAGTGTCACAACAGGACCCCAAAACCAGCTAGGGATACAGGACACCACAAACCTACAGAAGAGAGGGAATCAGGAGAAAGAGTTGCATGAAAACAGGTGGACACTTTGGCTTACAAAACTCCCAGCAGATGGGCTTTCTTCTGGCTGCTGATTATAAGCTCATCACCCAAAGGCACAGGGAAAGCTGATGTTCCCACTGTAACTGCTCAGCCTAGAAGTAATTTGCACAGCTACTCTGGTAATTTGCTCCAGAGGGCAAGACAGAGCTAAAGGCAGAAATGGGGGACCATCATTTGCACAAGAGATGTCAAGGGCAATGACAGAAGTAGAGCAACAGCAGCAAGTGGTTCATGTGAAAAAGACCAAAACAGAGCTGGGGTACCACACAGTGTCCTATTGCAGGGAACACCTCACATTTCTGCTGCAAGCACACAGGACAAACCCCAGAAGAAAGAGCCCCCACAAGGTGAACCCACCTCCGGATGTACTCCATGATGAAAGCAATCCAGCCTTGCGAGGCGTAGTTGTCCCCACACGCCCCTGTCTTAGCTGGCACGCTTTGGTAGATGGCAGAGTGCAGCTTGGCCAGGTCCTCCTTCCCTGGTATTGGGAGTGAGAGGTCTTGGAATGTCTCCACTGTTGTAGAAACCTGGAAATATCCAAGAGGAAAAAGCCTGGGTTTCCTGTGCATGGAATGAAGCCAGGACTTGACTTCCATCACTTTTTAATCACTGCAGAACCCTGACCTGGCAGTAACAGCAACTTGCTCAGGATAGTTCTTCTTACCTACTGTCAGTAGGAAGACTTTCACCATCTTTATGTAGAGGTGGAATTTGTTTTCTGATGTGAATGTGACAGTGCTAGACCAACTCAGTGGCACAGATAAGCAAACATCACTATAGAGGCTGGAAAATTTCCTGGCATGGCAGGTCTCAAACACCTCCCACCTGCCAAGATTTTAGCAGGCCTGCTGCATCCCACAGCATGGAAACAGAAAGCTTCATTGCAAAAGCAAAAAAAAAAGTGGTCTATAAGGTCTATAGAAGACTGCTCTTTGACCAGCAGCTCTCAGGACACTCACTCTGTCACAGGTGAGGCACTGCACCAGGCTGAGAATGGAGCCATCAAAGATATCAGAGATCACACTGCGATAACGAAGTTCTTTCTTCTTTTTCCCAGAAGCCTGCATCTGGGCTGAAAGGGACACAGAGACATCATGTAGCAACACTTTCTCAGTCTCCTGTCTAAAGCAGAGTCACAAAGACACACAGTCACGAGACAGGCACTCATCCTGTATGCTTTGGACTATGCTTTGCTCTAAGCTTTACATTTTACTTCCTTTCTCCTTAGCCTGTCTGTGTACTTTGTCTTTTTTTTTCCTCTCCTTTAGCATTTACCACGTTTGTCAGGTTGTCAGAAGACTCTCCACAGCAGCGAGTGGCCAAGCACACAGTTTTGCTTAACAACAAACCCCCTCCCTATGCACACGTGCAGGGAGACAGAGTGCTTTTCATCAGGCCAGAACATCTGTGGCTGTGCTGACCTCAGCCGAGAGGCCAGGGCACAGTTCTGCAAAGAATGTTATTACTGAACAGCTGTAGAGACAATGGTGTAAGTACATGCCATTGTGTTTGGTGGCTTTGCAATACCAAGAGATTTTCTTCTGCAATTTGCTTGTGATTAAGAGGCCAGTTTGACAAGAACAGAAGCCAGGCTCCAGCCTGAAGCCTAACAATGCTTCCAGCAGCAGACTGATGTTTGCAGTCTATTACTGTGAGCTCATGATGTCAGAGCCCAGGAGCTCTCCCTCAGTAACTTCATCTTATGGTTCCTTGACTCACAAGCACTAAGTGCAGGTCTGGCAGACAAACCTTCACACATCTCCACACTCCCCTGAAGAGACAGAGCTGTGTTTGGGACTTCATAGCTCTTTCATCACTAACAAACACAGCATGCAAACGCATACTTGGAAATCATTTCATGCTCCAATGGAAAAGCATACTAGAACAGCTTCTCTATCCAAACCCTGACTTTACCTGCAAGCTTACTGTAGTCTTTACCTGGTACGACTTTAAAAAGCACTGATGTTCCAGGGGAATCAGCACTGCTTAGAACTGCTAATCAAGGATCGTGGAGCATTCTTTCTCTCTTCTGCAAACATACCCCTCCTCCTCCACTCCACATGCTCCCTTCTGCCTCACAGCATGCACCTGACTGCCCTGCACTACCTTTCTTGAGTACATAGGAAGGTCCAAGCCTGGCAGGACTGGAGCGAGGAGGACTGCTGGAGAGCTTGGAGTGCATTTCGTGGTGGACCGGACTGCAGGGGCGCGAGGAGCAGCGCACGTAGGCATCGTTGTCAGGTTCTGCTGGGAAAAAGAGAAGGCAGAAGATGAAAACCCATCCTGAAAGGCAACTGTGTTACAGTGGGTGTCAGCCCAGCTCTGTTCCAGCACAGAACCTTTCCCAGCACTCACAGTTCAGTCATTACTAACTGTCCTTTTTGCACAGGTTGGTAAATACAGCACTCTCAGTGCATGGGTAAGAGTGCAGAACTAATAATTATAAAAAAACCCACCAGCCCATCCACCACTTTTTCACACTTGTGACTAATTAGGTTTTACAGCTTGCTCCTGTATCCCTTATCCACACAAACAGCATTGCTGCCTTCAGTGCCAGCTGGCAGAGTAAGGCTCTTATATAACGATAAGTGTTGAAAGATGGGATGTGTTCAGTTTGAGGTGCCTCCACACCTACGTCTTAACAGCTGCTCTTTTCTTTTCCCTGAGATACAGAAATGCACCAACTGTGCATCACCCTTTTCTCCCCACAAAGTCCATAATCCAAGATTAACCAACAGCCACTTCCACATCTTTCTCACAGCCAACATTTCCCCAGGCCAGTCTGTTAGATAAAGCCACATACGTACATAAGACCTTTTTCTCAGCTGGGAAAAATACAGAAATATCACTTCTGCAGGTTTGGCAGAGACAGCTACCACTGCCTTTAGGATGCAGGCTGCATTCAGCCTTGTGAGCACTCTAGCCTGGCTAAGCTCCCCAGCTCACTCTGCTTTTCTTACGGAAGCAACCGTGCACAAAGGCAGAACTGCTGCCAGGGACAATGCAGAAAGCCTTGGATGCAAAATCTTCTGAAACCCACTGAAGGAACACACCATCGTGTGCTGTCGTTGCACCCAGTGCAGGAATACAACACGTCTTCTCACAAATAACACAACTGGCAGAGTTGTACCTGGTGTCCTGCATGGGCTGGCAGGACGGGGAGCTGGGAGCATCTCAGGTGAGGCTCTGCCATCCATTGCCATCATAGTGGTATCAACATCTGCATCCTCATCCACCTGCTCCGAGTTGCTGCGCCGATGGCCGCAGGAGAACTTTCTGTCCTTCATCCTCTCTTTTTCAGAGATCCCTCTCCCTCCTTCATCCTGGATCAACAGCTCTGTCTCTCCCATGCTCCCTGTGGTCCGGCTTTGACCATCTCCTTCACCCCTGTCACTGCTGGAGTCACAGGAGAGGAACTCATCCTCCGAAGGACTTCGGTCACCCTCGCGCTTGTCATCCTGGTCACCCATATCCAAATCTCGTGTCTCTGCAACAACTGGTTCCTTCAGTTCTTCATGAAGCTGGTCCATCAGACAGCGCAGGAACTCCTGAGTGTCCTGAAAACAGGATTCATTCTGTGTTAGTACACATCCATCCAGAATTCAGGCAAGTAAGAAGCCCAAAAGAAGAGCTTGCTCCATTCACAGCCTCAGTTCTGCCCACTAAAGTTATCAGCTTCTGCAACATCAGGAGACTCTCCTAAAGCAGAGAGTACCACAGAGATTTATCAACATGTCTGATCAGCAACTGTCTTTAATTCCTATTGATAAAAGAACCAATTTTTATCCAGATGCATTCATCTGAAAGACACGATGAAAGTTAGACAACCATTGCAACCTGCAAACCACAGAATGGCTTAGCTTGGAAGGGACCCTAAAGATAATCCAGTTCCAAAAGCCAAACTGTGACCTTATTTATCAGGGTGCTACCACTGCTAAGAGGCAAGAGACCTGAGGAACCAAAGGCAGCAGCCCACAGAGAAACACTCTGAACAACACAACTGTTTTCAGGATCGCTGACTTCTGCTTATGGGAATCCCTCTTTTATAGAGGGCAGATTAAAATCTTTAATAAACAGGCAGTGGAACCAGAAGCCAAAGACTGCACAGCAAGGAGCAAGCTCCTAAATTTACAATGCATGGTAAAAAAAACCTGATATGTTGGCTTCAAAGCAGCCGCTGGAAAGCAATCTGCTATTTTGACAACTTCACAAAGATAATTATGATGTTTCTGTTACTTTAACGAAGCTTGACTCTCAGCCTGCTCTGCCTTGCTTTCAACTTTCTCTTTAGAGCTGACTTTTCCAATCCAACATACTTCACATCAAAGATAAATACAGAAATCCTCTCATTAGTCATTACTTTTATCTTCTGTTTTGACTTGCTGTCAGCACCACAGTTTAGATAGCCTGTCTACTGTCACCTCTTCTGTAAATTTTCTAATCAAACACAGTTTGATGTTTACATTTTATTCTTAAGAATAAACACTGGAAGCCACGATAAAAACCTCAAAGAAAAAGATATTATCTTTAAAGATTTAGTTAGCTGCAATTCCCCCAAAAAAGAATACAGAACACGGGCATCTTTAGCTTCTTAGTACAAATGCATCCAGATTTCCCAGCTCTAACACGAACAACACCTAACTTCTGTGGCATGTCCCAATAGATCTCCAAGCCCTTCACAAAGGAGGTCACCGTCACAACTTTAGAGGTGAGAAGGCAGGAAGGTGCACTGATGCAGTAAACAGCAAGGTCTCCCACCCGAGGGCTCCATCAGATCATTAGGACAGACACAGAACAAGTGTGACACCCAGTACAAGCTCCTCTCTCTGAACACAAGCAGAGCTGCTGCAGTTTTTGCTGAGGCCCCACCTGCTGAGCATAGCCTCGGAACATGGGGTTGACGAGTTTAATTCCATGAGACAGACTGCTTGGAACAACATAACTTGGCCTGTTTAGATATGGAGGAAAAAACAACAAAAGTTAGCTTGCTTATCAGGCCTGGAGCCAGTTTGTGTAATAAGCAACAGAACAGGGTGTGGCAATTAGTTAAGGAGGACAGAAGATAATTATGCACCCACAAAGCCTGGACTTCATTTATACATCACCCAGCAGATAGAGAAATGAAGAGAGGGAAAACATCTCCCAGCCATTTCACTCTCTCCTTGCAGAGAACCTTTCCTAGAGCACGCTGTAACTTGAAGCTCTGTGCACACCTGGAATTGTCTCCAGTGATTCTCCCCAGAGCAGCGAGTTGCTTGGTTTGATTTTGCAGCAGCATGTTTGACAGGCGGGCTGCTGGAGGACCAGCATTGAGGTAAGTCAAAACCAGTACAAAATTGACATGATAGTGCTTCAAAGGCTACAGCCCACTGCATGAATACACAGTACTGCTCTGCATCTTGCTTATCCCTTGTTAATAACTAACACAAAGCAAACACACAATGCCATTCAGATTCCTAGCTCGATTTTTCCCCCAATTTACTAGTTTCACAGAACAGACATCTTTAAATTTCAACAGAGCTGCATTCTTTTACGCTGTGTTACAGCAGTCTAGAATTTGAACCAGTAGAAAGCATTTCTCAAAAAGTCACCTGTATTTTTCATTTTTTGGTAAAAGCTCAGTGTCAGATCTCTATCACTTCTTCCATCCAAATCATCAGTCTCTGATGATCACGAGCAGTTCCTTCAAGTGCTGATTAGTCCATGCAGTGTGCTCAGAAATAGCAGAGAATGTTCCCTCATCACACCATTTCTTACTGCATCACCAACAGAAAAGCTATAAAGAAATCTCTTCCTTTTTAAAGTTACAACATTAAGAATGCCTTCTTTCTATCACTTACATCACTGCCCATTTTTTATCACCAGCAGCATGAGATGGAATCTCCTAGACAAGAGGGAATCCCACCTGTCTGCATAGGATTTGAACTGTCTGCTTCAGAAGATGCACTTAGTACTGAAGATGCCATTTCTTTTTGCTGATGACACAGTTCAGAACACAGATATGAAATCTGTACAGATGAGAACAGAGTGACCACTCACCGTTTCTTATGCCAAACCTCAGACACCAGCTTCTGGTAACTTTTGCATAGTGCTGGTTTCTTATCTGTACGGACCAGACCACCACACTCCAGAAAAAACTGTGTGAGAGGTGGGCTGCAAGAGAACAAGAAGAATTCAGAGCATAGCAATTTCTCCTCTGCCTCTATTTAAAGATTTATCAAAACTTAAATGCATCTCTTTTTGAAAACACACTTAAGACAGTGTTTTTAAATCAAGGGAAGAAGTGATTCTAGATGCAAACTTGATTTCTGCCTATAAATGAGAACAGAAGGCTGATCTGAATCACAGCACAGAGATCCTGAAACTGGTTTTCAGCAGAATGGCTAATGAATATCTTACAGTGTGGGTTGTTGGAATGATACCACTGTACAGAACAGAAATATCACACGTTTTCTCACATAGCAAATACGTTTTGGTCATGGTGTAAAGGAGTTTTACTTCCAGCATTCATCTAAAGACAAATCTTACACACAGCCACAAGTTGCTATTCACTCATTTTCCTACTGCAGAACTTCTGTTTTCCCAAACACTAAATTTTTCATGTTCCTTTTTCTGAAGCCAGCCTGGCTGATCCTTGCACAACTAAGGCAGGTGTCAGATCAGAGGTGCCTCTGCTGATACGCAGTGATGTCTAGTAAAAGACTCGACTAAAGGCCCTAGTGCCTACCAGTTAGAGAGAGCCTGAAGTGCTGCATTCATGTAGCAGGAGTTCCCAAGATTTTTCATTCCAGTAAGGCCTAAAGTACAAACAAGAGAAGCATGAAACACTTTCCAGAAGTGTTGCTTTCTGTATTCTTTCCCAAAGGAGATGATGTGACCCTTTCTGGGCTCTGCGCTCTGCTGCTAGGATCCTCTCAGTGCAGGTCCTACAGATTGCAGAGTTACCCTCACAGCTCTTCCATCAACTTGATGCAGGGTTACCTCTTGGTTTCAAGTCATCATCCTCTGATTCGGATTCGCCTTCATCAGCCACTGCAATTGGAACAGCTTTCAAAGGGTGAGCAGGCAACGGAGAATCCTAAATTAAAGACAGAAAACAACCATCAGCAAGAGTCCTGCTTCAAAAGTTGAGCTGTGAGAAATATCTTAGATGTAAACTTAGCCAGCCTTTAAAAGGGCACACTCAGAAGAGAAGAACCAGTTGTACTGCCTGTCCTTCTCAGTAACGCATGCAGGGAATGGAAATGGCACCCCTGTTGCTTCCAGTATTAATGACAAAAGAGGCACTGGGAACATGCAGCAGTGTTATAAGTACACACGTGTGGAGACTGACAGCTGATTTTTTATTTTAAAAGAAGCTGTCACAGCTGTTGTGGCTCCTCCCAGAAACAGAGACCCCCCAGAAGAAGCCAGGAGAGGTTAAAGAAAAAAATCAAAATGGATATTCAAGTCAATGGAAGCCTTCCTGCAGGGAGATTCTGCAAGGCAAAGCTGCTGGTCCTCTGACCACAGGCAGCCACCGTCAGTGAAAGAGTTCCTGACGTGATAGCAGCCTGGGCAACAGTGGAAATTTCTTGGCTAATTTTGCAACAAGGAAACACAAAGTTTGCCAAGCATTCAGCCCTGCCAGGCTGCCACACACCCCCTGGTTCACTGAACTTTACCGAGGGCGACTGCGCGTGCGCTGCCAGCCGCTGGTCCAGGAACACCTCCTTCTCACAGGCGTAACACCAGACCCGAAAAGTGGTCAGATTCACTGTCAGGTTGTGCTTTTTGGCCTAGAAATTAAAAGGATGAGATAATGATTTGACAGCTGGGTCAACTCGAAGCACACAACAACCGAATTTGGGCAGAAAAGGATTAAGTAATGGGAATAATTCAGCCCTCTCTGTCTTAAGATGGACTGTAGTGAAATGCTTACCTGTGCATGAAGGGTGCTGTGGTCAGCAAAGGACTCCCCACAGCCAACGTAAGGACAGCCAATCTAGTGAGAGAAAGAGCAAAACTACAGTGGCACACGAAATGAAACCCTTCACAAAATGGGTGCAGCCCCAACCCCACCAACAGCTGCAGCTTCAGAACTGATCTTGCCATTCTTCTCGACTGCTTTTCCTTCCAGGGCTCACAATAAGACAGATAACTGGAACAGATGAATTTAAGAAAGAAAACCCAAAATCAGGTTTGCACCCACATAAGTCCCCATTCCAAGCTAACTGCTCCAACAGGCTCATCTGACCAGACTCCAAAAGTCTGGGTACTCCAATGTCAAAGCAAACTGCCTCTGCCCACCCAAATGCCCTTTGTTGATCCTTTCTGCCCCACTGCCCCAAACACCATCCTCAGAGATCTCACACTTGCAGCTTCTCTTTGCAGCTGCCAGCAGAGGCACCCAATGCAGGGCATTCCTACCGTGGCTGTCAGGGCAAAATCAGCTGTGAAAAGAGCACTGTTACACCATGATATATTCTGACAGCATTAGCTTTTAATTTTTGGAGACTTTTTCTTGGAATCCATCAAAAAGCAGTGGATATTTCTATTGCGTACACCCAGCTTTGCTTCCATCTCTTCTTTTCTGGTCCAATACATTTTTGAATATGTTGAACAGAAGTCCCACCATATCATCCACACAAGCAGCAAGCCGTTCTTACCTGAAGACAAGCCCAGAGATTTGGTCCCACAGCTCCACATGACTGGCAAGTTCCCTGAATATTCATGATTAAAAAAAGAAAAGGTTTGTTTGCAAGTCTGCTTTTTAAGGAACCCCATCCTTCAAGAGCGAGAAACCCCTCTATGTGGCAGGCCTCCCCTGCCTGCAGCTCAAACCATTCCTTAAATCCATGCTTCCAATGACACACTTTGCAGTGTGTCAGATAAGTGACATGTTTGGGCAGGATAAAACGTCAGTGAGAAATGCACCAGATGGAACTGACAAAGGCTCACTTGATGGGCTGTGTGCAAGGTACAACAATGGTGGAAAAAGAGTTTCTGCCTCTTCTGCACAGCGATAGGCAGTGTTTTCTATGAAGAGCAAGCATGCAGAAGCATGTACAGCAGCAAAAAGGGAAGGGGCTGATAACCAGAACACCCTGTACCTTGGATTTGAGCAGCAGATCATCCCTGGTCACCTCTCCTATGGAATCCAGGTGAGGGCAGATGTCTCTTGTATCCTCCATTCTCACTGCAGGAAGGTGTTGTCCTGGGACAAGAAAGGACAGCCCTGTTTTGTTACAGTCAGAACTGCTCTCACAGACAGCAAGAAGATAAATTAGCCTAGTTTTTATATCAGCAAATCAGAAATTAAGATGTAAGGTTCAAAGAGATCAAATCACATCTATGTGTGACGCAGTGCTCTCAGCTCATAGTTCCATCCTGTTGTTGACTGGCAGTGTTTGGTACCTCAGCAGTGAGCAGGACGACGCTCAGCCAGACCCAAAACCCACACCTGACCTCCTAGAAACTGGGTTGTAAAATGGTGGGGAAACAAATGTGGTGATCTGAACTTCATTCCTCTTGCCAAACATAAACACGCAGCACAAAGAGATGCAGATCTAATTAACTTGGTTGCATGAAACTTAGATTAAAAGCAAAAGGGCGCAGCAGCCCAGGACAAGTACCTGGCATCTGGGGGCATTAAAAACATGACTGCTGTTTAAATGAAGCTGCACAAGAGGGAATTGGACTTAGAAGATCTCTAACTGATAACCCATCTTCAGTCTCTGAGGAATTTATCATTCAGTAGGTGGATTGTGAACAACTCTCAAAGACCGATGGAGCTGTTCTGCACAGCGCTGCAGGCACAGAGGATTTCTCAGCTGCATGCTTATGAGCACCATAAACACTTTCATGCTGCTCCACGGGTGTGTTAAAGACTTCAGACATGCCTCAGTAACGTGCAGATGTAAAAAGAAGATGAAAAGATCATTCTCCTAAACGTAGCTCAAGTAAGCTCGCTTGGGGCTGTTAAAATGAAAAGGGGGAAAACAAAGTAGAAGTGATATCAACAGCACAGACTGGGATCCACATTATTGCTATTGGCTGGAAGGGAAGAAGGTGTGAAAAGCTCAAATCACTACAAAAACGAGAGCCAAAATTCGGATGAACTTAGGAAGTTAACAACTCCAGGAGCACAGCCTCTGCTCTCTGCTGTTTTCTCATTTCATTAAAAAGAATTTCCAGTGCTACCTGATCCAAATCACTGGCGGCAGGAGAATAACAATAATAACAAAAGGGATAAACACATAACCATTGCAGCAACTCTTATCATGGGAGCTGAAAAGCTTGCCCAGCACAAGACAAATCCCACAGATACTTTTATAACAGCATCTCTGCAGCACTCCTGAACTGAAAGAGCAAAGAAGAACTGGAAGGAATCACATTTCTGTACTGCAAACACAGCAGTGACTGCAGGCAGCATCCCAGCAGCCTGGGATGAGCTGCTTAACAGCAACTGGGAGAGCTCAGGAGCTTCACAGAGAAACGAAACGCTGCCACGTAACACACAGGGATTTAGAAGCCAAGCGCCAAGAGCGCAGTGCTGTGACTGACACACAGAACTGGGGCACTTTCAGGCTCCGTGTTCCTCCATCAGAATGGGCTCCTTTTCGCAGACACATCAGCAGACCCAACTCTAAAACCACCTATCCATGCCATTTCTGCTCTTCCGGCTTCTCCCATTTCCTCACCTCCCTCCTTTCCCTCCCCCAGAAAATCGAATGAACAAAACCTTGTTTTAAAACTCCGGACCGCTTCAGCTCCCCCACCTGAGCCAAAAGGGGGTTTTGTATTCAGAGCGCATAGCACGGCCTTACGGACTGTTACAGCCCCCTACCCGAGACCAGCACTGCGCCTCTCAGCCCGCCCGTGCCGGGATGCTGATGCTCCCACCCGGAGTTTGCTTTTATAAATAAAACAAGAAGCGTCACTTTCACCTCCCAGCCACAACGGAGCGCATCAGGAGCGTTCAGCGCAGGCCTTAGGGCCGCGATGCTCCCAAGCGCAGCTCAGGAAACTCGGAGTTACACAATAAATCCCCGCCGGAGCGCTGAGCTCCGCCGTCAAAAAACCCCGGCGTGCGATGGGAGCGCAGCGCCCGCAGCGCCGTCTGTCCGACCGCCCGTCCCGCCGGTCATCCGTATGGGACAGCAGCCCGCCCCGCCCCGCAGCCCCGCCAGCTCCCACCGCCTCCCGCTGCTCGGTTCTTCGCTCCCTACCCGCACCGCAGCCCTCAGCCGCCGCCGTTACGCGGAGGGCCGCAGAGCGCAGCGCAGCCCACCCCGGGGCCTACGGGCAGCGCGGAGCGCGGGGCGGACCGCCGTGACACGCGGCTATTGCGGGGGACGCCGACCCCCGGGCCGCCCCTCTCACCTGCGGGGCCCGACCCCACCGCGGGCTGAGCGCTTAGGAGGCCGCGCCCGGCGCTGCGGGAGGCGGCGGTGGGGCAAGCGGAGCCGCGGGCGCCGGGCGGGCTGGGGGCGGGGCGGGGCGGGGCGGCCCTCGGCTCCTGGCTGCGCCGCCGGAAGTGCCGGGTGCCAGGCCGCGGGAACGGCGTCGGCGAGGAAGGGTGACGTCATCATCCCGCGACGCGAGCGAGAGGAGCGGGGTCCGAGCGATGGCGGCCTGCAGGGCCTTTCGGCGGCGCAGGGAGGAGCCCGAGGAGGATGAGGAGGACGAGCAGCTGGCCGAGGAGGTCAGGTGAGCACAGGGGACGGGGCCTGCGGGGCTGCCTGGCGCTGCCAAGCACCGCCAAGCACCGCTCCGTGCCCTGTGTTCTTTCCTCAGCCGAGGAAGCTGTGCAGGAGCGATGCAAGGCAGGAGCTGCCTTGTGTACTTCTTCTGCTTTAATAGGTGGGTTGCTTAAGCGTGGTACAAGAGGAAATGCTTGCTTAACCTCCGACCAGAAAAGGAGGCACTGATATGGAGAAACGTAGGGCAAAACTACCGTAGAAGGTTTGGTGTTAACTGCAGGAAATTAAACAAGGTGAATTAAAGGAAACCGAGGCACTGAGTACTAAGGCCACTGGTTTGGGTTTTTTTCTTCAGGTTAAAACTCGAGGAAGCCAAAGAAGTGCAGAGCCTTAGGAAGCGACCCAACGGGGTGAGGTAAGGTGTGTGAAGGTGTGTTCTATCTGGCAGTGTCGTGCAGCAGCACGTTCCTCTGTTGGCACCCACCTGCTTTATGTAGAAGTAGCTCCATGTCCCATAGTGCCAGAGAAGTTTGTGTCAAAGTCTGAAGATGGAGTGGGGGGTGAGTCAGGTGCAGGAAGGTGGGAACGTGGTGCCAGCCTGCAAAGTCTGTGCTGTTGTCCTAACTATGGGAAAAGAAAAAAAAAAGACTCAGAATTTATCATGAGATGTATTTAGTCAGATTGCTTCCATACTGTACATATAGCAGAGCAGTTGGTTTACTTTGGGCCCTTTCATATCTTCTCCCTAATTTCCTTCTCTCTCATATAGCAGCTGATGAAACATGACCAGCAGCCAGCTTTGTTTCTTACTTGGGTGATTCATTGCAAGGCACTAAAATCCCTCAGCCTGAACTTCTCATAGTTCCCCTGCCTGTAGGGAGGGATTGGGAAAATTGTCAGTATAGTATTAATACAAGTGTTTGAGACCTGATAGATCTAGAGAAGAGTAAAGAAAGACAGCATTGTTGGTAATGCATTTCCTTCTACTGAATTTTGTTTCTTTCTTTATGGCTAACTAGTGCTGTAGCTCTGCTTGTGGGAGAGAAGCTGCAAGAAGAGGCAACGCTTGTGGTAAGTGGTCGATATTTTCATCGCTTTATTGCTAAGATGAAAGGGTGTGAAAACTTTGGTGTGCTCCAACTGATCACTGTAGCAGTAAGATTTCTTACAGCCTAATGCTTCTTCTCCACTTTTATCCACATTTTGAAGATTAGCATTAAACTAAAGGGGAGTTTCATGGTTTTGTATTTTATCTTGCTACAGGATGACCCTTTTAAGATAAAATCCGGGGGGATGGTGGACATGAAGAAACTGAAAGAACGAGGCAAGGACAGGTGAGTGCATATGAGCTCTGAAGATCTTTCCCTGGATTAGAAGTAAGTCACAGCTAGCAATAAATTAACCAAGAATTGTACTGCTTTGAAGAATTTAATATATTGCAGTTTCACTGGCTGCTTGTCAAATTAGTTGAACAAAAGAACAACTGCAACAGTGTGGTTTTCATTTAGGATTAATGAAGAGGAAGATCTGAACTTGGGAACTTCCTTCTCAGCTGAAACCAACAGGCGGGATGAGGATGCTGACATGTAAGTTGAGCTGCATGGAGTCTGATGTTGAATTCTGGGTTGGGTATCCTCTCTATTTATTTATTTTATCTTGGATACTGAATGTCTCAGAACATCTCCTTGATTCTCACCTGCTTTTTCACCTTCTGGCTGCCAGACCTGAGAAGGCATTTTCATGAACAAAGTTGGGAGGTGCCAGTGGGGTAGCATTAAATACCAGTAGCAGCCTTCCTTGATGGCTATGGAAGAGCTTGAAAGACCTTGATCTGAGTTGCAAATATCTTGTTTTATGCTCTTGATGTTAGCTGACTGCTTTTGGAGAAATTATTCATGTCTCTCTTAGCCATTGGGAGAGTGATGCAGCTGTGTTCAGCAATTAGGAGTACAGAAAACAGAACTAAATACCACATATCCCTCGTGGATTATTCTTCAGGATGAAGTACATTGAGACAGAGCTGAAGAAGAGAAAAGGAATTGTGGAGAATGAAGAACAGAAGGTGAAGCTTAAGAACGCTGAGGACTCTCTGTATGAGCTGCCAGAGAACATCCGTGTCTCCTCTGCCAAGAAGACTGAAGAGATGCTGTCCAACCAGATGCTGAGTGGCATTCCTGAAGTGGACCTGGGAATTGAGTATGTTGTTCACAAATCTGTTAGTGATGGCCTGAGTTACAGGGATGAGGGCTGTGATTGGAAGCTGCTGATCGGCAGAGCACCGGTGTGGCTGCATTATATGACCCCCATTTGGCTCTGTGATGGGATTCAGTCTTGGTCTGGGTTGGTGGGGTGTTTAGCACTGCATGTTAAATTAAACACAGCAACAGGATTCCAGTGCAGCGTGACAGCATGACCTCTGGGAAGAGGCACTTGCATTTTTGTTACTGCAGTCAACAGCTCCCTGGAGTTTATCCATGTATGTCGTGCATTAGAATAGGATGTGTGAAAGATGGCAGCTTCACTTTTATCTTTTAAACAAACCATGTAAGCATCAAAGTTTCTGTAGCCCTGCTGCCTCTCAAAAAAAAATGATGCCAAATACAATACGAGCACTATTACTACATGCAAATCCATTTGTTTCTAACATCTTGTTACTCTTCTTAAATATGAATGAGTTTTTTATTCTTTATTTTTCTTCTAGTGCAAAAATAAAAAACATAATCTCAACTGAAGAGGCCAAGGCCAAGCTGCTGGCAGAGCAGCAGAACAAGAAGAAAGACAGCGAAACTTCCTTTGTTCCCACAAACATGGCTGTTAACTATGTCCAGCACAACAGATGTAAGTCTCATGTGGCTGTCCTGACCCGAGTCTGACCTGCCTCTCTGCTAGAGAAAAGCAGTCAGTTGAGATGGAGTCTGTGCAGGAGAAATTAGTCTGTGTATCAACACAAGCAGCTGTCTGGTTTCTTTCTCTGGGATGCGTGTATAGGCTCCATCTGGTGTGCCTGTTGGTTGGGTTTTTTTTCCCCCAATCCATCAGCAAAGAGAGGGGCTTATTACTTGTGACCTAACTTTCTGCTCTTGAACTCACAGTTGACAGTTCCTCATAAATTTCAAGATTTTTTTTCTTTAAGTTATGTCTTGAACGTGTGCTGGAAGTGTCTGCCTTGTCTGTGGTTATAAATGATGGGTTATAATTGAGAGAATCCATTTTGCGGGCTGCCAAAGCAGACAGGTGGTCAAACATACATAGATCTTACTAGACAGGAGATAGGAATTAATTTCCGGGAGAGCCTCTCATACCACAGCCATCTGGAGGAAAGGCAGCCTTCTGCTGTGTCTGACCATACCTACAGGGGTGATGTGGTGTCAGGTTTGTGTTCTGAAGGAAATTAAGAATTTTTGGATGACTTCTGGTGAAATAGTGCCTCTGAAACTTGGTGTATCCCATCTTGCGTGTATTGATTATCCATAGAAACCAACTACTAGAACACTTGTCGTGAGGTTCTGTTGTTTCTCCTAAAGATCAGTCGTAATAAGTGCCATAGAAATACATCTATATGAAGAATGCAACTCTGAAATACTGTCTGATGTTTTCCTTCCTTCAGTTTATCATGAGGAGCTAAATGCACCAGTGAGAAGGAATAAGGAAGAGCCGAAGCCCCGTCCGCTGAGAGTGGGGGATACAGAGAGGCCAGAACCTGAGCGTAAGTTCCTAATCTGAAATGTTTTAAGGCAAGGTACTGGAACACGTTAGGGTCTCATACAGAATGTAGGTCTCTTTGTGCCTGTACGAGGTCCCCCAGGAAGCCAACTGGATGCAGGATTGCTTAGGGATACCTCTAGGTGGAGTAGCAAAGGTCACAACAGAAATGCATTAACCAAGCTGACTGATAGGGGTTTGCTGAAAGGTGGGGTGGCAAGGGAAGCTAAGTTAGGGAGCACTGACTGCTGAAGAATAAGCTTTCACACAGCAAGGGACTGCGGTTGTGTGGCTTTACAGGAGTTCATAAGGTTGCAGTTAAGGAAATGTCTCGGTTACATCAGGGAAAGGACTGGAAATGTGATCAGTCTCTCTCTCTTCTGAAGGCTCTCCTCCAAATCGCAAACGTCCACCCAATGAAAAAGCAACGGACGATTATCACTATGAGAAATTCAAGAAGATGAATCGGCGATACTGAAGGGTGTGGACTGAGGCCTCTGCAGGAGTGCTTGTTCTCTCTGTCTCTCATAGAGGATTTTGTGTCAGTGCCGTGAAATGGAGGACGGGAGCATCGCTGCCTCCCCGTGTTGGTGTCACCTGCAGAGCTTTTCTTGTGTTCTTGTGTTCACCTGTTTGCAGGTGATTGTGAACTCTGGTTGGTAAAATCTTGTATATAACTTATTTTCCACTATAAAGCTTATTTTATCATAACATCAGCTTTCTCGGCGAGCATTTTTTCAGCGGGCAGACGAACGTGCTGTTACAGATTCTTTCACCTTCTTAAAAAGTGTGGAGAAAAACAAGTAAGGTATCCTTTAAAAGCAGCAGCGGGAAGGGGGAGCAGAAAGGCAGCAGGTTGGAACAGCGTGGGGAGGAGCTGCTTTGTTCCCAAGGCCTCACTGTGCAGAGCTCTGTGCTGGGGGCCGGGGGTGATGTGAAGGAGCCTGAAAGCAAAAGGTGGGACTTAATAAAAACGTTTTGCATTGTAACAGACGTGTTGTTCTTTCTGCAATCGCGGACGGCCTGTTCCCCGGCACCCTCCTGCAGGCACGGCGGCACACATCGCCTCTTTCTCCCTTCTTTCGACTGAAGGCGCCACGTTCCGTACTTCGCTATTGGCACAGGGGGACGTCTGTCACCCCCGCCCGACATGGCGGCCCCCAGCCCCGCCTCTGCCCTGGCTCAAGATGGCGGCGGCGGAAGCGGCGCTGCAGGCCGGAAGCGGCGGACCGGAAGCGGCCGGGCCGGCCATGAAGCTGTGGCGGGGAGCGCGGCGGGCGGCTCTGGGCCTGGCACTGCTGCTGCTCCTCGCGCCGCCCGCGCGGGCCGTGGAACCCATCAGCCTGGGCTTGGCGATCGCCGGGGCCGCCGCCTCGGCCCTTACCGGCATCATCTCCTACCCGCGGCTCTACTGCTACTTCAAGGAGTGCTGCCTCCAGCGGCACGAGCAGCGCGTCGCCGCCGGTACGGGCCGGGCAGGGGGAGCGGGGAGGGGCTGGGCGGCCCGTCGGTTCTGCGCCGGGATGGGGCCGGGGGTTCTGCCCGCCGCTAACGGCTCGGTGTGCTGCGCAGCGCTGCAGGAGAGCCTGGACAGGAGGCTGTTCGGACAGCACCTGGTCAGCAGGGTGGTGGTCAGGGCCGTGCGGGGATTCCTCAGCAACGCCCAGGCCAAGAAGCCGCTGGCGCTGTCCCTGCACGGCTGGACGGGCACCGGCAAGAACTTCGTCAGCAAAATCATCGCCGAGAGCATCTATAAGAGGGGGCTGAAGAGTAACTACGTCCATCAGTTCGTGGCTACGCTGCATTTCCCTCACGCTCACAGCATCAACCTCTACAAGGTAGAAATGGGAGGGCGGTGGCGCTGACGGGGTGCAATGCATCGTTAGGGTGGGAAATGAGCTGGAAGATCTTGAGAGGATCTCAGAATACAGCACAGCCTTGGTTTGTGTGCTGTGTTTTAAGAAGGACTCATCATTGTCTTCATTTATTCTGTGTGTGGTCTGAACTAAGGGTTGAGGGCTGAATTCAGCTTCTGCCTGTTCCAATGACTACAGGTGGGGTTTCACAGTGTCAGTGTAGTTTTGATGCTGGAGGATGCTTGGACCAAAGCACTGCTGGAAGCACTCGGTTTGCCTCGCAAGGCTCTGCTCCATGTTGCTGTTCCTCCTGGTACTCATCCTTTGTCCTGATGTTCAGCCTTTCCTTTTTGATGGGGTTTCAGGAATATCCTTCTGTTGAGATGTCACGCATGTCTCATCCTGTCTCTGGGTATCTTCATTTTTCAGAACCATTTTAAGTGTTATTTTCAACTTTTAGTTGCGTTTCAGTCAAGAAGCCAAGCTATTGCAATAATGCAATTGAAAGGAGTACAGAACACAGAAAGCAGAATTCCTGCCTTCTGTTTTTTCGACACAAACTCAGCTGCTCCTATTTCTATGGCACTCAGGACCAATTGCAGTCATGGATTCGAGGAAATGTGAGCATCTGTCCCAGGTCAATTTTCATATTTGATGAAATGGACAAAATGCACGCAGGACTCATTGATGCCATCAAGCCATTTCTGGACTATTATGAGCTTCTGGATGGAGTGTCATACCGACAAGCCATCTTCATATTCCTTAGGTAAGGAGCAACTCTTTGGGTTTGCTGTCCTGTGCACACAGTGCCTTTTAAAACTACCTCCATTACAACCTTTGTTTTCTCTTTTCATAGTAATGCAGGAGCTGAAAAGATAACAGAGGTGGCACTCGATTTCTGGAGAAATGGGAAGGCAAGGGAAGATATACAGCTCACAGACATGCAGAACGCACTGTCTGTGTCTGTCTTCAATAACAAAAATAGTGAGTAAAGCTGGGATCGCTTTTGAGGCCGTCAGAGTCCCGTAAAAATGTCAGTCAGCCATCAGTGCACACACTGTATTTCACAGTGGTGGTTTCTGCTTTATGTGGTCTCCAGTTTTTGGCCTCTGGAGCCACAGTGCAATCTGTGGCCAATGGGACAGCTCTTGTGATGAATTAGAGCTAAGGACACCCTTGTGTGATGTCTGTGGGGGGAATTCTGTGCTGTGCATCTATTGATGTTCTCTTCAGTACTGATGTGCTGAACAGAAAGCAAACAAAGGAAATACAAGGCTGGATGCAAGCTCTGGGAAAGAAAAAAAAGAGCAGGACAAGCTGGTTTGTGAGAGCTGGTAACAGGAAAAATAGGATCTTCTCTGGGTGAGAGGTGAAGCTGTGAGACCAGCATCTGGGAGCAGGGCTTAAATGCAGACATTCAGAAGAGATCCAGCAGACCAAGTTTGTGTGTCTGAGACAATGCAGAAAGTACCTTGAGGCTAATTTTAGATTGACTTGTGCTTTGTGGGGCCCTAAAAACACAGATGGATTCTTCCTGGTTTGTAGCAGGGGCTGCGATGTTCATCCCCTAGCAGTGTTTAACAAGAGGAGCAGTGACAAAGCCCTTCTCTTTCCTTTTGTAGGTGGATTTTGGCACAGCACCTTGATTGATAGAAATCTCATTGACTACTTTGTTCCCTTCCTGCCTCTGGAATACAAACATGTGAAAATGTGTGTCAGGGTAGAGGTCGAATCCCGTGGCTATGCTGTGGATGAAGACATTTTAAGCAGAGTAGCAGATGAGATGACCTACTTCCCCCGAGAGGAGAGGATTTATTCAGATAAAGGATGCAAAACTGTGGATGCAAAGCTGGATTATTACTATGACTTATAAGGCTTTATTGCTACAACCTGCAAAGGAGCAAATTTAACTTAATCATGAAGTGGAGAACCCGGGACATTTCATTTGTAAGCACTTTTTAAAGGAAGGAACATTGTTTTAACTGGTATGTAAAGAAGCAGCAGCGCCTCTGCGTTTTTATTCTGTCACTGATCACAGCTCCCAGGCACGTCAGCATCGTGCCATCAAGGTAAGGAAGAGCTGCATTGTGAACTGAGGGCTCTGACGGTGCTGAAGACTTCTCCCACGTGCTGTGGATCAGCAGAACCCCAGTTGGAAGGAATAGTAGGACTGAGGGTATGGCCAAAGTGTAATTGCTTGGGTTCCTGTGGGTGGCCTCTTGGCAATGTAGAGAATCATGATTGAAGTTCCTGTTTGTGAAAGCCTTCAGTGGGCTTGTGAAGAAGCATTCCTCTAATGGCATTACAAGCAGGAGATGTGTATTTTCTCAGCTAGCTTGGCTCCAGCAAAGAGAAGAGCATATTGTGTAATTAGTATATTGGTACTGTACAGCATTGGAAAGAATATCTTTCTCAAAATAGCCATAAAAATGGGCTTTCTTTGAGTCAGAGTTAAGAATATAAAACTCCTTGGTGTCAACAGTGTTCATTAGGAGGACTTTAGTAGAGAGAGGAAATGAGTTAAGAATCGCTGTCTGTCTCCTCATTGTCACTGATTCCAATTTTGGGTTATTTCTTTAATGGATGAAGTTGCCTACCATGTGCTCTCCTAGCTGTGATCTTCCTAGGAGGAGAGCAGTGTGCTTTGTGCCTGTTGAGCTGGCTCCAGGGAAAGGGTGTATAATGGGAAATGTGTGCAGGTTGATTTTACACCCAGGAACTGGAAAAGAGATTTCTCCTCCCTGACACAGAGAATTCAGAAGGCAGCTTGCAGGGTTTTCCCTTTTTCCTGTTCTCACAATGCTGTATGCCTTTGAGGTTTGGGATGAAAATGGATCGAAATGCTTATGGAAAAGCTGTGAAATACATCACCTGAAGTTACTGCAGCCTGTCAGGCTTCTTTCTGAATGTGAGCACTGCAAAACCTTCTGCATTCCAGTTTCTTCTCCCAATAAATTCTTCCCATCAGAAATGTGTTTCTGAGCTGCCTTCTGCTGTTCTTTGCATTGCGTTCTGATGTTAATTTCTTACCCTGACCCCTCATTGAGAAAGAACATGCAGTGTGGCTGGCTGAAGCCAGGTGAGCGGAGCACCCACGTTTTCAGAAGCAGCATCATGAAGTTTTCCCCGTGAAGAAATTAAAAAAGAAGCAGCTGTGAAGATTTCAACATTGCAGTTCTGCTCTGAAGTTGGGTAACACGCCAATTAACTTATCAGTCCTAGAATTGGTCAGCAAACACATGCTCTGAACTCAGGTACTTATCTTCCCTTGGCTTTATGATCGCAGAAAATGACGAGTTAATGGAAAAAAAAGCAGACATGGAAACGATAAACTTTTACTACTGTCTGGTACCTTGTCATCAACAGAAGCAGCTCAGCCACGCAGAGCCGGAGCTCGTCCAGCCTTAAATGTGCTCTTAGCTCTGCTCCATGTGCTACAGCAGCATCAGTGGGAGCAGCTGTCAGACACTGTAGCAGTAGTTTATTGTATCATAGCCCTGGGTGGTTTAGGGTGAATGGGAGCTTCCTCCAGAGGATGCAGAAGTGATGTTCAGATCGGGGAGTCTGCTTCCAACACATCTTGTATCCAAAACCACAGAGCTGACTGGGAGCTGAACCCACTGCCATCAGATCCTTCTGATCCTGCAGTTATTCCTCCCTCTTAAAGCGTGTGGTTTCAAACACCTTTTGACCCTGTCTTGCTGTGAAAGGGTACTTTGGGCTGTTCTTTATTAATGTGCCACCTGAAATGGGAGCAGACAGCAGCAGGAGAAATGTCAAACTGGGGGAAAGGTCTGAGCCTGACACGGTGCCTTGACCCGGTGGGAGCAGCTGAGCTGTCCCCAAGACTGAATTCTGTTTGCTCTTACCAAAGTCCAGCACAAGCAGCTGCTACTTCAGTTAAACCTTCTACAGGGAAAGTTCCCAGATCTCATGCTGTGCTTGTAAAGCGAGACTTTATGGTTAAAATGCAGTGACCTACTAAGTGCTTCCTTAGGATCTTTCTCTTACTACCTATCTTTCTTAGATTAGATTTTTCCCTTGCTAGGAGGCAGCCTGGCCCTAGGGATGCATCTGCCTGACCCTGGGCTGCAGAGCTCTGTAGAGCAGAGCCTTTATGGCTTTTCTGGAGCTGGTTCTTAGACCCAAGCCTAATGAGCTGTGTTACTGAATTTCTTACTGTGTTCTTGGACAGCTCAACGTGCTTTAATATGAGCAAGCTATTTAGTAGGCTTACCCAACAATTACATGATTAAGAATAAAGGAAGCACAGCAGAAAGCTTTTCAGGGCAGCTGGTTGAAAGCTGCAGCACAACTTTTCTGTAGCTCAAAATGATTCAGGCAAGAGAGAGAAATGACTGAAGATTTATTCCAACTGCAGTACAGTGGTAACAGTTAGTGTTCAAGTAACAGAAAGCGGTGAGAACATTTACACTTACAAATAAGTCAGTTAATAAGCAAAACATTGCGTATGGAAAACTGCAGTCCAATGTCCCAAGGTTAATGGCTAGCTAGCATTTGGCTCTGGAGGTTGCATCAGCACCACCAGTTTGCCAACATTTGACAAACTCCACGTGGAGCTGTAAAAGGCAATTGACACTTCTAAAGTAGAGCTGAACATTAATGCTAAGGTCTCTGCTATCATTTCCATGGACACAGTAACAGTGAGAGCTGTAGGTTTGGCATCACGTCTGTGATGGAGCAGATGCTGTGGTTCAAAAATAGCCCACACCCTTAAAACAGTTCAAGAAAACTAATCAATGAAATGTTAGGCACTTCTGTCTTGCACCACTGTGTTTGATCCACTAGTGATGGGTGGGTGGTGGAATAGTTAAAGCTACAACAGCCTTCCAAAGCCCAGCCTCACCTGGTGGGGGAAGGCTCAGTCTTTCCCACCTTTCTCAGACATTGTTCAGTGATAAAAGCTATTATAAAAACACCCTCATCGCCCAGTGAGGTATGGGGTTAGTGGAGGTTGAAGCCCTTTCCCATACCACCTTCTCTGTGGTTCTCCAGCATTGCATTTTTGTTGCTTAAAGTTCAGTATAAAAATACACTATTAAAAATAACATCAGCCACGAAAGTGTCTCATAAGCAGGGCAAGGGGAGGAGAGCCCGCTCCTCAGCTGCAGGGGTTGCTGAAGACATCACAGCCTCCAGGCCCAGGAGCCCCACACTGTGACAGCCAGGCCCTTGAGAGCAGCTTCTGCCTAAGAAGCACAACTGGCCCACTGTGCTGTAAGTCAGCCCCTTCCCGTGTGTCCCTGTGCTGAGGAAGGCAGACGCCCTGGAGTCACTGTGCAAATTCATTTTGCCCCCATAGAAAAATATTAGAAGAAAAAAAAATCACAATTTCTTTTTCCCCAAGAAAGGGGAGCAATAATTACGTTCTCCCCTTTCTCCACCATTTAGTGACAGCTCCCCCTGAGCTCATCTCGACTTTCTGTATTACTATAGCAGGATACACGATATGATGCAAGTCAGACAAGAACTATAACACCACCACTCAGTCCTTGAGTAGCTGAAATCTCACGTACACGTGAGCCACACGTGTGCCACAACAGCATCAGTGTGTTGTGAAGATGGGAGCCTCCCAGCAGCCACCTTCTGACTGCAATGCATCGCAGTATGTGCCTGTCCTGACACTACCTCAGGTCTGATCACACTATAAATCCTTTCAATTCACTGTCTCCTAAGCTAGAGCCTCTCTGTACAACTGCCTGCAAGAGTTCCTCTGCTGCAGGTCTGTGGAAAGGACAGTGAAGGATTTAATAATCCTAGCACTTAAAGGAGTGAATCAGGAAAGCTATCCAGTACCAAAGGTGTCACGCTCGTAAGTCTTCTAAAAGGTTAAAAAAATGGGAGCAATATTTGGATACCAGCCAGTTTAGAGATGAACAGTGGGATTTTATGTTAAAAAACAAAAGCTTAAAAGCCCACACCACTCACTCTAGGATTTTCACCACATTCCCTACAATAGTAAAAAACAAAACAAAAACAAACAAACAAAAAGCTTAAGTGCAAATAGAAAGTTTCCAAAAGCTCTGAAAGTGCTTTGGAGAGGTGAAGGGTAATCAGTCCATGGCTTTTGCGATGTCTTCGTGGATGTCCAGCTTGGCCTGTACAGTCTTGCAGCCTTTATCGGAGTAGATTCTTGCTTCTTTTGGGAAGTATGTCATTTCATCAGCCACTGCCTGAACAACCTCCTCATCGACTTCGTGCCCACGGGCCATCATCTCAGCCCGCACACACATCTTCACGTGCTTGTGCTCCAGGGGCAGCAAGGGAACAAAGTAGTCAATGAGGTTCCTGTCGATGAGGCTGCTGTGCCACAGTCCACCTGCAGGATTGAAGGAAGGAAAAAGATACAGGAAGGACATTCTCTAAACTTGGGCCCGCGTTGGGTAGGCTCTGCAGACCAGAGTTGATACACAAAGAGGTTTATCCACCCGTGAGCAGCTGCTGTAATTCTGGGAGGGGATGACATTGAAGTGAAAGAACCAAAGGGCCTGGTGATGGGGCACTGAGGAAGGCAGAGGTCAGAAAAAAGCAGAGCAGAGTCAGGGTAGGTGAGGTGCAGATTGCTGAGACTAACCCTGTGCTGTGAAGTAAAGCAATTTCCCATTTTCTAGGGGGGGGACTTACTGTTCTTGTTATTGAAGACTCCTACAGACAGCATGGGCTCAAGGTCTTTCAGCTGAATATCTTCCCTGCGCTTTCCACTGGTCCAGAAGTCAAGCGCTGCTTTATTAATTAAGTCACCACCAGCATTACTATTCAAAAAAAGAAAAATTTACAGCAGTGAGCAGACACAATTAAGCCAGAATCTCTTTTCAGCTGGTCACGTGAACTGTTAACCTTGAAATCAAACAAGTTACTGAAACAGAAACCTGTAAGCCAAAATAACCACCCTCCCAGGCAGACCAGTGCCCAGCCAGCCTCTCACAGCTCCTTACCTTGGAAGCTGTTACCCCCACTTCTTTCTCTACCTCACTTTTTATTGCTGAGCATGACACTGTAGGGTGTGACACGTCCTCCATGCTAGTCCAGTTCAGCTCTCCTGGCTGTGCCCACTCCCACCCTTGCCTTTTGCCCACCACCCAGCGAGGGAAAAAAAAGAAATCCTTGAGGCTGTGCAAACAACAGCCGAACATTGGGGTGTTATCAGTGCTGCTTTAGCCACAAATGCAAAACACAGGCACCAAACAGGCTGCCCTGGAGAATTTTAACTCCATCCCAGCTATACCCAGTGCACCTATCCCAAAGAACTTCCCCAAAATCTGAGCTCTCGTGCGAGCTGTGCTCTGGTCTCGTGGGTTCTCATATCTCTTCTGCTGTACTCTGAATGAAGTCCCATACGAACACCATTAGCATCATAAATACAGATTAGTTTTTGAAGAGATGCGACTGACCTGAGGAAGATGAAGATGGCTTTCCTGTAGGACACCCCATCAACCTGCTCGTAGTAATCCAAGAAGGGCTTGATGGCATCAATGAGGCCCTGGTGCATTTTGTCCATCTCATCAAAAATGAAGACGGAGTGGGGACAGGCGCTGACGTTGCCCCGAATCCAGTTCTGCAATTGCTCCTGAAACAAGGTGAGAAATGCTACAAGATGAGGGTGTGCCATGAGGGGGTCATAGGGAGTCCAGGCACCCCTCCCCAGCTGCCCCCATCCCACCTCATTGGTTGTGTCCTTTTTCCCAAAGAGAAGGCCATAAACACTGCAATCAATCCCTTGGCTGTAACACTGAATTGAAAGGTGAATTCTTTCCCTTCTCACAAATCAAGCTTCCTCATTCTTTCTCCTTAGTGCACGGATAAGATGATGAGCTCTGGCTACAACAGTTTGTCTATTTGCTTTAAGTCAGTGTTTCCTCTTTCTTACAGAACCTCCACCTACAACTGCATCCATTCGAACACTGGAATGTGAAGAAACCCCCAGGTTGGAGAAATGCCACACGAAAACCCCCCCATCTACACTTTCATGGCACAGTGCAGTGAGGCTGAGCAGCAGTCAGCACCCCATGGCCACTTGTTTCTCAAGGATGCACAGAGAGTATGGAGAGTTACTGAATCACTGAGGCTGGGAAGGAGCTCAGAGCTCTTGTCCAGAGGAGGACCACTAAGATGGTCAGAGGGCTGGAGCAGCTCTCCTGTCAGGGTTGAGGGAACTGGGATTGTTTAGGTTGGAGAAGAGAAGGATCTGGGGAGAACTCATTGTGGCCTTCCAGTACTTGAAGGGAGAATATAAACAGCAGGAAGAATGGCTGTTTACGAGGGTGGATAGCGATAGGACAAGGGGGAATGGTTTTAAACTGAGACAGGGGAGGTTTAGGTCAGATATCAGGAGGAAGTTTTTCCCCCAGAGGGTGGTGAGGCACTGGAACAGGCTGCCCAAGGAGGCTGTGGATGCCCCATCCCTGCTGCAGGCATTCAAGGCCAGGCTGGATGTGGCTCTGGGCAGCCCGGTCTGCTGGTTGGCGACCTGCTCACAGCAGGGAGTTGGAACCGGAGGATCACTGAGGTCCTTTATCAACCCAGACCTTCAGCACCCGCACTATCGCCACCGCCGCAGCCACAACACGGCGCGGCAGGGCGGCCGAGCCTCCGCAGCGCGAACCCAACGGCGCGGCGCTGCCACCCAAAACCCGCCCCGCGCTCACCTGGTACAGCGGCACGCGCTGCGGGTGCGGGAAATGCAGCGTGGCCAGGAAGAGGTGCACGAATTTACTGCGCAGCCCCGCGGGGTGCACGTGCCGGGCCAGCAGCTGGCTCAAGAAGTTCTTCCCGGTGCCGGCCCAGCCGTGCAGCGACAGCGTCAGCGGCTTCTTGGGGCTGGGGTTGTTGCTGAAGCCCGTCACCGCTCGCAGCACCACCTCCTTAGCCAGGTGCTGCCCGAACAGCCTGCCGTCCAGCTGCTCCCGCAGCGCTGCGGGAAAACACCGTCAGCACCGACCCCGCCGTCAGCACCGACCCCACCGTCAGCACCGACCCCGCCGTCAGCACCGACCCCGCCGTCAGCACCGACCCCACCGTCAGCACCGACCCCGCCGTCAGCACCGACCCCACCGTCAGCACCGACCCCGCCGTCAGCACCGACCCCTCCGCGCCCCGAAACCCACGACCCTCCCCGGTACCGGTGGCGTTGAGGCGGTGCCCGGAGCCGGGACAGCACTCCACGTAGCTGCAGTAGAAGCTGGGATGGGACAGGTAACCGGTGAGCGCCGAGGCCACGCCGATGGCCAACCCCACGCTGAGCGGCTCCAGCGCCGCCAGCCCCGGCAGCAGCAGCCACAGCAGCACGGCCACCCGCATGGCGCCTCCGCACGGCCCCGCTTCCGGCCCGCCGCCAACGGGAGGGAAGCGCCGCGCCCCCCGGGTAACCGCCGCCGCCATCTTTGGGAAGGGCGAGGGGCGGTGCGTCCTCACCGCCTCGGGGCGAGCTGCGCCTCGGTGCCGCTGGCGCCATTGTGTGTCTCCTCAGTGCTCCGCCCCCCCGGTACCCAGTGTTCCCTCAGTGCCAGCAGTGGGGTGCAGTGCATCTTCAGTGCCACCCCTGGCACCCATGCCCCCTCAGTGCCACCCCAACTGCAGGTGTCTGTGTGCTCAGTGCTGCTTCTGCTGTCCGTCGTGTCCCTTCACTGCCACCCCCGGCTCCCAGTGTCCCTTCGGTGCCACCTCTGTCCCCTTGGTGTCTGTCCTCTCAGTGCCACATCTGGCTCCCACTGCCTGTCCCCCACGCTGTCCCTCCATGTTTTCCCGCTGTCACCTAAAGGCCGTTTCCCTTCCCACGCCGCTGCCTTCAGCCTCCTCTCTCTCTTCCTTCATTAGAGCCCAAGGGACAGGGCAGCGCGTCAGGCCTGGGGATATGACAGGCAATGGAGACATAGAAAGTGATGGGGATATAGTTGGTGACAGGGACATGGCAGGTGATGGGGACATGGCAGGTGACAGCACAAGGCACAGAAGTGCTGCCCCAAAGGGGTGTGCAGGAAGCTGGCCCTGCAGCCAACACCCAGACAGCGCTCTCAGCCATATGGTCTGCTTTACTGGGAGGCTCTGTGTGGAGCCAGCGGTTGGACCCAGTGATCCTTATGGGTCCTTTCCACCAACTTGGGATATTCTGTGATTTATTAAAAGGCTTCACGAAAGGCCCCTCTGGAACAGGATAAATCCTAGCCCCGTCAAGGAAGGAGATGTAGACAGATGGGTATTGATACGAGTCCTTCTGCCTGGTTGGGTCTTGCAACAGGAGCACGAGGTACAGCTGTGTGGTGCCTAGGTGCTCAGAGCCACTCTGGAGGCCACAGTCTTGCAGCCTTTTCTGGAGTAGAGCCTTTCCTCGCTGGGGTAGTCCGCCATTGCCGAGGCAATCTCGGTGATGAGGTCCTCCTCCTCAGGATGCCCTTGAGCACGCAGCTCCTCCCGGACACACTGCTTCACGTGTTTGTATTCCAGTGGGAGGAAAGGGATGAAATAGTCAATCAGGTTCTTCTGGATCAGTTGGCTTTGAAAGAAACCGCCTGGAAGAGAGAGCACGGAGGGCTTTGCCATCAGCATGCTCAGGAGGCAGCTCTGCTTCATGCTTTGTGGAGCAGCCTGCAGAGAACTGACACACACACACAGGAGGTGCTGTACTCACTGTTTGGGTTCCTGAAAATGTCCTCAGAGAGCAGATCTTGGAGCTCCTCCACAGGAATGTCTTCTCTCCTCTTCAGCCTTCTCCAGTAATCAAGAGCAATCTCTGTTATCTTATCTCCACCTGCATTGCTGTTAGGAAGGAGATGCACAGGCTCATTAGATTGTATCTTTGCTGCCTTTAGTGCTTGTGTCCTGGCAGTGATTTGAATGACTATGTGATTCTGCACTGGAGTGGAGGTGATGATCCTTTGTGTGGGGATTGCCCAGAAGTGGGAAGTGACAAAGACCACAGCAAGGGAGGAACCCTGAGCTGCTCAGCTGCGCTGATTCAGCCACAGACCTGTCAGCAAGTGGCACTCCCTTTGTCCCTGCTGTGTCTGTGGGGCTGTAACTCCTTCTTGGCCCTTCACTTTCCTTACTTTAGGAAGATGAAGATCGCCTTGCCGTAATAAACTCCATCAATCTCATCGCGGTAGCTGAGGAACGGCAGGATTGAGTCTATCAGGCCATGCGGCATTTGATCCATCTCAGAGAAGATAAAAAGGGACCTTGGGCACGCGCTGACATTGCCCCGAATCCAATTCTGCAGCTGCTTCTGTGAGAAGAAACAAAACAATCTGGTGTTTGCCAACTCCCAACTGCAGATAAATTGAAAGAAATGAGCTAAAGCTGCAGGTACCTTATACAGATGGACATGCGAACCATGTGAGAAATGCAGCACCGTGCTGAAGTGGTGCACAAACCTCCTTCTCCACGCACTGAGTCGGTAGAGGTTCTCTGCAATGATACTGCTGACAAACGATTTACCTGTGCCAGTCCAGCCATGGAAGGACATCACCAGGGGCTTCTTGGGCTGCTTGGAGTGAAGGTTCGTACTCAGAGCTCTCAGAACTATTTGGACAGCCAGATGCTGGCCAAAGACTTTTCGCTCCAAATCCATCTTCACAACTGGAAGAATAAGGGCAGAGTCAGAAGATGACATTTGTTCCTCCCTTTTCTCTGGCTGCAGCTGGATAGCCATCAGAGGGAGCAAACACACTGCCTGAGATCATGAACCAGCAGAGAACCAAACTCAGGAGAGGATTCATGAAACAAATCTCAATGGCATTTATAGGAAACAAGCTGCTTGCAAGAGAGTTTGCCATGAATTTTCATGGCACCATACCACTGCCTTCTGTAAGGCTCTGGGATGGGATCTTCTGTATATAAGCAGAGATACTATGCATGTGCTCAATTCTCGTTAGCTGTTTTTGAGTCCTCTAGAACACTTTCCTTTTATAGAAACCCATATAATGTCCTTTTAAACAAGAATCCCAACCGGTGTTTCAATGGCTGAAGTGTCAGGAAACAGCCTGTTTGTCACCATCAAATGCAGAGCTGGTATGAAGCGATGTATTGCAGCATCAGGAGGCAAAGGGACCTCCAGTACTTGAGGGTTTCCCCTGAAATTTGCATACCAGCTCTGAAAGGAAACATTTGCAGTCCTATGACACAGGAGTGGGGGATTTCCAAGTGACAGGCACTGGAATGTGTGGTTAGAAAGTAGCTCAAGGTTTTTTCAGCCCTGCAGTTTCAGGATGAAATAAATGCCAGACTGCTTATCTGGGGGAAATGAAAGTGTCTTGAACCCTAGAGCTAGCACTAATCACTGCTTGTTCAGCACAGATTATAGGCAATGAGTGGCTGGGGTTTGGGATAAGCTGTGTTAGAAGCCTTTGCCTTCTGGAGCTTCTCTTTCCACGAGCACTCAAAGAATGCACTGGGAATCCCAACCCCACCACAGGAAGGGCCATCGCTGCCCTTCCTACTGCCTTACCTGAGAAGTTCAGTGTGTCCTTCGCATTGCAGCACTCCAGGAGGCTGCACCTGAGCCAGGAGTGAGGGGAGAAGAGCTGCCAGCCGATGGCTGCGCCCCCCACAATGAGGTAAGCACTGAGCGGATCCATGGCGGACGTCAGTGCAGGCGCAAGGATGGAGAGCACAGCAGCATGGAGAAGCTTCATGGTGAGAAGTGAAAAGAAAGGAAAGCAAAACTGAAACTGCAGAAAAGAAAAACAAAAAAACAACAAAAAAAAAGCCACGCAAACTTCCTGGAGCATGAAGCTGTTTGTGCAAATAGAAACCACTTTTTCCGTGTGATGGATGTGTACAGTTATCACACTGTTCCTTGTGAAATGAAAGTGTCAGAGCAGGGTACTGCCTGGGATGAGGGGTATAGCATGGGGAGAGCTCAAGCAGAACGTTCCTAGCTCTGAGGGCTTGGAACCTCATGGCAGCTGGAGCTGCTGCTTCGTTCGCCGGGAACATAGCAGTGCTTGTTTCAGGCTGAGCTGTACATCACCCAAAGGTTTCTGCAGCTCTGCAGCTCACAGATGGGATGGGACACACCAGAAAGGTGCCTTTTCAGACCAGATTCTCAGAGCAGGTGTTTTGTCCTACCAGCTTTGTGATCCCTGCCCTTAAAACAAGGATTGCCTCGCACTCAGAGCCAAGGACATCAAGCGCATGGGAAGCCATAGGGCTCCAGATTTGGAGTCCACTCTGCCCAAGTCCCATGCTGGGCACTGCTCCTGCTCGGGGCTCCTTGTTTTGGGGTGCTGGCGCGGATGGATCAGTTGCACAGTGAGTACGCAGAGCCCCCAGAGCCCCAGCAAGCTGCTAGAAGTGATGGGAAGAAGTTTTCTAGTCTGTGTTTCCTTGACGATCAGTCCTCTGCATCGGCCCGTGGTGGACGCTAGATGGGGTGTCAGACAAAGAGATTCGTCCAGGATTTACACGGTGAAACTTTCGCAGAAGTTGGAAGTGATGCCTGAGAAAATCAGGAGGGGCGCTCACGTCTGCTCACACAGAGCTCGTGTTACGAAATGCGATTTCTCAGGGCAGCAAGCGGTGCTCGCAGCTCTGGCTCCGCAGAGGGCGAGAGCCTCACAGGTAATTTCAGTCTGAGAGCAATGTTATCTCAACAAGGGAGAGCTTGAATAAAGAGATGAGGCTGATGGTCGCTCACCTCGTGGATCTCAGAAGATGAAGGAACAGGATGTGGTCCTGAGAGTACAGAAATGGAAGGGCAGCTCTTAATCTCTCCAGGGTAAAGTGCAGCACCAAGCTGTGTCTTGGAAAGGATGAGTGGCTTCACACAGTCCACTCTTTCTCCTTGTATCTGGGAGCGTGGAGCCTCTGCTGACTGTGGAGACAACGAGGTGTCTGTACTAAATTCTTTGCTGTGATTTTGTGTCCTTCCACAACACGCCACCAACCAGCACGTCTCCCTAAATGCGTGAAATGCAAAGTAATGTGCCAGAAACAGCAGAGAGGAGGAGGAGAATGACCTCATTTATGCGTAAAGAAGGAGCAGCATGGGACACATCTATAGATCTTTTCCTTCCCATATGGGAGGGAGGTGGCATATATTTCCTATACAACAATAGGATGTATGCTGCCTAACAGGTACCAGATGGGTGTTTAAATAACCTTCAGCTGCAACATGTCATGCTGTTATCTCATTATCCCTTACAAGTTAAATGGGTTCAAGCTGGGCCTGGACATGGCTGAGATGTCTAATAGCGGTGGTGAGGCTGACACTGATGGCAATTTCCTTGAACAGCTGTCTGGAAGCTCCAAGTGGAGCACAGACCTGCAACGTGCAGCCTGCAGAGCCTGAGCACGGTGCTCTGCCTTTCCCACCTCCCCATGGAGCCTCAGCACAGCACTGCTCATCATCATCACACATCAGCATGTGTCCCCATCAGCACAGAGACCAGTGGGCATGGGGTGGCAGTTGCAAAGGAGAAATAAGGTGTGCAGAGGTGGGCTGCTTAAGGCAAAGGGTACGAAGAGAAGAAAATCCCAGCCAAGAGTTCTGCCTGCCCTTTCTCTGCAGTCTGTATGTTGAAATTTTCTGTCACCCACCCATGGTCTGATTTGTAGGTTGTTGGTTTAAAGTCAGTGCTCCTGGCAGTTAGAGCTTGAGAGCTTGCAGCAGTATGGCACAGAGCGTGGAGGATTGGTGCAGCACAGGGCAGCATGCCTGACTGGGGGCTGGAGAGCCAGGGAAGGATGCATGTCTCCAGCAGGGTGATGGGAATGGGAGCTGCAGCCCTGACTTTTCTTCATGCAGTGGAAGAAATTTGCAGGTAAGAGTTTTAGGGTCAGTGAAGCAACACTTTCCTGAGAAAGCCTGTGGCTTTGGGGGTATGGGTTTCTCCATATTTCCAAGTACTTCAGCAAATAGGTTTGGGACACAACTGCTGTTGTCTGCTGCTGACATGAGGTGCTGGGCTGGAAAGAGGATCTTGTGAAGATTTCTTGCCAGAGAAGTGGAAAACTCTCAGTGTTCATTTTTATTTCTACCCAAGCATATCTCCTTGCACAACACTTGTCTCACTGCCTTCCGACCCTGACTGGACACTCTTAGTGCTCAGAGTCTTTCCAACAGGAGTGTTTTTATTTTTTCCCTCCCGTTTGCGTGGTTTGAGTTTGTTTTCTTTCCCTGCTTCAATTTCAGCATCACGTTCCAAGTTATCCTTGTCCTAAACACCAAGACTAGGCAGCAACAGGAAAAGGCTGTCGTTCTGACGTACTTTGGGATCTGTTCAGAGCCTGGCTAAGCTCTGAGGACGGCATTAATGCTGTGGGAAGGCTCTGACTCATGGAACATGGTCATTTGTTGACCTTTCTATAATGTGATGGTAGCAGTAACACCAAACACCAAAATCTACGTGAATGTTGAGCAAACATTGTCTAATCCTGGCAACACCCAAGGAGTCAAAAGACCGTCATCCTCCTCTTGCAGCTAGGGAAAACGAGCCTTAAAGATGATGAATGTTCTTAACATGACATTTTATGGCAAAGGGATTGGCAGCTCTGCTCTCTCTTTGGAATCTTTGCTGGAGAGCCTTGAGCAGATTAAAAAACCCTTGTCTGGGATACAGCAGCCCAGAGCTCCTGGTGCTGGTGTGCGCAGCTGTGCTGTGTGAGGAGGTGCAGTCTGCCAGGGAAAGGTAGGGATGGACGTGGGGTAAGGGTGGAGGGAAACATGGTGCATGTGGCCAGGCACATCTGTCCGTGTGAAATAGCTCCTTTGATCACAGCTGAATCCCTGTGAAATTCCAATGGACTCGCAGAGCTTTTGTTCTGAATGCTCCCTCTAGGAAACACAGCTGAGGCCCTACAGGATTTCCCATCTGGATGCCTCAAAGCCTTTTGCTCTGTCTGCAACATAGGCTCAGGGAAGAGACTCACCGTAATGTGCAGAGGAAGACAAATGGGGTTTTAAAGCTGAACCGGGTGGTTTTCAGCAGGTGGGGCCAACCAGGTGGTGTTACCTGGTAGGGATGGGAGTGAAAGGAGCGGGGGGGGGGTGCTTAACACCGTGCTGGGTCTGCAGCGCTGGTGTGGGTGAGTGAAGCTGCTGTCCCATGCTTCTCCCCTCCTGTGGGCACTTCCTTGAAAGGTAACGCTGTGTAGATATGTGCAAGGTGGCAAGCTGGTAGGGCACCTCCTGCCCTTTATAGGGCAAGAGCTGCTGCTGGCGTGTGTGTTTGATCTTTCAGAGGTATTAGCTCCATCCATCCAGCGCTAAGGAAGGAGATGGATGGGGAGCAGCTCTCTCAGAACAAACACAGGGAGGTTCTTAAGTGCCTGCAACTACAGTGGCTCTGTTTCTTCTCAGATCATAATGTACTTTTGAGGGGGAAGGGGGGGAGGGGGAAATCAGCTCACTGGCTTTGGGGAAACTGAGGCACACTCCAAACTCTTCTAGTTTTGGGGCCAGGAATGAAGAGGTTGAGATACAGCTGACCTGAGCTGTCTCTGCTCCCACCTAATTGCCTCTGGGCTCTGGTTTCAGGACTGGTGTCATGCAAGATCACGGTGAATAATGGATGGATTGGAAGTGATAGAGCCAGCGGATGGCTATCGGGTTGCACTTGCAGTTGAGATTGTTTTGTCTTGTAAACTAAACACTGCTCGTGCAGACATCTGTGGTTTAGTGATTAGATCTGGAATCCGGGCAAGGTGGTGTCACCCTGCATGGAGCAGCCCAGGGTGGATGTCGTTAGTTGTGCTGCAGCCTCCTCTTCAGTGGGATGGGGATGCCACGAGACCTGGATTTCACCCATCTTAGGTTTGTTGGTTTTTTATTTTCTCCTTTTTTTTTTTCTTTTAACTAGAATCTGGCTTTCACTGGGTTCCAATCTGGGGCTGGGATCTGCAGACTGGTTTTGCTCTGCATCCAGGCTTGGAAGCAGCTGAAGCGGAGCAGCTCTCATGTGAGCCAGCCTGTGTGGCTGTACAGAGCAAGAAATAACAGGGAAACTCTACCCCTGTGTTTACTTCTCTCTTAAAACTTGATTTCTGTTGCAGATAATAATAACTTAGACACAAAGCCTGTGTGAAGGGGACAAAAACATTCTGCTCCAGGGAGGGTTGCTACAGGAATAGGATTACAGGCCATGAGACAAACTGTTCCCCAGCCATGGGCCCTCTGATGTGGCCAGTGCCTTGTACCTCATCCAACATACATACACCAGTGGGGCTATTAGCCAGACATCCCCATCCAGACCTTTGGGACCTTTAGCTGAAAGAAGGTATTAAAGTGCTCCGTAGGTCTGGAATTGGACTAGAATCAGAAGCTGTGCTTGGCTTGCAGCTCACAGAACAAAACACCCTGCTTTTTCACCCATCTCCTGTGGAAGAGACTTAAACACAGCTCACTAAAAGAAGTCCTGCAAAGCAGCTATTGCAAACAAGGGCTCCAACACCAGCAAATTCCTGAGGTGATGAGTTATTGTGCAGCTGCTCCACTTATGCAAGAAAACTGATTTGTAGGGCCTGATGTTATCCCATTGGTGTGGCCTTTGGGAGCTCTGGGAATGGCTGTGTCCCTGCAGCCTGCTGTGCTGGGCACTCCTGCACGTGCATGCAAATGCCATCCCATGCAAACTGTGCAAAACGATCTCACTCAGCTGCTTTCCTCTGCTCTTCCTTCTGCTGATAGGAAAAAGTCTTGTCCAGGAGCATGGACTGGAGTGTCTGCAAGCAGAATCCCAAACAGCTGTGTCGTGGCTCTCTGATTTTCGTTATCAGTATTCCACAACATAATATCACGTAGTGTGCTGGGAGTTAAAGAGTTATTGCTCCAGTTTGGTGGATTGTTGATATTTCCAGGTACGTGGTTCTCAGGAGAGATGAACTACAAATCCCAGAAGACCTCACTGTTCTGTTTCCATTTTTTGTTTGGAAGGGAAGATAAAAAGAGGACGAGACATTCCCTTATTTTACTGCTCCTCTCTGCTGTGTGTGCGCTCTCTCATCTTCAGCATTAGAGTAAGGCCTTCAGTTTTGGGTGCTCTCTCTCTCATTTATTTGATTTACTAGTTTCAATTCCAATTATATTGTATTATATTGTGCTATCTTGCACTCCACTGTCATATTTAGTAAATTTTCTCCCTTAGCTCGATGCCACTGTTTTGTTTGTAGGCACATCTCTCTGCCTATTCCCCTTTTTTCCCTTCCTCATCTCCTGGGGCATGAATGCATGGGTCCCCTATCAGTCACAGAACTGGGCTGAACTGCCCCAAAACAAATGACAAGCTGTCACTCAGTCTCCTGGATGGTTCTGCTGTTTGAGCAGGGCCAGCTGCACAGTGCTAACCCCTCTGCTCCTGCAGAATCCATGTGAAGTGCTCAGTGAGCACCTGTTAGGTTGTGCTCCATGTCCAATGCTGAACCACTGCGGGTCACTCCCATATATCAGACATGGAGACATCTATCAGTGTTGACCATAGAGAGTATGGAAAGTGTAGGTTCTCTTTCCAGGAGGTATGTTGTCTTACAGAGGGAGGAAAATGGAGTTCTGTGAGTAGAAGGTTGCATCCAGGGCTTCGGTATCCAGCTATTGTTCAGATGTATTTGAGAGCTGGGAATCCTCTGGCTAGCGGTGAGCTGGAACAAATCAAGGACAGGAGGATGGACACGCTCCACAAAGAGCAGGGTTTGCTCTGTGCTAACAGCATGCCAAGAGGGAGACCATGCTGGGGTGCAGAAAGACCCGAAGGAACAGAGCGAAGCAGATTGGTCAGATGGCTGTGGGGTGACGTCCCAGGCCTGTCTTCTGCAAGAACACAGTTGGAATTGCTTCGTTTTAGGAGCAGCCTCTCCAGAGCAATAAGCAGCTTGGTATGGAGTCATCCTAGAGCCCAAAGAGAGGATCTGTGGCATTTAAAAGAAAAATGAGCCAAAGGAGTGCTGGAGTGTGGAGAGCAGTGAATTGGGAGTCATGTGCTGGTCATCTGCTTGCCTCAGCGTTGGAGGGAAATAAGAAGTATGGTTGGGATAATCAGAAGCATGGAGGAATCTCCTTTGAAGAGAGATGAAAGTGAATGGGGTGTGATAAAGCTGAGTAAGAGGTAATTTCACAGACATATATCAAAGGAGGAGTATGCTAGACAAAGCTGAGCAATAATCGCCATTCTTCCTAACCCCCAGCGTGTCTCCCCATGACATGAACAAGAGGGGAGGCAGATCCTATGAAAAGATTATCGTCATCATCTTCACTTAAACTGTGTTTTATTGTGGGAATCATCGTCCCAGGAAGTAATTTAGTTTCAACAGTTTGGAAAGTGAATCGACGCGTATAATTATTGAGCGCTACCGTCAGCTATGACAGCAACTCGGGAAAGAGAATTAAATCTAGTGATTCAGAGCTTAAATGAATCCTCAGGTTCTGAAAGGTCAATGAATCAGGGTGTGTATGAGGCCAGTTTGCTGCTCCCTGCTCCCTACAGGGGCTGTTGGGCCTTGGAATGGTGGTGGACACCAGGGCTGGTATGGCTGGGCACCTCCGTGCTCTTGTTGGAGAGCAGCAGTCCTCTCCCAGCACAAACCAGCACACTCCTGTCCCTTTCATTGCCTTACTCTCCTCGTGGGACAGCTCTGGCCTCCATCCCACAGCTCCCATCTCTTCTCGCTTCCCATGACTTCTTCCCAACCGGTTCCCATCTAATGGGTGAGCGCTTCTTGTTCGTTTTTAGCCATGTTGATGGCACCATCAGTAGAAATGTCTGTGCTAGAAAGATGCCTTCTGCTGTTTTGTAAATATTTGTATGGAGAGCATACCTCCTCGTGGAAGGCTGCGTAAAGCAGTCGTGGTTCCATAAACACAGCTTGGGGCAGACCTCTGAGCACACGTCATGGCCATGGGGGCAGAGCCTGCAGGTCAGGAGAGCCATCAAAGCACGGGACCTGGGTTGCTGGTGCTGCTGGTGGTTTGCATGGAGAGAGAAGCCAGGACAGTAAGTCCAAGTGCTGGACTCCATGCTCAAGTTGTTGCTTGCAAGGGTTTCTCTGCTTCACTGCGCCATTCACACCACATTCTGCTCTTGTTAAAGATGGAATATTAGTCTGGATTGTTGTGTGGTCCTACATCCCTTTCTCTTTCCTCACTGTGGTTTTTGATTGCTTCGTAAATCCCACATGCTGTGCTGCACAGGGCATGCGATCCTCGCTGCAATGTCCAGAAAGCAGCCTGTGAGCTACATTCCTTTCTCCTTATCTCCTGCTCCAGCACTTAAGATGTGACTCCTGGGTCTTGAGCTGTGAGTGCACAAGAAGAGCTCCCTGGCAGCGAGGGCTGTAAACAACACAGCTAAAGGACTCCCTGCTTTCCAGGCTGACTGCAGCGAGGATGCTCTTTGCATCACACACGAGAGGTATTTACTAATAAACGTCAGCATTCAGGACCTGGACCACCTTTCTCCTGGTTGCTGAGATGCAAACATGATGCTGCCAACATGAGACTGAATGACACATCGTGCCACCAGCCCAGGAAAAGAAAGGGAAAGTTTCAAAATCTGGAATATTGCACACAGGCTGACTTCATCCAAACTGTGGAAAAAACCTCAAACCACCAAGAAGCTCTTACTGGTCTGAGTCAGGCACCCTGGGTTCTTAGCAAGCAAGCTGAAAGACTGATGGAGGTAAAAGTTGAGGAGCTGGGAGCTCAAATGTCTTTGCTCAGGGTTGCTGCAAAAGGGCTGCCCAATGCCTTGCTCTGAGAAGTGAGATCAGCATCGGTGATAAAGAGATTTAGAAAACATGACCTATGGGGAGAGGTGGGAGGGATTAGTGCTGTTTAGTCTAGGAGTGATGGAGGGGACAAAGAACTCAAGGCTTTGAAAATGAGGTCTGCGTTTTGGAGAGCGTCATGGGGAGCCAAAGTGTGCCCCAGTTCCCCTTCCTTTGTCATGCAGTGTGTGGAGGCAGGGCTGTGCAGAACCCTTCACCTTTGATCTTGCTCAAGAGAATCCCCCCATGGCAACTGTAGTTACTTCATATGTTTGCAAATGCTTGCTTCGAGTCTAGGAAATGCTTCCCAATTTTGGAATGTTTGGCAGTAGGACTTATTTCTCTTCCTCCCCCCCCCCCACCCCCCCCAGCCTGGCTGGGAAAGCCCCTCTTTTTGGTCAGTGACATAAGTGGTGTTTGCCTGTTGTTTATTGGCATCTGATTCAGGGGAAGAAACACGATGCAAGTTGCTGCAGTGGGATGAAGTGAGAGATGCTGGCTTCCCACACACCTAGCCCTGTCCCCAGCTCCCACCACGGCCCCGTGGCAGATGCAGGTGCAGATCTGCCTGAAGCCTGTTTGGACTGCTGGGTGGAATGGAGTGGAAAAGAGCATCCCTCCCAGCTGGGCTGTATCTCTGCAGCCTCGCCAAGGAATTCTTCCCTAATTCTTCCCTCTAAGAGACAGCTCAGGCGTGAATCCATGTGAGGCTCAGAACAAGAAAATCTGATCTGCCTCCCACATGCTCACAGCCTCTTGGCTGCTTTTCCAGCAGCCCTTCCTTGCTGTCCCACCAGCAAGGGACAGTGACAGCCCCACAGTTGTGGTGGCTAGGAGCAGGGCAGCAGATGGATGGAGCTGGGGCTGCCCAAGGAACAGCAGCATCCTCTGCTCCTGCTGTGTCCCAGACCAGGGGATGCTGCATCCCTTCCCCAGGCCTCTCTGCCGCTGCCAGCATCTGGTCTTTGGGAGAGTCCCGTTGAGAGGCCTCAGACACGAGGAATGTGCGTAGCTTCTGCCAGTACAGCTGCAGGGAAGATGCTTTGCAGTGCACCACAGACAAAATCTCCTGGAGTTTGAAGAATTTGGAGCTTGCCTGTTTGTTTTAGGCTTTGAGGCGCTTTGCCATATCTCCTCCCATGCTTCATGCTGCAGTGAAGACCCCAGGAGCTGGGGAACAGGGAGCTGCATGTGAAGCAAGGGGATTTCACCCTCATGTGGAGCACGGGGTGCATCATGAGTAGGGCTAATCACCTCTTCCCTGATGTGACCTTTCATGCGGGCTGAGGTAGAAGGGCAGGTGGAGCACCTTTCTCTTTAATTAAGGAATATCTAAGCTGACTCATGCCTTTACTTGAAGCTGTGGTTGCATTGGAGCAGGAGCAATCTCCCGTGGGCTGCCGGATTTCCCTTGCACAGCAAGGGGCAAGTGATGGCTGGGGCAGGGCATGCCTGCAAGCTGTGTGATGGGAGACGTGGGAGACAGTGGGGAAGGAGGGCACTGAATGGGCAGGAGTATAGCTGGGGGCCTTCTGCAGTCATGGGCTGAGCTGCAGCCTAAGGGAAAAAAAAATCCTCCTCTACTAGGCAGCAAAATGGGGAATTGTCCATTTGGGCAATGAGAAATGCCCTCTGCAGTCACAGCCGTGCCACCGTGCCACACACATCTGTGCCCCAGGCCCACAGGGAAGGATTTCTGACACAAGCAGCCCTCTCACTTTTAGGTGCCACCAGGAAATAACCCAGCACAGCAGTGCTGGAAAAACACAGTTATAATGCTGTGGTGTAACTCAGCTGCTCAAATAAACAGTTCCCTGTGTGGGAAATGAGAGCAGCTTTTATCCCTTCTAAAGAACCTAAAGAAGGGTTGTTATTCGAGGCTTCTATTTTTAAGCACTTCTCTCAGGCACTTCCCATGAATTTTTCTTTCCTTCTTCCTGCTCCTCGTTCCTCCTCCAACGAAACCCTCCACCTTCCCACAGCTCCTGGGATCATTCTGACCTGATGGTGCATCTTCAACCCTTTCAGAGCCCAACCCTGACTCCTGTTAACCGTTCACCCGCAGAACGCAGTGCTTTCCACCAGCAGCACTGGCACAGGGCAGGTCCTTGGGCTGCGACCTCATGTGCTCGAGGCTTTGTGGCACAGCTGCGTTATGTTGCCCTCAGGACCTGCTCTTGTTCAGGCAACAGCTCCATCCTAGCAGGATGTGCTCCGTGTAAGAGGATCAGCAGCCGCCTTCTGCCCCAGTTAATGGGGCAGCTGAACACGGTCCTGGCAGCTGCACTGCCGCAGGCCAGAAGGTGCCGCCCTGCCACGGACACGTCCAACAGCACGAGGCCCCTCAACGTGAGGCACCCCAGCAGCACCACGTCTGCCCTCTGTGCTGCTCTGCCCCCTCATTCCTATCCAGAGGGGTGCTGTGCCCGCCCCTCTGCAGGGCTGTACACCCAGCACATCCGATGCACGTGGGGCTGCTCCTAGGCTCACATCTGGACAACCCATAGTTTTCCATCTCCCCGTTTGCTGCTGGAGCAAACAGGAGAAGTCCTGGCTTGTCAGCAGCTGGTACTGAGCTTGTGCATAATTCCTGCTGCTCAGCAAGGTGTGCTGATCCCTGGGGAGGTGCAGAGGCAGATACAGAGAGAAGGCTGCTGGTGTCTGCTCTGTCCAGGGGGTGCCACCGCTGTCGCATTGCTGGGACAGCTGTCCATGTGCAGCAGGACCCGAGCATGATCCTGGGCTGTAGCATTCCTGCTCATTGCTCTGGTTTCTCTTGGAGCAAAGCGTGCTCATTTGGCAGTTAAAAAGCACTGCAGAACAAAGTCAGTCCTACAGGTAGCAGTGCTTCGATGGATTCTTTTGCAAGGAGCAAACCATCCTACTCTGCTCATGGGCTCATTTTGTGGCTGGAAACAACTATTTTAGTCCAAGCCAGAAAGAACTACTCACATACCCAGAACATTCATTTTCCAGTCGATGTCTGAAAGTATCAATTTGCTTGAAATAGATCTTTTTGTGTGCGTAAAGGAACTGAGTCCCCAGTCCAGCCCTTGTAAGCTCAGAGAGCTCTCTGCCAGCGCTGGGGCCGCGCAAGGGAAGGAGGAGTTAAAGGTTTGCAGTGCAGGAGCAGCCAAGCTCCGACCCTCCTTGCAGGCGTAGATTCTCTCACTCTTCCCTTCTGATGGCTGGGAAATCCAGCTCCAAACTCAGATGCCCCTTTTTAGGCTAGAATCAGCCTGCATCCAGCTCCCCTGATTCGCGTTTTGGGAGAAAAGCAAGCGGAGCTGCCCCAGGGACGGGTTGGTCTGTATTTCCCTCTGCAGGTTGGGGGCTTTGGGGTTCTCCTTTTGGGTTTTGGGATCCTCTGTGGCTTTGGGACCCTCCCAGGGACAATCCAGTCTGGTGGGCAATGTGGGTAGCTGGAAAGAGGGCCAGATCTGTCCCTGTCCCCTTGGCAGGTGGTGCCGAGGGGAGGGCTGGCTGCCTGTGCAAAGTGCTCAGTCCTTGTGGGGCGGGACTGGGAGCACTGCCACGCAGGGCTGTGGGACTGGGACGGAGCTGGGCTGGGTGCAGCAGAGGTAGGTACCTTCTTTCTCCCGTCTCCTCCTCCCTGGGGCTGCCGATGAGCAAGGAATGCTCTGTGCAGCTCTGGGCACGAGCAGAAGGGGAAATCTGTGGGGTGTTGTAGGGCAGGCTGATGTATCGAGGGAGCTGGATCCCAGCTCAGAGCATCCAAGGAGCAAAAGCACACGGTGGGGTCCGGGTACCACTTGCCAGTAGTTCAACTCTGTTTCGCTGGTGGATGACCCTGTGGGGGCAGTGGGGCTGGGGGCTGACAGCTGAAGCATTGCCTTCCTGTCCCCCTCTGCAGGGCCAAGGCAGGAGCTCCCACAATGATGGGGAACGCCGTGTTCCTGTCATTCACCTTCTACAGCACGATCCTGATTCTAAAGATGTATGTCGTTGCCATCATCACGGGACAAGTGAGGCTCAGGAAGAAGGTACGTCCCAGCTTCCTTTCCCTCCCTCGCCCCTCCTGCCTTTTGCTGGGGTTTCTGCTTGGATTTACTACAAACCCTTTCTTCTTTTCATCCTGCAAAAGCCAACAGGGTTTTGCAGAAGCAAGCTGAGTTTTCTTTGACTTCAGTTGAAAGCAAAACAGGTTTTCTAGCTGTGGCAGATAGCCATCTCGTTTCTCTTTGGCTCTTTCTGTTTGCTTCCACCATCTGCAGCTTGATGTTTATCATTTCTGAATCCTAATCTAAATAGTAATTTCAGATGCAAAATACCATGCAGGTGAGCTGCTGCTCTGTTTACATTCATTTGCCATGTCTGAGAGAAAAGAGAGAGAAAAGTTTAAGGACAAATGATTGAAATGCCAGAAAAAATCTTGCAATGTGGCAGCAGGCTTCTGTGCTGCAGGAGAGCAAAGTCACAGGGAGCAGAAACAATAGCTGGAGGAAATGGCTCTTGGACGTGGGGACAGCAGCAGGGATTGGGGCACAGCTCAGCCCTGCAGAAAAAAACCTGGAAGTATTTGAGGCGTTTCTGAATGCACCAGCAGAGAGGGAGGGAGATGGTTCTGCTCCCAGGCCAAAGGCAGAAGCGGGTTCTCCTGCATCGTGGCGTCGCTGGAACTGGGGATGTGGTTTTTCCTTTGTGTTTCTGAGTGATGCTGCAGCCCTGGCACTGCCTGTGTTGTCACACGGCTGCAAGGTGAAGCTGTCACCTGGAAGCTGATCCCTGCAGAGCAGTGTGTGTCCACTGTTTTCCTCTGGGAGGATATTGACGGTGGATCCCATTCTTCCCAGGGAAAGCAGTAGTGCCAAGGAGCCAGCCAGGGGATTTTCTGCCTCAGTAGGGCAAAGCCATCCATCATTTGCTGTTATCTTTTGGCTGCTGCCTTTGGTGTCTGCAAGCTCTGTGCAGGAGGCTGGCAAAGTCTCCCAATGGATTTCATGGAGAGAAACGCCTGCGCCGAAGGCACCCGGGAGATACCTGATGTACTGAGATCTGCTCCATTCATTACTTTTTTCCTGCTCCATTCTTTTTTTTTTTTTAACCTCCCCTTTTGAAAACTGCATGAAAATAACCCCCAAAGCCCTCCCAGAGATATCAGGAGCTGCATCCTTGACAGTTCTGCATGGGGACACTCTTTTGCAGGCGTTTGCTAACCCAGAGGATGCGCTGCGCAATGGAGGGCTGCAGTACTACCGCGAGGACCCTGATGTGGAGCGCTGCCGCAGGCGAGTACAGAGCCAGCATCCCGCCCCAAAAGGGCAGCAGGAAGCTGGAAGGCTCATTAATTAGCTAATTGCACAGCTAGGTGGAATGCCCTGAGGTCCGAGGCAGGACCCTGTGAACCAGGGCAGCTCAATCATTAATGGAAGCGTGCTGTGTGTGGAAGGATTGGGGCTTGGGGGTCAATGAGTGCAATGAGACTGAGTCCTCAGTGTTGAATTCGGGGTGACCCAGCTCTGTGCTTGCCTTCAGTTCCCTGGAGGAGGTGGCTGGGCACTGGCCCAGGCACTGCATGGGCTGGTTCTGCACAGGAAGGGAGGCTGGAGCCGTGCCGAGCCCTGCTGCCAGCTCTGCTTCACCAAACATCTCGTAGCACCAAGCCACAGGCTGCCCGGGAGAGGAGGAGGAGATAGATGAGCTGTTCCTTTGCTAAGAAAAATAAAATAGTAGTAATAATAATGATCACCCTCTTTTGATGAGTCAGAAAGGACCAGCTTCCATAAAAATAAATAACCGGAGCTGCAGTGGCGGTGGTGTGCAGAAGTCTGGGGTTTGTGCAATGAGCACATGCCAGGTCAGACCTTGCTAATGTGTTTGCAGCCATGGAGAGGGCAAATCACCCTCAAGGTCGGTGCGTGAACAACGGGAGGTATCAGGGGGCTGGGGGCTGTGTGGAGCCTCGCACAGATGGAGGAGAAGGGTCTCAAAGCACAGCTCATCTTTCATTTCCCAAGTCTGGCCCCACTCACATGCAGGGGGGCTCGGAGCCCTTTGGGAGCTGCGCTCACCCCATCAGCAGGCTGGAAGCCAGGTGGGAAGGAGCAACCTGTTTCTCTTCACAGGGCACATCGCAACGACATGGAGAACATCTTCCCCTTCCTCTTCCTCGGAGCTGTGTACTCTCTGCTGGAGCCCAGTCCTGCAGTGGCCAGGATCCACTTCTTCATCTTCTGTGCGGGACGCATCGTGCACACCGTGGCCTACTTGCTGAAGCTGAGGGCTCCCACACGATCCGTGGCATACAGCGTGGCACAGCTGCCCTGCTTCTCCATGGCCCTGCAGATCCTCCTGGCAGCTGCCCCGTATTGGTAGCACCCAACCGAGCAGAGCACCCAAGCCCCCATTCTGCTCTCTTCAGCTGTGCCAGTACTGAGACGTTCCTGGTGGGGGCGTGAGTGGGTGCTGCAGGGATGTGTGGGGTGGCCTCGGTAAGGTCACTGCGCCTGCTGTTGAAATTGGGGCAGGGGGAGCGGGCAGGGGATGCCTAGCAGCTTTCCCTCGTTCCTGTCCTCGAGGAAGGGGTGTCATCAGAGGAAAAGACATTTTCTGCACCAGTGACCCAGCATGGGATGGGGAATGCTGCCCTTGATCAGCAGCACCGAATCAGGAGGGAGAAACCACCACGGTCTCACAGCTCTGCAAGAACTCTTGGTTGGTGGATGTGGGTGTTTGCAGGGAGGGAGACAAGCTTTCGATCCGGTCCCAGCCTCAACACGGGATGCAGCAGGGACTGCCAGAGCAGCCCGCAGAAATCACTGCCCTGCAGAGAGCTGTGTGCCTGCAGCCATGTGCTGCCACTGCCTGGAAATGCTCTGAGAGATGCTTTCAATTTGCATCCCAAGCTGTGCCCTGGGAGGAGGGCTCTGCTGTTCTTCTGTGCTGCGTGAGGATGGCCAACCCTACTGTGCCACACAGCTGTCCTTAGGGATGATGCTGGGGCAGCCCCATGGAGGGCAGGGCAGGAGGAAGGCTCTGAGGACAATGCAAAGCTTTGCTAAGATTGCAGTGAGAAAGCAGAGTGAGCAGAAAATAAAATCCTGTCTTAAGCACTAAAGCTTTTCCCTTTGCTGTGCTCTCCTCTGGGATCCTCTCACCAAGACCCCACTGAGTATCAATGGGAAGCAGGGCAGCTCAGGCAGATGCTCAGAGCTTCACCCAGCTCACAGAGGGCTCCCAGCCCAGCAGTGACCATGGCCTTGGGCTGAGTTCTTTGGGAGATTTGGAGCACAGCACTCTGCTCCCCTGGGTGCAGCAGGAGGGCTGCAGGTCCCACAGTTTGCTCTTGGTCCCCTCTTGCTCACACAGCCCCAGCTCAGCAGATGTCTTCATAATACCCCTTTCAGCGAGCCCATGCTGCCTCACACGGTGCACAAGGTCTCCAAACCCCTGCACGTTTCCCTCCTGCTGCATATGCATCCTGGTGGCAGGAAGCAAGTATTCCCAATAAAAACAAATCATTGTGCTCTGCTACATCCTTCCTTCGAGAGCTGCCGATGCAGCTGGGCAGCAGCTGGGGCCGGGCCCAGCTGCAGGGAACGCTGAGCCCCGCAGGGCCAGGAGCGTCCTGGGGCTTCTGGAGAGCTGAGCACCCTTCCCCCAGCCCACCTGCAGCTCTTGGCATTATCAGGGCCAATCCTTTAAATTCAGAGAAGCTGGGGCTTGTAGTGCAGCCATGCTTGGTTCTCCTGCCTCGAGCAGCTCAAAGTTTGGTGTGTGCCCAGCTCTCCTCCAAGCAGGCTTTTGCTATAAGATGCCTTTTCCAAGCAAGCTCTCTCTGTGCCCTGACTGCACTTCTTCCCAATGGAGAAGCTTAAATCCTGGAGGGCTGGAGCTGTTCAACTAAGGTGTGGTTGCTCTCCTTTCTGTGCTTACAGCTTCCAAAGGAGCTGCCTGTGTTTTCCATGCTCAGCAGTCCCTTCCTTCTCTAGGAAGCCAACACCTCGCTTCCTTGGTTTCCTCCTATTTTCTTCAGCTGTTGGTGTTTGGGAGGTGCTGCCTTTCTGTGTCTGCATCCGCATTAATGGCTGAGATGAACAAAATGGTCCCACGTGACAGATTTTTTTTTCCCTCACTACTTCTTGTTTTCCAGTAAGAAAGGCAGTGCTTTATAAGATGGACTCCATCCAGTCCGTGCTGCTGTGTGTAGGGATGTAGCTGTGAGGACTGGGGCTTTGGGGTGGGAAGGAAAATCTAGGAGCTGCCTCTAACCCCTATCCAATGCCTGGGGGTGATGCCCTGCTCAGGGAAGCTGAGGTTATTTGCAGAGCTCTGCTTACTTCTTTCTTTATTAAAAAAAATAAACCCTGCTGTACTGGCTGCAGGGGGAAAAGCTTGGGAATGTGAACTCTAATGCCTTCAAAAAAACAAATAGAAAAGGCCCACGAGGCAAATTTCAAAGAGGCACAGCCACTGAGCCTATTTTGAAATGCTGGGAGCTGATGGGAGTGCGGATGGAGCCCAACTCGTCCCCGCATGGCCAGAACTGGAGCTGGGACTGCACCGCTGCGGTGCATCAACATGAGGAGCAGCCTCGTGCCCTGCTTTATTCCCAAGGGCATGTCAGGCCGCTGTCCCCCGAAGCAGGACGGTGTCCCCAGTGTCCCCTGCAGCTCTCGGAGGGAGGCGCTGGTGGCTGCACCCACGAGTGCTTGAGCTGTGCCAACCATTTGTTTCTCACACCTGGCTTACAGCTGAAACGGTAATGCAGCAAAACCCACCTGGGATCGCACGTCTGCCAAGTTCGGTGCTTAAAGATTTGGGTATGATTCACTCCGCCACCGTGTGTCTTCCTCTCCAACGTCACCGAGCCCGAGGAATCTGAAGCTGGGATGGGGGAAGCAAGTGCGGACCCAGCGACACATCCCTGCCCCTCCTGCACCTTCCGGACACCTCAGCCCAGGTCACCTCTAACCTCAGGCTCTGCTCTTACTCCTCCTCACGGTGGGGCTTCGCCATGCAAACCCCCTTGAGGAAATGCTGTTCTTGCGTCTTGCAGTCAGACCGACGACACGCCGCCCCATGGGTGCAGGAACGCCGGCGGCACCAACCGCGTCCCCAGCCCCGCGTCCCGCCTGGGGACACCGCTGAGCAACGCGGAGCCGCAGCGCCCCCGTGTGGCCATGGGAGGCACAGCCCGAGGACAGCGCTGTGCCGGGGGGACGGCGGGGGTTTGGGGTCTGGGCGGCTCCGACCTGGGGACGGGGAAGCCGTGGGGTGGCTTTTTGGGGGGGGTTTAGAAAGAAGCTGTGGGTAAGCTGGCTGGGATACGTGGCTTTTTTTGGTCAGTAGGGAAAACTCAGGCAGTACAGGGCTGCAGGATCTGGGACAAAGGGAGAGAGGTCCTTCATCAGCTGAGAGCTCATCTGGGAGTCAGCTGGATGCAAAGCAGCTGCTGCAGGGGAGTAAATGCAATCTGCAACCAACGTTCTTGCAGCCTTCCAACGAAAGCAATGGTGTGTGGACAGAGACCAGAAAGCAGAAGGAGGAGAAGTGAGTTTGTGCTGGATGATGGAGAGGTGGCAAATCCATCCCTGTGATCTACTGAGTCGGAAGGGACACTTAAAGGTCTTCTGGTTCAACTCCCTGCAGTGAACAGGGACACCCACAGCTCCATCAGGTGCTCACAGCCCTGGTCAGCTCTGACCCTGGGTGTCTCATTGCAGGGAGTCGGGCTGTGGTTCTCCCTGCTCCTGTCTCCCAGGAGCCCTCAGACCATGGGTTGGGACCTCCTGCTCAGTAGGAGCATCCTACTGGGATGGCCAACATCCTTTCCTGGGACCATCCCAGGAGCTGAAGTGGGATGGCACAGGCAAGAAATAAATGACATATTTCTAGCAGCAAATAGTCATGAGTCAACGGAGAATCTGCCCTGGGAGCAGCAGTAAGATCTTCACCTCAAAGGGTCTTCTGCAGTTGGATCTGGGCCATGTTTTGCTGCCACAGTCCCACCCACCATTGACTTCTTGACCCTCTCCAAATCTGTTTTGCATCTTTGACCTCTGCAACATTTTGAGGTGATGGATTTCAGGCCATAGCTGTGCTGTGGCTTTCTATGACAGCTGTGAGGACACTTTCTAACCCTTTCCTGGGCACTCCTAACACTCGTTTGCTCATTTTGATCTCTGTTAACCTGATGCTCCTGTGCAATAGCATCAGGTTCCATAAGCGCCTCTTGCATTTTTCCTGCCACTTCGTACTCAGATCCTGCAGTTCATTCCTATGTGGCTCATTCCTATGTTCCTGTCCTTCTGGTCCATGTTAGCTAGCAGGCTGCAGAACCTGACTCACTGTGGTGCTGCCCACCTCGGTGCAAAGGATGGAGCCTGGAAGAGCTGCACTTGGTGCTGATGTGAGATCCTGGCACTGGCGATGCTCAGCCCTCGCTGAGTCCATGCTCTGAGCACAGTGTGCCATGAGAGACCACCTCCTCTGAGCACGTCTACATCTCCTTTCTGTATCTCCTGCCTGGTTCTCAAGGCTGGGCCACATGCTGGTCTCTGCTGTGACTGCAGATGATTGCACATCCCAGCAGGACTTCTGCAGCAGATGCTTGCCCATGATTGAGCACTACTGAGTGCTCAAAGGCTTTCACCCATATTTGTGCTGCGGGATGGAACCTGACGACTTAGAAGGGAGGAGCTCTGCCTCTGGCCCCATCCTTCCTCAGCCCACTGCCACAGTGCTGGGGGAGACGTTGTTCTGATAGCATGGATGCCCAGTGCTGCTTTGGGGGGATCTCCTGGCTGTAGGGGTTCAGCACTTCCAGCCCCTGTGCCCAGCGGTAGGACTGGGATGTGGGACCGAGTTTCCCTGCCCCCGTGGGACCCCAGTGTTACCCCCCCTCCCCAATGGTGTGAGCACTGCTCTGCATGCACAGACACATCTCTACTCAGTAAAATATTTATTCCTCCATTATTTCACAAGAGTTGTTTTTACAAAACAAAAAAAAAAACAAAACAAAACAAAACCAAAAAAACCTTTACAAAAAAATTCCAAAAAAATACAGACATGCAAAAAAAAAATAATAATAATCAAAAGTCGACTGTGGATCTTGTAACAAGCCATTGCAATGTACAGATAGAAAAGGGAGAGAGCTCAGATGGCATGACCACGATCCCTGATTTCCCTCTCGGTGAGGCTGTGATGCTGAGTGATGCTCCGCCTTAAGCAGCCAAGAGCGTGGCGAGGGAGGGGCCCAAAGATTAGGAACGCATGTTTTCAAATATATATATACATATAGATATTTAGTGAAGAAATATTTATTCCCTGCTTTTTTTAGGTTTACAGAAACGGCATCTGCAAACTATTAAATGGGTTTATTTTCATTAATGCTCTCAAAGAGGCAGCGACATTTATATCCCTGTGGTTTCGTCTTGTATAACCAAAAAAAAAAAGAAGAGCCCTATGCTTTCCATGGGAATGGGACCCCCCGGCCCAGTGCCGTTCCTTGGGGTGGGGGCTTTGCTCTGCAGGGGCTCCTCTGCCCACATGGCAGTGCTCAGCGTTGTGGGATCCCCATGAAGTCTCACTGCAGCACTCTGAGGAGCTCTGCCCTCCCCACTTGGCACATCCAGGGGACACCATGGCCATCAAGGACCAGATGTGGCTTTCCTTGGTAAGAAAGGGAGAGAAAGCTCCTGTGGGCAGGATGTGGGGGCTCTTGGGTGTGTATACAAAGTGGTTTGGGTGCTTTTGGCCTGGCATGGCATACTGATGGGTGTTGATCTCGATGGCTGCCGTGGCCATCCTTGGGTCCAATGCTACACTCACTTGTTATTGGCCCCACCATGCTGGCTGGACAAAGCCCTCCTAGAATAGGTTTGGTTGGCTGCTTGGCTGCTGCTCCTTGCAGTGGGTGAGGGAGGAGCACTCCACTGGCTGTCCATGGAGTCAATCCCCTATTGCCCCAGCGCCGGCTCATCCCACGTTGCTGCAGGGAAGTTTTCTGCCCGCCCTGCGATTGAGAGCCCCTTCACTTGGCTGTGTGGTGTGGTGGGGAATACAGTTTCCTTTATTCAGAAACATAGAAAACACCCCATGGAGCCTCCAGCCCCGCATTCTGTGGCCCATCTGCAGAGCGGCCGCTGGGGATGCTGTGCCTCCGGAAGACGAAGCCTGCTCTGCCCTTGGCACGAAGCACTGGGAGCCGCCTACTCAGCTGAAACCAACAGCTTTTTCCAATTTTCTCTTTCCCTGGGCTGGTTCAATGACCTGGGGCTCTGCAGAACTGCTGGCAAACCCACAGATGTGGGGTGGTGGTGCCTGGATGGGGCGCGGCGATGTGTTCCCCCCCCAGTTTACGGCACCAGGATGCAGCTGTTGGCTTTCAATGGTCCCACTGAGTCCCATGGCTGGCAGTGCATGAGGAGGTGAAGGCCCAGCATAAAGGGGGGCCCAAAAAATTGGCATCGTGCAGCATCGCGATCGTCCCAGCGCTGCGTGCCGTCCCTGTGGGAGGAGAAGACCCAATAACTCTTTGGCTCTCCAGGCAAGATACCCAAATTGGTCAAATCCAAAAGTCCAAGATCCTTCCATGTTTGGAAGCAAATTCTTGTTCGCTTGGTAAGTCTGTTTGTCCTCGAAGAGCGCGTGGGGGGTATGTGTGTGTATATATAGCCTTTATTATAAGGGTGTGCAGAAAAGCAAGTTTCTAACCAAGTTTGCTCCATATGTGGCTATAGCGATGTGCCACTTCAGACTGGGACTTGACGCCACCTTCAAGAGGGAAGAGGAGAGGAGAGGTGCTGGGACATCAGACGAGCAGTGCGTGGGGCAGGCAGCGGGTTGGTGCCGATCAGTACAGGATCCCCACGTCGAGTCCTGGATGAGGCCATGGGGATTTTCCCCGGTCAGTTCACAGTCGGCACTTGGTTCTGATGCAGGCTGAACTCTTTGGCTTTGAGGCGCAGGCTGGCGATGCTGTTGGCCATGTTCACCCCTTGGGTGGGCGTCGCGGTCCCGCTGGAGCTGTAGGACGGCACAGTGCTGCGGGGGGAGCGGAGCGGGGTGAGACACAGCCCATGGGGAGCCCACACATCCCGCTGGCTTCCCAGGCTGCGTTGGCGGCTCCCTCTTGGGCGTCTCCCACAAGAGCTCTGTAGCATTTTTATGTGGCTGTATGCATGTGGGAACCCCTCTAAGTATGTGCCAGGAAGCCATGCCCTCCGCTTTTGGAGAGCTGGGAACGGAAGGGTCCCGCTCCCCCTCTTGGGTTAGGATGTGGGAAGGGTCAGTGCAGGCCAAGAGGGTCCCTCATGAGGACCAGGCATCCTCCCATCCAGAAAACGCTTTGGGGGGGGCTGGCAGGAGTTCCCAAGGTAGCCCCCAGTGACATCCCACCTCTCACTCTGTTAGCCCTGCAAAGCTCTTTGCGTCCCCACCAACAGCACAGGGCTCCCAGGGAGATGGGGGTGGTCCCACGTCCTGTACCCACCTGTACGGGGAGGAGCTGCTCCACGAGAGGTACTCGGGGCTGAGCGCGGTGGGCCGCGGTGCCATGGGCTGCTCGATGGCAGCTTCCTGGCTGTAGGACTTGAGGAGCGACGCCGATCTGTTGGCCAACATCGCCCTCTCGTTACGGCGAAACTTGGCCCTCCGGTTCTGAAACCAAACCTGAGAAGGGAAGGGGAGGTGTTAACAAGGCCTGGGTTGAGCGGAGATGTCCCCGTTGTCCTTCCCACCACCCAGACCCTGGTGCTGTGTGGGGATGGAGGTGGAGATGTCTATCCCACCTGGACTCTCGCCTCGCTGAGGTTCACCCTCCTGGCCAGCTCCTCCCGCACGAAGGCGTCGGGGTAATGCGTCCGCTCAAAGACCCTCTCCAGAGCCTGCAGTTGGCTGCTGTTGAACGTGGTGCGGTTCCTCCTCTGCTTCTTCTTCCTCTTGGCCACTCCACGGCTCGGGCTCAGGCTCTCACCTGGGGGAAATCACAGCAAAAGCCCCGTGAGACTCCGCAGAACCCAGCTTCTAAAGATTCAGTCTTCACGGACAGCAACGAATTCAACCATGAAACATCTCAGACATCTCCCATCCCCATCAACCCGCGGAGCTGCAGCATGTGGAACCGAACCTCATCCACACACCAGGAGCAAACACAACCACGGCTCTGGGAGCTCTGCTTCCTCCACGCTTATTTCTGCCTTTGCTTGCCTACGGAAGCACCAAGTGTAGGGCGTAGGTTGGTTTCACCACATCAACCTTGGGCTTTCTGCCAGGCTGAGATAAATCTGATTTTTTGTCGCTAAGGTCATCAAGTTTAGGCAAACTTACGGGAAAAAGAACTGATACCCAATCCCTGCCTTCACGGGAAAGACATCTTGCTGTTGGTATTCCTCGTGGAGGTACTGGGTAATTATTTTTTTTCCATTAATAAAGCATCTGGATCCAATCTGTACCTACTGGTGGGAAAGTATTTTGGAATTATTTGAGATGTTAATAGTTTTATGGCATCGCTCTGATTCATAGCAGGGTTATATTGGGGTTTTCTGTTCTGTATCCATGCAGAGGCCGCGATGGCAGGAATTACTGCTCCCTGAGTGTGCAGAGGAAATAAATACTTGCTAATAAACTATCTTGGTAGTTATTAAATAGATGTGCAGCATTTGGGGATGATTCTTGAGCAAGGAACAAAATCTGCTGGATGGGATATTAACTCTCCTTCTTCGAGGCAATACCGAGCAGGAAGAAATTAGACGTTTCGAGATCATCTTGGCCTATAATTATGAATAACCATAAAACCTCTGCCATCAGGTTCTCAAGAGACCCTCCGGTCTCTTTGTGCCAGGAATGGCCCATGCAGCCCGAGATGGGACACGATCTTCTCGGTAGGGTGAGGGCTGGTGCCTGAGATACGCACGGGTTCGGGGCCTCTTTCCCAGCTGGGAGAATGCAGGCTGCTCTTTGCCGCAGTCCGCGTGAAGGCTCACAAATAAAATTCCCCAGATTCCCTCCGGCTCTCGTTTCTGCTGCTCCAAATGCTCTGCCCGTCTCCGCTTTCCAGTTGCCCCTTTTAGTTAAACTCCTTTTTTGGTCCTGTTTTTCCTCAGCGAGCGAACGAGACGCTGGATTAAAATACACGGAGTCCAGCCGTGGTTGATCCAGAGCTTCCCAGGGCTGGGACTGAGCTGGGCGCCATCAGCAGGATCCAGCAGTGAATGGGACCAAAGCTTGGGTCAAAACCCTGGGGTTAGAAGCCAACGGCCCTCAACAGAATCCGATGAAATGTATAAATAAAATTAATTAACCCCATTTGATTTTCATCCTGGTATAAATTCTGGCTGTTGGATCTGAAGCTCAGGTTGGATAGTAGGGAAAAATTGTGCCCAGAAAGAGTGGTGATGCAGTGGCACAGACTGGCGTGGGGTTGGGGGTCACCGTCCATGGAGGTGTTCCAGTGGAGATGTGGCACTGCGGGACGTGTCAGTGGGCATGGGGGGGTGGGCTGGGCATGGGGATCTGTGAGGGCTTTTCCAACCCGACTGACTCTGTGATTTTATGACTTTTCCATAAGTGATGGCTTCTCTTGCCTGCCTTAAAATGGGTGAAAGAAATTAGGATTTCTTAAATCTCCTCTCCTTAAATGCCCACGTCCTCTGCTGTGCTTGGAGATGAGGCTCAGTGATGAACGCGCATCTTGTCCCCATCAACCCCACCATGGAGCCCTTCCCAGCCATGGGACCACAGGACCAGATAAATGCTGCCCTCGCTGGCGGCAGTCACCACTTCCATAAAGGATAAAAAAAAGATAGATTTACAGAGATGAGCATCACAAACCACCCTGCTACTCACCAGGGGAGCAAAATTCACCACAGCCAAATTCACCATAACCTTCACGGGGGAATAACATTTCTGCACCCTGATGTGTTTCCAAGAATAAGAGCCGTTTAGTTGCCCAAAGTCAAAAACAGCTCAACAACGTGTCGCTTTCGCCCCCAAAAAACATTACTTGAGGTGGCTGGGGGAAGATTTTGGTGAAAGCCAAACCCTTGCATTTGTCAGCTATAATTTGGGGGGGTTTGATGGCAGTGTGGTGGAGGCATTGGCTTGATTGTCCAAGCAGTGGTCAGAGGGGACGTCTCAGCAACTCCCGCTTTCCCTTTGGTGTATTTACTTTCCACTGATTACAATTTCCGCCAAAGGGAGAAAAACAAATGCAGTGGAAAGGGGGAAACGGAGGGATAACGTTACTGAATAATGAAGGATGACATTGGGGATGGAAGGATGGGGGGGGCTCAGCAGCCCCATGGCTCTTGGCGGGACGTGTCCCATGGTTCCAGCCCCCAGGACACCAAGACCACAGAGAACAGCCCCGCAGAGCAGAGCGGGGAGCGCATGGTCATGCACCATTTGCAAAACCAATGGCCCCAGTGCTGCTGGGTCAGGGTTTGTTGATTTAGCTGAGCACGGAGCAAGCTCGCTTTTCCAGCTCTTGCCCTCTTTCCCTGTGTTTTCCATAGCAATGATGTGTCAGGAGCCCCAAACCGGCCACCGGTGAGGGCTGTAAGTGGGTGATGCGCACTGCAGCACAGATGCTGGCGCTGGATTTCCACCCCAGCTCTGCTTTGACTTCCAACCTCCAGCACCCAGTGATGCCGTCCCCACCTCGCTGGGATGCTCACATCTTCCATTTCCCATCGCCAACCCCCAGAGCCCCATACAGGATGCAGCTTTTTGCCGTTGCATTATTTCGCACGTTCCACTTGTTTGCCAAAGACCTTTAAGCCTGAAATTCCAACCTCCCCCCCCCCAGATGATCCAATCTGCAGTACCATTTACTTTCCTGCTCCTCCTGGAATGGCATTTTTGTGTTGGCTTTTTTTTTTTCTCCTTCCTTCTTTCTTCTTCTCGGGTATAATTTAAGGGTTGAAATAGCCTGGAGGGAATTAGCTGTAAATTCTTCCTAAGACAAATAAATTCAGCCCTCTAAGTTTCTACGTTTTTCAAACTGTTGAGAGACGTTTTGGGTTTGTTTTACTTGAAATAATGATCATGGCATATCTGACCCTCAGGCTGCAGCCGGCTCTAACCAAATAAATAGCTTTTATTAATTAAGGTTTATCCTTAACAAATAAAACCCCAATTTGATCTCGGCCGGCTGAATTAGCAAAAATAAACAACTGGTTCTCCGGGCACTTGATGTGGATTTAACAAATTAACGCTGGGCCTTCATCAGGGAAGCCGCAGGGTGGTGGAGGACTTTTACAGCCAAGAAATCCTTTGGAAAAACAATGTCTTTCGTTTCTCCCATGGTCTCTCTCGGTAAACATGTGGACTCCCTTCATCCCTTTATATACTCCAGGGAAGCGAGGCGTGCTCCAGCGATGACGTCCAGCGAGCTCCATGTGCTCCATTAACCGGTTCCTTGGAAGCACTGCCCATGAGGTCGTGATGGGGTTGAGCAGAGCTCTCTGCCCTGGGAATTTCCACCCCCCGGGGGTTCCCCATGCTCCAGATCCGTTTTCCCCACAGCTCACGGGCTGAAGGTGTGGGCACGTTGCGTTGGTTTTGTGCTTGGCCATGAGCGTGGCGGAGGATGGAGACACAGCAGGGATGGGGTCTGTCCCCTGGTGGGGCACAGGAGCAAAGATGGGAAGCACCCACCCCACTGCTGGTGCTGATATCCCCAAATCACCTCCAAAAGCCCAAGGAAGGTGAGAAGCAGCCTTTGCTCAGGACCCTTTGCTGCATCATCCGAACCCACCTCAGGAGCATCCCAAGGGCATGGGGACGGGGGTCTGGGGCTGCCAACCTCCTTGAGGCTCTCCTGCTGCCCCATCCCATCCCACGGCCACTCCCTGTCCCTCCAGCCCAGCCCCAGCTCCCTGTATCCCAGAAATCCAGAAGCTCAATGGGAGCAGGAGAGACAGGGGGGGTCCAAATGTGCTGAGTCCGAAGGAAACTTTCTCGGATCAAGTGGCGGACGTTAAAAATTTAAGAGAGGGGTAAGTCTCAGCTACCGGAGAAACATTACAGCGAAATGTTTCCGAGGATGTTTCACCTCATTAATTGTGAAAAAACTGAAACGCTGACACGTTTTTACAGGCTGCCAGTTTTGCTGGGGGAAAAGTGTCTCTGTTATAAAGGAGCAGCAAAAAGCCCGTACCAAAAAAGAGGCCAAGGCCGTCCCGGGAGGGTCTTAGCTCCACTCACTGACAGGCAGCAGCTGGCTGCTTTATGGTCGTGGGGCTGCCGCTGCACCAGCCAGCAACCACCCAGCACTGCAGATGGATGGGTTTGGACAGCATCCTGTACAGAGGTGCTCTGGGAGCATCCCCCATCACTGGGGATGGTGTGGGCACCCATCGTGGCCCAAATGCCCAAATGAACTGGGGGGGGGGGGTCCTTGGCATCATTCTGCATCCCTGCAGGGCTGTGCTTGGAGCCTTCTGCCAGCTGCTGTGCAGCACGAAGCTGCTTTTTGGCACAGCCTGTCTTTAGTGCAAGAAGCATGGTGGAATCATGTGGGTCACCAGCATTTGGGGACCAGAATGGAGCTTGTTGGGTTTTCCCAAGGCTGAGGGCCTGATCTTGCCTTTCCCTTCACCAGAACAAGCCCACCATGGGGACAAAACCCCATCCCATGTGGCTGCAGGGCTGCAGGGTGGCGTCAACACAGGGAACCCAGAATGTGCATCCTTTGGGCTCAGTGCTGCGTGTGCCATGTCCTCCCCTGAAGCCATCAGCTGCAGCATGACATGAGGCTTTGGGGGCCCACAAGAGCACCGTGAACACACAGAGCACCCAGCCAAGCTGCAGCCTTGCTGCTTCCCAGCACCATTGGTGCCGCGCATTGAAATAGCTGAGCTCAGAGCCTGGCAGCACCATGATAGCTAACAGATGTGTGAGCAGTGCACGAGGAAATGCTCTGCTCAGGCCCTGGGAAGTGGGGGATGCAGGAATGGACAGGGCTGGGAGAGCACCGGAGCTGCAGCGGGATGGGATTTGGGGATGGACAGTGCTGGGATGGGTGATGCTGGGATGGGTGATGCTGGGACAGACCTCACCATCCTGCAATAGCAAAGCTCTGCTGAAAGCTCTGACTGCAAAGTGCTTCTCCCTGGAGGTGCCCATCCAGGTACAGGGAGAGTGACATGGTGTTAAGGACATACAACTAATCAGGCAGGGCTGCATAGCAGGAGTGGCTGGCTCCCAGCCAGAGACTCCTGGCATGGCAATCTCAGCCTTCCTCCCCCACGGCAAAAATGTTAAAAAAAAAAAAAAAAAAAAAAAAAAAAAAAGGTGATTTCTTGAAATTTAATAAGCAAAAGCCCATAGAGAGGCCGCCCTGATGGCATCTGGCACTGAAACCCAACACCAGCCCTCCAGGTTAGCGCACAGCCCTAATTGCATCAGAGTCATTGCCAAGATCGAAGGAAGAGAGCATATGGGGACCAGGGGACAGCCCCATGGGACGCTCCCTCAGGCAGCTGGGGGCACCAGCACCAGACCCTGGCACCCACTCCCCCCATCTTTACCTTTCTGCAGCCAAATGGGTGTTTTCCAGCTGGAGATGCCACCAAAAGCCCCATTCCAACACCAACCACCTGCCCCAAACCCATCCTACAGCCCACAGCCACCTCTGGAGCATCCCGGGATGGGGTCACCAATACATTGGGGTGGTGTGACGGTAGCTGTGAGCCCCTGTCCCCACTCCCCACTCTGAGGAGCACCCCATGGGCACGCACACACTCATCACACAAACCCTCTCCAGCGAGCAGCGTTGCCGTCCTTCGGTCTGGTTTTCATTTGAGGTCGGTGGCCCCTCGCCAAATTTATTGTAAAACATTCATTTTAATAAGTGGCTCGTATCTTTTCTCCTTTTTTTTTTTCTCCTTTTTTTTTTTTTTTTGCTTTCCCCCAGACCAAACCCATTTAACTGTTTGCGGGTTGACACGCAGCCCCATTGGATGCAGGTAGGACGATGCTGGGGGATGAGGGGGGGCTGCATTGGGGTCCTGCTCACACACAGCACCTCAGAGCTGAGATTCCTCTATCCATCTCACCACTGCCATCTCTTCTGTCTCCCTGCCACACTCAGACCCCCCGAACCCACCCAGAAGTGCAGTGTGGTCATGCTGGCATTGGTGCAGGGCACAGCTCAGCCACCTCTGGGTGCTCACTCACAAATCCCATAAAACACAACGTGCCCCCCCAAAGGCTTTGACAGATCTGCATGATCTGTCACGATAGGGATCTGACTGCATGATGTCACGGTACAGAACAGCCATGGAAAACTATGACACACAACTTGTTGGGGTTGGAGCACGAAGGGGATGGTGCCTGGTGGTTCCATTCTGACATTTGTTTCGGTTTTATAAACCTCTAATACTAATAGAAACACTTCAGACTCTTTTAATTTAAACAAAAACAGGGAGTTGGTGGTTTTTTTTTTTTTTGGGGGGGGGGGCTGGTTTTATTTTCCTTCATTTAAAATTTCCCCCTGAGGTCTTTACAACCCCCACATCACAGACACGTGGCTACCAAACTGAAAATGGAGGGGAATGGGTGTCCCATAGCAACGGCCACGCAGCCACACTGATCCATGTGCTCCAGGGTGCAGCAGGAACCCCCCCATTCATTCCCTGCTCACAGGGGCTGCACTGCCACATCGCTGTCCCTGTCACAGTGCCCTGCACAGCTCGGGGTGCCCAGCCCAGCCCTGCAATGCTCTGTGTCCCCTGGGGGGCAACACAGTCCTCTTGCATGGCTCACGGTGCACCACAACCTCCCCATCAATGTTCTGCACAGCTCACGGTGCAATACAACATCCCCCCCTTCCCCCCTATCATAATAATGCAATGTCCTGCACAGCTTATGTGCAGTGCAACTCCCCCCCCAACACTGCAATGCCCTGCACAGCTTGTGTGCAATGCAATTCCCCTCTCAACATTGCAACACCCTGCACAGCTTGTGTGCAATGCAACTCCCCCCTCAACATTGCAACACCCTGCACAGCTTGTGTGCAATGCAACCCCCCCATCAATACTTTGCACAGCCCCAGGTGCAATGCAACACCCCCTGAACACTGCAATGTCCCGTACAGCTCCGGGCACAGTGCAACCCCCCCAAATCCATAACTTGCACAGCTGGTACTCAATGCAACTCTCCCTTCACCATCAACGCTCTGCACTTCTGGGTGCAATTCAACCCCCTCCCCGACACCACCGTGCCCCGGGGAGGCACAACCCCTGCAGCAATGCTCTCTCTCCACCTTTCTGCATCCCCCCCCAGCCCCAGAGCTGTGCCAGGAGGGCCGTGCCCCCCCCCGCACCCCTCCTGCCATGTGCTCCCCCGCTCCCCTGCCATGTGCACGCCAGTTTCCTCGCGTGTGAAGGCGGCAGCCTCTCAGCTGCAGTGGCTGGAAAGGACGGCGCCTGAGCACATCTGGTTCAATGCGAGCGCCTGGCGCCTGGCTTAGCCGCAGTCTCCATTCGGAGACGCACAGACTTTAATAGACTCATACAATTCTTCCTGATCTATCACTGCAGCCGCAGCTGAAAAGCTGCTTTATTATACCCGCTCCAAAGGGGGAAGAGGAGGGAAGGGGAGGGGGATGGCGGCTGCCGCTGCCGCTTTCTGAAGGCTGCGGAGCTCCACGGCTTCTCTCCACAGCACGGGGGGCACCTCGTTAGTCCTCCAGCTCAATTAGCAGCCTCCCGGTGCCATGCATCACCCAGAGAAGGGCTGCAGGGTGGGGGCTGCGCTCCATCATCCTCGTGTCCCCAGAGGTGTCCCCAGTCTGGGATGGGGCAACGTGCTCTCCAAAGTGTCCCCTTTAGCCCCAACCTCCCCCCTGTTCCCAAACGCATCATCTTCTTTTTCCCCCACACTGCTCGGGAGGGTTTGATCCTCACCCCCTCTCCCCCTCCAGGTTTTCTGGTGTCCCTCCAGTGCTCCCCAGCAGTCTTTACACTGGGTGATCCCTTGGGCCAGAGAGGGGTGCTGAGAAGGGAAGGTCTCTGCGTGGGGAAATGATGGGAACGCATCAAGGGTGGGGGCTTTAGAAAAATATCTCCAAAAATGTGAGGGTGTCCCTCTTCTGTGGGCACTGGGAATTGCCTTGAAAGATCGTTCCTATGGGGTTTCCCATTCCTATCCTCCTCAGACAGTGCTGACCCCATGCAGGGGACCCCTGCCCACCAGTGCCCTGCACCAAAGAGATCCATGACAAACCCACATCCATTCCCATCCCCATTCCCTGACCCCTCCTGTCTCATTTTAAAGGATGCTCTGGGCTTCCCCACAGCACAATGATGCTATCCCAGCCCCGCTTCCCCCCCCCGCCCCTGTAGGATAAACCCTTCCAGCTGCAGATGGGGACCCAATGCCAATCAGGGGACTTCACCACAGTAAAGCAGCTGGCCCCATCCTGCCCTCAGCCCCATCCCTTCAGCTCCATCACTTCCCAGCCCCAACATGGGGAGGGGGTGAAGAAATTGCCCACTGCCGGAGGAAAGCAGCTCTGGGGAAGGGGGTGACAGCCCCGCTCCCTGGGAGGGAGGAAGGGTTCCTAACGAGGCAGCCTCAAAGCCCTAAATCATTTCATCAGCCTCCCAGCTACAGACACACGCCCAGGCTCTCTTAAAATGCTGATTCGTTGAAATTCGCCCATCTTGGCCACGCGGAGTCGAAATTTCATATTTTTCCCGTGAATCAGCCCCGTTCCCTGAAATAACAGCCCGAAAGGAGAGGGGAAATAGTCTCGCCCTGAGCTGTTCCTGATCACAGCAGACACAACAGCCGGGGGGCAGCGAGGTGTCCCCGTGCCCATGGGGCTGCAGGGGCTCCCGATGGAGCGGGGCAAACCCCCACATCCCCACTGCACCCCCCGTCCCCTTCACAGCACCACAAAAGGTTTTCAACCCCGTTCCTATGAGCATCACTGCTCCAGAGAGAGAAAAATCACTGCTCTGAGAACTGGGAGGGGGAGGGTAATGGGACTTTCCTGGCCGAGCCAGGCACTTGGTGTAGTATTTTTCTCCCTCCAGGCACACGCTGCAGGGGGTGTCCTGCAACCCCTATGGGGGTATTCAGCCAATCTGTGTGCAAATTGACCCAAATTAGAGCCCAGGTGTTGCTGGTCTGCTAGAGCCTGAATGCAGCCCAGGGCAAGGAGCATCCCCTGCCATGTAGGGGGGAGTGTGACAGTGAGCCCATGGCATCTTTTGGGGACAGAGGATGGAGGAAGTTTGGTGCTGGGGTGTTCCCCTGACAGAAACCCCATTTAGACATGGGATCCCTCTTTGCCCACACCTGGCAGCCGTTTGTGCTGTTTCTGGGTTCTTTCTACAGGCTCTGACCTAAATCAGCCCAACCTCAGCCTCTTGTCCTGCTTGTCCCATTGGAAAAGAATCACTCCTGCCTGTCTGTGGTTTTCCGTGGTCACCTGGGCACCAGCCCCAGCCCACCCCTAGGGCAGCAGGTCCCATGGCAGCAATGTGGGGTGATGATGGTGGACGGTCCCCATTTGAGGAGGGGAAGCCTCACTGTAGGGTCTATGTCTCAGGCTGGGGGTCAGGGTTAAGGTGGGTCCTTCCCCAGAGCCCTTCATTTCTTTGACAGGGATGCACTCGGCTCCCCGGAGCGGCTGGAACTCATCAGTCACTGCACTGGGACACGTCAGGCTCCCAGCCCCTCACATGTCACCAGCCCTACATTAAGTGCAAACAAATGGGGCGGGAGATCCCTGACAGCGGAGCCCGCCTGGATTAATTGCAGGGTATTCATCAATGATCAATTAATCAATCAATACGCGCGATGGGTGCTGCAGCATTGGGTGAGCGCTGGGCTTGGGCACTGGGCACAGACAGCATCCCCCTGCACAGAAGTGAGCTGTCCCGGGGTGTGCATCCATCCCTGCGTGGTGTGGGCAATGTCCCCAAGCAGGCAATGGGGACAGCGATGGTGACACTCCATCTGTGGGCATCACGGCCGTGCAAGGCTTGCTCCTGTCCCAGATCTGTGTGCCACCCAGCATGGCCATACAAGGACCGAGGAGCCCTTATCCCTCAGCCCCCCTTCAGTTCCACCGTGGCTCTGCCACGTGTGGTCAATGCAGACAGGCACTCACAGACGATGCTGTTTTGGGGAGCAGCACGGGACTGTGGGTGATGTAAATCCTACAGCCCAGCCTGGCTGCCTGACAGCCTCTTCTCAGCTCTGGGGATGAAATGGGGTGCTGGCAGCCCCAGCCCTTACTGGGCATCAGCATCATCTGGTGGGCACAGCTGAGGTGTCCCCACATTGGGACTCCACAAGCAGCATTTTGGAAGGCAGGAAAAGCCCAGCAGAAAAGCATCCCAGTGGGCTGCTGGAAGCAACCACCCCCCCCTGACCTCAGAAACAATCCCTTGCCACGTTCCACTTTCATCAGGTCCTCACTTCAGTTTACCTTCTCACCTGCCCTCATTCATGACATTAGAACCAATTCACCATATCATCATCAGGTGCACCATCTCCTCTCACTGCACAGAGGGACCAAGGGCGATTTCTCCCCTCTGCACTCAGGTGATGGGATGGGGAATGATCCACTCTGCCCAGGTCTGGCCCCCTCACCCCATCCCATCACCCATTCCCATCCCTTATGGGAGCAGCCAAAACAGCACAGTCCCAAAGCACCCATCTGAGACAGTGCCCAGCTCCACTCCCACCCCCAGGCAGCACCAAAAGCAAGTTCATTGTTTGAAAAGCCATCAGTCAAGGCCCGCTGGCTAAAATTACCCTCCTGCTTTATCATCTTGAGAACATTAAGGGCTGTTGTTAACAGATGTTTCGCGTTACACATTATTTGTTAGTCTAATGAAAGGAGGTGAACAAGCTTTCAAGACCTCAGAAGTTGTGTGGAAGAGTTTGATGGGATGCTGCACCACTCTGGGGGATGATGAGGATGAGGATGGGGACAGGATGGGGATGAGGATGGGGACAAGGATGATCCCCCACTGCCTCTTTGGCACTCCTTCCACTGCCGAGCAGTGCAGCTCTTGGCCTGCATCTGAGAGGGGAAAAAGATGTGATGGTGGAGAGGAAGATGAGGGAAAATGCCTTCACTTGAGGATGCCCGTAACAGAGAATGTTACGCTCCTCTGTTGTCGTCACACTGATGCCAGGAGCGTCGCAGATGCAAATGCTGTGTGGTATTTATGATCCTTGTCTTGGTTTAGGAAACTGCATCCCAGACTCTGGGCAGTGGGTCCCACAACCTGAGGCTTGCACCAACATGGGTTTTCTTGCTCCATTTCCTCGTTCATCCTCCTGCAGGCTGCTTGCAGTTCCCATCGCTCAGGCATCTCCATTTGGGGTCACAAGAAACGCTTCCACTCCTGACTGTGTTGTTGGTGCATCCCAGATGCTCACAGTGTCTTCATCCCCGTAACTTCACAGCAACAGGTGCCAGAGGGGAATATCGTCCAGTGATGCCAAACCCCAAAAGGCCTCTGTCCCATGAGGAATGGGCTTTTAGGGGTAAAAAATGGCCTTGGAAGGATCTGCCAGATTTCCAAAAAGCCAAACTATGCCGTGCTGCATGCAGCCCCCCCCCCCCCTTCAATTGTACAGTCCCATTCACAGCCCCACAGTCCCAAAGGCGATGCGGGAAGTGCAAACAAAACCCAAGGGAAGGGGAGGAAGGATGGGAAACAACACCAAAAATCTCAGCTGCCAGTCCCGAAATTGGCGCCCAGCCATCAGTATCCCAAGCAGGGGGCAGAGTTGGGGTTCTGGTTGTGCTGGGAATAAGATGTGGTTGGGAAAAGGATTCTTCTGACCCAAATCACAACGTGGGAGTGCTGGAGGGGACACAAGGACCATCGTACTCCCCCTGGGATCCCCTCACTGCAGCTCTGGGGCTGCAGCATCCCTCTGCACCGGGTCAGGCCCACGGCACAGCCAACAGCGTCCCGGAGATGGGGCCCAAATCCCAGTCCAAGGCAGGTTTGGGGGTCCCGGGTCCGAGCTGGGGGCAGGCAGAGGGTCTGCACCTCCACCCCCTCCTCCCTTCCACCACCCTACAACCCGAGGGAGCTCTTGGGAGCCTCCAGGTGCCCCCGGAGCGGGGCTTTGCCGCAGGGTCGGCGCCAACCTTCTCGCTCCGGAGCCGGGATGCAGCCGGGTGAAGCGGGTTTGTCCCTTTCTAAAAGTGCCGGGACCGAACGCAGCGAAACCCGGAGCACCGGGGCACTGCCCGTCCCCAACCAGGCTCCTATCCGCCCCGAGGGGAGCGCTCGGACAAAGGCAGCTCCGTGCCGGTGTCCCGGTGCCAGCGGCGGGGACCCGCAGCTTTCATTTCCACCGGTCCCACCGAGCCGCCTCCGCTCTCGGAGCCCGAGAACAGGGGCGGGGAGCGCCGAGAGGGCCAAGCAGCCCCGGGACGTACCGGGAGCTCGGCACCGTCCTGTCCCTGTGGCGGCGGGGAGGCGGCCGATGCGGTGCCCGCGTCCCCCCGTCCCGCCCGTCGGGTGCTTTCGGTGTTCCGGCGGTTCCGATCCCACAGATATCCCAAATCCACCCCCACAACCCACGGGGTCGGTGCCCCCACAGCAGCCCCCATCCCACGTCGGGGGGACCCTGCGCCCCTTTGTCCCCTGCGTTCAGCCCGGCCCGGGGGGTGGGGGGGTGGGAGGGGGGGCAGCGGGGCCACCCCACACCCCGAGACTGCGGGTAGAGGGGGGCCCATCCCTGGACGTCCGTACTCACCGTCCTGGGGTGCCGCCTCGCTGCCGCTGCTGCCTCCCGACGGCTCCGGCATGGCCTTACCGCCGGCGGAGGGTGGGGGGCCGGCGGGGGGGGCCCCGTTCATCCCGGCAGCCACCTCCTCCAGGTCGAGGAGATGGCTCACGCTGAAGTTTTTCCGGCTCTGAGGGTTTTCGGGCGGCTCCGGAACGCGCACGGTGCTGGGGGCGAACGGTTTGTCCATGGCGAAGGCTGGCGGCGAGTCCATGTCTCCCACCCCCACCGGCCCGCAGCCCACCCCGAGGTGCCGGGCCGCTCCCCGGCCCCTTCCCCTTCTCCGATCCCCACCCAATAATAATAAAATAATAATAATAATAATTAAAAAAATAAAAAATAAAAATCCCGGCTGCCCTGCGAGTCCGGCTCCCTCCCCAGCCCCTGTTCCGCCTTGTGCTGACGTCTGGGGAAAAAACCACGCTCCCAGCCCAAACTTTCTTTCCCTGCTCTTTGCTCTGGAGCTGTTCAAACAAACGCCCCTACACCGAGCGGGGCGGCCCCTCGCCCCCCGGTACAACGACCCCCGGGGTGGGGGGGAATCACCCCCTGCGCATCCCCCCCCTCCAGCCCCGCTTTAAGTGCTTCTCTCAACAAGTGTAAGTGGCTGCGCTCCGTGGGGAGTGCCGCGCTTCCCCGACTCCAAATGGGGCTGCGAACGGGTCACCCCAAATGGTGACCCTCCGGGCCCACCCCTCCACCTACATCCCACCCTCCGGGCCCCCATCAACCCCGGAGCGAGGTCAGCTCCGCTGGGAGCAGCCTGGCTCTCTCCCCTTAATGAGATAATTACGTCCTGCACCGCAGTTACAAACTCATAGGCTGCTTCCCTTGGGGTTAGAGAGAGAAACCTCCCTAATGAAAACCAGCCACCGGGCAGGGGAAAAAGGAGGTTTTCCTCTTTAAAAATTCGATATTTAGAGGTGTGTGTGTGTCGATGTGTGCGTACGTAGGGACGGAGGAGGCGGCGTGTCCGGCTGCGGGGCGATGGGCAGCGGCGGGGGGCTGAGCACCGCTCCTCGGATCCCCGCATCCCCCCATCCCACACCCCGCGTCCCCCCTCTCACCGCCTCTATCTGCTCCACGCGCAATTTCCGAGCTCGCAGAACCCTTTCCCACCCATCCCGGCCCCCGGAGGAGCTGTTTTAACATTGGCCGAAAGCTTTCCTTGCGCTCTTTCCCTTGGAGCAGAGAGGGGCGCGCATTTCGATGCAATCCGCCGCTGCCAAATCTGATCTTCCTGACAAGGCAGCGGCTTCCCGGAGCTCCGCAGATTGCGGCTGAAGGCAAATTTTGGCAGTCTGCGAATCCGCTGTGTGTGTGCGAGGCTCCCAGGGTGCCCAGCCCCCCACCCCCCTCCCGCTATTGACGTTTATTGGCCCCAGTGTTTGGCCCCGGGGTTGCGTTGCAAGGCTGCAGCCCCGGCGTCCCCTCGGCTGTGTGACCGCAGGGATGGTGGCACCGGCACCCTCGGTCGTATATCCTCTCAGCCCCACTAAAACCATCTCTTCCCAGCACGGAGGTGATGCCGCAGGAGGAACAACGCGGCCCCGGAGCGCGGGGTCCCACCATCAATGTGACAATGGCTTCTGCTGGAGGGCAGCCCCGTGGCCAACACCTCCCCCCCGCCCCATCTGCTTGTCCAGAGCCGATGTCTTTCATTCCATCCGCAGCATTAAATAATTAAAAGGAGGGAATAATCACCAGCAAAACCCCCTCGGGTTCGCACTTCCTCAGGCCCTCGGACGGCCGATATATTTTTGGGTGAAATACGACCTTTTTATTTATATATATACATATTATTATTTTTTGTAACGATCAAAGGGGATCAGAGCTCCAAAGGAAAAAAAAAAAAAGAAAGAAAAAAAAAAAAAAAGAGGCCAAGCGTTTTCTTTTCCCCAGTCCTCACAGCCCGGTGAAGTTTCTTTAGACACGCAAAGATTTACACACCTTTCTGCGGGGTGCCTGCAGTTCCCCGCCGCTCCTCACGCATTTCCACGGGCAGGACAGGAACAGTAAAGCATTGAGAAACCAGGCGGCCTTCAGCCGTAGCCCCGTCGGCCCTTCAGAGGGTGAGCGCCTAATGGCTTTTTTTTGAAGTAGGGGTCAAGGTTGGGCTTGCTTTTTTTTTCTTTTTCTTTTTTTTTTCTTCCCCGTTTTTAAATAAAACAATCTGTATTAATGCAATTTCCTTTTTAGCTGTAGGATTTAACTTCTACTTCTTTTTTTTTGGGGGGGGGTGGGATTGAAAAATGAGTTTTAAGTGATTAAAACTGGTGCTGGTTAAAGGAGATCGCGGCACAGAGGAGAGCGTTGGGCGGAAACTGAGCCAAGCACGTTCACTGCACCTAACCCTGAGTGCATGGGCTCCGATCCCACACTGCGGGGCAGAGCAGCACCGACCCACTGCGATGCTGTCTGTGCTCCTTGGCGTGTTTCCTTCTTCGTTTTTTCCCACCTTAGAACGGAATGAATGCAGTGAATTGAGGCACAAATTGATGCTCCGTTGTGTCTTCCCAGCAGCGGTGTCACACTGCGGGGGCAACTCGAGGGGCAGGGGCTGCAGTGCCTTTGGTGGCATTGCACACCCCCAGCCCCACAGGAAAGTTTCTCCCCCAAACCCCTCATTCCCCACTTTCCATCTCCTTTCACTCCTTCCTTCTCCCTCTCTCTTTCTTTCCCTGCCAGCAATCCCAATCCCAGATGAACCAATACTCTGTGGCTCTGCTATTTCCCTTTTATTCCCCCCCCCCCCCCCCTTCAGCAGCGAGATGGGAAAAGAGTGAACTACAAAAAAAAAAAAAAAAAAAAAGAAAGAAAGAAAGAAAAAAAAAATCAAAGCTGCACATATTGGATCCAGATGTGCTTGCAGCCCTTTCCAGCAATTTAATTAAATTCCCCCAGACAGCCAGGAGGATTTCTTAATGATCAAATTTCCCTGGCTTTCCTCCTAAAATGCCCCTCTTTCTTCGGCTCGCCGCTGCTCTGTCTCCCTGATGGATGGCAGCTCACATTCCTCCCCGCCGCCCCGCCGGGTGCTGCCAGCAATGGCACAGCCGGGCACCAACAGCGAGCGGTGGCACCGGGCCGTGGGTACAGGAATGGGGGGAGGGGGGGGAAGGATCATCTGTGCGGGATCGGGGTTTTTGGCATTGCTGGGGGGGGGCACAAAGAGGGCACAAGGGGACACAAGGAGGACACAACAGGGATCCGAATGGGATGCGGTGAGGACACGGTGTGGATGCAGCGGGGATGTGGCAGGGATGTGGTGGGCACACAGCAGGGACACAACGGGGACATGGATGGGACACGATGGAGATAATACAGGGACATGGCAGGGGCACAACAGGGTCACAGCAGGGACACAGCGGGGACATGGATGGGACATGATGGAGGCACTGCAGGTGGGTACACTACACAGACATGGCTGGGGCACAACAGGATCACAGCAGGGACAGAGCAGGGACATGGCAGGGACACAAACAGGGACAAAAACAGGGATACAAACAGGGGCACAGCAGGGACACAGCAGTGCTACAGCATGACACAATAGAGACATGACAGGGCCACAGCAGGGTCACATTAGGGACGCAACAGGGACACCCACTCACAGCACTGCCTTCTAAATGATTTCTTCCCTAACAGTGCCTGCTGTGGGATGGACCTGCCTGGTGCCTTGTGCTGCCAAATGGCTGGGGATGGTGACAGTGCCCACCACCCGCACCACGGTCTGGGGAACACGGAGGGATTGGGGATGGGAGCAACACCACGGATGTGAGCATGGTGCCAAATCCCCAGCAAGGGGAGCTGATAGCCCATGGGTGCAGTGCAGGGGGGGGCACCCACTGCCCTATGGCTGCAGTAGGGGGCGCCTTGGAGACGTGAAGGCACCTGCACCTTTGGGTGCTCCCTGGAGGGCGATGGGGGGTGCGTGGGGCTGCAGGGCCGTGCTGCACACCTGCACGCACCCGGTATGGCGTGGACAGAACCAGAGCCATTGAGGGCAATGGGACGGGGCTGTCACTGCTAGGGGGCGGGATGAGCATCTGTGCACTGGTGTGCGTGTGCACTGGTGTGCGCGTGTGCACTGGTGTGCGTGCACCCGCTTGCAGGCATGCATCATGCACGTGAGAACAGCTGCGGGTGCGTGCACCTCTTGCACACCGCATCTTGCAGATGCATGTGGGGCGTGTACACACTTGAGGCGTGTGTGTGTGTGCGCGTGCGTGTGTCTGTGTGCACGTGTGTGTGTGTGCGCGCGCGCGTGCACGCGCGTCTCGCGCCCACCAGCACCTGCTGCGCGCGCCCCCGCCCCGCTGCCGTTCTCCCGCTGCCCCCTGGCGGCCGCGCGCGCAGTAGCCCCGCCCCCAGAGAGGCCACGCCCCTCGTCGGACCGCGCCCACCGCCAGGCCCCGCCCACAAAATGACGAAACTGGCGACTTCCGCTTCCGGCGGCGGGGCCCCGAGGTGCGGGTGGCGCGGCGGTGTTTTGTGTCGCTGCCTTCGGGCTTCGCTCCGCGGGGCCGGCTTGGGGCCTCCGGGACGGCCCGGTGGGTTCTGCCGGCGCTGCCTCGAGGTTCTGGTAGGGGTGGGGTCGGGAATTTTGGGAGCGAGAGAAGTGATGTTTTTTAAAACGCAAAACTGTTCGAAATTCGTGTTTGTTTTCAGAGGAGCGGGCGGCCCCGTGGAAACCAGGCCCGGGTCGGCCTGAATGTGGACAGGTGGCACCGCTGTGCGGAAGGGCCCTGCGGGGCTGGTGTGCAGAGCAGAGTGCTGCAGGATGCCTTTCCTGCACGGCTTCCGCAGGATCACTCTCGAGTACCAGCCCTTGGTGGATGAGATCTTGGCGTTGCTGGCGCTGCAGGATGCAGAAAGGCAGAATGCACTTGAAAGGTAACTGACCGGGCTGCAAGCAGAGCTCTGAGGATAAACACCTGCTTGATGGTGGTGGCTGGAGCTCTGCAACTTCGGCACTGGAGCAAACCCTGTCTCAGTGAGCATCTTTTTCTGAGAGCCGTTCTCCTTCTATCCTTTGGGAATGTGGGATGGAGCAGAGCAAATGTGAGGCTGTGTGTGCTCCTCAGGAACAGGCTGACCCACAGCAACAAAAACTCACTAGGGTTTCAGCTGCACTCCAGTACTGCTGTATAACCCTGTAGCCAGCAGTTTGGAAGAGAACAGGAGAAACCTGGGCTTTTTCTCCCTCCCTGCTTTGACCCTTGCAAGCCCGTAGGAGACACATACTGCCTGGGTGAGTAACTGGTTATTTTCATTCATTTCCAGTCATGCCTGCCTGGGCAGCAATGGAAGCCAGCTCTCAGCAATGAGACAAGTCTTGGAGAGGGAAGCCCACTCCCCATTCTACCAGGAAGGTGTGAGCTATACCTTGCTGAAGGTTACTGAGCTGGGGCTTGTCGAGGCTGCAGAAGTACTCCTGGAGTTTGGTGCAGACCTCAGCTTTGAAGGTATGGCTGTGGGAAGGGCACTGTGCTTGACTGCTCCTTGGGCTGGCTGGGAGGGGCTGGGTGGTGAGAAGCTGCCCCTGCAAGGCAGAGATAGCTGGGACAAAAAGGGAGGGGTGCTGCTGGCTCTGGCCTCAGGTTCCCACTACTGGATTTGATAGATTAGATGTGCCTTATCTAAATCCAGCTATAAGAATGGGCTGGGGGGTGGCCAGAGAATGGGAGCCATCTTTGAGGGCTTTTGATAGAGGCAAAGCCATCGCAGATGCAGGACCTGGGGCATCTGCAACGACTGCTTCTGTGGGCAGCTGTTCTCAGTGCCCACCCTGGCTGACGTGTTCCATGTCTGCGAATACCCTCGGTTCTGACCACGTGTTTTTGTCCTCAGACCCAGTCACCTACTACACCCCCCTGCACATTGCAGTGCTTCGCAACCAGCCTGACATGGTGGAGCTCCTGGCACGCCACGGGGCCGACATCAACCGCAGAGACCGGGTACAGAATTGACTGCTTGGACACGGACGTGCTCCAGCTTCCTTGGGCCTGCAGATGACCAGTCTGTGGGGTCGGCCCTCTCTGCTGCCCCTTCCAGAGCCTGCTGCATGCCATCTGCCATCAGTGGCCTCCCAAGCTGCTGCCTGCACTGTTCCAGTGCTGTGGCAAAAGCTGAGACCGCCTTTGGCCAAGCAGACCTGCCTCTGCTGTGGAGCGTGTGGTGGGAGGAAGCTGGGGTAGATCAACCTCTCCCTATAGGCATAGTGACACTGGGGAGGGGGCTGTCACTTTTGATTTTTGGGGACAGGATGAATTATATGCTCTGATGTTGGCCATGACGAATAGCCCCATCGGTGATTCTCCAGAGGTACTCATGAATAGTCCTTAATACTTGTGGATTTTCCTCTTGCCCTGTACAGATCCATGAGAGCAGTCCCCTTGATCTGGCCAGTGAGGAGCCTGAGAGGCTGCCGTGCCTCCAGCGGCTGCTTCAGCTTGGGGCCGACGTCAACGCAGCTGACAAAACTGGTTTGTGGGGTGCTTCCAGCAGGTGGGCTGGAGCAGGGCATGGGATCTGTGTACCTTCACCTTGCTGCTGCAAATTCTGCCTGCTTTGAGAATTGATGCAGGCTGCAGAACCTCCCTGGTGTTCTGTGCTGTCTCCTAGTGTCTTGTTTGCATTAGATGCAGCAGGAGGCTAAAGGCAGCTCTGTACAGCCCATGGAAGATGGGGGAGAGGGAGATGAAGGGAGGGGGAAGGGGGAGGTGCTCTAAGAACCGCTCTGCCATCGCCCATGTGCCTTCTGGGGCCACCACAGCTGTGCTCCGTCACAGCAATGTTGGGAGCCTGCTAGCAGAAGGGCTGTCTGCCTTGTGTTTAGCAATTGGGTTGGTGGGATGGATTCTTTTCCTTCCTTCTGGGGGTGTTTCCAGGTGGAGCACTGTCTCATCTGATTGTCTTTTCATACTGCAGGAAAGACAGCGCTGTTGCACGCCTTGTTGCACTGTCATTGCAGCAGTGTTGTGGATCTGGACGATATCACAGAGAGCATCCGTCTCCTGTTGGAAGGAGGTGAGGGCAACTGCTCCCTTCTCCACTCAGAGCCCCTCTAGGCCTGGTGCTTGCTGATTCTTTGTACAGCACCAGGTGCTGCCCTCCCAACTCCTTTGTGTTCCCAGCTGAGCAAGAGTAAAGTCCAGAAGAGCATCTGTCCAGGGGTGCTCTGATTTGAAATACTTTTCCACTAGGAAGAAGCACTGTGGCTGTCAGCTGTCTTGCTGTCAGTTCCACAGTAGGTTGTGTGGGTGCATGATGCATTCAAGTACTGTCTTTCGTACCTCTTGGTGATACTAAAGGATCTACACCCCCCTCCCCCCTCTTAGTGTGTCTCATAAATCCATTTTGATTGTGTCCTGCCTTTCTTTACAGCTCCATTTATGTTCTGTTCCTTCCTCCAGGTGCAGATGCCAGGGCTACCACTGAAAATGGTGACACTGTCTTCACCTACATCATCTTCCTGCTGGGTGACATAGACTTGGCGAGCACGGAGGTGGCAGAGATGCAGAATAGTTTCTGCATTCGTGTCATGCAGCTGCTCATGGCCCATGGTGCCAACCCCAGTGAGTGCCCATCCCTCGAGTCCTTGACCTACCGCTGCCTCCAGAACTTCACGTGTCACCTCCCACTGCTGCGTTTCCTGCTGGAGTCAGGTGCTGCCTACAACTGCTCCCTCCACGGTCCTTCATGCTGGTCGGGCTTTCAGACTGTCTTTGACTGCCTCTGCTCTGACGTCAGTATCCTCAAAGATAGCAGCATCTCTACGGAGGTCATCCAAATGGGTCAGACTCTGCTGGAGCTCATGATGGCCAGTTCACAAACCATCCAGCTGCCCAGCGACTTTGAGGTCGACGTTAACAGCTGCAGGTACCACGAGGAAAAGATCAGGAGTCTGTTCTGCTCTGTGAAGCAGCTGGAGCACACCCCACAGGCACTGAAACATCTCTGCAGGGTGTTCATCCGGCAGCGCCTTAGGCCTTGGCCAATAGATGTAAAAATCAAGGCTCTGCCTCTTCCAGACAGGCTGAAGTGGTACCTCCTCATTGACCACACTGCTGTTGGGCACGAGGACCTCAGCCTGACTGATGACTCCCCATCTCCTCATTCTGTGGTCACAGTGCCTACTGAGGGTCAGCACATCACTGCTCTGCGCCTGTTGTCCCTGCAGTGAGAGGTACTGCTGTCCCTGTGCCAGTGGCTTTACTAGTTCTGCCTGTGGTGTCTCTGCTGAGTTTTCAGGGGTGTGCTTTTTTTGTGCACAATGCTGCATGTGTGTCTGTGGAGGTCTCGTGGCTTTAAAATACGTTGCAGGGAGGTGGGCAGAGCCCGGGGGTGAAGAGGGATCCTGAGCAGTGGGAAGCTGGACACTGCAGGATGAATATGGTTTAAAAGGTGGATTCGCCTTTGCCAGGTGAAAGAATGTGGATTTGTAAGAAAAGGGGTGAGAGCAGGAGGATGGTGTGACTGTACAGGTCTCTGCTCTGGCTGCAGGGTGGGAGAAGCAGTGCCATGAATGGCAGCACAATGAGATGCTTCAGGATGCTGAGAGATGCTGCTTCTCCCAGGAACTGAGCAGCACTGAGCAGGGGAGTGCTGGCATTCAGGCCCTCCTGTTCAGTCAGTGGAAGCAGCCACAGTCCTGCATCTCTGCCTGGATGCAGGTGCCTTCTTCACTTACCTGGGATTCCAAAACCAGGAAGTTGGAGGGGATGAGGGGAAGTGGGGTTAGCAACAGCAGCCTGAGTGCTCACTGACCTCACAGTTTTTGCCAAGAGTGCTGAATCCACTCAGCACAGAGCACTGCCTACAAAGGGTGCCTCAGTAATGCTGGACTCCAAGGCAAGCAGACAAGTGGCTGTTCCTTGGCTTCATGTTGTGTCCTTGTGCAAGGATGTGGGATGGGCAGCTGTCTCCTCAGTGCCTTGCTCCTCCCTGTTCCTTTTATCTGCTTCTCTTTCCTTTGGTGATTGCATGCTGAACATTGATCTCCATTGCCTCTTTCCCAGGGGAAAGAAATTGCAGCAGGGCTGCAATGGGAGTTTTCTTGCCAAGCTGCTACTGGAAACCTCAACTTTTGGGGCTCTGCAGGAAGGTCCCAACCTGTCACAACCATCTGGCTGCATCAAGGAGGCATCTGCTTCCTTGTGAAGTGCAGAAGATGCTGTAAAGCTGAGCCCCCCACATTTCTGTTGTTGTTGTTTGTCACGGGGAACAGATGCAGAAGAGGAAGAAATGTACTCTGAGCAGATATTTATAGCAAGTGGATCTGGGATCCGCAAGCAGTTGGTTGCAGAAGAGCTGTCTCACCACATTGCCCCTCCTGGCAGCATCTGTTTTTCACCTTTTCCTGCTATGTGGAACTGGAGCTGTGCATCTTGATGAATTGATGTTTTGAAAAAAAAAATAATAATAATGTGATAAAATACTTCCCTGCTGTCTGGAATGGAAAATGAGCAATTAAACAAGGCCTTTTAAATAGCATCAAGGTGCGTGTTTCTTCTGCAGGAGAGTCAGGGTGGAAGCAGGGGCTCCAGCTGGTTCCTGGGGAGGAATTCAAGGGACGGGTGGCAGCAGCTCTGCGTGGGCTCAGCCCTTGGTGAGCAGCTGGGCCAGTGTTAGCAGTTGTGGTGCATTAGGTGGGCACAAGCCAGTGGCTGGGCAGAAATGCTCTGGATGTGGCAGAGGAGGAGTGTTAAAAGCTAGGAGGCAGCTGCAGCATTTAAGCAGGAGGCGTGGGGCCCAGGATTATGTCTGCCACTTGTTTTGCTGCAGGTGTGGAGACCCGCTTTGTGGGTTTACAGAAGGCCCTTCTCAGAGCCCCACAACCTACAGCGTAGCGTAAGGCAATGGCAGAGATTTCTTCTGTTTGCCATACCCAACTTGGTGCCAATCTCAGCCCTCGCTTCTGTAAGCCACAGTGAGTTCATGAGTGGGACACCCAGGCAGGAAAGGGAATCCAGCCTGCCACAGAGATGTACCAAGCTCCTGCTCACAAGCAGGGAGCAACCTGCAGGTGCCCAAGGAGCACATCTCCAACAGAGGGACTCTCCTCCTCCCAGCAGTGTTGGGTATCTCAATACAGATCCCTGGGTGCAGCATCAAGCCATCTGACAGAACCCGCGTGCTTCAGTCCAACAGCAGGAAAAATGTATTTGGCAAACACCTCTTTTCACAAACAGCAGCAACTGGGAAGACGAAGCCCCATCCTCACCACCAGCCCCACACAGACGGAGTCGCTACGCCCTCGCTGCCCCGCGCTGAAGGCACAGTCCTCACCCCTCCTGACCCCGGCAGGAACCGGCTGTCCTGGTCCTGGAGAGACCTCCTCCCATCAGCACCTTCATCTCATGGCGAAGGTGTAGACATGGTAAATCTCATCGGGGAAGTTCTCCTGGCGCTCCTCGGCCAGGAGGTGCAGCCCGGCCCGGCGGATGATCTTACGGACCACATCCAGGTCCCTGCAGACGCTGCTGTCCACATCGTCCATGATGACACCCTCCTGAGCCATGTTGTCCTTGATGACCACGATGCCGTTGGGCCGCAGGCCGGCACGGCACCGCTTCAGGAAGTCAGAGAGGTGGTTGTCAGTGAGGTGTCCTGGGGGGCAAAGCAGGTATTAGTAAATGCAGGGCCGCCAGGCAGTGTGACGGATGAAGGGAGGCTGTGGTTGGAATCCCTCCTGATCCAGGCAGACAAACATTTGAGCAGTGGAAACCATGGGGATGTTCAGCTCGCATCCTGTGTGCTCAGTCCCGGCTCTATCCAACCCACACCTCTCTGCCCTGGCCTCAGAGTTCGGAAGATGCCACAGTGCAGTGCCCTCCCACTGCCCCTCTGTGGGTCAGACCCCCTACCCAGTCAGGCTGCAACGCTCACGTCTCCAGCAGCCCCAGGTCTCCTCAAGCCCCTCCCTGTGCATGTTGGGGTACCTGGGACAGGCAAGTGAGACCCTGCTAAGCCGAGCGACCCTCACCAATGACCCACTGGATCCAGATGACGTCGTAGGAATTGGGCTCAGGGCTGAAGTCCTGGAGGCCACAGCAGAAGTAGTTGCGCACCCGCCTGCCTTCCTCCCCCAGGTAGCTCTTGGCCTTGGTGAGGAAGTCCTCGGTCACATCCACCATGTCCACAGTCTTGAAGAGGGGCAGCAGCAGCCTCTTGGTGATGCGGCCGATGCCAGCCCCGCAGTCCAGGGCGCGGGTTGTTCCCGTTCGGTTGGGGCCATCCTGGAGTGACAGTGTGAGGGATGGAGCTCAGAGAAACGGGACGACCACGTGGGAGCTCACAGAGCAGCAAAGAGGGAAGAGCCCAGCTCTGCTCAGGGAAGAGGACAGAGCTCTGGGAGCACAGCAACCCACGGCACCTACCCGCAGAAAGCGCTGCAGGAATTTCCTGGAGCTGTTGATGTCGATGCTGGAGATGTGGCCGTAGCCCCCCAGCATGCCGTCCACTGTGGCGGGCACATCCTTCCAGTACTTCTCTGCCTTGGAGTAAAACTCAAACTCATTCACCACCACCTCACTCGTCATGCTGGCTGCGGGGCACGGACCCTTGTGGGATTCACTGCTCCTCCAGGGGGGGGAGAAATCACAGGTGAGGCACAAAGCCCCCCCACCAGGTGGGGCTCCCAGTGCGCCCCCCAGAGAAACAGCATCACCACCCTCCCCTTGTTAATGCCACGGCCACGAAGATCAGCTCTGCGAGCACCCTGACTTGGGGCTGACACCCTTTATCACCCCCTAACTGGGCTATTTCAAGCCCTAAAATCCTCCTGGGGAGCAGAAAAAGGAACAACAGAGTGTTTTCAGAGCCTCCCAGGCAGGGATGCTTCAGCCTCGCTCAGCAATACCCCGTTTCTTCCTTTGAGGGCTGCCCCAGCCTTTTCACCTGTTCTGCCTGCTCTCTCCAACTTAAGAGCATTAACGTTTTATGTGTTTATCTACACTGACAGCCCCATCAGTCACCTCCAATTACATCTGGAGTTGCTAAAAGTTCTCCTAAGCACCTACCTGAGGATTGTAAATCTCAGCCGTGACCACCGGTTAGATATATGTGCCATGTAATAAAGTCAAGGTATAATCAGCAATACAAGCTATAAATCCCCCCCAGACATCCCATAATTCAAACCGCTGTGGATGTGATTAACTGCGCCGGGGATCAGAAGCGAGATTTAAGGTGGCCAAAGGCTGAATTTGAGGACTTCAAACACCTTTATAAATAAGGCAAAGACCCCGTTAGACACAAAACCTTTCCTACGGCAGCGGAGGCAGTTTCGGGGTCCTCAGCTTGATGTCCCAGCGTGGCTGCGCTGTGACCTAAGGGAGGAAAGAACGCAACTGGAATCCTAAAGGACAGCACGGCAGCCCCGAAGGGAGGGAGGTGAGAGCCGCTCCTTCCTCAGGGCCGCCCCACAGCGCCGTGTATGGGGCGGAGGTTCCGAGAGCTGCACGAAGCGGGGCTGGCAGCGGCACCGTGCTGCTGGGCGCCTCCCCCCCCCCCGCTGTGTACCGGGTGACACGGCCCCGCCGCTCCCGCGCAGCTGCAGGCCTCAGCCCGGCTCCTGCGGCCCAGGACCGGCAGTGACGGTTCGGGGCCCTGGGAGCCGCGGGGGAAGAACGCACAAAGGCCTAAAGCGGCCTAAAGCCGAGCCGCTCTCCCCCCCCCTCCTCGCCGGCCGCTGCCGGGGGCTCCCGACCCTACAGCCCAGCGTCGGGGTCCCGGTACCCCCCGCCCCCCCACCCCGACCTCCCCTCCCCTTCGGACGCCCCGCGCCGTTACCTCGGGCCGCGGCCACGCGCCGTGAGGCGGCGCTCGGCGTGACGTCACAGCGATGTCACGTGCCGAAAAGGGGGCGCGGCTCGGAGGCCGGACGGCGGAAGCTCCGCCCTCACCGCCGAACCGACCGCCTCCGGAGCGCCGTAACCCGGCACGGCCGCCAGGAGGCGCTGTTGTCCCGCAGTGCCGCTGCCGTCGGAACTCCGCCGCCTCCCGCGAGGCCGGGCCGTGCGGAGCGGAGCGCAGCGTGCGTCCATCGGCCGCCGTCACGGCGCGGAGCGGCACCGCGTGCCCGCAGCCCTGAGCCTGCGCCGCGCTGTGCTGCGCTCCGCGTGCGGCTCTCGGCCCCGAGTGCGAAGCCGGGGGAAGCAGAGCAGCGTGGCACGGCCCGGCCGAGGGCTGGGCAGCTCCGCGAGCTTTTTCCTTTTTCCTTTCCCCTTTTTCCTTTTCCCTTTTTCCTTTCCCTTTCCCTTTCCCTTTCCCTTTTTCCTTTTCCTTTCCCTTTTTCCTTTCCCTTTTCCTTTTTCCTTTCCCTTTTTCCTTTTCCTTTTCCTTTTCCTTTTCCTTTTCCTTTTCCTTTTCCTTTTCCTTTTCCTTTTTCCTTTCCCTTTTTCCTTTTCCTTTTCCTTTTCCTTTTCCTTTTCCTTTTCCTTTTCCTTTTCCCTTTTTTTTTTCCTTTCCCATTTCTTTCCTTTTTCTTTCTCTTTCCCTTTTCTCTTCCCGTTTTTTGCCTTTTTTTCCTCTTTCACTTCCCTTTCCCTTCTTTTCCTTTTCTTTTTCCTTTTCCCTTTCCTTTTCCTGTTCCTTTTCCCTTTTCCATTTTCTTTCCTCTTTCCCTTATTTTCCATCCTCTTTCCCTTCTTCTTTCTTTTCCTTTCCCTCCTTCCTTTTACCCTTTCCCCTTCCCCTCTTCCCTTTCATTTTCCTTTCTTTTTCTCCTTTCCCTTACCCTTTTGCTCCCCTTCCACTTTAATTTTTTTTTCTTTTCCCTTTCCTTCCCTTTCCCATTTTTCCCCTTCCCTTCCCCTCTGTCCAGCCCCAATCTCTGTGTGATCCCCATGCACTGAGTCCCCTCAGACCCCATCCCCACCCCAGCTACTCCTTAGCACTCACCTCTCACTCCCCTCCATTCGAGGCAATCACCATTCCTACAACATTCAGGATTATTTTCTTTTTCCCCTAGGTACTTAATCACCCCTATTACCCTTTTCTGATTAATTAATTCTAATTAATTTCACACTACCACTTGGAGGTGAGTTGACCAGCACTGCACGCGTTGCTCCCAGTGTCCAGCATGCTGCGTGCCCCATTCAGGTGCCAACAATCTGGGGGACACAGGGGATCCCACACCCCACACACGCTGCCCTGCGCCCCACACCTCCAGCACTGCACTGCAGTGGGTTTGGGACGTCACAACAAATTAGGTCAGTGCTCTCCTTGTGCTGCTGGGAGCCACCAATGTGCCCAGCACCAGCTAAATGTTACACACTACATGCTATACACTATCTGTTATACACTATATGCTATATATTATGTGCTATGTACTATATGCTCTTTGCTGTATTTATACACTATATGCTATATACTATACTAGATGGCAGGTGACAGCTACAAGATACTGGTTATTAGCAAGAACAGTGCGTATATAAACGTTCTCTCTATAGACGGTGTATATAATTTTATGAACATAATACTGTGTGCATGTACATACACAGATACAGTTTACTTGGACCACACATCTGTGTACGTACACATATATGTATATACTTACACATTTGTACATACATACACACGTATTCCATACCACACACGCCATACCTACACACACGTGTATTTACACAGCACAGATACATGGATACATGCATCTATACGAGACATAACTATATCTATGCATACATAAAATACTTGTAATATGTATACCTGTGTATGTGTATCAGTGTATGTGTGTTTCCAGATGGGGCAGTGGCAGGGAGAGAAGGGGATGTGGAGGGTGAGATGAGGGCGAAGGGAAACCGCTCCGGGTTACAAAAGCTCCTTATTTGATTAATTGTACTTTCTGTTTGATAAATGTTACTCATGAGTATAAAATATGCAAAGCACTTAGCAAGTTCACACTGTTTAAAGAACTCAACTAACCAAATTAAAATTCCATGATAGGAAGCAAGGCGCTGCAGAACGGCACGGCGAGGCGATGCGCAGGGAGCCGACCCTCAGAGCCGACTTCCAGCCCTGCAGCCCCCACAACCTTCCTCTTCCCAGCCCTCCCGAAATGGGGCTGAGTACAAGGGATGAAGGGAGCCCTCCCAGCAAGGGGGGGACGGAGCACCCAGTGTCCTCCATGTGTTGTCGTGGTCCTGCCCCAGTCAGTGTGCAGTGAACACGCTGGGGAGGATGCAGTGCTCAGAGGGAGGACGCAGCGGTTGGTGGGAGGATGCAGTGTGTGCTCAGGGAGGATGCAGTGTGCACATGAAGCAGTTTCCCAGTTCCCAGTGCTGGCTCATGCTGGCTGTGCAGCTCAGCCTGGAGCAGGACTGACTGGAGCAGCATGTGCACAGGCAGCAGCTCCCCAGCCTGCACGACAGAGCAGAAAGAATGAAGAAAACCCGGCCTGGATCTGTCCCGCCTGCCTGCTTCCCTGGGCCCCTCTCAAGACCTGTGAGTCCCAGCCTTCAGCCCCCAGCCTCATCTGCACCCACAAGGGTTGGAGTTTGGCTGTAGGCAAGGGTGACTCTCTGGTCGCTCTTGCAGCGCTCTATGGTTAAAGCCATTGCTGGGTGGGGGCACCATTTCTCCAAGCATCGAGTGGATCCACACCTCCTGCCAGAGCAGCTCATGGCACGGCACAGCCCAGCGCAGCCCCAGCACCCTGTGCAGCCGATGCCAGGCTGAGCAGCACGCAGAGCCCCTCGCCAGCTCAGCTTCTCCTTGCAGTCTGAGCAATGATTTAGCACCCATTAACCCACGTGGCTGTAAATCCCAGCACAGACAGGTCCCAAACATTCATTTCAAGCAACGCAGTTTGTGTCATTTCGGGATTAGTGTTTACTCTCTTGTTAATTAATATTTGTTAAAGCGAGGCTAAAAAGAAAGCATTTGGCTTCTCGCTTTGGTGAATGCCTCTGTGCCCTCGAGGAGCAGCATGGCTGGGCTCAATGCATGGGGCCATAGCCAGAAAGGGGAAAAATTGCTATCATCTGTACATGGGGAGGATGCAGCCCCACAATGATGGAGGGAATGATGCAGTTCCTGCTGCTGCTGCAGCACAGGGGGCACCTCAGGGCCAGAGGGCATTATCCCAGGTGGGGCTGTGCTGGTGCCAGGAAAACTGCAAGTCATGCGAAGGCAGCAGTTTGGAATAGGAATTGGAATTGGAATAGGATCAGGAATGGGAATGGGAATAGGAATGGGAATGGGAATAGGAAGAAAAACAGGAATGAGAACAGGAATGGGAACAGGAATGGGAATGGAAATAGTAGCAGTAGAAATAGCAATAGTGATAGCAATAGCATCAATAGCAGCAATAGCAGCAATGGCAATAGTAATAGCAGTGGTAATGGTAATGGTAACAGTGATAGCGACAGTGATGGAGTAATAATAACAACAATAAGGAGTTAATTCTTTATTAATCTTTATCAAAGAAAAACAAACAAAAAACAAAAAACAAAGTCTACAACTTTATGCACCTCTGAGGCAGCCCAGGGTGACTGCTTCACATCCCTTAAATTGTGAAATGGTCCAAGATTTGGATCCTACCCCCAGAGCACTTTCTGGCTTCCATTGTATTGGATGGTCCCAGGTGTCCCAGCAGCTGCAGAGCAAACCCTGAGGCCAGGACCCTACGGACACCTCCAGGTCTGAGCCCAAGGCTGGCTGGAAGCAGGGGAAGGGCAGCACCCCCTGCTCCTACTCTGCGCCCTTCATTTTCCTACATTTCCGGGCACAGAAATGAAGCAGCCCCTCCCTGGTTCGGTGGGGGTGAGGATGGTGCCAGGCCAAAGGGCTGGGGCTGCTCACGGGGGTCGAGGTGCCCACAGCCCACAGCCCGCAGCCTGCGATGCGCTTGGCGATGCAGCGCGGCTCGCGCGCGCCAGGAGTGAATGTTAATGGTGCTGAGCTCCTGGGAGAAGTGATCAAATTCTACGTCGAAACCAGCGAGGAAAGGAAGGGGAGGGGGGAGGAGGGGGGGGAAACAGCTCTGCAGATTAATTCTGCTGATGAAAATTAAAATCGGGCATCTCCAAACCCAGACCAGGAGTAGCTGCCTCATTCCCAGCGCCTTCGGTAACCCCAAACCTCCCAGAGGGCATCTGGGCACTGCAGCAGGGGACGTGGCAGGGCCTCAAGGGGCCATAGTTGGGCACCCCTGGGTGGAACCCCTTGCACCCCACCTCCCTGCTCCTCTCCATCTCCTCTCCCCCGCCAGAATTTGGGTTTTATCCCCGGCTGCTTCCCTCCTCCCTCCTCCTTCCCTCCACCCGCTCTCCTCTCCTCGCTGCCAAGTCCGCAGGTTTCCCACTGTGACCTTGAGCTCGTGTTCCTGGAGCTGGTTGTGGGCTTCTTAAAGGCGCCGTGTGGGCACTGAGGCCCCTGCCTGCTGCCTCCCCCTGGGATCCACAGAGATGGGGCACCGAGACGTGATGGCACGGCGCTGCTGAGCCCCATGGGCTGAGGATCCAGCCCTGCTCAGACAGCCCAGGATGCACTAAAAGCTCCATCATCCAGAGAGGACCCCAATCAATAGGTGCCTTCAAGGCAAGTCATAAAACTTGGACATTACGCCGGCACCGCTCGGCGCTCTGCGGTGAAGGCGGTGTTTAATTCATGGGATTAAATGGGAGAGAAAGGATGGAAGCCCCAGTGCTGCTGGGAAACCCATGAAGAGTGACCTTAGCCATGGCTGGGGGACACTGCTGCTCATGGGGGGAGCCCTGCAAGCACCCTGTGTTCCTGAGCACCGTGGCCTGGGCGTAATGCAAATACAAACCAATGTGTGGAAAGAGAGTTAAGGCAAACGTTAACCATGAGAGTCATGTGCTAGTTCACCAAAAAGGACACGGAAATACCCCACCAGCACAGGGATGGGGCTCAGGGTGGGCTCTGCGCACCCATTCTCACCTTCCCCAAGCTGGGGCAAAGCACACAAGCAGGGGATGCTGCACACCGCACTGTTCCTCAATGCCTTCTGGATGTGTGGATGTTGGGACTCCAGAGACTGGCATCAGGGCCCAGCACTGAGCTCTTCACTGCATCCTGTGTGATGGGATCCAGAGCACAGGGACCGTGGGCAGCTCAAGGAGCTGCGCCCAGCTGGTACAGATATGTGTGGGGAAACTGAGGCACAGCAGGGTCTCAGATGCTGAAGAGACAGATAAGAAGGGAGGAACCTGGCCGTGACTCATAGCCGACATCAGACCAACCCCACAGCATCCCAAAGATCTCCTACTGCGTCACTGAACATGTATGGGCAACACAAAGGCACCAGCTGGCCACCGAAAGGCACAGCTCCGTAACCACAGCTCCACAGTGCTCCTGGATGAGGACAGATGCTGCGCCCTACGCTTGGCACAGGGTCTGTCCTGCAGGAAATGGGACGAGCAGCACACGGCCACTGCACGTGGGGGACACTCAACACAGCCCCCCAGGTGAGGGACCGGATCCGGAGCTGCAGTGCCCAAGGAGGGAGCGGTGTAAAGGAGGAGGAGGCTGAGAGGAAAGAAAAAGAGAAAAATGAGTTTTCCTGCTGCCCCAGCGGTGTGGCGATTGATCGGGCGCAGGTTAGTGTGGAGCGGTGCTGAGAGCCTCATTCCCAACCGCCGGTTCACAATTATTGGAAAAAAACCCGCGCTGCTGCTGCAGTGAAATTAGTTATTGATCTCTTGTCTGGGTGACGAGCGCGGCGCGGGGCTGCGGGGCCGCTGCTCCCCGGGGACACAGCCCAGCACTGCGCTCACCCACCGCCGTCCCGTGGACAGAGGAGGGCTGAGTGTCCCCCCCCCCCTCCCCCCCCCCGGGGATCCCCCTATGCACCCACCCCCAAAAGCAAAGGGATAAACGGGCTCTGCCTGACCCCCACCCAACCTTCCCATTGTGGCCCCGTTGGCACTGGTTGGGGTGTCTCAGGGCATCTCCCACCTTTGGGGCAGCGTGGAGGGATGTGAGCAGCAGTTGGGGGCTTCTGTTGTCTTTGTGCCTTGGGGGGGGGTTGGAGAAGTCTGGGTCTGGTTTCCAAGGGGTTCATTTTGAGTTTTACCTTTCCTGTGGTTAACTCAGGAGGTTCTTTTGCACGGCACAATGGCTGGAGACCAGCGCTGCCATGTCCTTGGGCATTTCCTTGGGCATTTTGGGGTTGTTCAACCCCCCCTCAAAGGATTTTCCCCCAACTATTTTCCCCGAAAGGAAACTCCATGAAGTGCCTTTGGGGATGCAAAATTACAAGTCCCTTAATGGAATCCTAGGGGCAGTGGGCTCTGCAACACCCCCAAGCTTTGGGTTTGGGCCCCCCCCATATGGGAGCTGGATGCTGGATGCAGATTGGCACACAGGAATGGCACAGGCTGATGGTAGTTCCCATGTGGAGACTCAAAGACTTCGCCTATGGTGAGACACCATGGGGATGGGACAGGAAGGACAGCAGGCAATGGGGCTCAGAGAGCGTCCCCAGGCCCTATGATGGGACACTGAGCCACTCTCAGCCCCACGCTCAGCATCCCAGACCCCATCCACATGGGTGACCTGGGGGAGGCTGGGGGGGTCCCAGCCCTTTCTCCACACCCCAGACAAAAGCTTGGCAACAAAAGGCTGTGGGATGCGGGGAGGCACCCCCTGAGCCGGGGGGTATTTGTTTAAGCCACAGGGGAGGGACAGCAAGCTGCATTTCAAAGCGGTTCCCCCTTTGTCAGCCCTTGGCAGCCCCCCTTGGAGCAACATTCCTGGCGTGGGGCTGCGCAGGGGGTCCCAATGGGCTCCGGTTACAGCGCGCTGCCCCATCCCTGCAAGGCAGCTCCCGGCCCCATGGCTGCTTTTGCCGAGGGGAGAAGGAGAGGACTGGGAAGGGAAAATGGAAAAATGCAGCCAGAATGTGGCAGCAGATGGGCCTGGGAGCCCATTCAGGGACTCATAAGGAGAGAGTCCCCCCAGCTCCGGGGATTGCTTTCCACCCCAAGCTGCCCTGGCCGTCACGGCTCCATGTCCCATAGTTAAGGGGATGACCGTGTAGGGCCGTGCCGTCCCGCTCTGCCCCACGGAGCTGGCTGAAACCCACACCAAACGCAGTGGCTGGGCAGATGGAAAGAGCAAATGATGGCTTTGCAGGGGGGCCGGGTTTGTGTGAGCCATCCCTGTCTCGGTGAGCGACTTCGAATAACGGATACACTTGAGAAAATCGCCATCTGCTCCCGGACAATTCGCAACCAGAGGAAAAGGTGAAATAAATGCAGGGATGGCTTCGACGCCAGCAGTGGGGCCATGCTTTGTGCAGCATCCCCAAAGCCATTTGGGCACGAGGGGATGGGTAGGGATGAGCAAGGCGCGAGCATCCCGGGTTCGGTGGATTTGGCAGGAAGATGGACTCTTGCCAGATCGATTCTTTTTTCTTTTTCTTCTCTTTTCTTTTTTTTTTTTTACCCCCACCTCTCCATTTTCTAATATCTCCTGCTTCCAGCTGGGCTGGAAACAACACAAAAACAGTCAAACTACAATGCAGCACTTTCGTGTTTCAAGTCCCGGAAGAAACCAGATGCAAAAGATACAGAGCCCATTGCATGGGGACAGTGATGGTGGGGTTTCTTCACCTCTTGCTCTTTGCTGGGCTTCACCTGGGCACGGGTGCAGATGTAAATGGAGAAAGCTCCGGTATGAGCCAAGTAGAATCCTGCCATGTTGTCTGAGCTCATAGAAAAGCTCCCGTTTGGTTGTGATGGTGAACTGGAGGCGGGCAAGACACTTCCCAAAGTTGCCTGCAGCACAGGGCTGGGTGTCCCCAGGGTCTGGGGAGGGCTGGGGGTTCTGGAATAGCCCCACACCCCATGGCCCCACACCCCATAGGCACAATGGGTTTCCACCAGGCAGGCCAGCACCATGAGCACAGCGCTGCCATGTGGTGATGGGTTCGGTGCTGAGGTGTGGTTGTAAGTGCTGTCTGCAGGGGGTCCTGTGGGTGCTGTGACCACAGGAGGCAGCCCCACCAAACACCCCCCTGGCCCCCATGCACAGCAGGACCCCCAGGCTGGTAACTGCCCCCACACAGCAAGGAGCAAACCCTGCTGGACACCCCAGGAGGAGGAAAAGGAGGGGGAGGCAGAAGGGCTGGTAGAAAGCAGCCGAGCAGGAGCGATGCAGGCACGGCGAGGCGAGGCTGAGCGCGAGGGAGCGGGAGCTGAAATCTGTTGCCCAGGATGTGTGCTTTGCTGTCAGCCGGCTCTGATTAACGGGCTGCCTTCCAGCTCCGAGCCGGCTGCGTTCCTGGCAGCAGCCGAGGCCCCACGGCTTCCTGCCGTAGGAGTGGCTTTGCTGAAAGGTTACATTTGCACAATGTGCCGCTGGAAAAGCGGTGCCAGAGGTTGCAGGCGGGGGAGCCGGGCGCGCAGGCAGCTCCGTTCTGTGTAATGGAAAAAACCCTCCGGGGGACGCGCGGGGAAATATCACGTTACGGTCCCGCAGCACCGAGTGGGGCCGGGCACTGAGCTATGGGGACAGGAGAGGGATGGGGGTGTGCGCCCCACAGCGCTGCTCTGAATGGGGACAGATGGGGTTGTGCCCCCTCCCCATGGTTTGCTGTGCCCTGCGTCAAACGGCGGCGATGGAAGTCGTGTGTCGCTGCCCCTATGTGAGGGGTGTCCCAGATCTGGCAAGGAAGGATTTCCTTCCATGGAACCTTCGGACAGCTTCTCCACAGCCCTCTGCTTCCCCCCCTCCATCCCACCTCCTGCCCCCAGCGCTCTCCTGCAGCATTGCCCCAGGCTGCAGCTGATGCCACTCTGGGATGGGACCTCTGCTGGAGCAGACATCCCAACCTGCTAAACGTTCCCTCTTCATCACCCCTTGCAAAGGATTTTTTCCCCTTTTGCTTCCCTTGTTTCCTTGGTTTCAAGGTTTTTCTTCCTCATCAAGTCCCTTATTAAGAGTGGATTCTCAGTTTCAGGGTGTTGGTGGGGCAGGAAGAGGGATTGCAGCCACTCCAGCTTTTCTCCCCTCATGTGTGGGACCCGAGAGTTGTGCCCCAGCTCGCTGGGTTTGCCCCAAAGCTTTCCTGTTATCTCACACTCCCCCTGTGCTGTATCTCATGCTGGAGCCAACTGGACTCCCAACCCAGCTGCATTCTGCTGCACAGCACCGCCCAGCCCCAGCCCCATTGCACCTCCGATGTCCCTGCCTTCCCTCTTCATCTGTTTTCATTAGGATTTGGAGATAAGCTTCAAAATAAAGGCAGTGTTTTTATCCTCGCTGCCTTATCAGCATCCTTCCAGCGGGGCCCGGACCCAGCAGTGCTGTACGGGATGCTCCAGGGAACACAGACCCCAAATCTCTCCCCCCAGATCCTGCAGATTTGCTGCCCCACAGCCTGCAGTGGAGCTCCGGAGGGCACCGGTGGCTTTGGGAAGCTCTCTCTGCACCTGGGGACAGCAGTGCTGCACGCACCCACGTGCGGGAATACAAACCCAGCGCCAGCTCAGCACACCTGGATTTTATTCCTGGCTCTGCCGCTGACCTCCAGCAGTTGTTTCCCTCCCTTGGGGCTGTCTCCTCTCCTGCTCTGTCACACCACCAGCATTTCTTTGCCCCAGCGAGGTCCCCAAGCTCCATCACCCCTTGGCTAGAGACAGAGCCCGACTTTGAGGACACGGCCCTTCCCTGCCCTTTTCCCAAACAAGGTCCCCAGCCTGACAGAATAACACCGCGTCCACCGAGTTCTTGCTTATGGACGGCAGAGATCTGGCTGGTCACACGGGGTTGGCTTCTGTCCTCGTTTCCAGCTGCTAAATTGCATTATAGACAGTTAAAAATACATTGCATACTTTCCTAATGTGACTTTCCCGTGGTAGGCGAGCAGCACCGCCGCCGCTGAGATGCTGGGCAATGCAAGCGGGGCTGCACAGCAGCTCCACGTCCCATGGGGGGGCCCTGCTGGCTGGCAGATGGCTGCCCTGTGCCTTGCCTCAGTTTCCCCTCCGGTGAAAGCATTTGACAGCAATCAAAACGCACATATGAGAATTCGGCGCTATTTAGTTGGGCTTTGCAGAAAAAGTGACTATTTGTGCAGGGAGCAGAGATTAAGAGAAGTCCAGAAGTGAGCTAGAAATGATCTGTTAATAGCATGATAGCACAATAAGTCCTGGGCATGATTGGAACTGCAACACGGCATCCCACTGAAACACCAGCAACACACAGACTGAGGCAGCACCTAAAGAGGTCTGGTGCAGCCTGCAGATCTCCCATTGCTTTGCTGTGGGTGGAAGGAGCAACCCAAGTACCCAAAGAGGCAATGATGGGTTTCCTGCAGCTGGGACACACCTGCACCCCAGCAAATATTTGTTGGGGAACAGCTGCTGCTCCCGAGTGCTGTGTGTGCCCATCAGTGCAGGTGTGGCAGCGAGGTGCTCTCACACATCTCCCACATTGGCTGCCTTCTTGTTGGGCACGGAGGTGATGGAGGAGCTGCAGCACCTCCCCAGCTCTGCACCACTGCAATGTTGAGACATGGGGGACTTCCCACGGGCCCCCAGTGGACACCCCTTCCAACGGGCCCCCAATGGACACCCCTTCCAACGGGCCCTCAATGGACGCTCCTTACCATGGTCCTCCAATGGACGTCCCTTCCCATGGGTCCCCAATGGACACGCCATCCCATGCGCCCCCAATAGTCGCCCCTTCTTATGGGTCCCCAATGGACATCTCTTCCCAATGGCCATGCTGTTGGCCAAGCAATGGTGCAGGAACGGATGATTCCATGCCCATGGTATCGGGACATGAGGCTGCATCTGACTCCAGCACAACCAGGCACCTCCTGTGGATCCAGGGATGGGGTGGGTAGGGGCTCCCACAACCAGGAGGGGCTCAGCAGGAAGAGGAGAGCTTCAAGAGGGTAAGGAAGGAGTTAAACTCCTGCAGAGCCAGCCCCCACCCTCTCGCTTCTCTGCTAACTTTGGGAGGAAGGGAATAGCATAAAGGTAAGAGTGGAGGAAGGAGAGAAAGAGGAGACAGATGAGAAAGGGAGAGAGAGAGGGAGAGGGGGAGCATGGAACAGACGGCGGAGAGGGAGCACGCGTGGGGGAAGATGCTGACGCTTCTCCTCCAGCTCTGCGCGATGCAGATAGAGGGGAGCAATAAAAAAAAATTAACAAAAAAAAGAAAAGGCAAAGACCAAGGGAACATGGGAGAGGGAGAAGGAAGGAGCCCAAGCAAGGGAGCATGTGTGAAAGTCGCTGCGAGAGAAGGGGCCTCTTTGATTCCCCGTGCCTCATACCAGACAGTGTCTAGACTGCAGCAATTATTGTCAGCTCAGAACACCCAGGCATTGCCATTTCAGCTGAAAGGGAGCTTAACAAAGAGCGAGGAAGAAAAAAATACCCTGCGAGCAGTGCACTAGGCTGCCTGCAGCAAGAGGGGCTCTTCGGAGGGCCTTCTGCCACCCTAGCCCCCCAGCAAACCCCAGCCCTGTGGGCATGCAGTGGGGAGGGTGATGCTGCAAGCTCCATCCCGCTGCAGCCGTGGGGTGGAAGCAGTTCCTGGCCCATCCCCATGGCCCTTGCTTGTGCCAGCATGGGGGAGCTCTCCACTGAAGGCTCTTGGGGTTTGGGAGAGGAAGAGGTGAGGAGGAAGGCTTGGCACTTTTGCACCCAGTGAGCCACATGTTTTGATCGGGTCACACAATGGTTTGGTTGGAAGGGACCTCAAAGATCATCCAGTTCCAGCCCCAACCATCAGATCACGTCGCCCAGAGCCACATCCAGCCTGGCCTTGAGCAGCTCCAGGGATGGGGCATGCACTGCTGAGCCTGTTGGTGGCAGGGAGGCTGGTGCTGGGACATGATGGGGTGACACTGCTCCATGGACCAAACCAGCACAAAGACCCTCAGCAGCCCCACATGGAGCCAACAGAGCAGCAGTGCCTTTGTCAAGAGTTTTGTTTTCTCTGCAGTTCGAGGGGGGCTTGCTGCCTGTTCAGCTGAACTGATTGCCATTGTCACTTCTTTGCCTTTGGGGAACGGGATCCACTTTCTGACCTGGCTTGGCTGTGTCTGCAAAATTAAGGGCTTCTTCTCCAGTGCGATGATGGTTCTGATGCCATCATGTGGACATCACCAGCACCATCCAGGATCTGGGCACAGCAGAGCAGAGCTGATGACAGCCCAAGTCCCACAGAGGTCCAACACGGAAGAACCTCCTGAGGGAGGGTTGTGGCCCTGCTTCCACGTGGTGTCTGTGGATACAGGACATTTCCTCACATGGTGTTCCCCATGGAGCTCAGTTTGAGGCTGAGCACAGCAGCTCAGGAGCCCCAGTACCACCCTGGGCAGCACAGTGGGGGATTGCAGATATTTCCTGGAAGGGCCCATGGCTTGTAATGCTTTGGGCTGGTGTTACATCCATGGAAGCCATTGAATTTCCAACCAAGTGCAGGTGCTGCAGTCATACAAATACATGGGGAGGGTTTGGGTCAGAAAGGGTTTGCCCTTCACAGGGGACTTTGTGCACCGTATCCCATCCACACTGCAGTGCCTGTGCCCGCAGTGCAGCTCCAGGCGTGGGGCAGCAGATCCCCAGCGCTCTTCCAGCTGTGGGGCTTTGAACAACCGCTGCAGGGCTCTGCATCTCAGACCCAACACAACCGTGTCGTGCTGGGAACAACACCGAGATGCCTCTGCACTCTGCCCAGGCTCCCATCTACACGCGGTTAAGCAGTGTGAGAAAGAAGACCTTGCTTTCTCCTCCACCCCACAGGGCAGCTCCACTGGGGCTCTGTTCCCCATCCCAGGGCAGCCTGAACCTCTCTGCCCCTTCTCTCCCCTCTGCAAAGCTGTGTGCTGACGCCAACCTCATGTTTTCCAGTTTCTTTAGATTTACCCCCACTCTTTTTTTTTTTTTTTTTTTTAAATCTGCCCGCTTTCCTTCCTTCCTTTTTTTTTTTTTTTCTTTTTTTTCTTTTTTTTTTTTTTCTTCCTGGGTTAAAAATAATCAAGTTTCTGGGAAGCAGCAACTCCTGCTGCGCTGCCTCCCCGCACTCGCCCCGGAGAATAGCTCAGCCCGGCGCTGGGCTGCGGCCCCTCCTCGCTGCTCGCTCCTTCCTCCTCCCCACCCCCTACAGGGATCTGACTAATATGCTCGGGCTCTGCTTGCCAGCTCAGCTGGAAAGGAATTTAACCGTTGCGTGGTCTGGAGGGAAGAGCGGGGAGCCCAGAGCCGCCCCGCCGAGCTGCGACCCTCCTCGCATCGCTCCTGGTTGGCTCCGTGCGTGGCCACGTTGCCCTGCGCGTGGGGAAGAGGGATGGGGAAGGAGGGATGCACCACGCCAGCGCCCAGCAGCCCCATCCCTGAGCCCCAGGCGGGCGCAACCATCTCCTCCGTCTGTTCCCTGCCTTCTGTTGGGGGCACAACGCAGCACCCCGGGCTCTGTGCTCCCTAACGGCGGGGATCGTGGAAGTGCCTCCCCCACCCACCTGCGTTCCCCGTGTGCCAAAACCCCAAAGCGACGCCGCCCGCCGCTCACCCCAGGCCTCAGCGCTGGGCAATGGAGCAAAGAGGGGATGCAGGATGTGGATGGGGGTCCCAGCGGTCCCAGCTCTGCGGCAGCAGCTCCGCAATGGGGCTGAGACCCCGAGCACAGAGCGCTGAGCTCAGAGCTGCTGCAGTGCAGTGCTGTGGCAGCAGCCAGCAGCCCTCCTCCGGGGTGCTGGGAATCAGCCTCTGCACCAGCACAGCTAGCAAAGGCAGCGTTGTGTTTGGGTAAAAAAAAAAACAAAAAACATGCTAGGAGAAAGCTGTCTTGACCAAGGTTAGCCCAGAAAGTCCGTGGCAGAGTCCCTCCCTCCCCATAGCTCCAGCTTGCTGCTGTGCTGCAGCATCTCCCTGCTCCACTAAGAACTCCCCCTGAGGTCTCCTGCTGTTGCAGAAGCACTTGGAAGCCAGGACAGCTCAGCCCAGTGCAGAGCAGTGCCAGCTCCAGCTGCGCCCTGCCAGGGCACAGAGCGTCCCACAGCAGGATGTGATCCTTCCCACAGCACATGGCCCCCCTGGAGATGGGGCTGCAGAGGAGGAAAGGGCACTGGGGACAAAGCGAGGACCCAGGGAAGACCAGGGAAGGGTGAGGATCCCATAGATGCTGGGATGCTCCGTGCTGCAGGGTCTGTGGGATGGGGGCTACACCGGTAAGAAGGATTTGGAAAGAGGAAGATGTCTCCTCCAAACCCTCCCTTAAATGGCAGTTCTGCTGTCAAACAGGAGAGGATGGAGCACGTCGATCCTAAATCTCCCGGTGCTCCAAGAGCTGCCTCCAGCCCCGCTGCCCCGCAGCAACCCCAGCAGCCAGAAAGTGCTGGCAGGAGGGAAAGGGGTTGAGAAACTGCAGGCAGCAGGATGAGGCGGGAGCCAGCGCAAGCAGGATGTGACTGGGGGGTGACGGGGACGGCTGGAGGGGTGCCACGAGGAAGCGGTACCCGGGGCCATCCTGTTACCTCCCTCCCACGGCCCTCCAGCCCCAGCACCGCTCCCTGCACAGCGCTTCTCTGTTTCATCCCTGCCACCTAAATTCTCTCTCAGCAGCAAAGCAACGCCTTCTCCTTCCATTTACCGTGGGGTTTTGCACTCCTGCCCTTGCTGGGAGCTTCCGGGGCTGTCACTCTGGGCTGTCCCTGCCACAAGTGCCCCAACCCTGTCAGTGCATCCGCGTGGCAAACCTGATATTTGCTGATCCTTTTTTCAGCACAGATTTAACGGCAGTGCTGGGAGGTGTGGGGTTGAGGAGAAGCTCAGACCGTGCCCTTCTCAGTTCTCAAAGTGTTGTTTTAGCACTGCAGAAAGGAGAGAGGAGAGAACGAAGGAGGAGAAGGAAGCAGTAAAAAAAAAAAAAAAAAAAAGAAAAATAATAAAAATGACTTTTTCCCTCACTGAAAAGGACACCCAAAGCAGCTTTGTTTTGTTTCCCCCCAGCTCTGGCTGGTCCCAAGCTGCTGGCACCTCCCTCTGCTGTCCCCTTCACTGAGCTCCCATTTCTTTGTCCCCCACCTGCCCTTCCCCTCCACGTCCTCCAGAAATCCTCATGTTTCCCAGCTCTGACATGGCCCAGGGAAGCCAATGCAAGAGCCACTCCTGCTTGAGAAGAGGGGTCCAACCCCGTGCTGCAACACCCACCCTATTGAAAGGCAAGAAGGGACACGCAAATAACCCCCTCATCAATCCTGCCACACCAAAATGCATTAAAAAGGATGGAAAAGCAAACACCCTGATGGGCAAGAATGCATGCTGACACACTGGCTTTGTGGCGGTTCACCATCAGTCTTGGCTTCAGCTCATATCAGTATGGAGCAGCTTTGCTGTAGGGCGGGATGACAGGGCGACCCCCCTGCTGCCCATGGGGTATGGGAAATGGGCTGAGGCTTCATGGCAAAGGTGCTCCATGGTCAGCTGGGCTGAGCAGGCATCCCACCGTGTGTGCTGGGTACAGGGAAGGGGATCCCACACCTCTCTGGGAAGGTTTGTGATAGAGACGAGTCACAGAATCATGAAGGATGGAAAAGCCCTCTCAGATCCCCAGGTCTGACTCCATCCCTCCCCATCACTCCCACTGTCACAGCCCTCAGTGCCACATCTCTGGAACACCTCTGGGACGGTGACCCGTCACTCCTGGGCAGCTGTGCCAGCGCAGCTCTGCTCTTTTGGAGAAGCAGCTTTTCCTAATGTCCAACCTGAAAAGGCCTCGTTATGCGCCAGCATTGCCCTGCTGCACAACAAAACCTCGAGAGCTCCAGGGTGCTGCAGCTCTGCTTTTCCAGCAGGGATATCGCATGGTGTGTATGCTGGGCAGGCTTGAAAATGCAAACCATCTTCCATCACTTGCATGACAAATTGTATTTGGGCATTTTCTAAAAGATTTTTTTTGTATTATTTTTTTGCATTCCAGCAAACCTACTGCTTTCAGCTCAAAGATTACCTCAACGTAAAAGAGGAGATCTAAAGAAAATAAGCCACCTCCAAACACAGTGAAACAAAAAACCTTTCTGTCCAAACCAAACATTATGGCTTGACTTAAACTAAACAGTCATACTGGTATGGGGTATTTTGTGGGTCCTTATTTTCTTCGCTTTGCCAGAAAGCCCCTCCTACATCATCCGAATCTCTGTGCTGACCTGGTCCTACTTCCACACCCAAGACATTCTCTTTGGGCACCAACAACACTCTTCCTTCATTTTCCCATCAACATTGTTCTCCATCCATGGACGAGACCCATTGGACGTTCTTCCATCCACAGATCAGACCCAGTGGATGATCTTCACCGGAAGCAAGCGACACTTCAGTTCCCCTCGTTCAGAGACCTGTGAGCCTGCCCCAAGCATCCTCCAGAGGAAGCCATGGCCAAGAAGAGGAGATGAGCACCCAGAAGAGGTTGGTTTCCCTATGGCTTCAATAGGGGAAGTCTATGGGGAGGGGGCTACACAAAGAGATGTTGGGTTCCATTTCCAGCCCCCCGCCCTTGCTGGGTGTGCCAGGGCCGTGCCCTCCAACCTGAGGCAAAGAAGTGAAACCCCAGCAAAGTAGCAAACAAGTCGAGGCGTAAACAAGGCACGAATCCGCGGCGCTTCACCGTGGTTCGTTATCTCTGGTTAGACTGGAGACGGTAGAGCTGGGTTTGAGGAGAGCAGAAATATCAGCAATTAAAGATATGTCGTGTCAAAAAAACTCTAAACTGATTAAAGTTGAAGGCTCCGTTTTCTTCTTTTCATCAGAGAACGGAATCAAAACCTGCCTGGAAAGACGCGCTCCCCCCGTTCCCAGCGCTCCGAAGGCAGCGCCTGCATCCGTCCTGCTGTGTCCCTGCATTTTAATTACCATCTTATTAATATTCATGAGGATAGGCACTCAAGGGGGATTGCAGTCTGTCATTCTCTCTCTCTTTCTTTCCCCCTCTCTCTCTCGGCTGAATCTGTGTGGGGTTTTTTTTTTCCCCTTTCCCAACAGTTGGCGTGCCGCAGATCCGTACCGCGTGTGCGTGCCGACCCGAGGTGCTGGGTGTGCAAGGGGAGGACGTGGGGGCTTGCAGTCGGCTGTGGGTGTGAGTGGGATTGCCCCCATTGTACACGGCATCCCGAGACGAAGCTCAGCCGTGCTGCTCGGAGCGAGCATGTGTGTGTGCAAATGTGGTGCCGTGCACTCGGTGCGGGATGTCGGCATGGGAGCGGAGCGGCACGGTGCTGCCAGCAGAGCTGATGCACGTGCGAGCAGGCGTGCGAGGAGCGTGTGCTCACACTTGCGTGCATTATCCTGGCTGTACAGGTGTCTCTGAGCACCTGGGTCGATGGTGTGGGACCACACTGAGTCACAGCCTGGGCTGTCAGGGTGAAGCGGGACTTGTTGTTTCAGGCAAGCCCTGTGAACCTGGTTTGTGGGCGCACAGAAGGCACAGGTTGGCAGCGGAGCTGGAGGTAAATCGATTTTCTCATGCCTGAGTTGAACGATATGGGGTTCACCTGCTGCCACGTGGCATGGAACCCTTTTTATGATCCCTACTGAACGTAATGGCCATGTGGGTGGGTGGTGGAAAAGACCCACATGTGCCCTGCTCCCGTCTGCCTGGAGGAAACATGGCAAGGACTGAGCTATCCCCAGCTGGGCCACAGCCCTTGGGGCAGTGCAGAGCCATGGGCAGATCCTCCATCACCCCACAGTCATTCCAAACATTCCAGCCACCACCACCATCTGCACCTCTGTGTTCAAGGAAGATGCAGCACCAACGCTCCATATTTCCTCATCGCCTTCCTCTTGGCTAACACCACCAAGAGCTCAAAGCCCTTGGGGGAAGGATCCCACCGCACAGTGACAGCCCTGCCATCACCAACCACCTGCAGAAACCTGTGGAGAGACACTCCAACTCCACGGCTCCCCAACGCCCCACTTGCTCAGCTCCACAAATATTTGAATTAAGGTCCCCTGGGGAGCTGCAGTCACAGAGTAACTGATTTCTCCTCCTTCATTATATCTCTGTGTAATTTACCGAGGGACGGCAGCGTGTGCCTCCGTTCGAGTGAATTCCCAGCAGGACTCCCCAGAGCTCACAAATCAGGCAAAGGCAAGGCATTAGAATATGAAAGGTGAGGCTGGTCTCCCCACCACGACTCATCTCACTTTTCCGTGCTCCAACACTCCCAAATTACGTTTGATTTCCACCTGCCACCTCTGGTGGGTCACGCTCCTGTGTGAGCAGGGAGGTGCTTGGGCACAGGGCTGTATCTCCAGTTCTGTCCCTCCTTGCTCCTGCTACCTTCTGGGCAGGAAAGGGATGGGGGTCACCTCCCTCTTGGCAGCATCTCAAGAACCAGAGATGAAGAGTGCCAATAGAGCTAATGCAGCAAAGGTTTCTGGGTGAAACCACGTCACACAGCAGAGATCCCTGCCCCAACATCTGACTGTTTTCACCCATGGCTCCATTTCCACAACTACAAAGAAGAGCAACCATTCCCTCTGTTTACTAGTTGAAGACTCCACCAGTTAGATGTTGGAGGTCTATGCAAGCTAACCTGCATTCTGGATCCATCTGCATTGCATCTCCAGTAAGGTGGAACCAGAGGATGAGTCTGCCAGTGTGTCTCAGTAGTTCCCTGAAAGAGGTCAGAGAGTTGCAAAGGAGAAATGAAAGCAAAGGGAGAAATCAAGGTCTTTGGTCTAAGGATGCACAACTTTGCTGCTTGGGATTGCTTATGAAACACGCAGTGTGAAGAGACCGATATTCAGCAGACCCAAATCTGTCCAAACTAAATGCAAACTTATGCCCAGTCCTGCAAAGTGCCTGTGCTGAGGTGCCAGGTGTGTGCCCACGAGCAGGAGGCAACCAAGAGGTCACAGGGCCTCCCATGGGTCTGAACTGCACCTCTAGGGCAGAGGCTGTCCCTGGGCCAGCCTGGGCATTGCTGGGGATGTGGCACCAGAGTAAAGCACCAGTTGGGCTCCGAGGCAGTGAGTTCTCTGTTCCAGATACGCTGCAAACAGCGGAGGGCAACATTTTGCTTCCTGGAAACCCAGAGAAAGAAGTGTTTTTCCTAAGAGCTGCAGCTCGTAGGCAACCCATAATGGAGGCTTCAGAAAATTGGGTGTTCCCCCTTACATCTCCTCTGCGAAGACAAAGCCTTGGCAGATGGCAGTGGTGCTTCACAGTGCTTAGATATTGTTTGGGAGCTGGGTGCATGAACTCTAACTCTCTTCCCTTTAGAGGTACAGTGTAAAATCTGCCTATCCCTCAGATATCTCAACTTCTCAGAGCCCACGTACTGTCTCTTCGCACAAGCTGACTCAAGGACCTAAGGCTCTTCAATCTGTAACAAAGAACTCCTTTCTCCCAAACATTCCCCAGTCATCGGAGCTAAATAGGCTGTGCTGAAACCAAACAAAATAAAGCCCATGTGAAGGCAGCTCCAAATCCCCATCTCCTTGCCAGCACTCTGAATTTCCTCCCATGGGCAAGCAGCTTCTCAGTGTGCCAGGGCTGGGAAACACAGCGATGGGCTGGCATGGCAATGACAAGAGGGTACCTGGGAGGGAAATGTGCCACGGAGCTGCACCAAACACTACATGTGCTCTGTGCATGAGATGTCAAGAGCTGTGAAAAGCCTTGGAGCAGCTCCTGAGCAGCCTTTGTGGGCACCCAATGGGGAACCCCAAAAAGGGGGATGCGTGGGCACCCAATGGGAAACCAAGATAATGTGATGCGTGAGCACCACTGGGACCCTTCCACAGCCACAACGGGCTCCCAATGGAGCTCACGCATCCCCAATGGGAACCTTTCAAACGCTCTGCCCAGGCCACCCCCTTGCTGCCCCAACCGGCTGCTTCCACCCTCTCCAATTTGGGGCCAAAACCCCACCGCAGTGCAGTGAACCCTCCTCCCCCAGCTCGTCGCACCAAGCACCACCTCAACAACTGAAGCAGCTGCCTTTTCCCATCAGCGAGGTGATGGCAGGAGGGGGTGTCCACCCTCCCGGGGGGGGGATTTTGGCAGAGCGCACCCGGAGGTGCTGCCGGTTCCGGAGCTGCGTGCCCAGGACCCCACGAATCACTGGGGCCGGGGGCTTTCTGTGCGAGCAGCTCGTGATCAAAGCGCCGAGCACAGCCCGGGGCTTTTCGGGGAGGGGGAGAGAAGGGGGAGGCGGGCGGCGAGAGATGAAACGGAGCAAAGTTCTTCGGGTTCGGACGCGGGAGTTGGAAAGGATTCGACGGCAGCTTGGAAAAGGAGGAGGAGAGGGCCGGGAGCAGCAGCGTTCAGCAGAAAGGAATGTCCTGATGGGACGGCAGCCTGAACGCCAGCCAGGAACCCCCCCCCCCCCCCCCCCCCCCCCCCCCCCCCCTTCCCAAGGCTGTTTAAAAGCCCCGGACCTCTCCAAGCCCTTTAATTGGAGCTTTAAAAAACTTCCTTGTTCCTTGACGCGGCGAGGTTTGCGTTTCATGCCCAAAATGACTCAATTCCCCCTCTCCCCCCCGTGCAAAAAATTCTCCTTTGAAACGTTTGCTCGCAGCCAGCTCCGTCCCCTCCCCATTAGCCCCAGTACCCCCCAGCCCTCACCCCATCAGCCTCTGTGTGTATTCTTGTTCTCCCCTAATAATCCACATCCCAGCTGCCTCCCTCTCCCTTCACCCTCCTCCTCCCTGCCTCTCTCGCTCCCTCTTTCTCCCTCCTCCCCCCTCCTCCCCCTTTCCATAACTCAAAAGCTTGTCAGGCTGGTTCCAGACTGCTGGCGCCAGGCTTCACTCCAGGAAAAAAATAAAGCAAAAGAGAAGGCATGCAAGGCAAAACAGCCCCGCCACATGAACACACATCAACCAGCCCTTTATCTCCCCGGAATGCTCTCCCCTCTGCAGAGCTCCCTACCCCGTCCGACACACGCACACACTCGCTCCCATCGCTGTACCCCTAATGCAGCACACGCCCCGGCAGAGAAAAGCGAAGGAGCAAATACAAGATCTATTATTTATCAGCGTATCAATTATTTAGAGCCCCGTGGCGGGGAATGGGTGGGGAGAGGAGGCCTCGTGGAGGCGGCTTTTACCCCGATGATTCAGGTGAGGGGCTCCTTCCTGGACCCACCTCCCGTTGCCCACCCACGGGGAGGTGACCGTGTGCCTCCAGCCCCATCCTTTGCCCTCGTGTTCCACCTTGATCCTTCTTCTGACCACAGGAGCGCTGTTATTCTTCCCCATGAGCAAGAGAACCGCGTTACCCTGCTCTAACAACAAGGGAACCCCGTTATCCTGCCCCACAATCAAGGGAACCCTGTTATCCTTGCCCCATGAGCAATGGAATCTTGTCATCCCACCCCAGGAAAATCCCAGTCCTGAAGGAACCAGACCCGGTGTGTGATGATGGCTCTTACAGGGTAGACCTGGCCTCCACGCAGCCCTCAGCAAGGGGAATTTGGGCATCAAGCTGCAGTGCCAGCAGCACTCACCTGCTTTGGGGCAGCCTGCACGTACCTCCAAGCCACCTCCCTTCCCAGGGAATGCACAGAGCCACTGATGGCCATCCCATAATGGCAGTGGTGGCCAGTACAGGGATGTGGAGCCCAGGCCGTGGTGGGGCTGTGCACTGGACCTGAGGCCCTATGAGTGCTCCTGCCAATAAGCTTCCCCTAAAGGTCTCTTCCCCGCAGGTCTTGCCACAATATGGAAGTTGCACAGCTCTTCACCTTATGGGGATTTTAGGCTGGTCTTTACCCCAAAAGGTGAGAATCACAGAATCAGTAAGGTTGGAAAAAACCTCTCAGATCCCCAAGTCCAACCCCAGCCCACCCCACTGTGCCCACTGCTACATCCCTCAGAGCCACATCCCCACAGCTCTGGGACGCCTCCAGGACGGGGACCCCAGCACTCCCTGGGCAGCTGTGCCACTGCAGCGCCGCTCTTTCAGACAAGTAATGTTTTCTAATATCCAACCTGAACCTTCTGGTGCAACTTGAGGCCATCACCTCTCATCCTACCACTGTTACCTGGGAGAGCACACAGTCCAAACGTGGGACACAGACTAGGCTGTAGGAGGAACACTACTCCAAGCTACACAACGTCTCCACATCCTTCCAGCCCTGTTTTCTCTTGGATTTTGGAGCAGAACCCCAGCCCACCATATCGATGATCCCTTTGGCAAACAGCCCCATTCCCCAGCCAGGTGACACTGCATAGTGCTGTGCCGACACGCTTGGGTTCACCCATGTGCCACTGCTGAGAGCTCCCAGATGGCTACCACAGCCTTCCCTGGAGGTAGCCGGGTTTCAGCAGCAGATCATGCTGAAGTAGCTACAGTGGGAACGTGTGATGAGGTGGGTGTGCTAAAAAGATTTTTTTTGGCAGACTTCAGGATGACTTTATTGCTCACAAGTTCTCGAGTCATGCCTGAGTAACACACTCATCGCGTGTCTGAAGCAAAAAAAAAACAACAACAAAAAAACCCTTACCCCAGCACAAAGAGGGACACGTTTTGCTCCCCAAGGACACCAAGAAGCATGCAGGAGAGCCACAAAAGGGCCCCGAGACCCAAGGATTCTGCTGTGCTGCTCCCAAGTCTGGGCATCCACCCCAACCCCAATGGTTTCTGAGCATCCCTCCAACAGAGAGGGGAGAGGGCAGCAGCACGGAGCCCTTCTGATGCTGGCTTTTGGGTGGCAATAGCATCACCAGCTCTCAGGGCTCCTCACCAGCCCCTAAGGAAGACTCAGGTGGGATGGAAGTCTTCTCCCGTTGGGTTAAGAAAGAGTAAGAGTCACCTCTTGCACTTCACTGTACCAATCCTTCCACACCAACAGCTTAAAACAGATGAGAACTGGTTTGGAAAAGGGGAAAACGCTTGACCTTATCAATTCCATTCCATTCTAATGGGTTCAAAGAGGACATTTTTTTGAGTTCTTCTAGGACAGCTTTCATTTTTTCCTTTTTTCCAAAAAAGCCCAACATTCCAGAAAAAAAAAACAACCCACATTCCCTACATTTGCTGCTACTGAAAGAGCAAATCTATCTCTGGGAGGAAAGCAGGACGACCCGGGAAGGAAAACTTTCACTGAAGATTGAGGGGGAAAAGCAGAAGAACCTGAGTAGCCCTTCATTTAGAACCAGGCAGTTTTGTGAGGAAGAGAAGAATTCCATTCCGTGGAGAGCTGTTCATGAAAACTTTGTGTGCACTCATGTTTAAAGGCAGGGTGCGTTTTGGGGGGTTGGTTCTTTTTTTCCTAGCTAAAATTAAAACTCCACACACACAAAAAAATACAACATGTCAGCTGTCCCCAAGCACAAACAGCATCCCAGGGACAGCAGCAGCGCCAGGACAGCCCGTGCCCCTCACCAGGCAGCCCCCATTGCCGTGATGCTGCTGGCAATGGCTGCTGGCAGGGGAAGGTTCAGCTGCATCCTGCTCTGTGCTGCCTTCAGAAAAGCCAAGGTGTGGGGAGCCGGGGTTGGATACGCTGTGCCCTTAGGAAAAAAGGAAGAAGGATCGGGGCAGAGCAATGGGTGCCGGTGCGCAGGGACCGGACGGGGATGGCGGGCGGCTGCAGCCGGTCCCAGCTGTATCCTTTTCCCACTTCCCTTCCATGCCTTGTGGCCGGGCTCCCACCCCGCTCCCGCCCCGCTGAGGTCAGCTCCGGCTATTCTCTCCTCCACTTCCCCTGCTCCTGCCATGCACTTCCCTTCTCCCTTTGATATTTCACCTTCGCTGCGTCATCCCCCCGCGTGCCGGGTTGGGGCTCGGTTCCACGTGGACGTTCTGTTCCTTACTACTGCCACAGGGTCGTGTCGGGGCTGTCTCTCACATCACCACGAGCCAATTGTCTCTGTGCTTTTGGGGCTCGTGTCAGGAGGGCCAAACAGAAGCACTGGGATGGCCAAAAGGCAGCCAGGCCTCCCACCATTGGCACCCAGCCGCATCAGGTGCTCCCTTGGCTGCTCTCTGGCGGGTTTCTCTTTTGCCAACAAGAGGAACTGAACGGACAGAAGCTTTTAAATGCACTGAACTACTCACACAGGGTAGAGCTCTGTGTCAGTTTGGTGGCGGATTTCCTCACAGGTCCCTCCTGGAGCACCATCACCCCCAGCCCACAGCACACACATCAGCTGGGCATCCCATCCCACCTGGACAGGACATCCCTGGCTCTGCCCCTTCCAAGTAGCGAGCTGTCACACAGCCATGAGCGTGCTCCCAAACCATCACAGATAGCACCGCCCATTTGAAGTCTCTCATATGTTATTTGTAGGAAAAAAAGACCTCAGAGCTCCCTCCCAGCCTCACAGTGCATCCCAACCACCCAGGAAGCACCAGCACTACCAATACGGATTGGGATGGGAGCACCAGCAGAGGAAAGGCTTGGCACCAAAAACCAAGCAGTCCTTTTCACCAAGCAGGCACTGAAATGGCAGCACTCAGTTCCAGATGCCAGCTGAGATGGTGGAAGAGGTACCATCAATGCAGAGGTACAGCCCCAGGCTGCTGGCATCCTATCCTCTTAAACCCTTCCATCTGCCAATGGCACCAAGAAGCATCAGCCAAAATTTCCAAACCTCCTCTTTTGGCTCATGGATGCTCAGCGCAGGGTTGCTGCCTTCAGTCACCTGTCTGTACCTGGGGGGTCCTCTGGGAGCAAGGAGGGAGCTGTAGAGATAAGCAGTGGTGATGACCTGGGCATCAGGCAGCCCCACAGCCCAAAGGATGGTGATGGTCTCCCACCCCATTGCAATGGGGCAACGCTATTGTGTGGTTTCAGGCTCAGATTATCTGAGTGACTCACATGGATTTTTGTCCCCCTCCTGGAGGTCTTTCCTTCCTTCGTTGTCATTTTTCATAACCTGAAATATTACTCAGCTGGACTGGAGCTGCACATTTTATTTAGCATCTCCAAAGGAAAACACAGTGCTAGCATTGAAGGTTGAAAACACACAGAAAGAGTGTGGTCAACTCCAAGCATTCAGATCTCCTAAAGATTTCTAGACTCTGGAAAAAAAATCAGGGGAACAGCCTTTAAAATAATGAAATTTGCAAGAGAAAATGAAAGAACAGTTGGCTTGTTTTTATTTCCCTGTTGGCTCCCAAACCTTTAGGATACCTTTATGTCTCCCTCTCTGCCAACCTAAGGAGAGGACCCTTAAGCAAGCAATCCCTATGCAACCAGAAAACTGAGGCTTCAGGGAAACCTCGAGCAGGAGACCAAAGACATCCCTGAAATCCCATTCAAAGCCCATGCAACTCCACCAAAAGTGCCTCTGTTGAGGTGTCCCATCCACTCCCCAGCAGTACTTCTGCCTACTTCTGGCTGCTGCTACACCTGGCTCCTCCTTTGTATTTTCCCCATGAGCCCCAAGCACTGAGCATGGCCCCACTGTGGGGTGGGTTGGGGTTGGACTTGGGGAACTGAGAAGTCTTTTCCAACCTCACTGATTCTATGGTGAAAATCACCGCGCACATGGGCTGACCCTCTCCAGGAGAGCCTTCGCCCCATCCACCAAAACCAAGCATCCCCTGGGCACTGCACATAGAGCTGCTGTCCTTGAGTTTGGGGCAGGAGAAGAATTTGGAGATGTCTCTGCTTGCAGCTGCTCGGGGGTCAAAAGCAAACACACCATAGCAGTCCGGAACCGGGAAGAAGCAGGGTGCGGTGAACGCCCGGTTCCTCGTGCCGGATGAGGAGGAACTCGGCTTTGTGTTTCCCATGCAGGATGTCGCAAGAGGACACTGAGCCCTGAACCCGCAACCGGGGGGAGGAAGCCACCCCGAGCAGCGGCACGGCCACGAGGGACGGTACGGCGGTGGCATCGGAACAGCGGCTCCGAGCAGGCGAGCAGCGGCAGCTGGGTGAAAACCGCAGCCAAGCAGCTCGGGGCCGATGCGGGGAAGCAGCCCCGTGCGTGGCGTGGGGCAGGGGGCTTCGCACCGCCTCGCTCCCCGGCTCTTGAAAGCAAATACAAAGGCTGGGCTCCCCAGCCCTCGCTGATGGTCGACCTCTCCGTTGTCCTCGCTGCACGCCTGTCCCAGTTCCAGCAGCCGGTTGCTACAGCAACTGAGCTCTGACTAATCATTTGCGCAATGACCTTTTTTCCCCCCAGAGAGAGGGAGGGAGGGAGATGGAGGGGAGGGAGGGAGGGGAGGAGAGGCAAAGCAAGTGGAGGTTAGCAATAAAAAGCCGGGGAGAATGGGTTTTTAGGAGATGCGAGCTTTGGGGGGTTGCGTTACGCAGGGACCCCCACTCTCCTCACAGCCCCTCTGGTGAGAACGGAGGGGGGCAGGCTGGGGGTGTGGGTGAGGGGGTGGTGGATGCGAATCGGGGCTCAAACGCAGTGCATCCTCCTCTCCCCTGCTCCATTTCCTCCCAGTCCCCAAAAGAAGGGGCCGAAGTCAAGAATTTGGCTCTGCTGCTGAGAAACCATGAAGGGTTGGCCAGTCCCAATGATGAGGAGCCTGGCTTGAGCACCCTGAGCCCGGCAGCTGGGGGGGCTGAACCCCAAACCCCTCAGCCACGTGCTGCTACTGGGCCCCAAAAGCGACCCAGGCAGAAACCTGAGCCTGGCTCCAAGTGACTGTCACTGTGTCACCATGATGGGTTCATTCCCATTGCTGATGACCACAGCCCAGTGAGAGCAGGGTCGGGTCTGGCCTCATCTCTGTGATGCCGTAAATAATGCACGAGGCTCTGCGCACAGCCCCAAGGAACACACACGAGCTCACATCCTTCTGACGTGGGAGAAAACAAGTTTAGAGGTTGCAGGTACTTTTTCTCCTCTTACCCACTGGAAAGCAGAAGTTGATGAAACCAAAAGAGTGCATCCAAGGCTGGATGGTTGTGCCACCAGCACTGAGTTTCTGCAGCAAAAGGATTTGGGCTCATCTCCAGTCAGGTCAGAAAGCAGTCCCATCTGACCTTGACCAACCACATAGAACTGAGCCAGCTGAGATAGCCAGGAAGAGATCCCTGGTGATGGAGAGCAGAAATCTACGGAGAACCACAGGAGAACAGGTTGGCTATTTGGAAAGGAAAGGAATTGCGTACAAAACAAAATGTTTTTGTGGAAGGATAGACCACAACATGGAAAAAGCTGGACAAACTCTGCAATGCTGCTGTGCGAATAGGAGAATGAGGGGAAGAGGAGGAGAACCCGGGGTGGCCATGGGGCACAGCAGGGAGGAGTGAGCTGTGCCTGGTGCTGCACACGTGCACAGCAGGCACTGCCTGTCCCACAGAGCAGCTCAGGGCTGCTCCTGACCCTGTGGAGGGCTCTGCGTTGGGTGTATCCAGAACTGTGCTGAGATGCTGTGGTGGCCCATCCTTACCCTGCCTTTCCACATTAGGCACAGGCCCCTTCCTTAAGGCTGCTCTGACAAAATCCTTCTCCCTACTCCTGGCCCCATAGCAGACATCCCCCTCTGGCTTACCACGCTCCCTTCTGCTCATCAGACAAGCTCAAGGACAGGGCATTCTTAGCTACCTAAGCACCTACCCAAGTTCCCCTTGCAGCATCTGACCCCAAACTTGGCAAAACCAACACGCATTTTACAGAAGGTTCGTAGCATGCCCATAGCAGTGCACTGCAGGCAGCCACAGCTTGCCCTGCTTGAGCACATCAAAGCCACATCAAGCCCAACGCAATAAGCACTGCTGAACAGCAAGAGACACGAACCCGGCCTTGGTGCTACGCACTGTGGTCACACGGCTTCCAGATGTGGACAGCCCGAGCTCCAGCCTGCCCTGAGCCACCCTGTAGCCGGGGGCTGCCTCTAGACTGAAAGGCAGAGTGCAGAAATAAAACTGCTTTCCATCTCTTTTTGGTTAAATCGCTCTGCAGCTTGCAGAGCTCCACCAAGGACAATTATTTCCAGCATGTGCCGTGCGTGAATGCTGCAAGCAAGGCAGAGCTGGAGTTTCATCATAGCCCGGCTTTGTGCACAGAGCAGAGAAGGAGGGGAGAAAAAAAATCTAAAAGGAACTTGGAACTGAAGGCCCCCCAGCCTCACCCTGATCCCGAGGAGGCTCCGATCTGCTCTTGCTCAACCCGACATCGAGAATGAGGAAGTGGAGGAGACAGGCGGGGGAGGCGGAGGAACGGTCAAGCTGAAGACAAACAGCCCCCGAGCTGCAGGGCTGGGAAAAAGCTCTGTGAGCAAGAGGGCACGGGAGCAAAGAGCATTCTGCATCCATGCTGAACCCCATCCCCATGCAGCGATCCCCAGGGTTTGGGTAACCGGAGTTCAGGTCTCCCAGGAGATGGTTTCCAGCACCCGGACCTGCAACCCCTGCAGCACATGGGGAACGGCACAGCCTGTCATGGTATGGCCACGCCAAGCCAGCCCCAGCCAGCCCGCCGCCTGCCTTGCTCGGCAACAGCCAGCTTTCAGCACAGCCTGCAGCTCACTCGCTCGCCTCCGTGCTCCTGAATACCAGGAACCACAACACCATGTTTGCTGCAAACGGGAGTTAGCATAAAAAATTAAAACCCAGCCAGGCGCGAGGTGCTGCAGGCGGCTGCTGCAGCCCAGGGCCCTGGCTGCTCTCTGGTCCCACCACCTCTGTCACCATCCCCATCCATGCACACACTCTCCAATTCATCTTGCCCCAGGGGAGGAAGAAACACAGGCGAGGCAGCCCCAAGCTGCATGGTCCAGGGGTGGTGGGGCAACACCCAGACGAGTGCTCTCCTGCTGTTTTGTGCTTCCACTCACTGGGGCGGCCAGGAGCTGCCTTCACTTTATCCCTCTTACAGCAAAAATAACATAGCAGAGAAGATCCCTACAGGGGTTCCCATTGCTGCAGCTGAGATCAGGACCTGTGGTCTGTAAGGTAAACCCCACACACATTTCCTATTCTCTTCTGGAGAAGCAGGGAACTGAGGCACCAGCGTGGCTAAATGGGAGGGAGACAAAGGGCTCCTGTCCCATCCAGCTTAGGGCAACAAAGAGCAAGACCCATTGCTGGGGTTGGTAAAACCTATCCCAGAGATCTGACGTTTCCCAGGGAAAGTGGCAAATCCCATGGGAAGGAACACTGCATGAGGACCAAGGAAGGCAACTAAACCCAGACAGGGAGCAGACGGAGCACAAACCCAGCAAAGCCCTGGGGAAAGGAAAGCCAGCAAAACTTCAGGAGAACGAGAGGTTTCTTTCCCTTTCATCCCACTGCGAGAATTGGGGTGAGGTGCCTGGGCCAGCAGCTATTAGCCAGGAGCAGAGCCTGATGGAGGAGCTCATGGGAAGGCAGCTGAGCAGCAGGACCTGTGTGATCGCCCACAGCAAGCAGCAGTTCCAGCAAGTCTACACCCGGCATGCATCTCAGAAGCATTCTGCTTTCAGAGCATCCCTGAAAGGGAGAACTCATTGCCAAAAACCAGCAGCTCCGCCTGCCCAGAGTTTGCATTTTCATTTTGGCTGGGAAACTGGAAAAATACAGACCTGAGAAGGCAATTCCCCCAGCCCATCACTCGTCTCTGACCCTGCAGGGCTGGGCTGGCACTGGGAGTCTCTTGGTTTCTGCAGTGCTGGGGGGTGGCATGGCAGCTTTAGAAATGGGGCCGAGCGAATTTGCAGAGTGCCAGGACAGAGTCTGGGTGTGCCTGAATGATACCTTTGTCCACACCTCTGAATTACCCAAAACCAGGGAACCTGTCCCTGCCTTTTCCTGCAGCCCCAGCCCCAGGACCTGGCCAGGAGCCCCTCTTAGCAACAGCCCTGGATTGAAATAAATAAATGCAATTCTGCTGAGAGGGGATGAAAAAAAAAAAAAAAAAAAAAAAAAGGAATAAAGGATGTGCCTCTCCAGCTCCTCCTCCCCTCCCAGAAACCTGTGTGCTATGCAAATATATGCAAATAGCACACTGAAAGGGGGATGAAACTGGCTCTCTATACCATCATGGTTTGAGACTGAAAGCAGTTTGTTGGAAAGTTGGGGCAGAAATAGCTACAGGATGAGAGGGACAAGCAATGACAACTGGAGGGCACACGTCCCCAAGCCCCTCGGCACTGCAGTCGGCTCCTGCAGCAGCACCCAGTCAGTCCCAACCCTCCCTCTCAACATCCCGTTTCTGCAGTTGATACCGAAACACTTGCAAAACCTCCTCTCCCTCCACAAAAGGAGAAAAAGCACAAAACTTGCTTTGCTGCTGTTTACAGTTCCCACCTGAGAAGAGACAGCGCAAGCCGTGTGCGCCGCATGTTTGCTGCCACGGTGTTCAGCCCCAAGCAGGGACAGCAGCTACGGACAGAGCCGGGTCGTGCTCTGCGAGATGGGCACTTCCCCCAGGTACTGCCAGAGCGACACCTTTCTTACATGAGCAATGGGCTCGTATGAATTCCAGCTCGTTTGTTACAGGCAATTTATCCAGCCCAGCACTGCCTTGTTTGGTAGCGTTTTCTCAAGGGGTTTCTGCAGAGAAGCAGGTGAAATCTAGAAAGTCTGAAGGCTTCGGGGTGTAAACACCATTTGCTTGAGCAATGCTGCTCACGTTGGTAGTCAGTGCCTGAGCATTTTTGCTCAGAAACAGGAGGTGTTTTATGTTAAACACTCTCTGCTCGAGAGCAGACCTATCTGAAGCTGCAGCCCCTTTCCTCCCTCTGACCCACAGAAGGAGTTTTACAGATACTCTGAATTCAGTGCAAAGTTTCTGTGAGTTCCAAGGCCCTGAGCAGGGCTGGACCACGGCAGCTGTGCTTCAGGCAGTGCCATTCCCATCAGCATCCCATGGGGTGCAGTGTGGAAGTCACTTCCTGGGATTTTGATTTCATGCCATCTCTCCCTTTGGAGTCTCCAGCTACTCCAGCACCAGCCTCTACCACCTGTGTAAGGGCGAGTGAACCTTGCTGATTTCTCCTATAGCACGAACCCAGCTTCTCTACTTGACCTGGTCTGGATCAGGGGGACAAGGTGAATGTTTTTCTCATTGATGTGTATTTGAGGTAACAGCAAACCATCTCTGTCTCTTCCCTGTGTTCCCATATCCTTCCATCTGCACTTTTTACTGTATTTCCCCGACAGCTTTTGGGGAGCTGCCCTGCACCGACACACATACCATTCAGGACAGTGCTACACAAACCTTCAGAGCACAGCCTGTGCCAACAGCATAGCAACAGGACAAGAGGTAACGGACTTAGCACAAAAACATAGAACCATGACAAACACGCAGAGATGAGGGCAGCTCTTTGTGTGCTGCCAGCAGTTGCAATAGGTGCCTCTGCTGTCACCAAGCAGAGATTATTCTGTGGATCTCCCAGGCTGTTTATCAGGAACACTCATTGCTGCAGCCACTAAACCAGCTTAAATACCAAAATTAAAAATAAATAATAATAATAAATCACTTCCGTAGCCTCAGAAGGAGAGGATAAAGGAGGTAAAAAGGAGTAAGGGAGGTAAAAGCATCTGGGAGGCAGGTTGGGGTCTTAACAAAGCCACTCTACAGAGTGCTAGGAAGCCAGCAGGGAGGGACAAAGTTGGCTGTGCTCATCTGGACACCTTGCCTTCAGCACATCAGGGTGGTGAGCAAGGAGAGTGACTGGCACCCAACGAAGAGCCACAGAGCAGTGCCCGCTCCCCCTGCACAGTGCAGGATAATGAATTGCACGAGAGTCCAGATCTGGGGACTGCACTGGAAGAAAAGCCACAAGGTCTGATTTCCTTGGGCATCCAGAGCCTTTGAAGATCAGAAAGCAGCTAAGTGCGAGGCAGGCTTTCAAGCTGGTTAGTGGTGGGCCTGGGACTCCCTGGGGAGAGCGAGCTGCAGGATCCCAGCTGTGGGGTCGGATCCTGCCTCTGTGCTGCACACTGAACAGGAACGGCTCCACCAACATCACAGGAACACAATCCTCATGGGTTGTTAATTAGCACACAGATGTGAGCTCAGAAACACCAAGCTGCTTGCTCACGGCTGGCTGGGTGCTCACTGGTTAGGGATCATCCCAGCACTGGACCCCTTTTGCAGGTTCCATTGATCCAACTGCTGTCTAGAGGTGGGCTCCTTCTCCTGAGCATCCTCCTTGGGCAGAGGGGCTCTGCCTTGCTTTTGGTGCAAGCCTCCCACTGCCCAGAGGCTCAGGACAACAAGACCCTTCCCAGGGTGTTGGCAGGCAGGGAACATCCCAGCCACTTGCATGAAAGGTTAAGACCACTTTCCAATTAGAGAGGCAGGAGCCATTGCAATAAAGCTCTTCTGAGGGGATATTAATCAGGGCATCTTCCTCTCACGGAAATGCAAATCAGCCAAATGGAAATGGGAATGATTAGAGCCAGCGATTAATGTGGGCACTTCGATCCCTACTCCGAGCACGGCCACGAGGGTGGAGGAAAAGTGCACTGGGAAAGGGTGGGCTCCACCTGGGACATTCAGCATCGAGTCTCCAAGATGACAGCAGCTGGAGCACAATGCCCCCCATCAGCCCAGATTTCTGGCCCCTCCTCTTGCACCCACCCAAGAAGCAGCAGTCTCATGGGGAAGTTGGCAGGGGGTGCGTGGGATGCCGCAGGAGATGCAGGCGCGTGGATCAAGGACTTGGGTGGGAGAAGTGGTGAAAGCAGGAGTGAAGCTGGATAAACGAGCTGGAAAGGGTGAAGAGCAGAAGGCAATGTGGGAAGGGGCCAAAGCACGGGCCAAGTTGTGGGGGCACAGAGTGCTCCCTCCCTCGCCCAGGAAGTGCCGCACCGAGGCCGGAGCCGGCTCTGCTCCTCGCGGCAGGAGGCATTAGATCCAGCTGAGCTGCTTCAACGCAGCATGCATGTAAATCAGCCGGACAGGCAGCGAGAGAAAAACAAGGGGGATGAGATAAGAGGATGGAGAGAAAGGCAAGGGGAGGAGGAGAGGGAAAGAGAAAAGGGGTGGGAAGGAGAGGAGCAGGTGTGGAGAGAAAGAGAAGAACAGAGAGGGTAATGGAGAGGGGAGAGGGAGGAGGAGGGATAGGGAAGGAGGAGGGCAGGGAGGGGGCACGGGGCAGCCATGGGAAGGGATGCACAGGGAGTGCACAGCGTGACCAAGCTGTCATACTCCCACATCCCTGCTCCCAGACCCACAGCACCAGGCCATGTCCTTCCTGAAGCTTGGGGGTACAGAAGCACCACGGTGTTCTATTACAGCCCTGGGGGAGATTTGGGCACCCATTTGCATTGCCACACAAATAGCCCGTCTGTTGTCCTATAATCCCTTGCCTGGAAATGTGATTCCCTTGAATCACCTGCCCTGAAACCTGATGTGCATTTATTATGGAAGACTTGGTGGGTACCAGCCTGAGGTGTCTGCACCTGGGGGATGAAATGACAGAGCCACATTGCTCATTTGAGTCAGGGATATCTTGCAAAGCACAGAGGTTCCTGAAAAACAACAACTTGGCATTGTCCTTTTCATCCAGGGAACTCATAGGCAAAAAATTATTATTTTAGACTCCCTACAAATGAAGATCAACAGCTTCAAGAGAAGTTCTTGTGACTGGGCAGGACACAACAGTCTCCTGACATCAACGTGCAATAAGCAACCAATGCTGATGCAAATCCCATCTGCTGTAATCATGACATCACCCCTAATTATATAATGAATGAGGATGTCACCACCTGCAGAGTCCTGACGTCACCAGCAGAGCTGGAGAAAGGTCCAGAGCAGGATGATCAAACAATGAGTCCACAGGAGGAAGACCTCAGCTTGGAAACCAAGCAGCTAGAGAGGCACATCTGTGGCCTCAAAAAGGTGAGCCAAGTTTGATTGCTCACTGCGTCTCCCAATAAAAGAATTAGGAGATATCCAATGACATTAAGAGGCAGCAGATTCAAAAGGAACAAGAGAAAATGGTTCTTCACATGGTCTGTGGTTAAACAGTGGAAGCCCTCACCACAGCTCCCAGAGGATGATTAAAACTTCTGCGTTTACAAAAAAAAAGAAAATCAACCAGACAAATTTATGGGAAATCCACAGAGGGGTATGAAGGACAAAATGCCACTCTGGTTGGGGAAGTACCTGAGCTGCCACGTGCTTGGGGCTGGGAGCGTGCTCAAGAGGCACACCCCTGCCCAGATCTGCAGCGGGGACACCCTCTACCATTCCTTGCACTACACTTGACATCCCCAAGCCAGACCCCACAATCTTAGCAGCCTGCTGTCTCTCCAAGCCCTACCTCAGGAGATGCCAAACCCACGCAAGTTGCAAAGTCCACAAGCAGTGGGGCTGCTCAGTGCTGTCACTGTGCGGCTCCCAGGACCCCCGCAGGAGCCAGGCTGGGTGCAGAGCCCCAGTCCTCAGGACAAGCAGCTGCATGCGTCCCTGCAAGCAGCATCCCTCACACAGGCAGGCACACAGAGTCCACGCACGTAGCAATCCCAATTAAACCCAACTACATCGCAAAGGGCCCTGGCAGCGCTGCATTTATCAGGCTGCCTGGAAGGGGCTTGTGCAAGCTGTCCCCCCGGCTGACGGATTAGACAGCAGACAATTAGGTTTCAGACACACACACACACACACACACACACGCAAGCACACGCATGCACACAAATCCTTTTCTCCATCCATCTGCAAGGCCAAGGCGGCTGAGCACAGCTGTGCGGCTGTCCAGTGCTTCTGAAGCTGCGTGCAGCTGAATAAGAAAAAGCCCCCGCGCCTCGGCTTTCAGCGGCTGCTTGCAAAATGAGCGAGAGGTCCCCAAAGAGATGACACAATTGCAATGGAAATGATTAACCCTTTGCAGCTTGGTTTTGTTGCTCCGTACCGCAGCAGCCAGCCTGGCCACAAACTCCCGCTCGTTGGGTTTCAAGGACAAAGCCGCAGCAACTCAGTGCTCAGCCAGCTGAACTATCGCAGGGGTGAGCGTGCTCCTGCATCCGTGTTTCATGGCAACAATCTGGGCTTTTGGGGATTGTTTTAGACAGCTCACTGCTAGGATGTTCCCAGCTCCTCTAAGCAGGGATGCTCTCTCTGCACACACGTCACTTCTGCAAACATCCCACCTAAAGCATCCCCTCCTGGTGCCTGAGAGCCCACGCTACCATTGCTACACCCAGATCCTACATGCTTTGCTCCTCCGATTGCCCCTTTTGAGGGCTGCTCAGAACAGTAATTCAACACCAGAAAAATTAATTGCAACATTAAATGGAAAAGGAACAAACTGAGGGCTTCTGAAAGCCAAAGCGTGCATGGCTGCTCTGGGAGATTTCCGATGAAATCAACAAGACAATGGATAAAGGGAAAAATCAGTAGATATAATTTTTTAGGATTGCCCTAAAGCCTCTGATAAAATCCCAGATTCTTTTAAGGAAGCCAGGAATTACTGGGCAACGTGTAAAACATTGCTGGAAGCAGGAAACAGCAAAGTGCCAGCAGGCAGTGGGTGGCAGCACAGGGGCAATGCCCATTGCTGCAGGCAGGACAGGAAAGCCAGAAGTGTGACCTTGTCCCATGTCCAGTTCCCCACAGACAAGGGTCTGCCTGTCCTGTCATGCAAGCAGGGATGACAGGGTGGTCAGCAGCTCCATCCCTCCATCATTCACACGTACTTGAGTTTGATAAGCTGAACATGACATCAAGTGTGTCAGTCCCGGGCCTCAGTCCTCGCACTCACAACCCTAGATCTCCCCATGTCTTTCCAAGCCATCTTTCAGCTGTATGTTTGGAAAGAGCCCAAGGAGAGAAATCTCACATCTTACATTTGGTGTGGGACATACAGGGAGAGAGGATTCTCCGCCAATGATGCTCAGCTTCATGAAACTACACCATGTTCTCATTTTTCTTGAGGTTTTTGAAGATCACATCACAGGATCCCATCCTAGTGCGTGTGATCTTGCAGTCAACTCCAAGATGGCAAACACGCAGGTAGAAATGGCCACATTAGGCAACTCAGTCCATTCCTCAAATCAATGAGAAGTTTTTTGAGGTTTCCCTGGGAAACCTTTTGAGGTTTCCTTTCACTAAATATAGATGTATTCACTGTATGCAGATGCCATTCGCTGCACCTCCTTGGGGACTCTGCCATCGTGCCTTGTATCAATCCACAAACCACTCCTTCAGATTTATCAAGGTCCTATAGTTTTCCTTCTGCAGCTCTAAGCATGGTATCAGAGAAAATTTTCTGTTAACTATGCTATGTTTTCCTCTCCTTCTTTTATCCCATTATCCACAGTAACATCTCCTAGACCACTCTAAGTAATTACTCAGCTGTGTGTTTATGACCTTCAGCTATTTGTCCACCCTTGGTTTAAGTGAACTCTTATTCAAGCTACCCTTAACATTTAGACTGCACAGAGAAATGTTTATGTTCAGAGACCTTTCAGGATGGGGAAAAGAGAAAGTAGCCTCCCAAGCTCTGTTGGGCAGGCTGGGAAACTGAGGCATAGGGAGACAGCCACAGATTGATCCCACAGCCCACCATCTCCAGACACCCAAGACCAGGAAGAACATAGATGAGTTAGCAGAACGGGCAGATTCTGCAGCTTGCCATGGCTCTGGTGGGTGCAAATGGAAAGCAGCAAAAAAATTAAGCCTTTATTTAACAAGCCCTCTGGGAGGTAGGAGGTGACAGCCTTCACCCCTGTGCCCAGCCACTGGGCACCTATTGTGAACTCCAGCAGGGTCACACAGGAGATTGCAACCCACAGAGCAGCTGATTGACTCAGCTGCGGTGAGGTGATGGTCAGAGCCACAGCAAGGAATGGTGAGACTGGCAAGAGTAAAGAAGATTGACTGCACCGAGCCCTGTTAACTGTTAACAATCCGGATATCGACCGCCAGCACAAGATACTGGAGACCACAGCCCAGTGTGGTACGGGCATGAAGGCAGGGAGAAGCAGGAGGCACTGTGGTAGTCTATTGCTGTGCAGGAAGGTGGGAGGTTCAGCTGGAAAAGACTCCACTGAGAGGAAGGAGAGAGGGAAAATGCATGCCCCCATGCCATGCAGATGCTTGAAGATACCTTGGGCTAAGCCAGGCACCTCTGTGCACATGGAGGTGCAGAGGCACAAGGACAGCTGTGTGCGCTCACAGCTCCAGGCACGTGCACAGAGGCGCACCAACACAGTGAGGGCATCTGCAGCAGGGGCAAGAAAGGGGAGAGGTGAAGAGAAAGCAGAAGGAGCTCCCCATCCACAGCATGGCCAACTTTATGTGTCACCGCCAAGCCCTAAGCAAAGTTAAGAGGATGGTCTAAAAGTATGAGCGTCTACATGGTACTCATTTCAGGGTGGTTATCGTGCATTTTCCAGGGGTTGAAATTACATTTCCCTTCTGCTATGATCAGAGAGCTGCCAACAACATCTTAACTCTGCCAGTGAAATCTCAGACCAGAACTCCAAGCTCCATGACCTGGAATCTTGGAGCCTTTAAAATAAGATGCTTGCCATTGCTAACACCAAGGGCCGAGGTGGGTGGCACTGCTCCACAGGCAGGTCCCCAGCCCTGCACAGTGACATGGCTTTCTCTTCCTGCACAGCAAACACGGCACCAACGGTTGGCCCCAATGCACCCTGCGAGAGCCACTCTGACTCACGGAGGGGAAGTGAGTCGTCACGGTGACAGAGCATCGCTTCACCGAAAAGGAAGGAGAGCTGGCACATGAAGCAAAGCCTTCTTCCTCTTAAAACTGGGTGTCGCCTGTGAGGAGACAACAGGGGAATCAGTCCATCGCACACACTGCCCGGATGACAAAGCCTGGGGCTCAGTCAGGCCTTCCATAGGGGACGCAGGGAAGAGCAGCCCTCACACGTTCCCTCCAGAAGAGATGGCTCCCGCTGCTTGGAGGGGGATACCAGCCTGTTCTGGGCTGAGGAAGACCGCATCTGAGGGAAGGAAAGCGGTGAGGGAGGAAGGAGGAGAGAAGCGAGTCCAAGGCCCCCGCAGGCCTCAGCCCCACGCCGGGCTGTGTTATGCTGTTTCCTCGCCACGTCGCCATAGCAACTCCATCAGCAAGCAGCTCTGCTACAGCTCCGCTTCCCTCTCCATAGGTGTTTTCTGGGGGCTTTTCTTCTGCCCTCTCCCTTTTTCTCACCTCAGCTTTCTGTTTAGTGCCCATTCCAGCCCCTGTTCTAGGAGACTGTTGGCCTGCCCTCCCTCACCAAGTGAGGATTCACAGGGCTGCTCTGCAACCTGGCCATGCAGTGAAGCCGAGGGGTCACAGGCAGAGCCCTCAGCCCAAGCAAAGGACAGGACAGGGTTTTTTTGGGGGGAGGGATCTTTTGGTCTGAGACTTTTGGGTCCCCACACTCCTTTCCCTTGCTCTTGATATCTCTGCCCCTTCAGCATCACCAGCCACGAGGACTCCAAGCACCCCTCTGCCCCAAAAAGGGTCATAAAGCCCACCAGTTCCAACCCCCTGTTGTGGGCTGGTTGCTATCCACCTTCCCTGGGCCCCATCCAGCCTGGCCTTGGGCACCTCCATGGTGGAGGCACCCATACATCTCCGGGCAGCAGTGCCAGGGCCTTACTGCCCTCTAAGAAACACGGTTCAGACTTAACTTGCTCTGTCACAGGGGTGCATCTGCCTCCAGGAGTCCCTTCCAGCCCTGTTTTCTAGCACCAATAACCAGAGAAGGCTAAATGCCTAATTAAAATACTAGCTGAGCCAGAACCATGGGTAAATCGGTGCTTATATAATTAAAAAAAAAAAAAAAAAAAAAAAGTGGAAAGAGATGTAGCAAGGCCAAAATAATCATGGAAGATGCAGAGACACTGGAAGGAGAGAGCACATAAAGAAAGACTCTTGCCCTTGGTTCAGACAGCCTGTCCACAGTGACAACAGAGCCATCCTCCAGGAAGAGGATGGTTTTGAGAGCATCCCCCAGCATTAGATGCTTTATTCCACTTAATATCACAGCCCTCCTTTAGCTCTTTGAAAGTCCCAACCTTAAGGACCAAGGAAAGCCACCGGTCCCTTGAAAGGCCGACTTTGAGGAGACCAAATTCATTGCCAAACTCAGAGCTCATCTGGCCCTGCTGAGCACCAGGTGGGTGTATCCCTGCAGCTCACACATCCCCAGAGCCTGCCAGCTCCTCAGCACGATGGCAGAGTTCCTCTGGTTTGTTTTGCAACTGTTTTTGGTGCTTTCAAATAGCTGTGGTTGGAAAGCAGAGGCTGGGTTAATCTGACCCTGTCATATGCATCAGATGTGCAGCAGAAACAGCCCTCCAGTAAATGTTACCACGCCGTTTGTGGAGGCTTTTTTTTTTTTTTTTTTCTTTTTTATAGCAGACATCTGCAGCAGGAGAAGAGGGATGGAGCAGAGAGGACTCAGAGGGGACAGCAAATCTTCTGACAGCCGAACCCCAACGACGCAAAGCTCCTTGGCCCTGAGCCCCAACATGCTCAGCCCAAACCCAAGCCAAGAAGAGCAGCCTAGACTCTGGGACTGCACAGCACAAACCCTTTGTAGTTATTCCCGTGCACGTCTGCTCCATGCTCGAGGTTTCTTTATGCACACAATCACACTGACTTAAGGTGCAATTTCACAACCACTGCTGCTTGCTTGGAAAGCCGAGCTTCTTTCAATGTGGTGTAAGTCAATTAGGAGCAGGTTGAAGCTGAAGTGAATTAAGGCATTCAACCCCAAATGCAAGTGCCTGCCTGGAGGAAAGGGGAGGGGAAGGCAGCTCTGCACCAGTTTTAGCTAACCCAGTGCGATTCAACCAATATAAAATCTGAGAACAGACAAGGCAGCATCCTTTCTCCCTCCTCCTCTCTGTTCTCACTTCTGCTCCCCCCTTTTTGCTTCCCCCATCCCTTCCCTGAAGACTCTCCTGCTGTTCATCCTTCCCAGCTCTTGCAGCCCAACCCCCCCTCCGTGCCCACATGCACGAGGGGGCCGGGAAGCAGTTGGAGAGCAAACTTCTGGCAGCCGAGGCATCGGACGTGCCGAGAGCCCGAGACAGCTCCAGAGCAGGGAGTCAAAGGAGTGGGATGAGCGAGAAGCGGGTGGGTTCGGGTGCGAGCAGAGAACTGCCTGCAGCGTGTGAGGCTGTAAGAAGGCAGGGGAGAGCATCTGCTTTATAGCACCAAGCACACGGAGTCACTGAGCTTTGCCCCCACACAGATCTGCCTGTACCAGCATTTCAGAGCCCAAACTGTGAGTTGTTTGGAAGTCTGTAAGGAATTTTAATAATGCAGGAAGATGCATTAACATAGATGCCACAGGGTATTTTGAAAGTTTATATGCCCCTAAAATACCACCATCCTCTATCCCTCAAGAAAAAGTCCTTAATCTTCCAGATTGACATCTGAGATAAAAATCAGCGCTGTTTAATTCCTCCTAGACATCACCCAGCTATTCAGGTGTCAAATCCCCTGCAAGGAGGGTGGCTTCACGCTGGGGTCTCCACATCCATCCCCTGCAGCCACGAGTGGGTTTTCCCCATGAAGATGTGGGAGAAAAGAGGAGCTGGGCAGCAAGACCCCACAGAGCTGCTGTGGGGCTGCTTGGATGCTGGCCATGGGATTCTGAAGCTCAGTGCAGAGGTACCTGCCATGCTCTGGCTGCTACCAGAGACTCTCATACTGCGCAAACAACCCGCATCAATAAAAATGCAGCCGTAGCAAAACCCCCCACACCCCACTCCACACCGCAAGCTGAGTTGCAAAATCCTCATCCCTGGGTGCTTCTCTGCAAAAGGGCAAACGCACCAGCTATTTTCAGAGATCCCTGCTGCAGGTTGAGCAGGAGCGCTGTGAAGCTGCTCTCCGTGGTTCACGGCATTGGCTGCTGCCAGCAAAAAGGAGGAATTGTTGGGGAGAACAGAACAAACACAGTGGGGGGATGGATAATTAGAAAAGCTGCCCGAGATGCAGCTTTCCTGGATAAACTTTGGGATGTGCTTCTATTCCTCATCAATGCAAATGAAGTGGGAGGACCTGGGGGACCTCCCAGGCCCTCCTTTGGGTTTACAACCAGGTAATGCATGACAAAACCATCACTCCTCAGCCCCCATAGCAGTGGCACCCCAATCTATAGATGCAGCTCTTCAGTCTCCGGCCAAGGACAGGGGAGCTGCCATGTGCTGAACTTGCTGTACTTCTAAATGATGTGACACCAGAAAATCACATCGTGGACAGACCTACAGGAACCTGCACACCTCCCTCTGCTCATCCTATGGCCATCCCTGCTTGCTAATTAGATGATATTTCATACTCGTACAAAAAGCATCCTTCAGCTGCTATTTCCCTTTACGTCCTGGGAGCAATGAAGAGAATTTAATAGATTTTTGAGAAAATATGACATAGATATACACCAACTATCTGCACTCTAGAGTATAAAGAGCAGCAAACAACCAAATTATGGACAGACAGTGAGAAATGACATGGGATGGTGCATGTAGAGAGCTGGAGCGGAAGGCTAGACAGGTGGGACAGGAAGCCAGACCTGATTCCTGGCTCTGTCATCAGCTTCCTCCCTGACCTTGGACAAGCTCTGGGGGCACCAGATTTTTAGGTGACTTCTGTTTAGGCACAGAACTGCCCAGGCTTGGTCCCCTGAGGCACACAGGATGCTGAGCCCTGGGTCTTGAAGGGAAGTTTGATTTCTGAGGTTCCTAGGGCCCCAGAAGGGACCACATCTGTGCTTTACAGTGCTGCTATAAACGTGAGGGATTTGGACAAAGCAGCAGCAGAAGCCCTAGGTCTGCATGCCGCCCTCCAAGCCCTGGCATATGCTGGCCTCTGCCCTCTGCTCCCCAGTTTCTGCTACCAGTAGCAGTGCATCTGTCGATCAGCACAGCTTTTTTGAGACCCTTTGGGTCAGAGCAGTCAGAGTGAGCCAGCACCTCACCCTGCAACATCAGCTCGCAGTGCTTCAGCCCTGACATCGGCAACAGGGAGGAATGGAAAAATACAGAAAGTACCTCAACAGAGCTTCCTCGCAAAGGGGCTCAGACCACACTTTGGACCCTATCTGCCACCTTTGGTCTCTTGTCTTGACAGCTGCACAGTGTATCCATGCAGAGGGAGCAGATCCGAGCTGCAAACTTTAAAAAAGGAATAAGAAAAAAGGAGAGAGGGAGCGAGGAAGCGAGAGAGAGTGTCTGACTACAGCCCTAAGGGCTGTCACAACAGATAAAACCTCAGCCAGGCTTCGCAGTTTGAGCTCCTGCACGCTAATGCACAGCAGAGCTAAAAATACCAACGTGTGGAAAAGCAGAGGCTGCTGTTGCTGCGTTTTGAGCTCAGCGCGGGCTCTGGCTTCCCAGCGAGCCAGATGCATGGCCACAGAGGGGAACACGACCCCAGGCAGGGGCAGGGGTGCCCAGGGGTGTCCCCACCGCAGCTCTGCTGGCTCTGTGCTGCTAAGCACAGAAAGCGAAGGGTTGGGTTTGTGCTGATGTGCAGCAAATATCCAGGCCAGGCACTTTCACACTGTGGGCAGAGCAAGGGAAGGAGCGGCCTTGGGGAAAGGAAAGGACCAAGCCTGGATGAAGGCGATGCAGTGAGGCTTCACAAGACAGCAAAGAGCCAGGGCTCTGTCCCTTGGGCTGCCAGACCTGGAGCAGCCTCGTGTGAGACAGCAGTGAGCTCATGGCTGTGTTATAGCCCTATCTCCTGGTGTATCTGGCCGTCTTCTGTGCAGCCATCATTATCCTATCTGAGGCCCATGAACATACTTCACCATGCACTTAGATTCAAGCGTGCACTTCAAGTCTATTTTCTTCAATGGAACTGAAGGACATGCTTAAGATTTGCACGTGATTAGCTGCTTTCAGCAAAGGTCAGTTTTCCAAGCCAGGGCGTTCTCGGGGCCTCCTTCTCCCAAACCTGAGTGCTACTGAGCTGCTGCATTCCCATTCTTGAATTCAGACAAAACTCACTCAGGGTCACTTGGCCCCAAGACCTGGAGCTTAAGCTCAATAGAGAGGCACTAAAGACAGAGCCTCCAAGCCCTCATCTGACCAGAAAAACCACATGCTCCCCACCCAGCACCCCCATTTCAGTCCTGCTTCATGCCTCCCAAATCAGCATTGACCCCACTGCAGAGTTCACAGCCCAGTCACCCCACTCCTTCCCCACTTTCTTTCCTACTCACAATAGCATTCAAGACACCAGCACAAAATCCCTACAGCCCTGTTCCAAGTTGCATTATCAGCACATTTGGCATTTTCATCATGCTCAGGACACGGTCCCCTACAAAAGGGCCAATTTATCTTGCAAGCAAACACCTGCCTTGGAGGCTACACTTCACAGCAGCTACACCAGCACAGCCCTGGGCAGAGCAGGAGCCCCATGGTTCCACATACAGCAATGCCCCAACCTAGGCACACAGCAGCCCCTTGGCACTTGCCAGCCCACCCAGCCCCACACTTCTAGCATTTCAAGGGCTCTTCCAGCCTCTTTTCTTTTCGCTGCACACAAACATATGAATATTATAACTGCACTAGATATATAAACTGTACACCATCCGATTATAACCCAGCGTTGGCAAATACCACAGCACTATCACAAAGTAGTGTGAAACCTTCTGACTTTCACAGAGCCCCAACTCACAGAGGCAAGAAGTTACAAAAGGAAAAAAATCCAAAATTCATAACTCAATAAAAGCAAAAACCAAACAAAGTCACAGCTAGAAGAAATAAGAGGGCTGAAAACATGGGTCCTAGCCACACAAACTGAAAAGCACAATAGAAATCAAGATTTTTCACCCAGCTGTATTATACTGACCTTTTGATTTGGAGACAGCAGCTAACATTACAATCATTTCTTATTTGCTTGGGCTTGAGGAAGAGGACAGATCCCAGCAGAGCAGCATTCACCACTGTTCCACGCAGCTCCTGCTTCTTCAAGAACCTGGATGTTCACAGAGAAACCTAAGCAGGAGCCGATCCCATCTGACACCCAGCCATGATCCCACCTAACCACCAGCCCAATAGCCCAGACATCAAACAGAGCCTTCATGCAAGCAAGAACCCCTGCTATCGTCGTACCAATGGCCTCCAGAAAGCAGCCCCAGTTTCCTACCTCTTTGACTCTGAAAACCTTGGGTGACTCTCAGCACTTCTGCTAGACCAGCACACTGCTTCATCATCAAGCTTTTATCTGAGAGCGCCCAGAGGCAGTTAGCACTTTGGAGAAACCACTTTGCAAAAGGAATGGCTCGGCTGGTAACAGGGGATGGGAACTCCCACCTTGGGACCTCAAAACTGCCAAAACTGAGGCCTGAATGCAGCTCTCCAGCAGGCTGATGCTCAATCAATTCCTTCCTGACCTGCCTGCTTCAACTTGGGCTACAAGATCTGTATGACAAGAAGCATTATATGCATTGGTCCAGCACTCTGCACTGCCTCCAGCCCCCAAGCAGTGCTCTAGCAAACTCAAACAGCAGCTGTATTAGCTTCTAGGCAATGATATCAGGCCCAATATCATGATATCCTTGTTGGTCCTCCTAACAAAGTGTCAAAGAGAGGGGCTCTGGGCTTCCATACCTCATGGCCATGCCTCCATCAGGGTCACATCCAAGAGGCAGCTCACCCAACAGTGCCTCTCTCCCAGGCTTTGGGACAAAAGCACTGTCTCTGTGTTCCATCCCCAGCCTCGTGACTGAGACCTGGAAAACCCAGAGCTGTTCAGAGCCACACACAGTCGCTGGGACAAAAAGCAAGGCACGGGGCAATGCAGGATGCCCCAAACCCTGTCCTGCTCCAAACTCCTGACGATGCTTCTGACCCCAGCACACTCCTGCCACAAATTCAGCAGGTCCCTCTGCCAGCTTCCACCTCTTGAAATTCTGCACACTAATAAAATCCTACCTCATTTACATCTGAGATGGGGAGTGAGTGGCAGCTGTTGCTATAGAAACCTTCTCCTGAGTCCTGGCTCCCACTGCAGCTCCAGGAGGACAGATCCTAAGCAGTTCCCCCAGCCCCTGTGGCATGGGACAACCTGTGATGCCCTGCTGAACCCAGCACTGCTGCCCCTGGTCCCATTGCAGTGGGTGCAGGGGCTACACGGGTATCCCCTCCTTCTCCTCCAGGCCCTGCCTACCCTACTGACCCTTCAATCTCTGGAGCCCCACGCTCACCATCCTTTTCCAAAAACATGTGATCACCAGCTCCTGGAGGTGGGGTTCTACATGCAAAGCCCCTCTTTTTGCAAAATACAAAGGACAAGTATATAATCAATGGATATCAAGATGTTACAACCACAAAATAAACAAGAGAGTTAGGCGAAGCGGACAATGATAACAAAAGAGAATAAATGGAAGGCTTACCCTTATGCTGGGCTCACCACAAAACACCAGAAGGAGGGATCTCCAGACAAGATCCTTCCCCACTGGTAGCCCGCTCTTCAATAGGTCTAGGAGTGGGGGGAGCCTGGCTCCACCCCTTCCGGCAGCACAGGTGAATTGCCTTCACTGTGCTCCTCTGGCTGGCTCATGGCTTGCCTCAGGTGAGCAGAGGTTCAGGCCGTGACTCAGCAGTTCCCATACAACAACAAGGCATTGCTCACTGAGCTACCAGGCTTTGGGGGAACCTGAGCTGAGGATGTTGCCAACAGAAGGAAAACTTGCAATGTGCTCAACATTTATTGTGGCTTGCTGCTTTCCCTAGGTTGGGCTGATGATTATTTAGTGCGTGGCCCACGGGTGCATAAATGCTTTGGGTTGCTAGCAGCACCTCACAAAAGTCCTTCCCTTGGCTCTGCCCAGGCTGAACTCTGGTTTATAGCTCAGCTTCCAGCACTAGAGATTCACCATTACCTGACAGCACTGCTAGGCAAGGAGACATCACCTCTCCACAGTGCAGCATTGGGAAGCAAGGACAGGGCCAGATCCTGCTGTCACTTACAGGCAGGCTGAGCAGGAGGCAACCAGCTTTTGAGCTGCCACATCTGCTGGTGGGTTGAGAAGCATCACACAGCCCGGGCATGCATTGGTGGGTGAATGTGAGGTCCCTCTTGTGGGAATGTTCCTCAGGTCATCCAAGGAGCAGCATTCCTGGTCTCCTTTTTCTTAGGCCAAGACACCAGGGCTGTCTGAACATTGCTTTGCAGGGACATCTCCTCCATGCGTGCTGTGCCATGTGGGCACCATGAGTATAGGATGGAGAGTGGTACCACCACTTTTTCCCCACCAAACAACACCCCCAGCATGCCTTTGAAGCTATTTATTCCTCTTCCAGACCTCAGCTGCCTGCTCCATCACACAGGGAAAAACTGACTCAAACCTTCCCAAGATAAGGAGACCACATCTGCAGCCCAGCTCCCCAGGAATGCAATCAAAATAGCGACCGGCAGGCAAGGCGAGAAAGCATTTTTCACTGCTGACTCCGACCCCCTGATGGACTGTTGCTATGGAAAGGCAGCGAGCAGCCCCAGCTGGGGTTCTGCTGAAGGATTTTCCCTGTTTGGCCTGAGGCTAGGGCAAGAGGAAGGGGGGAGGATGGGGAAGGAGCTCACATCTGGCTGCGGCTGGGCTCCCCATTGCCAGGTGCGGGCTCACCTCTCTCTTGGTTGCAGCATCCGGAGACACTGCATCCTGCACCAGGCTCAGGTGCTGCTCGGTGGTGTTTGGAGACTGGTGCAGGAGAACAGCTAATAAGCCCAGCTCCTAATTGGTGTCAGAGGTACCAGGGAAGGGGCAGAGGGACAGTAACCTAAGCCTGGCCAGTCTTCCTCTGAGCCTTTAAGGTCTCTGGGACATCCATCCAGCTCCTTTCCCCTTCAGCCTGTTTCCAGTTCCTCATTCTGGCATGAAGAAATAGGACAGTAATTCCTCTCCTGTGGGGAGAAACAATACAGAAGTTAAAGCAGAGCTCTTCCAGGCTGCATGAGCAGGCAGATGGTTGGGTGAAGATTTGCACAACTTTCTTATTGTTAAAAAAAACACTCAATGACAGCATCGGGCCAGGAGCAGCAGGAGACCCTCAGCTCCCTCTGCAGATCCTTCCCATGACAGCTGCCCCCTGGGCGGATGAGATTCATCTGTGAGAAGCCACAGGGACACATGCAGGGCCGCTCTGCCCCCCCAAAACATCCCTGCTCCGCACTCTGACAGTACTGAGACAGCATCGCATCTCCTGCCAGCCTCTTCCACAGCTCCTGCTGCACTGCTGCTGTTATTAAAGCCCCTTCCAGTTGATGGAGGCGGCCTGAAGATGAACAGGTCTGGGCACTGAGTGGCCACTTCTCAACCAGATCATTGCGATGAGATGGAAAAGGCCAGAGTTCCAAGCTGCCTCCGTATACCAGCGCCTGGCACCAGGCACCGAGGGAGCTGCTGCCAGCAGCCAGCACCCAGAGGAGCCATTCCCCCTCCCGCTGTCTCACTGGGAGTTGGCAGGAGGGGACGGACAGCTGCTTTTCCATAATCATTTCTCCACCGCTGATGACATGCTGGAGCTAATTTTCGGAAGACACCTTAGGAAGAAGAATGCATGTATATCAGCTGAAGCAACTCCTTTCAGAGACCGAACACGCACAGCAAAACAAAATGCTGCTTCTTGTTAACCCTTGCCAATACGTATGCAGTACAAAAGTTGCTGGTCAGATTCTGCCTTGCTCACAGTCCTGTAGCTTTGCTGACAGTGGTGAGGGGGGGGGAAAGCAACTGTCTCTTTAGAGATGTCACTGATTGAAAATCCCCCCCGAAGGAGGGATCCTGTCCCAGTTATTGCCAAGGCTTGCTCTCTCAGATACCCCCTGGGAGCTGGCTGTGCTGTGCCCAGCGTGCCGGTGTCGCTCGGATGCGCAGTGCGCGTGCTATGGCACGCACGGCAGCCCTGGGACAAAGCATGAGCTGCAGAATGCCCTGGGTACAGATCCCAGCCCTGCACAGCAGCAGGCTCTGATGAGCATCCCTGGCCCAGGAGGAGAAAGATGAGTTGGAGAAGGTGAAAGGGAGGGGAGGAGGAACACCACCTGCTTATTGATCAGAACATATGAAAAGGGTTTTTCTTCTGGTTCTCGAGCTGGAGACAGGAACCTATTGGATAAAACCCTTTGCTCTCCCGCTGCCCCGGTTTCAGCCACTCCAGGCTGCTGGTTAATTAGATGAGCATTAGCAGAAAGGCAGCTGGGCAGCCGGGAGGGGCCAGGTCTCTGTGTCTGTAAATGCTGGTGCACCGGGCTGTGCTGACGGCCAGGGCACTGCCAGTGCTGTGCCGCCCGCGTGTCTCCTGGGTGCAGCCAAGCCAGGGGCCAACTCAGGCGCCAGGGAAGCAATCACCTCGTGTGGTGCAGCCATTTACCTCTTCCCCCCAGATTTCCATCTGTTCTTGCACCAGCCCCACGGTTAACATAGCCTGGCCCTGACTGTGGGGCCACCCGGAACCAGGGAGGCTTTAGAGCAGAGCAGGCATTTTTCCTGCCTACATCCTATTTGCGAGAAATTACAACAAAGTCATGAAGGATTTGCAGTTATTTTCATGATCCTTTTCCCAGATTAACACGTAGATCCACTTTCTGGTGAGCAGTCTTAGTATGTATTGTTTTGTCTTTGTTACAACCTTGCACTCCCACATCCCAGGGCTTCCAGTGCCTCACTGAGGTGTACAGGACATGAACAGGAGCTCACTTTAATTAATGTTTACTTCTTAATTAGGCTCCGAGCTCCCCAGCAAGTCAGGTAGTGTTTTATCACCATTCTACAGCCCTGGGAGAGAGAAGGCAGAGGGAAGAGCAAGGGACATGGGCAAGGATGGTCAGCAAGAAGGTGTCAGGTCAGTGGAGAGACCCAAAGATTCTCCCCCCTCCTTTCCCATTACCTGCACTGAACCCAGCAGCAACATTGCCTGGTGACAGCTCAGCCTGTTTGCAAGGATTATTATCCCAGATTACCCACCTGCATCAACCCACCTCTCTCCCTTGCTGTCAACAGAGAGACACAGATTCAAGGAAACTGGGTTAGATCCACATTTATATAGGGATGCAGCAGTCACAGGTTAAACAAAGTTCTCCTGATTGCCAGGCTGTTGCCAAATGACCCCAGAGGAAGGATGGAGCTTTATGTCAAAGCTCTACCAGGGACACAGGGTGAGCTAACATTACATGCTGTAAAATAAACTTTCCAACAAAATCAGGATGCAGCTGTTTCAGCTGCTTTCAGCAGAAGACATTATCTGCAAAGCAGATAAACTCACTGCAGCCTTACCTACAGCTCAACAGCCAGCTCTCCACAGCAGCGTCAGCATTCAGCTGGCTGCTATCAACACGTCTGTAACACAACCATGCCGGAGCAAACTTATGCCTGCTGGTTTTGGGGGAGAAAGCCAGAGTTTTGCATTGTCCTTGTCTCACAGCACTCTGCCTTGGTTGGTCTGAACCAGCTGTGGTGGCATCAGGAACACAGTGCTTTGCTTCCTCACCCGAATACTGTTTTTCTGCCCTGTTCTCTGTCCTTAGGTACCCATTGCTGGCCAGCATGGAAGAACAGGGGAATGGGAAGGATGAGAGTATCCTCATAACAGTGGCATTCCTGGGCTGCACAATGTGGGGCAACGAGTCCCTGGATCACCTGCAGACCAAGGAGTGAAAGGCTGCAAATGCTGGTGGAGGCTCTTTAGTGAAGGTATAGCCCACAACCAGGCTCACCAGGGAAGAAGACGTGGCAAGACCAGGGGGATGAGGGAGCAGAGCCTCGGCTTGCATTGCTCTCTTCCAGCTCCTGGGATGGACAGCTCACCATGGAAAACTTGGGGACCTCCATGTCATCCAGCAAGCTTCAACCAACCACGTGATGTGCACCTCCATGTCTGTAACCCCTGTACCTAGCTCAGGAATAGAGTGAACAACATCTGTGGGAACAATATCTGAAGAATTTGGGGCAGCAGCAGAAAGATCACTGGAGCACAAGTACTGCTCAGTCTCCAAGGCTCCTTCTTTCAGTCAGGTCCAAAGGACAAATATTCACTGCTGTGTCACTAGACCAAACGTAGCAACCCACACACAAGCACATCCCAGGGACCAGTGCCATACCAACAGCAAACCCCAGCATGTAAACAGGCACCTCTGGGCTGTGAACGAGGTGGTCTGTTTGTGCAGCACGGCCTGGATGGCGCTTCCTTCAAATGAGATCTTCAAAAGAGAGAAGGGAGTTGGGTGCCCAACTCCTATTGGATTTTGTTTCCTTTCAGATTATTGAAGCTCTCAGCCTCAAAGCCGCCCATCCTCACAAAACGCAGTGCAGAATTTGCTACGCACAGAGTGATCGATGCTGGAGAGGGTGCTGCGCGCTCACACCCACTCACACCGCTCTGAACAAAGCCAGCACGAGCACACAATGCTCAGCTCCAGCAACAGCAGAACCCAGCACACTCACAGGCAGCTCCTCTCACCTGTGGGTGCAGCGTCAAGGCACCACGGGGAGGTTTTCAGCAAGCAACTTCCCAGCCTTACAGCAAGACGGCTGCTCCCACGGGCGTGTGAAATGCCCAGGCTTGGGAGAGAGGGGGTAATTATATGCCAGGGGAGCAGCTGATTCCAGCCCTTCTGACCCCCAGGCTGAAGAGTTCTCCTGATCGATCACGAAGATGCTCTTTCATTTTCCTCAGGCGTTTCGCTGACGGATAGAAAAATCAATGCCCCACCAAGGAGTCTGGAGGGGGTGGAAAGCAGGGAAGAGAGGGAGAGAAAGGGAATGAGAGAGAAGGAAGGGGCAAAGGGAGAGGGGACCCAGTCAGGGGAGGCCGGGGATCCTGTCAGAGACATCCCTGATACCCACGGTCAGATCTGGGGTAAGAAGCCTGCAAGGTCCACGAGGATTTCCCTGTTAGCTTGATTTCCATGAATACTGCTCTGGGAAGATCCCCCAGCTCTAGCTCCCTATGTATGTGCACTCAAATCCCACCTCAGATCCCATCCTGTCCCCACAGATCTGCAGGGACCACCAGCACCTCTGTCCTGTGGGGCTTTGCCACCCCAGCACCTTGCCAAACCTGCTGAACCCAGATGCTGCCAAGAGGGACCACATCCCTCCAGGGGGCTGAATCTTTGCTAGAGACCAAGCTCAACCCCATATGAGTCACTAAGCTCCTTGGTTTCTGATGGCTGTGGCTTTCAGGGGGACAGCTGAGCCTCTCCATTAAGATCTGTGCTTGCCGACAGCAATCACTACAAAAGAGATCTGTGAATCTCCCCTTGGGTCAGGGGAAGATAGGTCTGCACTGCTGGACACAGATGAAACAGCAGCTTGGCTCTATCTGTTGGGGTTTCCCAGTGTTTTCTTCCCCACATCCTATTAATAATTAACATCACTGAAACAAGACTGGCTTTTAAGAGGCTTCTCTGCTATGGGCTGCATTAGTACCTCTTTCAGGAGCAAAGGTTTATCTGTAACCACTGGGAACTAGGAAGGTTCTGATCTTGGCCAAGGCTGTCAGCCTCATGGGAACACATCTCCGTGTCCCCAGCAGAACAAGTCAAACCAACTGTCACACTGCTAGAGCTGAGATGACATAGTCCTGCCAGGGCAGCCCACCCTCGGCTCCTTCCCCAGATCCCATCCTTAACTGGAGATGGCTCATCACTCCAGTTTAAAATCACCATCCTCTTCTCCTCCAGAGTGCCCAGTGCATGAATTAACCGGGCAGGAGGATAAGCCAGTGCTCACTCTCAACATGAGATGTTGAATTGGATAAAGTAATGGTCATACTAGGGGTGGGATTTGGAAGTCAAAGGGCAGAGTGTGGGGATCAAAGTCCTCTCTGCCCACTGACACATAAACCCTGTCCCATGGTGTCTACAAAGCAGCAGGCAAGTGTATGCCACTAGAGCAAAAACAGCAGCCCACTGGTGGGCTGCTTTTTGGGGTGGCTTGCAAAATTTCCATATGGAGAACCAGGCTGTGTCATGCCAGGCTGGGGACAATGCTCTGGACATCAGTTGGGAAAGGAGAGCCATGCTCATAACATACCCAATGCAAAGGGTTCGGATGGAGCAGCGTAAAGCAAACCTGTGGCCAAGCCCCAGAGCTGTGCTTGCTCTGGCCCGGCCCCACGCGGAGCGGCTGCACCAGCCTGGCCGGTTCTGTCGGTCACAGTGCTCCAGGACCTGCTCGCTGCAACAGCCCTGGCAAGAAACAGCTTCCCCACGCATGCTGTGTTGCCCAACCACCTGCTCCCCGCCCTGAAATACCAACCAACTTATTCATCAGCACACAGCAGACATAAAGCAGTAGCAGTGCTTGGCCACGGGCGCTCCAGCACAATGGGGCTGCACAGGATCTGTGAACAACACGCAGCCCTAAAGAGTCCCATTGCCCCTGCACCACCAACTCATACAGTGCTGCTCCAGCTCCACTACAGGAGCCCCAGGCTGGCCAACCCCTTTGAACCTCCTTTTCAACACAAATCTCCCCAGTTTTCCTCCTGAAAAAGGGACTCATCCAACACTATCTGCACCTTCACTGTGCCTCTAATTTCACTGATCCTGCAAACAGCTCCTAAGGTTTAAACACACCAAGCTCGAACCCTCAACAGCCTTTTCTCTATAGAAAACCTCTCCCATTTGGACTTGGGATTGGGACGCTGGGGAAGTGCCATCCAAACCCATTTCTGCCTCCATGCCCAGCAGCCCCCAGAGATGACAAACCACCTCCGAAGGCAGAAGGCAGGCAGGGCTCTGGCTTTGCTGGCATCCCGGTGGGTTTATGAGATTTTAGCAGCACCAGGAACAGTCACTGGATTAGAGCTGCAGGCTTCAAAAGGAGCTGATGAACGCGAGAGCCGAGGGCTGGAGTCACTACAGCTTAAAAGGGAACACTGCACATTATAAATAGCTGCCTCACTGGCAGCACATCTGTTTCAGGCAGCAGCTCTGGAAGGCTGCGCTCCGGTTTGGCTATTTCGGGGGAAAGAGATTTGAAACTCACTCATAATTATTGTTTGCCCAAGAGATGTGAATTTTTTCAAAAAGGAAGGGAACAAAACGGGGCGTCGCAGCAGTTGGATCCCCAGGAGCTGCAGCTCACGCTGAGCACTTGTAGCAGCACCCTGCTGTCACCAAGCCCATCGGTCACGGCCCTAAACACGGCAGCCCTGTGGCAGGACACAGGAGGGAGCGGCAGAGCCCTCATCTGCTCATCCACAGGACAAACGCCGCGCAGCGCCACACGCTGCTGCCACCCCCCAGCGCTGCCCAAACCTCCGTGGAACCAATGTTGAGACGAGGCCTGCAGGGCGGGACGAGGCCTATGGCATGGAACGAGGCCTGCAGCCCCAGCCGCGCTGCAGCACCGTCAAGCCTGCGGCCATCGCTCGGTCCCTTGAAGGGCTGATGTCGCACAGGGCACCGTGCGCCCAGGCCGGGCAGAGCACGGGGAGCCGGCGGCGAGCACAGGAAGGCAGCGGGGGCCCGGCCCGTGCACGGCCGCGCAGCCCAGCGACGGCTCATTAATCACTCAGCACCGCCGCGGGATCGAGGGCCTCGCCGCCCGCCGCCAATCCCTGCGCCGTTACCACAGAAACAACCCTTACCCTTCACAGGCTTCAAAGGGTTTTGTGCGTGTGCCTGTGTGTTTCTGTATTTCTTTCTCCCCCACCCCAGCCCTCCCTTCTCCTTCCCCAGTTGTTGTTTTGTGTGTGTGCGCGAGAAAGAGTTTTTTCTCCTTCCCGGGAAGCGCTTGGCACCGGGGCTCAGATCATGTGAAAAGCGAGCGCGGGAGAGACAGGCAGCCGGAGCAAAGGAGAACAAGCGCAGCCGTGGTTGTTGCATGGCTGTCGGGGGCTTCGAAAAGGAGAAAGAGAAGGCTTGGATGGGGGGGGGGAGGAAGGCAGCTGCGGTGCTAACGAGTCAAAAATAAATATTTATACGGGGAGAGTTTTAAAACCCTATTTTGCATCGTTATAATAAATTATTCATCCGCTGGTTTCTCCCTGCCTGCCTCTCTTGTTGGGGAGCTGTGAAGGGGGCTGACACTGCAGGGTGAGAGAAGGGGTTGCATCTGAGCAGGGCCCAGAAATGGGGCTCCCCGGTGCCCCCCGCCATGGGGAGAGAGGCTGAGGGCGTGGAGAGGAGGACACGCTGCAGATGAAGCCAGACCCGACACAAGCTCAGCAGTAGCAGATGGGGAAGGGTCAGGGGAGGTGGGTGTCGGGCTGAAGGGGCCCCAGGGACTCCAGATCAGTGCTGCAGGAAACGCTGAGAGCTGTGCACTCATTCTGGAAGGAGCCCTCTGCAGCTCCCAGGCCCTCTGATTTTTGTTTCAGCAAAGCCAGCAAATTTCCACAAGGCTGGAGGATGCCCTGCAACGTCCTTCTGCAGTGGTGGGAACAGGCAGCTCTGCAAGGAGCCACCTGCACCAGCATTTGCTCACCCTTACCCATTCCTCCATGGCCACCCATGTTCCCAGCTCACAGCCCTCCTGCCCAGGAGCCTTTACACACTCACCAAAGCAGGAGAGATGCTGGAGCCCTATAGCACCAGCTGAGATGCATCTTCCAGAAACCATCTTCACCACTGCTTTTCTACCTACGTGCTAATACACACGCAGCCCTCTGCAAAGCTCATTGCCTGCTCCCACCAAGGACCTCCAGCAGCTTCTTCTTGGCTGCCCCAGACTCAGCCTTAACCCTTCTGAGCACAGCAAAACATTTGGGCTCTATTGCATGTCCCTGTACTCTGATTGCAGCTGTTGTCATCTCCAATAGTGTATGGGGTTTGAAAGGAGCCACTGTGCACAAAGGAAAGGTTTTTTGGAGGAGCGGTTTGCTGTGGCTATTTCCAGGCTTGCTGCAATTGTGTTTGCCAGGACTGCTGCAACAGAGACAAAAAAACAAGGAGAAAGCGAAGAGCCTGGCTGAGCAAAACACAAAAAGCTCTTTGCCTAGCTGGAGCCTTCCAGCACGTGAAGGGGAACTAAAGGGGCTGGAGAGGATGAAAACTGATTACCTCGGTCACCCTGCTCCCCTCGGCTCCCCCTAGCCAAGTGCCCCTCCAGCAGTACATAAGCAGCCCCCCAGAGCCTCACCCCAAAATCTCCATGTTTAAGCCCGTAACTTCTTGTCTTCCCCACAGTAGGACATGGAGAATCGTTTATTCCTCTCCTGTTTGCAGCAGCCACTGACATATTTTTGAAGGCTGTTATCACATTTCACCTTCAGTCTTAGACCTTTTCATGAAAGATGGAACAGAAACACAGGTTTGTGACGGGGAGGAAGGACGGAATAACAAAGAGGGTTTCTGGATCACACGTGGGAACCAGGAAAACCACTGAAAAGGCAGAGAGCCAAGGAACGGGCAAGGGGCAGTGCATAACACTGAGAAGAAGCTTAAGTGCCTGCAGCCAAGTTCAGGACACAGGGAGAGCTGCTGGAGACAGATCAACAGAGAGGCAAAGCGGTGAAGCGAGGGGTCGTAGTGACATGGCTGAGAGCACTGAGACAAAACGGACCCTGGGTTTCCATGCAAGGTGATATGGTGGTGCCATGTAGTGGTGCTGTGACTTATCTAACAGGGGAAGGAGCTGGCCTCACTTGTGCTATCACTGTTGTTTATGGCAAGTAGTGTGCTGCGTCCTGTGTGCTGTCCAGCCAAGCCGGAACAGCACAGTGGAGAACGAAGGAGACACGAGCATCAAGAACCCAGCACTGAGATGCAATCTGCTCATTGTGCCTTTACAGGGCTGAATGTGTCAAAAGTACTTACAAGAATAAGATAATCTAATTTGATAAGGGAGAGGGTAGAGGAGTAACACTGCGGGCACAGATATCAGGAGCAGAAAACAAAGGAGAGGCTGCAGCAGGCATCTGCTACGGACCCCCAGGACTTCAGGAGAGAAAGAAAGAACAAAAAGATTCCTGAACCAACTATCAAAGAGCTTGCAAACACAGGATACTTGTACTCAGGGGACACTTTAACCACCCAGACATCTGTTGGGCGACAAACACATCAAAACCCAGCCAGAATGGTTTCTTAGTTATGTAGAGGACAATTTACAGATGAAGGAAGTAGAAAGGCTCCATGAATCTACTCACCAGTAAAAAGAGACTCTTAAAAAAGCGACTGTAATAGGGGAAGTTTGGAGCCTGTGATCACAAGCAACACAAATTCACCAGAGTGAGGGCACAGCGGCATGAGATATTTACTTCACAGCAAACATTACAAGGGGAACTAAGGGACACGTGTCAGCCAACAGCAGCAGAGCTACAGCAGTTCAGGGAGCTGCTTGCAAGCACCTTGCCCCATCTGACAGCATGGTGTCTATGGGGACAGAGCGTTCTGAATGGGGTGGAAAGAAGGGAAGCAGAAGAACCATCCGTTGTACCAGAGACAGTCCTAAATGTGGGCTGTGGACCTGGCTGGCAGATACAGCATGCCTCGAGGCTGCCAAAGGCACATTTCTGCCTGGAGCAAGGGGAAGTAAAGGCAGCACCAGACTGCCCAGAAGAGCTTAGGTGCCAAGACATTCCATGTCTTGTTGAGTAAACAGAATTGTCCCCTGCACGTCACCAAGGAGCTGAACACATCCAAACACCCAGCTTGAAGGGCATCCCCAGATCCCTTCGACACTACACCGAAAGCAGAGCCCCAGAGAGAGGTCTGTGCATGGCCAGGCTATTTCTCGGCTTTGGCTCCTGCTCTTCTCCCATGGATGCAGTGGCACATCTGTGCCGTCGCGTGGAAAGGGCTTTCACAACATCCAGAGACACAAAACAGTATTGCATAACTTGGAGATGCAAAAGTAAACATCTCTGACGAGTCAGCAGAGGGGCTTTCCCAGCGTGAAAAGTTCATTTGGGCTTCTGGAAAGGAAAGTAAGAAGTGTATTGGAGGTTTTTGGGAAGAGTCTGTAAAAGGTGCTCTAGGCAGAGCCACAGACTTTGGGGAATAGGCAAGAAGGGGTTGCATGCAGCCCCCAAAGCGCTCCTTCCCATGCAGCCCAGCCTGAGCAGCTCTGTAACAAGGCTTTGGCACTGTGTACTGGGGTTCAAAACTAAAATAAACATGGAAATCTGCCTCCTTTGACATTTTAAAGGACCTAAATTTCATTGAAAGGGTGGGAGGCAGCATGAAGCTCTGTTTCTTTTCCAGAATGATCCAGGCGATGAAGGGATATGTCATCCCCTGCTTCTCTCACCAAGAACAAGGATCTTCTCAGCCCTCACTGTTACTTCAAGCAGATGCAGAACCTGGAGATTTGCAACTTCAAACAACAGAACTTAAAAAAATACCGTCACCTGGGCACAGGAAAAGCTCCCTTGCTTTCAGCCACATTTCCAGAGGTGGTTCCCACATTTTGCTGTTAGCTGGTGCACACAGTTTTCCATTTTACTTACGCAAACACAGCTCTGGATACATGAATGTCCACATTTCACAGGTGCTGGCTTTAAAGTACTCGGGAAAATCATAGCCATTAAAAAAGGAAAGAAAAGCAAGTAGTAGCAGCCATACACCGCCCCTTTGCAGGGAGCAGCTCTGGACATCTTGCCCTTTATTTACTGAAAAGAAGACAACATCTTTTCTCAGGGCTGAAACCCCTATTGCAGTTCCAACACGTGTCTATTTATCAGGAGAAAAGCTGAATATTTCCACTATCACAAGATTATTGCCAGTGCTCGGATTTTTCCCTAACCTCCAGCTAAAATCCTCTGAGCTAACGCACTGAAAATGGAACAGCATACAAAATCTGCGCTCTGGCTCTCAGAGGTGGAGGCCCACCCTTTCTCCCAATAAACAATTTTGCATACGTTTAAACCTCCCTCCTCTGGTTTCCCAACTCCTCCTGGCTAACCCCCCCAGCAAAGAAATTACGAGAATCCGTCATTTCTCTCTTTTCCCTTGCACCTCCATCTATCAGCGTTTCAAAGGCAGTCTCCTCAAATGCAGAGCGGAGCAGGAGATGGGCAGCAGTAATGGGAATGTGCTCCTGACTGTGCAAACCCACACAGAGAGTGAGGACAGGAGAGACTGCATTTGCATACATATTAAACGAGAGCAGTAAAAAATGCAGACGTGCAAACCATTTGGACATGGCTCGCCTCGGTGATGTGCCCTGCAAGGGAATCAATCTTCTGCATTCTTAAAGGGAAAAACCTGTTATGGAGCGAAAAGCAAAGCCAGAAAGACGTCTGCTTACAAACACGGTCAAGGTTTGAAGACAATCTGACCTGCCTTCACCGACCTCGACCTGCTGTGCAAAGGTATGCGTAGGAGGGTGAGACCCTGGCGTGAGCCGATTGCTGTCACGGGTGAGAGATCTGCCAGGACCCCATCTTCAGTGGGAACTGGAGCAAGAGTTCCTAGCTCCACGTGCCCACCTGTGAGGGCAACACAGAGACTTTCCTGAGATGGCCCAAGCCAGGCTCAAGGAAAGAACTAAGTGACATCTGGATGTGCTGAAGAAGCCCAAACTCTGCATCCCAGTGCCTTCACCTACTGAAAAGTGAGTATGAAGAGTCATGTCCAGCTTTAGCCCTACCTATGATCCCATTTACTCCAAAAGAAAGGCACTGAGCGTGGGGAGAGTGGCTTTGATCCAAAGCCTTTGGGAGTCTTTGTTGGCCTCGTGGAGCTTTGCATCACCCTGCGCAGGCCAGCCTACCCAACTTTACACAACTATCTACCATGCCTGGGATCTACCATGCCCCAGGAGGGCCCAATCCACACCCAGCTCCATCCATCTTAATGTCCTGGCTAAGGACGTTCCCAGGATGGGATGTTACATCCAAGACAATCAGTTAAGGGCAATGATGTTACAGCATAGGACATCCCTAAGTGCCTCCAAGGCACCGATCTAACAAGGCAAATCATGCAAGCAGACCTACTGATTTCAAAGTCTGCAGGTTCAGATGCATAAAAAGTGCAAAATCAGTAACTTTTATATTGTCACTCAAGGAACCACAAAGATAAAAGCAATACTCTAGGAGCGAAGATGCCTTGAATATTTCTCATCTGCACTTATAAGTGGTATTTGGGACCAATGGCTTGATTCTGCATTAGCCTTGTTCAAATGAGATAATTTACATTCCCTGCCAGCTGAAAACAGCCTGTCAACATATTTACTTGTGTCAGGTTTCGCTTCGAACCACGATGCTGAGAGCACATGGAGGGCAGAGGTTAGGGTCGGGAGCAGCAGAACGGTAAGGACGGGGCCTGGGGTGAGCACCTGGGCAGGCTGCAAGGCAGCAAAGCACACAGTCCTGCTGGGAGGGCATTGGGACACATCAACCAGCAGCTGTTCTGCATCCTCCCATCTCCATCCTGCAGGTTCCCCTCTGCAAAGACAGGAGCTCACCACACTCGGCCGTCTGTCCTTGAGGCTGTGGGCAGACAACTGGACATACCTCCCACTCAAACCACCTCCTGCTGCCCAAACCTCACCCCAGCACTGTTCAGTCCCTCTGCTCTGATAGGAAACGCTGTCTGGAGCCCGGCTACCTCCTGTTAAGGCAAATCTAACCACACCACCTGCTTATAGGGACTGCTTCATCCCTGCACCTATAGCCCAGAGCACCTCAAATGGGAACATGCTGACAGGCTTTTTGGTGACCCTCCCCAGGTGCACCGAGTCGTGGGAAACAAAGCAGCATCTCATCGTCCTCTGCTTCTCTACCAACCTCCAGAACCACCAAACAAAACCTGGATGGAAAACCAGACAAAACATGCTTCCCAGCAGCTCATCCAGTGTGGATTCTCTGGTGTCTTGTTAAGGTTGGGTTCACATGCAGTTATTGAGCGCTCGAGTCTTTCTTTCCTTCTGTAGCCACCCACCCATTTTCACAAGACTTGTGGGAGCCGTACAAGAGCTCTACCCTTCAGCCAAGCATAATTGAAGCTCGTCGCTGGGTAGAAAAGAGGGGGAGGCGGGAACAAATGGATAGAGCAAGCAAGAAAGAAAGAGGCACGTACAGGCACATGCACAGGCTGAAACATGGAGGCCTTGTTCTCTTAAAAAAAAAAGAAAGAAAGAAAGGAAAGGACAGAAAGGAAAAGAAAATAATGAAAAAGAAAAGGAAAAAAAAAAAACCAACAAAGTCAGTCTGCTGTGGCCATGGCACCAGCTGAGCTGCTTGCTCGCACACTGCACAGTCCCTCCACGTCAGCTGCTGGGGATTTACTGGCACAACTGATTTGGGAGAGTTGGTTCAGCCATGTGCTGGTGTTTATCCAGCACCCCGTACAAGAGCCGCCCCGTTCCCAATAGCAAGAGGCAATACGGAAATCTTTTGCGCTGCTAATTACATGCTGATTCAATTTTTGCCATAACAGTGCCCCCAGGAATGGACAGCAGTGAGAATCTCAAAGAGGGAACCTGGGGGTTTCCCCCCAGAAGCTGGATCCGTTCCTTGCCATGGACACGAAGGCAGAGGAAAGTGGAGTTGAAGAAAACAACAGAAAGACCTTATTGAATAGCTGTCATTTGGCAAGTACAAATTATTAGTGATTGTGTTGATAGGAGGCTCGTATCAACGTAGATTAATGTGATAATTGCCCATGCAGAGAAAAAAAAAACCAAACAACTAAGTCCTTTGCCACTGAGACCCGAGATGCCTCTCTTGGTTAAATGAAGTTCCTTTTTTAACTTATCTTGAGGTAATAAGAAAGTTACGATGGAGCCACAATCCAAAACCATCCCCCCATGTTATTCCCTTTTTGACCTATCTTATTTTTGGCATCAGCCCAACAGCCCGGAGCAGTCGAAGACCAAGGGCTTTATTTGTCCCTTTGGGGAGGATGAAAAGACTGTAGAAAAAAAATGGAAGTTGTTTTGCTGAAGAACCCATCCCTCAGCCTCCCCACCATGCAGCTCACGTGCCCACACCGGCGGCTGCAGGGCCCGTGTGCTGGGCAGCACTCAGCGATGTCAAACGCACCCTGCGCATGGCCCCGAATGGCATTTTTGGAGAGGCTCTGTTATCGGAGCCTACGGAATTAGCACCGTGCAACATCCTTGGGCTGCGAGACGGCCCCTGCCAACGTCAGTGGTGGTGTAGTGCGGAGATCAAAGCGCAGCCAAGGAACTGGCGTGGCTGGTGGGAGGGCATGGGGGAGCAGCCCCGCTGAACCTCAAAATGCTTGGGAATGAAAAATTATCCCTGCCACTTGCCTAAATTAGGCAACCCACACGTGCAGTTCTTAAGGAATATCCGCCACTTGTTTATCTGAAAATGCAGCGCTAAAAGCATTGCCCTTCTGATGAAGAGTTAATCGCCCTGGGAATAAATCAGAGGTCTCACCCATGCTGTGGGACTTCTCCCAGTGACACCACGTTCCCACTTGGAAATGAGTTTCTTTGTTTGCTATTCCCCAGTTATATAAGGGACATAAATTTTTTGTTATGGAGAGAACTCCAGGCAATCTGCATCTCCCTCCAAGGCGTTTCACTATGGTTCAGCCTGAGCACTGCTGCTGTTGCTGCAGTTTTCCAGCTCCTGCCTACGTCTGCACTAAACCCCCCGCCCCAGGAAGTAACAGCCCGCATGAAACATCACTGCTTGACTCCAACTCCACAGAGCAAAGCCCTTTTCCACCCCCTGATCCTTATCCTACAAAGCAAAGAGGTTAAGAACAGGCAAAACCTCAGGCCAGCACAAGGACGTGCCCAGCAATGCTCCCCTGTGCAAGAACACTTTGGGTGAGCAAAGCGGTGAAACCCAAGCAAAGGCTGCTTTGCCACTTGACCCTTTTCCACATCTCCCACAGCCCCCGGCTTTGCTCCTCAGCCCCATCCCTCAGCTCTGGAGAGCTGGGGAGGGGAGGCCGTGCTGGGAAGGTCTCAGCAAGGGCTGGGTGCTCACGGCTGGCCGGCGCCGCATTGCACACATACCAGCAAACCTCAGCAGCCCCGGAAGGGGAACACGGATGCTCCCAGAGCAGGCTGCAAGGAAGCTTTAACCCCTTCCCCGCTAAGGCCAAGAGGCTCCTTGAGAGCTGGAAGTCAGCGGGAGAGAGGAATCCACTCAAAGGCCGAGCATCCCGATGCCACATCCCTCCCTTCCTCATGCTAGTCTAAAAAATCCCTGGGAACACAGCTCTCCTCTTCCCCTTCCCATGGCCTTGAGGGGGAGGCAGGGGAAAATCCTCAGCCCTGGCCAGAAGCCATGAGTGCTCCCAGCACAGCCCAGGCGCTGCAGAGCCTGGAGTACTTCTGCCCGGAGTCGAGGACTGTGAAACCCATGCCCTGGGAGAAGGGATGGCTGCAGGCTGGCGAGGCTCACTCTGCATCCTGAGATGGGGCACTGTGCGTTCCCGTGTTCACAGCACCTAAAATCATGACATCAAGGAGGGCTTCTCATCAATGTTGGTGGAGCAGAAATCCCCCAAATGGGGTTTGCCCTCAGGTGGGTCACCCCTGTGATTCAAGGCAGGATGCTGTGCATGGCTGATTGCACCAGGCAAGAGCCACCCCACATCCCTGTGTGCCCAGGGAAATCCCGGCCATCCCATCTCCAGGCCCCCTTTCTCAGCCCAGTTTCTCACAGCAGCTTATTTAGTGCAGAAGAATCACACTTATAGATCCAACATGACAGCAAAGACTTTTCCTTTTCTTTTTCCTTTTGTTTTTGTTCTGATTAAGAGGAAATAAACGGACCGAACCCTTCCCAGCACAGGTTGAGATCCCTGAAACCTATGGCTGAGCAGACAGAAGGAGCAGCAGCTCTCAGGGCTGCCCTCCCAGCACAGCAGAGGGCCTGCGCTGCCCTTCAGCCCCGCTCAGTTCTCTCCAGCACCACTGGGATCAGATCAGGCCCAACAGGATTAACCGCATAACAGCGCGAGGGGAAAAGCAGATTTGCCGTTTGAAGAGAAAGGCTCCAGCGCACCCAGCCACCGAAGCCGGCGTTAAAGGAACTCGGTGCAGAAGCTGCTGCCGAATTTAGGTTTTGTAAAATTGAGATTTCGTATTTTTGTGAGATCGAATTGGACCCCTTCTTCATAAATTAATAACCGAAGGCCCACAGAAATGTTTCCGTAAACTGTTTCTTAATTTCGAAGGAAACCATTTGTTTAAAAGAAGCGAGTGTTCCCCTGCAGAGCCGGCACTCCAGTAACTGCAGCCTGATGATAGAAAATGGGGCCGGATAGTAAAAATAACTTAAAACTATTCTAAACAACCAAGAAGCTGAGTAATCTGTTTCAAAGTCCAAGTGGAGATATCCCGGTGACAGGGCCCACAGAAAACGCGAAGGTGCATAGTTAAAAGGGGAGGGGAGCAACAAAAACAAACAGTAAAAATAGTACAAATTCCTTCAGATACTATTGGTGACAAAAGATGAAAGCTGGGATTTTCATCCTCTTTCCAACATCCCTGCTACCGCCAGGCCCAGGGGCTTCTCCAGGGCTCCATCACACTCCTAACACCAATCCCTGGGTGTGGAGCAAACACTGGACACCGGAGCACCGTGTTCCTCTAAGAAATCAAAGGAAAACACAGACACCCTCTCCCCAGCTGGTAGCAGCCGGTGCAACCCCACGAAGAACAAGGGAAGGAAAGGCCAAGCCCTGATCTCTTGGGCTTTTGTGCTCCAGCCTCACTTGTATACACTGCTCTCACGTTACAAAACGTGTAAGTCGCTGTACTAATGGCAAGGTGCCATCGGCATAAATACATTTGTATCTGGACAAAGGATCTGTCCTCAAGCCAGGATCTTCATTAAAAATGAGTTTGTAAGCATTTCCCCTCATTCTTTTGCTTCATTTCCACAAAAACAAAACGTGTCGTTGCATCAAAGTTGCAAGGATGCCCAACGTGAGGCCGCCCCGAGGGCTCAACCCCAACCATGTTGCTCTCACCATGCTCAGCTTTCCCAGGCTGTGGTTGTGAGGTCCAGTCTAACGATGGGTGCACCCATGGCATGGCATGTACAGAGAATCATCGAATCGTTAGGGTTGGAAAAGGCTTCTAAGACCCCCAAGTCCAAACATCAACCCTTCCCCTCCATGCCCTTCTGTTCCACATCCCCTGCAGCATCCTGGAATACCTCCAGGGATGGTGACTCTACCACTCCACGGGCAGCTGTTCCAACACCTCACCACTCTTTCTATGAAATGCTTCTCCTAATATCCAGCCTGGCTATACAAACGCAATACATAGATGTGGTGACTTGTTCAGGAGGCTCCAGAGGACATTGCTGGAGATGGGCAGTCTCCAAGTGCATTCCTTGGACATGCTCCCATACCATCCCCGCTCAGTAGAGAGCTGGGCAAACCTGGTCACAACCAACACAGCCAGACCTTGGTGCTGAGCACCAAGGCTAACCTAAACACATTTCAGGTAGATGTGAGCACACCACGGCTAATCACTCACACCACATTGACAACGTGTTGCTTGAAAGTCACCAAAACATGCGTCAAAGCATCACGTGGTGACTGGCAGCAGCTCAGCCCTCCTGGTGCACACAGCCTGCAGGCAGTGGGGCAGAGCCTCTCGCTGTCCCCCCAGCCCCGGGGCACTCTCTGGTGGCTGGGCTCCAGGGACGATTGCTCTGGAATTTCACAAGCGGTCGAGAGCCCCAGAAGGAGGTGCCAAAATGACATTAAAGCCCATGGGAACGGGCAGCCCTGTTGCAACAGCGGGACAAGTGACAGTGACAAACCTTTCCTTGTGTGTGCCCAACAAAGGCACAGCAGAAGCCCAGTGGCCGTTCTTCCTGCAGCCACTCCTCTCCAAAACACATTTCAGCCTTCACTCCCCTCTTCCAAAATATCTGACTGCCTTCAATTCTGCCTTGTGCTGCTGTAGTGAGGGAAGGGCTCCTGCTTTCTGATTACTGATGAGGAGCCAACATCCAAAAAAAGCCCACAGAACCAAGGCAGACTGAGTTTGCGGTGAGAGGCCATAGCTTTTATCAGGCCTACTGACAGAGCTGGAAAAACAGCAGGCTGTATTTGGGGCACAACTGGCTTTCTTCAGGGTCTGCCTGTGTTGTATACAGGAGAAGCCCACGGTGCAGACAGGGTGTTCCTAGGCTGCACCCCAAATTAAAAACACCACTGGCTGAAGAGCTGGAAAAAAAAAACAAAACAATGCGTTCAAACAGGCAGGCAGCAGAGAGGGGGATTTCCAAAAAGGTGGGAAAGAAACCATCAAAGCAAGCTTTCCAAAGGGCTGCACGCGTGGGGTTCTCTTTGGGCAGGGAAAGCCTTCCAAGATCTGACTCCAGAACAACTTCAGACGTCAATGCATGAAGCTGCCTTGGTCCCTGCTCCTGCAGCGGTCTGGGCAGGCAGGTGGCTCTGCAGGGGTTAAGAACAAAGCACAGTGGCAGCTCTGAACCTTCTGTCCTTTTTACACAACGCTCTCATCACAAAGAAGCCATAAAGCAGAACTATTTTAACTCTTCTTTACAGCAGAGAGAAGCATGGGAGGGACTCAGCACGAGAAGAGTTCACCAACCAACAGCCAGGCAGAAAGACTTCAGGTTTTGTCCACTGCTGGAGAATGGAGACATCTTCTACATCAGATGTTTGGGGGTCAGGCACCCTCTGGGCTTGCTGCCTGGCTGCAGGGATGAAGGTCCCTTCATTTTCAATAAGAACACAAAGAAGTGTTGGTTCGTTCCCTAATGGCAATCACCATGGAGCTTTGCTCAGCCTTGCCCCTCATACCTAAGTACAGCTGAGGCTGTCAACAAATTCACGGGTCTTCTACTGTGCTTGTCCTCTAACTGCCCCAAGAAGAGAGGCAGCACTTATCTGTGCTTTACAGACAGGTCATCAGAGGCAGAGACACAAAGCCCCAGCTTCCCTCTGCTTCAGAGAGCCAGGGTTGGGGATTTCGTGGTGTCCAGGCACCTGAACCTGAGTCCAAGGTAAGGAATGAGGAACCAACCCTAAAATCCCAGAATCTGGGCATGGAGCCCTGGCTGCAGGCCCCCCTCACTGAGTCCCAGCTAGCTGGGATTGCTCTCCTAGGTCTCATCCCAGCCTTGGTGCTCTGGATTGTCGCTGAGGAGCACTTTGTGCTGCTCACAGAACAAAACTCAGCCTTCTGATACCTTTGGCACTTCCTCCATGAGTTGCTTTGAAGATTAGGGCCAGAGCCTCGGCTTTGGGAGCTGATGGGAAGCCAGTGGAGCAGCTGGAGCTCCCAGTGGCCTGGCCCTTTGGGGCAGCACACGGTCCTGCTCTGCACCAGCTGCTCCACCACTGCACTGCTTCTACTCTCCGCTTCTGCTCTGAGTCATAGCAATGCAGCCAGCTTGAATCAAGCAACAGGATCGATACAGCAACAATCATTCCCAGGCTGGAAGGGATAAGGCAGCGTTTTTTGAAGACAGGTGTTGCCTGGTCTTTGCAGCCAGCAAAGAGGCATACAGGTCTGGGACACACACAGTATCTGCCCTCCTGCTCCTCACTCCATTTCCCATCCCCAGTGCCCTACAGTGCCGCTTGGCTTGGGGACAATGGGCAGCAGCAGGAGCGATGTCTCCTGGGGGTAAGGCATTAGGAGGGTTGAGAGCATGAGTAGCTTTCTTGGGAGGCAGGGTGGAAATACAGTGGCGTATTTTTTATTTATCTGTGTATTTTTCTCTGGAACCCCAGTCTTAGGCACTGCATGTCCACAAACACACATGGCAAAGGGACCATTTTTGGTCTAATCAGTACTGATACTGCCTGCAGAATCCTGCACAGAACTCAGCCTCAAGGTGCTCACCAAGACATCCATCCCCATGACCACATCCTGGCTCTCCCAGCCGGATCAGCACGGCTGGATTTCTCCAGCCCCCAGCCCTGCAGCATCCACCAGCACAGCTCCCTTTGCCCAAATCTCTCCAGCCGCTTTGCAGACTGCCAACAGAAAGGCACGTGGACCACGAAAAGCTACAGTCGAGCTGAATCCCCAAATGAGGGAGGAGATCCACGCCTGACAAACTTGCATCCGAAGCATCTCCTTCCAGCAGGAGCTGGGGCACGGGGGCAGCCAGGCACTCTGTGCCGCGAAGTGACACGCATCAAAGTAGCATGTGGCACACTCACAGCCATTCTATTAATTTAAGTTAATTTCCTGCAGTTCTGTCTTAGTTTTCCAGCAGATTCGGGACTTAAAGGTTAAAGCGTAACCTTGTCTCGGTAGCTTGCTATTCGCTCCATGCAAATGTCTACCTACAGCCTGGTAATTACATGCATTTCCAAAGAGCCAATCCGCCGTCAGCTTGACAGATACTGATCTTCCCGTTTTATTTTTAGCTCTGTGCTTCCCCCTCTAGATGCAAAAAAAAATTCTGTTTGTTCCATCTCTGCTACAGCCTCTTTTTTCCCCAGCTCACCAGCAAGCTCCTGCCTGAGCCAGGCTGCAGCCAGCAGTGGCACGGGGCTCCTGGCAGGACATCATCCCCACGCAGGGGGACAGCGGGTGGCAAGGCCTTTGGGGCCACTGGGGGAATTTGTCTCCTTTGGCAGTGAGGGTGTTTAAATGGGGAACTCAAGGGAGACGTAGAGCTGCATGCACACACATGCTTGCTTGATGCAGGGGAGCTGGGCACTTTCTTTCTGGGACTTCTCCAGCACACACACATCCCGTGGATAGAGAGGGGACAAATCTGGCCAAACCCAGCCACATGTTCCTGGCTGCAAGTCCAGGGTCTGTTTGCCACCCAGAGAGTGGACGGTAGGCACGGCAGAGGTCAGCCACGTGCACAAGAGGCTCTGCTGATATTGCAGCCCCTAAAATGGGCACATGTGAGAATTAGCACGTGTGGTGCCATTGGTGACATCATGCTGCCCTCCTCCATGAACTGCTCTGGTGGCTTTGGGGTGTCCTGCAGAAGTTTTGCCCCCTCTGCCTGTCCTCCACCAAAGAGAAGCCCAAGAGGGTGGCTGTAAATAAGAGATTGGGAGAAACAGGGATCGGGTTCTTCTTATTTCCCTTTCTTTTTGGAAAGAGTCACTGTGGAGTGGAGATGGGTTGGGCTTTGAGGGGTGAGGTCTGCATGCCTCTCTCTCTCTCGAATGCATATTTCACATTTAAACCAGAACAGACTCGCAGAAACTTCACTCACACGATGGAGAAAAAAAGACACTGAGCCTCAGCAGCAGCTCACTCAGAGTAGGCTGGCTGTTGGACCACGGCACGGAGACCAAACCCATCACGGGCAATGCTGACCCACAGGAACAGCTCTGGGGTTGGACAGTGGACACAGCAGAGAAAGGAAGCCTGGACGCAAGGAAGCCACATAATAAAATGCATGAGATAAACAGCTGAAGAGAAAGGGGGAAAAAAAAAAGAAAAAAAAAAGAAAAAAAGAAAAGGAGGAGCAGGGTTGGGTAAAGCAGAGGGAAGGTTTGAGAGGCAGCTGCAAAAAGTGAAAGGCAGCAAAACTGAGTCTGATGCACCCGACATCACCGACACCACAATGCGCTCAGCCCTGCGCCGGCTGCAGCTCCGCCACATGGGAAGTCCTCATTATGTCTCATGGCTGCAACTACGGGATTGCTTCTGTGGTTAGACTCGTAGGGACTTCCAGGTTACAATCTCTTCTGATATCGTGCACAAAGACAGCACACAACGCTGGAAGATGCCGACAGAAGCCTTCAAACATTTCCAACAGGTGGCTTTCGCTCTGGGCTCCACCATTTCAGTTTTCCCCTCCCACAGCCCATAACCTCAAAGCCCTTCCCACACACCATCAGGGAGCACAAACCATCCCCACGGCTTCCATGGGCTCTGGATGGGGCCATGGGAATATAGAGAACGCACCCATGCCCATCGCAGAGTGGGAAGAGCTGATGAATGCAATGAAGCTATTTATTTAACAGCCCACACGCTCGGAATCGAGCTCAGCTCCCCAGTCCCCATCCTTCTGCACAAAAACAAATAGATAAATGAACAAACAGACCTGCTTCCTGCTGAGGAGGGGTTGGGGAGCTCCAGGGGAGCTCTGCCACCCACCGTACCTCCGAGCCCCTCACCGACACCAGCAGGGCAGAGCTCCATCAGAGCCAGTTCCTCCGATGCCAGTGAGTTTCGCCAAAGGGATTCAGGGCAAGCGATGAGCAGAGGCTGGTGTGAGCCTACCCCTTCGCCACGTTCCTGCAAAACATCTTTAAATCTCAGAGCTTTGCATAATCACATTTTAAACGATTCAAACCTGGCACTGCCAGCGTTCCTTTTGCACGTTGCTTTCTTGCTGCTGGCTCGTTTGTGGTTGTTGTTGTTTTTTTCGACCACCATACAGCCTCCATCTTCCTTTGTGCGATTCAATCACGCTGTTCCCACCTCAGCTTGATTTCTAAAGGCTGGGTGCCCCCACGCCTTTCAGGTACCCCCCAGGCCTTTTTCCTCGCACAAGGGAACAGTGGCCATATAACGGAGGCAGCACCCAGCACCCATCTCCCATCCCAGGCAGCTCTGCAAGCAGCAGCAGAACCCATCGCCGTCACTCTTTTAACCTCTCCTCCCACGCTCATCCCTCAGGCTCTGTGTCATTGTGGTGCTTTTCTCCAAATCCCTTCCCAGTGGGTTTACACTTGAATGTCATTGCAGTGCCCAAGCTTGGGCACTGGGAAACAGTGCTGCGAGCACAAGCAGGAGAGAAAGAACAAGGGGAGTGTCTCCAGGGCTGCCTGACACGTGGCCTCAGCATCTGTTGCCCCCAAAATATCAAAAGGCTTTTACACAAGGCATGCACAACAGAAGGTTTTAGCTTCTCTGCAACTAGAGCTGGCTCCAGAGCTGGGTCCCCACCAACACCATTCTGGCCAGGGCTTATCCCAGGCACAAGAGGCCATTTCTCTCAAGGCTCCCAGCTCTTCAGCTGCAGGATCCCCCTTGGAGCTCCATTCTCCACATCACGTGGCTGTTTCTGCCTTCTCACAGCCAACCTTCCCAGGCTTTCTCTGCATGTCTTTCCTCCTCGGTTATTTTCGGTCTCTGCCTTTCTGAAACTAATGAACACATCCAGCAGCACACAGGAAGGGCTGGAACAGCCACAGGGACTAAAGGGAGCAAAATCACAGCCTGGAGGGTGGCACACAGTGAGTGCTCCCCAACCCTTAGCTTCCCCCTGCCCACCTGCAGCTCTCCTTTCCAGCACTCCCTGCAATAAGGATCACACCCCCCATTGCCATCCCCAGCCCTTCACGAGACACTCTCACCATGAGGACAGATGGAAATGACTCAGACCAACCTATTGTTATCCTCCTTTGCCCCCCCCCCCTTGCTGCCAGGTCCCACTGAGGTCCCCCTGTGCCAATCCCAGTCAGACCCATGGAGTCCTCGCAAATTTCCCCCTCTGTTGTAGGCCTGTTCTGCTGTTCCCCATGGCCTTGCTGTTCCCTCATGGGCTGCTCGTTTATTTCGGAGCCCCTGACTGTATCTGACAAGGTCTCCTAATTGTCTCCACTGATTTTACCAGAGACTGATTTTAAAAGCAGCTCAGTAACTTCGTCACTTCAATATCATTGCTGAATTCAGCTTCCTCATTTATTAATGGGCCTACTCTGGCTCTTTCTCCCCTGATATGTTTGCCAAATCCCTTTTTATTTCTCTTAACCCCTTTGGCTAACATTAACAAGCAAAAACTCAGTAATATTTGATATTATATGTGTATAAATAAAAGCAGGAAAAGATCTTATTCACTCCTGTTATAGCTACTAAAGCAGGCCTAGGGCTCTGCAATAGCAGCTTTACTGCATACATTCCATATCTCCATTACTTTATTAATGTGCAGAACATTGGTATTTTATTGGATAGTTTGGTTATTTACCTTGTAAAGTAACACATGCATCGCAAAGCACAAAAAGACGGTGTTCGTCCTCCTGATGTCTGCACCTCTACAAACCGAGTCAACACGAGACCACCAAACCCCAACCCCAGGTGCTATAGATGAGTTTGCTTCCTTTTCCAATAGTTGGGGAGGAGAGGGAATAACAGCAGAAGCATCACTCACTGCCAGGAACAGCCTCCTGGTGCTGGCTTCATGGAATCGTAGAGCATTAATTATGGTTGAAGATGGCCAAATCCAACCCCAGCCCATCCCCACCATGCCTGCTGAGCTTCACCCAGCCCATAGCCAGCAGAGGGGGAAGCAAAAACTAGAACAAACCAAAAGCCAACGCAAAAGAAGGAATTCTCTGTCTTTCATATCTTCAGAGACATCTCACCCATGGTTCAAACAGTGCACCAGTCAGCAAAATGGTAACAGTCAGACCCACTCACTGACCAACAAACACCTCTGGAAGTCCTTCAGAAAGGAATTCCAAAAGGACTTTAAAAAGAATTAAACTAATCTAGATAAATCAAGTCGTCCTTGATGAAAGAGGCTGGCTTCCCAGCTCCATGGACTGGATTTTTATTTGCCCTCCTTTAAATCTCTGCCTCAAAGACTCCCCAACCTGGGCACCCAGCACCCATTCTGGTTCCCCGCAGAGTGAAGACGAGCAGCAAAATGCTGAAGGAGCTCCTGGAGGGTCCCATCCTCACAGCTCAGCATTACAGCTTCCTTGGGCCCCTCAAGGGGGGTGGAGGGTGGAGGGAGTGCATTTTGGAGCTGTGGGACATCTGCACTGAGTGCTCAAGCAAAAATTCACAGCATTTGCTTTTCTGGCATGAGGAGAGAAAACGCAGAGGAAGAATGCAAAAAACGGGCACATGGGGCTCAGCTTACCCCTTTCCAAACAGAGCTGGTCCTGAGGGGATGCAGAGGTGACACGAGGTGGGCCATGCGGGACAAAGCCCTTCCCACGGGGCCACAGTGCAGTGCAGGGATGAGCGTGAGGAGAAAGGATGCTCAGACCCCACCTCTTCTATGCACAGACAGAGGGGCAGGGTGGTCACCCCAAAGCGGGGCTGAGGGGACAAGTGATCATTCCATCCCTGCTTTGCCCCCTGCAAACATTCCCCAGCTCCTTTTTAGGGGGCACATTCCTACATTCTTACCCCCTTCCCCGCACCATCCTGTGTCACGCTCCCTTCTTTAAGCATCCAGCTTCCTCCCACCCACCTATTTTTAAACCCAGCCAAAGCCAGAGCAGGGGCCCAGATCTCCTCTTTTCTTTTTTTCCTGGGGGCTGTGATTTGGGGCGAGACGGGGAACAGAAGCACCTGCTGAGCTCCCGTGGAGCGCCGGCAGCCGGAGCAGAGCGAGGGCGGGAGAGCAGCTCCCCTTGCAAACTCTGTCCTGTGCTGTCTAATAACACAAGGTGTCATTGTATACCCAAATCAGTGCCTGGAGCTTTATTTATAACAACTGAAACACAAAACCCAGCAGGCCAGATACGGCGGAGGGAGCGGGAGAGCGGAGAGGGCAGGGAAGCAGCCGGGCGAAATCTCCTGATTTAGTGGGATTTGCCTTGAGATTTTAAAGCTGGATTGAAGCAGGGAGGATGTGAGGGGCCACGGGTGGAAGAAGGAGAGATGGGAAGGAGGGAAGAGCAAGCTGGCGCTGTGCTGTGGCCGCAGCAGGGGTCATGGGAGTGCTTTGATTGCAGCCCCTAGCACCCAGCACAGGGACGTGGGGACAAGCTCCAGCTCCCCTGGGACTCCTGTGCTTTTACTGCTATGCCTCTTTAAAGGCCACTTTGTGCCCTTACCCCAGGAAGAGCATTGCAACTGATTCCAGAGGTCTCCCTCTCACCCTGGAACAGCCTTCACACCGGTTCTATCTGCAAACTTGGTAGGATCCACCCAAGAAAGACTCACCCAGCCCAGCAGACAGCGATCCCAGCGCTGCCTCAGGCTCAGCCCCAGCACCCACAGCTTGCACGACCCCTCTGCTGTGTGCCCTGACCTCCTGCTGAACTCGGTAGGAGCAGAGGTGGCTCAGCACCCAAAGGTCCCAAGCCTGCACTTACAGCATGGGGAGATGTGCTCTCGTCGGGTGGGTCCAGATGTTATCAGCACCCCCGGCAGCTGGCTTGTCTGCTCCCTCGTGCCGGAGGCTCCTGCTGCCGGCGACCGCGTTGGTGGAACAGCTCTCGTGCTCTCCTTCATGGCTCCCGGGCAAAGCCTGGCAGCTTCACCCAAACTCTTTTTCCCCAGCAGCTGCCAAGCATTGTACTGGAGAGGGTGAGGTGGGAGCATTCGTCTCCCATTCTTCTGAGTCAGGGTGGAGGTGGGAGGGAAACGGTAAACAGCTGGAGGGGGGAAAGGGGAAGGTAACTTGGTACGGAGCTGCAGCTAGGGATGCCGCTTGGTGTTCACCTCCTGTGCAGACAGATATTTAAATCACCAGGTGCAAAAGCCACTGAAAGTTCAGACTGAGTCAGAGCTTCAAAATTTGACCCATTAACAGGTGAGAGAATGAATAGGCTCATTAAGAGATAAAGCTGAATCTTTTCTTGCAGTTTCTCTTGCAACAAAGACACCTCTGGTCCAGCTCTGGTCCTGCTGGAGTCAATGGGAGCTGTGCTCCTTGCAACAAGACACAGCCAAGCTACAAGAGAAATTCATAACCAGCACAGGAAACAACTCCCAGCAACTTGACCAAGACTTGAAAACTTCCCTCTCCTCCTACTTCATCCCAGTATTGGTCTCAGACATTCCCTGACTCCATCTCATGTTCTCTCACTCATGAGCACCCAATGGCAGCAGCCAGCATTGGCCCCACCAGGCTGCCTGTAGAATTCCACTTGCAAAACTGCTGCTCTGCAAATGTGCAACTAAACTCTGTGAAACAGGCATGCCTGGAATCAGACATTGGCTGGGGAGTTAAATGAGCGTGCCTTCAAACCTGCCTCCACATTTAGCCACGCTGCTGCGTACAGAGCTGCAAAACAAACACTTGGCTTGTTGCACATCCCAGTTGGCACTGGGCTGCTGGTCCTCTCCTCTCCTACAGCTTGTGTATGGAGCAGAGCCAGTGGGGAAAACAGGACAGGACACTCATGGTCCTGGCTGTGTTGGCAATATGAAAACGAGAGCTGTTGTGGGGAAACTGCAGGACCTCAGGACATACAGGTCTGCCCCACACGGGCAGTTTCTCAAGGCAGACAGGCAGGGTGAGCAATGCATCAGTCCCACATTGAGTCGAGGGGCTGGACCTTGTGCCTCAGCCCACACAAAGGCTGGAGGCACCGTCATCATTCCAGAACAGGGCTCAGAAAGCCTAAGCATTACTGGAAATTTCTGGCAGGTTATTTCAGAAGGCTTTGTCCTATACAGGAGGGCAGGATTTTTCTTTCTAAGTCTTTGTGTACAGGAAAAAATATCTCCTTTCCATCAATGAGCTTGCCATCCCATGTCCATGTCCCACCAGAGTAAACCAATGTGCAGAGCCTTTTCTGAGATGAGTTTCTACTTCATTTTGCCTTCCTGAGAAGGCTGAGCTGTATGGGCAGGTGGGCAGTACGAAGGCAGATCCCCACGTGAGATCTCAGCTCTGCTGCCACCATCTCACAGCTGCTTCCCAGCTCCATGCAGTACCTGTGAGAAACACCAGATCCAAAGGGTGTTGCTTCCCCAGGACAATTTGGCTGTGTTCAAACCGCGACCTCCAGGAACCAGATTAATTACAGAGATGTTGAGCATGACTTTGTCTGCAGGGGCAAGTCATGTTTGACATCCCTGCCAGCTGGTTTCAGGGCTGGAGGATGAGAACAACCTGAAGATTTCTCCCTGTGCTGTTTACCAGCACAACTCATTGGCAGTGCAGGTTTTGGGGAGAACAGCCTGCAGCAAAGCCTCAGCAAGCAAAGCCTCACACCTGAGCAGCCACTCACTGGGCAGAGAGAAGCTGCATTGCAGTGCCGCGCTGACACACAGCATTTGAAGCAGTTGCCATTAAGCAGTGACCAAGTTTCATGAAGCATCCAAGCAGGGGATGGCTTAACCTATTTTTTTAACACAGTTCAGGAGACCTCCTTAGAGAAAAGGTAACACGTCTCACGCATGAAACAGCATGTTCCCCATCCTGATCCACTGACTTTAGCTAGCGTGCAAAAATCTGACACGGTTCCTCACCTGCTGATGCGTCCAGTCTGTGGGAGGATCACACAGTCGGTTCTACAGTCCCACATGGCCCTAAAAGCCAGAGCAAGGGCTCCCCAATATGGGCAGCCTCCCCAGCCCCCTGCACCTGGCTGCATGCTGCCCACCTCCTCCCACTGCAGGGCTCTGCCTCCAGAACTCGAAAACGAAACAACAAAAAGACAAGCTGAACTTTGAGGCCAAAAAGGGTTTTGAAGCAAAAGGGAAGGGGGGTGGGTAGGGAAGGAATCTGAAGTTGCCTCACTTGGAAATACCCGAGCACTTCAGAAATGTACGTACATGTTTGACTTCCTGCTGTCTTTCCAGGAAACTGCTTGGGAACAGCAAAGTGACACCAAAGAGCCCAGTGACATCTCCCTGCACCAAGTAAGAACAGTCTCAAGGTTAATGCAAATAGGGCCACGTGTAAAATATTCCCCTCCTTGGAGGTAGGTGCTGTGGGGCTTGGAGCTCCCTGCAGACAAGAGGGGCGAGAGAGGTTTGAGATACAAACCAATCCAGCACTTTTGCCCTTTGGATGACTTTAAAACCAATCTGTAAACTTTCTCCATGGTATTTCAAACACTCCTAAGGACACAGACTAAAACTGGGTTTCATTTTGTTCAACAGAAGTGACCGTGACGTTTTCACGACAAGGAAAATAAATCGGAGGGGATAATGTTATTTTTCAATAAAAGTTGTGCACTTTTCAGGAAACCAGGCTTTTTTCCCAAGCTGCTCCCATGCACACAGAAGAACGGCAATCAGCTCTGAGAAAGAATGCTCCCGCCACACATCTCACAGGGACCAGTCTGGGTCCTGCTGATGAGGTGCCCAAGCCAGGAGCAGTCCTGGCTCTTCTCACCCAGCCTCAGTAGAGCAAAACCTTTGCTCTGCTGCAAAAGCTGGCTTACAGGTGGTGGGTTGGAAGGTACATAGAGATCATCCTGTTCCAACCCCAGTGAGTGGCAACCAGTCACCAGGTCATGTTGCCCAGGGCCCCGCGCAGACTGGTCTTGAGCATTTCCAGGGATGAGGCATCCATAGAATCATAAAATTGAACCACAGAATCATTCAGGTTGGAAAAGACTTCTCAGATCCCCAAGTCCAACCCCAATCCACCCCCCCCTCCCACTGACACATCCCTCAGTGCCACATCTCCACTGGAACACCTCCTGGACAGTGACTCCACTTCCTAAGCAGCTGTGCAAGTGCCTCACTGCTCCTTCTGAGAATGTATTTTTTTAATAACCAACACGAGGATAGCACAACGTGAGGCCAACACCTCTCATCCTATTGCCGTTCCCTGCGAGCAGAGGCTGACCCACCTCACCACGACCTCCCTTCAGGGACCGCAGGGAGCAGTGATGTCTCCCCACAACCTCTTCTCCATGCTGAACCATCCCAGCGCCCTCAGCCGCTCCCACAGCGCCGTGCTCAGACCCGCACAGCTCCATGCCCATCTCTGGACACGCTCTGGAGCCTCGATGCCTTCCTTACAGTGAGGGGCCCAGAACTGAACGCAGCACTAAAGCGCAGCCAACAGATCACCCAGTTCCAACTCCAGTGGGTGCCTCGTTGTCCCACACCAGCTCAAGGTGCCAGGCCCTATCCAGCCCGGCTTGAGCACCTCCAGGGACGGGGCATCCACAGCCTCTCTGTGCAACTTGCTAATCCTCTGAGGTCTCCCTTTTGCGACGTGTAAGAGGAAGGCAATATCGAAACTATGGACATGGTGCCTCAATCCCTAAGACTGCTGACTCAGTGCAGGACTGGCTCAGCTCAAGTCCTGCACGCCGCCCGCAGCTCCCGGCCCTCTCCCACACGCTCCCCTCCGATCCGCCCTGCGCTCCTCCTGCTGCCTGCACAACATGGCGGATGGAGCAGGCAGGCCAGGTGGCTGTGAAGCGTGCCAAGCAGCTCCGCCTCACTTGCAGCGACTTGTTGAGGGGAAGCCTTGTCTGCCCTTTCTTGTCGGGCTTTCATCTGCCTGGGGAGAAGGGAGAAAAGGGAACGGGGAAGGGTAAACACGGCTGAGGCAGCTGCAAGTCCCAGCAGCTGAAGGGCTGAGCAGGTGATTCAGAGCACGGGGGCCTGCAGACACCCTGCCTGCTGCTCCCAGCACCGTTCTGCTGCATCGCTGCAGCCCTACCAGCCTCTCTGCCCAGCTGTGCCACCGACCCCGGGACAGAGAGGAGCCTGGCTCAGCCAGGCAGAGGCTCACATCCATCCGTACCTCCATCAGCCTACCCACAACCCAAAGGAAAGGAAAGATCTTGGTGAATTCAGGGGGGGGAAAAAAAGACCATTTTGCCCCTAAAAGGGACTGAAAGGTTTTGATATGAGAGTATATGACTGTCTGTACATAGCACTAAACCACCAAGCTGCCACATGGAGGTTGGCCAGGGGAGCAGGCAGCGGTGCTGGGATGGGTGACCCCAATGAGGTGCTCCAGCACAGAGCAGGAACACAAGCACGGGGTAGGCATGAAGAAAGGGCCAGACGGGCAGGGACTGCCTCAAAACTAGGCTACGTATTCAAGAGAAGCCACGCGACGTCTCCCCAGGCACCGCCGCCTCTCCCACGCACGATGAGGGACAGGAGCCGGGCCAGCCCCACACGCCATGCTTGCCCCATGCCACCCACACGGCCCCAGCAGCCGCCGGCCCCGCAGGCAGGGCTGGACAGGCAGCTCAAACCCCGGTGCAAGTAATTATACAATGGTAGAATTGCTTGGATTGGAAGGGAGAGCTGCTGGGCTCACACCCACCCTCCATCCATCCTCCTCAGCTGCCACCTGGGGGCACGGGGTTAGTGATGGCAGGGTACAGTTTCTTGGCTTCTGGGGGACTTTTTGGCTGCTGGGTGCAGCCAGAACACTGCAAATGCTTTCCCTTGCCTGCCCGCCCCCTCCTCTGCACGCAGGGTATGGCTGTAACCACTGCAGTCCTGCGTCTGCCAGAGCCTCAGCCCCAGGGAGATGGGCAAGCCAGTCCAACCAGGTGAGGAGCCACGCTCAGCTGGGAAGCACGGGGAGACCTGTGCTCCCAGTTACCTCCCAAGCAGGTCAGGACGAGGGCCCTTCATCTCCCAAGCCTTTGGCCTAGTTATTTTCATTCCTGTCCCCACACACCCTGCCCGTAACAGCAGGGATTGAGATGCCTATTACAGCACACGAGGCGCTGCCCTGTCTGCCAGGAGTTTAGAGGTGAAGTGGCTAAGTGAGAAAGAAAGGGTTCTGAGAGGCCAACCTACAACCGTAGAATGGCTTGGGTTGGAAGGGAACTCGAAGATCATCTAGTTCCAATCTCTGGCACTGAGTCTGATCCCATAGGCTCCATGCATATTTCATAGAATCACTCAAGATGGAAAAGACCCCTCCAATTCCCATGTCCAACCCCAACCCACCCCACCTTGCCCACTGATAACATCCCTCAGTGCCACATCCCCACAGCTCTGGGACGCCTCCAGGGATGGTGACCCCATCACTCCCTGGGCAACTGTGCCAGTGCAGTACTGCACTGAGAAGAAACTTTTCCTAATAACCAACCTGAATTTGAGGCAGAGCAGATGAGAGGATGGAAGGTCCCAACTGCAGATGAATACACCAGGCTGGGTTTGCACCTACGCACGCTGTGCTCAGATGGTGCTTGCGTCCATCATCAGGAGAAGGCTCTGCTGGGCAAAAACTATCCCCAAAAAAGTCACATCCATTCCCAGCTGGCACTTTTGGTGCCCCAGGTGGCACCTGCATGTGGCGAGGACTGAACGTGCCTCCAACTTTTAGCCTAACCAACAAAAGAGGGATATGCAGGAGCAAAGAGGAAACCTGTGTGTGTGTAGGAGGGAAATATCAGAATAAAAAGCACCAAAAGAATGAAACAAGAGGAAAAAAGGGCTGGGGAAAAGAAAAATGTGGGTAGAAATAGTCAGCCTGGCAGCAGTTACAACTTCCTTGTGTTCAGATCCCCGTTTCGACGGCTGGAGATGCTACAACAAATGTCACCTTCATGCGAGCGCCAGAACTGCAGTTTTCTCGTCTATTTTTTTTTCCTCCCCACCCTTTTTATTCCTTTTTGAAACCTGTTCAGAGCATAACCTGCTGGGAGCAACCCCGGTAACCAGCACAAGCTGAGTTTTTCTCATCGTGTTCCCTCTCCCCTCCTCTCTTTGTCCTGCTCTGCCACACACCGATCCCTGTCAAGTTTCTGGCTGATCCGGAGGGAGATGCCGGTCCTGCCAGCTCCAGCATCCAACTGCTCTTCCCAGAGCCCAGGAGCTGCAGTAACCATAGAAACTGCATCCAACGCGCAGGCTCCGCTGGGGGGGCACGAAAGGATGCTCAGACGCACACAAGGGGCAGGTAGGGAGCAGACAGGGCTCCACCAAACCACCCCCAAATCTGGGGGACAGCACGGGGCGGAGGGAGATGCAGCAATGCAGGAGGTGTTTGGCTGCAGGCTGAGTGCTGGCTGGCGGAGCTGACAGTGCATTTTACAGCGCGCGGGGAGAGCGGTGAGGTAATTGGGAGGATTCTGTTGCAAAGCTTTGTCTAGCTCTGCCCTGCGCTTTAGCTGCACGCGAGATGGGTACCCGAGGCTCCTGCTGGCCCGAGAAGTAATCAGTCATTAATCCTTCGGCTCTTTTTGCACCATGAATATAAACAGGCCAAATCCCATCCCCGGCTGTGCTGGCGAGAGTCTTTATGTTGATGGCGCTGGCAGCAACACACATACCTCCAAGGGCAAGATTTGGGCCGGCACAGGCAGTTAATGAGCTGATCCAAACCTTGCATTAATTCTGCACATCTCCTGACGCAGACACAGCCCCATTCAGGCAGCACCATTCAGAACAGGCTCCTACCGAGACCACCTCTTCAGACACCTCACACTGAGCCCTTAAATCCGCACACAGATACAAAAGAGGTGTGATTTTCAGATGCACTGGGCACAGCAGATGCTTGGTGTCTGCAAGAGCCAGACAGCACCCACTGCTGTGCCAGGAAAGCAGATCGGAGGGGACTCAACACAGGAGAAAGGGGAAACACTACCTGTGGGCACAGCCCACAAACACAGAGGAGCCTGAAATTAGGAACCAGGATGGCACAGGGAAATAGAAAATGGTACAAAGGGGACAGCTTAGCAGCTCCACCAGTTATTGGGTGCATTGCTTGTCCCCTTCACCTGCTCAGCACTCCAGCACTGAGTCACAGCGCTGGCCGCGCTGGGGCTCTGGGGCTCCCAGTCTGTATGGACCTACAGGAAGGTGGGGGGATAAAAATACCAATACTTCGGCACCATTTTAGCACAGAAAACAAACAAACAAACAAACAAAATAAGCTTGCACAACTGCCAGCCCCTCCTCTTTCATTTCCTCCCCCCTACCCCACTCCAAGACATAAATACACCACGCAAACCCCACACGCAAACAAGCTGCGACCTCTGGATAAAGAGGCTCAGCCTCCAAATGGCTGCACTGCTCCTATTTTGGGCTGACTCTGCTGGAGTGGAACAAGCACAGCTCAGCTGGCCTCCCCATCCGCAGCCCACAGTCAGCCGAGCCCCCAGCTCCAGCCCTCAATGGCCCCATTGTGTGGGGCTGGGAGCTGCTGGGCTGTCCCGTCTGGCTCCCCAACATCCGGCAGGGCACGGGGGGACCAAGCACCCTACAACCCCTGAGTGGGAGGGAAAAGAGAGGAGGGAGCTGCCCCAGCAAGGCAGAGCTGGTTGGGATCCCCTCCAGTGAGGCACTGGGGAATTGAGCCCTTCTCTCTCACTCCAGAGATAGGGCTTAAAATCTCCCCTCTCCCCCAGCAGACTCCCTTTGACTTGCTGAACTGAGGAGCGAACACAATCACTCCCAGCTCCAAAAAAGAGCCAGAGATTGCAGGATATGCACAAACCCTACGAGCCACCAGGAACAGGTCCCAGCCCAGGCTGGCATCCAGACAGACACACTTGAATGGATCACAGATCGCCAGGAGATAGAGGCACCCAGGGAACACTCAGAGATGGGCCAGCCCTCCCACAGCTCACTGTCCCACCGGCTTGGCTCTGACAAAAATCAGAGTCCTTGAGATACGGTGCTGAGCTGCTCCATCATCCCCTGCTCAGGCTCTGCTTGACACACAGCTGCCTCCACCCGCAGCTGAAATTTTCCAGCAGACCAACATCAGTGCTACTTTTGAAAGTACCAAGAGTTTCCCCCTGAAAGATGCAAGCAAAGGGTTGAAACAATGCCCTTCCTCATGCAGCATCCTCAGCAAGCTTCAAACACCACCCAAGGAAAAAATTAGAGAATAAAGAAGCCCCAGAAGCAACCTAAGTGCTCTAAGTCACTGTCACTGCTGGTCCAGAAGGGCTGAAAATGCCTTGGGAGCAGCAGTAGGACATCGCTTCCAATATCAGCACTGGTAGCCATAAGGGCCTGTGTCCTTTGTTGTATCGCATCATTGAGACCCATTTTGTTCCTGCTGCCATCACTGCAGCATCCCACCAGAGCCACTCTGATTAATTGTCTCGAGAGGTGACGGGTGCCCCGTCCCTGCAGACACCTGAGCTCAGAGCTGGACGGGGCTGTGAGCACCTGGCGGAGCCGTGGGTGCCTCTGCTCACTGCAGGGAATTAGACCAGGTGGCCTTTAAGGGTCCCTTCCTGCTGAAATGATTCTGTGATCCTATAATTTAGCCGCAGCAGTTGGGGTAATTCCCTGCCAACCCCACAGGCAGCGCTGGGGTTGCCACATCCACCACATCCACTGCATCCAACCCACACCAGCCCCGTGCGGCAGTGCCACCGTGTACTGCTTGACCTGGTGAGTGATGCTGAGCCATACAAGACGTGCCTGCTTTTTGCACAGCTCGTTTTTCTCTCCTGCATGAGAATAGCTTTGCTGGCAGCGCCGGGAGCCCACGCGCAGGAACAGCTTGCTGTTTGTACTCGGAGCACAGAAGTAGCAGAGCAGCCCTGTGTGGATGAGCCCTGCTCTGCTTCCTGCTGTAGACAACGTTATTGGTGTTTAAGCAACGCTTGCCCTGGTTGAGCAGCCCTGAGCGGAGAGCAGTAATGCAGAGTCGTCAGGTTTTTTTGGATTTTCTCTCCAACACATGCACACAGGCGTCTATGGGGGTGGGGAGGCCCAGGCTGCACTGATTTATTGGAGGAAATACAACTTTAAACCCATTCCCCCTCCAGCAACTCTGCAGTTTTTCAGACGCAACATTAGCAGCTCTCGTGCTATCCGCACAGATTGTCAGCTGCTCCTCGATCCCAAATGAAGGACGCAGCCAAGCTGTCCCCAGGTCCAACTACAGCTGACAGGCAGCTCCCAAAAAAGGGAGCACATTCCTCTGCCTGGGCCGGACTTCACGGAGCACAGCTCATCGGCACAACACAGAGAGGGTCACACACACAGCCCTCACCCTCCCACCACACTCTCCTTGCACTCCCTCAGTATCTGCTCCCCACTTTGTAAGTATCTCTTCAATGGATGAAAGGAAAAAAAAACAAGCAAAAACCTAACTTGACTTTCTCCTTTGGAATCTTTCCTTGCAGGATTTCTCCTCTGTTGGCCCAACATCTCCCTGTGCCACACAGGTCACTTCCATTTGGGTCACTGAGCAATTGGTTTTCTTTCCCTTGTCTTGATCTCCTGTATCTTTTAGTCTGTCAGTTACCAATGGATCTGCTCACAGAGGAGGATCTAGCAGCTCAAGTCCTGGAAGAGCCCTGCGAGTGGCTTTGCAAGCTCAGACGATGCTTTGGTGAAACAGGTTTTAAGGGCAAAATTGCCCATGTTCTCCCCTCGCCATGCTCTGCTATAGAGAGAAGCAGAAACCCTCTGGTTGTCCTCCGTGCTGTCAGCCCCAGCTCTGGGTGCTTGGGGCATCCCAGAGGTTATATCCAAGCATCCAGAACTTTAGCAGCAGAGAGCTGCATGGTACCATTTGCATGCCTTCTCTGAGTGGTTTCAGCCTGCAAACAATGCCACATCCAGCAGTGAGAACCCCGTGCCAGATCCCTGTGCCGATAGCTCCAGAAGATGATTCACCAAAGTATTCAACCCAGGATCTCCCTGTCCAGAGGGAATACTCAGCGATCTGATCTCTCCAGCACTATATTTTACTCAGCACTTAACACAGGCAGAACACTCGATAGGGCCCACGGGGATTTCTCTGTCTGCCAATCCACTGCCTCTTCTCTCCGTTCCTCTCCAAGTTTTCATTGTTGCTTTGGATTTGACTTCACTCTGCTTCTTTTAAGGTATGAGGCTGATACATATCTCCGTAGAACTTCTAAACCTACTGACCCACTTCCAGCCAAGTTTATGGGGGCAGGTGGAGACATCAGAGATAACATTCCTGCAGCCACGGAGCGCGGCGGTGGGGCGGGCTGGGTGCACTCTGCTTAGACATCGTGCACAGATGCTGCCATTTTCCCCAACCACATGGAAACAAAGCAAAACAAGCTTCAGAATGGGAGCTTATGGCTTAAAATCAGCTGGTAGACAAGGCCAGCAGAGCATCTCCAGTGTGACTGCAATCCCCGCAGACATGCACTGCGCCTCGCCATCGGGTGCTCTCCCAAGTGAACCAAAAGGACCACAAACTGCAGAGCTAATGAGCCCCAGGTAAAGAGCAGGGGAGAGCAAGGATGCTGCAAATATCTCACGTTCCTGCAGGAGCAGGGCAACGTCCCCCAGGGATGCTGGGAAAGCGACCATGGCCCACAGTGCAGAGCAGGGCTCCTGCCAACAGAGCTGGGGCACCAATCCCCCACACAGCATCCTGGGGCTGCAGCATCCCTGAGGAGCACCAGCACACCCCTCCCTTCACAACACGCCTCTTGCTGTGGCCAATCTCCCCGTTTAGAAGACGGCAGAAACAATTTCAGGTGCCTGATTGCTACACCGAAGGCTGCAAAGAAAAAAATAATCATCTTTCCTTGCAGAACGCCCGGAGAAGCCCTGAAACACAAGATTAAGGATTCAACATCATCCCATCAATTCCTCTCCCTCGGCAGCTCCTCCAGCCACCCTCCTGCACAGGAACAGGGCAGGAGAGGACACATCCCAGCCTAGAGGTGCCCCACGCAGCATCTCAGACACACAACCACTTTGCACCGTCCTGCTGCAGGACATCCCATTTCATTAGGGGCAGTTCAGTGTGCCTGCTCACCCCACTGGCTGCCCAATTTGCACTGCCTGCCCTGACACAGCAATGGGAATCCGTGCCAGAAGAGCTGCGCTGTGATCTGATCAGCCTGTTTGATATGGCAGTGCCTGATTCAATTGAAATCAAAGGCCCCTTGATCTCATCAGGCACCAAATCTCAGCCCCGCTCTCTCCAGCTGAGCACAACCATCCCATTGCCACCAGGTGCTCCAGCAGCTTGGGCCACCACTAAATAATTAGAAGGCGTAACGCTGGGTCTAACCAATGCACCAACACGGCTTTTTCTTAACAGTTGTGAATAATTTCCCCTGGCTTTGGAATTCCATTGCAGAGGGAGTTCAGTGCTATTCAAAGCTTCAGGAGCCACTTACATCTGCAGATCTCAAAGCGCTGCAGAGGCAGCGATGCACTGCACTGCAGGTCTCCTTGGAGAGGTGGAGCAGGGATCCAACCAAGGGGAAGTGAAAGTACATTGAGAATACTTTGGGTCTATCCCAAAAAGTCCCAGTGCCCAATCATCATCATACTCTCATGATGATGCGAGAAGTAACTAGCTTGAGGAGGAGAGCAGGAATCCAACCCGCTGCATGCAGGCTGCAATCTGAGGGGCTATTTACTTTTTCGCTTGTTCAGGAGCAGAGCCACCCTGTTAGTGGGCACATCAGTGCTTGGCTCTGTGGGACCAAAAGCTGAAAGGCGATGCAGGAAGGGAAGCACAAACCAGACACTGCTCCATACCGTGCAAACAGCTCGGGATCATAGCTGGGATCCTGATGCATCGTGGAGAGAAAGGGGACGTGGGATCCCAACCTCATGGTCCTCGTGGAGATGTGTGAGAGGCAGCGGGAAGACATCCACCGGGATGGGCTCACTGCCAGCTTTGGCGTCTGCCTGATCCCAGGCACCCCATTGGGTCAGTAGCAGTCACTTCCCATCCCACTCTGCTGAGAGAAGGAAAATCCCATCAACAAGTAAAGAAATGCATAAAACAAAGCACCGAGGCTGGCAGAAAGGAGAAGAACCCGCGCCAAGCACACGCAGCACGTCTCACCGGACGGTAGTGTGGAGGAGCAGCAGGAACAGCAAACAGAGGACTCTGCAGCAACAGCACCAGAAGCCGCGGGGCGGGTGGTTTATAGGCCAAAAAGTGGCTTTATAAAACAGGATCTTTAAATATTTGCTCCGACGTGGCTTCCAAGTCCCATCTGCTGCAGCAGTTAAGCTCTCGCAGCCCTCGCACGTGGCGGTGCCTGTGTGCAGTGTGTCCCTGCTCCAAAGGCAATGCTGATGTTCCCGTTCAAACCTGAGGAGTAGAAGAAACAGGTTATTCCTTTCCCACTTCTCAAAGGGGAGTGAGATGGCAAGATAGCTAAATGACAGAATCTGTTCCTTTCAGTGACAGTGGACACAGCAGTATCTGAACAAGCAGTGAGAAGTGGGGCTTAAAGAGCCCACATCAGAGGGACAGAAGGACACGCACACCAAATAAGCCCATGTCCTGCATAGTTCTGAACAGGAAAGGCCTTAAGACTCTGAATGAGGCCCTTGCAGCTCCTTCCAAGCCCACTGGTCTGTTCCTTTCAGCAGCTCCAGACCTGCAAATCGTGCGTCATCGTGCAAGGGGAGCACACAATGCAACAGAAGAGCTTCTGCATCAGCCATTGCTGCTGACTCCTTAGCAAGGGCTTTTTAATGTTGTTGTTGTTGGGTTTTTTTTCTGCAGAACTCCCCCAGTGTTTTTGCAAAAGCAGCAGCCCCCAGCTCCACACAGCCCCAGATGCCCTGTTCTCTCCTGCAGGGGATTCTAGAGGGTCCTGTAGATGATTCTCTCTGCACAGCCCCCACCCCCAGCTCCTGATGGCTGTTTGCCCCCATTCAGGGGCAGACCCTCCCAGGAACAGCCCAGCACCACGCAGGGAGAAAAGGAGTGCAATTCAGGCACAATTTCCAGCCCCTTAAATGCTCTGACCCTGCCCACATCCCAGCTCTTTCACCAGCTCAAGTCACAGTGTTTTCTGATCCTCTTGGAAAAGCACCCAGCCACATTAGCTGAGTATCCATCCCCACCACCCCTGCTTCCCAACAACAGTCTCTCTGCGGCTGAGTGGTGCAGGCTGTGCTCCCCAGCACCCTCCCGCCTTCCCCCAGCCACCCCAGGGCCAAAAAGGTTCATTTGCTTTTGAAGAGTCTGAAGCTGCCTCTGCAGCACGGGGAACTGCAGAAACAGCAGCCAGGCTGCTTCGTTTGCTGCTCCTCTCCTCCTCTATAGCTCTCCAGCAAAGCACAAGAGCCTTCAGCTTTGCACCCGGTGCTGCCGAGCAGCCTCCATCTCCCCAGCTGGAAGAAAATCACTGCTTCTCCCCTCCCGTTTCGCTGCATCTGCTGAGCAGCTCGGGAGCAGCCTGCATGAAAGGTACTGACAAAATAAAGTTGGATTGTACTGCATTATTGAAAAAGTGACCTCCAGTGGTCAATAAAGCCTTTGCCCACCGTTTCCAGGCAGCGATGCCTGTTGTCAGGCTCTGCCTCGTTCAGCAGGATGGCGTTCCGTCTCTCCTGGTCCCAACTCCCACGAGTGGCTCGTTAAAACTCAGAGTCTGCACTTTGGTAACGAGGAGCTCAAAGCACTTTAATGCACGGATGCAATCATGAATGCAAACAGGCTGCAGGCAAGAGAGCAGCATAACAGCAGTCTGTTCCCCCATCGCCATCCTCGCAGCTACTGGCTCTAGGCAGAAGCACGGGTCTGATAAGAGAAGTTGGCAGAAGGTGCAGTTGTAGGATCAGGGCTTTTTCAGTTTCGCTGCAAACCCCTCAGCCATGGGGAGAGGGAAAGGGGATTTGAGGGACGCATCCCTGCATCGTAGCAGCATCGGGCTCCGTGCAGCACCAGAGCAGGTAGCACACAGGTTCCCCTTGAAGATGCCCTGCTCTGCATCACTGTGATCCCCCTCCTTTCACATTGAATTTCTATGAACAACTGCACAAACAGCTTCCTCCTACCCTTCCCTCACCCCAGCTGCAGGAGGCAGATCTGCCCCAGCCACATGAGGAGTTTAACCCCAGAGTGGAGCAGGAGCACCATCTCCCCACTTTCCCCTCCATTCCCCTTCACGTGGCTGGGGGCTCCAAGTTAATTTTTCCGCTTGGTGGGATCATCTTCTGGTAGAGCCCAGCTGCAATAAGCTGAGAGCTCCTTGGGACATTAAGAGAGGATAACCCCCAGAGAAACAGAAGGAAGGCCCTAAAGGCTTCTACGGATCCCCCCCCTTGCTTGCTGGTGCTGCCATGGTAAAGGCTGTTTCCATCCCTTCTTTGAGCAGCCAGCCTCTCCAGGTCCTGCACCATCACAGGACCAGTGTTGCTTGGGGACATTGTCCCACCTCATCCAGGATCCAGGCAGAAGTGAGGAACAGCCCCAACACCTCCATGAGCCAGGACAGACTGGGAAGAGCTCCCACAGCTTGGCAGATGCTCACGGCGTGAGCTGGAGCCTCCGCAGCATCACCTCCCCTTCCCACCAGGGAAATCTGCACAGGACAGATAACAAGCTCCACAGACACATTACAGAGGGGGTCACCAGCCAGTGGGGTCTGGGAAACACAGGCATTGGGGGGGGGGGGGGGGGGGGGAAACACTAATTAACCATCTCCTTCCCCACGGGGACTTGTTTAGACAGCATGAAAGATTAAAGGTCTCAAGGATGCAAGAGGAGCTGGAGGGGAAGAACTTCCTCCTGTGCATGGGCACAGATAGGCACACCACAAAGCTCATAGGTACAGCTGAGACCATGGTGTCAACTGTGGATATTGTGCACAGGGCAAGGAGATAACCAACAAAATGATGCTCTCCTAAATTCAGCATCCACCTCACGCATCATCCCCAAGTCTTCACCCTCAAACACGCCCAGAGCTGTGCAAGGCTCATTTCTATCAACGGCTGCTTTGGAAAAGACCCTTTCCATTTCAGCCCATCTGCCAAACTCCCTCTTGTGCCAGGTGCCAGCAGCACAGACCGGGCTCCACTCCCCACCAAAAGCAACGCATCCAAAGCACAGGAACAGAGGGACAGCAGTTGCCCACGCAGATCCTGCAGAGCAGCCTCCCGTTTCATGCAGATGTACAAAGCACGGGTGGGTATGAGAGCAGAACCCAGCATATTTATTGCACCCTGTTGGTAGAATAGCCACATCCCTCCATGGCTCACAGCTCTGGGATCAAGAGGAAGGGCAAAGCTCATCGTAGGGTGGGCACCTACCTGTGCCTGGCAGGTGGCACTGCTCCCAGCAGGATGGGAGCCCGGCGCTCTCCAGCCCTCAGCGTCTGGCACGGCTGCAGTACCAAGGGCAGCGCCGGGCAGCCGGTCTGCTCTGCCAAAGGCTGCGAACTCCCCAAAAGAAGTGAGCTGTGACATTCACAGGGGCAAAAACACCAGGCCAGAACTCCCTTTGCCTGCAACAAAACGGCACGGACTTGCGATGGCCACAACATGGCCGGAAAGAAGGCAAGATGAAGACAAACCCCAGCTGACACCACCGCAGTGGATGGTGGCCCAATCATTTGTTCTCCTGAGGACAAGGACCCTTCTCCTGGTAGGGTCACTCCTGGTGAGGGCAGCAATGCAGGGGTGCCTGCCCCAATGGGATGGGATAAAGGAAGGTACCAGGGGTTGGAATTTTGCTTTGTGCACCTTATTGCAGCGGCAAAGGACAAACAGACCAAGCAGATCCCCCCACTGCTGGTAGGACCCATCCAGGCGGTGCTCAGCCACACAAAATGCCCATTGCTCTCCAGAGAGATGAGAACGTGCTATACTCAATAGGAACAGAATCGTGATTTGGGGATGACCTCTCCATTGCTTTAGCTTCAAACCTACTGCCTACAGCATCACATCCAACCTCATGCTGCTGCTCCAGCCATGGCAGATTGGGTCTGTCAGGTGAACCTGGGACCAAGTTACAGCTCTGCAGCTTTAGAAGTTTTAAATAGCAACAAATCACAGCCTTGCATCTCAGACCAAGCTCCCTTCTGGATCACCCAAGCCCCAGCCAGGAGCACTAAACCAGACAGGCAGGACCAGAATACATTCCCATCCTACCTCTGCAGCAGAGCCCCAGCTCCACGCCCTCCCCTGGGGTACTGTCTGGCAGGCGGAGCGAGGCTTTGGAGGCAGCTTAATTCTGAACCCTGCCATCAGTGGAGCCAAATCCTGGCTCTTGATTCAACCCAGTTGGGCCCTTTCCTGGGGGCTGCAGCTTGCAAGGGGCAAGAGAGGTGGACCATGCAACGGAAACAGGAGCAAACTGCAATAGCTGCTTTCTGCTTTCCCTTTCCTGTGCTTCCCTTTTGTCTCTGCAAACCCTCTCAGCTTTTCTGGTGAGCAAAGCTCAACCCAAAAGCTGGCTGCAGCCAGCAGTAGGGCTGTACCTGCACGTGTTGGTGAGTCAGAGCCGGCTGGAGACACGCACTGAGCACTCCCTTTCCAACTTCTGCCTCTTTGAAATTTCCTCACCATCCATTGGTGCTCTTTTTTTTGCCTTCAGTCCTAATGAGTGGGGGAAGTCAGGCTTCAGAAGGGAAGCCTGCCATCTTCACATCACATTCATGCCCGAGGTGCAGCACCCACAGCCGGGGCACCCTGAGCTGGGTACTCACCGAGGGCAAAGCAGCGTGCCTGATAGCAGCACTGGGGCACAAAGCGGCCCTGCCACCTGCCCCATGAGATGTCTTGGTGGCAAAGCATGCCCCTAGGATGCCTCACACGGATTCTGCTTTGTGCATTTGAATTTCACTCTTGCTTCAGGTGCCAAGGAAGAAGCAGGGCGCAGACCAGCACAGAGGCATAAGATGTTCTTTGCATTGCACAACCAAAACCCAGGCTGGGCTGCAAACACATGGAGGCAGCTCATCTTCTTCAAGGCCTTTGGTGGGGAGGAACAACATGGACCAACGCTGCACCAATCCTGCTGTGCCACGCAGAGCCCCGATGCTCTCTGCACATCTCTGAGCCAACGCCTCCAGCCGCAGCCTCCCCGTGAACCACAGCCACCTCCTTCACAGCTTCCCAGGTAACAGAGCAGGGCAGGTTGGACCCGGTGCTTTCATAACAAACCTGTTTTCTTTCTGTCAGCCACCTGCAACAAAGAAAACCAGGCTCACAGGCAGCCAAAGGAGATGTTGCACCTATTTGATTTTCTATTGTATTCCTGAATAGTAAGTTCAAGCCTATTCACAGCTGATTTGGTTCTGTTTTCGGTGCTATTTGAGACCCTCTTGCTTCACAGGGAGACGAGCAGAATGTGGAGCAAGGACAGTCCCAGGGAGCCCAGAAACCCCGCGTGGTGAGGAGCACAAGGGCTCGGAGCAGGAGAGCCCACACTCACAAGCTCACCCCAGGAGTCCACATTTAGAGATGGGAAACAGATTCACTCCCTGCCAGGAGCAGAGGGAAACATCAGGGATACACAGGCAGCATTTTGCTGGTAGGGGCTGAGCGTGGGAGGCTGTGCTGATGCTCACTTCCCAGAGGAAAGGGCACAGATGACAGTGAAAAAGCTGTCCTGGCTTGGTAGCTGTGCAGGGAGGCTGGGGAGCACTGGGCAGGGAGCACCCAGGAATGTCACACAGTGGCTCAGGAACCCAAGGTGATCGATGGCATTTTTGGCAGCCTGCTCTGCCACCTTACACACACACACTCACACCACGGTCCTTCTGGGTGTCAGCCCCGCTCTCCCTGCTGGACACCTGGCACTGCCCGTGGAGGGGCTCCTTCTCCACCTGCAGGGTGCATACAGACCTCCAAACATTCATATGTAGCATAGGACCAGACACTGGGACACAGCAGGCACCAGACTGCTAGAAGTTTCAATAATGGCTCCAAATACAGCAGTTTGGAGGATATGTCCAGCGTAGATGCCTGCTCTTGAGGTTCTTCCCCAGCAGCCCACAGAGCAGCAGGGCATGAAGAAACAAGTAGCCACACTTTCCCAACAGTAGCAGCCAGGCTACAGCGAACACCCAACCTGTCTAACCCAGAGAGAAGCCCTGTTTGATGGCATTTTCCCCTCTGCCCTCCCTCCAGGTAGGCAGGGGTCCCGTAGCATCCCAGTGTACTGATGTGAAAAGGATGCTTTGAGCAACATCTGCTTACAGTGGAATAAGGTGGGATAAATCTTCATCAGAAGGAGCAGGACCAACACGCTGGGAGCTGCATGGTGAGCTCCAGAGAAGGACTGGCCTTGCACCAAAGTGGCAGAATAGCAGTACCCACACTTCACTTTCCCCTGTGAACCTTTGCAGAGGAGGGGCAGGGCAGGAGGCCCCCAGCAAACCCTTCAGCCCCATCATCCCTCTGCGTGGTTTTCCACTGCAGGATGAGGGCAGGAGGCCAAAAGGGAAGGGGGCTGCCATTCCCCCAGCCTGTGAGCCAAGGGGATGCACGTGACTCAGTGCTGGCTTGGATTTCCAAGCCCTGCCACAGCACCAGCTGCTCCTGCCCGTCCCTCTCCCCAGGGAGGCCCATAGATGGGGTGACCGAGGTGGCCACAGCCAGGTAAGCCCCCACAGACCTGACCAACAGCCCTTTCTCTGCACCCAGTACACAGTGATGCTGGTCAGGTGGGTGCTGGAGCAGCCCTGCAGGCTCTGGTCGATGCATGGTCCACCTCTGCTGGCACCAGGGATGTGAGCACTGCACCGGGCAGGGACTGGCCCTGGTAGAAACTAGATCTGGGCTGCTCCAGAACCAAAAATAACCCACCAGCTGCCCAGGAAGAAACGAGAGCCAAGCGCACACGGATCACACACGTGTCAGGAGGAGAGTCATCTGCACCCATCTTCAGGGGTAAAGGGGGGAGCACAGCTCTTGGTGCAGTTCAACAGAGAATCTGCTCTTCTCCGCTGAATCGCACCAAGAACTGTGCAATACAGCCTGCAGGGTTTTACGGGCAGCAAAGCAGCAGACGGCTGATGCCTCCAGGGCCCTGTTCTCCATCTGGGGAAGAGCTGCCGTGCCTCAGAGGTGCAGACACCCTGGTGCAGCTGTGCCAAGCAGCAGAGACCACTGCTCCATCCCTGCCCTCCTCTCCTCCCCCAAGAGGCAGCGGTCGGGAGCCAACAGAACCACACACCATGCTGGGAAGGAGCAGCAATTACCACAAAATCCTCACACTCTCAGGATACAGCTTCATGTCCTTTGGGTTACCTCCTAGGGAATGTGAGCAATGGGGACACAGCATCCAGAGCTGCCTCAGGCATGAGCCTCACAGACAGCAACCCTTAGGGCAGGCAGAAAGTTGCCACATCCCGTACATATTCCACCAACAAAGGGCATTCACCCCCCCAAAAACCTTCACTGCCCACACTAGAGAGGTGCAGTTCCTTCTCCAGTACTTCCTGGTGCTCTGCCACTCAAAGATGCTTTCCCTAAGAGAAGTACCCAAGCAAGGTCACAGATTTTCTGTCAGCCCCCATGGTCACGTGCTGATCATTACCAGGACCAGGGTGTAGTTAGGCTCAACTAGAGAAGCATCCTGCATCAACCCACGCTTCACGCAGCATTTTCTCCTGAGCTTTCCCAAGTTCTCCACTTTTTCTGCCTCTTCCTGCCAGCAAGGCACCAGCGACACGTTGTGTTTCAGGACTGGTCCTTTCAGAGCAGGTCAACACTGTCCTGTAAGCCAGGCAGGGAGCAGAAAGAGCCGGCACGAGTCGCTCAGAATCCCAGCTCCATCAGCATACTGAAAACACCAGCACTGTGTTGGTATCCCCAGATACCACTATGGCAGCCAAGGGAGGACACTCTCAGCACACACCTCATGGAAAAGCTCTATAAAAAGGAGTTGAGCCCTCAGCAGGCACAGTCTGTGCTCAGAGCAGAGCTGCAGAGGAGCTGGCCTTGGATGCAGCCACCCCATCACCTCCCGGGGTTGTGCATAAGACTGCTCCCACCTTTCCAAGCCAGCCTCCCCAGGCAGGAGGAGGCAAGCAGGGAGCAGCTGCTCCTGTAGCCTCCATCCACCTCCCTGCTGCAGCAGGAGAAGAAAGCAGCATTGAACAAGTCTTGGGATGTCTGCCGCCAGCACTGTTGGATTGCTTCACTGGGAGAGGCTCATCCTGCAAGGGAGAAGAGAAGGTAACTGCTCAGAGGGAAAGCAGGAAGCCTGGTGCTTCCCAGCTCCCTGCAACGGTTGGGGAAAGGCTGTTCCACCACAGTCACAGTCCTGAAGCTGCGAGCTCACCTTGCACATCAGGACCTGCTTACTGCACCTCAGCAGGCACCATGCAGTCCAGGGCTGGGCTTTCTGGCTGCCAGCAATGAAATCTCATGTTCTTTCTGCACAACCAATTGGCACTGGGATGAAAATCTCAACTCTTTTCTGCAATGTGAGCCCTCAAAGCACCCACCCAGGGCTGAGACCCTGCTGTCCTGAGCTCGGAATCCCAAAGGGCTGTGCTGCTCCTCAGACACACAAAGCAAGCAGGAGCTCCACACTAAAAGCCTTTTATTTCATTTTGCTTGCTCTCTCATTTCAAGCTAGCCACCAATACCTTGGGAAACCCAAGCTACAGAGACTTAGGATTTATTTTTGAGAGCATCCATTATGCTCTTCAAAAATTTATGCCCTTAAGCATCTCCACAGTGGCTGCTGAACACCCATTAAAAAACTCCGTCTGTTGCTTCATCCTGACAAGTCTCACCTTCGAGATACACCCATAAAGACCTGGCAACATGCTCAGCTCAAGCCCTGGGCTCCTCAGACCTGACCATAGCACAAACAGCCCTGGAAAAATGTTGTCTCCATAGTAGAGTGGGACACCAGAGGTGAGGCTATGTCCAGGAGCAACCACCACACACTGGCTTTGCTGCACACAACTGAGGCAGGACAGCTTGATGTGTCAGTTGGAAATGCAACTAACTTCAGTGTTCAGGGAGATAAGAGAAGATTCGAGGTTCCTATGGATGCGGTTGCTTGGCTCTTAGTTCCTCTAGCAATGCTAGCCTGGTGACGTTATCCACATTGCATTTCTGCCTCTTGCAGAGCACAAGTTCCCTCCAGCCATGGGAATGCCCACGCGAGTGGGACATTCCCAAAGCAGCACCACACTGGGAGCTGATTGCACACAGCTTCATCTCCAGGGCTCCCCACCCACCACTGCTGCGTTTCACCCGTTGGACTTCTGCTCCAGCATCAGAGCAGGAAGGATCTGGGCTCTGATAGGGAGCGGGGCTGTCAGAAGCAATCAGCTCGGGGGTTGCAGAGGGGTGCACACCTCAGCACGGGGCTCCTTCCAGGCATCTGCTGCAATGCAACCATCATTACACATTTGGCAGCTGATACTAGGCACACAAATGGCAGGCAAGAGGTGAAAAGCAAAAAGAAACAGGCAGCAGTGCTAGACAGGTCCTGCGGGGAAGCTTTCCTCAGCCCTCCCCACCAGATATCACCACCAGGTCCCTGTGCAGCCCATGCTCCCCCTAAACGCAGCGTTGGGGCTCAGAGCTTTACAGGCAGGTTCCCACCAAGCTCAGCACACACATGCAGGAGCCTTTTGCAAGGCAGCAAGCATCAGCACATCATAGTGCCAAGGAGAGTGCAGGCAGCGAGCAATGGGACTGAGGTTAGCAGCACAGGCTGAGCTGTGCCACACAGCACATGCAGCCTCATGCAGCTTGAACCCCCAGCAAGAGCCAGCAGAGCCTGGTTCCAGACGGGATTGGATGTGCCCTATGCTGCCTCCAACACTTGCAGGCAGAAGGAAAAAAGGACGTAATTCAGCACCTCTGTGGACGAGCGGCCAACCAGCACCCAGAGAAGCAAAGTGGGGGTAACAGCACCGGGCTCAGCGCTGCCACCCAAAGCCTCTGCTTGCCTTCAGGCTCACGGGTAAGCTGCAGCATGCAGCCACGGGAACATGGGCAGGCCTGGGCCGTCTTCCCCACAGCTTCACCCAGCACCAACCGGCTCAGCTGCCAGCACTGAGCCCTCCCCGCCGGTTGCATTTTGGTGGTTATTCCTGCTTTTCCAGTTAGCGAGGCCCCAGCAGCCCCCCTCCAGCATGCATGCCAGCAGAGGGATGTCATCCAGTAGGGTGCAGAGGCAAGAAAAGAGCAGCAGGGACAGAGCCTTCGGAGGCAGTCAGGTGCCAGGACGGCTCTGTGGGGTCAGCATTTTACTGCCAGCCCCTCGTCGTGGTCCCAGCACTCACCTGGCTGCAGCTCCCGCTGCAGTCCCCATCCCTGCACCCAGCGCCTGCCCCATTGCAGGTGGGAGCTGCTGCGGGTGCTCTGCTGTCCCCTCCCTCCAGATTTCACCCGAGCTGCTGAACAGGAGCCAGGCGAGCCACAGGGCCAGGCTGGGGCAGCTGGCTGCAAGCACCGCGTGCCAGGCTGAGCTACACCGGGAGAGAAATCTGCAGGTCACAGCCACGCCACCCCGGCACAAGAAAGCTGCACGGCTGCTCACACTGCCACAACTCCGTGCTTTGCTCTGAAGCTCACACGCAGGGATGTTCAACCCCCCGCAAGCCCCAGTGCCGACTTCTTGACCCCGGGAGCACCAACACTCAGCAGCATCCCGGCGCGGCAGAGGGATGCTCCGGCAGGGATGCAGGAGCGGCGGCGCAGCGAGGCCATTGCCAGCTGCCGGCGCCCAGGCACCGAAGGAGTTACCGAGCTCGTTAATCCCAAAGGCCACGCGAGCGATTTTTATCTTTAAAAAGCCCACAGTCCGGGTTGCGCGGCTCCGCTAGGGAGCTCGCTCGGGCACAGCCACTGCTCCTTTAAGGTATTTAACAACAAAGTGGGTGAAGACGCTGGCTCCTCCCCGAGCCCGCACAACCCCTCCGGGTCCCCCCGCCCCAGCCACGAGTGACAGCGGGGACCTCACTGTCCCCAGACTACCAGTCCCGGCATCCCCCAGCGCTTTGCTCCTTGCCAAGGACTGTAGTCCTCCGGCCAGCCATCTGTCCCCGGGCAGGGCGAGGCCACGCTCCCATCCGGCAGAAAGGGCTCCGCGGGGGGAAAGCTGCCATTACATCGCAGCGATTAACCGTTCGGAGCCCGTGTCGGCTGGCAGCGCCGGCTGTGCGCCCTTCAGGTCACTTTTCAAGATGGGAACCGCACCATAGCCGGGTCCAGGAGCCCACGCAGATCCCGTGCGCCATGCCGGCACCCAGACCGCACGTGAGCTGCGGCTCCAACTTCCATGTGATTTTTGCTCAATCCGGCTGCCCCGGCTGCTCTCCGTGCTGGCTTGGCAAGCAGGGGAACAGGAAAGGACGGGCTGTGCTGGGTGCTCGCACGCTGCCTGCACGGTGGGACAGGCAGGTTGGCACCTACAAGCCACCAGGACAGGTGGGTGGAGAATTGCAGGAGCTGACCCTCATTCATGCTGGAGGCTTAGGGTAGAGCACAGTCCAGCACAGCTGCTGCTAGAGCTGTGATATGGGTTCAGACCGAGCCCAGGGACCAACCCTCAGCTAAGCAACATCAAAATACTTGGCCTGGCAATTAAATAAGGTCACTATCAGATACCACAGCCCAGCAGAGAGCCCAGGGACATTGCATTCCTCCTGGAAGAGATGCTCTGGGGTGGCAGCAGCAAATTCCCAAAGCGGTTCTGGGAAGCCGAGAGTACGTGGTCCATCACCACCAGCTGCCCATGGAGCCCCCAGCACAGACCAGCTTTCTCCAAGGAACTGGTGGTGGTGGCCACAGCCTCCAGCAAAACCCACAGCAGGGACCTGGTCCCACTTGAAGCAAAAGAAAATTGGAGGGATCTTCTCTTGCATTTTCCCTGGGACAATCTACCTGCAAGCCAAACACCAACATGGGGAGGGAGGCCAGCTGCTCGACCCACAGCCAAACCAGGGGGCAGAGCCACCTTTCCCAGGCAGAAAGCAAGCTCCATTAGTCTGGCACTCACCTCCCCACTGGCTCCAAGCGATATTTGTTCCTGTTCCCAGCACAGGAGCCATCACAGAGCCATCACATCCCTCAGGCCATGGTCACGAGGCTCTCAGGTGGGGTGGTCAGTGCCGGTCCCTCACAGCCCCAGGATGGCAGCTGGTGCTGGGCACAGTCAGGTTTCATGAGCAGAAGCACCTCTGATTTCAGCCCAGTGTCCAGGGAAGCTCCCAGCCCAAAGCGCTCACTGGAGGGATTGGATGCATGCTTCGTCCTCCCCTTCCCAAAATGGCAGCTCATACACTTTCAGCGGTTTATCTCATGGCTTCACCATCCTGCAGTGGTTATACAGGGAATCCACATTCTGCAGTGTGTACCTGCACAGAAGCAATGCGGGGCCATCGCTGCAGAGCATCGCCCCGACAGCTCTGGGTGCACAAGCAAACCACACCAAAACCAAAAGGGATGCTGAAGCGTTCCCACAGACAGCCACAGCTCTGCTCACACTGCCAACAGTTCATTTTCCCCAGCAAGGAAGAGATCAGCTAACACAGACCAAGCTGTGGGAACAGCAAGCCAGAAGCAGAGACACGCATGGGCTAAAAGCCAGCAGCACAGGCAAAGTCCAGTGCGTGATTTGTGGTACCAGGGTAGAAGAAATGAAGAAAGCAAGTCTATGAAGGCAGGTGGGTTCAGACCAGAGATCAGAGCACTGCTTCCATGCCCTGTGCTGCAGTAGTGCTTGGGAGGCATTAAAGACTTTGCAGTTAAAAAACCCAGCTCTGGGGATGGGGCGACAGCAGCCAGCCCTGCTCCCAGAGCCCGACCTGCAGCCTTGTTCTGGCTTGTCTTCCCACTAGCTTTGGGTGCCTGACTTGTAATAAGCAAGCCTGAAAAGCAGGCTCCTTTTCAGACATGCCAGGCACCCGCAGCTCCATCTCACAGACGCATCTCCAGGGAGTCAGGTTCCAGGTGTACCCAAAAAACCCGCGTTTCAGCCAATACCCAAACGCTTCCTTGTCTGAGAGAAGCTCTGCAATGGCCAGGCTCGGGACTCCGAGGCTCAAGGGGAAATTGTTCTACACTAGCTAGTCTAATTGCACTGAAATTACAAGATCAAGCAGCAAATTCGTGTCTGTGTTCATCGCTCTAGGTGGCAAAGATGCACCAGCCAGCGCCTGATCTCTGATTGCTGCAACTTTCACGTTTCATTGGGAAGGGAAGGAGGGGGTTAATGAAGGAGAGCCTTGCCAGTTGGAAGTGCTACCTAAAAAGGGTTTCTCCTACTAGCTGAAGCAAAATGGTTTCTCTTGCCAGCTTGTTTACTCTGCAGCTGAGAGCAGCGGTCCGCCAGGTTGCTGCTGGAACCTGCTGTAGGATCAACGGCTGCGAGAGCAGCGCTGGCACTGGGATGTGAGCAGGGCTGGAGCAGCCGTGGTCCAGCTGTGCCATCCCCATCCTGGGCCAGCCTGCCGTTCCCTGAGGACTGGCAGCATGTGTGCAGGGAAACGCACACACACACACACACAGCCCTCCAGACTGCAAAACCCGGGCCCATCCTCCTGCCCTTTGGAGGAGTGCTGGTGCTCAGCAGCTAAAGCTGCAGTGACATGTAGCTGAGGTGGTGTCAGACCAAACGTCCCCTGCGGCAGGAGAGTCCTTGGGACCCTTTCCCATGGAAAGGACACACAAACCCCACCTGAGACCAGGGGCTGGCAATGCTGGACAGGACTCTGTGATTCTCCTGGGAAAGGCAAGCTCTGAACAAACCCATCCTGCCCCAGCTTGCTGCTGCAGAGACAGAAAACATGCAAGACTTGTTATCCTTTCAGAAAAGCAGAGCTTACAGCCATGTGCTGAGACAGGTATCAGCCATTCTCACGTCTCCAGCAGATTTTAGAGTCCACGGGCCAAACTGGGGCAGCTTCCACAGCACACAGCCCAGGATTAAAGCCACCATGCCTGCAAACAGAACGCAATGCCAGCAGAGCCAGCCGGGCAGGAGGCAGCCTGCAGGCACCCAGTGCCCAGCAGCCAGCCAGAGGATTGAGCCCGTGTTTTATAGCTTGTATATTAATTACTGTGAATGTAAATAAGATTAAGGTTTTAATTCCAACTTCATCTCTTTGAGGCTTCTACTGTGCTCTTGGGTTTTCTGTTGACATTAAGCTTCTCAGGAGGCTACAGCAGAGTGCACTTTGCAGGCAGGTGGAGGCAGCAGCACCTCCTGCACTGGGATGGCCTGACACCTCCACAGCCCTGAGGATACTCTGACTTCTGCACAGCCCTCTGCACCTTGATAAACACAGCACTGCTCTGCACGCAGAGCCCTGGCCTTCATCCACAACCTGCAGGGCTAACCAACAATTAAAACAAGAAGGGCCAACACCGTGCAGCGTCCTACTGCAAACCCAAGGCAGGGCAGGATGGGGAGCAGGATGATGCAATGCTCACCAGGACAATGCTTTGCAGCTAGCAAAGCCAGCAAGCTGCTCAAGGCACTCATAGCAGCCAGCTGACAGGCAGTCCGGCTCTCAGCCTGGACCACCACCATAGCTGGAACTTTACAGATGGAAAGGGGCCAGAAAGCAGCAAGCGTAGGCTGGACACGACAGCAGGCACTGCCTACACAGGCTGGAGGCAGCAGCACCCTCTGCCACGCTTCCCTGCTGCCCAGGGGAACGCTGCTAAGCCACAGCTGGGCTCAGCCTGAGAGCACCAACCCCAGCAAAGGCAGAGCCTTCGGTGCCTGTGAGCAGGAGCAAACCTAGGTTCACCCACAAAAGCACCCTAAGATAACCACAATTTGCTGCAAGCAACAGCCCTGCTGCACCCCAGCTGTGCAGAGCAGCTCCTGGCTCACAGGCTGCAGCACGGAAGGCTGAGTTACAGCAAGGAAGGGCTGTGAGGGAAGGAGCCGAGCAGAGAGAAAGCAGTGCAATCCCACGTCTCAAATGCCCATACCACTGCCTTCAGCTACAGCCACCTCTGGGTAGGACTGTGATTATTTTTCATTTTACACATCAGGAAAACAGACCAAGAGGACCCAACAGAAGGGCAGCAATGCTCACTGTCATTCAGCCCATCCCGCACAGCTGAGAGCAGTGAGTGAAGGGAGCTGCTCTGCAAGTGAGGATTAGGACCAGCTGCTTCCCAACTGGGGTCTCTATGGGGAGAAACCCCCAGCAGTGCTGGCTTTGCTCCCCTGTGCTGCTCTCCAGCACTTCTAGCAAAGGGGATCACAGCCTTTGTCCCACCCCAAACTGCAGCCCTCCCCCAACCCCAGGGCTTATAACAAGCTATGGGCTTAGGGGGAACCAAAACCCCCACGTTGCTGCTCAATGAGGACAGCGGGACACAAAGATCAGCCCCATCCCACCCCCCTGCACACACCTCTTAGAACACGACCCCTCAGCCAGCTGGAAGGAGGGAAGGCAGGAGCCCTTAATGAGCCTTTCATCAACGAGCCCTTGATTAATCACACCCCACACACGGCCCTGCTTCTCATTTGGGGTAAAAAGCAGCGGGATTGGAGCCCATCCCAAGCGGCACCCAACGCTCAGAGCGTGCAAAGGGACTGAATGTGCAGAGTGAGGCTGAGGCCGGAGCTGGGGGGCTGCACGCAGCTACCGGGACCGGAGAGCACGGAGGTGTGGCGGTGGTGCTGCCGTACCGGGCTTCGATGCGGAACCGGGACCCGCAGCGCCACGCGCCGCCCCGCTCACCTGAACCCGCGAGGCGGAGCGCCCGTCGGCGTTTGAACGGCGCTCAGCGCCCGCCTCACTCCTATTGGTCTCCGCACCCGCCCGTCATCTCGCCATCCGCTTTCCCATTGGTCATCCGCTCGGGGAGGGCGGGGCGGGGCCGGCGCCGCGCTATAAAACGCGGGGGCTGGGCGGGCGGGCGTTCAGTGCCTCTGCGCGACAGGTACCGGCTGTGGGGGGGCGGGGGGAGGGCGGGAAAAAGGGGGCGGGGCCGAGGGGCGGGGTCGAGGGCGCGCGCGGGGGCGGCGCGCGGGGAGGGCGGGGGCGCGCGCGGCGCTGGTGGCGGTGTTCGCAGAGCTCGCAGCGCTCGCAGTGCTTGCACTGCTTGCACTGCTTGCACGCGCCGTGCTGCTCGGAGCGCGGCAGCAGCGCAGCACAGCAGCGCGGAGCACCGGCGCGCACGGCGATGCCCGCTCCGCTCCCTGCGCTGGCCGCCCCCTGAAGCCAACCCTCTCTTTCTCCTCCTCCGTTCTCCGGCTCTCCCCCCCTTTCCCCATTTCCCCCCCCCCCCCCCCTCCCTTTCCTCCCCAAACCCCTTCTTTTTTTTTTTTTTTTCTTTTTTTTTTTTTTTTTTTTTGCCTTTTGGAGCCTATTTTTTTATATACATATATATATTTTTAACCTATTATTTTGGATTTGCACACACACACACAAACAAACAACAACAACAACAAAAACCAAACCACCACCACCAAATCGACCCAAAAGCCCTCCGCACGCCCTCCCGGTTTGCACCGTGTGGATGCGGCCCGGGCTGCGTGGCGAGAGCAGATGCTGAGGGGCCGCAGGAGGAGGATGGAGTGCACCCTCGATGCGCAGAGTTTGATCAGTATTTCCCTGCGGAAGATCCACAGCTCCCGCACTCAGCGAGGCGGCATCAAGCTTCACAAGAACCTGCTCGTCTCCTATGTGCTCCGCAACGCCCGCCAGCTCTACCTGAGCGAACGCTACGCCGAGCTCTACCGCCGCCAGCAGCACTACCCCGACGGAGCCCCGCTGCTCGCCGTTCCCCCTCCCTGCCCTCCTCCGCCGCCCTCCGCCCCTCCGGAGATGCCCCCCCTGCCCGGCGATCCCCACGAGCGCGACGTTCGGAGCTGCGCGGCGCTGCGGGGCGGCGCGGAACCGGGGCCGGAGGTACCGCTGTGCTCCGCCGCCCCCGAACTGCAGCACAGAGCGCCGTGCAGAGACTCCGCGGGGTTCTACCGAGCGGCCCCCGCCGGGCACGGAGCGGGACACGGTGCCGGGGCGGCCCCCCCTTACGCCGCCGCTTCCTCCGGTTGTGACTTTGGGAGCGGAGGAGGAACGCAGCAGCACTGTAGCAGCCGCACCACGGTGCTGGATTTGGACACGCACGTCGTGACCACGGTGGAGAACGGTTACCTGCACCAGGAGTGCTGCTCGCAGTGCCCGTGCTGCTGCCAACCCGCGGCTCCGGGGCCCCCCTCCCCGCCGCCCCCGCCGGGCGCTAAGCGCAAGTATTACCCGGGCCAGGAGGAAGAGGAGGGGGTGGAGGAAGGGGAGCCGGGGGGAGGCGGGGTGGCGGGCGGCCCCCAATTCGCCCCGTGCACCAAACGCGCCCGCTTCGAGGAGTACGGCAGCGCCGAACACCCGCAGGACTCTTCCAACATCTCCAACTTGATCTCCATCTTCGGCTCCGGTTTCACGGGGTTGGTGAGCCGGCAGCAGGCGGACTCGGAGCAGCCCCTCAACGGGCAGCTGTGCGGCAAGCAGGCGCTGGCCAGCCTGGGGGCCTGGACTCGGGCCATCGTCGCGTTTTAGAGCTGAGAGGGGAGCGGAGGGAGAGACGGGGGTGCGGGGGGGGGCCGCGGTGCTCGGAGCTCTCGGATGGGGTGGGGGAAAAAGGAGGGGGGGGGACACCCAGAAACAAAGGAGGGGATGGGGGTTGGGGAGAGGGGCGGGTGGGGGGGGGGGCGAGGGGAGGTTGGGGGGAGCGGGAGGGCAGCGCGATGTTTTATAAATTGTACAATAAAGAACAAAAATCTCAGATCTTGGGAGTTTATTTTTGCAGAGAGAGGGGGGGAAAAAAAGAAAGAAATTAATAATAATTAAGCAAACAAACGGAGGGGGGAGGAGGAGGAACGGGGGAGGGGAAGGAGGGGGGGGGGAGATAATAATTAAAAAGCAAACAGAAAAATGCCACCCCCGGAGCACCTCCAGGCTGAATCCTCTTTGTGTCCGCCCGGGGCGGCCGCGGGGCCACGTGAGAGCCGGGCGGCGGCGGGGGGCAATTCGGGACCCCCCGGCAGCTCCGCTTTGTGCGATATATATATAAAAAAAAAAGAGGTAGAAATGAAAACATTTCAACTTTGTCGTTCCCCCCCCCCCCCAAACCCTGGAAACGCGTGCGATGTGACTTCAACCCCTCCCCGGCGCTGCTGCGGGGTTATGGGGTCACACGAGCGGGGGGAGCAAAAAGCGGGGCCGCCCTCCTCCCCCCCCCTTTGCTTCTTAAGTTCAACTCTTCTGGTGCCGGCCTTCCAGCACCGCAAACCCAGCGTGCTTTGGGAGGAGATTCGGCTCCTGTAGGTTCGTTTGATTCCTAATAGTGTTTCTTCTATTATTTTTTTTTTCGGAAAGAAAAACCTTTTGTTGTAAAAAGGTGGGTTTTCTGGTTCCCCCCCTCCCACGTGTGTGTTTCTGCCCACTCCAACTTCACGGGATCGGCACTGTGTGTAACTGAGGACGTTGTGTTGGGGTTCGGTTCGGGGTTTTTGTTCGTTTGCTTTCCTCCTCTTTTTTTTTTTTGTTGTTGTTGTTGTCTTTTTTATTATTATTATTATTTCCTTTGTTTGTAACCTGTATTTCTGTGCATATGGCATTGTATATCACCGGGTAAAACTGTTCAGATTTGTTTAAAATTTATAATCTTAATAAAAAGTCGATTATAAAGTTGCTGCGCCCTCATTTTCCTCACTATCCCGCATTCCCCTCCGCCCACCCCCGACCTCCAAATCCCCCTTTATCCCCTCCCCGAGGCTCCCCCGGACCCGCAGAGCCCCGCGCAGGTTTGGGCCCCCGCCGCCCCCGTCCCGCACCTCTGCGCGTTCCCCGATGCGCAGGGAAGTTTTTTTGGAGTTGGAGTTTGTTATCCCCGCGCGGTGCCGCTGGGTGGTGCGTGTGGGTGGCGGTGGCGGTGGGTTCCCCCCTCCCCCTTTTTGCGTGCATCTCTCTTCCCCCCCCCCCATCCCCACTCCTTCAAACCAAATGAATGAAAGCCGCGGGTTCTCCCGTCCCACCCCCGCGCTGACCGCGGGATGCGCGAATTACCGTCAAGATCTCTAAAAATCCCGTGCAAAACGCTCGCAGTTCCCACCCCCAACCCCGCACCGACACGCGGACACCCGCAGAACCTCCAAACCCGCCCTCTTTCCCTCTCCAGGAGATGGGGAGAGAAGGGGCGGCCAAAATTGGGGTTACGGAGGTGGGAGGGGTGGGGGCTCTGGAGCTGAGCCTGGAGCGGACCCCCCCTCCGTCGCTCCGCGCCCACCGCGCCCCCTGGTGCCCGCAGCGCGCCCCGCAGTGCCGGGAGTGCGGGTGGGGGGGGCAGCAGCCCCGACCTCAGTGCGGGGCAGGGAAGGGACCTCCGTCCGTTTGAGCCGGCAACAGACGGAGCGGGGCCGGGGGCTCCCGAACGGCACCGTGCGCTCAGAACGGTCGGAAAAGACCCCCGGGATCAGCGAGTCGCACCGTCAGTCCCAGCATCGCCCCGACGGGGGAAGCGCGGCCGCAAACGGCGAGTCGGGGAGTTCTGCCCGCGGATGGCGATGGGTCAGCAAAGCCCGGAGCACCGCATCCCCTCCCCCAACGCCCGCACAGACGGAGGGGCCGAGGCTGTGCTCACTGAGCACACGATCCTCACTTCGCCCCACTCCCCGTATGCAGCCATTGGGGTTCCCAGCGGGATGCAGAGCCCCGTCACCCACAGAGCCCCATTCCCACTGCAAACTTTCTGGGGCTCCCATCACAGTTTCAAAGCCCGAAATGGACAAACCCATCCCCGTAGGACAGATAAGCAGCGGGTGAGGGACACTCCATAGGGACGTGGTAAAAATCCCTGACACCGAGGAAGGAGCAGAGCCCTGAGCTCCGCGGAGCTGCCGCGACCCCAGCGCTGTCCGTTACTTATTTATTCCCAGCCCCGGTACATGACATTTCTCTGCTGAAGAGGCAGCAGAAAGCCCATCACAGCCTCTCCTGAAAGCAGAGCCTGGAAACCGGTACCTCATCTGCATATTCATAAGCACCTGATAAATTAATCATGATGGCAGAAGCTCTCGGGCTGGCAGGGAGGTGACAGGAAGGCTGCACCCCAACAGCCACATCCCCTGCGCCTCCGGGCTCCAAACGGTTCCACCCCTCCATAACCCACAGCCTGGAGCGATGCTGAGTGCAGTGTGGTACCCAAAGTCTGGGGCAGCCCACCCTGACCACCCCCAGCTCTGCCTCAAGGCACACTGATTCTGCCCTATGGTGTCACACAGCCATGGCTGAGTGTGACAGCCCAAACCCCTTGGCATCCCATCTCCTCGTACCCTGTGACACACAGAAGTGGTTTAAGGCTCTGGGAGGGAGCTGGGCTGGAGCAGAGCTGCAGGAGGATCCCATTCTCAGGACCAGGGGCTGCTTTCGTGCTGAGTCCCTCAGTTTGAAGGGAATGGGCCACCTCCCACCCAGAGAGATGCTGCCTACAGGAAACTGGCCTCACATCCCATCCATTCCCCACTTCACTCAGGGCCACAGTGTCCCACAGCTCAGCAGAACCTTGCAGTGGTGTTTTGGGGCTGACTAGAATTTTTAGGGCTGAGCGCTGTGACCCACAGCCCAACCACTGCCAGGTCCAGGGCAGCAGCTGCATGCAGGGACATCACTGCACACACATCAGCTCTGTGCACCCCCGCAGGGCCCACAGCCCCCCTCACACTGCCCCAGCTCAGTTAGGAACAAATAGAAGCACGTTTGGGGATGTGTGAGCAGATGTCTGAGCTCTGCTGTGCACAGAGAACAGCAGCAGAGCTATAGGGACACTCAGCTGTGAGATCCAGGCAGCGCTCCTGTGAGCGGCGTTTGGTGCTTTGGGTTTGGGCCTAATGCAGGTAATTAGCATTGGAGTGGTAATTACTCACATTTGGCCTTCCTATGTCCTGCTCACAGAGCTGATGGTTGCGATGCTGCTCAAGTGAAACCCACCTCGGGAAGTTAACAGGGGCTGTGTTGTAACCAAAGGCACCATCCAACAGAAAACAGCACAGGGAGCAAAAGGCAAAGCAGCAACAGAGCAGCCACTGCCAGCACACAAACACCAACACTGCAAAGCTGAAGCAGAACCTCCAAGCACTGACATCTCAGGGGCTGCAACAGCACTGCACAGATACACAGCAAAACCCGTGAGGGCTCTCTGAGACAAGAAGTCACTGCCTCTCAAACACAGAAACAACAAAACCCGGTGTTCCCTCCCAAAGCAGAGTTCAGAGCCCAGCACACCCTGCTCACCTCAGCTCCCCAGTGAGTGGCTGCACTGCTCAGGTCATCCCACTCCCTCCTGGAAGGACACAAGAGGAGAAAAGGGGAAAGCAACCAAGCCCCAAACCCTGCTCTTATCTCCCCTCTGCCTCCATGATTGGGCTGAGGGAGCAGCCCCACACCTGCCAGGGGCCATCTCTGAAATTAGCCCCCATCAGCCCTGCTCTTAATTGTCCCCAGGTGCAGGGAAGCAAACAGCCCACCTATGAGGACTGCCCAGGGCATGCTCTACACACCCCCAGTTTGGTTCATGAATCTTCCCCCAGTTTCATTTCTTTGTTTATTTCTACAGTACTCTCACAACGAGGCAGTGGCTTCTCCTTTCTCCTCCCCACACAGCAGCATTTGTACCTGTGTACTGCTGCTTTTTTAGCCCGTTTCCCCAGGTTTTACAGCATGGAAGTGGACTTTGATGTGAATGGAAAAGCTCTGCGTGGAGGCAGCCGCTGCTCCCTCCTCACACCCCCTGTTCCTGAGCTCCCTAATGGAATCACGGAATCATTAAGGCTGGAAAAGACCTTGAAGACCATCCAGTCCAACCACCCTCCACTGCTGACCGCTGTGCCGCGACCCTCAGCATCACCTCTGCCCTTTCCTTAAGCACCTCCATGGTCAGTGACCCCGTCCCTTCCCTGGGCAGTTTCATCCTGCCCCATCTCTCTCCTTGCCCACCCTGTGCCCCATGCACACTCCATGCCATGCTCCAGCCTTTGCCCCCCCCCCACCCCTCACTCCCTCAAGGTCTATCAGAGGGTTTTTCTCTCCCAGCGCTGACAAAGGGCAGCACTTGGTGACCCTAACCCCAAATTCCCCACGTCACGGATACCCCAGCAATTATCAAATGCTCCCAAGCTCGCTCCATAAACCCCTTTGCTGCCGCTATTAGTATGCATTAACGTTTTATTGGTGTTACAGGATGAAACATCCAGTCGTGCAGCTCCAGTGGGCTTGGGGATTTCCAGCATCCTGCAATATGTATCCGTGCAGAGGAAATTAAAATGTGGATGGATCAGCAAGATACAGTCAAATCCTCTACAGTAATTTGGAGAAGACTAAACTCTGCTGCTAGAGGAGCATATTCCAGGCGATTTAATAGAGAGCTGATGGTCTCTGTAACAGCCTTTTTGTAAGTTTTATTCCTGCCTGCAAGGGAGTTTTATCCAAGGGGAGATGTAATACCTGAAGTCACATTTTTAAAGGTGTCTGAACGCAGAGAAAGGCCGACGCTTTGAGGAACGGCCACTTCCAGCAATCAGCTCCTCCCCACATCCAATGAGTGACACGCTCCAGTATCATAAAATCTAGTTGGAATTTCTTCATAGCCACCACGCCACTCAGTTCATAGAGTCTGCAGCCCTGGTAGGACATAGCGAAGCTCAGGAATATTGGAATGGTTTCTCTTCTAGCTATAGCACACTGTGTATTTCTTTTGTTCTGGATGAAGCTCTAAGTGTTGTGCCTACATGGAGGCCGCAGAAGAGCAGTGCCATACCTGGCACCAACCCGGGAGAAATCCACATCAGAATGGCTAATTTGGGTATCCTGACTGTGCACTGCTTGGATTTCTCTCTCTCATGAGTTTTAGAAACAGAAGGACCGCATGGAACCTCCTCTCTGTTTTCTCTTCTTCCTCCCTCCCTAAGCTCAGCAGATCCCAGGGCACAAATGTAACTGTAACCCACCCACACTGGGATCCCAGCCCCAGTTCCAATGTGCTGAGCGCCTGCTGAGGGATTCGGATGGCCTTTATTGGTACCATTGCAACTGGGAACATGGGGAATGTCCTGTTCCAGTTTCAGCAACAACTGCACGCCTTCCTGCAGGGAGCGCTCAGTGCTGGCATCCCCAAGCTTGGACTTTTCAGAGCAACCAGAACCCTTCCACCCCACAAAACCTCTCCTGGCTGCCCAATCCAATGATGCCTGTCAGGGCTCAGCCCTTGCTGGAGCCCATAGAGCTGGGGCAGCCCTCCTCCAGCTGGGCTCACTCCAGTTCACAGTTTGGCACCATTTTTACAAGCTCGGTCCCCAGGACACTCAGGAGTCAGTGAGAAAGGTGCTCACTGCTCACTGCTGAAGGTGAAGCCACGATAATGAGGACAAACATCTCTTCTCCTGGCTATTGGAGCATGGAACGGCCTCCAGAAGCCCTGCCAGATTCCACACCTGGGCCAGGAAAGCCCTTCTTTGAAGCAACAGCGAGACACCCACGACCTGTTCCATTGCAGAAGGCTCCCACCAGCACGTCGGCTCGGGTTTGGATGAGAAGTGAATACAGCAGCGATGCCACAACACGGTTCTGGCTTTTATTCCTACCACCACCACGCGAGGCTGCTCCTCTCAACTCGTACTTCATTTCTTACCGGCTGTCATGAGCATTTATAAAAGAGGGCTGCAAAGACAGAGGCAGGAAGGCCGGCGGTGACCTGTTGAACACAAAGCAGCAGCAGAACAGCTCACCGCCGGCCCAGCTCTGAGAAGTGCACTGAAAATCCCAGCTTGCTCAATGGGGAGAAACCCACGCTACGTCTGCTGTGCTCACCAAGGGAGGCATCCAAATGAACGCAAAGATGTTTGACCCAAGATGACATTCCCCACTCCCAGCTGGGCACTCACACGCAGCCGGCCCCGTGCTGACAGAGAAGATAAGAAGCCTAAGCACAGCTATGGCGGCTCCCATAGAAGAACTGAGAAGTTCCAGGTATAATTTTCTACAGACGTCCAACAAAGCTGCTGAGCTAAACTGATGCTGGCAGTGCTGAGTCAGCACCTACGGCAGGACAGGAAAAACATCTGAAGGAAAAGGGTTCCAGTTCTCAGCCTCAGAAACGCGGCTCAAACGGCCTTTGGTCATGAGAGTCTCTGATCTTCAAGAGGTATTTGGTGGCACATCACCCAGGTGCCAAACCCCAGCCGGGAGGGAGGGGCAGATGGAGCACAGTGGTTAAATAAATAAATCAAAGGCAGCGCACCACGGAAAGAAAGAGGCTCGCAAGGGAGCAGCCTGGATGTGCTTGCTTCATGCACTTCAACGAGTCGGTTCTGGTGCAAGCATGCAGCCAACAAACAGGCGAGTGGCTCTGCAAAGCATCTTCCCAGCACCACAAAGAGGGAACAAACCCCACGCAGGAGAGACCAACACAGGCACTGGTGCAAAACAGAGACTTTAATTAAAACCACAATGTTGGGGGGGGTTAAGGGGGGGAATGCTCCGGCCCCAGGCGCTGCTGATGGCAGAGCTGTGGGAGAAGAGCTGAGCCCGAGAGCCCATGCTTACTGCTGGGAGCTGGACGGAGGCGAGCAGCCAAGTGCCACCTACAGAGATCCATCTCGCACGGTGCAAGACAAGAATGAGCTGCTCCAAGTCCACAAAGCCCCAGCAGAACAGAAGCACAGATTCAGGCAAGCAAGAGCTACCCGTGAGCCTCTTCCCACCTCCTTGGTGGATCCCAACCCAGGGACACCATCCCTGCAGAGCGGCTGCAGGGGAAGGAAGCATCTCCCCACCCTTTTTTGGTGCTGTATTTGATATTCTGGGTGTCCCTCCCAGTACATAGGGAGTGGATGTCAACATTTCCACCCATCCTTTTACATGGAAGCCCCGTTTCCGTAGGATTACTGGGAGAGATGTGTCCCCAGCCCTTGGGCAGGTTTGGGAAGCCACAGGCTTTAGCTCAGCCCTCACCAGCCAGATGCCATGCAGCCAGTTACAGCGTGGTGACACTTGCCAGAAGCCACACAGCAAGGAAAGGGGATGCAGAAGGAAGAGCCTGAGGTCTGCTCCACCAGAAGCAGGCTCCCAGCAAGCGCAGGGCTCCAGCCCTATTCCCATTTGTAAAGCCAAGATGACACACACATCTCGTTAACAATTTGAGATTAGAACAAGACTTGAGTCTTTCATTATTTAAAACGCACATCTATAGTTGGTTGAGGCAGCTCAGATCCGTGCCCTGTCCCACCCAGCTCAGGACAATGGCAGAAAGCTCTGCTTTAGCTCTGCAGCCACCTGCTCCTCGCTTCCTCTTATTTAGCAATGTATCAGCAAAAGGCAAGCAATCAGAGAAGGGACACAGCTGCCTCCAGCCCCAGCCAGAGCTCACCCCCTGCCAAACCCAGCCTGGGAACCCTAAGATATCCCCTCCCCAGATTTGTAGGCCACCTCAGCCAAGACATATGGACACAACAGCTCCAGATATTTCTGCCCTCTGAGCGATGCTGGTGCTGATCAGGACCACGGCTCCATTCATTTCCCTACCTCCAAGCTGCTGCTGGCACTGGAAGCATGGTCCTGCTGCCTAGGAAGCACCAGCAGGGAATGATAGAGGGAAGAGAGCTTTCTCCAGATAAAACCTGCTGTCCTGGGCTAATTATGCTTTTTGTTTCCAGCACAGGTACGTAAGTGCATGTTAAGCTGCATGCTTATCCCCATGCTGCCTTCGCTCCAGAGATGCCTCCCTAAAAGGGCAGAGGAACATGCTGCTTTATGGGGAAAGCCATTGCTATAAGGCTGTCGCTGTAATTTATGACCAAGCAGTAGCAACCATGGCCACCTCGTGCCATTGAGGCCAGCCCAGCCCCCGGGCAGCAAAGCACAGAGGAGGAGAGGAGAGCACAGAGGGCAGGTTGGACCCAGATGATCCCTACAAAGCAATGAATGTATGTGAACGTGTGATTCTTTGTGCCCGTTAACTACAGAGGGGAGGGAGCCTGAGCAGGTACCACTCAACAGTCCTTGCACAGCTGCTCCCACAGAGCCAGGGCTCTCAGCTCTAAAACCAGCTCAGACCTCACAGCCTCCTTGTTTCACACGAGAGGTGGTGCTGTGGAAGGAAGAGCCAGGCGCCCTTGCAGAAGAGATGGCGGAAGGAGGGAGGTGGCTTTCCTTATTAGGGCTAAAGGAGAGGTGGTACCCTAGGCTCCCCGCAGTTCCCCTTTCCCATTTAAGAACCAAGCAGAGGTGCCCTGCTTACAGACACGTGCAGGCTCACACCTCACCCACTGCAATGGTTTCCAAACCAAACAGCAACAGGAAACTTCAACGAAATTCCAAAAGGGAAATTGCTGTTACCAGCGCATACACACGTGCCTTCCTCCCCTCCACACCCCCTTCCTCCTGGGAAGGAAAGCAGAGGGTTTTGCTGCCAGACAGCCCCTGGTGAACCCCCTTCACTCGCCCAGATCCACACGCGGCAGCAGAGCGGAGCACAGCCCCTCGGTCACTTGTGAAACATCCTCATGGCAGGGCTCGCAGGAGGAGCTGCTCAGGTCCCGTCTCCCGTGCAAGGCCGAGTGCTCTGGGTCTGTGGTTGCCAATGAGGATGTGCAGGAATGGATGGGCTGTGGAACGGGTGAGGTGATGAGGAGGGGGTGAGGGGAGGAGGAAGAGTGCCACGCTACGCCTCCGCTGCTTCGGCTCCTCCCGCTGCCTCCTTAGGATGTCACAGGCTGGATGGGGAGCAGGCTGCCGAACTTAAAATGCTGGATCACAGGGAACTTCTCCAGGCACTGCAGGAGGGGAAACAAAGAGGGGTGAGTTCAGCACATGTCCCCACTGCCCGCAGGCAGACAGAGCTGCGCCCGGCCCTGGGTGCGGGAGGCAGTGAGCTCAGGGTCGCTGGCTGAGCCATGTGCTTGCGTGGGGATCAGTCCCACATCCCTCACCCCACATTCCCAGCAGGCTCTTCAGTCCAGTAACACCTCGTATCCCCATCTCCTTCCTTTTAGCCAGGCTCTTTTGCTTGCTGAAATTCAGGCCGGGAGCATGAGCAGAAGAGGCGTGTTTATGTCAGCAGCTTTCTCTCTCACCACCTTCTCATTGCTCTAGCTGCTCCCTTTGAAGAGCTTCACCCTACAAACCCTTTGAGAACTGCAGAAACCCACAGGGAAGAGGCTCTCCCTCTCCAGGACAGTGCCCACGCTCCAGCTCTGAGCACCATCCTGCAGCCACAAGGCACTGCCCACGCTGCATTGCAGATTCTCAGGCCCTCAGTAAATGAGCACTAGCAATTTTGCTGCCACGGTTTAAGATGCGATCCCATCCCCAAAAATCCCTCACTCCTAGAATTCCCACTCCCATCAGAGAGTAACGATAGGAGCAGGGATCACAGATCAATCTCACACACCCCCAGCGAGGCAGCTCAGCTCACAGCTGCTTTCTCCAGCTAAGATGGGCTCTGTGCTGGAACAGGAACATCCCTTCTGCTCACCTCCCCGCCACGGCAGGAAGACCAGCAACTGCTGTCAATGACCACGTCCAAGTTTCCCAAAACTTGCCTGTCAGAGCTGCTCAGAGCTTTATTCTTTGAGTCATTACGGATTCAGACTGCCCAAAAACTCATGCAGAGCACGGAATGGATTCAGATCCACACAAACCTCAGCAGCATGTGTGCATCAATTCAATAGCTACATCTACACTAATATCAGCCACATTACCCAGGGCTGTGCTGACCAGAAGGGCTGCAGACCTCCTCACTGTGCTGCAATGGGAACTACTCTTCTACATGGGACATCGTGTCCAGCAGAAGGAAGAAGCAAGTCCTGATACAAGTAATGCACATCACCTTCTAAGCTTCCCAAACACTTCCCAAAGGCTCAGAGCAGCCAGCATTTCCCAGCACAACCACTCCAGCAAGTCCTCAGAGGAAACAGCACAGGATAGCAGTGACGTGAAGCAATAATGCAGAGAAATGAATACTGGAGATGCTGATGGCTGAAAATGTCATCCCAACTGGTTCCAAGGAGTCCCACGGAAGACCTGACTGGTTTGGATTCCTGATGGAGAGACTTTACCACCAATGGGAAGAGCAAGAATCCTCCCCATTTAACACACCAATAGCACAAGGAGAGATGAGCAGAGAAACTTCTCTCTCTATCAGGGCTAGGACAATTTCTCTGGGTTATTAAAGGCTCCAGGAGACAGGACACTTCTATGTCACCTACAGGTGAAACTGATGCAGCCAATACTAGCTTGACAGAGGGAACAAGCTTATTCCCTTCTTCCTGTCATCCCAATTGCACCAAAGTCCTGGCTTGAGACTCAACTGGGGAGTAAATTCCTTCATCACATCCAACCTTTAAAGATGGAACTGGGACTAGATTAGTTACAATGGAAAGTATTTCCCATCTGACTGCAGTGGAGAAGGAAAGGTCAGGAGACTCAAAAGCAGGCTCAGGGGAAAAACATCAAGGCCGCTACTTTAACCAGACTCTATTCTGTCGACTTCTTCACTTGTCTTTGAAGGAGAGAATAAGAAAAGACCTTGCACTTCCAAGCTAACACTTCTGCACCCATTATATTTATATTATAGACACATTTGAGATTTCATAAGTACATGGAGCAGAAGATACATTGCCTTGAATCTGCTCTCTGTCCACAGACCCTGTAACCAGCATCCCAGAGAGCATGGATCCAGGCAAGAGCACATGGATGCGCTTAAGCAACATGTTGGTTGTTTAAAGTCATCCCATAGAGGGGACACAGAAGAGCCAAAGCATTCACACTGCATTTTAAACAAACCGGACCCGGGAACTGCTGCACTTCTGCCAAGCAAGAGTGGTTTATGGGTGAGCACCTGATTTCTGCTGGTCTGCTCCAAGTGACTGAGCTTTTTGCCTCTGCACAAAAGCAGTCAGCACTGAGCACTTCCCAGTCACTGCCACACTGTTGGTTGGAGACTCCATCCTGGATTTCATCTGATCTAATTACAGTGTGTGAGCAGAGGGTGAAGATGCAGTAGGAAGAAGGGGGTGAGGAGAAAATCTTGCTCTCACATTAGCCAGCTTGACAAGAAAAAAAACACATTATAAACCCAAACCTTCCCTCTTCCCTCCCTCCAAACCCAAGTACTGTCACAGATCTTCACTGAGCTTGAGGCAAACAGCTTTTGTGACAGTACGTGGGGCTGTTGGCTTACTTATCTTCTGCTAGCACTGACAGTGCCTAACTAGAGAAAGACAGCAAAGGTGAAGGCAACGCAGCTGGGAACATCCAGCAGACACTAATGCTGTGATTCTAAGGTGATGTCCACACTCACCCCTCCTCCCCAGCTGGGCAGGAACTGGCTGAGACAGCAGTGGGGTGGGAGGCTCCCCTAAGATACCAGGAATCAGTGGGAACTCCCCAGGAAGTTTCTCCATCCAAGCGAATGCAGGCACCATGCTGTGCCAGGACAAAATACTGCTGCATGAGGACCATACTTAAGATCAGTCCTTTAAGATTTACAAATGTTCTTGGAGCAAGAAGCTAAATTTGACGTCACACAGCAGTTCAGTTCACTCAATGTCTTCCATACCTTATCCTAAATTTGTGCTGTTACTCTTCCCAGCAGCTTCCACATTCTCCCCCAACACAGCCACATCTCTGGGTGTTTCTAGAAACCCACCAGCATCAGGTTCAGCATTTCCACAGAGAATGTAATCTGCTATTTAACATAAAAACACTAACAACCATGGCCTCTCCCACGCCCTGACGGGTTCCCAGAGTTGTACTGTTCACAGACAGCCAGGTAAAACTGCCAGCACACAGTGACCCCAAAACACCAGTGAACATGCCCTTGCATTGTGGGCACGTCCCTGCCAAGCTCCAGAAGGAACCAACCAAGTGGTAACAGGGCACGTCGGGCACCCAACCAGCACAGGACAACATGGGGTGCCCGGGGGATACCCAAAGGAGAGAGAAGATCAAAGGCAGTGCTGCGGAGGAGGCAACAGCCCTTCAGCAGTGCTCTCAGGACTGGGGGCTCCCCCTGAGACTACTTTCTCTCACACCAGAGCCTCCAGTTCTGGGTTCTCAGGAACGCAGTGGTTCCGTGCTGGAGCTCTGAGCCGGGGCAGATCCAGAGGGGCAGCACAGAGGGACCCCTTGGGGGTCGACCCCCAGCCCTGCTCTCCTCCTGGAAGCTGGGAGGAAAGCTGAGCTGGGGGCGGAAGGAGCCAGCGGGCCTGGGAGTGACACCTCGCAGATTAGAGAGGTATGTGGCCTGGAACCTAAACACAGGATGTGAAGCACAGAGGAAGGGCTGGGGGAGGGAGCGCACCAAGTTCGGCACAGTTAACTCCTTTGTGCGCTAGAGCTGCCCGCCCAGCCTTTGCCCCACGTCCCAGCAACAAACAGGAGCATGGTTGGCTTGAGCAGAGACCACAGGGTGCAGGAATAACTCCTTCAAGCCCTACCCAAGGGGACTGATGCACCTCCCACAGTGGGCAGCTGTGTAATCCATTGCTCAGGCAGGGCCAGCGCAGTGCTGGCCTTCCAAGCAAGAGATGCTGCTTCTCAGTCAGTTCCTGCAGAAGGCCCCAATGTGGCAGTTTCTGTCCTGCTTCCCCAAGCTCACGGTTAGCTTGAGCAGGAAGGAGATAAGGAACAGCCAAAATTGCCCAGTTCTCTCAATCAGGGTTTGCCAGGAAAGCCTGCAGAGCCCATGGAGAACCACCAAGCCCCACTGGAGGCTGTGCCTCACTGGTCTGGTGCAATACGTGGGCAGGACTCAAAGCCAACAGAGACAGGACAGAGCCAACAGAGCAGAAGGCATTCAACCTGCTTTGGTGCTCCTGAAACATGGGATGGAGGTTTAAACCGGGTCTCCTGCAGCTGGGAAAACAGAAGTGTAGGAATCAGAAGGATGAGTGCGTCAAAGCATTGGTCCTAACTTGGAGACCTGAGACTTGTACTATGGAACGACAAGAACTGGCAAAAGCCACGTCTGAAAGAAGGGCTGTTTTGGGACCGGTTTGTGGCAAACATTATGCAGGCAGGAGCCTCTGCCAGCAGCACCTTCTTCTGAGCCACATAGCAAGGAGCACAGCTGGCTGTGACAGGCCCCTGCACCAACAGGCACGAGGTGCAGGCAGCAAAAGGCTGATTTGCAGCAAAGCAGAGACAAGGACCTGTGTGGCCATTGGGCAAGCATGAACCAGCCTCCCCTTACCCACCCAGAGTGCTCACCTCTGCCTTGTACATGCGGATGAGGCCCTGGTTGACCTTAGACCAGGAGGGTACGGCACTGATGTTCCAGAGCTGGTTGGAATGCTCAGCAAAGGGGCCCGTCTTCATCTGAAAGAGACCCGAGAGCAAGGCTGAGGAGCGGGGCCATGCAGGAGCTGTGCACCACTGGTGACTCACACTCACCAAGCTAACATTCCCACCAGCCCTGTGAGCCACACGCCAGCCACCCCACCATGCTGTCCCTCCTTCCCCCCCAGCTGCAGCCACAGTGCACGAAGCTCCATCTCCTCACCTCCCTGACAAAATTAAGCCTTTTCCTGCCACACTTCTCTAATCAAACCTTCCTATGCACACCTCTCTGTTAATGGCTGCGTTATAAAACCCCACATAAGTCCTATTCTCCCTCCAAGTAGAGCTTGGCTTAACGCTGTTCCAATTCTACCCAGAAACCTCCCTGTTCAGCACTGCTGGGCTTTCCAAGAAAATGACTCATTCCCCATTCAGATAATCAACAAGCAGCACAGACAACCACTGCTGCCTTCCCTGTATGCAGAGGGCAGTGCAGGTCAGCAGCAGCCCTGTGCCCACACCTGGGAGAGGAGGGGACCCACTGAAGCCCCACTCCAAACATGCTCCAGAGCTGCAGCTTGCCTGCTTGCAGCCGCACACCTCAGGGTGTTTTTTTGTTTAAGCACTCTGGCATTCCTCCTCCCAGGAAGAGGGGTGTGGAGGAGGAAGGACAAGGGAAAAGCTGCAATCAGGGATGGTTGCATGCAGATTCCCTTGGTGGCTCTCTCTCTTCTTCTCCACGAACAAAAACAGACCCTCAGGGAGAGGAAGAAATATAACGCAGCCTCTCTGAGTGAGCGAAGTTCCCATGACATCAGAAACCACAAGGCCGAAGCTCACGCTAGAAAGGAGCATGGGGAGAGAGGAATCTCTTGGACGCTTGCTCTCAGCTCCAACAACCATTCCTTCCCTCCATGCACACAGAGGCCTGGCATGAGGGTGGGAAAACAGCCCCCAAACACAGTGCTCTAAAAGGAAGCGAGGCTGCTTGAATCGCTTTGGGAAACTGCTGCTGCCCTTCTGCAAGGTCTGCATGGCATCAGCTGGCAGTAAAAAAAAGAAAAAAAAAGAGAGAGGAGGAAGAAAAAAAAAACATTACCTGGAGGACAACAAGCTTCAAACTGGCTGACCTCAGGCTGCAGCTGTTTTGCACAGACCTGTCCCCATTCCCTCTATCACTCTCATGGGCAGAAGAATGAGTGATGAGCCACCGAGCCATCCCCGCTCCCCTCCGCCGTGCATGTTTCCCTTGCAGATACAAGATGAAACGTGCAGATAGACAAAGCACAACATCATTTGACAGAGCCGGCGTGCCATCAGGCAGGAGGATTTGGCACTGGCAGGCACCACAGTACAGGCTGCACGTGGCAGGGGAGCAGGGAGCATGCGCGTGGCTGAGCCCCATGTGCTGGGCAGCTCAGTGGGCACACAGCTTCCCCTGGTAAGGCTGAGTTGCTGATACGCTTTTCGACGCCAAACCTTCCTCCAGCACTGCCATCCTTCGTATGGCACAGCTTGCAGCAGCCCTCGCACGCGTGCTTTGCTTTCCTCCTCATTCCTGAGCTGCAGCAGACTATCAGGGGCAGCCAGCTCAGCCAGCCGGCCCCGCGCTCCAGCCCTGCTGGCTCCATAAGCCCCTGGCACAGTTGTGACCGCAGCCCACTGGACCCTGCGTGCCCAGCAAGGGGAGGCACGGCTATTGTTTCAAAGTGGGGCGGAGGGGAGAAAGGGGATGAGGGAGAAAATGAGCTCATTCCACCCACAAAGGGAGAAGAGGGAGAGAAACAGAGCGAGCTGGGGGGAACGAGAGCGGCAGCGAGCGCGCTGCAGTCCCGCAGTGACCCCAGGGGAACGGAGTGAGTCAGAGCAGCCATATTGAGCAGGAAATTACTCACAGACGCTGCGTTCCTGCCTCTCAGTTCCCAAGAGAATCAGCCTTTTGTAAATGGTTCCTCTGTCAGTAACTGGGGGAGGGGGACGGCTGAAGCTGTGCTTTCCTGTCAGCTCCTTCCCTTCCAGCCGAAACCCGAGCCCTCCCTTCCCAAACCTCCAAATTTAGAAGCCAGATTGAAGATGAAATTCTTGCTGCCTGCCCTGGGCTCTTAAAGCAACACGGCCCCGGCCTCGCGCCTCCACACGTCTCCTGCAGGAAGGTGCCTGGGGAGGCGACTGTTTCAGCAGGCTTTGGTTTCAGCAGGGTCAAGAGCTGGCAGCCTCTGCTCTGGTTTTGTCCCATGCTGCACAAGGACAGCATCCACACGGTTTTTGCAATCCTCAGAACCCTTCCTTGCATTCAGAGCCCAGAAGCAGGCAGGATCCCACCGTGGCAGCAGCATTGCTGGCTCCATCACATGCTGGGATGGTTCCAAACCAACCTCACACCCTGGGGCATCTCCCTGCAGCCTGCCTCAGCAGAACAAGCTGACAGCAGGGGATAGCTCAAGCTCTAGCCACCTCCATAAGCCTCCTGTTCAAGGACCAAGCATTAAAAACACCCCTCAGGTTAGCTTGCATAAAGCTTGCTACCATTCCATGTGCAGCAGGGTGGCACCGCAGGGCGGAGGCTTCAGCAGGTTCAAACTGGACATCATCTCCCTGTTACTTTAAGAGTCTGAGGTTTAAATATACACGTGGCAAACACCACCACGGCATACATTCATATCCCTGAAACGTCACCCAGAGGCTGAGAAAAAAATATCTGCTCAAGAGAATATTCTCTTGGTTGAAAGAAAACAACGTAGCCTGGTCACAGCTTGCTGAAACAAAACCTGTTTTCAGGTTAGTAAAACCTACCAGACTCACAAGGGGACCGCTGCAGTGTTTGCTATTTGCTCTACACCTTTACAGGAGAGCTGTTTTCAGATGAATAGCTCAGAAGGAAACCATGTCATTCATTTATTAAAATCATGAATCCCTTGTACCTTTTTCCCCCCCGTTATTTTTGTTTTGTTGTTGATTTTGGAGAAAAAGCAGCACTCAGGGCTGCCCCAGCCCCCCCTAGTGGCAGGAACAAACTTTCTGGGCATCTGAAGGAGAAAAATCCCATTTTAAAAAGAAAAACCTTATTTAAAAACAAAACAAAATAATAATAAAAAAAACAAAACAGTGCTTGCATGAATATGGATTGCAAACACTACACGTCTGATGATTCAGCTTGTGGCAATCTCTGTGGCTCACACCAGAGAGGAAGCTTCCCTGCCACCAGGTGGCACTGAGGAACTCAATAGAAAAAACTCCACGATCCCGAGCAAGTGTGCAAAAGAGAAGTGAAATCACTTACTAAAAATGCCTACTGAAAAGGTACCTTCCTGCAGGCAAAAGCAGAGTGACCTGAAGCAGTCTGGTGCTGTGTATTTTAAACTGTTCACGTCGCCTGTGCACTGCAGAACCCTCTGCACACATGAAGAATTGTGTGCTCTGACATTTCTAACTAACAGGCTAGTGCTCTGTGTGGATAGTACAGAGGAAGAAAACAAAACGCATCTTTGCTCCCACTTCCCATGAGGGCGAAGCAGGAGCGGATTTCCTGTCCTCAGCTCAGTCTCTTCACCATCCACAGCACAATTTAGCTCTGCACTGAAGGTGAAATCCTGCGAGCTGAACACTGACAAACCCTACTGGATTCAGCACGACTTGATGCTGCACCTCCTGGGGTTTGGGCCAAAGGCTCCTATGAAAATTTCCTACATGAAAGGCTGAGTTCACGCTCTGTAACCTCCCTTCTCATCTAATCACTAAATGAGAGAAGCAAGGAGGGGGGAAAAGCAAACAGAACAAAGGGGCAGAACTGCACTCCGTCCTTCAAAATTAATCCCATCAACTCCTCCTTGCCATGGACAGGAAATCCCTTGCCACAGCAGAGCACGTGGTTCTCACTGTCCCTGCCCAGACCATGCAGCAAGGTGGACAGTAAAAGCATAAAAAAACCATAAACCCCTTCATTTAATAACATTGCTGGTGGTTGGCAACACACTGAGTATCAGCAGCCCAAGGGCCCTACAGAATTTGAGCAGAAATGTGCTGCTGATAATGGTCCTGAGAACAGCTGGGCTAACCAAGCACTCTCTCCCCTCCAGATTATTCACGTGTTTAATGGAGAATCTGCTCTGATCTGGAGAAGACGAAACTGCACAGAGGTATGGGAGTCTGCCCTAAGCAAAGGGAGGCCCAGGCAGTGCCCAAGGACTGGAGGGAAGGGAGGTTATCTTGGCAAGCCCAGCTGTTCTGCAGCTCCCACTTCATCTTTCTAGCACACTTGCTAGCACCAGTCTTCTCCATCCAAGTTCCCACTGCCTGATCCAAGGCTATTTGTTTGCTCTTGTTACAGCTCCCTTCAATAGCAATCCACAGCCCATCTCCCCTGATCACACTTTCCCCTCAATATTCCAGTTTGAACTCATTCAAGGAGAGCACCTCAGACACAACAGTGGTTCTTCTGCACAGCTCCGTTACAGCAAACAGAGGAGGAAGAGAAAACCAGAGCCAGAGCTAACTGCCTAGTATGAGAAGAACTTCCCTGTGGAAAAATCCTCACCTCTGTAATGAAGAGGATGCACTCCAGGAACATGAAGTCCTTATGGTTTTCATTTACCACCTTCTCATCCACAAAGTGTCGAGGCTCTAGATTTGGATGGTCTGAAAAGAGTAAAAGACAACAGAAAGTAACCTGCATGACATCCCCTTCTGAGACCAAACCAAATCAGGCTTTGTCCCACCCCTCTTTCACATGAGGTCTCTCCCACCAGAACTTTTCAGAAATCAGCACAGAGCCACTGCCTACCACCTCACCTCCACTGCCTTAGCAGTGAAACTGGTAAACTCCCCAGGGCAGAAAACGTGTACTCTAGTGCCAAAACCAGAACTCCCTTCTCAAAAAGCTTGTAGTCATTGCAGGTGTACTGTACATGGAAGCTTTCCACCTCCTGGTCTAAGCAACTAGCTTTATTTGGAAACCTGAGAAAAAAATCCAAGCCCCAAGCAAACTCTGCTGCTGTATTACACACAAATCTGACACATTTGAATTTAAAAGTCAGTCTCAAGCCCCATTATCTCTGCAACCCAGACAGACAGGGCAGAGGGCAGGCTGGGACATGAGCAGATTTTCATTAGTACCTATCAGCTGGGAACTGCCCCATATGAAAGGTAGAAACTGGAAGTCATCCAAGCCCCAGACGCCCTGGCTGCCAGCAGGTTCCATCCTGTAGGTCTTCTGAAGTTTTCGCATCACTTCTAGGTACCTGAGACAAAAGCGAGGGAAGAGTTCAGACAAGGCTGTCTTCTGGACTCCAGGCACAAAATCCAGATATCTGCCTTCACACAGGAGATCCAAACAGACCATCCACTCTCGGAGGGCCCCACGCTCACTTTTGAACCCAACAGAAAAGCATGGATCAGGTTTAACAGCTAAATAAGCACCAAAAGTTGGTCCTGGGAAAGAGCAAGTGGCCCAAGAAGGAAAAGGATGATCTCCCAGAGCAAGGCCCACTTTGACTGCAATCAATGAACATTCAGGATCACCTCTCTTCAAACAAGTTTTCCAAACCTTTGTAACCAGGTGGAAAATTAAAGCTGGAAGTACTATTGAAGGAGATTGTTTTCATGCCAGAGATGCAAATTGCAATAGATCTCTGGACTCCACATGCCAAGTCTGGTGGTTTTATAGTGATAAAACTCCACCTCCTGGGCTGGAAACACATCTTGAGGAGCAGTGGAGGCCTGCCAGCTTCGCAGATTACTGTTTTAATGCCTGAAGAGATGTAACATCTGACCAGATATTTCTGACCATCACAGAACTTCATCCAAACACTCTTACAGTATCAGTAACATTCCAGAAAGGCACACAGCCTCTAATAGATGATGTGCCATGCTCTATTAAAAAGCACATCTGCTTCCTAAATTTGTCTTCACTTTTTTCACTCTGCCCTTCTGTGTAGGCCAGCAAACCCTTCAGCACTCATGTTCTATAGCTAGGCATAGAAGCCCTTGTTTTATGCAGCTCATATCCCAGCTAAAGGACTTCCTTATAGTTTCTCACTCCCAGATGGGTGTGGATGAGTGGAAGGAAGAGGCCACAATCAGCCCAACCTACAGGAGTACGATGTATGGAACACGTGGTAGTGTCTCACACATCTCAGACAGCTGGAAGGGGCTGTCTGGGATCTGCCCTCAAGTGGCCCAATGTTTCCAGCCCTTCTCCTTCTGGTATCTCACCTGTTAAATACTTTAAAGACAATGGCCATCTGGTCATCCACTCTGAGAACACCTATTTTGCAGAGGCAGCAGAGAAAGGCTGCAAACGCAGCTTCATGTCCTACAGTGAAAAGAAATGAGATGTGACACGGGTGTTTCTGGTCCTGAAGACAACCTTATGGTGAGTACAACAGCTCTTCAAAAATCAAAGCACTCACATTCCCACAGAGGAAGCCCTTGCCCACTGTCCCTGATGTGCTGCCTTATCCTGTTACAGGAGCTGACAATATTTCATCCCCACACAGCACCCACCCAAAGTACGCCTTCCAGATATTCATAAGGTGGTTATTAACTCTGAGAGAAAAGTTCTTGAGGAAATGCAGCTCCAAGTGGGGGTGCTGGGAGCAAGGCAGGGCCTTCCTGGGAGCTCAGCACAGCAGTGGGATGTGGAGCACTGCAGAGTCGCCTGCTCAGAGGATATGAGAGAACTTCACATCTGCAAGTAAACAGACTTCCTCCCACTTAAAAATATCTGTGTCGGAAGGATGCAGATCCCATGATGTTGGCAGGAACAGACCGTCCCAGAAGGTACTGGGATCTCTGGCTGACCCTCTGCAGCTTGGCCCTCCAGCTAACAGCAGGGAAAAGAAACAACCAGCAAAATCAGAGCAACGTCTTTTTATGGAAGGGACCACAGAACCAGGATCAACAGCTCCACGTGGTAAAGAAGTGCAGCTCCCAGTGTAGGAACAAAGTACATCCATATTCCAGTCACCCTCAGTTAGAACACTTGGGACACTTGATTGGGACACACTGGAGGGGAGCAAAGGCTGAAATTCCTTCCCTGAGCTGACAAAACCCATGCGTGTGGGTCCCTTTCCAAAGACAACATCTCCCCCTGGTGCCAGTGAGCTGCAGCTTTCCTAGCAAGCACTGCTCAGCTTCCAGCTCTTCATCCTTTAACCCAAGTCCTCTTCCTCCTCCCCTCCCTGCCCAAATCTGAAGCCATCTTTCTTTGTACCCACGGCATCCTACTCTTCTGACCTTTGGTTAGCACACCCGTCTCAGCACACCTGTCCTCCAGACAGAGGAGCAAAGCATGCAGTAACCACATGGTTTCAAACCAAAGATTCTGTATTTAGGTCTAACTGAAGCCAGAGTGGTTACTCCAGCCTGCAATTCACTATCTTCCCAGGTACAAAATGCTTCAATATTCAGACTTTAAAGTCCTTCTCTACTCAGCAGTGTCACCTCCAAGGAGCACCAGACCCCGAGACACTTCCTGCTGTCTACAACCTTGCTCCCCTTACTTCCAATATAAGTAATTACATTTTATTCCTCTAAGTTGTCTGTTGTGGATCAGCTGTGCAATATTGCTATATGCAGTAAAGCTACTCCTACAGTTCATCCCAGAATGGCCTGCACAGCTTGATTCATGTTTCCTCAGATGAGACATGTGAAGAGTGTCACAACCCACAACGAATGCTGGGTGAGGAAGAAGGTGTTTGTAGCAAACTGACACAGAGAAAACTTGCTAAAACATATTTAAATACACCTAGCAGCAGGCTCCAGAGGGTCACTACCCAAAGGAGAGCAGTCTCAGCCACTGAGCATGCTCAAGTAATAAATACCTGTGCCATAATCAATGCGGGTAGAGTTCCCCACGGATTCTTTCAGGTACACGGCCACTTCTGGTGCAGCGCTGGCCAAATGTTTGGGGATCACTGTTGCCACCAAGTTTTCTGCTTCCTGGAAGACACAAAAGACTCCCCCAAGTGAGTGTACATCTGTCACAGTCCCCACGGGCAAGACAATGCTCATACACTGATGCAGAGGGGGGATCTACAATGGTGCACTCTTACATATGTAAGAGCCAGCAATGACAGAGGAGAGTATTTGCCTATTCTAGAAACAGAGAAATGGAATAACTCTGGGAGAGCTCATCCTAACATTCATCCAGGCCACATGTATCCTGCAGAGGGGGGGAGAAAAAGAAAAAAAAATACATCAGCTCAGTTACCCACTGGTTCACCCACAGGACCAAAGCATTAACAGAGCAGCAGATCACCTGCAAAAGGACATTCCTGCTTGGAATCTGTGCCACCTCCAGAGCTTGGTGCAGAGCATGTAGTCTGAGTTGAAGAACATCAAGCAGTTTCACAACCCTCCTCTGATCTTCTCTGTCATCTGTTCGCTAATAGTTACAAAGCAAAGGTCTTCCTTGGGCTTGAAGGACCCCAAAGGCTGATTCAGGACTTGGAAACTCATCAAAGAGCATTTACATGGACCATATGGTCTCATAAGAGGTGAAGACAGCAACAGATCAGGAGTAAGTGATATATATCAAGAGAAGGATCCTTCTCAGCTTGTCCGCGCAACTCCTTTGTAGACTGCTCACTTGCCTCACAATGATGGAATCGCTCTGTTATCCCTGCTAAACATGCTGCCTTTCTGTAGGAGCTGCATTTAACATTGTACATGAAAGACATACTCACCTGGTCTAGTTTGGCATACCAAGTCCTGAAGGCTTTGTTCCCAAAGCGAGAAGGTTGATCCACTGGTGGGGTTTCATCGATCCATCTGTCAAGGGTGTTCAGAAGAGCCACCAGCTTTTCAATTGGCTACAGAGAGAAGAAAAATGAGGGGTCATGGTCTGTCATGAAACAGAGCAATTCCTCAGGCCTCTGCCCTGGCTTGGAATCGTTGAGGCCCACACTGCCCTCCTCAAGGGTGGAGGGCAGGAACAGGATGTGCCAACTTTCCCCAAAATGCAGAACGGCCAGGCAATCCTCCCTCCCTCCTCAGATCAGCCCAGTACAAAGCCCAGCCTGAGGCAGTCTCTCCAGTCGCCCACACAGCCTTTCATCAGCTGCTACAGTACTATGCTCTAAAACCTCAGGGAGAAGAGCTAAAGCAAGCTCCTAGCTGTAGGACACACAGGGCTGAGTAGCAGGGAAGTGTCACACGATTCAGGGATCTCCAACAAAACTCAGTCTCAGCATCTTCAGGGTCCTGTGTGCCCAACACAGCACACACCATACAGCCACAGCATGTACCATACAGGTCTTGAAGGTAAACTTTCCTTCTCAAGGCCTCTAATCCTGTCCTGGAACATCTCAGGAGCCAGGATTTGCAGAAAGGATGTTTGCATTTGTACAGCACCCAGCACAACAGAGCCAAATCTCAATTCAGCATTCTTAGAGTAACCACATTGCTTCAAATTTGCACCAGCCAGACTGCTAAGGCAGCTCCAACCCCATGATAGCCAGTGCACGTTACACCTTGCACAAGTGCATAGGCAAAATGCAGTCCATCAGGAGGATGAAACAGCCTGGCTTGCCCCAACAGCCTCATCAGAGCAAGGATGAGAAGCTCTGGGTTCTAAGAAAAACATCTCAGTACAAGAACAATGCTGATGGGAAGGCAAAGACAACAGCAAGGAAAGAGAGCTGATTTCTTGCATCCAGTGCTGGAAGGAAAAAGTGAGGAACGTGTGTATGATTTAGGAGAGAGTGACTGGACAAGGCACACCAGCAACCACAAAGGAAAAGCAGTGAGACCCAGAGAGCCACAGGCAACACAGTAAGGTGCCTCAAGCACTGCAGGCCACTATTTTAGAAGCTTCAAGCAGTTTTATTAGGAGGCTCTGCTGACAACCCATGGAGCCTGCCAGAGGGTCTGGGATTCCCCTTGCCCAAAAACAAGCAGTCAGTGAGCCATCAGATGCCACAGCAGCTGGCCAGGCCCTGGGCAATGTAGGCTCCTCTGTCTCGAGAGGAGATTCCTCCTTCAAGGGGACAAAGAGGACAGCAGAAACAGCGGCTGGTTTGACTTTGCTGGAGGCATCGACCGTGTGAAGCCGGCTGGTCTCCTGGGCTGTGGTTCAATTCTTCCTGCTGCCTGCCGGGAGGATGAAGAAAGAGTTGAGACCAGCAAGTTTCCAGCCCTTGACGTGCTACTTGAAGGGGGTGGGGAGGAGACACAGCCACGGCCAAGCTGGACAGCAATCCCTGCTCCCTCTGAACCCAGGAGAAACAGCCTCACAGCAGCACAGTATCCCTCTGGCAGCACTCCTTGGAGCTCAGGACGTGGTGGGATCACAGAGCAGGGATCAGGAAGGACAAGGATCCACTCGTTCCACAGGACTTCAGCACTTGGCTGACGAGCAAGGCCAGGGGCTGAGAGGAAGGGCAACACCTCACCTGAGCACACCAGGAACACAGGGGACCAAAGCACAACTGTGCTGAGGGACAGAGATCCTCTGGGGAGGCTGCATGCTTGTGCCAAGGATCTGCACAGACCAAGGCAGCACAGCCCTCTTTGCTTCAGCCCTATGCTGCCCAAAATGCTGCAGAAGCTCAGCACCTCCCCACTGCAATGGGTCGGGTTTGGACTCAGCTCCATCCCTTCCTGTCTATTGCATTCCCCTCCAATTAAGCAACAGCATCCTCAGCACCGGGTTGCATTAAATAATTAAATCGTGCTGGTGATTTATCCGCCGGCACCAGCAGCTCATTACAAGCAGCTCCCGTATTTCAAACCCCTCTCAGCAAGCACTCGGAGCTGCCTGGATAAATGGTTGCTGAGGATGGGTTCCTTCCCCCTCCCCAGATCTGCCCGCAGGCCTCGGGGAGCACAGAGTCCAACCTCCCCTTCCCCACTCACTTGCTTTAAAAGGATTAAAAAGCACAGCCCCACTGAAGGCGGGTGAGCAGGACCCAGCTGCCGGCTCAGCCGTGCCAATAAATAATTAAAGAGATGCGGCTCGGTTTGGGCTCACGGCCCTTTGAAAAGGGGTTATTAAAAGCAGCAGCTCCCATTGTCCTGCAGAGGAAACTTGTGCAGCCGGGGCTGACCCCAGCAGGGGGAGGGAGGGGAGCAGCGGGGCTTACGGGAACACAACCATCAGCACCGCTGCAACCCTGTTTTGCCTGGCTGGGTTTTTAAGCTCTATTTTTGCTTTACCTTTCCAGTGATCAAAGCAAGGACAGCCACCGCGCCCCCCCTTGCTCTCTTTGCTCTTCCTGTTGTGCTGATTTCGCATCGCCTTGACCCTGAGCCTGCCGCCGGTCCCAAAGGAGAGCTGCAGAGCCTCGTGCAGAACAGAGACCTGCCAGCATCACTCCCAGCAGGGGCAGGAGGAGGTGCTGCAGAGGCATCAGAGCAGCCAAGGCCACCCGCAAGGAGCAAATCTGATCCTGGGGCAACTCACGCCCTACCAGAGTGGGGAGCTGCTGAAATTAGGCCATTTGCTGCTTCCCTTTACAGAGCAGAGCAAGCCATGAGGCCAGCCAGCTTCCCTCAGTACTGCTGGGCAGTGGGCTGCTTAAAGGGAAGGTCTGCCCCTCACACAGCCAGCATTAACCTCTCCCCTTGCTGCACTGCTGCTCTGAGCAAAACCAGCTCTGAAAGCCCACCGCAGGCTGCAGCCCAGCACCCGCTGCACGGATCCCATGTGAGAATTACTCCCTGCAGGAGAAGGCAGGTCACGGCCTGCTGATGTCACACAGCCCCTGCCAGATACAATGCCACAGTGCTACACAGCCACCCAATGTCTCCAGCAAAACTCCAGATCTCTCAGCAGAAGAGGAGCAAGCTCAGCCAATCTCAGAAGGGGCTCAGCCCCCAAAGGACCAGGCTCTCACTCCAGCAGGCTGTTTGCTACCGACACACACCACTACAGAACCTATTAAGCTGTCTCTTTCAAAGCAGAACAGACCATGCTTGCAAAGCAATACAGTCAGTCGCAGAGGATACGCATTCAGCGGAAAGGATTCCAGGAGGTCATTGCCAAAGGAAGGCATCTCCAGCATTTGATCAGGGAGGAAGATGGGACAGCACAAAAGCACATCAGCAGCAGGTACGGGCAAAAGAGAAGAAAGCAGAGCAGAGATGCAAGCAGAGGCCACAAGGGGCTGAGCCTTTAAAAGCAAAGATAAGCAGTTTGATCTACAAACAAACCTGCACGAACAGGCAACCTCATCAACAAGGCGACCCAGGGGATGCTCCACCTGTGCCTCCAGTCACAGGTTATTGCTCTCCCCCACGCGAGGAGAATGGGACATGTTCTCTGCCACATCCCCAGCAGCCAGGATCACATCTCTTGTTTATTGCCCATACTGGGGCTGTGGGTGGATCAATTCACTCCAAGAGGGACCCGTGCACAGACACAGCCTGACAGCCTCTCCGAGGGGGTGGAAGAAGAGGGAGTTTTTGTTCCTTCCTTTTGTACATTTTTAATGCTTTGTTTCCCTAGAACCGCTCTGTGAATGAGCAACATTATGACAAAGGCAAAACTCAAAGGTGAAATACAAACAGTGGAAAGCAAGAGTGGCATTTGACGGCACATTCTACCGAATTAAAGGAACAAAGGGTGGACACAAAGCCTGTTAGAGAGGCATTCGTTATCCCTGATCCCCCCCATGAAGTACAAGCAAAGTTTCTCATTCACACATCGTTCCTTGAAGGGAAGGCTGGACTTTACATGCCCGTTCCAGACACAAATGGCTAGGTTAAAGATCGTTGTAAGCTGCCTTCCCACACAAGAATGAATCTATAAACGCACAGGCCCAGTCTGCTTTCCATTCCACCTAGATCTTCTCTAGCCAGACTGTTCCCAGCTGTCTTGCACAGCTGCGATAAGCTCAAACAGTAAAAAGATACCAAAGAATCTCCTCATTCCAACACAGAACAAGGGAGGAGAATTCAGCATGCAACATGGAAGCACATGCTCTGCAGATCACTGCAGCACCCATAGCGACCTCAGAACAGTCATACATGTGGCTGGGGGAAGGCAACAGCAGCAGGGAAGATGCCCTCCCTTCCTCCCCTCTGACATCCCCACTGGCTCCAAAACACTATGCCATGTCCCTGACAAGGACATTAGAACCAGCCCAGCACCACATAGATGAGGTCACACAGAGAGGCAGTGGGAGAAGCAGGAGCAGTACAGACTTCTCTGCCTTTTGGCTGCAGCCAGGAGGGAATATCACATCTACAAAACAACCCTGGTTGAAGCCAGACTGTAAAATCAGGGCCAAAGCACATCCCTTCTGAAGCTTCCTTTCCATCACCAGTTTCTGTCCATCTGTAGCTTGCTCCATTTCCTACCAGCAAGCACACAGTGCCTCTGCACCAGGCTGACATTTACATCCCCAAACACAGCCCAACTATATTTATTCTCCCAGATAAGTTGTCAGCTCATCCCTTGCTTAGGAGATAATTACTGTAGAGACCAAAATAAAAAAATAAATCAAAAGCAGCAAAAAAGGAGAAACAAGCAGATCTAAACTCCCCTCCTACCTCTGAAACGTTGTATTCACAGGTCAGTTTCCTGCCCTTGACACCTTCGTTCAGGGTGAGGATGAAGCCCATGTAATCTGCGTATGCCTGCAAACACATCCAAAAGAGCAAGGTGTCAGTGAGTACCCACAGTCTGTTTGAATAAGCACTGCAGCATGACCGTGCTCCTGCACACCAAGGGAACCCTTCCCAGAACACAGCATTGCTTTCTTGGAGACAGCCAGGGCACAGGGCTTGCTGTGAGGTTATTGCTATTTCTGGCAGACCTCGAAGGCAGATGGTGATCGCACCAACAACCCTGCATTGCTGAAAAAATTATGGAGAGAAGAATTCTAGGAAAGCTCACACCGCCCTGAAATCCTTCTCTCAGCTCCCTGCCTCTTATCAGGTCAAATTCACACTCCCTGGCTCTGCAGAATCTCTGTGGTGTCCAGACATCCCGTTCCGCACTGCTTCTCCCAGACCTGTCATTATCTCCTCTCTTCTCCTTCTGTTCTCCTGCATACATGCATGATGGAGAAGTGGGAGACAGCCCAAATTCCTCACCGCTGTGCTGCTTTTGAAATATCATATGCAGAACAGCTCAGTAGCTCTAAGTCTGTGGAGGTTAGAGTAGCACACTGCCAACTCTTGCTCCTTGGGACCTTGTCACACAGAAATCCAGAGAGGAGCAAGTCCTCAAACCCAGAAGATTTAATAAAGGAAACTGCAATCCCCAAGTTTGCTAGAGAGCTGGTTACAGTAAGGTTCTCATAAGACATTAAGCAAGAGTTTGTTCCTAAACAGCAGAACGAACAGGAGAAACAAGTCTGGGCCATCACTGCCATCTCTTAAAGGCAGAGAACAGAGAATCTGCCTGTTCCACCAGCCCCACAGACACTATAAACAAAAATTACCCAGTAAATTGAAGGCTTTGGCTCTAGAGCCCTTTCCAGTACAGCATAGTGGGAAGGCACCAGGAATCAACTCACTCTGATGTCGTAAGAGGGCCAGACAGCCAGATCACATTCAAGCTGAATTCAAACAGCGCTGGGTAAAGCTAGTACATCACAGCATACAGGTTATGTGGGGTGAAACAGTTACCACTTGGCATGCCAGCAGGGAGCAGTAATAATTCTTACACCTCTCTTATCTCCTTCAACTTTTGGGCTCTCCGGGCTCCTTTGTCTGAGCATTTGACACCTCACTGCCAAGTCATTTTCCTACAAACAGGCAGCGACTCCTGCTTTAACACACATCAATTAATTTCCCATGGCTTGCCCAAACCTGCTGCACACCTAGAGGCAGTTACCAGTCCAGACTCAGCTGCCACTGTAACATAATAAGCACTTACCAGTTTTCCCTGAACCCACAGACATACCTGAGAGCGCTTCCACTTGCCCATGTCAGAAACCATGTTTATCTCCTTCCTGGGGATCATGAAGCTCTGCTGGAGAGGAGGAGCCATCTCCTCTGAATTGCCTGGGAGATGCAAGAAAGAGGTGAAACAGGCAGTGGGGGAGCAGCAGTCCTCTAACCTTCCTCTCATAGAAAGCAACATTAATGTCCCAGGAGACTGAAAGCAAACAAATCTATCTCTGCCCACGCCTTTATCTCACCAAGTCCTGCTCACCAAGCAGTATCCTCTCAATAACATTCCCTTGGGGACACTTGAGGGCTTCAGAAGGTTGCATTACGTTCACTGTCTCTACTGAAGATGAGTTCCCCAATCAGAGAGAGAAGCCTGCAGGAGCTAGCAGTGATAGCATCCAGCTAGTTTCACTATTTCTAGGGTGAAGCCTCGGGTCATGCTCAAGCACTAAGCTTTCCTTACAAACCACCTGTTCTCAGGGTGCTCTCCCTGAGCTGCATTCCCTTAAGAAGTACAATTCCTGCAGACAACACAAGAGCAATTCAGTAGATGGCAGCCCAGAGCAGCGCTCCCCATTCCAGAAGCACTGAGGATGCTGGCTCGCAGCACCTTAAAGATCAACACTACAAAGATCATTTGGAGGCAGTTTGCAGTCTTCTCTGTAAGCACGACTTCTACCATAGAATCAGTGACTATCCCAGTTGGAAAGGACCCACGAGGATCACCGAGTCCAACTCCTGCCTCCACACAGCAGCAGGAGGCAGCAGAGCAGACCACTGTTATAGAAACCAAGGGCTAATGCAAATTCATGAATTCTATCAGGGCCAACCTGCTCATCACACCCAGAACACCTGCAGGCCTCTGCCTGCTCAGCACCAGGAGCAGCACCTCAGCGACCGCACAGCGCAGTGCTCCACGGCACCCATTGGAACTCCTTGAAATGTCATTATAGGCTGCATTTCCAGAAAAATACCGCCCGAGAGCAAAGGCAGCCCTACCCCTGTGTGTGCAGAGCAGGGAAAATTGAACCCAAAGTCCTGGGAAACAGGGAGGATCTGCTATCACAAAAGTTTGGGAAATCACTGAGGACGGAACTTCTGCATGCTGCGAGCTCTCTGTCTGAGGACCGATGTCAGCTCCTCGCCTGTCCCACCTGCCCGCGAGTTCTGCTTAAGAGAATGAGATTGAGGAACCACGCAGGAAGGCTGAAGGGGAAGCGTGGCTCCGCTCCTCCAAAAACCCAGCCGACAATTGAGAGCCACCGCTTCGGAGCCCCTTTTCAGAGCAGCGTCCGACACGAGCACGGCGGATTCCTCCGGGCCGAGGAGCCCCGGCTCGCACCGCCCGGCCCGCCCCGCGCTGCCGGCCCACGCTCGGCTCGGTCCGCCCCGCTCCCCGCAGACACCGCTCCGCTGCGGACACGCAGAGAGGAGCGACGGCTGTGGGGGTGCCGCTGCCGCGAGATGAACCCCGATCCCCCGCCAGCCCTCGGGGCACCGCAGCCCCCGGCCCTGCCCTCACCTGCCCGCCGCTCGCTCTCTGCCATCTTCCCGGAGGCCGCTGCCGCCGCTCTCACCCCTCAACTCTCACCTCTCACCCCGGACGCCGAGGCTGCCGGCGGCCATCTTTGAGCCGGGCACGCGCAGCCCGGCCGGCCGGCCGTCTGGCTGGCTGGCTGACCGAGAGACCTCCACTCCCGACCGCCAGTTGTGCCGCTGCCTACTCAGAGGGTGTGGAGGCGGCCGTGCTCGAACGAGGCGCCTCGCCAAAGCACCGAAAGGGTAGCCGGCAACGGGAGAGCCGCCTCGCCGCTCCGCCTGCGCTCGCTCTCTTGACAGCGGTGTTGTGCCCTTTCCCAAAATGGCGGAGCCGGCTTCGCCCCGCACCAAGATGGAGGCGTAGCGGCCCCGCCCCTTATTGGCCGAGCGGGGCGGCGGCGCCCGGTGTCGCCGGTGTCCTTGCGGCGGGCGGCGGCGGCCGGGAGCGGAGCCATGCTGGGCTGCGTGGCGAGGGCGGCGGTGAGTGCGAGGCGAGAGGGACGGGATGGAGCGCGGGGTGCGTGAGATGGCGGCCGGGCCTCGCCCCCAGCCCGAGGGGAGCGGGGGGCGCGGGTGGTGTCCCCGTGTCGCTGAGGGGTGCGGGGAGGGGATGGCAGCCCGCAGGTCCTGAGGCCCGCCTGGGCCTCGGCATCGCTGTTGGGCAAGATGTCCGTGAAGGTTGGAGAACGGCTCTCAGATCCCCAGGCCCAACCCCAGCCCACCGACGGGTCCCTCAGTGCCGCAACTCCGCGGGTCTGGAACACCTCCATGCATGGTGACCCCAGCAGCTGTGCAGGGTGGGCAGCTGCGTCAGTGCAGCACTGCTCCTTTGAGAAGAGACGTTCTGGACACGCTCTGGAGCCTCGATGTCTTTCTAGGGGCCCAGAACTGAACACAGCACTGAGGTGCAGCCCCACCAGTGCCAGTATGGGGCCACAGTCACCTCCCTGCTCCTGCTGGCTGCACTATTGCTGATACAAACCAGGGTGCCATTGGCCTTCTTGGCTACCTGAGCACACTGCTGGCTCATGTTCAGCTCCAGATTCTTTTCCTATGCATACCATTGCAGCCACTCTGCCCCAAGTCTATGGCACTGCGTAGGGCTGTTGTGGCCAAAGTGCAGCACCCAGCCCTTGGTTTTGTCAGAGCTCACTGACACCGCTGTGGATGTCAGGGCAGGAGGCAGTGTAGGATAGCGTCAGCTCTGTGGATTCACTCCATGAGGTGCTTTCTCAGCACTGGTTGCCTCAGGGCTGGAGGGGGCTTCAGTTTCTAATTTAAAAAGACAAACACAATCTGACACTACACGTTGTGGCTGTGCTGGGAATCAGACACCGCTCTGAAATCCATCCCGCCCCCAAGCCTGCAGGTGGACTTCGCATCAGCTTTACACACTCTGGAAAAGGTCACTTGCTGTACTGGAACGTGGCCTGGGAGCATTGCCAGCCTGCAGGCTGGATCCATCCACACACATTGCATTCTGCTGGTGTTTGTTTCCCTGGTGCTTGTGGGGAAAAGGCAGGCTACTCACTATCTCTGCTGCCAGCTGCCTCCTCTGTTCAGCTGTGATCACTGCTCCTCCTTGTATCAAACATTTGAATTTGACCTCGATCCAAACAAGCAGAGGACAGACATAAAAGAGAAAACATAAATCTACCCCGTGTTTTAACTTGTGTTTTCAACTAATTTAGTGTGGGGTTTTCTCTGTTTGCTTGTGATCTTAGCTGTGTTTAAAGCCTGCTTCTGTCTGCCCCTCAGTTGCCCAGAGGAGCGTAATAGTCCTTGGGACTGCACCGTGTTGTTGCTCTGCTTTGGAGATACCTTTTTGTTTATAAGGGTTGACAACCCTTTACTTCCCAAAGTCTTGCAATAATGATCCTACATGCATGGAAGAAGAGCAGGAAGATATCATCTTTAGCTCCAAATGCTTTCATTTCTGCCATGGCTGGAGGCCCAGAGCTATTGATTGAAGAGCAGTCAGCAGGCACAGACCGGGCAGTGCAGGGCTGACAATCAGTGACTGAGGGAGGGCTTCCTGGAAAGGTGCCTTCATGGCATTTGATGGTGTGATTACCCCCAGCTCTCCCTGACCTGTGCCTGGCCTTGAGCCCTCTGATCGGAGCAGTCATGTGGCAGTTTGCTAATCAGGTGACGCCCTGCACGGGCAGCCCGTTGTCAGGGGGAAGAGGAAACCAAGACAGGCCGAGGGAGAGCTTTACGATCATTTCTGTCCTCCCAGCCATGGATAGCAAGCAGAAGCAAGCAGAGAAGGTACAGTATCCTCATGCTGCCATGATTAACTCCCTTCATTTCTTCCCAGCCCCTCTCTTTCAGTGCTTTAGTAATTCCCCCTTGTTTTTAACCCTCCTTCCCCAAACCTTGATCACATGGTTCTTATCGTGTCCTGCAGAGAGCATAGAGCACTTTCTCTGAGGGCTCAGCACCATGCAGAAAGCTTTGTCACTTTGCAGATTTTTCTTCTTCTCTCTGCTTAACTCCTGGGAGCTGGGAGGTATGGGGGCTCTTATTTTCTTATTGCCTTGCAAATAAGGTTAAGCAAAAGGCACTTTGCATCCCAGACTCCTGTAGAAAAGGAAATCACCTGGTGTGATGCTGTCTAAGGCTTTCACTCACCTGTCTGATCCCCAAAGCCTGTTGCCATCACCCACAATTTCCTGAACAGCTCCCAGTGATTCCTCTCCAGAGGTTCCTGTAATTTGAACAGCTCCATACTGGTACAACTGAATAGAGGCTGTCCTAATACTGCTGGGGCTTCCATTGACAGGGAGGTTCACCAGCACAAAGAAGCACTGCCCAAAGGCCAACACAGCCAGTCTTTCCCTGACCATCACTTGTGATAGACCATCCCTGGCCAAAGCAGAGGGATTTTAATCCTGCCTCAGGCTTAGCTCACTTTAACTAAATCTGCCCCCCCTCCCACCTTCCAAAAGCCTAAAGTGTAATTTGTTTTGTTACAGAGCTCTGCTTAATTTTTTGACCTTCTTCTGTTGTGTATCCTGAGAAGCAATTACGTGGCTTCTGACTACCTAAGATTAAGTTTCTTTCATGACTTACTTCCCACGGGATGGAAGTTTGACTTGAGAAACATGGAGATACTCAGCTAGAAGGCACCCAGACAGCAGGGATGTGTTATTATCCTTGCAGTGTTTCCTGCACTGAGATAAGAATCAGGATCCTGATTGATCAGATTTCTCTTGTAGCTTTTCTGAACGTCTTACAACCATATAGAGATTAGAAATTGCTGGAGCATGCAGTCATAGATGTGCACCTTGCATTGCTTCTTGTGCTCCATTCCTCTGATGAGATACCTTCAGAATCTGGGACGGGGACTCCCAGACCCAAGTTGTTTGTGACCCCATGCACATCAGGGGGAAGTTCTGTCTCGACATTTGCTTTGTGCTTTACAGGCCAGGCCCTATGGCCTGCTGAAGCCAACAGCTTTAGGCAAGATCCCAGGCAGATTTCTACTTCATCAAGAAGCATTGCCCCCTCTCCCCGTGCCGCCACTTCAGCAGACGCTGGACCGCTACCTGCTGACCCTGCAGCCCATCATCAGTGAGGAGGAGCTGAACCACACGCAGGAGCTGGTGGCTGAGTTCCGCAAGCCGGGAGGTGTTGGGGAGAGACTGCAGAAAGGCCTGGAGAGGAGAGCGAGGAAAACAGAGAACTGGGTAGGTTGGGACTCTGGCCCCAGGCTTTGTGTGGGGGGAGAGGCCTGATGCATGCCTCTCCAGTGTCCGCTGGGATCTGTGTTCTTATGGCACTATGAGCAGCCTGCTGCTGGCCTTCCTAAGATGTGCACGACCCTCACCAGGGCTTGGGTCACTGCCCCTGGCTGTGGCTGCTGAAGCCCTTAGCTTGTTGGCATCACAAAGCTGGCGCTAGGGAGTTGAAGGAAACTTCCTTTTTGAGCCCTGCATCAAAAGCCCCTAGTGCTTCACTCCAGTGCCCCTCTACCACAAACAAAACATAAAACCCAAACTGTCTGTTTGCAAAGTGTGGGGCAGAACTGCGGTCAAGGTGTTGAGAGCGTTCAGCTTGGCTTGGGTCAAAAAGCAGCAGATGCTGTGCCTGCATGTTGCCTTTCTCCATGCCAGCTCTCGGACTGGTGGTTGAAGACAGCTTACCTGGAGTATCGCCTGCCAGTTGTGGTTCACTCCAGCCCTGGTGTGGTTTTACCTAAGCAGGATTTTCAGGATCGACAAGGGCAGCTCAGGTAAAGTCCTTTTCTGCCTTCCCTTGGGCTTCAGATGGGATGAGCTACCTCTTTTGGACTGGGGGTGGGTGTTCAGGCTGACTGGGAGTAGTTGGCATGCTATAGCCTGTTCGTGCTGTGCAAGAGGGCTGTACAGATAAGGAAAGGCTGGTAGGCTGTAAGGAATCCTGGTTATAAGGTGAAGAGTCTGGTGGTTCAGGCACTGAACTCAAAACTTAAGTTTGTCTTTGCTTGACAGCCCTGACTGGAGGCATTGTGAGGATATATCTGACTCACTAAAAGCTAGAAGGCAGTAAGACTGTGTGTGCAACTAAAGGAGGCATGAAGACTAGCCTAGGTGTGAAAGTTTGCTAGTTCTGAGGGACAAGGGAACCTGCTGCAGGGACTGTCTCCTGTTTTGTAATTTCATTTATGGGTTAGAAGACCAACAGTCACCAGTCTCTCTCCATGACCAGAACTTTTTGCAGTTCTGCCCTGCCCTTTGTCTTCTGCCAGTGAGCATCAGTGTCCCACAGCTAAAACCAGCCCACCGCTGCCCATCTGCAGCAGATTCTCTTGCTCATTCCTGAACCAGTGTCTGGTTCACATCTTCTCTTCCCTCCCTTTAATTTTTAACCACCACTGTAGACGTGTGTTTCAAACTCCATCTGCAAAACGTTAGCATTGACCTTTACACAGGACTACCTCTTCCCCAGTTACTGCTGCTCCCTGCAGATGAGAAGTACCAACCAGGGCAGCACTGCTGCTGTCAGCTGTATCTGCTCCTTGGATACACCTGACCAGCAGTACAGAGGGTGAGCCTTACAAGGACAACACAGAATTACACAATCAACTCTAAAAGTTTTGCTTGTATTCACTTTTGCGTGGCTAGCAGATAAGACTTGGAGAACTACCACTGTTCCAACCCAGGGAACTGAGCAGCCACACGATAATCTGGGCTACTCTTGAAAATACAGTTCAAAGTGTCTATTTTGTGACTGCATAAAGAAGTTTGACAGCGTAGCTTGAAACTAAAGCTTCAGAAATCAGAAAGCAAGTTTAGAAAGTGTTCTTTAGTCCTCAGTCTGTCAAAAGAGACTGGAAACAAGTCAGCTAACAAAGCTCTTCCCCTGAAGCTCTAACTCTGCTCCCAGGCTGTTTCCTCTCAGAAATGACTCCCTGACTTCTGTTTCTTGGCTGTTTTACTTCCTCAGATTTTTCAGTAAGGCTGGGAAATTTTCACTGAAAACTACCTTGGAAGACACGTGCTGTGTTTGTTTAACAGCCCTTAGGTTCTTGGAGTCACTTGGATCTTTACTAGGGATGGGGAGGTTGAGCAAATCTGGATGACACTGCATTCAGATGCCAAATGCTGCTACTACTTTAAAGCCTTTGAAGTTCAGCTGACTGCAACCTCTTGTCACAGTGACCTCCTGCCCCTTTCCTCCCACACGTGGTTCAGAGCTCCCAGGTCAGAAAAGGCCAACTTGTCACTCCCAAGCAAAGCAGTTTGACGTGGCTGGTCACTACAAACTGTTTCTGTTGATCCTAGTGAACACAACACCTCAGTGTCAGTATGCAGCATGCCTGCATTTGTTTCGGATCCTTCACTGCCAAAGGAGTGCTCTTAGGGCTGCATTAGCAGCAGAACATGAAGCAGGTAGGAGCTAGATCAGCATTGATGAGTCCTCAATGCAGAGATGTACAGCTGCAGCTTAGCTTGAAACTCAGAGCTGGCCTCTGGCCAGGGAAGGGCAGAAGTCCCCTTCATGTTGTTTTAATGCTAAGACTTGGATGGGGCAAAAATCATCACACAGCAGTAGAAAATGCTGCTTTTAGAGGGTTATTTATATAGTCAGACTACACCCTATCTTGAGAGTTGTCCAGAATTCCCTTGTTATGTAATAATTAAGTGCTAAAGGGCTGGACTATCCAGCAATCTGAAATCACACCCCCAGAGTGGCTGTATCAGCAAACCAGAGATGGACACAAGAGGGGCTTGGCAGAATGGATGAACTTCTACAGAGCAGAGAGAAGGCTTTGCTGCTCCTCTTCCTTAGCTAGCCCCTGTGCCCCAGTTGCCCTGTGTTGGAATCTCAATTTGTTACATTTGATATTTTTCCAGGTTTGCTGCAAAGATGATCGAGGGCATCCTGGATTTCAAGACCATGATTGACAAGTGAGTTAGCAACTTTTCTGACCTCTCAGGTGTTCCTTATTGTCACAGAGAGGCTGACCCTAGTCAATAAATCTCCCTTCCAAATAAAAAGCTTACAGATAGCAGCACATATTGAAGAGATACTGTAATCAGCATTGCTGCTAGCTGTCAGGGTTACCACTGCTAAAGAACAAATTTACTTTCTTCATGTTCTTTGTTTACCTTAATGCTCTCGTTGGCATGCATACATGTTTAGAGGGATTGAGCCAGACAGTCTTGTGGAGTTACATACTTCTGTTTGCCCACAGAACAAGTTACAGCTCAGGCTGCAGGAATCTGTCTCTCTCCTTTTGGGTTTCTGGTGTTGCTCATCTTCCAGCTAGCCTTAGAGAAACTTGTTCCTCCCCACTCCCTCTCTTCTAAGCACCAACTGAATACACCTTATTTATGTTCCCAAAATAGCATCTGCCAACACATAACCAACATCATACCTTTGCATCCAAACTCAGCTAAGGCTCAGGGCCAACCGTGGAAAGGGTAGTGGGAATATACTGCTAAAGTGGTCCACTGAGGCTCACTCTTAGCTGATGAATCATAGCTGGCCCACTAGATTAAAGCTGAAAACTTCCTTCTGCTGTTTTACTGGAAACAATACATCTCCCAGTATTATCAGGCTCTTAATTCAGCTTAGCAGACAGCTAACACAGCAGGAATGGGAAAAGATGAGCCTTTTTTATACCATCAGCACACACAGTTAGGTTTTGCTGGAGGTGACAGTGGCTGCGCAGTGGCTGTCCTGTGTCTGTCTTGTGTGAGGAAAACAGGCCCTCTCACTGCTATATTTTCTCTTCCACACCTGGATATATCTTCAGTGAGACCCTCCCAGTGGAGTACTTGGGTGGGAAGCCCCTCTGCATGAACCAGTACTACCAGATCCTTTCGTCCTGCCGCATTCCTGGGCCCAAGCGGGACTCCATTGTCAACTACGCCAAGGGCAAGAAGCAATCCAGACACATCACAGTGGTTCACAACTTCCAGGTAAGAGCAGCTCCTGGACTTTCAAGGAGGTTTGTTTAGATGCATGTGTCCCTTTCAGTAAGCTGTGCTGCTGGAGAAAATGGAACAGAAACTCTGCCCACAAGGTTTGCCTCAGCACAGATTCACTCCTGCTTCCTTTATTCCCTTTGGCTTTAGCTGAACAACAGCTGGGATAGACCTGTGCAAGCAAGGGATGAGGCAGAAACCTCTTTTTCTTGTCCCTGCAACCCCTGTCTCTCAAAGCCCAGACTTAGGAGGCTGGGACTCAAGTTGGAAATTGGTAACAAATTCTACCACTGTAGGCAAATCTAGGAAATAGAAAATCCTTGTGTTTTGGCCCTCATTACCACAGCTTTCAACCTTCTTAAAACCTGGACTGTATTTATGTCCTGCAAGGAAAGTAGGACTTGGTTGGTCTGTCAATTCTGAATGCCTTTCAAAGGTCTGCTTTCAAACTGAGTTCTTTGATCAGGTCTTACCTCTTCAGAGTGGCTGCTCATTCTTTTGGCAGCTGGATAATTAAGATCTTCCATTTCTTATGTCCTTGTCTGTTCTCATCTTCAGTTCTTTGAGCTGGATGTGTACAACAGTGATGGCAGCCCCCTTACCACCGACCAGCTCTTTATTCAGCTGGAGAAGATCTGGAACACCTCCCTCCAAACAAACAAAGAACCTATTGGAATCCTCACCACCAACCACCGAAACAGCTGGGCAAAAGCTTACAACAACCTTCTGAAAGGTGTGTACAGTCCCTAACGTCCAAGTGCTAACAAACACTACAAATGTTTGAAAACCAACCTCACTGCTGTGCTCTGCTCAATTCTTTCCTTTGGAAAGCTTTTGGAAACATGTACATGAACTTCCCACCCCAAAGCAGCAACCGGATTGCATTGCAAACTGTTCCTTTATCTGTTGTAGAAGGTACATGAGTGAAAGCTGAAGTTTGGTGAATTAGACCCAAAATCCTGGAGTTTGTTGGGTTGTAAGAATTGCAAATCATAGAATGGCTTAAGTTGGAAGGAATCCAGTTCCAACCCCTGCTGTGGGCTGGTTGCCACCCACTACATCAGGCTGCCCAGGACCCATCCAGCCTGAGAAAAGGAAGGAACTATATACATTCATCTTTAACCCAGCTGCTATCACTTTACACCCCTAAATAATACATATTACACTGATGTACCATAGGGATCCAACACTGCTCCTTCAAACCTTCTCTTTCAAATTCCAGTCTCTCTCCACTCGAAAGCTTCTCAACTCCCTTTTCTTATTTTTTGTTCCTTTTTTCTCCCAGATAAGACCAACAAGGAATCTATACGTACAATTGAGAAGAGCATTTGCACTGTCTGCCTTGATGCACCGATGCCACGGGTGTCTGAGGACATCTACATGAGTCGTGTGGCCGCTCAGATGCTGCACGGTGGAGGCAGTCGCTGGAACAGTGGGAACCGATGGTTCGACAAAACCCTTCAAGTAAGTGCTGATCTCAAACGATTCTGAATAGATGAGTCTGAGCTTCTTCCTGAGACTGAAAGGGGCCAAGCAATCCAAGACACCTTTTGCAGGAAAGCTTCTCTAGCACTGAGTGGAGAAACAGAGGAGATAAGCTGTGGAAGCTGACAGCATGAGATCCTTCAGTTTCCCTTGCTGTCAACTCAACTTGCTTCAGGGACTTTGCATTTCTTTTACTGCCTCTGCCCACGCTTACTCAGTGTAGCTGTTCTTTGTGTTCCTTGTAAATCAATTTTCTGCCTGCGGTGAACAATGCCTTGTCTGCTTGGAGGCAGCCCAAACATAGGGAGGTCTGTTTCTTTTATTTTCCCTAGGCTTGTCACTTTTCCAGTTTCTGCTAGAAGCTGCCCAGGTTTTTTTTGTTGCTCTTCCCACTCCCCCCCCCAGCATCAGCTGCCATCCCACAGCATCCTTCTGGTCAATTCTCCATTCAATCAAGAACATTCATGAGCAGCTGCTATTTGAGCTTCCCCCTTATTAGTTCACCTATCCTGGCTCACAGATCAAAGCTGTTGTTCTTTAAAAGATTGCCATCTCTGCTGAGGTCTTCACGTTTTCCGTTATTTTGTTCCTATTTGGAACTCTTCCTTGATGGGATAAAACTGAGATGTTTCAGGTAATGGAAAAGTAAGGCTAAGTCAGCATATGGTGATATTATTCCTGTATTACATGTGCAACTGAAAAAAATCAAACCCGTTGAACTACTCTGTACTGCCAGAGCACACCAATATAGCTGTCAGGCACACTTCTATCTAGTTAGTTTTTCAAAACTCTTAGCAGTAGTATTAGATCTTTCTAGGCCTGCTGAAAGACTTCTGTGTGTTACCTTTGAAGCATGCAGGAATAGGTTCACTGTCCAGTCTGTTACAGAGCAGTGAGGCACTAACACCTCTCTCTGGATAGCTCGTGCTTCATGTACTAGTCATTTTCCTTCCTGATCTCTCATAGTTCATCATTGCTGAAGATGGCTCCTGTGGTCTGGTATATGAGCACGCTCCCGCAGAAGGTCCACCCATCGTTGCTATTCTGGATCACATTGTGGAATACACGTGAGTCCTGCCTGCTCTACCATTCCTCAGCTTTTGAAATAAGGAAAAGCTGTTATGGCACCTGTTTCCCCAAGACCAGGCCTCTTCACTGCTTCACCAAGAATTTATTCCTGAGGAAGGGTAAATTGGTGATGGCTTTTCTTACATTTATAATGAGAATTGAGCAGGCAAGCTCACGCTGCTTCCATTTTTAGGGAATGTTACTCTTCAGAGTCAACAGGACTTTTGCCTGGTAGGGGTGTTCCTTTTGGGCAGGAGGCACTAAAGAGATTTCACTCATACTCTTCAAAAATCATTGTAATAGCACTGTGAAGAGTTTTTCAGCACGTGGCAAATCTCCTGTGCACTTCTGCCCCTGCCACTATGTTTAGCTGAGTCTTGTGTCAAAGGGCTGATTAAACATATCATTTCTCTAAGCAGGAAGAAACCCGAGCTGGTAAGATCACCAATGATTCCTTTGCCAATGCCCAAGAAGCTGCGCTTTAACATAACTCCAGAAATCAAGAATGACATAGAGAAGGCAAAACAGAACCTTAACATGTAAGTACAAAGCACTGGAGAGGTTCTGGTGAGTGACTGAAGGTTTAACTCATGTCCCCATTTCAAACACATCAGCCTTCCTTCCTCCACTGCTGCTAGGGAGTTTTTCCGATGACTTACTGGGTCAACATTGAGCCTAGCTGAAAAGCACACTAATGCCACCTGCTAAGAGGAAACTGAAAGGTGTGGAAAAGGGGCAATTGTTTATCCATTCCACTTTTGCTAAGAACAAAGCCTCAGCAGATTCAGCTAGGGACACTGGAGTATACACACAGACATAAGCCCATCTAACTCAGTGTAGATTTTTAGCAATGACCAGAAAAACTCACCTCCGTGTCTAATCAAGCCTGACTGTGATGGAGCTGTCAGTCCCTACGTAGATCCAAGCAGCCTGTTCCTTCTCAGCCTCAGGAAAGCCAAGTTCATGCATTTATGTTCCAAAAACAAGCAGCAGGTGAAGGAACGCTTCCTGTCTCTTTCCTTGCAGCATGGTCCAAGACCTGGATATCAAAGTGATGGTCTTTCATCAATTTGGGAAAACCTTCCCCAAGTCAGAGAAGATAAGTCCTGATGCTTTCATCCAGCTGGCCTTGCAGCTAGCATATTACAGGTAAGACCACCAACTCAGGAGGTAGCTTTGCATCCTCCCCACCTTCAGATCAAATACACGAGCTTGACTCTTCCCCATCTCCCAGGATGTACGGCCATGCCTGTCCCACGTATGAGAGCGCCTCACTGAGGATGTTCCGTTTGGGCCGCACAGACACCATCCGCTCTGCTTCTATTGAGTCTCTTAAGTTTGTGCAATCCATGGACAGCCCTGACAAATCGGTGAGGATTTCAGAGAAGTAGCATGAGAGGACTCCATAGCAGGAAATAAGGGAAAGATGCTTATTTGGCTATGTCAGCTTTTTTCAGCTTTGCAGAACTGCACCTGGTATCAAGTTGAGCTAAAATGTATCTTGGAGCATACAGTTACTCACCTGGGATTTAATTTAGCTTTCTTTTGAGTGGATTGAAAGCTAGGGAAACAACAGGTGGATGTTTCTAATCCTCCCAAAAGGAATCAACTCCCTTCTAATAGTTTGCTTAGGCACCTTAAGTTTTACTACTGATGGATGGAGGACTCCACTTGAAATAACATAACACAGCCAAACAACAACATTTTAAAATTAACACTAGTACAGACACACAAGGCAGAAATACCCGTGTCCTACAGGAATGGTTGAAGGGAGGTTAGCTGTTCTGTAGAAAAACTTAAGATGTGTGTGTTCCTTTCAGGACCAGGTGAAAACCGACTTGCTGAGGAGAGCTACCCAGGCCCACAGGGAATACACAGATATGGTAAGTGACCTCTGTGCAACCATCATTGAGGTTTTACACAATAAATGAATAAAAACAAACAAACAAAAAAAATCCAAGACCTAAAGAGCTTTATCTCTGTGGCACAGTGATGTGGCCATTAATGCTACTGCCCGAATGCTTTCTCCTCTTTAACTAGTTGTTTAAGAGCCCCTTGTGATAGGAAAAATCAAAGAGCAAAAAAACTTCTGTTTTCACTGACATGGTTTCTGATTAATGCCACAGCTGCAGGAAAACACCTTAAACCAGAGAAAGCACATAGGCAGGAACTGTGAAGTGGGTTCCACCAGTATGTTTATTTTCACAGTCTTTACAAACGAGACTGACTCACTAAGGGCAATGTCCAGTATTCTAACTTTGTAGATGTATAGATACTTAGAAAGGTTTTTACTGTTGGTTTGTTGTTGTTTTTTGTGGACTTTTTGTTGGTGTTTTTTTTTGACCCAGTGGTGATAGTGTTACTCACTTTGCTGCAAGACAGGTTTTCACCTGCTCTTCCATCCTTACAGGCAATAAGGGGGAATGCAATAGATCGCCACCTCTTGGGCCTGAAGCTTCAAGCTATTGAGGATTTAGTGAGCATGCCTGAACTGTTCATGGACACAGCATATGCTGTTGCAACGCACTTCAATCTCTCAACCAGCCAGGTAGGACTCATTTAAGCAAAGATGGAAGTGGTCTGTATTTATTACCACTGTGTTTCTTCCCCACATTTCTCCCTCATCTCTTCACAATATTTTAAAACTGCTACCAGCCCCAGTAAAACTGCAGATCTAATCTGCAGCTGCCAGGCCTTCTCTACTCCATAAAACACAAGCATAACCAAGGCTGAGATAACCAAAAGCGTTTGGTGCCTACCTGCACGTGGTACCAAGTGGAGTTAGGTGCCATCTGCTGTGCTCCGGGTCTTACTGAACAAGTTCTGCTTGTGACTTATTAGAAGCTTATATCAGAGTTTTCTCCTTTGTACAGCCACAAGAAATCACACTGCTACTACACAGCAGAATCCAAGATGTGTGTGCTGGCAGGGGGAGCTGAGCACAAGGTTCTCCTTAGAGCATTTTCAGGAGTTTCTCTACTGTTGACACAGTTAGCCTTTGATAGCTGCATTTTTTGCCTGAGTAGTTAGAAGTTTAATCACATTGTCTCCACAGGTCCCAGCAAAGACAGACTGTGTGATGTGTTTTGGTCCCGTGGTTCCAGATGGCTATGGAATCTGTTACAACCCTATGGATGAACATATCAACTTTGCCATTTCAGCATTCAACAGCTGTGCTGAAACAAATGCAGCTCGCATGGCACATTACCTTGAAACAGCACTGCTAGACATGAGGAGCTTGCTCCAATCTACTCCCAAATCCAAACTGTAAGAGGCAAATACGATGTAAAATCCCCCACGAGAGAGGCTGTCTTTCTTGCACTGAAGTTCCCAGTTCCTCAGAAAATGATTGAGGGGACAGCCTGTCCTGACTGGAATCTAGGAGGGCATCATTTGTTTTCAGCAAGACAGAATCTAATATCTACAGATATTAGACTGTGGGGCAAGAGGAGACGTTGTCTAAAGCCAAAGCACAACTGAGTGGTCCTCTCCCATCACTGCTAAGTGCACCTTCCTGTCCTCAGAGAGGACTGAAATCTTTTTATGGAACTTACTGTAACAGAATGTAGAGAAAGCACAGTCCTTACCAGTATCTACATCCATTTGGTGAAGAAGGTAGTTCTCCAGGAAAAGCAGGGAATGTTTATGATATGATGGGACTACTGCAAGACTAAGGCTTTTTCTGGTTTAGGCTTCTGAAGAGAGCAGCATCTTTGCAACTCATCTGAAGAGTTCTTTTACTGCAGCCAAACACCATCATTGAACAAAGGGGAGAAAGAAGTCAGAGCAGATCCTGTCTTGTTAAGAGTGCACTGTACTACCTGTCCCAGTCACCTTATCATTACATACTTTGCAGCCCTGGAAACGTTCCCTTCTTCTATCTTTAAGATGCTGAGATCTTTCCATTGCACTGACCCAACGACAGTATACTACTCACTACAAGCTAAGGCAGCTTTGTTTGCTTTGTTCTGGGCTTTTTGTTCAAGCTTGCTGTTTGTGGGCCCAGTCCTTCATCTTCAGACTGTGTAAAGCTCCCCCTTCAGAGCTTCCACAAAACTCGTCTTGCACAGGTTTTATGAACTTCAGCTTTAGGTACCTTGCCTTGCCCTTTATTGAGATGAGAAGGAACTGCCTGTGCATTTAGCAGAATAGTTGCTCCACTGTAGTTTTACTTTGCAACTGAGGAAAAGAAACAGATGCTGACCTTCTGTTTACTAGTCAAAGGGCCACATGCCTATTCTCCTTCAGGGCACACATGTTAAATCTAACATGGCTGCATAACTTGCTTTCAGAAACCATATATTTATGCAGAATGTGTTTGGCCTAAGTTGTGGATAAAGAGGAATATTTCTGACCTGGAACTGCAGAATGCACTTCTGGTTTTGGCTCACAGAATTCAAATCTGTTGGCGCCAAAGGAAAAACAGCTGCAGAACATCCCTTCTTACACACTGTTCTGCTTTTAAGAAACACAAACACTTGAAAAGCAGGAAGAAAGCTAAGAATGCTCAGGCACCTTGAGCTGTTTGTCTGCTGTAGCAGCCATTGTTCCTGCAGTAACAACACTTTTTTTCTGATACTCTTACATTTTCTTCTTACTGCAGTGTTATTCAGATCTGTGCCATCTCTGTTATGTGGAAGATAATCTTGTAACAGTGCTTTCATGTTCAACTGAGACAGTAGAAGATTATACAAAAAACATCTACATACAATTTTTGCACAGCAACATTTTCTAAGCACTACTTCCAATCAATCTGCCAGAATCTAAGCTCCCTTAATTTTTATTTAGTAAAACTGAGTGGTAATGAAGAATTCTACTGCTTCTACTGCTATTTCAGCAACAGGAATTTAATATTTAAACTGCACACCCTTCAAGATAAGATGGTTGGGACATCACAGTAAACAAGATGCATTGTAAATCTGATGGCCTGTACTGTTAGAGCAAAACATTTGATCCTAATTGCTACTTTTATGATCACAGATATGATCAAAGTGCCTTGGCAAACAGACGTGAGGAATTTTGCACTAAATCAGTTTAGAGAAAAATACTGTTCTCATCTGCTTTGAAAAAGGCACAAGTCAAAACTGTTGCAGTTTTTTTTCCTAGAAGGATATTGTTTTAAAGCTTCATACACCTAAATAAACCTTACAATGGAAAATTTAACTGAAACTCACCTGCACAGCCAGTGATTGTATGAACTGCCACCTTCACATCATTTACATGGATTTAGTTGATCTTTTAGAAGAATCCCGAATGGAGTGCGATAGTCTAAGGAAACAGTGGGAGCACCAAAAACCTGTGAACACACATTCCTGCTCTCTTATTCCTCTGCTGTGAGGTAGACTGAAAATTACAAGAGGATAAGCAGTATTATCAGAGTGAGTGACTGTAAGTACTACATAAAAGACCACACCCTGCTGAAAGAACAGCTACTTTTATACTTTTTACTTTGAAAAATGTATTTTTTTGTTTGCCAAAGTAATCTTCCCCTCATGCTGGATCAACATCTGTGCTTGGGGGCGAGTTACTTTCCCATCTGCAATGCCTTGAACCACTGATAATACAGCACTGTCATTTCAGTACTTATAAGCTGCCCCTTTCTCCTTCTATCTTATGAAAGGAAAGGGCCTTAAATAAAGTGCCTATTAAAGATTGAGCAGAAGTAATGCCCTGCTGTGACTCTATCTCAGAAGATGGGACTGTTATTTCCTGGCTCTAAATCTAGATATCCCACCAGCTTCAGCAGAGCGCAGCTGTGAGAAGCAGAGTATCACACTGAAAGACAAGGCTCTTAAACCACTTTATGCATCCTTAATGACATAAGGAGCTGAAATTCGGATGAAAACTTGCTTTCTGATGTGCTTGAAAGGACGCTGAAATCATTACAAGGTTTCTCTTTAAAAAGAAAAACGTACTTTATTGTGCAGGTTCTAAAATGTGATAGTATTCCAATTCAAACCTTCAGTTTTTCCAGTGTAAACTTACTGAATACTGTTCTCCTCTGTGTTTTTGATTGTCTGATTGCTTTAGTGAGAGATGTCGATAGTCTTAAAGACGCATTCAGTACGAGAAACAAAACTTCTGGGAAAACTACTGATTTGGAGCAAATAAAGAAACGCATAGACTGAGAACATTCAACAAACTCCTGGGGTTTAAGTGCAATTTATGATACAGCCTGGTAGTGTTTGCATGCTTTGCTGGTTAGCTGTATTAAGTTCTGTTTTGATAATGTAATTCATGTCGTGCAGTTTTGAAATGTTCTTCGAATAAACTGAAACACAATAAACAAGTCAGTGCTACAAAAATACTTCAATCTGCTTCAGTCCTGCCCAAGTTACAGTCCTGCCCTTACAGGAGAATGTTCACAAGTGGGGACAGCAAGAACAGTGAACCACCATGTTCTGTCACCTTCCTTTTTATTGTCTTAGAATCTCCATCCAGCCCTTGAGTACAGGGGAGGAACTTGAAAGCATCTGCTTGCAAAGCCATGTATTCCAAAGGAAATATTTTTGTTTCAGAAAACTAGTGGCAGGAGACTTCATACAAGTTTAGAGTAAGGCAGAGCTTGAATCTTTTTCCTGCACAGCACCATTTAGTTAAGAAAATCCATGGGATTGCTAACAAATTTCTACCATCAAATATTGCAAAGACTTCTGGAAAGGTACAGCAAGAGTAGGTGGAAGATGCAGATTACAAACAAATCACAGAACACAGTCTATTACAGTGTCTTACGAGAGCTCTTCTCCCTGTCACACCCCTAAGCATTACTGCAGGAAGCCTGGGTTTGAAGGCAACATGAAGAGGAACAGCTTTGTACCCAGTTCTGCCCTCCATGAGGACATGTGATCCTTTCTCTAGTTCAACTGCTGCTTCCACACAGTTTTGCCAGCTGGCTTTCAGCTTACAAGAAACTGAAGAAGTGCCATCCACTCCTTAAGCACTTTTCAGCCTTTTCCTTAGGGAAGAACCTGCGATCCCCCTTCTGACTTTGTAAGTTCACTTCTAAGTGATGCAAAGAAAAAAATAAACCAGTAAGTCCTAAGTGATTAGTACCAGCTGTCAGACTCATTCGTAAGATGCCACTATGTTACAAGGCTTACGTGATGTTCTATCCCAATTTTAATACAGCAAGTCCAATTCCACGTTCCCATGAAAGCTGTAAGATGCCTCTTCATTTGGGTGCACCTTCAGAGCTGATCCAGTGCTCAGGTCCTTCAGACGGTAAGAGAAACAGGACCGCTCGTGTTATGCAACAAGTCAGAACAGTTCTTAAACCTGACTCAATGCAACTGAAAAACAGTTAGTTCACTACACAAAGCTACCTAAACAGAGAAATTTAAATGGCTTCATTCCTGAACTGAATCAGGATTGCTACTTTCTACTCTACAGTTAATACTCTGGTTGTCCAACAGTTTGTACAGCAGCCAACTCCCGCTCCATACAAACACACAAACTCCTATGGCAACAGGCACAGATGAAAACTTAAAAAATAAAAAACTACAAAAATTTTGAAAATCAAGATGAACAGAAACATCTCACTTCAAGCAGCTTTATAATGCAGGAGTCTGTTTAAAGTGAAGATATTAAAACAGGCAGCAAGACTGAGATGTGACAGTCATTTTACCTCTGCTCACATGACTGCATCGAAGGCACACCGATGACCTTTGAGCCAGAAGCTGTCCTTTATCTGTGAAAGTTCAAGTCAATTGTGCTTTGAATAAATATTTCTCTGTACTTGCACTTGAACTGCTGCATTATATACTAGAAATACGGGAAGTGTCCATGCACAGCCCTGAAGCACGTTGAGTATAGCCCTTGCCAGGTTAACTCACGGATGGCTGAAGTCGTAGGCATCACCAGCACACACAGAGGGCAGGCACACTCCCACAGAGACACAGCACCCAGAGAGCTGACTAGCCAAACAAAGAATCCAACGGAAGAAGGATGGAAAACAAAACTTGTTTGTAGGAGTTTGGTATTCAAGGTTGCTCCTGCTGACCCCCGAGCAACCCACCATAAGAACTGGCAGGAGTATCTGCTAGAATAATTCACCACTTGAGTTCACAATTGGATTCCAACGGGACTCTTTAAAAATTCACACAGCAGCTGAGCTAGCTATTAGTTGTTCACCTTATTTGTCTACAGTTGTCATTTTGTTCATCTTTAAAATCCTTCTAACAAAAATAATAATAATAATAATAATAAAATTAAAAAAAAAAATCCAGTGCTTAAGACAGAAACTAGCAACTGAATTTTGTAAGGCTTTGGGCTGACTCTTACTGGAGCATAGCATTGCTTGTAACCAATGGGTTTCTAGTGCTATCAGTAGCACACCCAGCACAACAGACGCTGTACAGATCCCAACAACCCTGAGGTAATAAAAGAATAAAGGAAGAGATGAAATAAACATGAGATACGTATGGTAACCTTGCCACCTAGAAGAGATTCTGAGAAAGACACCCTTGCTAATTACACACCAGGAGCAGCAGTGGAAAATAATAATAATAATAATAATAATAATATCAGTGTATTTCAGTTTTCCTTTGTTTTACACACACACTCCCCTTAACAGAATCCGTGCAGGCTTCCCCACAGAATCATCACTAGTGTTTAAAAAAAAAAAAAATTCAAATCTTTAGTACTTTCTGTCTGTACAAAGTGCAGTTGGAATTGATTTTGATCACCCAGGCTGGTTGTAGAAAGGGAAGAAACCCTCCTCTCCCTTCTACCTCGGTCACGCCATCTCAGTTCCCCTCCCTCCTGAGAAATGTTTAAAAACTAAAAGCTCTAATTGACCATGACCAACTGGAGATTAGTTTTGTCATCTTCTTCCAAAATGAAAAACCCCCAAACAAAAAAGCAAAACGAAACACACAAGGCCTCTCCCACCCCAAAAACAATTGCTCCATTTAAAAAAAAAAATAAATAAATAGTGTGTATATTTCATGCTAAAGAAAAAAAAAAAAAAAAAGAAAAAGAAAAAAAGTCACAGAAATGATTCATTTTCGGTTTTCCCTCCCCCAGACATGACACCAGGCATTTTCACCCCCTTCCCCTGACGTAGACATGATGGTACATTCCAACCGGCAATGTGCATCTGTGTTGAAAATGAGTTTCTACTCCTGCACGGTCCCACATGCATCAGGGAGCATCCAGCTAGCTGCTAAAGCAGAGCAAAGGCTTTCAGGTTTTGGGTATGGTCCCTGCCTGTCCCTTTGGTCCGTCTGTTTAAAGGCTCCTCGCTGCTCCCAGGTCTCTGCTCTTGTCTGTCTCTGTTAAAACGCACGCTCTGGTCCCCACACCTCCTGAGTCACTGGAGCTTCGTACCCAGTTTGCGCTGTCTGTTTCTGCAACACCACAACAGAGGACAAGGTGAGACAGGCAAACCAGTGGGTAAAAGACAGAGGATTAAAGCAAGGCTTTGCACAGCTTCACACAAAACTAAAGCCGCCCCCATCACACTCTGCGGGGATTTCAGCCCTTCCTACTCTCTACACAACAGCCGCCATGTTCTAAGTGTGCACAAGCTCACGCACAGATGCAAGATTAAAAACACCTGCTTGCAAGGAACACAGGCTGGAAAGTTGGCATAACTCCATAAATTAAACACTAACCTCCCCAGCAGACCCACGTTCCACATGCAGTAGTTGCCCACAACTTGGGGTTTCTTACACTACTCCATCCACAGCAGCCATTATTTTTTAATACGTAGGAACCACATCTCAAGTCAAGCTAGCTACAGCTCTTGCTCCCTCACCTCAGATCACTTACCTTGCTTCTGCTCTTGTGACTGTATATTCAAACCACAGGATGTTAGGAATGAGGCTGGTGTCTCGGATTAAAAAGAACTCTGAAATGGGCCTGAAAATAGAGAAGGTGGTAGAAAGTGGAGAAATCAGATTTGTTCTCTATCCAATTTTGATCAGAATACAAAAACAAAACAACCCTAATACATAACGACACAGCATAAAATCTGGTTCAAATATAACATTGCTATTCTATTATCCTTCGAGTCTGGGAAGAAGGCTCCTTGTTAAATTCAATCAGAGAAAAGAATAGTTTTTTCTTTCCTCATATAATATTTTTGGACTGTGTTAAGTTTAAATGGCTTTGTAATCTCACTTGGTTGTCAAACTGATTAAGAAGTTGCTCAAAGAAGTTATGGAGACTCTGCCCCAGGAGGTGCCCAAAGCCAGGCCAGATGGGGCCCTGGGCAGCCTGAGCTGGTGGGGGACACCCAACCACAACAGGGCTGGAACTGGGGGGCTTTAAGGTCCCTTCCTTCCCAAACCATTCTATGATATGAAAAGCTACTTCTTAACCAATACTCTGCCACAACCCACAACTTTAGAGGGGCCTTACAAATGTGTTTCTTAAATGTCCTCTCTCCCCCATCCATACGTGATCTTTTGTATAGACATGCAGAAGAAAACACAGAAGAACATGTTATACAGCTGTACAACAAAGCCATCAAAGCTGGAACAGAACCCAGGAATTCCCATTTCTAATACTTATAACATAGTTCACAGGACTTTGATCAGCCCATGGAGACAGGGCTTATACAGCTACAACAGCTTTAGAAACTAAAGTATCTCTGCATTTTTCCTTCAGATGCAAGATACAATTTTTACACTTTTTTTGTACCAGGGAGTTGTTACGGTGTAATCAATTCATTTCAAGAAACTCATTTAATGAGCACAACGGTGATCTAAGAAATGCAGACTTGCAGGAATAAAACCTCACAGAACAGAGACTCACCATGCAGCTATCCTTGGGAAGAGAGGAGTTAGTATCTCTTGTGTGAAGGCAAACCAGGCTATGGCCATAACGCTTCCTGCCACACCTCCATATAAGACTTGGCTCCAGGTGTGGTAAAGCAAATAAACCCTGCAGTGGAAGAGAAAAGTCACCAGGCAGGCATTAAAGCAAGAGTAGGTGCAACTCAAGGCTGGACTCACTCAAGTTCTGAGGAAATTATCCTCCAGATGTCAGAAGCGGATATTTTACTTCATTTTTCATTAGAAAGTTGAAAAAGCTGGAATACAAACTGTGCCTCCTCTGCTGCAGCAGATTCAGCTTACAATTTCTATGTTGAGCTTAACTGAATAATTCACCACGTATCACCACGATGAGCTGAAGAACTGCCACTGTAGTTCCCATGAGAGACTTCTCCAAAGCCAGCAGCAGAAATCTCCTTCAAGCCACCAAGGCTTGCAGACTTGAAACAGACAGCATTTTTGTCTTAGTTTTGCAGCTCTCAAGTGTGACAACACACAGGCTGCACAACTACAGAGCACCTACTGCAGTTGCAACCAACCAGAAAGCTGTGTTGATGGTTCCTAAAGTTACCCCTGCACACAACCTACATGAATCACACTCAAAATCCTTCTCCCCCCATGCGTGCAGCCATTAAGATCACCTTAGTTGACCTGCTTTGCAGAAAGATTTCCTCACAAGTTAATCTTTATTTGAATTAGACCATATGAAATTGTCCTGCCAGTTTTAAAAGCAACCAGTAATAAGGAGGCAGCACTAGCATGCAGCCAACTGTCCAAACTACTTTGCTATAGAAGATTCAGGCTGGAAATAAGGCTGTATCTGTCTGCTTCCACCCACTGAAGCTCATCGTATTATTTGTTAAAGGAAAAAAGTCAATCATTATCAACACTTCATTTTCATTACTCGTGATGTTAACATAACTAAATCTTGCAAGTCAAACAGCTATAAATGTCTGTAGCTAATGCTCAAGCAAAACAAACAGTTTGACCCACTGTAGCGACCCACGTGCTGCAGATGCTGGTGTGCCAAGCCATGGTGCAATGCTTTCATGATTAGTGCTGGAAAGAGGGCTAGGCAGTGAGGCTTGAGCATGGCAATGGAGCCAGCAGGGAGTTGGGCACAGGCTCAGGTGATCTCAGGTTTCATAAATGCATCTGTGAAGCACCACACACGTAGCACCTTTGTCTCGTTATTTGAAGGGGCTCATGGCAACGCAGCAACTTCCACAAAGCTCTCTCACTTGCACAGTCGTAGAGAATTACATCAGAAACAAGGGACAAAGAAGGACAGCTCTGCGGGCTGTTAAAAGCCACAGGGGTGTATGAGAGCATAAGACAAACAATTGCTCCATACCTACTATATGAGACTAGCAAAGCCACTGTGACGAGGCAGATGGACAGCACATGTCGCCATAGTAAATCCAGAAACCTCGCATTGTTTGTTTGGTGCATTCTGAAAGAGATGGAGAGCCATTAGCACAGTGGCAGGAAGCTGAGGAGTCCTTGTCACTACTCTCACTACTTCTGAAACCCTAGGAAAGCTCTGCTCCAAGGGGTGATGGGCAGCTCAGTATCATCCCAGCATCAGTCTGTCCCACTGGCAGCAGTTACACAGAAGCCAGAAAGCCATACTTCTCTCTTCAACTGTTTTCAGGGATTGCTGTGATGGAGCCAGAACGCTGACAATTACCACAACTGATGTGAAAGGCACGTGCCGAGCATATGCAACAAGGAGCTAAGACCTCAGAGTCCTCCACTGCCCATAAAGCTAGAAGGAACAATGAATTTTGCCCTTCACACTTGGAGCCACAAGACAGAGCCATGCCAGCAAGATTTTCAGAACAGCACAGCGCAAAAAGACAGTACTTGGTATGGGAGATGAACTAAAAGGTCATGCAAGTGGGAAGAGGTATTACCTGAGACCACAGACAACCCCAATGACAAAACTGAGCAGATACATGAGAAAGCAGCTCTTCTTTCCTCCTCTCTACTCACCACCCTCCCCTTCCCTCACACTGATGAATCATCGTGGCTTATAAAAAGCAAATTAGGAGACCTGTACCCAGACAGGCATCAGGAAGCCCACCCCTACCCTTCCCTTCTCAGCAGTGGTAACCACAGTCCTACATTCCAATAGAAACACTTCATCCACACAGCAAATTGTGGAGGGCCTCAGATTTAACTCCACTGCGTGCTGAAGCAGCACACAGCAAGGAAGCCACCTACTGGAGGTGTTTCAACATATTAACAGCCAAAACCTGATACTGAACTTTTACCTTAAATAAAGGAACAGAAATGAATAGACAGAGAAAAACCACATGAACTGGGAGTGGCTGGACGGCATCCCATATTTTGTGGTCACTGTTGAATGGGCTTCTGGGAAGAGAAGAAGAAAGAGTATGGTCAAGGTCTGCCCTGTACACGGCAACAGGAACACTCCAAAGGTAAAGCCAAACAACTCCACTGGACTCTGCGCACACAGGTTCACAGGACACATCTCTGCCAGCCTTCTTGCACCCAAACATCCAAAGCCAACACGAGGCAAACGGGAAAGCACCTTCTAACACCCCACAGCTATCATTCCACTCAAGGTCAACCAACCCCATGCCAGCAGCAGGCCGTACCGTACCTTCACAGGGCCGTGGCTCCCGGATAACATTTTTTATTAACCAGTTCACTCCCTCGTTGAAAGCCAGCCCTCCCAAGAAAGAGATCTGTGAAGGCAAGACAACTGTGTCATCCTATTTAAAAAGATTCATCTACTTACCAGGTTCTCTCTGTCGAGAAACCCCCAAGTCATGCATTTCTAATTTTCTTTTTTGACTACCAGTATTACAACCAACAGCTTCCCAACACTCTAGCTGAGGAAGAAAAGCATTTATTTTTCAGTCTTTGTGTATCTGACAACACATTGTGCACACAAAGCTGTCAGCAGATAATTCAGAGGACAACAATGACACGTGTTCAGCAATAACGTTTGCACGCTCCCATCAGCAAGCACAGAAAGAAGTACTTTTAATAGAGCCTGTTTGAAGGGATCGTCTGTCACATTCAGCCAACAGGGGGAGCACACACACCATTATTTGGGCAATTAGCTCAAAGAGCAATTTTTTAGGCTTTCTGGCTTTTCCCCTCTATGAATGTTTCCATCCTGAAGCTGCTGTCTTCAGCCTAAAATGAAGTCACATTCTGAAGACTGGCAGCAATTGCTGTTCTTCTTATCACACAGTCCATCAGCAGTAACGATGGGTTGACGGCCGGACTTGAAGGGTGGAAAAGACCTCCTAAGATCACCATGATTTCCTACAGCCCCTCGAGCTTAAGTCCTACTGCTGTGACAAAATCCCCAGCTGGTGGTGACACTGACTCCTCAACGCTCAGTCCTACTTGAGTTTCCCACTCTGTGTCCTGATCTACGGGCAGCTGGTGCCTCACACCAGTTCACATGAACTGGGAACCAACCTCAACCCTTGGTGCATCACCAACAATCATCTAACAAGTGTTAGATGATAACAATCATCAAAAATCTGTTGATTTTCAGACAGTAGTTGCTCTAGGTTATGTTCAGTCTTGGGGCAGCAGAAGAGAAAAAAAAAAAGTTGGATTGTCTAAATTTAACAGCTGTCTTTCCTTCAGTTTAGGAACCTAGAAGTCCCACTCCCAGGTCCCCTGAGCCACTGGTTCCCATGACACCATGGCCTTGTATCAGGAACCTGCTGCCAAAATCCTTTCAGTGGCCCCATTTTATCTGTTTACCGAGGGCAAATTTTACAAGTGCTTCATGCCTCCTGAAGAGCATTTATCCATGACACTGACTCCCAACCACCTGTCAGAGCAGGCAAAGCACTACTGAAGAGTCCTTTATTGCTCACTTGGACAGAAGTGAAGTCTCTTGTGTCCCTGCTATTCAATGCACAGCTGGGAAGCAGTCCTGAGACAGATCCAGTCCCGCAGGAATTTGTAGGTTTTATTTTGAATCTTATTTTGTGCCTCCCTGCTGTTCAAAGAAAGCACATCCTACTGAGTCAGACACCATTTCCTGCACATTATGCATCTTGCAAACCCTGCCGATGCTATGACCCTAATGGATTTTGGATCAAGGTAAAATACTACTATATCCCCCCATGAAACAGCACTGAATCTCAGATATCTCTCATTGATGTTTGTGCACAGATCTGGCTAAAACATAGCACAGAGTAACAGAACATCAAAGACTAATCTTTTAGCCTTAACAAATGGTAGCATCTCCTGCTGTTGACAGCAGGTCACCTTACCTAAGCTTTTTTTCTTTTTTCTTTTTTTTTCCTGTTTACAGAGAGCAAAAGTGTGAAAACAGGAGCACCATGTCACAAATGCCAACATTTCTGTCGTAAGGAGAAGCTGGGTAGGGAGAGAAAAACTCACCGTGTGAAGCTCTCTCTTGAATATGATGAGTGTTACAAAGCCAACAATAATGAATATTGGACCAAGACTCAAATAAGCTAAAAGCTGACCAGAGAAATCACCTAGGGAAACAAACAAGAGAAACAAATCAGCCTGAACTTCACAAGTACTTGTCACCAGGATGTGGGTCAGCTGCTGCCCCGAATGGCTGAGAGCAGAGGGGTAAACTCAGCACTGCAGCACGTCTCCATTTTGCAGACTGACAGCAACTGCGGAGCCCAACGGGAGCTGAGGCAAGGAAGGTAGCAGTGCTCATATGCAGGTTCAAAAGCGGGGATGAGAGGAGCTTGGCATCCTCCAGCAGAGATTACTGCCAGCCAACTTACAACAGTGACCATGGGTGTGGGCCCAGAGCCACTTTAACCCAGCAGAAGCGCAGGCTGCTGCAGAAGAGGCAGCATCTTTCCCTCCCCGCATTCACACTGCCTGCCCGTGCCAGCAATTACCAGAAAACACTCCCCAAACAAATCCTTTCCCACTCCCTTCCTAAAATGGGTTCGTTTTCAGCTGGATCAGCTTCCTAATCTGTCTCACCATGTGTCTGCATGAACACTAGCATTAGCAACACAGGGAGGAAACAAATAGCTAAACACTGCAGATGAAAGGAGGAGGGAAAAAAAAAAGAAAGCCAAGGATTTTTTTTGTCAGTAGCCCACTTGTGTCACACAGAAGGGATACTGGGCCTGCACCTCACTAGCAAACAGTGTAGTCATCCCCTGGAAGAATCCAGGAGATCTCACAAGAGGACATAAGGCACTTCAGACACATGTCTGCTTTATGCTGAACTAGCATGGACACAGGAAGGGGAAAGCAACATTGCAGAGCTATGCATCACAACCCAAGTCTGCCCTGCTTCTGTTCCCTGAAGAATTAGATTTGGGAACAACTTCATCACCAAGCAGAATTCCTACACGTTTTAGTTTGTAACGTCAGTGAAATCCAGATTTGCAGGATAAACCCCCAAGAATACTGGGGTTTGGTTGGAGTGAGGTTATATTTTGTTCATAACCCAAAAAGTGTTAGAAAACACTCAATTTGGAACTTGTCTTATGACACGTGGCAGATTTGCTCTGCAGCAGGTGGGTTCCAGAAGCCACCAAAGCAGAACTGTGACCTATCATGGTAATGCAAAGTGGAAGTAGGTGCATCAGCTGCCTACCAACAGAGCATCACGCCCCTAACGGTGTTTCATATAAATTACACTCCACAAACTGACCTTAAACGAAGAAGAAATTCATGAGATAAGCTACCAGACATCCCAAACTGAAAGCTTTAGGAACACTTTCCAGAAGCCTCAGTTCCAGTGTCATCAATACGGGTTAGTTCCTCACTGAGGAATCGCCACGTTTCAGATCACTCTCTGTACATCCATGGTACGTAAGTATTTTGGTATTGAAGACATTATTTTGCCAACAGAAACCAAATTATCTGTCTTCTGGGGAAGGGCAGGGGGATGTCTCTTACCTGCTCAGACAGAGGAATACTTCAGAATGTTGCCTTTAATTTAAATAGCACCAGTAACATCATATTGAGGATCCTCCATGATGTTATCAGAGAGCATTCCCAATAAATCAAACCACCAGCACACACTTCCCACCTGAACCCAATACCACAAATCAGTCAACACTTAACTGCCCCTTTAAAACAGAACAGAGACAGTACAGTACCCACAGCATCTCCTATTGCTGTGGCCAACAGTAATCAAACAGGATCACGTTCTGAAGCTGCTCTTTCTAGATGAGGTAACAAAATAGCTGTGCATTAACTGAAGCCTGTGCCCTGCAAACTGCACCAGAAACTCATTAGAACCATCATAAGAGCACTCGCTAGATTAGCAGGTTAAGGCAGAGCTACGCTAACTGCACCAGCTCTGCAATGACTGGAAGTGCAGGTGAAGGAGCTGGGAGAGCAGGGCTGTGCTGAGCGCTGCTCAGAGCCCCAGGGAATGACAACTTGTATCACTGCTGCCCACTCTCACGCTCCAGCACTCTCAGGGAACTCTTCCCAGGGAGCGGGGAATCGCAGGAGAGCCGGCAGCTTCACATCCATCAGATCTAGCAAGCAGGTTCCATTATAAAAAGAATTCCTCAATTTTGCTTCAACTTGAGAACACAAAGCAATGCCTCCGACCAGGGAGAGCACACCTCATTAGCAGCACCAAAATCTCTGGAAACTGCAAGAAAAAAATATATTTAATACACAGCCTGGGTTCTTATTTGTTGTGGTTGTTTTATTTTTTTTTTTTTAAGTAAATCCAGCATCATTTAAGGAGGAAGATGAAAAATAAAGGACCTAACTACCTCAGTTATAGGCATCTAAGGGATGAACAGAAGGAACACCACTCACAGCTCAGAAGTGCACCATTTCTTCCGCCTTCATTCAGCATTTACTTCTGCTCTAATTCAACATTTTACCCAGCATTCTGTCAGGGGAAACACACAAGGTTTGCCACCCCAGCTCAACCTGCACATAAGAAAAATGTGAATCAACAGCACTACCCACATCCTACCACAAGACCTGGCTTTACCACCACAGCTTCCTATTGAGGCATCTCCTTGCGGCACTGCTGCTGGTCTACGTGCAAGGTGCACAGACAAACACTGTATTTTGTTTCACATGCATTGACACCAGTAAGAATTCATGACTGATTTCCATTTGCTCTGCTTGCACACATCCTGCTGTCACAAGCTGTGCAACAACGCAAATATTTTCAGGAGGCTTTAAACTACACCATGAGACACACAGACCTCAAACTTGTGCAGAAAGATTGAACGTAAAACCCAGCATTGAAGAAACCAAATCATCGGGTTTTAAAGAAATACTGAGGTGTGAAATGAGCCCCAGCTGGTGAGCTGCCACCCCGAGCAGAAAGCAGGGCAAGGACCTGCAGGGCAGACACGCTTATAGGGGCATCACAGGCTGTCAGCCAGCTCTGCACACTTGCCACTCCACCTCTGCCTGACAACAGCAAACACACCTAAGAGAACACAGGAAGATTCTCAGTCGTTCCGCAGAGAAAGGGTTTGCCACTGCAGGGTTCTCTCCTCACAGCTTGTCAAATGTGAAAAAGACAAGTCCCAAAGCTTTAAGGATCCCAGCTGCACTGAAGGATTTTTTTTTAATCCCAAACAAACCAGAATCTCCACCAGTGATTCTCCACCAGTGAAACTCAACCTACAGGCAGGAAGTCCCTGAAGATGTGTTTTAAGTCTGCAACAAAAAGTCATCCCATGCAAAGTAATGCACACGGAAAAACAACAACCCTAATGATACACACACAGCAGTGGGATTTAGTTCAGTTAAAAATCATCTCTGGCTTAGCATGAGCCAACACCTTCAGAGCAGCATCCAGTGCACTGGAGCAGTCCAGAAACCAAGGAGAACATTTTAAGAGCCAGAAGTCACTGAGCTGAAATCACTAAAAATTCTTACGTGATTCTTGATGTAACGTAACAGCAAACACAGCAAAGGCAAATAGAAAGTGGATCAAGATAACAGAAATGGAACAGCAGCCACTCATATCAAGGAACTCCAGTTTTCAAGTGAAAAGGAAAAATAATGCAATAGCACTGGCTCTTGTATGATACAGAGAAATAGCAAACATTTGTTACATGTCAGTGCACGTGAAATAGAGAGCATTCAATGAAATTATTGAGCAGTGAGCTTAAAAGCAGAAAAACCATCAAGCTCAGTGCCACTGGTACTGCAGAGATCCAAAGTGGAAATGGGTCCAAAGAGCAATTAGAGTATAGCTTTTACGGACCCATTAAAGGACATCACAATCCTGATGCAATCACCAGCTCGTTACTGGAAGATGCACAGAAGAAGCATTACTCCTGCCCACCTGCCAGGGACCCGACACTGTGCCAAATGATCCCTTGGTTTCACAACAGCACAGTCGCTGCTATGAAAAGTGACAGCAGGATGTTTTTAAAGACCACCCCCCCCAAGAAGCGTGCTTTAATGCACTGTCAAGTCGCACTGCCATTGTCTGTCTTTTCTCTAGCTTTGACTTCGATGTTTTCTATCAATAATTTTTCCGTTAGGTTCTCAAAAATGCCGTTATTCCATCCGTTTGCAGATCATTCTAGCAGAGCATTTATCTGTTGTTCCTCAAAGCTGACACTGCAGAAAGCTTCAAAGACTGTGCAGCCACCCCAGCACCACGGACGACCATCTGAAGTATCTGTATTGACAAGGAAACATTAGAGAGAGGCAGGAAAGATGAGCATCCTTCTGGATGCACCTGTCCTTTTCACAGCCACTAGCAGAAACCCAAGAACAGGCTTCCTCCGTCAGACAAACATCAGCAAAGACCGATGTTCAGCTGATCACAGTGGGAGGCCACTCACTCCCTGCAGACAAAAGCTGGGGCAACAGCAGCTCTGTGCTGAAAGTCTTTAAAGACAAGAGATTTGAAGAGTCAGTTGCCACCGTGGCTCAGCTCGCTGCATGCCAGGCCAGCAGCCTCAGGATCAGCCAAGAGCAAGAGAGTTTGTCACACGACGGTACGTGATGTGCCAAGAGAGTTTAATAATTTATGTTGGTAAAAGCAGGATCTATTTCTCATTCCGACCCCTCTCTGTCAGCACAAGGTTACATCAATTCCACCGTACTGAGCATACTGCTCATCATTATTTTATAAATATATTATCTAGCAGCTTTAATGGATCTGGATTTAAGCCCTACACAGACAGAGCATAACAGCTTTCTAAATAAAGTTAGAGCACTTCCCCTGAATCCAAGGCTGACCATCTCATTGCAAAGCATTTTTCTAGATCAGCATGGATGAAGACACTTCAGTACCTAGACATGTTTTAATCTTTCAGTCTTCTGTCTCTGTTTTTGGGCTTCCAGAATCACTCATTTGACCCAAGCCTAGCACAGCGTTCTTCCCTGTAGCACACAGCCCTGAGCTGGCTATGATTTATCTGCCCCACACAGTCACCTGCTGCACTGGACTGTAAAAAAAAAAAAAGAAGCAGTCAACAATGAGAGAAAATAATCACATTGTCACATTCCTCCAGGGTCCCTTTCCATCACAAACTAATCTATGATTATGACTCCTTAAGGTCTGTCGGGCGACCCTTACACTGCCAAACCTGCAGATCTCAAACACCCTCATTTCCCACCCCTGCCCAAGGAGGAGCACGCAGTGCACTGTGCACTGTCAGGTTCAGGTAAAGAAAGAAGACAGCGACGTGTCTGTGCTATGAGGAAAGATTCCCTCTTTCCCCTTAGCTTCCACAGTGGCACGCTTGAAAAGCAGGTTAGCAGAAGAACGTACGGGGTGAAGGAAAACACGGAAAAGGAATGAATGATCTTTCATGCACAACGTGGGGAAAACCCTGCAAACAGCCATGATGGGGAGCGCACAGGAGCTGTGTTCCTCAGCGCTCTGTCACACATCTCCCAGCTATGCCAGCACCTCCAGCCCTGCGGACTCCAAAGAGCTTCAGCAGCTTTCGGTACTGCGCTTCTGAGGGCAGCGTCAGGAAGCAGAGCCCTGCAATAAGGCAAGCCTGGGGAACAGTGAGACGAACCAGCAGCACTAACACCACCTTCAGACTTTGACCAGACCGAAGATTAGTGGAGACTAATGCCCTGACACTTCACGCGCTACTTTACCTTATTTTTGGACTACGAGCATGAAAAAATAAAGTCTCTCTGCCTCAACACAGCGCAAAGCACCTGAAGAGCCCCCAGACCCACCCGCTGCCGCGACACCCGCGGTGTGCACAGGCGTTTACCGCCGCACACTGGGACCTCAGAGCTTCACGAAACCTCACCGAAGGGCGGCGGGGAAGGCGGGCCGGGCCGCAGGGCCCTCGCATCGCTGTGGGGACGGGAGCTCGCCCCCAGCCCCCCTCACGGCCCCATCCCCGCAGCCCCCGAGGCACAGCGCCCCGCGCAGCGCGCATGCGCCGAGTCCCCCCTCGCGGCTCACTATCCCGCAGCAAGCTCCACCGTCCCCCAGCGCGCACGCGCGCCCCGCCGCCTCCAGGCGCTCTCTCAATGGCTCACTATTTGGCAGCCGCCAGCCTGGCCCTCAGAGGTACCGTGGAGCGACGGGCGGGGCCCGCCCAGAGGAGCAACGCAGTGAGGACCGGGGAGGTCGGGCGGGGGCGAAGCGGAGCTTTACCTGCGGGATACTCGACGTGAGTGAGGGAGACCGGCCGCCACGGAGCGGGGAGCGAGCACTCTCCGACTGCGGCCATCTTACCCGGATACCGGGCCGGGCCACCACAGCCAATTGGAGCGCAGTTAAGGGGCGGTGCGACCAATGGGCGGGGGCGATGAGAGCAGCGAGCCAATGACGATGAGCGGCAGGTGAGGCGCCGGCCAACCCAGAGCCACCCAATTAAAAATCGAACCCGGGGAGTGGCGGAGCCAATAGGCTGCTAGCATCGCTGCCCAATGGAATGGAGGCGCAGGTAGACGGAATACCAATCGAGAGAAAGGCGGGCCTCAGCATCCTCCCTCATTGGAGGGAAGAGCTATGCAGATTAGCCAATCACCAGCTTCTATTGCAGCCGTCTCTTAGCCAATCGGCTGTGGCGGTTGGCGCGGGGGGCTGAGGAAGGGGCTTGCGGGCGGGGGACGCTTAAAGCGGCCGTGTGGGACCTGAGGCGCCCCGTCCCGCTCAGCTCCTGACGGCAGCGCGCGTGGATGAGGAACAGGCCGTCCCCTGTGTTGTAAGTGAGATTGCTGCAGCTGCACTGCATCATTTCACTACTTAAAGCATAACGTTTCATTTTGCACTACGCGGGCACAGGGTGAGAGCTCTGCTGAAAATTCCTTTAGTACTGAAGACCCAATCAAAATGAACGGTCCCGTTATGTGGTCACAGAGCTACGCTTACCTGGAGAGCCCGAGGACAAAGCAGGACACACAGAGAAGGGAATACAGACAAAAAGAGCTCACAAAAGGCAAATATACCTCAAGAGCGAGCCAAAGTTGATTACAGTTAAAAATAAATATTAAAAGTGCACAAGAGCAGTGCAGGAAGTGACACACAGAGGCAAGAGGCAGGGGATGGGTTGTCTCCTATACATCAGGACTGGGCTATCCTGGCCTGAACACATTTTTTCCTGCAGTTTTCAAATAGCAATTGTATCCAATTCATTTTGAAAGCTTTTCAGGTTGGCACTGATCTTGTCATAGCGAGAAAAATAGCATCGAAGACTCATTATTTTGGAAAGAAAGAAAATATTTACTGCAGAAGTTCATTTCGTTTCAGAAGAGTGATATAAGAGAGCGTGAGTGATTTACTGCTTTCACTATTCGAGCTAAATAAATCTCCTCCTTTCCCAGCTCTTGAATATAGAGTTGTGCTGGCGGAGTGGATTACATTTGATCTATGTACCATGACAAGCACTGAAAATTGTGGGCTTCATTGCTGCCTTCACCCACTCCTTCCTGAAGATAAGAAGAAAGTGTCAATACAGAGAGCAGCCTTTGCTCCGTTCCATCAGCATAAGAAAGCACAAAGCTGCTCTGAAGATGTCATGAGTATACAGTCTGACACCATGGAAACCAAGGTAAACCCCTTTTTAACTCTTTCAGCTCACATGCTGGGTGTGGCAAGAGACAGAAGTTCTCCTATTCATGAACATTTTATTTGCATATATCACAGTTCATGACAGGCTTGCATTAATGCTAATAGATTTAAGCATATGGTTGAAATTTCAGTCACCGTGGAAGCAAGCAACCTATGTGATTCAATCTATTTTCTGTGTCGTTTGAAAAGGGAAGTATTTAAACACAGTGCAATTGCCTCAGAGGAATAAGATGAGTTTGCTGCATCGCTCAGCAGATGGTCATCTCGAATATCAGCCCACAGTCTTTACTCCGCTTTTCTTTCACATAGGTTGGGAGACTGATAAGGATACTATAAGAAACCTGGACAATGTCCAAGAGATTCTGCTCCTTACTGAGATTATCTGTTATCACTATCCCAGACAGCTATCCTATGCACACCACATGTAAACACAATCAAACCACCAAGAGAAAAAGACAAATCTGAAAAATGAAGCCCTGGAGTTTTCACCCACTGCTCAAAGTACAGTGAGTTGTCATGTTTATTTTATAGCTTGTTGGATCTCAGGGTGTAGACTATTGAGTAGAATTTCATACAAACAAAACTATGAGAATTCACTTGCTCTGACTTTAGCATTTTGACTCTAAGACAAAGGAACTTTGCTTTATACTACTGCTCTCCTGTGAAGGGTGTTGCCACAACTGCCACCTGTATTGGAAACCAAGGTATCAGTTTCTAGCAGGTTTCTCTAGATAGTTAAAGAACAAAAACCAAGATCGTGAAGGAAAGTTTTATTTGACTTATTCAACTTGTAATGCCCACATCCTAAGATAAGAGGTATTAGGAAAAAAAAAAAAAAAATAGCCACAAAGCAAAAAAAAAAAAAAAAAAAAAAAGGAAGAAGCCAAACACAGACAGATATTTACACCTTTAGAACATCAAGAAAAAAAAATAGGCACAAGTTTACATTCATTAGTTTCAGATATGGCCGAGAAACGTTCAACTGAAGAGGGGTAAATAAAATCCTGCTTTCCTCACATCCTTGCCTAAGACAGCACAAGTCATGCTTTTCAAAGCCACACTGATCTTGTACATAAAACAAGGCAAATAATCCTCATTTTCAATATGTTTTTGCTTTAAAGATCACAGAGCCCCTCCTAGAGCCATTCAGTTTAGTACATACATACTGAAGCACTGAGTATGTGCTTTGAGCGCTAGTGAAGCTTGTTACAATTCCCATGTAAAAAGTGAGAGTCATGCAAATCTGTTTAAGTATCAGAAAGTAGTAAAGGATTTTATTTCATAGCTGCTAAGCCTTTCAAATCTTACAAGTGTCAGCAGAGAATGATTTAACCCCTTGAGAAAAAGGGTGCATTATAAAAGAGGCAAATATCTCTCGAGATCTCCCCAAATACATATCTCATCTACTACTAATACTGAAGGATTCCTTTGCTAAACACGATATGCTAGGGAAAAAAATTTCTGCTGTTCCCTTACAGAGCTGGAGGCAGACAGCTGTTGAGGCATCACCTTCTGCTGTGCCCTGCGAAGCAGGTGAATGTGACGTGGTTGCCGTTTCAGCCGAGCCCTGCTCTAGAAGGATCGGTGGAAACAGCCCCAACGCCTCCAGCTCACATCCGAAAGGAACTGAATGCAGGAGGGGGCTCCCCTCCGGTCAGGGCTCTGAACCCACTGGTCTCAGCAGTACCGCCTAGAGGTGCCGAGAACGTTTTGCACTTCATCCAAAGCCACACGGGATCAGGCAGGAATGACATAGGAGCTGTGGGGGTTGGGGGATGTAGCAAAGCGTAGCATTCTCCTCAGGCAAAATAGTTTGTCTCAGCAAGCATACTTGGCTTGAGCAGGAACGATTTAGTGCTGGCAGGTGGAAGGGAAGAACTCAAGCTTCAAAAAGCTGCAGATGTTCTTCAGGAACATCCATCTTTACCTTCCCTGCAAGGGCAGCACATCCCACTCGGAATAAGGGCTAAGCAAGAGAATAAAACTGTAATAAAACTATCTTTCTTCCATGTCACTGATTAGGAATTTACAATTTCATAGTTTAAGAAGCTACAATGCAAGTTGCATTTGCTTCACAAGGACCCTGTTGTAGTGTCCTCCCTTGTGATGTGAGCCACCAGTGGTCTCACCCATACACAAAGCAGGCAGGCTGCCCCGAGCACCAAGGCCTAAAGGCACCCAAAGTAGTAAATAAATATACATAAAACACAAAAATCTGAAATGAATAGCACTGATTGTTTAAATTTACAGTCCATCTTATTACATTGAACTAAACGTTTTAGCATCTTTAAACCACTACACAAAGCTGCTGAAGTTACTCTGTTACAAACCTGCCATACAAGAGCATAAAGCACTAAAGTATTTTTTGGCAAAGTAACTTGCTTCCAGAATTTAACATACATTCAAATCACAGTGTACGTACAACAGGTGTGTCACACTAATACAACATCCTCTATTTTCTCACAGTATATTCTGCCAGAAGCAGGACACCTCAAAGACCTTTCCTCATTTCATTTGCTCTCTTAAATCCTTCCTATAACAGCTTATTTAATACAGTCTCACTCAGGTCAGCTGCTCCTTACTTCTGCTTCAATGTTGTCCTGTTTGTTGCATTAATCTTGTCTCCAGGATAAGCCACATCAGTCTGATGTGTTTACAGAACAGATGTTACGTGCTCTACTCTTGCCCTCTTGCAAGCATCCTGGGAGCATTATTTATGCCTTTTACATCCTCATGTTTACTTTTTCTCTGCTTACTTCCTGCCTTAACAACAGAATCCACATTAGGTTTCTGAAGAGGAAGAAAAATTTTATTCTCCAAGTGCACATACTGATTTTCCATTCCTATGGAAACTCTCACGTTGTACTTCTTACATTCTGCCTCCCCCCCCCCGCCATACTATGGCTGTCAGACTTGCACTTTTACCTGGAACACAAGGGATAACAAATCTAGGGGGGGAAAAAATAAAACAACAGCAATGCTCGTGTTTTTGTCCAAGTCCCCATTTTCTTCTCCCTGAATACCTCCTCGCTCTGAGCCTGGGCTCTGAGACCCTCAGTGGACAAAAACAGGAGGAAGGACAGGCTGCACCTTCAGCCTTCATCTGCAGCATTACAGTCACAGAGGACTCAGTACATCATTGCAAAACTTGCACAAACCCCATGAATTTCTCAAGCCTAGCACACTCAAATGCTGCTATCCTAACCTAATCTCCTATTCAGAGAATGATCCAGGCAGGCTCCAGGTGCCAGCTGTGCAGTCAGTATCACATCACACGAGAAGAGCCCATCTCAGCACTATATACACCTGCATTTACTACATAACCAAAACTATACATTGTGTTTCTTAGGATAAACAAAGTATTAAAACAGAAAAAAAAAAAGTTTCCTCTCTAGCAGCTTGATCCCAGTTCAAGTACCTGCACCGTCTCTCCTGTATATACATCCAACATCCATCTGTCTTCTGGCCTTGTGTGTAATAGGAACAGGCACCATGCTACACCAGTTCCCTGTGCTTGTGTACTTCACTCTGCATTCCTCTTACTTAGCAAGAACTGCTGCTGGCTAATTCTGAAATACAGCAAGGCACTTTGATGGATGTTAAAGACTTTGTGTGTCCACAGGCAGGATGCAAATCCACCCCCTCCACACAATAACTTGCCTTTAGGGCAAAGAGACCTCAGCAATCTCCTAAGGAAAGATGACCACAGCACAGCAAGTCATCTGGCCTGCAAAGAACAGCAATGTGGAGGGAACAGACCAGCTTCCTCAGAGTTACAGATCGGTTACAAAAGTCCGTGTTTTACTTCAGTGCTTTACAGAACTACTACTTCCTCCCTGGGGAAAAAAAGATAAAAATTGCTAGTCATGTTGCATGTGTTAAAATATGTGAAGTCAAATCAGCAGTAATATCTGTAGAAACACAGCAGAAAAATAACAGTAATAAAAATCCCAAAGCAACATAAACCTGTTTGAGAAGCCAAGGGTCAAGTGGAAAATTTACCAGTGATGTTCCTGCTCCTCCAACACAACCATAAACATCTGAGGAGCCTTCTGCCAGATAACACATAGGCCAAATAGGTACATGGGTTGCCCTATTCAAGAAAACTGGCAAAAGTCTCAGCCCATTCAGTTCATGATTTATCTGACACATTAAAAACAATAAAAGGTACGGAAGGGTGGAACAAAGACAAAATTCAAACCATAAGCTGGCAAGTGGTCCTGGATCCATCCAGCAAACAGTACTGGCTACAAAAAGCAGAAGGTCCCACCAGGCTGCTGTGTGTTGAGATAGTCTTGTGGCCACCACTGACCATTGCAGGTAGTTTAATCCAATTCTGTGAGGAAAAAAGTCCTTGTACAAAACTGTTTTCCTCCTCTGATTGCCATCAGATGAGCTCCTTCAGCGGCTCATTTTCAATGGGAAGTGTGCCATTCATCTCAGGGGAGCTCTCTGTGCCCAGATATCCCAAGAGGATCTCACTGCGCCTCCGTGACAGCTGCAAGATGTCTTCTGCCAGCAGCTGCACTGTTGTGTATCTCACATTGTCCAGATCAAACATGTCCTTCAGATATTGTACTATCTGGTGCTGCAAAGATAAAAGGGAGTTTTACAGTAAGGAGACCTTCACTCATACCTTCCAGTACCACCTATTCCATAAGGAATTTTGTATGCCTGCTATATATGTATTATAGGAAAGCCATCCTACCTTGAAGAAACTGCAGACTTCAGCGAGCTGCTGCTTGGGCCCCAGAAAACCAAAGGCTAGAACAGGACTGACATGCTCCGATACGGAGTAGAAGTGAGAGATAAAGCCATCTGGTACCTGCCACAAGGAAGGGAAAAATTGGTAGGTCTCAGTTCTCAGACAGAATTAGCAGCTTGTTCCATATCAACTACCACAGTTGGAACTACCATGCCAGCACTGTGCTTCAGTAACTGAAGAGCTGCTTAAGAATCTCTCTTCCTGCAGAATTACAGTTATCCATCAGATTTCTTGAAGGATGACTTGAGCTTTCTATCTTTATGTTCCTACTCTTTCAGGAGAAGAATAAATAGAAGAAGATGGAAGGCAACCATCAGGCAGTCCTTACCAACTCTACTTGCAATCTCCAAACTATGCCAGGAATGAGCACAAAAAATTCCAGATAGCTAAGATGGAGATTCTGCGTGGCAATACAGCTTCCAGTGTACTCATTACTCTTTGCATCATCTCACAAGGCAAACCCTGTCATACAAGCTAGCTGTGGGATAGAAGCTGAACACTTGCCAGAGGCCACAGTCCCTGTGGTAGAAGTAGGGATTGTGCAGTTGCAGCTTCCTGTTCTCCAGATCCTCAAACTCATTTGCTGCAGTACTTAAAAAAGCAGCAGGTTTAAGGGAAATGCACAAAGTAGCCCGTGGTCAGCACTGGGAGGCAGGAGAGCAGGTGAGCCCAGTCACTGCACTGCCAACAGGCAAACTACAGTTCAGAGAGCAAGTGAGACCATTCCTATGGGATCGTGAGCAAGGATAGGGAATAACAAATGGAGAACATTATCCTCTGGATCTTCTTATTAAGAAAAAGTGGAAATATACACAGAACTGTAAAACACTGATGTTGCACTGGTACAGAGAAATGACAGCAGGACCTCAGCACTCTAAAGCAGAGAGAATGCAATTCAGTTCATTCTTATACCACAAAGATTTTGCATTTCACCAAGATCTTGGTGAAATCTTTTCAGCTTCAAATGCATTTGATTCTTTCCCTCTTCATTAATCTTGCTTACCATTAGAAGCCTCCTTTTTGCTTTCAGAACAGACCAGCAGGCAGTTGCTAGGGCCTACAATTAACAAAGAGACCATAATTTGCTGGGATTACTCTTCTGAAGAAAACAGCCTGCCAACACATTGCCATCAAAACATCAAAGCAGTGGCCCTTTTGTGCCAACAACTCTAAAATTAGTTAGGAAAAATCCATACGAGCTGGAAGCAGGTTTGGCCACTACAGATCCATTCCAGACAAACCAAAGTGTTTTTGAAGATCTCTAATACAATCTGGCATAGCTGCCACATGCCCCAGAATACAGACTTTGAGCAGATAGCTGATTTACTAGAGGACTGCTGTTGAGAGTTTCGAGAAAATACGGTGTTTCTAAAGAGAAAACACTGTTCTGCCAGGCCAGTCAAAGTGCTGTATGATCATCTTTCCTAGCTTTGGCATTGCTGGACACAAGCACTGCCTGGTTAACCCACCGTCTCCTTGAAGCTGTCGGACAGCCAACGGTTGCGCAGCACAGCCAGCACAGAGGAAGGTGGATTCTCCAAATCCTCAAAAGCATCCATGAGGATAAAATCCAGCACAATATCAAAGAAACTCATGCACACCACCTGTCAGAGAGCAGAGCAGTCTGTAAAGGAAACAGGTTTACAGAAAAAAAGAGATGGACTTTGAAACAACAAAACGGTGTTTGCCACCAGCATAGGAAGCTGTGTTCATTCAGTTCACTGGTCAAACCCCAGACAGGGGCTGACCAAGGGGCTTCCAATTCCTGAGTCCAGGAAAAGTCCAGTCGAAAGGGCAAGCAAATCTTAGAGCTACACACATTAGCTTGTGCCCTCCAGAAAGAGGATGTGGTGTTTTTTTTCCCCCCATTATTTTTACTTTCAAAACACAGTAGTGCTAACATTGCTGAAAGCAAGATTTGCTGTGAAGCTTAAACACTCAGCCAGGCACTTTTCCCCCTGGCCTCCCTCACAACGTACAGTTGCAAAGTAATCATATTTCAGAAGCCATTCATTCACTCCATGGTTGTTCCTACATATCCATTACTCTCCAACTCCTCTCCAACGTTTAGAGAGAATGTCTTTACCAACCCCTCTTCCCTCCAGCTCCTGCTGTGTGGTCGGCCAGGTTTCTGGCTTCAGTGCATAATGCAGCATCTCCTCGTAGCTTTCCAGAAAAGCTTTGGGATTCTGCAAGAGCAGAGAAAAAACACTTCAGAAGGTACAGCAGTTGTGGACACATCATACCGAAGGCTTACTTCTCTATTTTGAGCTAACAAACATCAACACATGCCACTGGCTGAATTTTTCAGCCAACACACACTTTGTATGGAAATACTTTTTTCTGTGGGAGGCACGGACAGCCCCAGGCTCAGCTGTGACTTAAAGCACATACTTAGCTGTCTTCAAGGAAGTGGTTAGAGGCACCTATACACAAACCAAGTCCAGTAAGATTAACACTGTGCAAGCATCTCTCTGCTTGGGAGATGATGTGGTTGAAGCAGAGGTTTCATTATTATTTCCCTTTTCTGTATTTGAATATTCCTATGATGTACTCTGTACCTTCTGCTCTCTCTGTAGTAAGGCACAGTGACAAACTGTGGACAGGAGCTGCAGAGAGCCTCTTTCCTGAGAATTTGGTTGAACAAGACTAAAAACATTGGCAATTTACTTTTCACAATGGTCACCTATATACAGATGAAGTTTTCTCCTTTTACAGTCCATAATTTGTCTAGTGCACTGGAACAAGTGTTCCTGTGCCCACAAGAGAAATAAGCCACTTTCAAGCTTCCTACCTTTTCAGCTTTTGTCATCAATCCTATCACCATTTGCTTCCCAACCTCTCCAAAAAACAGTTGATTGCTTTCATCTTCCAGCAGCTCCTGCAAAGGGAACAAAAGAAGTCTCCATGAATGGGAGTGACAGCTTCTGGCCAGCTATGCAATTCCCAAGCTTTCACGTTCCAACACTAGATCAGCAAAGAAGCAGCCAGGTAATCACCACTCAAGCTGGGCACGGGGACTAGGGGATACTTATTCCTCTCCAAATCAAGTCAATGATAATTACAAAGTTAAGTAACAGAAGCTTGGACTGTTTCTGTTTTTACTTGCTCTAGAGGGAAAAGACTTCAGTCCTACATGGATGTAAAAGAACACACTGCTGGGGGCAACATGCCCTGGCAATGCAGGAGCCACAAGGACAGCCAGCCTCACACTCCTTCACTGAACCATTCTCACCTTGAAGGCCTGCCTGACACAGTGCAGCTTCGCAAGGAAATCCTGGTCACTATAGCAGCCAAGGAGCTCTGTCCTAGAGGGAAAAGGCAATGAATGCATAAATTTCAGTTCTCCTAATATCTGTGACCCTAACAACTATGCTTTTCTAAGAAAAAAAATTCCAGGCTCTGCCTACAAGAAAGTAGTAAGTGTGTTTTTCCTTTGTGTAGTTCTCTGGAGGATCACAGTATCGCTGTAAAGGCTGTCACAGCATAGAACTGTGCAACCCACTACACAGAACATTATTATTATTATTAACTTCCTGGGATAATATCCTTTCTTACCATGCACCTAAAATCTAGAAAATCCAAACAAAGATGCTAGGAGTCCAAACAACAAAGATGCTAGGAGTTTCCTGCCCCAAAGGGTTATTCTTTTTATAGGGCTGTTCAAAGGTAAATATTGTGTTCATATTGCTCAAAGGAGCCCTGACACAAACATCCACAACTCCAGGTGGCACTTCACCTCAACGTCCGGCATGCAACCTTCCCTTCTTTCACTAGCTGCAGGGCTTCTTCATATGCTGCTACTGGCTTTGATAGATGGAATGGTATTTCCTCAAAGTGAAGAGAGTCAAAGAGCTGAAACAGTAGCAAGAAGCATGGGAAAAAAAACAAATGACCTCATTAAATATTTGTGAATACTTGGGGACTGCACTCAAGCAAGACATTCCTTCTTTAGCTGGCAAACTTTTGTCAGCCCCAATTATTTCATGCAAAGATATTTTCCTTCCCACCAGTTTCACACAGCTCAGTATTCCCTGAAAATATACAACCAAGCCACATTACATTAGACACAGCATTTTCCTAGCTGTTTTAGCATGTTTTCTACAGTAGATTGGAAGATGACCCAAGATGTTGGATGAAAAGGACCTCCAGCCTCCCACTTGAAGAAGAATGGTTACCCACATAGATCAGGTCAGTTATGGTTTGTTCTGGGCAAGCCTTGAAAGCCTCCACATAATGAGATTTCCTGATCTTTCCGGGGAAGGCTGCACCATCACCTTAATGAAAAAGCTTTTCCTAACATCTATCCAATCTGGTGCTGTTGCTCCATGTTTTATCATTTTCCTTTATTAAGATGTGATTGGCTCCACTGTCTTTGTGGCTTCCCTCCAAGCAGCTGCTCTGCTACTCACAGTAGGAACTTAAGTTACCTCTGCTGCAGAGAAGAAGGAGTCCTCAGAAATTGAGCTGTCTTCATCATCTGCCCGAAGCCGTAGTGACCCGTCCGTCAGCGGAAGCATTAAAGTCTTCTCTGGAGGAGATAAAGAAGCCACACGTGTTGGAGTTCACAGACTACTATTCCTCCTACAGTCACTATGCTCTCTCTCCCACCCTCATAAGAGCATTTTGCCAACACTCTTTTGCTTTGCTCGTGGAAAAGAAAAACAGAAAAGCAGTTTAACTCATGTATTTCACACCCAGCTCACCCAGATCCAGCAGCATGCTGTCTGATGGAAGCGAAGACCCAAACTCCTCCTGGAGGTGGTAGGCTCGGTGCAAGAGGGACTCCAACTTCTCAGCAAACTCTCTTTTCTGAGACTCCTCCTTGAACATAAATGCCATAGAATTTACAGATTAAATTACATGCAAGAGAGAGAGAGAAGGAGAAAAAGAGAGAGAACTCAATCCTACAATACAGCAAATATTGTAAGGGGAGGAATGCTTCTATACAGCCTATTCAAATCCTCTGGAATTTTAGCTTCACAATTTTGTATTCCTGTTAAAAAAGAAAGAACTTCAGTCTGCTATCCAGAGAAACAGGTATGTTTACAAGTTACAGTAACTTAACTCTCCTGACTCGTGATTCCCTCTTCAATGAAATTAGGCTGAAGTCATATATCAAAGAACCTGTGTTGAATACAGAGGCGTATCCAGAACTGGATAATGGCATAAGTGTCCTTGGATTAAGGTGCTGGGCACAAGCAAAGCTTGCTGTAAGCACAAGAAGAAAAAAGGAAAATAAGACACAGCATCTTGCCGTCATGCCCCGTGTCTGTGTGAACATGTCACCCAGTAGATAGAAGCATTAGTAAGAAGCACAGGATCTATTTTGATGTTGGATTTGTTAGCAGAACCACTATGCAGGTTGGTGGCCCTGCCTGTGGCAGGGGGGTGGAACTTGATGATCCTTGGGGTCCCTTCCAACCCAAGCCATTCTATAGGATGCTTTAAAAAGTAACAGCAAGAACGCAGATTTGACTTGCATAAATACCCACTCCAGAAGGCAAATATCCAATACACTTACTACACTAGGCCCTATTTATGACAGCCTTGAAACACTTTTTACCACTGAGAACTCCTGGAATGTTTGGAGTTTAGCTCCTTTCACAAACCTGAGCTACAGCTGCTCTGTTTAGCTTCGTAGTCAGTCATCACGGAGCCTTCTTAGTTTGGATCTCCTCTTTTATCAGAGGTCTGCCCAGCACAGTCATCAGGTCCAAGACAAGACGTTGTCCTAAAATACTTGTTCTGTAGGTGGAACAAGTTACACATCTCCCCCCTCCACTTGTTCTGTGAACAGAGACATTCTTAGCAGCTACTTTGCTTTAGTCATTAATACACACAAGCAGCTGCATCCTGCTTCTCCACTCACCTCCCTAGGAAGTGAGAGTGACTACCAAGATCTCTACTTTCAACGTGTTAAAGAGTTATAGACACAACACAGCCAGGCAAAAAGCTCTTTCTTTCTCTCAGGCACTGCATTTGTTACAGCCTTTTCCTACTGCAGTCTCTGCTGCTTGAGCAGTTGCATGACAGTGACTGACATGTTCTGGAAGGTGGGCAGAAAAGCTGAGGAATGAGGGGGAGAGACTTATTAGAAAGAAAAAAATAAAAAATAAAAAATCACCCACTCACACTGCATAAGGAAGCCACAGATGCAGACAGCTCTTAAACAGTCTGGCCCAGCTCTGCCCTTAATTTGCTCTTCTTCTATCCTATTAGTTATTACTACTACTAGCATCTTGTCTGGCCTTCTGGCATGTTTCCCAGCTGCCAAATGCAAGAGAAAAGAGGGGGACCTACCTCTGAGGCATTCTCAGACAAGTTCTCTTGGTGTTTCTTGCTGTCCCAGGGCACAGGAGTGCTGGAACTAGCACTGTCCCGCTGCCTGATGGTCAGTGCCTGTTCCCACTTCTGCAGGGCCTCCTCAAACAACTCCATACCTGGCAGCACAACCAAAGAAAGCTCTGAGATCTTGCAACCAACAGGTGACTGAGTTTAAGCCAAGGATGGGAGAAAGCTTGCTATTAGAACACAAAGGTGAACCTCTACTGCATAGACATACAGCTGCTGATGATCTATGCCACTTCACACCCTATTTTTGCTCTTCCCATGATAAACAACCCCAGAGGGTGATTTTAACTCCTGTGTTTGTTTACCTTGAACATAGAGGCTTTCTGCACTGGAATCGCCGATGGCTCCACCATCCCCCATGGCCTGGGCCTCCCACATCCCAGCCGATGCTGGTGTTGGACTCGAAGAATTCACAGCTACCATCTGCAGGAATCACAGAATTGTAGGGATTTGAAGGGACCTCCAGAGATCACCAAGTCCAACCCCCAGCGCAAGCAGGCAAATACCTTTTGAAATATCTCCACGAGGGTCAGCATTAAAACTCCCTTGCCTTGTAAGGGATGGTATGAACAATTACCAGTCCCTTCCCATGCAGGTTCACACCATGCTGTCAACTGCCAAGAGCTGTTAAGAGGGGACACAAGAAATCCTGCTCTTTGCCACCTGGCACCACAGCAGTGTCTTTGAAAGCACAGAAATCCAAGCAGGAAATACCTTCCCTCACCAATTTACAGTGAGGCTTCATTAGGAAACAGCGAGGTGTGCAACTATGAGCACAAGTAGGATAGCACCTCTGGAGGCAACAGCCCAAGAAAACTTCAAAGGAAACACTACAACAGCACAAGCATTTTGATACGAAGTTTGTGTCAGCCCCAGCTTTCCATACAGAAGGACATTGGAAGTGGGAGAAGTAACCGCACTCCAAAAAAAGCAGCAGATTAGCAGCAAAAATACAGCTGGGGAATTTGGCCAAGGGAAATTCCAGCTCTTTCTTTGTAACTAAACCTTGTCACGGGAAGGCTGAGCACTAAGATCCACAATGCAAATTGTCAGCTTGCTCAAGTTTCACCCCTGTGCATAAGCATCTTCTGAAGTCTGGCAAAACAAAGAGCTGGGTTCAGATAAAATCAATGATCAGTATTTTCATAGTTGTTTTCAGATTACTTAGATAAAATGCCCAAATGTGAGCCTGATGCTAAAGAAAAAGCTACAATAAATGGCTGATAGACAGTTCTAGCCATGCCCTCATTGATTCATCTCTGTGGAGTCGTAATAAATCACTTTGAGATCCAGGACTGCAAAGAGCAATTCACTGCTGCTGACTTAGTAAATAAGTGACAAAGCTCAGGAAACCAGGCAAGACAGCAGGCAGAACCTGCAGCTATGTGAAGGATGAGCTGTTCTCCCATCACGTAACATAAAAGTAATGAGGACAACATCACAGAAGTTCAGCTGCCACACAGTGAAGGGGTACTGGAACAGATTTCTCAGTGTGAATATCATTACTCAAGGACCAGCAGTGGAAAAAAGAATTCAGATACTTTTATGTCAAGAGAAACAGCTTTCAGCATTACAAAACCCAGACAGCATCTGCGGGAAGGGAGAAGCCAAGGGGAATTAAATGGCTGCGAGTCCATGGAGGGGAAGGAGGCCAGGGCTGGGCACAGTGCGCCGTGCACAGGCGCATCCCATGCTGTCCCAATTACCCAGGGAAAAACAGACAGGCTGCACACCCAGCACCGTGCCAGCACTGCCGCCTGCTGGAGACACACTTTGGCCAGCACAAATTTTTGTCAGCTTTCTGGTTCTTCAAATATCAGAGCGTGCTAAAAATAATGCAGTACCTGCATTGTGGCTAGATGATTTTTCTCCTTCCTTCCCCAGCACTGCTAGTGAAACACCAAGCACAAGTGCTCCTGCAACTGATGCCAAGGAGTTTTGTGGCACATCACGGTGTTGGAAGCTGCTGTTCACTTGTGCCTTCTGTTGCTCCAGCTTTTAGCAGTGAGGATATCAAACAGGCCCTGAAGCCACAAACATTCCCCAGTGTTTCTGCCTTTGGTCTCACAAGAGGTGGATATACACAGTGACAGCTTCTGCTTTGAAGGACGTAGAACCACTGGGCTGTGTCCCAGCCTGCGCTGTTTCATTAACAGAGCTATCTGTTTTTGGAAGTTAATGTGGTTTTAAAAATTGAACAACCTTGAGTAGCCTGTATAGAGGCAGAAGGGCTGCAATGACACAAGAGCTGGTCCATCTAACACCCCACTACAGAAGGAAACAAATTTCCCACCGCTGCAAGTTCCAGTAACAATTCATTCTTGCTCCTGTAGAAGGGCATAGATAGCCTGAAGGAATCATGGCTGCATCCCACACACAAGTCCCTCCACAGCCTCTTGCTGACCACAGACACCCTGAGGCTCTTGGTCAGAAAAAACTCTGCTGTGATTCCGGAGGCATGCCTGCCTCAGACAGCTCCAGACCATCGCTGTTGAATTACAACAAGACTGCGTTCCAGTTACACCGTAACCTCTCCTGCTTCAAGAATCTTGGCGTTATCCATCAGCCAGCACAAGCACATGGACCTGGTGATCTTGTTACACAGAGATGCACTAATCTGTCACCCCTGCTTCTCTCAACCCTTCTGAGAAGGTGCTTACCGAGGCAAGGCTGTGGGAGGAACTGGAATGTTTGCTGGGCTCGATGGAGGAGATCCCGCTGAGCGTGTCGTTGCTTTTGCTGCTGGGACTCTGGACTCTCTTGCTGGAGTATCCTGAAGTTAAGGTCACACAAAAACAGGATTTTAAACCTGGTGGCCTGTGCATGCAGAGGATGGAGACAGGCTCTCCTGTCACAGCAAATGCTGTTGGGCATGGGAACCCTGCAAGCTACAGAATGTGCAGTCCACATGAGAAACTACAGCAGTCACAGGAAAACCCGGCACAAAGCAAAAGAGATTCACTGCAGCTGTGGTTTAAGGAGAGGAATGTTGCCCTGTCAAGCGTGACCGCAGATAGGCAAGGCAGCATCCAATACCTAGAAATGAGTCACGTCTCCTTTACGGTCTATTTTGTTCTAGACACAAAGCAAGTTGCTATAAAGGGACCTGAGGCTGAGGAATGAACTTGCATTGCCTTTGATGGTAGGAGGCAAGCACAAATGGAAAGCATCAAGGAGAAACTCCTCCAGCTTCCCTTAGGCTGGGCAGAACACGGACATAGCACAAACAATGGTGCTTCCATACTTATTTAGCATGCTTCAAGGGTTTTTGTTGTTGTTTTGTTTTATTTCTTTCCCCTACAGCACTTAATGAGGAGCTGGGTCAGCCTTATCCTGAACAAACAATACAAGTGAGTGAAGAAGCTGCCCATGGTTTGGGAGCTTCAGCAGCTGGGACAGACACTCCTGACCCACAGCTAGGCCACCACCCTCTCCATGCTGCCCCAGGCAGATGCAGCTGCACACAGCACCCACAGGCATCACCAAAGTCAATATGCAGCCAGGTCATGGTGTGCCCCAGGCTGTTATTATCAGGGAGGCATGGCAAAACAAGTCTATAGACTTTGTGTGGGCAGGGGGATGGGAACTACATGCCTTAGGGAAAACCTCAGCGTCACTTCCCCTCCCCCAGTCACAAGGGTTTTGAGCTTAGCATCTCTCCCTTTCCTGCACTAACCCTGTGTTCATAGCACTGTGCTTCAGATCTCTAATTCAATTCTACATCAATTAGTGCACAGAAATCACTTTTCTTTCCTCTCTGCCCACTTGCCAGGAACGTTCTACGGTCCCACTGCTGCTTATACATCCCCTTTCTTTGAACACTATTTCAGCAATATTCACTCCCTTGCTACATGGTTTTGGGGTCTCCCTTTTATTGCAAGACCAACCTTTCTTCACAGAAGAGACCCTTCTGGTTGGCAGAATGGGCACTGTGACGCCTCCAGGCTTAAAGCCACACTTCTCTGGAGCAATCTGCTTCTTTCGGCGACGACGTCGCTTCAGCTGATGAGCTGCAAGAGCCAACGCAACTGTCCCAAGAGCTGTAGCAAACAGTACCTTACGTAGGCCTGGAGAGAGCCGCAGCTGAGAGAAGACAGACTTTAAACACAAAAGAAACGAAAGAGCAACAATGAAAAACCAAAGTCTACCATCCTTTCTTTTAATATATGTGTATTTTTAATTTTAAGCAGTTGTAAAGATGAGATACCTGAAATGTACGTTGGCATTTCCCCTCCCACCCATAGGACTCCTCCCATTATCTGCTACACAGCTGAAGCTTAACAGGAGAGAAACTGCATAGCACCAATGTGATGGAGCCTGGGGAAACTGGTCTCAATTCTCATTGCCAAAACAAGCTGTAACATTCACAAACAGCCCATAACAGACGAGACCTGAGTCACCCAGGTTCAGCTCTGAAACCCTGGTATGTAGCTGACCTTTGCTACCCCAAACACTGCATTACTACAAATGGAAAATATACCAATAATCTTTAATTGTATATATGCACTTAGTGCCCTTGAAGAGAAGAAAGAGAAGAAAGGAATTCAGGCGTTGTCCCACAGAGTGATGTGGAAACACTTCTCCCACCCTACTCCAAATCCATCCTCACTACCCTGGCCCCTACATACAAACTAAACAAACTGACAGGTTCTCCCACCATCATGCCTCTATTCCTCTCAATTAACACAGTTTCTTCTTTCTTGGCAGACAATCTCCAGAGACAAAGCCCAAGGAACCAGCTGGAAAAGACTTTTCTCTTGTTGTACCTGTCCAAACGTTGTGTACACAAACACGGGGATCTCTGCCACAGTCATTGCCAAGGCCTGGATGATGGACATTCCCTCGGTTCTTCTAAATGCCATGGCTAAAGGATGACCTCAGCACCTCAGGAGTCACGAAGGGGAAGGGCACTTGTGGATGGATGCTGCGCGAGCCACTCACACGGAAATCCAGCTTTCATCTGACATCGAGCTCAGTGTCCTGGAGTCAGCCTTCATCCAGCAATTCTGAAGGAGGAGGGAAGAATCAGGTGAGTGAAGGTAACGCACAGCCTGTACTTCCCTGTACTGCACTTCACAAACAGCACACCAGCTCACTCAGGGCAACAAAGCTGCTAGAGCCAAACCTGAGCTTTAAAGCATCTCCCCATCCATAGCAGCAATTGTTGCTTCTCACACCAAGTACAGGGGTAAGGTTCACAAACTGCTCTATAGTGGCAGCACGGTCCTTGCACTCAAAAGCTGAAGCTGTGCCAGAGATTTCCACATGCTCTACAATGGGCTGCATGTGGCTGGACAGAACTTTTGGCAGCTCCCATGTAAAACAAAACAAAACAAAACAAAAAAAACAACCCACATATAAATAACACGATTATTCCAAATAACCACACATGCACCTTAATCAGCATAACTCTGCTAGCCCTTGATTCTGTCACTGTAAAGAGCTACTTAGCAAAGGCTTATTTCACAATTGGCAATTTCTCCCAGGAGGTTTCAAAGCAACCTGAGTTTAGTAGAGCTTTCCTGGCTGTGCTGGAAGCCAGGAAGCAGGGCTCTGCTTCATGTCAAGGACAGAGGTACAAAAAAAAAAGATGCACTGAAACCAGAGAAGTATCTTTTAACCACCACAAAGTTATAAACGCTTTAGTCCTGCTCTCCCAGCCAGGCCAGCCTTCACATCAATGCACTTGGAGACACTGCCCTTACCCGTGTGCAGCCACGCTCCTGCCACGCTGCACTCTGGTGCCTTTTCAGGTGCCTTCCCACACCGACAAGTGAAACCCATCCCACGTTTTAAAGCCACGTGATAACCCCGCATCTACCTGACCACACCGCACTGCAACCTTGCACCTCGCAGCCTCCAGGGCTGGCACAGCCCCTTAAGGAGCCACATTTGGCAACAGTCTCAAGGGACCAGAGTACCAGGAGCTTGCAGAACAAGGTTAAATGTAACGTTTTGGCTAGAGCAGAACAAAGACGAGCAAAGTGCAAAGAATCCGGGGGACACTGTTCAGCCTGCAGGTTACTACACCTGACTGGCAGTGGGGACGCAGCACAAAGCCAAGGAAAACCTTGCCTGTCCTTGTCCTTCAAGGCAAAGCAATGCTGGCCCTACCAGAAAACATTTACACCTCGAGCACTGCCCTGCTCCCCTGGGCATCTCAGGATGCTCCTACGGGATGCCCCACTGCAGTAAACCGGAGCCCTGCAAACAGAGCTCCCTGGGCTGTTTGCATCCTTGGACCAATCTCCATAACCCCGCACAAACGTACCCCCGAGCACCCCTACGCCCCTTGCACCCCTCTGGGCGCTCAGGGACCTGGCATCCCTGGGGCACCACTCGGGCCCACTGCCCCCACGGGCCCTCCTGCAGCTCAGGGACCCCCGAGCCGTCCGCACCCCGGGCATCCCTACGTTCCCTGCACCCAGCGCATCCCCCCCCCCACCTCTAGGACCGCTTCTACTCGGTGGGGTTCCCGTCTCTGACCCCCACGACGCAGCGGTGCGGCCCACCCAGCCCCCGCAGATGTGCGCTGCCGACATCACTCACCGCGACCCGCGGGCGCCCGGCCCCGCTCACCGCCCCGTTCCCCCCGCCGCGCGCCATGGCCGCGGAAGGGCAGCGTCTCCTTCCCCCGCGCCGCAGCCTACCCTGAACGAGGCTTGAAGCCCCGCCCCTCCGCACTCCTACCCAATCAGAGTGGCGATCGTCCCTCCGGCGAACCAATCGGGGCGCTCCCCGCAGGCCCGGCCGCAGGCTGCGGCGCCGAGTGCGGTTGAGCGGTGAGCGAAGAGGCCGGCGGGCGGCGCCAGCACCCATTGGGCGCCGGCTGACAGCTCCCACCGCGGCCACCGCCCCTCTTAAAGGGGCCGCGCCTCCCCGAGACACTCCCGCCGCTCGAGCCGCAGCCCGGTTCCCCAGGCCCGGCCGAGAGCCCGCGGTGTAACGCTACTCTGCGGCGCTGCCCGCTGGGTACCACGCAGCCCGCATGGCTGTTTCTGAGCCGCGGGGCCCCACCTGGGAGACAGAGCCCTTTTAAGAGGCCGCGGCGCCGCTCGGGGAAAGCATCGATCGGTGCTATAAAGGTCCGAGCGGCGGGTGCGGTGACAGCGGGGGCGCGGCGGAGGTGGCTGCGGCAGCGCTGATCGCCATGGATTTCAACGTGAAGAAGCTGGCGTCGGATGCGGGCGTCTTCTTCTCCCGCGCCATGCAGGTTGGGGGGGATGGGGCTGGAGCGTCGCCACGGCAATGGGGCACATTGGGGGGTGGGGAGCCCTGGGGGCGCGAGGGAGTCCCCGGGCCCGGAGGGGAAGCACCACAGGGTGCCCCAGCCCTGGGCTGCTCCCCCCGCTGGCCTGCAGCCGTCTTCCCCGTTCCTCCGTTCCGCCTCAGGGCACGGAGCATCCCGCACTGTGCAGCCCAGGATCTGCACAGGGAGCCTTTCTAAAACACAAGTTACAGGCTTAGGGCAGTTTTGTTGCTCTGTTTTAGCTTTTTTTTCCAGCTTTCTTGAAGGTAGAAAAGGGATTTGGGGCTGGCATTAGTCTTGCATAGCTATATCTGCAGTGAGCAGTGCTGGGTAATGTGCAGCAAGAGCAGAGCTGAACCCTGCTGCTGCTGTGTTCCTGGGCTGGGTGGGGAGGCCAGGCAGTGCTCCATAAAGGGCAATAGCAGCAGGGATGCTTCTGGCTGCAGCAGGGACTGAGGCAGGGAAAAGGGGTGAATGCTGTTTGCACTGTGGTTGTTATCCTTAAGCTATTTTTACATCTTGTAGATAGCTGTTAACTGCACCTAGGCAGGTGAGCTGGCCTGCTGGGGGTCTGTGCCTTTCTGTCAGGCAGGTAGGTGGAAGTGGCTTTTTATGGTTGGCAATTCAGTTGTCCAGGAGGTCAGGTTGCAGAAGCTGTCAGGACCCGACAAAGCACAGAGCTGTTGGAGATGGGAAGGGGCTGCTGAGATCGAGCAGGCAATGTCTCACTGGTCTAAAGTGGCATCAAACCATCGGTATCAGGAGCCTGCCCGGGATGCAGTGATGTCCCAAAACCACAGACTGAAGAAACTTGGCTACCTGTGACAAATAAAGTGTGCAGCAGGTGCTGAGAGGTGGCTGCTGAGCCTGCCTGCTCCTCAGGTGTAACTGGGAAACTGCCCCTGGGCAGGCAAGAGAGGAGAGGGGCAAATCAGAGCTGGTTGGCATCCTGCCTGAGAGCTGAACTCCTGCTGGTGTTTTTGGGACTGGGCTTCTTGTTCTGCCCATGCTGTGGGGGTTGACAAACAAACAGAGCAGCGCTGTCTCGTTCCAAATGGCCTGTGCAGTGGAATAATCCTGGCTCTTTTAGAAACTGGTCTCCTGTAAACAGATACCATCTCCTGTAATCTTGCCAATGAGTCATATGTTATGAAGAAATAAATATTAACTACAGGTGCAAAATAAGGAGCAGATGGAAGGTTTAAAGATGCTGTTGTCATGCAAATGGCCTTGGTAGCAGAAGAAAGGAAGAAATACTGTAAAGAAATCGCATGTTTGGAAGATGTATTCTAAGTCCCTGATAAGTGGTTTTTCAGCTTCAAGGCGTAGGAAGGAGACGGGCACAGGAGCAGTGTCTGCACACCGATTCTAGAGCAAGGAGGCGTTTATAAGTAGTGGCTTCTGCTTGCTACACCTACTCCACATCATCTTGCATATGAATATTAATGTGAGTAGTTACAGTAGTAATTACTTGAAACAAAATGATCACTGTTACTTGTAGGCAGGATGCATGTGTTTGTGCAAGCCAAGGAGGCTGGAAGGAATGGCCTCACTGAGATGGAGAACCACTTTCTGAAAAGTGGTCGCTGGGCTAAGCAGGCCCATCTGGGCTGTCCCCAAAGAGTCCTCATCCAGCATGGGTGAGCACTGCTCTGCCACTACCAAGAGCCAGAAATAGCAGGTACGGTCTGCTGTTGGCGGTGAAGATTGGGTTTGTAGCAGCCACTTCAGCACAGAAGATCTTCTTTCCCCATGAATAAGACCTGGCTGAATAAGCTCAGTTTTCTCTAGCTCTGGGGATGCTTTCTTCAGCTCCAGGCGTTTAACAAAATGCTGCTTTACTGGAACTGCAGCAACTGGGAGATAAATGGACTGGCCATTATGTGCTGTGCCACTCAGACAGCATTAGCAATTGCTGTCTGGCTGAGGTGTCTGGCCAGCTCATGACAGTTTACCTTGTATGGAAAAAAAGGGCTGTAGCACTGCTGAGCCCTCTGAAGTGAGGGGGGAAAAGGAGACAGAATGTGGCCAGGAAACCACCTCTGGAGTGATTCCCAGAGGCTTAGTCCAGCTGCAGTCCCAGTTTTGAAACCTGCCAGATAAAACCTGAGGTAGGTGCTGGCTAAAGGGCAGGAAGGATTTTTGGCCTAGGCTTAACCTGGGTCGTGACAAAAGACCTCAGCAAACCACTGCCACCATTACATGGCTTTTCTTACCTCAGGCACCACGTAGCCAGTCTCCTACCTGAGAAGAATCGGGGCACCTTGCTGGACTGCCCTCCCCTGGAGCAGGGGACACAACAGGGGAAACAACAGGAGCAGGGCAGACACAGCCATGGGGAAGGAGCTGTGCAGGGTTTCTCCATAGCTGTGTAGGCAGCTATCTTAACAGGCTGTGTAATCCCCCACAAGGCAGTGTCCTGCAGGCTTTATGGCATCTCTTATGCTCTCAGAAAATGCATCACAAAAGCAGAGCAGTTACAAACTAAACTATAGGAAAAGGGTAGTTGTAACCTCTGATGCCATGAGAGTGGGAAATAAACCCCTAGGCTTGTACAACTGCATGGATTAAAGCTTTTCTAAGATTCAGAATCCCAGATGAGGATTTACTGTACTGACACTTGTTTCACCAGCTGCCGCTATCTAGTTAGCATCCTCCAAGGGATGCAGTTACATCCCTAACAGCTCTGGCACCTGCACACAGGCTTCACACATTCTTACCTTCACTGAAGGAGAATAAAACTTTTTTTTTTTGTCACCTGCATCTTCCAGTTATCAGTAAATGGGCTTGATCCCAAACCTCCTCAGAGAACGTTATGGTGGCAGTTCTGGCCTCCCTGTAGGAGTTAGCATCAATTCTTCTGAAGGTGACACATTGGATGTCTCTGCTCTAGACAGGCTGCAAGCCAGATTTTCTGAGGGATGTCTGGAAATAATTGTAGGTGTCTGTCTTCTATCAGTTCTGATGGAAAGTCAGTGGGTGCTGACTGAAGTTACCACTAGCAGCTATATCTTGACTTGCTCCATCTTAAGGCTCCTGGAGAAAGATGGACTCTTCCACCTCCCTGAACTCTGGTGATAAAGTAGACTTTTCCCCTCTGCTTTCTGACCTTAATGGCGATAACGCCTTGGCTACTGGACACCTTAAAAATCAAGAGTACAGAAGGTGACTTCAGGAGAGGATTTTGAAGGCAAGAGGCACAAGACAGAGCATGTTTCCATTACAAACATGTCCGTTAATACACAAGGGAAGGATTGCATCCTTTCCTCACTGTTTTGCTCCTAAGTTAACAAAGCTGTCCTGTTAATGGCTTCCTTCTGTCCTCTAGCACAATTTTACTTGGCCCATGGCCTAGCTTTTCTGACTCCCAGTGACCAAACACTCCCAAGCAGCTGAGATCCAGATAACTTTTAGGTGCTGATTAAGTGGCAAAGGCTTCTTTCCTAATGCAGCCCTATGGGAGGTAGACTTATGGCAGAATCAGTTCAGCTATCTCTGATCACCAGAAGTACAAATATTAATATACCCTGGGCATGAAAAAACATGTTAAGATGCTTCAGAAAATCCAATGGCCCAAATGCACTGGCAGGTGCAGCAGGCAGTTCCTGCTTTCAGACTCCTGGCTCTGGTTCGATCCTTATGACCTAAGGTGGAATACAATCACCCTATAATGATGCCTCATAAATAATGTTCAGCTGAAAAAGCTGTGACCCTGCAAGTGGGATAAAGGCCTGAATTCTGCCACCGGCTGCCCTGCAAGGGGGCTGCAGCCACCCTGACAGCTGCCAGCATACCAGCTTGGGCCTGCTGAAGGGGAAATTGCACAAGCCTGGAAGACGCCAGTCAGTCAGGCTGCACTGTGTAGAACAGATGTGGCAGCAGTGGGGTTTATTCCCTTTGCCTTTAAGGAGAGGAAGGTGCTAATGCTTTCAGCAAAGAAAACAATGTATGTGCTATTTTAAAGCCTAACCTTGGTGGCCGTAAGTAGGTAGGCTGCAGGCACAGCTGTAGTGCAGAGGGACACATCCAGCTCAGCTCTGCCTCCTCACTCTCCTGAATTCCCAGCAGTGTCTTTAACTGCTCTCACAGGGAAAGAGCAGTTTTCCCCAGGCTGTGAATGTAGCTGCCTTAACTGTAGTCCAGCTCAGCTATGCTGTCTGTGATCTTTGCCTGTTGCCCAAGTTGCTTTCCTGATCTGCCAGCTTGTGTGTCCACCTGGTCTCGGATAATGCAGCTAGCATTCCTGCTGGCCAGCCATGCCTCCCAGAGGAAACCCAACCTTTGGCTGAATTATTGATGCCCTGGAATGCAGCATGACTCTCTTCTTCCTGGAGAGTGAGAATGGCACTCAGCAAAAGGCTGCCCTGCATTATTAATCACTTCATCAGCTTCCCTGCACAAAAACAGAACTGATGCTCAACTGGGTCAGCTGCAGGAATGTTTCTTTTACAGCAAAACCAGGAAGTCTCACAGCACCATTACCTGATCCCAGGACGAGGATCCTGGAGCTGGTTCAGGGCAGGGCTGTTTCTCCAGCCACCAGGTTCTAGAAAACAAGTGGGAATAGTTCTCTTTCAGCAGGACTGAGGAGTTTATGGTTCTTTGCAGGCACTGCAATTGCACAGGCTTTACACCAAGCCTTAGGGCAACTTTAGTACAACCAAATAAGGTTCCCATTTGTACCAGTCTGATGTATTTGGAGCTGGAAAAAAAACAACAGTGCTTCTGGTACAGGAGCAGCAAGATCCGAAATATTTTCAGTCTGCCTTTTCACAGTTAAGGGTTGTGACTGTATGGTGAGCCTGTCTGTTCCCCTGCATCTCACAGCCTCACAGTGGAGTCTTATATCTGTCCAGTGGGAAGGAAAAATGCAATCAAATTTTTGTAAGTGTTATAGAAACAAATTCCTAGCAACAAAAATCCTTTGTGTGGAGGAGTTTTGCTTGGATCACTTGAGCAACCAGATTTCACAAGCTGCTGTTTTTCTACCCTGCTTTTCCCTGGCAACACTGACTTAGGCAGCCAGGTAAGGGCATCAGCAGCTGAGACCTGTTGCCACCTGAAAGCTCAGATCTCCACTTGCACCAGACATGAGAGAACCAGCTCATAGGATAAGGCAGTGTAATTTACCTCTAATCTCCTTTGCTGGCTGTTGCTTTCATGTGATCTTGCTGCAAGCTGCTGCTGAAAGAGGTGGTCCTGCTCTCCCCTTCGCCCAGTAATGCTGTGAGTTCTCAGCTCCACCTGAAAAGTCGTATTAGAGAAGAAGTGAGCTGAATCAACAACTTTCTACAGTTCCAGGGCTGTCAGACTGTGCAGATGAGGAGACAGAAGTGTGCTGTGGGGGAGGAAAGAGGCACCTGCAGCAATCCACAGCAAGGTGGGCCCAATGCCCTGAGGCTCTGCCCAAGTTTGAACCTTGCAGCATGGCCAACTTGGAGGTAGGGCTGAAGGAGGCACTAAGGGAATTAGGTTGGAAGTGGAGTAACAGCCTCACTGTGTGTGAGCTGCAGCATCCCATGCTCTTGCACCCACTTCATAACATTCATGCCCTGTTTTTCGAGCCTGAAACAAAGCCTGAATAAGAAATTTTCTGGCCTGACCCTTTGGAGCTGCAGGGTGTGACTCAGATTCCTGCCCATCCTCCCCTTCTGGCATAGCCTAGGCTTGCAGTGACCATGATGTGTCCTCAACCCTTGTGCAACACAAAGAGCTATAGTGTTTAATGTGAGATAAGAACAGAATGACTATGAATCCTGGCTGCTCTCTGACCAAATGCTCCATAGTGATCCATACTTCCAGTGCACCAGGAGAAAGGGTAGGCTGCAGAAAACAGTGAAGTACAGTGATGCTTGGAGCTGCTGCTTGTGACTATAGCAAAGCTCTCCAGGGCTGAACTGATTCAAGGTCCTGGCTATAGCACCGTGGAGGGCTTCACAGAATCACAGAATTGTAGGGGTTGGAAGGGACCTCCAGAGATCATCGAGTCCAACCCCCCTGCCAAAGCAGGTTCCCTACACCAGGTCGCACAGGTAGGCATCCATCACAGCTTCACAGTGATCTGACTCTGCAGCAGTGCTGTAAGAAGCAGGCTGAAATCAGCTGATGAGGAATCAGGGCTGGGCTGACAGCTCCAGGGCAGATGCTGGTGCAGGATGTGTTTGAACTGCAGGAAGAAGAGCTGGGCTTGAAAGAGATGAGTTCTCAAAAAGCTGTCTGGGAAAGGGGGGCAAGGGAGACTGTTATGCTTGCATCAGAGACACTTGGCTTGTTTAAGAAAGCTCTTAAACAGATGACTCCAGTATTGGTGCCAAATACCTGGGTAGTCCCAGTTTGCTGCATGGCAGTGACTCAGCCCTGCCTGGCAGAGTCTGAAAACAGCCCCGAGCTTCCAACAGCGACAGAGGAAAAGCTTCAGCTGCTCACACACGTCTGATAGCCTTGTGTGTCCCCCAGAGACAATCATAGAAATTGAACACAAAGCAATACAAACACCCTCTCACCTTGGATCAGCTTTTAGCCATGTCCAGCAGCAGCCACAGGGCTGTGGCAAGAATGAGCTGAAAATAAACACTGGTAACCAGAGGCTGCTGGTGCTGAGAAGGAGACCAATGAAGCAATGCCTGGTCATGCCTGGGTGAGACTCCTCTATCCTCACCAGGCTGCAGGAGGGAATGGAGCCATCCTTGCAGTTCAGCATCCTTCACCACGGACATGTGACAAAAGTTTCCTGGCTCTAGCTTGAATCTTATCCAAACAGGTCACTGTGCAAACATGCCTGCAGGACTTGCCTATCTTGGACATCTAGCAATATTTGCACATGGCTGATTTCAGGGCTCCTAAGTGCTTGTTTGCTTGCCTCACATGCTGGCCCTTGGCTTGCTCTTTCTGACCTTGTTTCCAACGTTGTCCTGGATGTGCATGCATGGAGCTGTTGGGCAGCTCTTCCTCCAATGCTGTGGGAGCGGAGCTTGCCATAAAGTCTTTCAGAAGACCAAAACCCCATGAAGTGAGCTTGTTAGCCATCTAGAACTGAGCTGTGAGGTGTGGAAAGAAAGTGCAAGTGGCAATTAGACAGGAGTTGTATTTCACCTGAGAGTTTTGGCCAGGCTTTAATCCCTTGGCACCTGACTGTGCCAGCTGTTGTGCAGTACGACATCCTGATAACTGAGCAGTGGCACCAGGAGCCAACAACAAGGGTTAAAAGGACGAGTGCAGCCTCAACAGGGTCCCAAGTAGCATGAGAGTCTGTTAGTGTGATCTAGCAAGATGCCGGTTCCATCAAGAGCAGGAAATTATGCTTAAAAATGAGAAGTTGGACAGCTTCACTGGGACAAATGAAGTATGGGATTGGGAAGAGAGGGAATAGGCTCTTCTCTCAGAAGTCTCCCAAGGAAGCAACAGGGGGTGCTCAGGCCATCTGACACTGCGCTTCCAGAGTGACAAATCTTCTGTCAGGTGCCACTGCCCACTATGAAAACACAGAGCACTGCACAGCCTGCTTTTCCCTGCTGCTAGTTTTATACCTATGGGAATTGGGAAGGGAGTGACAGTCTCTTGCCAGTAGGAATCTGAGTGCTGAGAAAAGTTGGACGCCATTATATTTCTTAATGCCCTGCGTCAGAACCCACCCAGCCACCACGTATCCTAGAGGAAGCATCGAACTATCACTTGCTGGGAGCATTTCTATCTAAATCCTGAGTTTAGGGCTCCCTAAGCTCCACAGGCTCAGTCAACAGCTCACTGCCTGCAAGGCAGGAGGCGAGCTGGGAGGTGAACTCAGTCTGATGGCTGAGTGGGCAGGCACGAGCCCTGCAGTGAAGCAGGCATGGTGCATGTGCTTGTCCAACAAGAGAGGAATAGAGCCTGGCTTGAGATGGTAGCAGCATTTCTGATCCCATCGGGTTTGCAGAACTTAGGACTGCTTGGGAGGAGGTGAAGGGAAGCAACACCTTGCCTCATCTGGGGGGTGCATGTTGCTCTCCAGCATGAAGTACTGCAAGCCATGTGCCTGTTTAAATAGATTTCTCACAAGTAGAATATTATGTACCAGACTATTTTCCTCTATAAAAGTTACTTATTCTTACACTGCTCAAACATGGCCTCTATTTTTAGCTCAATGTTTGTTCTACTCTTGGGTAAAAAAAATTGCTCTCTTCCCCTGAAAGATGCCTGATAACAAAGAATGGTGCTTTGAAGGCTTTGCAGCCCTTGCTGGCTCTTAACAGCTCTGTAGCATATCATAATTTTGCTTTAGTAAAAGTGACCTTCTAGTGACTACCTCTTTCCTGCAGTTTACAGAGGAAAAGTTGGGCCAGGCTGAGAAGACTGAATTAGATGCCCACTTTGAAAACCTCCTGGCCAGGGCAGACTCAACTAAGAACTGGACAGAGAAGATCTTACGCCAGACTGAAGTTCTGCTACAGCCAAACCCTAGTAAGTCCAACTTCTAATCCTTGAAGGACAGACATCACTTACACCTCAGTATTAGGACATGCCCTCTGGCAGAAAGCCCTGTTCCAATGGGTTGTTGGAGCTACAAGTGTGTCTTTGTGGAACCTGTCCTTCATTCTCTGTGTAATAGAAGGTGGCTGGCTGCTGCCCTGCTCAGTCTGGCAGTGCTTCTGAGGACTGGGAGGTGGCTGGAAGGGTGGGAACACTTCTCCCAGAGCTGGTGTTTGCTGTTCAGTGCACGATTGAGGACTGTGGGGGTTGGCCACCATGAATGACGGTTCCAGGGGTCTCTCCATCTTCCATCCTGTAACCACTGGTGACTCATTTCAGGTGCCAGAGTAGAAGAATTCCTCTATGAGAAACTTGACCGGAAGGTTCCTTCCCGGGTCACCAATGGGGAGCTGCTGGCACAGTACATGACAGAGGCAGCTAATGACTTTGGGCCAGGGACACCTTATGGTAAGTCAGCCTGCCTAAGCCCTGTAAATCCATCACTTCCTTAAAGGGTAGCCCCACTGCTGTTCTGGTTAAGACTTCCACAGCATGCCTCTTGAAGCAGGGTGGCTTGCTCCACCCGTGGCATCCTGCCTATTGATTTATCAGCACTGTTGCAAGAGGAGAGTCTGCTCTACTGTGGCAGCAAACAGCCCACCAGGAAGAGAAAAGCAAAACTCTGCAGCAAAACATCCTCTGTTGATGGGTAAGGGGGACGGGGTTCTCCCTATCCCTTCTACAGTCCTCAAGCCTGACAGAGCTAGAGAGGAAACAAAGACATACTGATCTGTGGTAGCCAGTGGTACTAGTTGCAGGAGACAGAAGCTGTTTGGTGCTGTTTCCATGACTTTCTAAATTAACCTGAACAAGGAGTTGCACTGAAATGGCCTTAGCTTTCTCCAATCTGAGAATTTTTCCTTTGAGTTTGTCCCATGAGGGAGGGTGTGAATAAAATCTTTCTCCAGCAAGAGAACTGGATAACATATTTGGGAAGGTCAGTGTTTGGCTACAAGCCTTAACAGGCCCCTTACTGATCATACAGCTTATCTTTCTGTCCTAAATCACAATGGTTCCCCCTCTCTAGGGCTTCTTCAAGTAGCAGACCTGCACAGAAGCACAGCCTTAACTTCCAGCTGTCCTTGCTTTCTGCTATGAGCTTTGTTATGGCTCTCCAAATCAATAATTATTCAATAGCAAACCCTATTACAGGCAGAACAGCTGTAACTGCATCTATAGCCAGCACTGCCTCAACTGGATCCTAATCAACTCATTTTTTCTGCTCTGGTGCTTTTAGTTTGCTGCTCTGTTCCTGTGCTTCTGTTTATAAGGCAAAGATTATACTGTCCAATCAGGTGTAGCAGAAAAAGAACATGAAGGGAATAAGTGCCTCAGCAGATAGATAAGATCAAAGCTGCATTTGGGAGTGGCTGAGGGGAGGTCAGAAGTGAAAGGCAGACTGAAGTTAAGACTAAAGCTGGTGTGGTATGGGCATGGTCACCTTATCCAGGCATGGTACACTGTCCCTTGTGTTCCCCAGCACTGGAGCCTGGTCACAGTGGGTGAACTGGCTCAGGCCAATGCACTGTTAATTGGTTTCTCCTGGAACTGAAGGCTCCCATTGTTGCAGGGAAGACCTTGATAAAAGTTGGAGAGACTCAAAGGCGCTTAGGTGCAGCAGAACGGGACTTCATCCACTCTGCCTCCATCAACTTCCTGACACCCCTGCGCAACTTCCTGGAAGGGGACTGGCGAACCATATCTGTAAGTGTGGGAGCAGGGAAGGGGGAGCTCATCACCTTACCAGAGACAAGGAGGGCAGGGGAAGGGGGATGTAGTGCTGGAAAAATGCGTTCTCCTTCCCTATGAGAAAGGAAGACCTCACATCTCTCTCCTTGGAGAACACAAGGAAGGAGGAATGCCCATCCTGGATCTCTTTAGGGCTCCCATTGCCACAAAGAAGGATTGCTATTTGATCTGCATGAGGGAGGTGAGTCCTTTCTTGACCCCTGCAGCTTAGTTGGCACCACAAGCCCACAGGTTCCCCTCTCTCCAGAAAGTTAGCCTAACAGTATCCCTAACAGGCAGGCACAAAACTCTTGCTATTAAGAACATAGCAACTGCTTGTTTCTCAGAGGCACTTTCTGCTAAGAAAATAGGCTTGATTACCAAATGATACATTGGTCCTTTCCCTTCCCAGCAACTCCTAATCACCCTCTCTTATCCCCTTTTCTGTCTCTTCCAGAAAGAGCGAAGGATCCTGCAGAACCGCCGCCTGGATCTGGATGCCTGCAAAGCCAGGTTGAAGAAAGCCAAAGCTGCAGAAGCAAAAGCAGCGGTAACTTTTTTCCCTCATTCCCCCTGTCCTTCTGGCCACAAGGTTTGACCCACATGAGCAGTTTTTTGGACAGAAGTCAGGCCACCCTACAATGCCCTGGCTCTGGCAGGCATAGGTGGGAGCATTTCTCATCTGGCATGGAAGGGAACCGTGAGCAGGCACAATGCGTCTGTGCCTCAGATACCCTTCCATGGGAAAGGTATTGGAAGAAATAGTTCTGAGCTGCCAGAGGTTGGAAACTCACACTTAAGCCATGTTGCTGCCTTCTGACTGACAATGGTTCCTGGCAGTTTGGGTTTTAGCTGGGTGATTTGTGTTAGTAACTAAAAGGCCATATCTTCTGAGGACTTGCTAAATCTCCCTGGGGACCTGAAAGCAAGCAAAGAGAGAGCTGAGCTGGAAGGTGTAGAAGAGGAAAGCTTGCTGGGGCTCTGCAGGAGTCCCAGGATTTCAGACTAGTTATGATTTGGCCAATTTGCTCTTTCCCAGGCAGAAGTGTTGAGGCAGCCTATAAGGGGCAGCCTAACAAGAGGCCCTTACTTCAGCCTCTCTATTCTCATTGCTCATGGTGCTGTCTGGTTACAGGCTGGTATTCCCCTCTGGCTTTGGAGAATTCAGGGCTGGTAAACATGAAGCTCCCAGGATGGTGCAGAAGGGAACTGCTAAGCCAGTGTCCCACAGGCCTGAAAAATGAAGATGTGGAATAAGGACTGCAAAGGTCTCTGAGGCTGAGACCTGTCAGCTCAGGGCTGTTCTCTGGGCAGAGACCAGGTAGCAGGAGGCAGAGAGAATGCAGCTGGACCACTAGAGTAGTTCCCTGGAGGACCCTGTTGAGGCAAATTGCCATCTTGTACTGCTCTGGCTGTTGATGTGAGGACTTGCTAGTGGGAGCAGTGACTGCTGCATTATCTTGGGCTTAAGTCAGAACAGGAATTTAGAGAGCTCGTATGCTTCCTCCCTTTCTACTCTCTTCCTCTTTACCTTGCTTCCAACATGAAGTGATCCCAAGGCCTCTCAGCTGTAGAAGGACCCTTGGGTGGAGATTTCCTGTAGCTAGAGAAGAGAAACCTGGTCTCCCCCTGGAACTGCAAGTGCTGATGCTCTCCAGAGAGGATGCAGAGCCACTTTAAGGCTCTCCAAGCTGTGCTTGAATAGCTCTGCTTCTTTGAAACAGATCACAGAAGAGCACAACAGAAGAGCGACCTCAGCTATTGTTGTGGGCACCCAGCTCTGACCCAGCTTAGCTTGAGGGTGAAGTCCCTGGCCTCAGTCCTCAAGGCCCCTTACTGCCTACCAGGGGACAAGGCACAAGTGAAGGCAAGGAAGGGTGAACTGCTGCCTCAGCATCAGGCAGGTTAACTCATTAGAGCAGTGCTCCCTATAACGTGCCTGGAATCCTGTGCCATACCTCTCCATCCAAGCTGGCCTTAAGCACCACACCTTCCCCAGCTCACCTCTCTCTTGCTGCTGTTCTCCTTTGTAGTGCAAAACTTGTGTTCCCACAGCTTTTGTCTTGTGACTGACCTCCAAGTATGCTGCTGCCCAGACCCTTAAGCTGCTGTATGGGTGTCTGGGCTTGTGCATTTCCCTCAGACTTTGTGCCTTGTTCTTCCTGTTGATGCTGTTTTGTTTACTAACCTTTTTGTTTTGTTTCTTTGTAATTTGCTCAGTGTGAGGGAGATGTGAGTATTGACTGTGCTAACAGTGCTGTGATTTTTCTTTAATACCTCTCATTGTCTCTTTCCCATTTTCAATGAAAATTCATAACTCCTTTGTCCCATCAGTAGTGGCCCTGGAGCATGTACTGGTCAGGGCTGCGGCTGCCAGGGAGAGCTGCCCAAAAAGATGGGAGCATTTGTCAGCTGCCTGTAGCTCCTTTAGAGCAGGCATTCAGAACACTGCTTGCAAGCAGTGCATGAAGGAGGCAGGGGCTCACCAGGATGCACTCAGGCTCCTCTGGCTCCAGGCAGGAGGAGGTCATCTGGGTGGTGAGTCCCTCTGCTGGAAGGGAGGCAGTCCAGAGACAATGACAGGCAAGTTGATCTGGTTGTGGTGCTGTTCTGGCCTTCAGGCTCCAGGGCTCTGCCCATTTTCTCTACTGTAAGAGGGGAGAGGGGAGGGAGGTGTTTCTTTTCACCACTGCTTGCAAATACAACTTGCCCATGCACAGGAGTGCAAGAGGAGTTTGCCTCCTTCATCCCATGTGCTGTGACTAGTTTTGGGATTCAGTGGAGAAACAGGAAAAGGGAGGAGAGATTTCTCAACTTGCTTTTGATTTTAAGACAAAAACAAAGCAAACAAACAAAAAGCTGTTCCTGGAGAACATCTCCTCTCCCCACAGAGAGGAGTCAAGTTTAGTCACAATGCTAGCTTCAGATTTCACTGGTGCATTTTTCCTCCTTATCCTTAAAATAGGAATCACTCCTCCTGATTGCTTCCTCCTGCCATCCCCAAAACTCCTTGATGGTTGAAAATTCTCTTCTTGCTGGGACTGCCTGAATGCTCTTCCATACCCCAGTCACTCATCCCAGCTGCTCTGGGCTGCTGCAGCTCCCAGCTAATCGGGTCAGTCGGTATAAGTAGATCTGGGTGAGCTGCAAAGAGATTAACCTGGGAGAGGAAATGTGGGGCCTGAGAGGCTTAGAAGCAGGGTTACAGCTGACATGCGTGCCCACCTTGCTCTCCAACCCACGGCACAGGAAGAGCTGACAGGGCTGGGCTTTATCCATCGCCGTGATGGCCCCAAGGTAGGCTAGCAGGTTGGCTCACCTCTGGGTGACATTACAGTCAGAGGCCATTCTAAGAAGAGGCCTAATCTTTTCTTAACTGAAAAGATGGTTGCGCCATGATGGCTACTGAGCCCTCACTATGCGTGAAGATGGACTGGATCCCCTGCATTCCCATCAAGGAAAGCCTCTGGAGTGCTAAGTCTTCGTGTGCCAGGAGAGGGGCTTGGCTGTTGAAAAGGTGACCTGGAGAATTTCTGACTTCTAGGCTGAAGACTTACATGCTGCCTTTGGTGGTAGCAAAGCCATCTTGTTTGGTCATGCCATGCACCTCACAGAAAATAGACCTGAGCCTGTTAGGTGGAAACGTGCTGAGAGGCTTGGTGAAAGTAAGAACAAGTAGATGTCTCTCCTTAAAAGGCACTATGGAAAGTATGCTGTGATGTTAGTAATCGTGTCCTCTCCAAGGACAAGGCCCTCACATTTCTAGGACTATAGATGGGAAGCAAGGGAAAAGAAGGTCGTGTCAACTGGACTGAGCCAACATAAGATGAGCAACGTCATGGCTGTAAGGCAGTGGGAATCACATTCAGGATTGTGCTGTCGCATCTGCACTCCAACTGGCTGCTATATGAGCTAACAGCTCTAAGTCCAGGGAGTTTATAAGAGCAGAAATAACTGCTGTTCAGGTACCAGATGTGACTGCATGAGCCTGTCCTCTTCCTCTTGCACCAACCCAACTTCCTCCTGGGGACAGTTTCCAAGCATCGCTGCCCAGACTGTGGGGAGACTTCCCTCCTGCAATCCTGGGAATTTGAACTAAGCTCCCAGCACAGAGGGGAAACCACAGCAGCCCCTTATTCTAACTGCTGCCCAGCTGACTCCTGTCAACTCTTCTACATGACTTGTACATGAAACTCTATTCCCCCTATTAGGCTGTGCCTGACTTTCAGGAGACTAGACCTCGTAATTACGTTCTCTCCGCCAGCGCATCAGCGGTAAGATTGCTTCCTCATAGATGTTGCCCCCCCAACCTCTTCCTGCCCCTCTCTCCACCTGACTAAATCTCAGACCTGGTGCTCTGCTGTTTTCAACATTTTAATGTGACAGGGGATGCCTGGAGTTCCTCTGACTCAATTGTAAAGATGCAGATCACCCTTCTGGGAATGCGTTATCACGATCTGACACTTTTGCTGCTTGGTTTGCTTTCCGGGTTCTCTCCCTGTTTCCACATTTGCAATGGGAATCTTCTGACAGTGTTTTTATTGTTAGTAGAGCAACTGAAAGGAAAAAAACCCTCAAACGTTAGCCTTTCTGGATGGTCCCAGCCTTATAAAGACAACATTGCATGATTAATAGCTGACCAGTCATTTTGGTGCTTGGAGGCTTTTTGGCCAGTCAAGAAAAGCAAAGGTGAAAGAGTCTGCCACCCATGGTGCCAGTAACCTAGAAGGCTGACAGTACAGGCTTGTCTATTCTGCAAATACAGGTCAATTCTTTTTACCTTCAACTTATTACCTACCCTACTGGTATCTGCTTTGGTGGCTATTAAGCAGGCACGTGCTGGGGTGGATTTATAGCCTGTTGCATCTCCACTGTACTGCACTGAGTGGTCGTGGTCAAGCAATTGACTTTCTGTGCTGTGTTTATGGCTCCCCATTGCACAATGTTACGTTTCTCGTTAAAATGTTGAAAACTGATCATCTTGCTTCCTAAGTAGCATTCAGAACAACACTGATGCCTGTTAATAGAATAACCTGGGACTGAAAGGGCCGGGGAGGGTGATCTACAAAAATGCAGTAGGCCCAGCCTACTAGCAAACCAAAGCCCTCATGGTAGCAAGCCTGATTTGGTTAATGGGGAACCCATCCCATTTGGAGAAACAGGTATGTCTGGACTGATAGCATCAGTGTTAGTTCCTAGGGGGATGTCCTGACCTTCTTGGAGAGTGATGCTGGGATCAGAAATAGCTTTGCACAAAACTGGAACATTATTTCAGCAGGCTGGGTGATGAGACTTCCTGGGAAGAAGCTGATACTGGTGATGTTGCAGCAATTATTCAGTTTCCATCCCTCCTAGCATGCAGCTAGCATCAGCCTGTGGCTTCTCTGCTGGAAAGGTCTGTTTGAGGACAGTGCAGATACTGCAGTAATGGACTAAAACTGAACTCTAGGAGAATCAGAAGAGAAACTGGGCTTTCCTTGCCTCTGAATAGCTCTGACTAGATCAGCATATCCTGATCATCCCTTGAAGCTTTCTAAAGCAGACCTGAAGAAAAGCATTTGCAAAACATGCATTAGCATCTTGCAGAGTGCCCAGATGTCCAGTCAGATGTGTCTAGTCATCACCTATCTGCAAGCTGATCTGCTTGCTATACTGCAAAGCTGCTACAGGATCAGATGCCAAGTAAGGTAACAACAGGGGAAATGAATTTGGGTTTTTGCTAACCTATGGGTGTCCACCCTGTCACATCTCTGCCCAGGTCAATGATCCCTGTTCAGAGCTCTGCTAAGGAAGCTCTGACAGCAGAAATAACAAGGGGCAGTTAGCTCAAAGCAGGGCTCTAGCTCACACTTGCTCTAGATAAGCAGTTGGCACTGACTTTGATCATGTTTGATGGTTGCACAAGTGGAAAATACCCCAGCCTAGCCAACAGTGGTCCTTGTGGCTTCCAAAATACCTCTTTCAGAGTTTGCAACTGGTGGCTGAGTGCCATCTTGCATCCAGCCTGCACAAGCAGGGTGACTTTAAACAGCAGTTGGAATCCCTAACCAGTAAAACACAGACTAAGCCTCGACTGCTCCCCAGCTCAGTGCAGGCAGGACTGCTCTGCAGCACACACTCTAATCCCAGCATTCATTCCAAGGAGTCAGACATTGCAGTGGTGTAGGAGCATTTCATACTGTTGCTTGCTTTTTCCCAGGCCAAAGTCCTTTGTACCACCTCTCTGTCAGTACACACATGTTGTAGAGCAGTCGTTGCTGTTAACCTTACTTTTAACCTGTTGTCTTCTGGAGGGAGGGATTGCTAATGCCCAGGTAACAATTTCAGTTTCCAGGTGAGTAAACAGGTCAGCTCTTCCCAGGTCCAGATGACCTCAGCAGGGGCAGCTGAACTCTAATTTGGATTCTTAACTCACATTGTTGCTGGGGAGAGGTTGATAACCTGGTGCTTGTATTTTTCCCTTCTGCAACAGGAGGGCTTAGCTGGAAATATATACAGCTGGATACAAGTCCCTTATCTCAGCCCAGTTTTATTTAAGTTGGAAGCCGAGGAGCAATTTCTCCTCTCTCCCACACTGACCTTTTGTTTGTGTTTAAGAAGGAATCTCCCTTTCCCTCAGACCCTGCCACTTGCCATGCTGTGTATTCCTAGGAATGATTCCAAGAAAAACATATTGAGTACCCTAAGAAAGTTCCTCTGGCTTGAGCTGGGGTGGGGAGAGACAGGCACAGATCGTGGCCATCTCTTCTACCCTCTGAGCAGTCTGAACTGCATGATGTATGGTAGATCTGGGCAGAGCCAGGCTGCCCCAAAGCACCTTCAGAGCTGGAGAGCGTGCCAGCAAGCCTGACAAAAAAGAAGTGAAACTGGCTGAAAGTTCAGTGAGTATTACAAGGATCAGATGGGTCTGAAATGTCTTTAGCACTGCCCATGCTACCTAAATAGAAAGACCTGTGACCAAAAGCTTCCCCTGCAGCCCTCCAGTAAGTCTTGTTCTGGAGGCCTCATGCCAGAGCAGCACTTCAGGCCAGGACCTGCTTCTCAGCTGCCTGCAAAGACATTCCCTCCATCACTCTTTCAGAGCAGGAGCTCTTAGACCAAGGAAGGGCAGAGGCTCGTGTCCCTGTGCATGGCTGGAACAACCCAGGGCCTCATCTGAGTCAGAGTGTGACTCAGAGTAACAAAACATGCATCTGAAGGACAGAGAAAGCACCTGGCCCCACTGCACTGAGTGCTGCACCAGGGACAGCCTGCAGTCGGAGGACTGGCCATGATAACTGCCCAAACAAAGAAGAGATGCCAACCAGGCTACTCACCACAAAACAGGAGCAGAACCACAGGTCAACCAGCAGAAACCAAAACAGGATCAACAGCTTCCTGCTCCAGCCATTCCCCCACAGTGGCAGCACTGGTGTTCCTCACTTTGCTGGTGGTGGTGTTTGTGCACCTGGGCTGCTACAGCCCACCTGGGGGCAGTTCTTGGTGAACAAACTGCAACAAAGCTCAGCTGGGAGATCCTGGACCTAAACAGAGGGGGTTCTCCTCACACCCCAGCATCCCACCTGTGCTCAAGCAGTGCTGTGCTGAACTTACCTGGTCTGCAAAGGCAGCAGGTGAGGACATCTCCCTCCGCCCCATGGATGGGGATGTTGTTGGCAGGCTGGCGTGCTTCCAGGGAGCCTTAATAGCATCCCTTCGTGTTGCCAGAGCTCAGGAGCAGTTGTCTGCTGAGGAAAGGCCAGGCCAAGGACCCCTGGGAAAGATCAATGTGTTTTTCTACCTCATTTCTCCCTTGCCCATCGCTATGCATGACTTTTGTCAATTGTTTCTTGTCCCGGAGCCAGATCCCAGCAAGCAGCTGTCAGTGTTGTGCTGCCCCAAATGTGCCTTTGTGGGAGACACTGAAAGGAGATGGGAGACTTCTGAGGGAGTCTGTCTGAGGAGGTGCCTGCTCTCACCTGCAGGGCTGGAGGGAAACACCCAAGCAGGAGAGTGAGAAAGAGGAGCTTGATGTTTTGCCTGGCTTGAAGGCAGCATCCAGCCGTTGCTCCCTTCTTCCTGTAGCTGAACATGACCCCTGGTAGCTGCAGGCTGCCTGTTCTGAACCTGTTAAGCTGAGCTCTCTAGACCGGTGGTTGAGGATTGCTGGCCTCTGGCTTGAGCTCAAAGAATCCCCAGGCCCTATTTGTGGGCTCAAGCAGCTCACCAGCCTTACAGCACCCCTAAAAGAAGGGCTGTCCTTCAACACCGTGTTCTGGTTCTCCCGGAGCTCGTTAAATGCAGTTATCTCAAAAATGCTGGCAGGGAACAAAGCTGGAGTGCTGGCTGTGGTGGCACAGACTTGCTCTCCCCTTGTGAAACCGAGCTCAGGAACACAGGAGTGAGGGGAAGGGGCACGAGCTTGGCAGCTGCTGCTGGGTGAAGGGCTGGCTTGTCCCTGGAGCTGGCCTGCTGCGTCCACAGAGCGTCCCTCCCGTTGGTGTTAATGCTGAGTGCCTCTCGACGTCTCCAACACTGATCTCCTTTCCTGTTGCTCTGTGGTCCCCACAGCTTTGGAGCGACGAGGTGGAAAAAGTAAGTACCCAGCTGCAATGGTGCTCAAACCTTTTCGGGCGTGCTGGCGGCGTTCAGTGCGGGTGCTGCAGGCTTCTCCCCACTCGTGTGCATACGGGAAAATCAGCGCCAGAGCTGCCAGCCCCGATGCTGCGCTGCTCAGTGCAGTTCTGACAGCGGCCTACGAGGAAGCTGCCCCCGAGCCAGCTGGCTGTGCTTAATGTGAAGGACTTCCCAGGCAAACCTGGTCTGCTTGTGATTACGAGCAGCTGGGAGAGCCCTGCACGGGTGTCACAGGAGCAGAGCTGATGTGCTGTGATGGTTCAGCTCTGCTCCTGTGGGAAGGGCCCTGCCTGCCCCCATTCTGCACATGCCTTATGTGGGGCAGCCAGTAGTCCTTTGCCTGCTTGTTCTGGGGAGCGAGCAGGAGCTCTGAGCAGAGCTCAGGAGGACAGAAGGGTTTCCTTGTGAACAACCCCTGCTGACGGAAGGAGCGGCTCTGTCAGGAGGGCAGGCTGGGAGGATTGGAGCCTGTCATGGAGTTCAGTCTGGTGAGCTGCACTTTCCCTGCTGAGGGGATCCATGGGGCCAAGTCCCAGATCTTGTTTATGTTTTTGGGTTTGTAACTCATCTATGAAGATGGATGGGCTGCTGGTGGACTGAAGACCAGGGTGAACTCTGGGTGGAACTCCAGCATGGCATGGGGCTTCCGGAGGCACCTTCCCATTGCCTTTCACATGTCAGATACCCCCAGTCAGACGGTAGCCCGAACTGCAAGAGGATTAGAATGGCACATTCCTGCATGCTGTGCATGATAGCATCCCATTGCTGCCTTACTTTAAATGCACTGTGAGAGCAGACCAGCTGTTTTTACTTTAAATTCTTCTTCTGCCCCTCAAACAAATGAGCTGACTGCATTTGGTTGCAGGCATGCAGGGCTCTGGTCCTGTAGTCCTGGTTGGATGGACTGGAGTGTTGCTGTTGTTGGTCACAGGTTTCAGATAGCTCTACCACTACTGAAGTCTCTGCTCAGCAAACTGAAGCAAAAATCTTGGTGCTTAATAAGGCTTTGTACTGAGATTTTCCTAGTACAGCCCCCTCTTCTCCTTTAAATAATCCCTTTTATACAGAGGATGCAAGAAAATAGATCATTTGTAGCTTAAAATAGGCAAATCTGATTAAAAGACAGTCAAAGCATTTATTCCTTCCAGCCTATTCATACAGCAGTACAACCAGCACATCCTCCTCAGTGCTAAGGAACGACGGGTGGAGGACAAATGAGCCTGACTGTCACCCCGTGACCTGTGCTGGGGGGGAAGAGCAGGCAGCAGAGCCTCAGACAGCTCTGCCACTTCTGGAGCTCTTCTCATGCAAGAAATCATCTGGGTGTTCTGGTAGCACAGAGTTACCATAGTAGAAATAAGCTGTTTGCTGCTGGGGGAAGAGAGACTCTTTATTAAGCAGAGAGTCTCAGGTGTCAGTTTGTCTTTGAATTCCCAATTTCTACTGCATAGCTGCCTTCTGATAACCGTGATTGAATTCTTCCTGCTCCAAATAAGTAACCAGCCTTAAAGGAGAGCCTGTGGTAGCAGCTGGATTGTCATCTCAGTTGCAGTTATTAATTATTATTAATATAAATGCTTCTTGGCCTCAGCCTTTGTTCTATGGTGATAAAAAGAACACTGGCAAAAGCGGCACTGCTGGAGAGACTTGAGGCATAGGAGAGGGTGTCAGCAGAGCTCCACAACTGCACTTTGGAGCACACTTAAGGCATGCTGACACCAGGAACTGTCCTGTTTCCAATGACACTTTGCTTGGGGCGGATGCTGATGTGCACTGCTGGCTGTGTGGTTCTTGGAGCACTACAACAGGCAGTAGAAGGATGGGTGTAGCACAGGATTGGCTTTCCATCTATCTCAGGATTAACAAAACCTCTCCAACCTCGTGTTCTAATTTAGGAGCATCCTGGCTTGATGTATCAGTTTTGAGCTGTCATGCCCTGAGCTGCAGTGATTCAGTGTATGACTGAGCAGGAATCAAGTTGAAATACAGCCAGAGACCGCTGGGATTCCAACCCAGGGTGTCCTGTGCCTGCCATTCAGTGTCACAGGTGCACATGGATCCTACCGAGCCATCACTGCACTCGTCTCAGTGCCAAAAGGGGAGGAGGGGTTAGAGGAGGAGGTGGGTATTGGCTTCCCCTGGAAAAAGCAGAACAGGGGCCCTTGCCTTTGCTGTGTTGAACACCCCATCCTGTTTTGCAGGCAGAGCACGAGCTGCGGCTCACACAGACTGAATTTGATCGACAGGCAGAGGTGACACGTCTGCTGCTGGAGGGGATCAGCAGCACACACGTGAGTCTTCCTAGGAAGCTGGGGTGGGGACTGAGAGGCTCTTGGCTCCTTCGTAGAAGGCTGCCAAGGGGACGATGAGCCCTTCATCGGGAGCAGACATAGAAGAGCTCATAGATGTAGATGCTACAGCAACCTCCTCCAAAGGCTTGGAGTGCTCACACTGAAATCATAATGAAGCACGCACAGGCAGCGCCACGGGGATACCCAGCCCTCAAGGTGCTTCTGAGGCACAAATGCCTTGTTCTTCTCTTGTGCACTACCCACCTGCACACTGCTGGAGTGCCAGGAACAGCCTCCTCTCTCCTATCACCATTGGCCTCCTGCAGCTTTCCCAACTTGACAGTAAAAATATTCAAGTCAACCATGTTACTCCTGTAACTGCTGCCCTACACACATCTGCTGCCCTTAGGGTTAGCTGGTAGCTGCGGGAAGTGTCCTGGCACCAAACTGAGCCTGGCTTCTGGTCCTCCATACAGGTGAATCATCTTCGCTGTCTCCATGAGTTTGTGGAGTCTCAGACCAACTACTATGCTCAGTGTTATCAGTACATGCTGGACCTGCAGAAACAGCTGGGCAGGTGAGACAAGAAATGGCTTTTGCTTCCCTAAGGGTTACTCCCTCATCTGGTCGTCTCCAGCTCAGGCCTCCCTCTTTGACAGAAGCTTAAAAGCCCCCTCCAAGCTCTGACAGAGCTCCTGAGCTTACAGAATGGTGATGAATGCTAACGCACCCGGAGCAGGCTTTACCATTAGATTCATCTGAGATTTATACGTTCATCTCAAACCACGATGGCCAAGAGTCTGAATGTTCTTCTAAACTAGTTAAAAGACACAGGAGACAAATTCCCGTTGCCACGCAACAAGCCTGAGCATGCTCAGCTGCAGCAGGAACCATTTCCACGCTGCTGGCAGCACGTCCCCATGCTGCTGGCAGGGCTCTTCTGTCTGTTACCGTTACTCTGGCGGTGTGACCCAGGAGGGACCTGTCTGATCACTCACTATTCCTGTTTCATTCTTTTCCATGCTTGCAGCTCCAAAGGAGAAATGTAAGTAAAATGTTACACAGGACCGGTTCTAAGAGCTCTGCACCTCAGCCAAACCATGGAGTCTTTGCAGGCTCACTGCCAAGGCCAGCAAGGGCCAGATCTGCACTCCTCCAGTGCAGAAGGGGAAAATCTACAGATAAACAAGACCTGGGTTCATTGCCATCTGTGTAAAGAGCCCCCAAAGCCTCCAGTTGCAATATCTCTAGTGCTACACTCCTACTCAGCAAGTTTGCTGACAGTCCTTTAGCAGGGCACTGGAGGTAAGCAGACAAGTATTCCTTGTTACATAGCCTCAGCACCTGAGCACTGAGTGCACTTCCCTACTTTAAGGGCACCATAGTTACGTTCCAGCTGTTGTGGAACTGTGCAGCATCACCTCTGCACTGAGGCTACTGAAGGGAAGGACTGTTTCTTGGTTCCTCCCACTAGAGCCTTACCCAGCTCTGCTCTTCTCTCCTGTGTAAGATTTTCAGGCACGTTTGTAGGGAATGCAGAATCCACATCTCCACCCCCAGCTGCTGCCTCTCCTCCAGCTGTCGCTGCCGCCGCTCTCCCCACTGTGCCTACTATTCCAGTGGTCCCCACGATTGTTGGGGTGCCCAATACTGTGGCAGAGAGTGTCCTGAACCCAAATGAAGTCAAGCCTCCTGCCAGCGGGACGCGGAAGGCCAGGGTCCTGTATGACTATGAAGCAGCTGACAGCACCGAGCTGGCACTTCTTGCAGATGAGGTGAGGACCTTCCCTTCGCACTGAACGTTCTAATTGCCTACCATTTTGTTACATGCTCTGCAAGGTCTTGGTTTTTCCTGCCCCTAAACCCTCTCTGTATGGAAGTACTAATAGAATCTTTTCCTTGACATCCACTGAATTGCAGTGAGTTTGCACTCATGGCCATGCTTGCACCAGAAAGGCCTTTTCTTCCTACTGGAATATCCTGTTGTACCCAGCTAACAAAACACCCTTTACAGTGTTCACTCAAACTCTCAAACTCAGCTAGCTTTTGAGAGCAGTGGGACAAGCTACTGGCTGGAGGCCTGGTCTAATCATGCTGAGAACAAAGGAAATCCAGCAAGCTGCAAACTGTTTTGGTGACCGAAGACTTTTGTCTTCGGAAAGGATGACATGGCACTATCAAGACATCCAGGAGGCAAAAATGCCTTTTCATTCTCCAAATTGACTTAATGTAGCAGGGATTTCAGGGGGCAGTACATCTTCTGTTAAAGCTGCAAATAGTTCCAGGAAGGCTCCAGGGGAAAAAAGCGCAGATGCCTACTAAGTGAACTTCAGGAATTAACTTGCTGTTCTTTAAGTACACATCTGACTGAACTTTGGGCTCTGCAGAAGGTCCTGTCTAATGCTGTCTTCTCTCCACAGATGATCACTGTGTACAGCCTGCCGGGCATGGATCCAGACTGGCTCATAGGGGAAAGAGGGAACCAGAAAGGGAAAGTTCCTGTCACTTACTTGGAACTGTTAAGTTAAACGTCCCCCAGGAAGAAGAATGTACAAACAGAATGCACCCCTCATCTCCTGGCACTTCTAACGTGGATTTCTTCATCAGAGATCATTGCTCTCTTCAGGGTTGGCACTCCATTGCTAATATGGGAATTGTGGGGAAGAAGTGGTAAAACTGTTACAGAAAGGTTGTGGGAAAGGGCCAGTGGCACCTGAGAATTCATAAATACCAGTGCAGCCTGCTTTGAGGTTAGTCTTGATGGTGCAAGATTCCCTGATTACTTTTTCTACTCTGCCCTAGTCTTGTTTATCACCGTGGCTTCCCCAGGGCCAGCACTCTGTGTCCCTCAGCTGCTGCTCACGGAGTTTAAGTTACGCTTCCCTTGTGTTTGGTGTCAGCTAGTGCCTGTCTGCCCCTCCTCTCCTCTGTTCTTCAGCAGTAGAAAAGCCTGAGTCAAACCACTGAGCATTCCAGTGGGAAACTGTCCCACACAAACCCCCTCATATAAGCTAGCTCTCAAGGAAGCTACATTTAAGAATTAAGAGCCAGTTAAATCCAACAGGGAGAGCAGTAACACAAGGCTTTCTAAGAGCTGTGCTTACTCCAGTGGTGCCTGATGGCTTCCATTTGTACTGTCCTCTGAAGCTGGAATGAAATGTCTTCGAAGACCAACCTAGTGACACAGGGCCTGTATGGCAGGAATCAAACCTCAGTACAAGGGACCATGCATCTTGCTTGCATTTCCTCTGAAAAACTACTCGGACTGCAAAGAGTTTACAAGCCTTCTTACAAGCTTTGCTCCCTGTGTTAATTGTCCTGGCTTTTCTTTCAGCGTCTGTTCCAGGCATGTTTGAGCCTGACTTTACTTTCACCCCCGATGACGGATGTAACCAACACCTTCCCTCCCATCTCAGCAGTGAGCAGACTTGGTGCATCTCAGCACAGTAAGGAGCAGTCCCACTCGCTGTTACCTCCAAAGAGCCATTCCTGGCTGCACACACATCCAGCAGCTCAGGCTGCCCTGGTGCATGTGCTGGGTTAGCTCAAAGGGAGTGCTAAGGTGTGTATGCATTTTAATCCTATAATGCTCTTTTTAGCTAGAGCTCAACTGAAGGACTGCTGTTGCTGTGTAACTAGTTTTCCACTTAAGCTGGATTGAAGAGCAATTCACCTGCACCAGGCTTTCTGTTCACTGCCTTCCCCCCGGTATGTCAGAACTAACTTTGCTTGTTTATTATCTTTTGCACTTTCCCCAATGGTATTGTGACCACTCTAATGTAACAGGGCACTGAGCACCTGTGTATGTAGGGCTCATGGTTTTCAGCACTTATTTGCCAATAAATGAACTGCCTGACCTCCCGCCTCAGTGTTGCTGTGTGCTCAGGGCTGCTCCGGTGTAACTGCAGCTTGTAGAGAGAGGGATGCAGGTCAGGCAGGAGCTGTGCCACCCTGGTCTTGGAAGCTGGGGGTGAAAGCAAAACAAAGCTCCAAATCCTCACTGAAACTCTCAGTGTCCTTAAGCTTGTGAATGTCTTTCAGTTCCTTTCCAGATGTCTCCTTGTGCTACAGATTCATGAATTCTGAGAAACAGCTCCTCCTTCACCTACAGCAAAACTAGGGCAGCAGAATGACTTTAGCTGCTGAGAAACTGGGAATGTTATTCAACATCTAACAACCCTTTTTGTTGTTATGGAAACTACCTCTGCTGCCAATCTAAAACCTTAAAGCCTCGTCCCTAGCCCCCAGCTGGGAAAGGAGGGATAGAAGGAACTCCTGGGAGAAGAAGCCGTTACAATGCTCTGTAATGTAGCAATAACTCTGTTTTTCTACAGTAACCAACTTACACTGTTTTAGTTTTACAATTGCAGTGATACAGCCTCACTGTAGATACCTATTCCCAAGTTACAACCCTGTTATTCCTCTCTGTGGTGTATTACAGAAAGAACAGCAGCAACACCTAACGATGCAGAAAACGCACCTCAGAACAGGCAGAAGGAAGCCTACCTAGCACCAGCACTCCTTTCCTTTGTCATTAGGAAGGGCACAGGGAAAGTCTGGTGCTGTTTTGGGTTTGGAACTAACAGGCTGTCTGCACAATGACTGCACTCCTGTCTGCTTATTTGCAAATGTTACGGCGAGCCACCCATAACTCCTACAGGAGATTGCTGCCCCCTGACCCAAAGGGCTCCTCTCCAGCTTAATGGTGCTCCAAGCCTCTCCCTGTGGCTGAGAGGCAGGTAAAGGCTAATTCAGAGATGCAGTGCTTCTGTCTAAAGGAACAAAATGAAATACAACCAATTGCACCTGCCTCTGTTTGCAGCATGGCACCAGGGACTTCTGCATAGCTCCCTCAGTTCTCACTCCAGTGAGAGTGTCTGGAAGCGCCTCTCCTTCCATGTGGAGACCTGACTCCAGCCAGCTCCAAGTAAAACTACAGCAAACGTGTGCTAGAATATCACCACCCCACCAGTTTACCAGGAAAATAACCCTTAAAGCAACACCATCCAATACCATCACTGGTCTCTCTTAAAAACATAAAAATTAAAAAGGTTCTGACTGGTAAAGCAAGCAAGGATTTCTTTAGGATAGAGCCTCAGGTGGGTGGTTCACAACTACATTTCCATTTGATTTCTTGCCTTAAAGAAGTCTGAATTTCAGGGATTATTTTATGAAATAAGCACTCACCTTCTCTTCCTGTCTCTGTCACACGTTGAACCTCGGAACCTGAAAGAGTTTGTTGATCAGCTTGAGAGAGACAACAGTGTGACAGAACGACACTGCAACCAACTCCAAGTCCCAGCTGGAACTCCTGCTCCAGCAGCAGTGTGGACCTGTGCACAGAGCAACCTGGCAGAAGAACCATTCTTAAAGAGTTTGGCGTAGCAATGCTTGTTTAAAACCAAGAAGCTCCCCAATGTGCCAGTAAGAGAAACAGGAGGTGTGGGGAAGCCAAAGGAATCAACCTTTGATGTAATCCCTTCGAATGGTACCTGCACTGTCACTCGCAAGCCACAACTCACCTTGCTGGTAGGCAGAATTACAGAAGCAAAGTACTTCAGCTCAACTGACACAGAACTACACAGAAGATGCGGAGCCTGGTGTTGCAGGATACAAAACCACAAACCCAGCTGCTGTCTATAAAGGTTTTAATATCAGTATAAATAGGCCACAGTTACAAAAAAATTGCAAGACTAGAGCAATGGAATTTTGACTTAAAAACCTTGAGTGAGGCCTTGCTCTTCAGAAACACGCAGCACACAGACTGGAGGGTGGAGGGGAGGCGTGAGCACACATACACCATCTTGCCTTGAACCACTCAGTACAAAAATAGTAGAAAGATGGTCTCTGAATTGCTGGCTGATCCCTAGATTGTGCCTTAACTGGACTCTGACTGGGAGGGAGGGGCAGCCCGCACCTTGTGTCAATAGCAGAGTTAATGCCCAGAGGAGAGCCTGTCCTCTCACTCCATCAGCCAGAGCTTCCCCAGCTGAGGTACAAGCTATAAAAATAAAGGTTTTGACTGTTCAGCACTTTGTACCTGGCCAGGAGGCTCTAGCAGATGGAGCAGGCAGGCTGTGCACTGGTCAATCTGAGGAGCCCCTCGCAGCTCTCCTTACATTCACTGCTCTGCAGGAGTTCAACAGGACCACGTTGCTGATGTTACAGCTTGGTATCCAACGCTGCCCAGACCAGGCCTCCCTCCCTGCCCCAGTCCTTGTTACAAGCTCTGCCAAGGGTGATGTTTTCTGTGGTGGATATGAATCGTTCTGGTGCAAGTCCTGGAAAGGGAGGCTGTGGCAGAACAGCATCTATCTCTGCACATGCCGGACGAAGGCCTGCACGAGCTGAAACAAAGGCTCCTGGCCCTCAGGCCCCAGCTTGGAGGCAGACTTCCCCTGGGGAGAGGGAAGAACCCCACTGGCAGGTGAGGAGGGACCACCACGGCGGAAATAACGAGACAAGCTGGAAAGCAGTGTACTCTGAAATTAGAAGATGTCATGTGTTAGATTCTTCCACGCACATATCCCTCTCCCTCCCAAAATGAGGCACAGATACCCAGTGCCCCCTAATGCAGGCAGACGTAGGACCTTCTCCCATAAAACACACTTCAATGAACAGTGAGAAAGAATGGTACAAGCTGCTTACCAGCTCAGAGCTCAGCTCCTGTTTCATCCGCTGCTTATCGCGGGGATGCACAGCTGGGTCTCTCAAGTACCGAACAGCCTGGGAGATGAGCAGGTAGAAACAGTTTTCCATTGTAAACATGAGCAGAGACCTGTGCAAAGAAAGGAGACAAATACCCCAGGTTTCAGATCACAAAGCCTGGGAAAAACTTCACCTAGAGTACATAGGAGGGACAACTGCTGCTGCTCAGACTGGGCTCAGGCAGTGACAACAAAAGCTAATGTCTACAAAGCAGAAATCCCCACTTGCCCTGCAGTGGAGAGCTTCTAGCAGGCAGCTGAACTCCTATCACTCAGAGTGAGAAGTTCTGAAGCTACCCTAATGCTTATAAATCCCAGTTATGACCTGAGGAGCACTGCGTTCTGCCCCTTGGCCACAACTAAATAAAAGACCTAGAAACTTACTTGAGGGTTTTGGTTCCCTCCTGCATATTCAGCCCTGCAGCCTGAGGAAAAGGTTCCTTCTTCTTATCCAACTGAAAAAAAGACAGCTATTGGACACAGCACTACAGAAGCTACTTCTCAAAATATAAGTTCTCTGAGATGACTGCAAGAGCTGTGCTTTCCCAAACACAGACGGCTCGTACCTCTCCTAGCATGTTGAGGGCCACGTTGACTGTGGCAAGGAGGGTCCCAAAGGAAGGGGCGACATCCGAATCAAAGGCTGGTGTGGTGAAACTCAAGACAAAGAGCACGTTGTACTCAGCAAGGTCCAGTGACTGTGGAGAAAAGGAAGGAGGACTGTGTGACCCCTGAGTTCATGAGCATGCTACTGTCACAGTAGCAGGAATATCGAGTCCCTGCAGCATGCTTTTTGTATGGAGAACCAAAGCCCTGAGGTCACTTCCGCAATCTGTTACGCAGCTGGAACAGCAAGGAGCACCGCACAGCTCTGCACACGGAGATTGCACTCTGTTCACAGGAGGGAGCAGAGCCTTACAACTCTCAGGCCGTGAAGCTGAGCAGCAAGCTCAAACAGTGACTGCTTCCAGACCGTTTAACTACGGGCAGCTACAGGAAGTAACTATCCAAAAGAAAGCAGCAGGACATTGCCACACTCAAGGATTAAACCCTACTTGGCTTAACTTGGAGACCAGGCCACCGGGTCACAGCTATGGGAGAACAAGAGTATCTCTTCTGAGGACACAAACCTAGCTGGCTCTGCTCCTGTAAGGCTGCACGTACGGTGCTGTGCAATCACACCACAGCTCAGCCAAGCCTTCTTCTCAGATCAGTGCCTGAGAACTGAGGGGAATTCCTGCTCTGTGCAGCAGAACAGCAGACAGATGTACAGCAGGGTCACTGTCACAAGCAGGATGGGCTGTGCTTCTCTTCATAGACCCAGAATGTCACTTGAGATGATGGAAACCTCCCTGTTCAGGGAGAAACATCTCTTACCTGATCGAGGAGTATCTGGCAGACATCGGGGGTGAAGTGGCGCAGAGCAGCAAGAGATTTGCTGAGGATTTTCAAGAGGCTGTACTGTACCATTAGCAGTGCCTTCTGCTCTGCTGCCTCTGACTCAGGGCTGGGGTGTTTGGAAGAGGTTTGGGGATTACGCTGCACTCGTGGAGTCACACTTGATGGAAGGGAGTCACCATTTTTTGTCTGCAGAGAAAAGTGTCTTGGATACATTCATGACAGTTTTGCATTAAGGATGATGCTTTCAAGGAAAACTGCTACAAGCAAAAAGGAGGAAATAAGGCACACAAACTCTGTCACCTACTAGAAGCATGAGAACTCACACAGTGCACAGCAGAAGAGGCTCTGCATTCTAGGAAAGCAGCTGTAAGGGTTCTTGGATTTCACATTCCAGAAAATCAACACAGCAAGCCTCAGCCATGCTGAAACAGCACATCAGTAGCAATGCATTATCTCTACCTCATGTTCAACAACGGATTCTCCAAGAACAAGAGCTGTATCTCTTAAACAAATTAAACCAGATTAAAGACATCAGGTCAGTAGTGTCTTAATGGCCCTAGAGAGCACTACAGCAACGCAGCTTCCTTGCTGCTCTGTAGGCAGCTCTAGAATGATAATGGCACCAATCGAGCACAGGCTGCTGTTTCTCAAGGTCTGACCTTTCACAGTCTCGACTTCTATTTGAAGACATTTTTGGTGTGGAAAGGTGCAAATCCTAGCTATTGATGATTGCTGGTAATCACCATTGGGAACAGAGCCTGCATACTGAATAACATTTGCCTTTCAGCATGAAGCATGAGCACACAAAGCTCCCCACCTTCAGCCTTTGGGTCCCCATCCTCACCTGCAGGTAGTGCTGGAGCATTTTGCGGCTGTGCAGCAGGGAGGTGCAGGCCTGACACAGGTAACACAGATTCACCTGAAATAAAGAAGATGAGGGAGAAATCTCTTCAAAGATTAAAGCCCATCCAGGCAGAAAGCGTGACGTAAAGGGAAGAGCATAAAGAGCAGTAATGAAAATAAATGTAGTGCCACTTTCTCTTACCACATCCAATTTCTTGCATTCCAACACAAGGTGTTATCTACAGCAGTATCCCAACTCCTACCTGCATGTCCCTCATAAGCTGTGGCAGGTGGAAATGCCATTCCTTTGTGAAATTTGAGAGCTGGAGAATGAAGCCAACAGTGTGATCAGCCTCCTCCAGACAAGCCAAGCTCTGTACTGTCCGTACTGCATTCAGGCACTGGAAAGCAGAGAGAAGTAAATTAGGACATCAAGAGCTAAAGCACGAAGTCCACTCTTCTCTAGAAGAAAAAAAGCAGAGATCTGCCCTTATGGGCAAACAAGGCATTCATTGGAAGTAGTTGCACAGCACACGGAGCAGAGACTCAGAGCACTTCACATTCTTAGAGGTGAATGCATTTCATAAGCTGTGCTGCTGTATGAGGAGACAGCTACTTGTCTAAGGAGCTTCTGAACAGCACCTATGTACAAACTATGTACAAACAGAACTCTTCAGCACTGACATAAACTGCCCAATGCAGCTATTTCAGTATTGTAGGACCTGAAAGCTTGCCAGCCTGAATGGTGACTGAACGCTGGCCACAGCATTTTCATTGCTAGAGCAAGGCAGAGCTGAAGTCATCTCTAAGAACAGCTCTTAGGCTCTTCTTTTCAAAGCAGAGAATCACCAAGAAAGATCCCACCAAACCCTTGATTCTGCTCCTGTGCTGAATAAGTGCATTACACACCTGCAGCAATGCTACAACCTCAAGGATGAACGGGACAAAAGATGGTGACTGCCCAGCTCCAACAACCATCCTAACAACCACCCCTGCCTGACTTCATGGCTCGCAGGCATCCTGCCCTCCCCCACTTTTGAACTGTTTCTACTATAAACCTTTCTGAGACAGCAGCTGCGTCTTTTCAATGCTTCTACAATTAGTGAGGCATTTCCACTGCTGCTGCAACGCAGAAGCCAAGTAAACCATCGCAGAGGAGCTGTGTGACACACCTGAAGAATCCTCTCTTGATGGACACCAACAAAGTCCAATGCTTCTGTCAGAAAGTTGTACCGCAGCGTCTTGAGGAGACGCTCCATCAGCGACATGGAGAGGCGATAGACGCCAGGCCAGGAGGGAGCGTCCTGAGACTTCCGAGACGAAGCCGAGGTCTGCGCAGATACAACAACAAACGACTTCTTCACACCACTGCCCAGCACACCACACACCACAAACCCTTCACATCATTTTCAAGCCTCTAGGTCCTACAGGAGATTGCTGCCCCCCGACCCAAAGGGCTCCTGTCCAGCCACAGCCTGCAAGGCAGGGCACAGCAAGCTCTCCTGGCACACGGCCACCCAAAAGGAAGCAGCACCCACCTGAATGGCTCCATTAGTGCTGAGCTGGTACACGCTCAGGAGGGGGAGGCAGACACTCTGTGTGACACCAGCCCCAGCCACTGCTGCTGCTCCCTGCAAGGCACAGAATAAACTACCATTAAAATCTGCAGGGTTCTTCCCGGTCTAAGACTGAAGAGGCTCCTTCTGCATTACCTATTTCTGTCCCTTCCACTGCCACAACCCTTTTAGAGAACCTTTGTCACACATTCTTCTGTACTGCTAAAAAATTAGCAACAAGAAAAGCAACACCGTTCTTGCAATAAAATCTAGCACAGCTGTACTGTGAATTCCATTTCCACATCACCTGGTTTGGTAAATGCCTAACCTTTGAGAAGAGCTGGCTTTGGAATGGCCTTCATTGCACTTAAAGCCCTATACTAAGCTGAATTTGTAACAGATAAGCAACGCTTTACTGCAAGTAATGGGAAACCAGTTCCAACACTTAATGCTGTTTTAAATAGGCTGGATAATCTGCATTGTAGATGAATACATTCAGTGAAAGTGCCTGTTCTAAATTACAGGCCTGCTCTGGCTGCCTCAGATCCTCCATCTGAGACATCCCATTGAAAAGAAGCAGCAGGCAAAACAGGGAGGCATAAAGACAGGCCCTACTGCTTGCCAGCTTCTAACAACCCATTTATCTACAGATCACTGTGCACTGCATCACAGACACAGCAATGAGATACACAGAGCCTATTAAACATGTATGGTTATATGCTTTCTTTTCTCTGCATCTCTCACCTGTTGTGTCCTTGCTAAGGTCAGCAGCAGATGTAATGAGGCCTCTGTGAAGTGAAGGTTTTGTTTAACTCTCAGGCTGATCTCCAAAGCAGTAAAGATGGTAGGAAGCACAGGGACTTTCCTAGTGATCTGCAGCCAGTAGTCTCCATCATCATCAACTTCACAGAGCTCTTTTGCGAGATGCAGACCCAAAACACAAACCTGGAAGGGAGAACAGGGTAAACACTTGACGTGTACACCAAGAAAGAAATCTTGAGAGCATTTCATGAGATGGCACGATGTTCAGCCCTTCTCAGAATCATATATTAAGGTGGCTGCTGTCCCTTACATTACATTCTATGCACTTTCTGGCTCTCATATAAATTGTGATAATGTTTCTTAGAACAGATCTGAAAGAGAGGCACAACAGCCAACTTTCCAGGCTGACATACATCAAAATACCATGGAGCAAGTCCCATGTGAGAACTGCCAAAGCTTCCTTTGGAGGCAGCAGGCAACAAAGGGGGTCCCCAACACACACAGATCTTTTTGGCCCTTTACCCCATCTCGCTGGTCCTTGTGTTTAACTCGGGAGGCATCATCTGTTTCCATGCTGTCCTTGTCATCTGTGGCATCCCCCAAGGTCAGGCTGTGTCGAGTCTGATCAAAGAGTGCAATGACCTCATCCTGGAGTGTTTCACACACACTCAGCACCAGCTGGGAGTACTGAGGGATCTCATTCACTACAACACACATGGAACAGATAACAGTTAGCACACCAACCCTGTATTCAGGTCTAACTGGTAATATCACTGGGATACATCCCTTGGAGTTAATGTTACTGTTTTTATTGCAGAACCCAAAAGACAGAATGTGAGGAATTGCAACAAAGTTAGATGAATAAGGCTAGAAGGATGTAATAAGTTATAAGATCACCATCTGAATCACACAAAACATAATTTTCCCAAGAAGTCATTATCAGCTGATTACATTCCAAAGCAGAAAGCAAGCACTGCTAAGGACTGACCATTCTGTAGCTGCTCCCAACAGCACTGCCCACCCATTTCTCCAGATTGCTGGCACCAGTCCATGGATGCAGTCTGCTGTCCATGAGCTGCATAAACACCACACTCTCATGAAAACCATCACAACAAATTGCACCACCTTTTACTGCCACGACTGCAAATTCAACTTCATCACCAAATGCAAACAGTAAAAAATAGCAACAACTCTCCACCTGCTTTATTTCCTGAATGACACAGGCCTGCAGGGCCAGACAGTGGGACAGGGACTGCACTCGGATCAGGTAAACTGAGACACTCCTCAACTCCACAGTGCTTTATATCTCAGTTGCACAGCACAGAGAAATACTGCCCAGATTCCATTGTATGCAGTGCTACTCCAGTGTAAGCAGTCCTGCAAAGGACTGAAGTAATAAAGTAAGTGCTGGGTTTTTTGTTTTGTTTAACAAAACACACCATCCGTGGTTTCTGTCACTTGTTATGTCAGAACTTAAGGTATCTTGGTGACACAGTACTGGGGTCCCTCCCACAGCCACTGAGCTGTCTTCAAAAACACTCAAACTCCATTTTCACTTCCATCAAACTGATCAAACACAGGGGTTCTTGCTGAGAAAAGACAAGGCAGGGAAGACATGCACACTGTGAATGATATGCCTGAGATGGACAATACACCTCAGCTCTCCTAAAGCTAGTTAAAACAAGTTTAAAAACTGGAGATGTCCCAGAAGCTAGCAACTATATTCTACATCTTGCACTACAGCTAACATCACACGCATTTTTATGGTAGCTTTAATGGTGCATTCAGCCACGGCAGCACTGCTCTTGATGTCTGTACATACAGAACCTCACCTTTCATCTCTTTCATCTGCAGCACAGTGATAAGAGCTGAGAACACTTTGGCTTTGGTTTTCTCCATCATCTGCTGATCAGCCTGTAGAACTCCCTCCAGAATCTGCGTCAAGGAGTTTATGATTTTATCCACAGAACCCAACTCGCTGACAACAAAAAGGAAGAGCTCTTCAGATTAGACAAGATCCCTCAGTAAATATACTGGCTCGACTGAGCTGTGTGCATCATTGCTTTAGGTTCTTCCAAAGAAATCTGGACAAGTCACCACCTCAGCCTCTCTGAAGACATGCACAGCACAGTGCAAATGCACAGCTTGCTATCACAAAAGCTTTTTTTTCCATACACTTTTCAGCAGAAAGCAGGAAGTCAAACCATGTATGCACTGCTATAAGATCTTCCAGCAACAAACTACAGATATTTGCCATCTCGAAAGAAAACTTCATGATAAGGCATCAGATTCCTCCCCAGATCATTAAGGGAAAATCACCAGAGCAAAACACTCAAACATACTCTCCTAAGTTTTTATATATAGCAGCGATCAGTAAATATCCACTGCACAATACCTACCTCTTCCACTTCCTCAGCAGGATGAGAAGCAGAGTACACAGCATAGAGCCCAGCTGCAGGCAAGATACCGACGTGGGAACTAGAAGCTGAGAAGAAACAGCACAAGAGTTACAGGTGTAACAGTCAATGCACTGGTGCAATGCAAGAAATGCTCAGCCCAGGCACCAACACCAAATGGTTCTGCAGCAGCTGGCAGCAACAGGGGAACCAGAGCCCTCTGCAGGCTCACCCAGTTATATCAAGAATGACACACATTGCACACAGATGTATAAGAAGCTCAAGAGAAGGACTTTGATTCAGACCAATTTCACAGGATCTAAAAGGAAAAAAAAAAAAACCTACGATGGCAAGCAGCTGCAGAAATGGAGCTCCTTACAGCACACGAGATGAGCCATTGGGAAATTCAAGAACTCAGAGGAACCTGCACTTACCAGAGCCTTGGTCCCATTTAGAACATCCAGAAACAATTGCTGATGAACTGCAGGATCAGTGAGATGCATTATATCAGCCTAAGAGCCACAAAAGCAAAGCTCAATCAAACACAACTAAATATACGCTGTTTTTCCACTTTAACATGGCCCTGCTGTTCTGTTACTTGAAGAATTCACCCAATTTTGTATCTGCTGAATAATGCAATTTTGCAGATAAGCATAAGAGCAGCTAAAGAAGTTGGCAATGGCTGATTTCCCTGCAGGGCCATTCACTTCACTAAGCAAAATCTCTTCAGGACTACAGAATTACTTTGAATTGCTATAAAAATTGTATTCCACCCCCCCACGCTCAGACAGACAAAGCATTAACTACCCTAAGCCTACACCACGCTCGTGCCAACCTGTGTTCTGACTGCATATATATAGTAACTGGAAGGAAATAAACAAGGGATTCTCACTGTGATGAAGCTAATCCCTGAGAAGTTGGCACTGCGTTATTCCAAGTGTTAACATCAGATTATCACGAGAGATAAGAGAAAAAACCCACGAGGGTGGCTCTTACATGGCTAGTGGATATAATCAGCAGCATCCTCCAGGCTGAGATGAGCATCTGATATTCTGTCATGGAGGCACAGCTACTGCCCTCTGTCTCTGCCACATAACAGGCCAATGATTTCACATATTCTGACCAATAAGCAAAGCGCTTTTTGGTGGAGAAATTCTTCAGCGTGTCTTTCAGGGACTGATCCAGGGAGCCCCTGACCAAATAAGGAGGAGAAGATATCTTCATTTATGCTCTGGTCAGAGAATACACTCCTTCTGAGACTCAGGTAGGAAAGCCAAGGGCACGGCTTGCAAGTGAAGGGTATTCCACAGATTAGACCTGTGCAGGGAATCCCACTTTTTGCATCACATTTTAAGAGAAAAGATGATCCCTGAAGAAAATCTACAATTTGTTTTGCTCTTTTTGATGGAGATTTCAGTTAATCCTGACTATCCATTGTATTAAAGGGCAGTTATGCTCAAAAACTCAAGTGTGAGGAAATGATTAAAATGTTATTCAGCAATCATTATGCACTTTGCTTATTTCACAATTAAATGAAACTAAACATGGAATATTCTGATTGCAGGATACAAGGAAATACCAGCATTCCCACCTACAGAATCAGATCACAAACACACATTTGAATTTCCTGCAGTAAGATCACACTCTATGTCAATCAATTGCATAAAGTGATCTTGCAAAGACTGCATGTCTCTGCTCCCCCCATGTTTTCACAGGATTACATGTATTTATTTCCTGAAAGCCTGTGTGGTCTATTAGAACTAACACACAAAGTTCAGACTTCAGTAGAGGGATGAAGGAGAGACTGCCAAACACTCACTTGACAACATAGTAGATCTCCAAGCAGATGATTTTCATGATTAAGGCACAGGTATCCAAGACACTGAGCTACAAAGACAAGATGAAAACAAAATCTGAGCACCTTGCTTTGCACAGTGAGTGGAACTCTAATTTAACCTCACCCACCCGCTCACAGTGACTGATAACCTGGTTTGGCAGACTTGTTTCTCCCATGATACCATAGTTATGTCATTTGACAAAGGACTGGTGATGACACGGAAGGAATACTGGATTCGAAGTGGCAGCCAAAATGAGAGAGGGCACAGGACTTTCATAACAAAGGGCAAAACACCACAGAAAGGAAGAAAGCAAAAAACCTCACTGGTTCCTCCAAACTAGGCAGCCCAAGCTGTGCCTAAAAATGAGGAGTCAGACAGCATACACAGGACAGGTGCACCACATACAGCACAACTTCCAGAGAATGTAAGCACAGATGTCAGATAACACCTATTTTGATTTCACGTGTGAAAAAGAGCAGAGAATTTCTGAAGGCAGTCCATTGCAGTATAGCCACTCTCTGCAAAGAGCGCAAGAATGTGCCTCAGCTCCTGCCTCCGTTGAAACCAGTCAGTCATACTGCTTTTTACAAAGCCAAAAGCACAAACAGCAGCCACACACACTTACAAACCTGTCTGACAAGTACAAAGCTGCCTCCGTCCTGCCCTGATGTAACTCACCTCTGATGTCTCTGAAGGTGGAGGCAGAGTTCCAAACAGTGGATTAGTCAAGTTTTCCCAAAACTTTGGCCTAGAAGATGGATACAGAAGTAGTATCAGTTACCTCCCTCATGCCTGGCAGCATTTTGTCCATTCCAAATTCCACAGAAAGTATTCTTTGGCAAATACATGATTATGCAGCCTTGCACAAAAGAAAGTAAACAACATACATTTGCTTCTGAACATGCACACATTGGCTTTCCAAATTCTTTCCCAAGAGACAGTACAGATCAAGTTCAAAACACACACACTGCACAGCCCTTACTAGGATGCACAAAATCTAGGATAAAATTGTCCCTCAACACTCCAATGAACCAAAGAAAAGGCATTATGGGATACAGAGAGCAGAACAGACCGCAGGAGAACACTCACTTTGTCCTCAGAACCAGCATGGCGCTGTCTCGGCGGTCCTGCCACAAGGCGTGCAGGAAGGCGATGGCAGCACGGTGCAGGAGGGGAGGACACCAGTACCTCTCCTGCTGTTTGGAGTCTATCAGCTCTAAGACCACTTGGAGGCAACTCCACTCCCCCAGACTGAACTCCTAAACCAAAGGAAATGAGAGGTTATGTCCCCACCATACCACTACAGACGTGTATTGCAGCAGAATGCCTTCAATGCCTCTCGAACTGAAGAGTAAATCTTGAGTACCTGATGCAGATACGTACTGTGTAAGTAACTATAAGGAATGTGTAACACAAGAGGGGAAAAGAGTTTTAGAGGTATAAAAAGTTGAGCTAAGCTAAGACTTCATAAGACCAAATGCCTTCAAAAAGGTCCCAACTCATGAAGACCTCCAACTGCAAAGCAGCAGTGAGCAGGTGTTGAGAAGAACTGATATTAACTGTTATGCAGTGCATTCCCACTGAATGGCCACTGTTTGAGTCAGGAGAGTAAGGTCACAAGGATCTTTGCTTTCATTGCTCTGACTCAGTAAAGATGTCCTTATGAAAACTGAGGACAGCTGCTTTTCAGCTGTAAGAAAAAGAAAAAGCTGAGAGCACAGCACAAGCATTCACTGCATTCAATGCAAACATGTTCTGCATTCACCTTTCCATCAGGCACACAGAGTTGCACATAAAACCTATTAGACTCTAGAGATCTGTGCCGTAAGACAGAGAGATGTTATGATAAACCAGTGGTGAATCGCCAGGCAAATGTCAGCCATTCTACCTTTGAGCCATCACTGCCATCCTTCACTTCCAAGTTCAGGAAGAGCTCGATGAGCCCAGGCTGCGTCTCCACTGCAACTGTGAGGAATTCCAGTATCATGACCTTGATCCGCATGTCCTCAATCCTGCTCTGCAGGCGGGTGAGGAAGGCGTCACGGATGGCAGCAGCATCACTACCAAGGCAGGCATAAACAGACATGGGAGCAACCTGCAAAAGGAAGGAAACATCAGAAGCCAGGACAGCCAAATTCTACAGAACATTTCTTCTTTCAGCTTTCAGTCCACACTGCCTTTGGCCGACTTGCATTAATCTCCCTGATACAAACAAGTCTGAAGAAACCGTTTTGAAAGAATTTCAGCTGTGGAATCAGGCACAAAAGGAAGAAGCAAAGCTCTTGTGTGAGCCTCATCCTACCGTAGCCAGTCGCTTGAGCAGCTGGATGGCCAGGCGTGGCAGTGCAGGGTCATGCTTGTGGTAGATGTATTTGGCCAAGACAGCAATAAGATTGTTTCCATGAGCACCTGAAGGGAACACAATCAAAATCAAAGACAAGAGCAGCTATTTCACAAATAATGCCTTCCAGAGCAGAAGGTGAGAATCAGGTAAGTCTTCCAAAAAAAATGAAGCATGAGGGATCTTGAATATCACCTAGTTCCAACCCCTCTACCACAAACAGGGTTACCACCTGCTAGAGTGCCTTAAAGGAGGGAGAATTAGCCTTCTCCTATCACTACAAAGCACATTTTGGACATTTCAATAATTGACATACTGTCTGTAACAAGACACACACTGACTAAGTAATAAAAGAACCACAGCTTCCCAGGCTGTCCCCGTGGAGGAATACATACCATGCTGAGTAAGTGCCTGTTCCAGTGGAGATACCACACTAGAGGGGGGTTTCAATCGTATGACATTATTGGTGACTGAGAATGCCAGCTTCACAGTTTGTATCAGCAGCTGGCCTTGGCTTTGTGACTCATCACTGTATTTCAAAAAAGAAAGCAAAGTAAGTAACTGTGTTGACAGCTGACATTCAGTATCTGCACGACATTCAAAGATGAAATTCTGCACTCCGGCACTCAGAGGTTATAACACATTTTTGCTCTGACTGTCACATCACCACCCAGCAGCTGCTGAAACACAAACCCCCACACAGCCACAAAATATATTGTCTACTCAGCCCTGAATTCTCAGCATCAAACAAGAAAGGAAAACAGTCTGACAGCCTATTGTCACTTATCTCCCCCTCTTTAGGAGAAAGATGTTAAATGCATTAAGACAGAGGGAGAAACATTTGCAAGAGGCAATCTTAAAGAAATTATAAAGGCACCCATGATAGGTGACAAGACTCTCAATCCAGTGTTTTCCCAAGGCTTTCCTTACGAGATAAACAGTCTGGAGAGACATGAAAGTCAAAAAGGATTTTCACATAGGTATTGCTTTCTCCACAACAAGTCTGGATTCCCTTCCAGATGTTCTCAAAGAAAGGAATGGCAGACCTTCTCAAAAACAACCTCCTGACAAGTTTGGCTGGCTATGTGTCAAGGAAGGTTCTAACTTTGGCTTATAATCCTCTTGCTTCTAGTTCACTCTATTCAGTCTTAGAAATTAAATTCAAGTGAATACATTATTTTAAAAAAGTAACTGCTAGCAAACTTAAAGTAATGGAGCAGCCACCAAGACATCACACGTCATTAACACTAAGCAAAGAAGAAAACTAAAGAATAGCATGGAGAGTGTACAGCAAAAATTACATATGGGTCTGTAACAAAGAAGGCTTGTTCCTCTAGAATTTACAAGGCAGGCTGCCACAGATCCCCAAATAATTGCACTTATGTCAAAGCTACATTTCAAATATTACCACTGTTTTTCTCCTCAGCTACTGAGATGAAGCACGACTCACCTACTAGACTGGGAGGCCATGACCATGTCAATAGTGTCCACACCAATCCCCATGATGTTAATGACAGCTTGCCCTGCTTCAGTGTTGGCCAGACTGAAGATGCACAAGGACTGAAGGCTGGGGACATTGCTGTGGGACAGAAACACCACATTCAGAACACCACCATTAAGATCTCTCTTAGTACTTCCCCCCACCACTTACTAACAACCACAATAACGTTTGCATTTCTGTATGTCCAGTAGCCCTCACTTCACCCTATCTTCTACTTCCTTTAGAGTAGATATATCAAATAGGAAAGCAGGTGGCAGTCTGCCCTATGGAACACATATGCTGTTTTCCCCTTCTTCATCAGATGTTCTAAAAACCAACATGCTTTGCTTTGTCTCTAATCTTTCTCTACCCTTCCTATTCACTGTAATGCAGAAATGCACTGAAACCAGCACTATGTAAGCAGGCCAGTAAAATCCAGGTAACTTTCATTCAAAAACTGAAACAAAAAGACAGCAACAGAGTCCTGCTACACTGTAAACCAGCCTATCCCAGACCTGACATCACCCATCTCACCTGCTGTGAGGATCCATTTCAGGGCATAAATTCAGTATTGCATGAATCAATTGTAGGATGAGGCATCCTGAAACACAGACAAAATGGACTGCTCAGTTTTCAGGAAGACGTGTTACCCAGTCCCTAATATTTTCAACCAAATCTCAGCATCTAGCAATTTCAGTGGATGCACAAAGCAAATCCTAAATGTCTGCCAGAAAAGATCTGATTAAAAAAATGGGGAAAATATGCATCCCCCCCAAGACAGGTGATCCTTTTCGGTCTCACCTGTCTACCCTCTCGATGTCCTTACCAATTTTCTCTCTCACTCCATGAGAGTTGTAACGCCATTTGTGGTAATTTGGTAACATCTCCTTCAGGACAAACACAATGCAGGGCACAAGCCCTTGGCTCTGGGTGCTACCAAGCTGTCCCTAGAAGAAACAGAAATGTTATTTTTCCCCTTCTGGTTTAAAGGGGATTAAATCTTTCATAGGAAGATCAGCCACGTGTCTTTAAACGTGAGAAAACCACTGACACAGACTTACAAACAATTTCTATTCTCTTGTAGCTCAGATCAGAGCAGTCTTTTTGAAAGAACCAGAGAAAGCACAAAACAACAGCACATAAGGAGTGCCAACCAATGACTGATTACCCAGACACACTGCACAGAGGATGTCAGGCACTGCTGTATTTCACTTTCTCACTGTATCAGTCTACAGCCGACTTCACATAATGGCCACTCCAGAAGCACTCACCCGGACCAGAGTTGTGATGAGGTTCAGGAAGGAGATGGTAACGCTGTACTCGCCTTGAGGCTGCTCTATGCTCATCAGCAGGTTTCCATAGCCCCCAGCATTCATTCCGTCTGCACTGTGAAACAAGCAAGGGGATTCACTGCACAAATAGTACAACTTCGACATGAGTGAGAAATGCCAGATGCACAGATTGCATAAAGCTTAGATTTCAAACAGGCAGAAAGGTCTTATGACAAATTATGAACAATTCAGGCAGGAAACAAAAACAACCAATACCTAATCATGCGATTCATACTGGACACTGGATTGGCAACGAATGGTAAGAAGCCTGTATGGTGAAGGTCAGTCCAAACCTGCATGAGAACAAGTAGAGGTATTATCTCTCACTCACATTTGTGTATTACTAGTTGTCAAACTTAGAAAACCAAGAAGGTCCTCACCTTGGCTGGCATCCGTGCAGCCAGTACTGTCAAACAATTGACACAAGAAGCAATAACGTCCATAGGGGGAGAGATTACAGTTGTCAGCCTGGGAAAGACAAATACACATAGAATGCACTGCCATCTGTGATCTAGTCTATATGCTGTTGTTTTGATCCAAAGCATCAAACCCACGCTCCAGCACAGACACCAGAGTCTGCACTGTCAGTCTAGCTTTGCCAACTCTTTCTCTCCCTTGAATCAGATCAATTTACTGCACGAGGCAAGGCTCATCAGACAACAGGCTGTCACAGTGAACAGTGATTATCCATCAGATGACTGGAGGGAGAGTTAACACGTGCAAAAACATCCAAGAAAGAAGTGAAGGAATCATGGCTCTGCTGCATCAAAGCATTCTGTAGCCAGAACAGTCCTTACCGAATGTCAGCCTTGGGGAGTTCAACCACTGAGATGCACTTCTTTCAAATCTTTGAGCTCATTACGTCTTGTCAGGTATCCCTGCTGTTAGTGACTCCATGCAGGTCAGTGACTCACCTCTGCAGCAGCATGTAGATTCGTGACGTGATTGGCAGAAGGCAATCTGCTATGGATACATCTGTGCTGATGACTTTGTGAACCAGATCAATGATTGGCTTGACCCTCTGGCAATGCTGAATCACATCTAGGTAAAGAAAACTAACATTAGAATGCAAAAATCACACATCAGCAGCTATCAAGCTTAAAACAATGCACGTTCATCTTCCAGAATATCCCCAGGCTCATTTCATTGTATGCTCTCAGCCTATTGCAGTGAATTACCATAACTGAAACCCCAAACCAAAACCAACAACAATAACAAAAACAAATGGGTTTTTGGGTAAGAATTCCAAGCTCTTTCAGAAGTACTGAGAGCTGCTCAATCCTATCATTAACTTAAAGTTGATAACAACAATCAATTACTTTATTCTGTCTTATACTCCCTGCCTCTCTCACCTGCTGTGGATACAACATGGAGCAGCATTTCAATCTCACAGGTAAACAGTGTCCAGCTGCTGTAGGAATACTCCCATCGTACTAAATAAGCTCGATCATCCAGCATCACTTGGCCCACTGTTCCCTGAGGTATCCGCAAATTTGTCTGACCTAGTCCTAAAGAGTGAAGAAGCAAGTAAATCCATGAATCTCTCCACAAGTTAGAAGCCAGGTGAAGAATTAAATTCCACAAAGCACTTGAAGAAGAAAAGATGAAATGCAGTTTCCTTACCCAGAGGATAGAGGAGCTTTGGAGCCTGCCTTCGCCATAAGGTGCCATCTTCATGAGAGATCACATCAGGAGGTTTATGCTTGTAGAGTTCTATGTAGAAAGACATTTTATCCAGGAAACTGTACACCTGCAAGAAAGAGAGCTTAAAAAACACAGCCAAAGTGACAGATCCTCCTAAAAATTAATCAACCAGGTCATTACCGTGCATTACCACAGAGCATGCTACCCCTATCTTGAAATAAACAATCTCCCAAACACCAAGAGAGATCTTGTACCTTTTTTGCAGTAGATTTTTCTGACACAAGAGCCTGGAGCAGCTGAAGGAGAGGAGTAAGAAGGTGGGGGAACATCCCACATACACTGTCCAGGATAATACCCAGACCTGCAGTTGGTTCCTGGTGATGGAAACAGAACAAATGTCTTACTGCTAAAAAGAAATGCTAAAATAGCCTCAGTACAGCATAAGGATGTAGCTCCTTTTCAAGTCGTACATTGGAGACATCAATCATGCACAGAAGTATCACTCCAGTCCTTGCACAGACTAAAGCATGAGGCAGTGTGCAAGTATAAGGCAGGAAGTAAGACTGCTGCATTACACATCATCCTAATTCCGTAACAACAAAAAAATAAGCATGATGCTTTTATCAGCAGTTAGTTCAGTCCTTGCAATCCCAGCCCTGTTTGAAACTATCACCTATATTAAAACTTGTTCCAGTATCCTTCAAGAGTAAAGCCAAGGATGGACCTAAAAGGCAGGAAAGGGCAAACATAAATATAAGGTAGATAGAAATGAACACTGGCTCCTCAGGGCCTCCTAGCAACTAGCTAACTAAACATGATCAGCCTGTTCCTTTCCTAAAAGGGAATCCTTGTATCAGGTTTTGGTTATAGGCAAGGTAGGTCAAAGAAATTGCCAGCACACTCACTGTCTTCCAGAAGAGCTGAGGAATGCTGGAAGCTGACAGAACTTCACATGCTGTATCAATTATATCCTTCAGAGGACATGAGGAAAAACAAAATGAAACGTTACTTTACTCAGAGAGTTCTCACCAGAACCAAATTTTGGCACATTCCTAAAATTTAAGTTTCCATGCTTACCAGCTAAGATGGAACTACTCTTTCTAGACAAAAGAGAAGGAAACACCCCCCACAAAGCCAATCTGAAGCCATGCTTCTTACCAAGGAATGGCCTGGCCAGGAAAAACACATCCAGTACATTTACAAAGGACTATATGATGTCCCATCAAACTTAAAAACTGAAAATGTACTACTTCCATTGCTTTGGAAATAAAACATTGACAAATAGTTTCAAATCCATAGGACTTCAAGTTCAAGACACTCTGCACTGCACTGTTATTCAGCCAGTCTGCAGAGGTGCTTACTAAATGTGCATAGTGTAAACCACACTTTTAAATCACAGATTTTGCTGTTTCAAATGCAAGATTACAACTTAACAGAAGTAATTAGTATCAGTTATGACAGGTTATTTCAAATTAGCTAACAGATGCAATGAGTGTTGGATGCTTACTTGCTGATTGCCCAATGTGTGCAATTCCAGCGATGTCAGGACAAAGGAAAGAAGCTCATAAATGCACATACAAGCTGTGCTGAATGTACACTGCAAAGAAAGAATACATAAGGGCATTACAGGAGAGATTATGAGCTATAGAACATAGTGCAACAGCACACAGTCTCCTTTACAAACTGCACACCTCTGAGTAACTGCCTCTGCCACATATCCTTGTACAATAAGCAGTCCTCAGTTAAACCACACACAACATGAAAGGTTGCACTGAAGTGAGAAACCACTCACTACTACTACTACTATCATGAGAAATGCCTTCAAAACATCAAAAAAGAACCATTCAGTGTTCAGAGAAATCAGATCCCTCATCAGTTTCTGCCCAGCAGTGTGATTGCTCTCACACACTGCACTGCTTAACGGAACCTTATCTGGAGAACAGTGCAGAATTAACTCAGCTAGCAGTCAGATCTACAACAGCAAGTATACCCATGGAGGCAAATCAACTAATGTGATTAGATGCAGTCTGTTCTGATCAAATGAGGTACAACACTCCTACTCACAGAAGGTTTTTTGTTTGTTTTTGTTCACTTATGGCTTTTTTCATTCTTTAGGCATAAAAATCTGTTTAGCACCAGTTTGATTTCTGCTTCTCACAGAAAGAACGTGAGATGATAAAACATGCTTTATTACATGCTATGGTTCAAATCAGCTTTAGCTTGCAATCACTTTGATTCAAAGTCATCCACTTCCCACACATCTTTACATCATCAGTAGTTAAAAGCCTTCAAGAGCTTACATATCATACTAAGAAACTCACATTCTTGCCTCCACTGCTAAGTGATTTCAGAAGCTTTGTCAGGTACTGGAACACGTTGAGCTGGATAGCAGTGCTGCCCATTCTCCTGATAACACTGGCTGACTCCTCAGGGTTGATGGTATGACGGAGCAGAGCCCAAGCCAAAAGCACTGGAGCGTGATGTGGGACATCCCCTAAGTGCAGCAGCTGATTGTCCATCTCCTGCACAGAGACAAGAGCAACACTGAGATCCCACAGAAGCAGAAAATACTCAGTAAGCATTTTGCTGATGGCACCTTTCTGCTAACACTCATTGTTCTATTGCAGTTACTTCAAACATCCAATGGATCAAACCGTGCATTTGCAGTCCTGCTCTGGTTTTGTGCATCTTTTACTGACTTTGTGTTCTTCTAACTTCAGAAGATCTCTGTCCTAAAGCCCTGACACTGAATGAAACAGAACATTTTTAAAGCTCACACTGCCTATCTCTTTGCACACACCTTTCTTTAAAGAAAAGCCCAAGATAATCCAGCAAGTAAGTGAAAGAAGAATTAATTTCCTTCTTATCTGTCCCATCACGTACCGTGGATGATAGCTCTTATATTTGGTTAGCAAACACAGGTCAGAACCTTTTATACGTAATCTTTTAGCAGCACTGCTTGGATAACCAGAGGAAGATTTACACTGTGAGGCTGAATGTGGGGTTACCCTGCCTGCACTTTACCTGGTGGATATGTGCATTATTGGCTAACTTGTGCTCCTCTGTCCTACCATCCAACGCTCGTTCATGGAGGGTGTCGATTTCCATGCCTTCCACCACAATAAGAGCACTAAGGTAGCTGTAAGCAGGAAAGAAGAAAAACAAAATCAAGTAGGTGAGACACTTTATTTCAGAATTCAGTTGGTTTCTAATTTAAAAGAATGATAAACAATGAGAACAACATTCGGTTTGCGTTGGTTCAGCTGCTCTTTGAAGAAATACAAAATCATGTAAATCAGCAGCAGGTAATCCAAATTTTGTCTTGAAATGCTAAGCATAGAACGGATTAAAATCTTCAAAACTACCACTGAACAAACAAACAAAAGTCACTGAAATTTGAAGATAGCTTTTCTACCTTTTTAACTCTATGCCACCCACCAAGACTCAGCCCTTCAGGATGCTAAGCTATGTCCCACACAGCAAAACAAAGACATTGTGGCCACTTGTGTAAGCAGACCCACAGCCTGTACTGAGGCCATTCAGTTCACAGTACAGAGCTGTGAAGATGCAGTTTCACTTTACAACTAGTCCATCTAAGAATAAATGGCACTGTGTCTTCATTGCTATTCCTCCTACAAAGTTAAAGCTGGCATCTGGATGCCCCACTGCTTTGCAATCACATCTTCATTTTGCCACAAACGTCCAGTGGAATCAGATAAGACTTTCCGCCTTCATCACAATTAGTTCAGCTTGATTTTCAGAGAGGTGATTTTAAAGCGGTGATTTTGAGAGAGAAAAGAAAGAAAAATAAGCACTTTCTTTTTTTCTTTTTTTTTTTTTAACTGAGAAAAACAACTGCACTGTTCTGTACTCACTTGACAAATACACGTTACTTACCCAATATGATCCACCAGGTGATCCATGCTCTCGTCTATCAAATGCCTGTTGGTTTGTCTAGTGCCAAATCCCTGCTCCTTGAACAACTTTGCAAATACCAGAAGGTCATCAGGTACCATTTCAAAGTACGCATGGTAGAGGAAGATGACTTCCAGGAGCATGGACTGCTCACGGAGGCATTGCACAAACCAGCGGGAAACCTGACGTTCTGTCTGCACAAGGAAAAGACCCACCGTCATGCATCAGAGCTCAGAGATCAGACAAAGCAATCAGAAACCAAGAGGGGCTGAGCTATTTCAAAGTCTGCATGAATAACATGAAAAGCCACTGCAAGTACAGTACTGACACAGAGAGACTATGAAGGGCCACACGAATTGACCTGTTGGCTGAGTGTTATCAACAGGCTTCTTACAAGGAAGAATGTGTTTCAAACAGCTTGCTTTGGTTCTGAGCAAAAGTGTGCTCAACTAAAAACAATGGTTAGGTTTCTTGGACTAAGAGAGCCATCATTTTAGGCTACATGTCTGCATACAGACATTTCAACATGCTGTACATAAGGAAAGACTTTCTAAGTTAGATGGATACACTTGGTAAGTTTTATAGAAGAGCACAGTCAAAAAAATACCATGAGATTTCCATGTGTTTCCCAGGTGGGAGCTTCTGCTTTGTACAGTTCTTCAAACTGCTTACGGTAATTAGGAACAAGCTCCTTTTCCAACTTCTCGACACACTGGAAGTACTGTGCCTTCAACAAGCAAAGAAATACAGAAATGAACTCCCACACGCATTCTTGTGTGGTTTTTGCAACCACAAGTGGACAATTAATACACAACTTACATATTTAGCTTATTTCAATGATATCCAGGAAAAGGTTCCTGTACTCACTGCATAAGGGTGTCTCTCATCCTGAAAATAAGTGAGCAGATGGAGGACACAGCGCAGAATGCAGATCCTCTCTTCGTAGTAATAGTCAGCAAGCTGTGAACACATAACATTACCAGCATCACTTGGGTACTGTGTTCAAGTCCCATTCACTTTCCTCTTCCAGTGCCTACAGCACCAGAACATACAGCGCTCAAACACTACTATGGATGGAATTTCAACTTAGCAGTTTTAAGTTATCTAAAAAATTATTAAAAAAACCACTAAAATTTAATTAATCTAACAGAATTCAATAAAACGTGTTGTTGGGACATGTCTATAATTATGCTATTCAATAAAACTTGGAAAAGAAAGGCAAAAACGAGATGCAGCCTCATTTTTAATCTTTTAGCCATCTCTGCCAGGCGTGATGATCAACGTCCATTTCAGAGCTGTCCCTTCAGACAGAAACATATAAACCCACAGGCTTCAGAAAATGTGGAAGCTGAACTCCCTGACATTAATCCTGAAATCTCCACCATACAAGGCTTTGTGAATACAAAATGTTAGTTCCCAGATCTTTTCACTAGAAAACATAAATGGAAATGACTAACCTTCAACATCAGAGCCTGACTCTGCCTTTCATCCTGAAGAACTGTCTGTAAGCAAAACATAGCAAAATAATTACCTACTGCAGAAATACCTACCCACAAACATCATCAAAAACAAACAAACAAACAACCCACAACTGAATGAGAAATTTTTTCTTTCCATTTCTTTTGAAAAGACAGTTTCCAAAACTACAAAACACTTATTTGTAAATGTTTGCTCTTCATCTCCACCCACTCTCATTCACACATCTGCAGGTTTCCTGTATTCCTGAGACACAGATGAGCCAAATCCTTGCAGACAGATTCAAGCAGGAAGAGGACCAGAAAGTTAGACCTGAATTTCTGCTGTCACGTTTTTATACAGTGGTACTTGGCCACTGCAGGTTTAGTGAATGCAAACTACAGTCTTTTCCAATTCAGAATGTGGGGTTGCACATGACCGTGTTCATCAACAGATTACTGGTATTGCGGACAGATGTACAGTAAGCAGGAAATAAATGGGAGCTAAGGACCTTCAGGGAGTCCCTTGTTCCTCTGTAATCCTCCTGAAGATAACACTGCAACAACTGCACGCTCTGCTCTTCATCCAGACCCTGAAGAAAAAAAGAGAGATGCTCTGAAACAAACAAAAGATTGAAGATAAATATTCTCTCCAAATATTTCAGGTAGAATTTCTCTTCAGAATAAATAATAATAGAAAATTCTTGCTTTTCAGGATGATGCTTGTTTCAGTCAGCACTTCCATTGAAAGCAAAATACACAAGCTTTGATGTAACTTAGGTGCAGCCAGTTCAAACCTCAGCAAAGGAGCACCACAGTCACTTAAACAAAGGTACTGCCACAGGTCACCTAACTCTCACTCCCACAGGGGAATCACAAGGAACATAACCTTGCAGGTAAACAGCATTTGGGGCAGGTACTTTAAGGGACGTTGGTTTTTAGCTGAGCAGCTTCAGACGTCTTGACAGAGCCCCAGATCAAAGAGGATTGCTTCCAAAAAAATGGAGGGGATGAAAACCAGGAAAAACAAACCACCTCATGCAGTCACTAATAACTGCAGGGAATTCCGATGTAGGGCCTCTATGGGTGTTTGTAACCTCCTTTAGATTACTTTGAACTGAAAGAAACTTAACTTTGCCTCTCCTCAACACCAAGAAAAAGGATAAAAAAAAATAATCAGAAAAGCACCTTCACTCACCAAAAACTTGCTGACCCTCAGACCCAACTCTTTTAGTAGAGCAGCTACATCTTTGTCAGCTTTTACCTTCTCTGCTGAAGTTGTACTACAGAAAAAAAAACAGCCATTAAAAACACAGCAACTCCAAGGAATGAACTCAAGAGGCTTAATTTCCAAGTTCTCAATTTTATCAGTTCAAGCTGAATGCTTGTTTGCTCTCAGTGGCCTTTCAATATGTCACACAGCAACAACCAGCAGTTTTGTTACCAGATAATAATATTGTTCACTACTTTATTAGCATGATAAATACAGGCTACATTCATTCCATCCTTTCCAGTGAAGGAATCCAGTTATCTCTGACATGACCAAGTGCCAAGAGGAGCCACTTGATTGCAGAGTGCAAACTTGCACTTGGGCACCACAGCTGAGCAGAGGTAAAGAAGGGTTAAGAGCTTTCAATGTTGGTAATGACAGCAGAAGCTACTGTTTCTTTCTGGCTTGTATTTTATGCCCTAGAAAGCAGTCTGGATTAAGCACTGCCCATTGGTGCTCCTTTCCAAAAATCTCAAGTCATGCAAGAGAATAAAGATCTATTTTTAGAAAACCAGAAATATTCAACATGCTCCTCTACTTACTGTTAGATTCCATTGCAGAGGTTAATTTCTATTATCAGACAATTACTGTACCTTGGAGGTTTGTAGTACGAAAGCCCTTCTAACAATCTCTGCCAGTGCTTGTTCAGTTCTGATGCAATCTGTGCCTAAAAAGCGAACCAAGTATTACTGAACAAATTCCTCAACATCTCCAGTCCAGCAGCAGATTTGTTTAAGTGAAGCAAAGAAATTCCACCATCACAGAGATTGGAACAATGAGGCAAACAACAGCATTACGATTCAGACTGATTCAAGGTGAGTATTGTATGAGAAAGGTATTATATGAGAAAGCCTGCTGCCTTGCCTAGTATTAGGAAAGGAGAGGAATGAGGAGGTGCTGGTCTGGGTTCTGATACGTTTGCATTTCCATCCTCTGGGCACACTCCTGGATGCAGGGGCTCCATCCCAGAAAATCCCAGAAGCAGGCTGCACCACTCACATACACCCTGTATCAGTGCAAGCAGCACTTCTGTCCACTCCTGACAGGAGCTACCTTTTCATATACTCTCTTCCAGGCAGAAGCTGATGAAGCAACTATAAGCAAAGAATGGAAGAACAAACAAGTAGTGGAGAAAGAGCAACAAAAATCACACCAAGGAAAAGAAAAATGCAACAAAACTAGTATTCAAACAGATGTACAAAGGATGTATTTGGCCACGGAGTCCATTAAGTGAGAGGGAAACAGGCTCATCAAGATATGGACTTACTGGTTCTCTTAATGCTGATCTGCCCAGGAGAATTGTCCACAATTCTCTGCTGCTCCTGTAAACAAAGGGAAAATGTGGAGACTGTTTAAATAACAAACACCATTTCAGGCTTCTATTTAACGTGCACCATTTCAAACTTGCAATTATTATTTTAGAGCAGATCATATTGCAACACAAAGAAAAATAATTTAAAGGAGCAGAGGGGTATTTTATTGGGTTTCACATGATGCTGCCCTCCAAACAAATTCCTCTTTAACAGTTTCTACCTTCACTGAAAGAGGAATTCAAAACTAGGTGAAGAGAAGAAACACAACACCTTTCCTAAGGGGAAATTTCACTAGCCTCAGCTATTCAGAACGTGCACCTGAGCTGCTTGTTTCCTCCTGCTTCCTGGGAAGTTTGTAGAAAAGCCAACCTGTGCTGGAAAGTGCTACAGACCAACACTTCACCCTGGCAAACACACTTACAAAGATGAGCCTCCCTACAACAGCTCTGCAGAAGCACACGTGCCAAAAAGAGCAAAGCTCAGCAAACTTTAAAACCAATGATTTGTCAGCAACATAACACAAATCAGGAGTGAAAATGTCACAACTCCCCATGCAAAGTTTAAAAAATAACAACCCATAACGCAATAACTTCAGACTGGCATCATCAAAATAAGCCGCTAAAGAAGCAGGAGTCACCTGTAACACCCGACACGTGGTGCCATCCAAGTGGCTTATGGAAGCTGCTATTTCCAATACATCTATCAACCAGTTTCTACCTTCAAACTCCTCAGCAGGAGCAGCTCGCTGCGTGGGAGCCGCACAGCCCTGCTGACTGCGCAGGTGGAGCCTCTGCAGCCCAACGGGTGCCGAAACGACACCGAATTTTACCAAGAAAAGAACGGCTCTGCAGTGCAAGAGCCAACCTCGCACTTCGTTCCACCCTAACCTCTTTAATTAGACTGCGGGAGAGCGATGGAAGGCAAGCTCCCTCGGCGCGGCCGTAGGACACAGAGCTGCTCTCGGTCCCGCTGGGGTTGTGAGCTTTGCTTTAATACAATTTAGACACCCAGGGCCAAACGGAATCTGAAAGCGACAGAATAAACGACCAAAAGGGAACGAAAGCAGCGATCCGAAGGAGCTCGTCCCAAAAAAGGGCTTCCTTCCTGCAGCCCTCACGCGGCTGCCGGTTCCCTTCGGTCTGCGAAGGGCTCTCCGAGGAACGAGGCCGAGACGCCGCACTTCCACAGGGATCGCCGCCGCCCTGCGGGCACGGAAAGCCCGGGGCGCGGTTGGAGCCCGCCGAGCGCAGCTCCGCCCGCCGAGGCGGCCGACAAGGGGATTTCCTCGGCAAACCGCGCGTTCTCCCTACGAACCGAGGCGCCCGGCAGACCGGCGGCATCCCGCAGGAGTCGCACGGAGCGCCTCAAGGCCCCGCAGCCGAAGGACGGGACGGGGCGGGGCGGGGCCAGGCCGAGGGGCGGGGTCAGAGCGGCGCGGGCCCCGCGGCCGTTAACTCTCCCCTGTCCGCCCCCCCCTCCTCCCCAGCTCCTCCTCTCCGCCGCTCTCCTTCTCTCCCTCCCCCCGCGGCGGGACTGCGCGCACAACGAGGGATGGCGCCCCCCGCTCCCGCTCTCCGTTCCCGCCGCAGCAACCGCCGCCGCGTCCCCGCACCTCGCGCACAGCCCGCCCGCCGCCATCTTCGCTGCCCCTCTCACGTGACCCTCGAAGCCGAGCGCGGCGCCCCGCCGGCATCACGTGGTGCGGCCGCTCCGCCTCCGCTCCCCCCTCCTCCCCGTTTCGCTGGGTCATGTGACGGGCGGCAGCGCCAAGATGGCGGCGTCCTGCCAGGTAGGTGAGCGCCGCGGGGACCGGGCGGCAGCGGGAAGGGCGCGGCCCGTTGGAGAGCCTTGGACAGCGCCTCCTGTCAGGGCCTAGCGGGGTCTGGGGGACGGCGGAGGGCGGCGAGCGGCGAGGAAGGTTCCCAGCCCAGAGCAGCCGGGCCCCTGCCGCCCCGTCCAAAGCCCCGTCCAAAGCCCCGATGAGCGCTGGGGCATCCACAGCTCCCAGGGCCTCGCCGCCCTCATTATTAATGGTTTCTTCGAAATCTGCCGTGCTTTAGTTTAAAGCCATTAGCCGATTGCCCAGCAGTACACACTGCGCTGAGGAGCCTTTCCCCTCTGTCCTGCCCCTTAGGCACCAGCAGGGTTATCTGTCAGGGACCAGAAAGTAACGCAGAAGTGAAATACCTTGTGTTGCAAATCTGAACGTCAGCAGATTTTGAAAGCTGGAACAGAAGATCTGCATCGCAGGTGGTGAAATTGCTCCATGTCCTGTAGCCCAGCTGGCAGCTTGCTACAGTGAAGCCATCTGGGAATAGTTGTGGCTTGTTTGCTTCATGTTTCAAGTCGAAGACGAAATTTAAAGTATTTCTGTTGCAGTATCTGAATACCCACATACTGAGCAGTTGGCTTCTGCCAGCTCAGCTTGGATTCTCAAGTGGGGATAACGGTTTTGGCTGATCCCTTCTTATCTCTGATTAATAGCTGGCATATAACATCAGTCTAATTTGAGCTTACGAACAAAACAGCTGCAAGCAAGCTTCAGTTTTTCTGTTTTTCCAATAGTTGCTTTCATCGTTTGTTTGTTTTCAATAGGAATCGCAGTAGTGTGAAAGAGAATTCCTTCTAGTGGACAACTACTGAGAAGATCAGGACCCATAACAAAGATCTTGAAAGCCAAAGCCGCGTTGGACTGGAACCATGTTAAACAAACCAGTGCTGGTGGAATCCCTGATCGTCTTCAGCATCGTTCTGTGCGTGCATGCAGTGGTGTGGGACCGCTACTCCTGGTGTGCTGTAGCTCTTGCCATCCAGGCTTTCTATGTCCAGTTCAAATGGGACCGCCTGCTGCAGCAGGGGGGGGCTGTGTTCCAGTTCCGCAGCACAGCAAACAGTGGGCTCCTGCCTGCCAGCATGGTCATCCCCTTGCTGGGGATAGCAATGAAGGAGAGGTGCAAGGCTGCTGGTATCGTGTACTTTGAACGCTTTGGCATAGTTGTAGCTTCCACTGGCATGTTGGTTGCTCTATTTTTGTCTGTGATTGCCGTTGGCATCACAAAACCTGTGCCCACCAACACTTGCATACTCACTGGTGTTGCTGGCAGTATAATTATCTATACCATGAAGCACTCTTTGACTGTTTCAGAAGTGATAGAGGTCCTAGAAGTGCTGCTAATTTTTGTCTACCTCAGTATGATCTTGCTCTACCTGCTGCCTCGATGTTTTACTCCTGGAGAAGCATTGCTAGTTCTCGGAGGTATAAGTTTTGTTCTCAATCAGCTCATTAAACGCTCACTGAATGTAATCGAGGGCAGAGGTGAACCCATAGACTTCTTCCTTCTGGTGGCAGTTATTGGAGTTATTATTCTTGGGCTTTTTTTCACTGTTCTCTTCATTTTCATGGATTCGGGTACTTGGATCTCCTCCATGTTTTTCCACATGATGACAGCAGTGCTAGGCTTAGGGGTCATCATGCCTTGGCTTTATCGACTGATCCGGAGGAACCCTTTGTTTTGGCTGCTCCAGTTTTTGTTTCAGACACAGACGAGGGTTTACCTGCTCGTATATTGGACTTTTTTGGCTGCTTCAGCGTGTGGCATAGTTTTCTACCAGAATGCCAAGAGATCGTCTGAATCTAAAAAACACCAGGCCTCAACCATAACCAGGAAGTATTTCCATTTCATTGTTGTAGCAACTTACGTTCCTGGACTAATTTATGACCGCCAGCTTCTCTATGTTGCTGCAGTCCTGTGTCTGGCAGTGTTCATATTCTTAGAGTACATTCGGTACTTCAGGATCAAACCGCTTGGTCAGACTCTTCGCTATTTGCTGTCTCTCTTCTTGGATGAAAGAGACAGTGGGCCTCTAATCTTGACTCACATTTACCTTCTTCTTGGCATGTCCCTCCCAGTGTGGTTGTTCCCCAGATCTTGTGCCCCTAAAGGTGCCTTGTCTGGGGCAGGAGCACTGGTGCCCTACGCTGGCGTGCTTGCGGTAGGGGTAGGAGACACCATGGCTTCTGTTTTTGGCAGTACCATGGGGGAAATCAAGTGGCCGGGCACAAAGAAGACCTTTGAAGGGACAATGACAGCAGTTTTCGCTCAGATCATTGCTGTGGCTCTTATTCTGATCTTTGACAGCAGCGTGAACCTGAACTCCAGCTATGCCTGGATTCTGGTGTCTGTGAGCTTAGTTTCTCTTTTGGAAGCTTACACGACCCAAATTGATAATTTGTTGTTACCTCTCTACCTCCAGATCATGTTTATGGTTTAAAAGCACTTCCAAGAATAGAGGTTTCTCCACTTCTAGAGAAAAGCAGCAACTGAATATATGCACATCAGTCACAGATGAAAGATGATCCAAACAGTGTTTTTCTTTTGTTAAAAACAAAGAAAATCTATTTAAAATAAAAGTTTTGTTTCAGTCTGTTCTTTTTTCTGTAGTTTTTAAAACAGCACAAGTTGATTTTTGTCATAATAAAAAAAAAAAATAAAAATCACAGGGGAGAATCTATTAAGCCCTTCTGCATTGATAGTCCCTTATTGCCAAGTGCTGTGCTTTCTCTGCCTCTTCCATTTCCCCAAGAACTGCCTGAGCTGAAGCTTTGCTTTCCAGGATCCTGGTTTGAAGGATGCAGTTACGTTCTGACAATATGTTCCCCACAAAAAGGCACCACAGTACACTTTGGGAATGGTGTAGTGCTGCCCCAGACACCTTACACGATTCTCCCCTGCAGTCCTGACTGCTTATTAGGAGCACAGGTGGAGCAGAAGTGATGCTCTGTGCCAACAGATCAGGCCCCAGGAACGAGTCAGGGCCCGCAGGGAGGTGGCATTGCCCAACATCCCCCACCTGGGCCCAGCTCCACACCTGAGCCTGCCTTTCCCAACATGCCAAAATTGTTCAGGGTTTGTTTTGGTTAATAATGCAATATGGGACAGATACCGTTTGCAAAAAAACAATTCAGACTAGGCTGCATTTCCTTCACACTGAACTGTAAAACCTGCAAATTCAGTCCAGCTTCTTGCTTCTGTTCATCCACATGAATTAGATATTTTGCAAGTTGCAGATAATGGTGCATATAAGCAGAGGACAGACAATCATTGCTCAGCAGCAGGCACTGTTCTAAGAGATTAACTCTAGTAATGGAAAGATACAGAAAAAGTTCCACTATGACCCACAGCCTTCACCTCCAAAACAGCACAAAACTACAAGAAGTCACTTCCCTCTCCATCCCCACTTGCAACTGTGAAACAAACCATAGGAAAAGCACAGGGAGAGATCCCAGGAACACCACAGCAGGAACTGAACTCCAGGCTGCTGCTATTGCAGTTCGCCAGCCTCATTCCCACTGTGCCAGCCTGAGTTCTGCACCGTATTGAACATATTCTGCATTGCTAGGCAATGCCCAAAGGGATAAAAATTCTTCTTACCATAGATTTAATTCTACTATTTCACAAATCAGATGATCAAACCAACACTAGAGATGGGTAATACATTTCTGAGAGGAATGAATCACTAAGAATTGGAGCCTTGTTTCCCTAACAACTTATTGTTAAGTTCATTCTGGTTTTGTCTCATTTTAACTAGATAAAACTTAGTGCCCATTTAACCAAGCATTCAAAAAGTAAATTTAAATAAGTGTGGAATATTATGTAGGAGCTGGAGTGCCTCACTCCATCCTGACTTATGCTCCCAAATTGGCTGGATTGAGCTGGGTATGTTACTCAGACACAGATCTGCTACAAACACAACTCCATGACTGCTTGAAAGTGATTACATCACACCCACGACAGCATTTCATTCCTACAGTCTCTCCCACTTCTTTGTCCCCATCTATGACCTTCTGTGTTCATTGGGAGAGATACCATCTATTGCAACTCCTTCAGAAATGCTACCTGCGTTCTGTTCAGCTTAGCACACAGGCATGAGCTTGCCCCTGATGCAACTGAAGTTACTTAATGTTCCTAAGGTTTCACTGTGGTTTGGTTTTGTTGGGGTTTGGGCAGTCATGGTGGTGCACACACCTCAATCGGATCATCACAGAGCTGTGCTGCAGCCCCACGTGCTGGGAGGAGATCACACCGTGACACCCTCAAAAAAAAGGGGTGAGATTAAAATGAAGATTCATGATTTTTTATTGATGTATCACGAGGGGTTTTGTTGTTGTTTTCATATTTTCAACATCTTTAAGAACGTTGATATTTTTAATCAAGCCTAGAGATCAAACATTCAGCTGCAATTTGCAAGAAATACCCAGAAGAGTGATTAATTAAAGAAGTAGACTCCCTGATTCATTTTGCCCACAGTAGCATTGTCTTTATTACTATTCAAAGAATAGGACAGAGACCCAAGGCTGCCACTGTCACACAACACGTTCACCTGCACTGCCAATGAACAGAGCCAAGCACTAAATGAGCTCTCGACTTAAAATACTACAGCTCTACAACAAGAAACACTTCTCAACCATTGCCATGGTCAAGGTGGAACACTCCTTAATGGCCTGTTCTGGAGACAGAAGAGATTTCCTCACCAAAAGGACTGGGCTACTATCCTCAGAGCAGGGCTCATCCTGCAGCAGAAGCTTCTACTGAAGGCAGGCAGATTGAGCTGCATGAAGGGAGCTTGCTCACAGTGGATAATTATATCTTGAGCATTGATCTAGTGAACTGCACTTAAAGAGAACACAGACAAGCAACCATGGGAACACCAACCAGCCAGTTGACTCCAGAAGCCAATCGTGAATGTCAAGTGTAGAGTGGTGGAAAAGGCAGTTCAGGAGTTGGCTGGAGCCTAGGTGGTAAGGAAGAGCAAAAAACAAAACTGCAGTGACTACTCCAGTTCTGGGCCATTAAATCAGCAATCAATACTGCTGCACCCAAAGGGCATTTCAAACAACAGCAAGAGCTGATACAGTGAGAAGTCAGCATTTTAGAACCCCTCAGGCTGAACACCAGTTACACCTGTAGTCATTAGTTCTGTCTTTCAGGCACTTTGCTGTTTTATTTTAAACTTAGTAGAAATCCTGAAAGAAATCCCTAAGGCACGTGGTTGCATATTTTGCAAAGTAGAAGCACAGCAAAGATTGCCAAGCATGGAATTTTTCCCTTTCTCCAATATGCTTATTGAACATGACTGTAAGAAGTCTGCGAATACACCAGGGTACAACTTAAAAGCTTTCATTAAACATTTGTCTAAGAATCACAGCAACCCTACCAGTTCTCCTTGCTCCAGTTGGTGCCTTTGGCCTCCATCACATGGAAGGTGTACACGTGGCGAGAGAACCCCGAGCTGTTCATTTCACTCTTATGGACGACTTCTCCATGGATGACTATGAGCCCACCTGTTTGGAAGAAACACCCAGACTGCTTTTGTTCCCAGTCGTGAGTGCTAAATTTGACATAAGGAAAGTACAGCTGTTGAAATGCAATTGTGTTTCCCTTCTCTGAGGTGCTTCTACCTTTACTTATGGGCACAGGTACGAACTTGCTGTCATCGTAGGCCGGCTCTGACCCTACAAATTCCACACACGTCGAGGCACCTTGGGCTGCACGCACCATCCTGCGGGTGATCCCACCTGCACGTCCACAGATAAGCAAACATCCATACAAATGAAAATGCCAGCTCTGTTTTGCGCAAGCCCAGAAACACTCTGTGGTTCCTTTTGGCACTTAAAGGAACAACGCTGCTAATGTATTCGATTCTTTCCTTGGTGACTCAGGGATTTTTCAGCATGCAAAGATTTGGGATTTTCCAGCTGTAGTAGAAAGTGAGAATCAGCTGTGTTCTGCTTCCCCTCCTGGCTCTGTGCATCGCAGCGCAGCCTCGTAGGAACACGATGCTCAAACACTTAGGCAAAACCCAAAACCAAACTGTCATCCATGTCTTCTTCCTGACAGCATAATCTGCTGTCAGAGCACAACCTACTCCAAAGTGTATGAGGGCTGAGTGATTTAAAACATCAAGAGAGCTGTAATTACCGAGTAAATGCTTAGGTGAGCAGCATTGGAAGTCAAATAGTATGTCCTAGAGGAAGAGAAAGGCAGGAGACTGCAGAAATGATGCTGTGGTGGTTGGGGTGAAAGAGGAAGTTAGAATATTGTCAAGAGTTAAGAGGTCATGGGCACAGGGGGAAAAGAGCATCCTTGTGAAAAGCTTGGAAAAGAAGCAGTTTTGCAAGCAGGAAAAAAAAAAAGAGCAATGGTTTGTTAGTGCATTCTCACTCCAGAGGGCAGAAGGAGAATTACAGTTTGAAGTCCAGGTGACGATGAACCTTTTCAAAGCTGCAGACAGAAGTACAGAAGGAGCACCGACAGGTGGCAATGACACATATCACCACAAGAAGAAAGAAGTCAGTAGTTCCAGACCTTCATTGCATTAAGAACCTGAATCTCAGAGCCTGGCAAAGAAGAGCCTGTGTTGCAGGGTGATGTTCTGAAACAGCACAAAAGATGCAGGGCGACTGCAATGGGCCTCACCCTCACAGGTTCTGGAGTAAATACAGCACCAGGAGGGCTGCCTCTTCACCCTATAACCCTGGTTTCAATTTAAAACTAAGCACTGTCAGCCATGTACAGTTAAAAAAAAAAAAAAAAAGAAAATATTGCTATATTAAGCTCTGCTGGAGGAGTGGCCACAACTTACTGGTGTGGGAGCCAGGAATGAACCACAAGCAGCCATTCTCCTGGGTGGCATCCTCCAGTGCAATCCAGAAGCCCAAGACCTTTCCCAGGGGCTCCGTGTGCAGGAACGTGGCATCCTGGTGTGGTGTCACTGTGATGAAAAGCAGCAGGGTCAGAATCTCAGTGTGCCTGGGGCCAGCACTGTGAGGTAGGGGCATACATGGTGCTCCTCAGCCTGCCCTGACCACCCATCGTGCCATGGAATCGCTTGAGGTAGCAGGAACAACTAAAGGCCATCTCCCTGCAGCGCACAGGGACACACACAGCAACATCAGCACTCACAGCCCCATCCAGCTGTGATCTCAGGCATCTGCAGGGACGGGGCACCACCACCTCTCTGGGCAGCCTGTGCCAGCTTTACCTGCTCACAATCCTTTCCTGAAGGACTACCTGTGCTGTAATACAGAGACACACGAAGCTTACCTTCCCCACCGATGCCGGGTTGCTGCAAGGAGAAGGGAGACACGTGAGGAGGAGTGACACTGGCTTCACTCCTGCCATGGCAGGGAGGCTCGCAGCCATACCTTGAAGATGTACATGCTCTGCACAACCACTGGTCTCTCAAGGCCTAGTTTTCTCCCCAGTTCCTGGAAAGAAACTTCCCAAAATTTACATTTGCTGCTTCCTGCACACGACAAAGCGCTGTTTTCTATTGGTATTCTGTCCTTTTACGTTCGAAAACTTTGTACTTAGGAGTCCAGAATACTCAAGTTGACCATCCCATCATTTGGTTTTCTGTCAGACAGCTCTATCAGCTCAGCTTACCTGCACCTTAGAGGAGTGAGTGATCTGCTTGAAGACAGGATCATGAGCGTGCAAGGCTAAGGGGAAAGACAAGGCTCAGGGTGAAGGTTTCAGTAACAGAAGGGAGCCCAGAGGCTGGCAGCAATGGGGTGCAAAGAGCACAGCCAAGCAGCCAGGAACTTCCACACCCCACCCCCAGGAGCAGATCATCAGCATCACTCCATTCCTGGAGGTGTTCCAGAACTGTGGAGATGCGGCACTACAAGACGTGGCCAGTGGGGATGGTGGGTGGATTGGGCTTGGGAATCTGAGAGGGCTTTTCCAACCTTAATGACTGCCTGAGGTGACACAGCCCTTCTGAGTTAATACAGTCCTCTTTAGAAGACTAAAGAGTGAAAAAAGTGAGTGTTGTGATGAAGCATATTACACAGAATATACGGAAATGCAAAGCAAAAAGAGATGCAGCTCCCCCTCTTGCCGATCAGGCCCAGCAAGGGCTGCCACTGAACAAGGGACAAGGAGAGATCCCATTAAAAAGACTCATTATGGAGAATCAATCAGAGAGAAGGTGCTGAGGCAGCAGGGGACAGAACTGTTTTCACTTCCCAGAGGAAAAGTCAATGTAACAGAGCCCAGCAGAGGCTGCTCTGCACAGGGGTGCTGAGAGAGCTCCGTATTGCATTTCCAAGCTCAGTGACGTTTAATCTGAACAAAGTTCAGGGGAATGAGCTGAATCCTGCTCTTATTTTCCACGTATTGTTTGAAGACAAAAGAGATTCAAACCCAAGTGGGGGGCTGGGAGAGAGGTAATAGGGCACAAACTGAAAGCAGAAGGAGATAAGAAAAGATGCTGCAGTGAGAAAGGAAGAAAACAGCTTAACTGTGCAGAGAGCAGGAGACAGTCTGAGCCATGTGCAGTGGGAGCAGTTCAGTGGGAGGTTGCTCAAGCAATCTCTGACCCCAAGAGGTCTGAGGGCTGAAGTCCAAACCTTTGCACACCAGTAACTCAGTGCTATGTGCAACCAAAGAGCCTCCTGGAAGCGTTCTTTGGGTTTTGTTTTGAAAGGTTTATAGCTGAGAACTTTGGCAGCAGAGAGTGAGGAGCTGCACAGAGACATCTGCAGAGGCAGATATGGAACGATGAGGGAAAAAGTGAACTGACGAGCTGAAATTGAGATTAATTTAATACAGGAGAGGTTTCAAAGGAAGGAGTTGCATGAGGTTTGCAGTGTTTGGGGCACAGTGAGAAACAGAACAGGGACAAAGCCACTTCTGCTCTCAGGAAGGTTTAGATTTAGGAGACTAAAGAGGGTGGGTCTGAAAAAATCCCAGTGCCTAAGAACTGCCTCCCTTTTGCCCATCCTTCTCAAAAAACAAAAAGATCAATTGAACGTACCATGGCCAATCTTACTGACAGATTTCTCCTTTGCAATTAGGAAGTTGCCTACAAGACAAAACCAGATTTTAATATGTTTAGCAAAGCAGGAATGGTTGCAGAGCTGGAACCTGGCCCTGCCTCCTCACGTTCCCTTGACTGGGTTCGGGGCTCACCTCTCTCATCCAGAACACCTTTCTCAAAGAAGAACCTGACCTTGTCTCCACTGGTGAGGAAATAATCCGAGCTGCCCTGTCAGAGAGAAGAGCCCAGTAAAGACAGCATCATCATGAACACACAGCCAAACCTTCAATCACAGATAACACTCACCTGCATCTTTTTCCCACCAAGCAGCAGCAGAAACAAAGTACAGTTAACAGAAATCATTCCTACAAATACTGAACGCATTCTTTCAACATTAAACCTCTTGGCACTCCCTAGGACTCCAGCCTGGCACACACGGACTACCAACAAACACCAGCAGAAAGCTGGGAAGCCAATGCCTTCCCCCTTCTGTCCCAGGGCAGCATGGGACCAGCCCTGCCCTGCAGGTACCTGTGCCTGGAGCTGCTCCTCTTCCTTGGTGGAGAACTCAGTCCGGCAGTGTGGTGGCACCTCCATCCCATCTAGGATCCTCTGGATGCTGCTCCTCATGCTGTCACACTCCTCCGGGCTGAAGAAGTGCTCCAGGACGAGGAAACCATCCTCACGGAACTGAAAGGGGGACACGGGGTGGCTGCCCTCCTCCTGGGCTATTTCTGATATGTTTCCCTTTCATTCACAAATGACAAAACTGAAGTGTTGTTCTTTTATTTTTAAAGTTCAAGTGGGGCATTACCAAGAAAGATCAGTCCTTAAACAGGCTCAGATCCCATAGAATTAAGGGGAATACATTTCATCTCCCCACCCAGAAACCAGAGTAGATAGTATTGCTGAGTCTTCATGGTTTAAGGATATCTTAGCTACATGAGCAACAACACTTAAATTACATATACTGCTAAAGCAAACAGAGCATTCATTTCCAGATTCCAAATAAGGAGGAGATGCCTTTACAAGCTAGAAGGAGAAAAAGTGATTTTCTCTAAGGGAAAAATCCCTGGGTGGCTCTCACGGTTGACTACACAATCCTCTATGAAATGAGGTGAACTCTGCTGGCACTGCTTCCCTATATAGAACACCACAGGGATTATCCTCAGGGACAGATCTCAGCCTCGCAGTGACAGCTGAGCAGGAATCAGAAGGACACAGAAGAATTCTCAGAGGAGCTCTGCAGGGCATGCAGCCCTCCGCAAGTTTGCACCCACAGCGGGTTTCCAAGGCTCAGAACGAACAGCAATGCACGGAGCTGAGCAGAATACAAAGTGTGTGCAAAGCAGATCTCTGCCAGACCTGAGCACTGGTTCAGCACGGAGCACCCGTGCCTTGCAAATGGTGCAGGTATGTTCCCTGCCTGCTGCTCCCTTACCTTCTGCATCTGCTGTTGGGTGACAGACGCCATCGCAGTCCCACCAGCCTGGCTGTGCACGGCTCTGCCACCTCGGCACGTGACCCTTGGGCAGCATGTGACAAATGCAAGCACAGAGCCAGCACAGCCACCTCCTGCTCTGACCTCTCCGTGGCTCCTGGCTCCCAGTGCTCAGTGATGGAGCTCTGCTCCAGCTCTCGGTGCTGCTGTACAGAAATGTTTGTTCTTTGTGATCGCAATTTGCTGCTTAGCCCCAGGGAGAAATAGCTAGTTTAACAACCCAGATCAAAAAATGGTAAACACAGTTGTGAATTAAAGAAGTAGAATAAGATTCAGGTAGGATGAAAAGATCAAGGGCCACCGAACAGAGAAACAAATGCAGAAGCAGTCAACTCAAACTCCTGCAGAGTTCCCTTTGCTCAGCCAGCAGACCCTGCCCTGCCAGCAAGGAGCCCAACCACCAGGAGGTGACAAACATGAGATCAAGGGGTGCTAAAGCTGAAGGGCTTCCACCAGCAATTCAGCCATATTCAGAGTCACCGGCTGGTCTCATTCACAGCTGCTGCTTGGAAGGCGGTTGTTTCCAAACACACTTGGCTAGCAACTGAAAATCCATCTGAAGCAGGTGGTGTTCAGGAAAAAGATACCTTATTCTGTAAGGGAAACCCATTCAAATCAACCCCCCACCCCCCTTCTTTGTGTTTTATTTTTAATGAAAAGAGAATTCAGGATTTTCACTAGAGAGCATCTCATTTTGAGCACAGAATCATAGAATCTCCCAGGTTGAAAAAGACCTCTCAGATCCCCAACCCCAACCCACCCCCTCCCCCATGCCCACTGACATCCCTCAGTGCCACATCTCCAAAGCTCTGGAGCACCCCCAGGGATGGTGACCCCACCATTCCCCAGGCAGTTGTGCCAGTGCAGCACCACTCCTTCCAAGAAGGAATGTTTTCTAACACCCAACTTGAACCTCCTCAGCACAACATGAGGCCATCACCTCTCGTCCTGTCGCTGCTACATAGGAGCAGGTATCTATCCATCTATATCTTTAAAAAGAAAACCATCACTCATCACAAGTTCTTCCCTCTTGTTTAAGGAGCCTTTCCAGATGACGAAGCTGAGCTGTTCTGAAGAATGTTGTGTAATCAGTAGGAAAACGAAACAAAGACAAGGTAACACAGCCAGCCTACTGCAGCTGCTGTCTGTAAGGCCATGTCCCTTACTCAGGGGGAGCCCTGCTTGGGAAGCAGCAATCCAGACAAACACTGTTTGCACGCATTCCCATACCCTTCCCCTGTTACTGAGGTCATTCATACCATCACTTCTCATTTCCAGTAATCTTCTTCCAAGCAGTTTAGCATGCCATCTTCTCCACTCCCCATCTTACACACATGTGCTGACTCCACAAGCCACTCGAGTTCACACACACGACAGCAAACCACAGCTTCCCTGTTTATGGATTGCATTGTAAAAAAGCACTCCCGACAGCAAAGCAGGGCATGGGGAGTGCCAGCAGGCAGTCACACAAACAAGGGCACAACCACAGTGGCTACAAGAGCAGTTTGGCCTCAGGAGCTCCCCAGCCCTTCCCCCTTCCAGACACACTCCTATTTTGAGGCTGAGACATTTCCAGAAAGAGGAAAACCAAACCACCACCCCCACATAACGCCCCCAAAAAAGCGAACAAAGGACATAAATATCTTCTCTTCCCATAAGTTTAAACAAGGAAGTAGTGAGGGCTCAGACAAAACTGGGAAATCAGCCCTTTTCCCTTCTTCTCCCCCCCCCCCTTTCTAAAAGCTCTTGTGCAGACTGTTCACACTTTCTCCTGCTCTGGAGGAAAACTGTGCTTGTGGCCAACCCCAGCACCATGGTACAGACTCACGGTACAGCACTGGAACACCGAGAGCCCTGCAGCAGACAAAGCCCCAGTGTTCCAACTGCCTTGCTGAGCAGCAGAGCTACCCACGCTTCCCCTGCAGTGAGGTTCCCATTGATGCTGATCAGAGCTCCTGATTCCCCATAGCCAGCTCCAGCATCCCAGCATGCTCACCAGGAACAAGGAGTACATGTTTAAACTGTGTTAAACTGTCCAGTAGTATCTACTTTAAAAAGCATCAATACTCAAATATTTTTCCCAAACAGTCCTTTTTCTGAAGTTACCAAAAGCCTCAGAAACAGAAGAGTTCCCTACTGAGAGCACTCTCACTGTTATCCACAGTCTGACACAACAGCTACTTTCTTTGTGAGTTTTCTACCTACTGGTTTTTGGTGTGGTCAGGCTAGAGAACTGTATGTAACAAATCTAAATCATAGCTCCAGTAACCCTGGGTCTTCACTCTATGCCTTAGTAAGCTACACAGAAAATTTGGAATTATCTGGATTGCATTTTTCCCAGCAAAAACATCAGTTCTTCACCCCAAAGCTCCTTTCCATCCCCATACTCCCATTCCCTAGGAATCCAACAAGCACCACCAGTTCTCTGATGGCTCCTTTCATTCTTCCCTTTTGCTCAGTGACTTGAGGTGCTGGTGACCCCTTGCCAGAAGGAAGCCCCAGTCCAAGAGAGCCTTAGATGACAGGAAGCGTTTTGTCCACTCCTTTCTTAGCTCAGCCCTTCCAAGCATTCCATTAAAAACTTAATGCCAATAAACTGTGGCACAGAGCAGCACCTTCCACCACCCCGGCTCTGCGTCACTTAAGTAGGTATAATGTCACTGTGGTCAAACAGCCTCAGAGGAAGCAAGGGAATGCAGGACACAAGAGAAATACCTTTCTCTGTAACAAATGAGTTGCACAGAAACTCAAACCATCTTTGAAAGTTACAGGCTGCTACCAGCAGCTGGCTGAAGGCACCATTCCTATGGCAACAGGCAGCATTCTCCACTGCCTTCAGTCCCCATCTTTCTCCTAGGGAAGGAGAGAGCAAGACGCACGCTGAAAAGCCAGCGGAGTTTCTACAAGCAGACAATCAATGCTCCAACAGCCCGTATTGGCAGTGTAAATTGTTTCAACCCTTTGTTAAAGTGATGGTAAAGTGTAAGGCAGTCCAGGCCTCAGCAGAATCTCTGTACATCTACTTTGTTTTATTCATAAAGAAATGTCATAACCCACACGGGCTGAAGCGATGAGTAAAGCAGCAATCTCACACAACAGCAGCAATCATTAACATCTGTCTTCCGAGAAGTGAGGCGGCCAGGGGCGAAGCGCCTTCACACACAGCCAAATTAAAGAAAGCAGACATAAAAGGAAAACGCAAATTAAAAAGTTAAACTTTTATTCTGTTAAAGTGTCCAGTCTTACACATCTCTCAGAGAAAACAATAGCAGCCTTCGGTGCTTACGGTGGAGGTGCTGCTGATCAGCTGCCCGAGCAACCCCGCATACAGAGCGAATGTCAGAAATGTTACACCAAGCACAGGTCCTGCATGCCAAACCACAACCCTGCGAGCGCATCTACAGAGCGGCAGGGAGCCACGTCCAAGCTGTGAGTAGTGCCTTACTTAAATGGATGCATCTGGCAGCTGCAGATGACTCAGGCCCGTTAGCCCTCTTCTCATTAAGTTCAGCCTGGAAAAATTCTCCCTATTGTCCAATGAACTTCCTTTAAAGGAGAGATAGGAAAGAATGGAAGGGTATTTCCAGACATTCCAAATTAAGCCTTTGTGTGAATGCACGCAGAGTTCACCTTAGTTTTTGGGGTCCAACAGTTCAAGCGTAGTTACTTTTGAAAAGGGATTTCAGATGAGATTTCTGGAGGATTTCACACTACCACCAACATTTTAACATTCATCTAACACTGCAGCTGGAGGGATGGAAAGGGTTCAAATCTGACAATACTCTTGTCCAGCTCTGCTTCGAGCACTGTTACAATGCAGATAGGACAGGAAAACATTTTGGCACATTTTTATTAAGACTACAGAATCCACTGTGTGGCCAAACAGCAGTAAAAAAATAAATCATTTTTTAAATGCAATAAAAGGAAACGAATCCAAACAAAATCTAAATGATAGTTTTCCCATTTAGCATTCACACAGCCTTATTGAGGGCAGCATTTCAGAGCAGATGATGCTACCGCTTATGGTACAACCTTGATCTCCAGTGAGAAAAGTCACACCAACATCTAAGAAATCTCTCCATGCTCTCCACAAACAAAAAGAGAAGAACCAGAGAACAGCTGGCTTCAGGCAAAGATAACACTGCACGTGCACTAAAAGGAACGATGCCTCAGTGGAGAGTTCACCTTAATGTGCCTCTAGAGAAGGCACAGCTATCAAGGAAGAAACAATTCCTCCCCTGAAGGACTGAATCAAATCATCAAAGTCCCTTTCTAAAATGGAAAAAGGTAAGGAAGGGAAATGATGTCACAACTGTTAAACGGCATCCTGGGGTGCATTAAAAAGAGCATGGCCAGCAGGGCAAGGGAAGTGATCCTCCCCCTCTACTCTGCCCTAGTGAGGCCTCACCTGGAGCACTGGATCCAGTTCTGGCCTCCCTGGTACAAAAAAGACAGGGATCTCCTGGAAAGACTCCAGCAGAGGCCACAGAGATGACAGAGAGCCTGGAGCACCTCTCAAGTGAAAGGCTGAATGAGCTGGGCCTGTTCAGCCTTGAGAAAAGACAACTCAGAGGGGATCTGATCAACATCTATATATACCTAAGGTGTGGGGGCAAAGGGACAAGGACAGACCCTTCCCAGCTGTGCGTGGTGACAGGACAAGGGGAAACAGCCACAAACTGAAGCATGGGAAGTTCCACACAAACGTGTGCAAGAACTCCTTCACAGTGAGGGTAACAGAGCACTGGACAGGCTGCCCAGGGAGGCTGTGGAGTCTCCTTCGCTGGGGACATTCAAGCAAAGGCACCTGAATGCCTGCCTGTGCGACCTGGTCCTGGGAGCCTGCTCTGCAGGGGGGTGGATTGGTTGACCTCTAGAGGTCCCTTCCAGCCCCTACAGTTCTGTGATTCTGTGAAATCAGTAACAGTTTTTACGTATCATCTCCTGCAAAGGATGTGTCATTGTTCTGAAATTCCTAGAATCGTGTTAGAAAAAGAAGAGGGCTTCGGTGTGGTTCAGCAACAGAAAGCCACTTCATACTATTTGTGGTAACGACACCAAGCATCTGCTTTAATTAAAACGAAATTAGCTAAGTGGAGTGTAGAAATGGTAATAAGAGAAATAAAAAATGAGGTAGGACATTCAAGAAGTGACAATTAATACCAAAGAACAGCACATCACGACAGATACCTGTAACAGCTTGCATTGGGCTTACGTTTCACCATTCAGACTGATGGAGTGACTTAATTCCCACTGCTGAGTTAACTAGGGACCAAAACAAGGTCAGAAAACAACTCCAAAGAACAACTTCATCTAACATTCCAGTGCATAGTTCCAGAGATACAGCAAATTTTAACACATTTAATAGGTTTGGTACCACCCACCTTACAGGTGGTTCAAATAATCCATTGTAACTTACTACTTTTTGGGGCAGTTGGGAGTGAAAGGTAGAATTCTGTTTACTAACCTCCAGTCCTAGCATGGGGTGAGCATGCTCAAGATCAACAGTGGGTCCAAGAATTCATTCAGCTCAGCAGTGCTATTAAGAAAACTGTTTTAATTCAAGTTGTTTTGTGATTTAGCAGCTAATAAATCCGTTTTGCCACCAACTACAGTGCTTTGAAAAGACAGGTCAGGACAAGAAGACACTGACCTGTTGATTGTCTGCATAAGGTGAGCTTTTCTTCCTGAACGTGCAGATTTATGTCAGAAAAAGCAAAGCTTCAGTTTGACAGAGATTGAAAGAAAAATTATGATATACACTGACTGAACACTTGCAAATGAGGAAGGATTGTTGATGTAAGCCCATCCCTCAGACTGAGCAATCCAGGCAGGTATGGGAAGTTGAGTGAATCACCCTGCTGTGGGGTGAGCTTTACAGGAAGTCCGAGCTGTAAATGTGTTCAGGACCTCACGTTTTAGACCCTATCATTTAAGTTTTAAAGCTTCCTCCATTTCATCACATGAAACTGATACTATGAAATCACTATCTCTTCCATGGAAGACCAAGAAGCACACGTCAGGAGCAGGTAAATATTGCTGTCTTCCAGAATGGCAATATATTTTTGTGCCATCTGCGTTTCTGGTACAAGAAGCTATCAAACTACTTAGCTTTCTGAGTGACAGCTTTGAGATACCTCAAGCTCTAACAGCCAAGACTGAAAAACTGAGCTTTGAATATTGAAAAAGGAGCAAAAAAGCTAGTGTTTCCATGCATGATCAATACTGGCCTGTCTTAAAATTGCTTTGTAGACCTCAGGCATAGGGCAGTTTCTACTCAGCAAGCAGCAGAAGTATAGCTGTCATTTGATAAGAAGTTAGAGGCTCACTTCTAGCACAATAGCCTATTGCCCACTTCTCCTATGGATTCGGCACTGAGATACATAGCAGAGCTCAGGAGATGTGCAAGCTTCTAGAAGCACTGCAGCATAAAAGCAGGAGCTGCTTATAGAAACTTTTGGCCTAGCTGCACAAAGCTTAGTTGTATAAGTGACATCATACCTCGAATCAAGAGTTAAAGCATTCATCTGCAATGACCTAGACACACAGGAGAAAACTGCTCCTGTAAGCTAGGTTAAAATCCTACGAGGTACATCGCCCTTCAGCCCTGTCTAGCCTAAAACACACATGCTGTAAACAGATTACCCAGTGTCCTTGAATACAACACAGACTTCAAGTCTCTCAATTCAATTGCCATTACTCTCCAGCAATCTTTTGGCACAGAGTAAGGAAGAAAATGAGGTTTCCTTTGCCATCCAAACAGCTCCTACAGCCACCATGAGAAAGTGCCTGGAAAACAGTACTGCTGTAGCTAAGCCTAAAGCCATTCCTGCCTTACCCAAGCAGCAGTAAGTCTACCTTACAATTCCTGTCCCACCAATTCAAAATGCTTGTGTGCATGAATCCAATCCAAAACGCATCAGCACCAACACTCCTGAGCACCAGTGCTTGCTCTGATGCAGTGCATTTTGGATTAATGTTTCCCATCAATTTGGCAGTGGCTCCAACTCTAACATAATTTGAACACTAACTCTGTTAGAAACAGTGCCTTGCCTTCCAGATAAAGAAAATTATATTATTCCTCTGGACTGTTTAAAGCTTAACAGTAAACTAAGGGAGGCAGAATTTACATCTTCCTTAAAAGCAGTTTTATAAACAGATTTCCTAGATTTTAATACAGCTTTATTTAAGCATCTGAACATCAACAAATCCAGAGCCCAGTTAACATTGTTCATGGTTTCAGCATGTTTAGTGTGTATATTTCATATCTTACATCTCATGAGAAAAGCCATAGCGCCCTATTGCACCAACATCCAAGGGATCATCAGGGTTTGCTAAGCCAGCACTCTCACTGGCAGTTTGTCAGGAACTGCTTCAGAGATGGCTGCAGCTTCCTCCCTTTGTGCACACAGGAAGCCTCCAAACATTTCATGCCTGTTTGCAGCACTCCACCTTGGAGACAAACCTGTTGGCTCGATGCGGAGCATTACAATCAGGACCTGCAGCCTGTGAGCCTCCTGTTCCTTCTGATGGAAAATGGCAGACTTTGGGTGTATTGGAGACACACCTTCACCACTCCACCTCGAGACATGAGTAGCAGCAGCTATCACAGGTTATCTACCCCGTGCAGGGTTTTGTCAAGCAATACCAAACAGGTCAGACTTGTTTCAATAAAGATTGCTCTGTTCAAGGGATCAGTCCTCAGAGGATTCTCATACTGCTCCTTAACAACAGGGGAACGAAACAGGGAAGAATAGGACAGGTTACTTTTCCAGCAACAAGTTCAATCAGCGTCAGCCTCTTACTTAAGAGGTTAACAGGAACTGACAGCTGCTGAAGGGTGAAAGACAACAAGAAAACAATTAAGCTGCTCTGTAGATTTTGTTCCTAAAAAAAAAAATTGGCAACAAATCTAACAGTTTTTTGGGCAGAGGAAAACTGAGTTATTCCTCTTTACTATAAACACTGCCAACCCCAGGGGACACCTTGACACACTGGTTTTACATCTGCATTTGTTACGTGACAGAGCATCGGGAACTTAAAAGCAGCTTGAAAACTTTATAAGCCAAGATCATGAAGCAACTCAGTGCTTCTGGGAGAACAGATGAGGCAGACCAACTGCTTTTAATCCAGATCTTTTGTATTATCCAGATCATTTGTATTCTAGTCATTTCAGAGCAGGCTAAAGGCCTGGAATTATTTTGGTCAGAACCTCCAATGCATCAGTTGGAGAAGAGGATGCTATGTGATTAACTCATTAGCACAAGTGACTTGAAACTGCTAAAAAGTGCAATCTCTCATGCACAGATGGAGTTCTGGAAGGAGAACTCCTTCCCCAGGGGAAGAAGACAGGGTGTCAAACACAAGGGAGAGAAGACAATTTGTAACAAAAAACACATTCCTGCATCCAAATTGATGTCTGAGATAAATTTACCCCCCAAAATCCCAATGCCAGCATCTAGGTAGAATAATCAACTCTCTCCTATCCCTAGCACTCTGTGGGGCATCACTTACTGAATTGCTGAGTTGGAGGGGAATAGTACCAGGTGTCACAGACAAGGAGGTACAGGAAGTTTCCTAGACTCTTGATCATCGCTTGCAGGACACTCATTCCCTGACACTATAATCCCCATTTGAAGCAAGGCAGCAATCCCCATGTTTCCTTTTCTCCTCCATCCAAAGGAGGTCATCTCTTTTCCAGCACCACCCACTTCACTCCACTTCCTGTCCAAAACAGCAGCAACATCTCTTACTCCCACTGGCCCTTGCTCAGGAGCCATCTAACCTGTCTTGATCCTCATCCTGATCCCAAGCTTTCCACAATCCTGCACCCGAGGCAAGAAGTAGCCTCAGAGTCGTCACTGTTCAGGGACTCCTTGGCTAGTTCGATAGTGATTGGAGAAGAGGAAGGGGAGGACCTGGGAGAAAGGGGACTGGAATGGCCTTGTGTTTCCTTCTTGTTGGTCAGTGGTTCCTCCCCGTCTTTCGGGGGCTCAGGCTTGCTCTTTGTCTGCCCTCCACAGCCGCTCTTTGACTTCCAAGGGCAGCGTGTTGAACAAGTCCTCCTCCACCACAAGCCCGCTGCGTTTCAGCAGAGGACACTCTCCCAGCTCCACTGGCAGGCACTCCAAGCGGTTCCCTCGCAGCTCTATCTGTGATAGGTTTGTCAGCTCTCCAACACGGGATGGGAGTGACTGCAGCACATTGTTTCCCAGGTTCAAGGTTCTCAGCTTCCTGCACTGGAACAGCTCTGGCGGGAGAGTCTCAATCTAAAGAAAAAAAAAATCAATTACAGATGAAGTCACCTAATAGCACACCCACTCATAAGCCAATAACAAGGTCACACATCTCACTGTCCTTCCTTAACTGAGCTCCTGCTCCTACAGTAAGGACTCGCATAGCATGAAGCCTCCCAGACAGCTCTGCCATTGGCCATTCTTCCCCAGCTTGTCTCAGAGCACCACCGTGCCCAGCAGATGTCAACTACTTGGCGCCTCTCAGCTTTGAGAACTTACTGTGTCAACCTTTTTAAATCTTGTTCTTCACATCTCACAGGAAAGCTAAAAGCCTTCTTGTATACTTTCATTATGTACAAGATATGGTAGATTTCTATGCATTCTATTACTTAGAGCAGACACTACATGAGTACAACTGTCAGGTACTGAGAATTGAGAGCACTCCATTTCTGTCGGGTTTGGTATTGTTGCAGGGACTTTGATAGGCTCCAAATTACAAAGTTGGTTTGAGTTTTTTTTCAACAGTACAACAAAAAATGAAGTCACCACCTGTTAGCTTTTCCACCATTGCCTTCAAGTCACTAATTTAACAAGTCTAATTGCTATTACTCCAGTACTCCTTCCAGTGAATTTCTAAGAAAACAATATAGGTAAGATTTAATGAGCACTAGGCGAGGAATTAAGTGCAGCAATTCAATATTCTCCACTAAATTCAAAGCCTCGTCACAAAGATTACTGTATGTTGCCTTTATACACAATCATGTCTCTTTTTTAACCTTGAATTATGCATGACACTGCTAAATTGAACTGTAATCAATTCTGAATGAAGTCCAGTCCAACCAAAAGCAGGGACAAGACCAATTAAAACAGCCAAATTCAGCCACTGTTGTTGGTGCTGTCAAGCATTACGTGAACAGCAACATGCAATCGAACGATCACACAAAGGGTGAGGTTGGAAGGGACCACTTGGGATCATATAGACCAAACACCCTGCTCACAGACCTCTGAAAATAAAACTTATTTAAGGGACAAGTACTGGTTTAGGAAGGAAGCAATGTGCTATAATGTGGCTTGCTTCCCAAAACGGTACACTGGTACCAGCCAACTCCAGCAGCTCCTATTTGCTAAGACTGCTGAGCTAAGAGAGGACATTTGAGGTAACTCCTGGCCTTGGGAAATGCCTGCCTACCAGCCCTTGTGTTCCTTGCTGCCACTGTTTCATGCATAACCAGGCTCAGAGCCCCAGGGTGACAGTGCTTTGCCTGGCACCTGCAGGGGAATAAGCAGCTTTGCTGTTTCACTGGGTTCACATCACTTTCTGCTTCTAAACCCAGTGGAACAGAGGATGCTCCACAGCTTTCCTGTTGCATCAGTACTTTCACACAGTACAACAGGTTGTGTCACACAGTGCTGCAGAGAACAGAGCTGTCTCTAACTCCTCTTCCTCCAAGAGAGGCTCCATTCCAGGACTACAGAGGATACACCACAGATCAACTCTCAGGAAGTTGTAGCAGCAAGGTTCCCAGAAGACAAATGGCACAGAATTACCTGGACACAAGCAGTTAAAACTTTCTTCCTTCTGCTTGAACACCAACCTCAGAAAACAGCCCTCTCAGCCACATTCATCCTGAGAAAACATTCTGGCTTTCAATCTGGTATGAAATGTGTGCATACCATGAAGTCCTAAGCTTAAGCCACCCATACAGAAGGATGCACACACCCAGAAGACACCGATCAGATCTGTCTGTGCTTCATACATTCTGGTAGAGCCTTCTGCAACTTCAGCAAAGAGAGTGAACGAAAGCCTCAGCAAGTCCTTCAGCTCAGCACAGCCTGTGTGATCACAGGTTGATCTTTGACACCTGGTAAATGAGGCTTCCTTCCTATGCATTTGTAATCCCAAGAGGAGTAACAAACACATAGGAAAACCCATGGGGCAGTTTGTTTCAAGCAATTAAGCCCCTTCTGACCCAAGGGTAACCAGGTAACCAAGCAGCATAGCACACTTGGTCATCTCCCTTGTGACCTGCCTTGCACTTAAGCCAAGTCTAAGTCTTAACTGTCCAAGTCCACCTGGGATTGTACAAGAAAACCCACAGCCATTGCACTGAGGCACAGAAAGGTGCCACACTTCCTTCCCTTTAAGTCAAGTCTGATGGCCAATTGACAAACCTGGCTTAACCCATTCTTTCCAGAGAAAGCACACTATAGAAGACAGTTTTACTTCCTCTAACATAACCTTTGTGGAGCAAGACAATACATTTTAAATGTGACAGATTAAGAATCATGTTTCTTAAGTCTGTAACATAGAGCTTCTCACACAAAATGTATGTTACAAGAACAAACCACAGAGCATTCACCAGAAATAAATAGTACTGCATGAAAACTGTGAGCTGCACACATGCACACGCTAGATGGCTGCTGTCACTGTGTATGTACTCAGCTGAAGTACAATGAATAGTACTACATTAAGAGTACTTTCTTAGGTCTCCATTTTAAGACCAAAGCTGGTGTCAATCTAGGCAAAACAAGCTTCCAGCTGCAGAGAAACAAGTGTCAGGCAGGCTTTAGGAAACAGTCTGTAACTGCTACTTAAAAGCAATTTCCCTGAAAGAAAAGGGATGCTACAAAACAGAACAGTTCTTTCCTTCAACAGAAGGAAAGAACTTCCTCTGGAGTTATCTGCCTTAGATAAAGCCCTCAGAAAAAAACTAAAGCTTCAGAATTTAAATAGAACAGCAGTGCCAGGAATATTTCACACACCACTGTAACACATTTAATCCCACAGATAACAGACACACCAGAATTACCTGTGCTCACAGAGGAACACTCAGGCTCCTGCTCACTTACCCTGTTGGCTGTCACAGCTAGGTTCTGCAGGTTTTGAAGAAGTCCTACGTCTGGTGGTATGGAAGTCAAGTTGTTGTGGCTGAGATCCAAATACCGAAGTTTTCTGCAATAGAAGAGCTGGGTAGGAATCTTTTCTATCTTGTTACGATTCAGGTAAAGGCGCTCTAAATTGGTGAGGTTGCCTATTTGCATGGGGATGTAGGCAATGTGGTTGTACCACAATTTAAGGCAAGTGAGACGATGTAAGTGCTGGAAGCTGATGATTTCCTCAATGGTCTTGAGATTATTGTCCTTCAGGTCTATCTCTTGCAGATTGTGGAGGCTAAAGATGGAGTGAGGAATGCGCTCCAAGTCGCAACGGATCAGCTCCAGCTCTGTCAGGTTGACCATTTTCTTAAGGCTGTTGAGAACAATGAGCTTGGTGCCCTCGTTGTTAATGGAAAGCTTCTGAAGATGCACACCAACATCTGTCACCACCTGTGGCAGCTTGGTGAGGTTACTCTTCAACCTCAACACCTTTAGCCTCTTCAGCTCCCTCAGTCCATCTATTACAATGTACCGGTTGTTTTCAGCACTCAGATTCCCTGTCAGATGAAGCTCTTCTAGTGTCTTCAGGCTATAAATCCAAAGAGGGATCTCCTTGATGTCTGTGAACTTGATGTGGAGAGATTTCAAATTCTCCCTCAAGAAGGCCAGGGCTGGAGCCTCAATTTTGGCAGCGGTGTGGTAAAGCCATAGTTCCTTAAGGCTGGTGAGCTGAGCAATGCTTGGGGGAATGGTGACATCAGGGATAAGCTCCAGCTTCAAGACCTCCAGCTCTATGAGGTCAAAGACCGTGTCAGGAATGCCACTCAACATGAACAGATGCAGTTCCAGCTTATCCTGAGAGTTCTTTGTGATCCTCTGCCGCAGCTTCTCCAAAGTCCACTCATTGTTGAGGTTCAGCTGCCGCAGCTTGTTCTCACTCACCTCCGACAGAAAGACAGCAAAGCGCTTGGAATACAGGGGGTCATACTGATCAATCAAATGGAGCATAAAAGCAAAGTCATTTTTCACATCAGGAATGTCACTGTAACTGCTTTCCTCACGGATAGACTCAAAGGAGTACTTCTTGAGCGATCGCCTCAGCATCCACCAGAGCGTGTACATGCAGATCAAGCCATAGACTACCACCAAGCTGATGTAGAAAGATGCCAAGATTTTGAAGAGAGTGGCCAAAGGATGAGCACAGCGATACATCCTGTAGCCAGTCAAGCTCTCAATGTCCACCTTACAGTCAACATCAAATGTTATGTTGTTGACGTAATAAACAGTATAGCAGATGATAAGAATGAACTTGATTACTTTGATGATGGTCTGCCTCATGTAGAGGCGATACACTATATCTCCCTCTTCCACATGCGTACGGAACTTCTTCACTTTTTCAAAGAGTGCTTTGGCCTGTTCACCTTCCTTCTTGTCCAAAACACCTGTCTCAGATCGGTCCACGATTCCTTGTTCAATTCGAGACTTTGTTCTCTGCAGCATGGGAACAGTGGCTTCCACATCCTCACTGACCGTGGAGGATTTCTTGTCCATGGAGCCATTCATTTTCCCAAATGCTGGCTTGGTATCGCTCTCTTCCACCACCGTCTCAGATAATGCCCTTGTTGTCCATGGAGAGTCAAAACACTTAAGCAAAATAGACACAAAATGCTCCAGCTTGGAACTGGTCCTTGGAAATTTGAACCAGAAGTTGCTACAAGCCAGGAAGATAAGAGTATGTAGCAGCACCAGATAAGGAAAATACTTGGCAAACCAGTGAAGGCGGTTCTCATAACACACCGCATCCACATAGTTATACTGGTGCCGGTCCAAATCATATTGGATCCCTGTGGGCCCTGTATCAGCAGAGGGAACAAGACTAGAGTTATAGTAAATACGCTCTGGGGTTACAGCTGTCCAACCTCTGACAGTGTCATTGCAAGAGTCTTTGGTAATCCATTTACAGGGCAAACAAATCATTTTGTCCTGGGTGACCTGAAGAGTCCCTCCAAACACTGCAATCATCAGCATCACTATGGAAATGTAGTCCGTGAATACGTCCCACCATGGCTTCAGGATGCGGTATGCTGGCTGAGTGTCAGCAAAGTATCGCAATTCAGTGACTGGAATCATGATTCACCACCTGAAAGGAAAACAGAAGCAAGCATTACTAAAACTCTTTTGTTCTGCTCTTCTAGAGGGTATCGGGAAACTCACATTTTAAGTGCTGGCAAAGCAAGACTGAGTTAAGTCCTAGTTTCAAGTTACTTGGATACAAACAAGTGAGACTACCTGAGCGAGGCACCTGGTTACAGCTGAGGCTGTAAAGCTATTGTGGTGGTGCTCACCCTCACAGGCGAGTCGCTGGAAGGCATCAGGACTGGTACTTGTCATTAGCAGTCTGCAGGTGAAAAATTCACACTGAAAGAAGGCTTCCAGGACCAACTTTAACTCCTATGACAGATGAGTAATGGGAAGCTTTCAGCTTTACCTGGGGATATCATTTCAGGGACAAAGGAATTTGACAGCATTATTAGAGAAAATCCACACACAGTTATCATGTGTTTGTTACTCTGAGCTAAGAAATAACTCTACATCTCTGTGTCTCTCCAATTGCAGAGGCAAGGAAGAGGATTTATAAGCATTAGTTATATTTCTTAGAACCACTACATTGACGCAACCCATATCTGATTAAGAAAACTGGAAAAGAACAAAAAGTTGTTTGATATCATCCCTTTTCCTTCCACAGGAAGAAGTTCTGGCTCTCCACCTCAGCATCAACTTCCCAAAGAAACAGTACTTGCCAACAGTACTGTACAACAGCTCCCTTCTGAAATCCTGTTAACAGCTGCTCTTTGTTTTCTTCACTTCAGAAGTATAGGAAAGGGGAAGCATACTTAATATAAAAATTCACTTCCCTGACCAGCCACTCCCACTTAGAGTTCATCTCAGCTGGGATTTAAGAGTCACAAAGGAAATGAAAAGGTTCTGGGAAGGGAGACCTCATGGCAGAACTTGTTCTGTCCTTCAGAGTTCCAGAAGGAAAAAGCCATAGAAAACCCATAAGCCTGACAGATCCGTACAAACTCACAAAGCATCCCCTGTATCCGACAGGTGACACAAGTGAAGTGCATGAAGTCATTATAACTTGTTCTAATGACACTGAAAAAGCAGTAATATCACACCATACTTGCTAGCAGTGTTCAGGCACCAGACAAGCACAAGTCGTTTTGAGACTCTCATCAACTCAACTGTAACAGAAGAAGAACAAAAGCCCAATCCTGTCTCCACAGCCCATAAGGCAGCATCCATACAGGCAGTCCTGACAAGCCCCTGCAGGCCTGATAGCAGCTTTTTATACACCACTGGCTGAAGCCAAGCAGAGTGACCACACCATCTGCTTTTGTAGAATATGAGTTTGTATTTAAAATTAACTTCCAGCCCAGAACTGCAAAGGAAGCCCCTCCTAACATGAACTCAAGAAGCACCACATTCCCTAGAGACACTAAATTGAGAACACTATTCCCTGGTTTGTCGCTTACAACAATAAATGGTAAAATGCCAGCTTTGACTTACGGCTATTTGGGAAGGCTGCTAGAGGTAGGCTGAAAGATGACAGCTATCCCTAAAGTAGCATTTGCCTTCTGCCCAACCAAGTTCAGTTACTGAAGAGTGCGAGAGCCAGGGCAGGATAGCTGACATGCCATAGCACGAGGAAAAACAAAGATACGCACCCTCCCCAGCACGCTCTGCATCCCTTCCACTGTAATCAGAGGAAAGTCCTGCACTTCTCCAGTCCAAGCAAGAGAAAGCCCACAAAGCTTTGTAAAAGGAGAACACCAAGAGTTACTGCAGCCATCTGCTGGAACAGTTAACTATGCCACGGCTCAGCTTCTCAAATTCATCGATGCTTACAGGAAAGCACAGCTTCTGCTCTACCAGACTAACAGCTCAGGACCCCTCTGAGAGCAGCACACCACCCTAAGGGTCCACAGAGGCCCAGTGGCAGTCTCCCAGCCCGTGCACACTCTCCTAAAACTCCTGCCAAGTGTGATGTACAGCTTCTGTTGTTACTCCTTCCAAACTACATCTAAGAGGCAACAAACACTGCTGTACCCCTCACTGCTCTCCCATAGTGCTATGTAGGATCCTGATTCCTCTTTTCCTTCAGGAGCATGCAGTGAGAACTCCGGTGCTGTTCATCAAAGAACTGCTCCCTACTTAAATGCTTTCCTACCCCTCCCATCTTACACTGAGGGAAACAGACACTCATCTCCTTTCTTTCTCTTGTCTAGATACCACTTGTCCCCAGAGATCCTTTCTTCTTCCCTCCAGTGCTTCTTCACTCCAGGCAGGGAAGCTTTTGCAGGAATTCGGTCCTCCATAGCTGCCCACAGAAAGGTTATGAAATAGAGAGGAACTTCTCAGGAAGCAGTCTCGTGGTTAAGGCATTTTCCAGACTTGAGCCGAGTCTAAGAAATACCTCATTGCTTTTTTGCAACAAACGAACCCTGTGTTTACTTTGATTTGTATCTCAAGATAGCTAGGAAGGAAAGAAAAAAAAATTAGGGCAACAGGCTCCCTAATTCTATTTACCGGCCACATGGGATAGGAAATCTGCCTTTACATTGTGCAGTTACAAGACAGCTAACAAATGATCTGTTTGAACGTCCCACGATAGCCTATTACAGCTCCGTACCAGCATTTAAACCCTGGCATGGTGGAGCAGGAAATCCCCTGCCCTCCAGTAACAATGATAGGGTCACTGCGTGAAGAAAAGGACATTCTCACAAGTTCCCACTCCTCCTGGCAGCTGTGGAAGCCCTGTTCAAGTCCCAGATGAGAAGCAGTAAAACAAGAGGTCATTTTACAGAACTGTAGCCCCCCAGGTCTTATCTAATCTTATTTGCAGCATCTGTGGTAAAAAGGAAAACTGACCACCAAAAAACTTGGGAAACCAAGGGGAAAAGCTACAGCCCTCCTCAACCAGATTTCCCATGTGTGCAATCCATTCCAGTTCCTGAAAGACCCGATGACTGTTCTGCAGCAAAACAAGCGTCATTATTTTATAGACCCCATTTCATAATCGTTTTAAAACGCCGTTCTGGTTGCAACACTCCCTTCTGGATTCAGGCAGGCAGTTTTGCTGCTGGGGTTGATGACAGCAGACTAACCTCAAGAAGTCAGGTTCTCAGGGCTTATCTCTGCTACCGATGCTGCCCTGCATGATAGGATTCTTCCTGTAGGAACCAGGGGTCCAACCACTATACAGAAACCAAGTGGGCACCTGGATGCCAGACTCTCCCCCCAAGTACACAGGCAGCAGAACAGAGATATTTAGGAGGAAGACATTGTTCTGGCACTGCAGTAGAGCAGGTTTGGGGAAGAAAAGTCTCAGCTCCTTCAGATACAAGTTGCACGCCCTTCCAGCTGGGGCTCAGAAACTGGCAGTTTGCTCACAGTTAACTCCACCAAATGGGAGACACTGATACTGAGATTTTGAAAGAGTGCTTCATTCAAGTTTAAAGGTTGAATTAAATCTGTATGAGCCAATAGGTGGGAATATCATAGTTCAAGCCCCATCCACTTATCAGAAGCATAAGGAAGTTTTCCAAAGGTATAATTAATTAGGCAAGCTTTGGGAATTGCAAACAAAAGAAGTCTTACAAGTGTGTATCTGCCTCAAAGGTGTTTCAGCTTTCACATCCCATGCCAATTTACCATGTAACTGAGCAGTCTCCTACTTCTTACTTTAACAGTGCCATTACATTTGAGGGTTTCAGTTGCACCGAAGCAGCACTGTGCTGCAATTCACATCCAGTGTAGAACAGGCAGAGTAGTTGGAGCCTGTACAGGTAAAGACCCATGTGCTGAAGTCTCACTGCCATACAGCAAGACCATAATATATCTATCAATTCAGCCCACAAATACACTCCTAAGATCTCTGCAATATCCACATTCAGGTACTGCACATCCCTTCAGTGCCTGCAGATTTACCCAGACCCATGCTGGCATGCAACTACAGACTCTGCTAATCAGGCAACCTCAGGAAGGAAGGCAGAGCCCAATTAGTACAAACAAGTCAGGCCATCATGGCCACCCTGCATCACCTGCCAAGCACCTTCCTACCATGTGCAGTATGAACATTAAGTTTATTAGGCACACCTGGAAGAAAAAATAACTTAGAAAAACAGGGACACCCTGAGCACAACACATCTAAATAATAAAATCATTCGGAAACAAGAATAAACTTATCCAGCTAACAAAAACCTTGTACTGTAGCATGTACCATAACCAATAAAGACCAGAGTCGAGAGCACGAATCCCTTTTGCAAGATGTAAGACTCCTGTGGTATTTAAGATCAAGGAATGAATAGAGCAACTGCAAGAACACAGACATCCTCTGATTTGAAGAATTTCCCTATTAAAACCAACAATAATCTAAACATGCAAAGGCAGAATTATTGCTGACAGATGCTTGGCTGAGCTGTGCTTGAAATTCCTGCCTGTACCTGCTGACCAGCATACCCAGCTAGAGACAAAGTGAACAGAAACATCATTGTTTAGTTTCACTGGCTGGTATGTCGTCAGCTTGACTCATCATCTGCTGAATACTTTATCCATCCTCCTCTTCCCTTTCTTCCTTCTGTTGACCATTCTGTTGCAAACAGAGCTACTGGCAGAACAGGACTACATGCAAGATCTCATGACATGTCCAAGAATTTCCTCAGTTTCTATCGCTTACTTCCAGGGCCTCTTCTTGAAAGCAAAGAAATCCTCACCTTTAGTGGGATGCAGCACCTAAGGGAGGCAATCTCATAATACAAATTTAAATAGCTAGACAAGGATTTATTGCATGTTGGACACTTGCAAACCTCTAGTTTGTGTCACACATTCTTAAATCTCAGTGGCTTTTAAGATTGTAGACTGCAAAGCAGCAGTCAAGCACTATTGAGTTTTTTACCTCTCAGAAGCCCAGAGAACAAGGGAGGTGTCTGTGTGCTGACAGTATCAGAGGTAGACAAGGGAAAAGAAAAATGACTCCGTGCTCTTAAGACTACAGCCCTGATTTTGACGAGCTGCAACATGTTACCATAAGCTTTCAAAACAGCAGTGCCTCTCTCCCCAGCATGCTGCCACCTGAAACACTAGAGAGGGGCAGAACACAGAGCTCTTTGTTCAAACACCAGGAAATGTAAAGAGCTTTGCAAGTCAGAAGTGGGAATGTAATTTGTGTTCCCTCCCCCTTGTTTATTAGGCTCAGAATTGAAAGCAAAAGGAGGAGGTTAAAACAGAGCTGCTTTCAGTCACTCCTCAGAAAACCTTCCAAACAGGGACAGCCACATGATCAACTGGAAAAGTCCAAGATGTCAGACAGAATAAGACTCAGTGATTTTGTTCCTCACTGTTTGTAGAAGTAAACAGCAAGGAAACCAGGTGCCAGAGTCCCAAACAACAACCAGTCATCTTTACATCTGGGTCTGTCTGCAAGATGCTTTCTGAGACAGAGAAGCAAACACGAAGTTTAAAGGACTGCACGTTACTCAGACTGGCAGATGGAAGAGTGCAACAGTGGCAGCCAGCACTTACACTCTTCACCTGTTGGACGGCCAACAAACTGAACACAGAGTAAATTAGGTTGGTTTTCATATAACCACCAGCTGTGTGCAACATTCAGCCCCACCCAAGCCACAAGATACAGGAGGATGAAGCAAATTAACTAGGTAACACCTGTACTGAAGCTCATGAAAAAACTCAGCTACACTGCAGACAGAACTTTTACCATCTTTACAGCTACCTTTTAATTGACTCTTCCGATCAAATATAAGACTGACATTCTTAGCAAAGTGCAATAGCTCCTGTTTACTATCACACCAGCAAGCCTGTCCTAACAAGCACAGGGCAGAACATCTGCACAATCAGAGCAATCTACACTGGAGTCCTGGTTGGCCTGCCCGTTTTCTACAGGGTTTTACCCCAGCTGCTCAGAAGCGAACACTCTGAAGTTATCAGCATCAGTGATGCTTGGAACAGGGAGCAGGTCAGTGTGAGATTGCTACGGAAACTCAAATGCTATCAGGTGACTTGCTACAGTGATGCAAACCAGAGAAAAAGTCTGTGTCAGCTTATAAATTATGAATGTGTGTGGTCACAGGTTTGCTATCCAAAATTAATTTCCTTTGCCATAGAAAAGATGCTTCAAGGACAAGGCATTGGAGCTTGTCTTTGAAAAGTATGATGGCTTTATTCCAATGGGACACTACAAAACACTTGCAAGTGGTTGAGTCGTTATTAACTACTTAAGATTAAGACAGACAACAAGAGTGTTAACTTGGAACAAGCAGAACAGCTTCAAGCACTCCCTCAGCTGCAGAAGTCTATTCAGCATTTAATTCCAGCATTGGAAAGTGATACAAAAAGGGGTAAACAATTGTCTTCAATTAAGACTGACATGGTGGGCAGAGCAGAGCTTTGACATTTCTAACAAGAGATTGAGAAATCACGACACTAAACTCAAAGCCAAGACTTTCAAGCAAGGATCATCACAATTCATTGTTAACAAACTGACAACATCTACAAATTTATTAGCTTGAAAACAGCTGTGGCAACACCCAGAGAGATGAACCAAAGATGAAAGAAGATTTCAACAAGAGCAAAGTAGGACTTCAGCCATCAGCACAATAATATTTTGCCTCAGTCTGACAAAAGAGAAACAAGCATATATCCACCTGCTTATTCCTGACCCTGCAACCTTGTCTTCTGCACCATGAGCTTCAAAACAGTGACTGTGACTTTCATCTCAGGACATTTTCTGATTGTATTCACTGGTTGATAAGAGAGAGGCAATAAAGCCACAACTCTAAAGGCGAATCTGTTAACTAGTCCAGCGCACAAACTTGGCACAGAGGAGCTTTATACTGCCTGGTAATTTTACAGCAAACATTAACAAAACCTAGTATAGGAGGTAAAAGCACTATTATTCCAGCAGAGTGGTTCTGACTGAATAGCTTTTAGAGTCAAATGCAGTTCAACAGCAGCAGGAGGGCCATATATAATCCATATATATATATACATACATATATATGTGTATATATATATATATCAACTGTGTGCCATTTGCAGTAAAAAATGCATGCAAAACAGCTTAGAGAAAAAGCTGCCTGGAAGCATTCAAGATATTCTCCTCAAACAAGAGACTGTTAAATGCCAGTTCAGCAATAGCACACATCCTAAACCGAGGCTATTTTTGAAATCACTTACTTGGAAAAACATGCAGGAAGGAGGCTTGCTACACTGCAACAAAGTAAGTTTGTATTTAATCTTTACCAAAACAGTGGCAGACATCCCAGCACGAAGAAGCCCCACATAAAACATGTAGAAACCCTTCCCTTCTGCACTTCGCCACCACTCACACGACTTCACTGTGCTTTCCTACACACCAGCAAGGCTCAATTTAACTTCAGTGACTTTCACTTCCCTTTTAAATACTCAACAAAATCCTCCTTCAGAACATGGAAGAATTCACGAAGGCCTGTAGTTAGGACTGTACACAGCAACACAATAACTTACATTTGAATTCCATGACTTATTTTAAAATGAAGTCAGAGCACCCTAAGCCAGGAACTGCCTTTCTGAACATCTGCAGCATTTATGAGAATGCAGTAACTCAAAGCATTTGGGAAGTCATCACTGAAAAGCTTCAGGCACTCCACATTTTAAACATGGAAGCATTAGATTTTAACACATGGCTTCTGGTATATCTTAAGGAGTTATTTATGCACATTCCCTTTGACCTACATAAATAAAGTTACGGTTTCCAAGTACCGTGCACGATCAGCACAACAAAGCAAATCCTTGAACTGTCAGAACACAAACCTGCACTTCCCCACTGCTCACAATTTGACCCATCTGGGCTGCGTCTCATCCTGCAGATAAGCAGGGCACTCTGCACTTCCTTTCACCACTATTCTAGCAGAGACCCAAAGAGACAAAGTTTCCAACTACCAATCCTCACCATTGCCTAAGTGCCACCCACAAGGGCAGCAAGTCAGTGCTCTCCCTAGTTAACCACAGAAAAAAAAAATGTTTATGAGATGTTTACATAGCAATACAAACATCACCCTGCTGGAAACTGAAGAATATTGACCAAAATAAACAGAGAGCATACAGCCTTAAAGTACTTTTTTTAATGAAAGTAGTCAGGGTCTATATGGCCAGCAGTTAGATGCAGGGGTAAATGCAACAGTTCAGTTTTACATCAGACGACAAATTGTTACTTCACTCTTTTTTCCCTCCACCTTAAAGCTTAGGGCTCACAGCTGTAAATAAGCATATCACCACTCTCCCTGATCCACCACCTTTCCCCCTTGCTCTTTCATCTTATCACTGCCTCGCATTTTGCAACTATTTTTAAGCAGTGTTCTCGTGATTTCATTTGTGTCTTTAGCACACCACTCCCACCCTGGCCTGCAGCCCTTACCCTGCAGTTGGGTTCTGCTATCTGCACTTCAGTTCTCTGTGCTGGAAGTGGATGATGTTCCTGCGTGCTGGATCCTGAGCAGGTGCTGAAGCGTTGCATTCCCCACACGCCATGGGAACAGCTTCCCTGAAATCAAGCAGAGATTATCAGCAGAGAGAACGAAGATCACAGAGGAACCACGTTATGTAAATGTTTGGGAAAGGATGTCAGAGATTTCTAAGGAACAAACTAGATGGTCATTGGGAACTAAGAAGAGACGCTGATAGCCAGAAAGATGTTAGAAGCTCCAAGTAAATTTTCAAAGAAGAAGCAAATCTCCAACATTTGTTCCAGAAGCTATCACAAAGCAGGTGTTGCAAACCCATTTAAAGGAGACTCCGAGTTTCTCTATTGCAACCAAACTAATAAAGATAGATTAACCTCCTGGAGGAAAGATCTAAAATGCATCAGGACTCTGAAAACACACATCCCTCATCATTTTACACTCAAGCAAATATCCCCACTCTTCACAACACATCTACCAACATGAATCTTTTTAAAGCAGTGGCAATTTAGCACCATCAACAAGAACTACAACAGCTTTTCCTCCTTGCTTCCTGCACATCAGCACAGGGAAGCAGACAAGGGAGCAAGCCCTGGCTCTGAGGGATCCCTCAAGCCTCAAAGTCAGGGGGGACTGCAGAACTTCAGAAAGCATTTTGTCAACAAGAAGCACGGGGAAAAAAGCACTGGAAAAGGAAGAGACACCACTAGAACAAAACATACTGGTTAAGATGTTCAACCCAAGAACACGTTGGGATCAGCCAACGCCAGCATCAGGGTTGGCAGACTCAGAAGCAACCTGCTCACAACCAAAGCCTTTCCACTCGAGCCGTGCCAAACTGCTGCAAAGGAACAAGCTAAAGGAGAGGACTCGCTGACCTTCTCCCCCACCCTGCCCTCCTCTCAGGGCTCAGCACCGCCCCAAACCACGGCACGACACACCGCACACTGACAGCGCATCAGCCCTATCTGCCCACCACCAACCTGCCGCACCCCAGGCTTTGGGGAAAAAACAGACATCGAGACAGAACGAGACGGAAAGAAAGTTAATTCAGGAAACCTGCCGGCTTTAAGCTGCCCTCAGGAACAAGCACAGATCGCACCTCCTCGCCAAGGGGCTGCCGGCAGAGCAGGGGCGGCCCGGCCGCGCCCTACACAGCCAGGGCCGCCTCCCTCGGCAGCGCAGTGACGGCGGGCACCCGGAGGAAACGAATTACTGCTCGGTCAATCAGCGAGTCCTCCCCGCCCGCCCGTCAGGGCTGCAGCCCCTCAGAAGCCCTTCCCGCCCGCTGCCCTCTCACAGCCGCCCCCTTCCCACAGGAGCGGTCCCACCCGGGCGCCCTCCGCTCTGAGAGCAGCGCGGCGGGAGGCAGACAGGCCGCAGCCCATCCCCGCCCGCCCGCACCCACCTGTCCGCACCGACCCTCTTCAGCCCCCACCCTCCCTCGCGCCGGCTCGGGCTCCTTTTGTCCGCACCGAGGCGGCCCCACCCCGGAACTGACCTCACCCGCCCGGCATAGGCGGCCACCAGGGGAGCGCCCGCCGCCGCCTCTAGCGAGGAGCGAAAAAGGGCGCCGCCATCTTGGAGGCGGCCACAAGGGGGAAGGGCGCGCCGCCATCTTTACGTAGGGCGAGGCCGCGCAGAGTGGGGCAGAATTTATGTGTCCGGATATACCGAGGAGAGAGAGGGGGAGGGAGGGAAAGTGAAGGTGCGGACGCCATCTTGGTGCAGGGCAGAGCGCAAAATGGTGAAGTCTTAAAGGGGCAGCCACCCAGAGCTGAGGGGCTGGGCGGAGTAGGAGGACAGTGCCCTCGCCTGCTGTGACAGTACGATGGGTTCCAGAATTCCTTTTTTTCCCTAAATAAAGAGATTTACCTTTTCATTAAGGTGTTGTTGGTTTTTTTGTTTTTTTTTGTTTTTTTTTTTTTTTGTGGATATGAGTGGTATCAATATCAAAGCTATTTAGCAGTAAGAGAACAAATACAATTTAAATAGCATAATTTACCACTTTTCCTTTTAGAACCAACTTACGCAAAGCAAAATGTGCTGAAAACCCAATTCTTGATCTCTAACTACTGTCCACCAAATGAAGACCACTAAAAACGTGGCATTTCTTTCCTCACCGCAGGAAGAGTGACACAGTGGTGCTGTGAGGATTTATCCAGGAGCAGTTCTGTGGGACCTGAGAAAAACAGGGCGATCCTCCTGTGGTTATTTTCATTCAGCTGACTCATTTGTCCAGCACTGTTCTTTTAAAAATTCATAAAGGATGCTTCAAAGGCATTCATTATAATGTCATTAGTGCACAAGAAGCAGCATGGGGCACTTAAGTGCAGCCAATTTGGACTGGTGGATACCAGTGGCTGCTGCTACGGTAAAATAAGCACAACTGTGGCTTTCTAGGAACGTGATGGGTCTCAGCCCCACAGCAGTGGGATTTCTCCTGCCAGTGTTGGAGATGCTCACAAGCTCAGGGCAACAGTGGAGTTTTGGCAAGCATGACATTAAGTGGGTGCATTAAGTGCACTTAAATTAACACTTGCTTTCTGTGGTGCTTTAACCAGACATTAAGGTGGAGTTACACATTACTGTCGAGCCAACATAAAGGCTAAATCCTGTCAGAGAAGGTGGAAGCTGACGCTCCCTCCTGTGGCCCCATATCCCTGTTCCCCTGTGCCCTGGTGCTATCCCAGGGCCCAGCCAGCCCACCAACCTGACAGAGATGAGCCTGCTTTCTGTCAGCAGGGCTTTCTGCTGGTATGGCCCTTCTCCAGGGTCTAACCTGGGGTCCAACAAGTACTGACGATCTCAGCAGGAGGGATGGAGCCCCCAACCGCCTCAGGATGTGCTGTGTAAACCCTCATGGCAACAAACACAAGCTGACCTGCCACTTGTTTGTTTCAGTGTTTGGAAGTTTAGCAAACAGAGTTTGTATCTGCCTGCACAGAAATTCCCACCCTCTTAGTCACAGTGGGCCCAGCAGCAGAGTGTCGGGTCAGGAACCAGGACCTCTGCACAGCGAACGTCAGTGCTTCCTTCCCCATGCCTCACTTTTTCCTACTGTGAGAGAGAGACAGTAATCACTTGGAAGAGTGACACGACCTGACTCATCAGTGCACGCAAAGCTCGGTCGCAAAAGGGAAAGGGAAGCCGAGAGAGGATGATTTGCTCCTTATACCACACTTGAGCAATGGCCACCTCTCACAGAACTGATAGAGAATGCAGCTCCTGTATCCCTGCTGACGCCTCATCCGAGGCTGGGGTCTGTCTCAGAGACCACACACAGCCACACACAGCTGCAGGGCCTAGCTTTAGCCTGGGTGATTATCCTTTGATGAACCCCAGACCTCCTTTTCCCTGCACAGTCTCCCCATTGGCGTATCGCAGCCCAACTGCTGCCCGCAGCCTCGCAGACTCCTCCCAGGAAGTCCCAGCAGCAGATGAAGCATTTCGGGTCCACGGAGAAGCCGGCATGCATGCAAGTTCAGCCCGGGCACCGGGGCCGGACTTCTGCAGTGTAATGCAGCGTGGCCCAGCTTGACGTAAGTCGGTTTTGCCCCCTCTGCTGCCCCTGCTGAGGGGCCAACGCGTGTGCCCTCTCTGGCCGCTGCTTCTGCATCCACCCTGTGCTCCCATTGTGCCCCGTGCCGTGGTGGCTGCTGGGGTCCTGTGCCCCCAGAGCCCTCCAGGTGCAGCCTGGCAGCGTCTGGGCAGCACTGGGGTGGAGGAAACCGCAGGAGTGACGGGTCCCTGCAGTGACCTTTTAGCTGTGCCCCGTCCTGCTTGGCTGGCTCTTTGCAGGGAACACAGCTACAGCACCGCCTGAAAACCCAACGAGGAGAGAGGATCCCTGAGCTTTCCCCAGGCTTTTTGGCTCTCCAGTGACTGACCCCACTTTCAAAACAGTGCTCAGGGCTGGGGAGGGGAAGCAGAGTCCCTTTCCCCAACCCCAGAGCTCCCAGCGCTGCCTCCAGCTCCTCGCAGGAGCCTCGAGCACAGCACCCAGGCACGCTCTGCAGGTCGGTGCAACCCAGTAAAGCCCTTTTTAATGCCTCCATTTTGTGAACTGTAGGATTAGTTCCTTTCACACTGCCTGTCCCAGCTCCTGTCCTCTGCACAGGAACAAGGCAGGTATTGCACAGCCCCAACAATGTGCTATGCCCCTTGTTTTCCCTAAGTCACGCTGTTTTTTCCCAGCTGGGCAAAGAGATGTTAAACTGGCTGGCAGCTGCTTTGTATTTGTGTTAAAAGTAACGTACAATGCAGAGTGGTCTCACGTCCTGCACGATGGGCAGTGCATCTTGCAGTTCCTTATCTGTGGGCTGGCCAGCTTCAAATCTGGTGTGTATTTTTTTATTATTATTTTTTTGTAGCAGGATAAATTAACCTGTAGCTGGTGAAAATAAAAATGCATGCATCCTCCAGACTCACCCCTTTTATCTAAAGCATCTAACAAGGAGGTGTTATCTTTAGATTTAATACCATGTGCTTCAGCAATGCTGAGGGGGCTCGAAGTGAAAGAACGGTCTGTTTTAAGCACAGAAATTAATTTGAGAAATTAATTAAAGAAAACCTAGACACCCAAATCCATAAGCATATCTAAGGCCCTTGTTTCCCTTGAAAGCCCCAGTGGGCAGAGTGTCTGAGCAGCATGGCCAAGCCACAGCCCCAGCAAGAAAGGTAAAGGTGCTGGGGGAGGAACGCAGAGGCTGGTGGCAGCAGGGATCAAAGCAAGCAGATGGGAATGTAGTGTTGGAAACCCTGTTCCTGAGGGATGCCTTCTTGCTGGTGTCTGTACCCCAGTGCAGAGGAGAGCATGAAAATGGGGGAGAGGAGCAGAAGCTGCACTTTTTCTTGTGACCCTGCCCTCCTGTGTGTTGCAGGCACAAAGGGCAGTCTCAGCCCTAATTGACATTGCAGTGACAACACACACAGCCTCTGGGCTGCATTTACTACCCGGAGTGCAAAAACTCAGCCTTGGGTCTGGATTTGCGCTGTGTCCCCAGGTACACAGAGCCTTTGCTTTGTGCCTGCAGTCAGGGAGTGATTTTCTCATCCCTTTGCTTTGTGTTTGGGGCCAATGCAGGTCTGTGCTGTGAGACTGCAGGAGCTGTGGCATGCTCAGGAGAGCAGGACCGTTTCTGCGTCACTTCTTACTGGAGAGGAATTGCAGCGCTGGAAATAGCTCGTACTGCAGCGAGGTACTGAATGCCCAGCATGGCTGCTTCTGGCCTGCAGCCCAGTCCTTGGCTCGGGCTGCATCTTGTGAAGCCAGGGAGTAAGCCATGGCAGTGGCAATAGATAGAGCATGTCAGGAGAAGTCACACTGCTGTGATCTCCTCTGTAGCCAGTTATTTGCAAGTAGCGTGTTTGCAGGGAACGCCTCACAAGCATGAGAATACACTTTATAAGGAAAAAAGCTCATTGTTTGTGGGATTGCCTCACCTGAAGGCATTTTCTACTTAAAGCCTCTTGGGTTGCAAAATATTTTGGAAATGAAATATCAGCATCCTCCTGGAGAAAGAAACTTGCAGAGCAAGAGAACAACATGCAGTGGGGAGATAATGTTGGAGGGCAGAGCATGGCTTCAGCTGTTCATTCTGCAAACCACTGTCCTGCCTAGCTGCTGGGCAAATTGCAACTGAGGATCACTGTCAGTTTGAGGAGCAGAACAGGCTGAGATGGATGTGAGGGCTGCATGGCTCTGAGCCTGTGTTGCTCTCCAGCACAATGGGCAGCCATGCAGGGCAGCATCACGCAGGCTGGGGATGGGACAAGGAGGCATCAAGGGAAGAAACTTTGCCATTTCCATTTCTGAAAGGATGTGAGCCTTTCCTCCAACTGGCAATTTCTAGACTTATAGCACCTTATTCCTGCTGACCCCATCACTCTTGCCAGTGTCTGACCTGTGGCCAGCAGCAGCCCCACCATAAAAAATACAGCACTGGAGCTGTTAATTTTTAACCCTCAACTATCTTTTACTTTCCAAGCCACAAATCCTCTTACTCCCACCAAAAACAGCTGAGGCACAGGTCTTGCTGGCTGCAATGCTCATAAGCTTGTGTAGCAAAGAAAGAGAACAGGGGAGAGGCATGGGGGACTCCCCTATACCCAAAGAGGCACGATTCCTGATCGCCCTTGGCCACCTGCCTGGCCCACAGGGGAGCACAGAGTCCACTCACTGCCCTCTGAAACTCAGAGCTCCTTGCATTAATTTGCCCAAATCCCCAACGAAGGCTGGGTTATGTAACGAATCCTCAAGGATTGTAAAGTCCTCAAAGAAACGTTCTTGGGGCACTTCTCAAAGGCTGGGGCAACTTTGCAGGAAGGGCAGCAGCAAGCAGGTAAGTGAGGAGTTACTGCAGGGGAGACCCTATATCCCCCCATCATCCTGACAGATCCTCTTCCTGCACATCCTAGCTCCACATCTCACATCTTGGCTGTTCTCATGTGCCTTCCTTGTCTGTGTTTAAATGCATTTTACTTGCTGTGGGAAAGATAATTTTCTTGGCTCAATGCTTTGCAGATGCACTGCTCATGTCCCCATGCTGGCTTTTCTTGGTGCATTAAGCATAATTTGTCTCCAGTTTCCAGTCCCCTCCCTGTCTGGTTGCCTTTTCTCCTGTGCTGCTGAGTTATTAAATTCTGCCTCTGCTGCTTTTCATCATCCTTGTGATAAATCCCCCATCAAGGACAGCAGACTTCTCCTGCCATGCTTATCCAGCTGGAAAGAGGCTTTTGCTCTGCACGCTTTCCCCTTCTAGCCCCATAGCCATGAGGCACATGGATATTAGACACCAAAAGGCCTGAGGGCCTGGCAAAGAGATTCTTATGATGGGGGAAAACAGACATTATTCAAAGCAAAACTCTGAGGTTCAGGGTTATTGGCCTGGCTGTTAGACCCTGGCTGAGCTCCTTTGACTCCATGCTTTATTCCAGCTGGAAACAAGGTATGAAACATCGCTAGTATCCCAGTGAGGGTACCTGCTGGGTGAGCAGAGAAGGGAGGGCACAAATACGGAGGCAACCCTTCCAGGAGGGCACATCCCTTTCTCTCGTGGCCCCACTGCCACTGGTGAAAGCTCCAAGCTCTCTTTCTCACTCTTTGCAGGCAAAAATGTCAAGGCCAGTGCAAGCCCGGAGGCTGGAGGGAGTAGATAAGAATATCTGGTGAGTTAAGCTGCTACTGGGCAGTTCCTGCTTTACCCTGGTGGTCCTTGTGGCTTTAGGCAGCCTAATGTAATGGGCTTTGCTCAAAGCTGTGCTGCACCCAGCTTCAAGCTACAAAGCACTGATGAGATGCCGTGTGTGAGGTGGGCACTGAGCCCAGCCAGCCTTACCTTTGCAGACCTTTCATGATGTCTGAATGCAAATTTTTGCAGCTTGAATACCTCTGGTCTGTTCAGAATTGGTGTTGTCTCCTTCAAAAGGATTAAAACCATTCCCAGTGAGATAGTACCTGGCTCTGCTATAATTAATACAGGTCTGAAATGCCCTGTGCTTGGGGCAGCAGTGAGGATGGGCCAGAAAACAGCCTTGCCATGGAGGCACCCACCTCGCTTTCCTGCCAGTGAGATGCCAACAAGCAGAGCCAGTGCCACCAAGCTGCCCCAGGCTGCCCAGACCCTCTGTAAATGCTTACTGTTCTCTTCTTCCCATCACTCTAGGGTGGAATTTGTAAAACTGGCTACCACCTACTCCACGGTGAACCTGGGCCAGGGCTTCCCTGACTTCCCCCCACCAGAATTTTTGAAGGAGGCATTCAGCAGAGCCGTCAGCGGGGAGAAGCACATGCTGCACCAGTACACCCGTGCCTTCGTGCGTGGACAGCCTCCAGCTCGGCGGTACCGCGAGCCCTGCCCATCAGATGGGCCATGGGCAACACGTATCTTGGCTGGGCACGTGGGCTGGGTACCCCCAGCTGCTGTGACGGGCAGGTGGAAGTGACCCAGATTTGCATTAACAAACATCCCCTTCTTGTAATACCTTCCAGCTTTGCCTCTGTCTTCTTTCCAGAATCCTGCTTTGCCATTGCAGAGGTCAGGGTGGTAGTTACTGGTTTCTGAAATGCTCCTCTGACAGTGCTGGCTGGGCAAGGAGAAGCTGCTCTTATTTAAGCAGGATTTCTGTCACCTGCAATTGGCAGAGCTGGCAATAGCTGGGGTACCTTGCAAGGGAAAAAGGAGAGAATTGTTTCAGGAAGGAAACATGTCCCCACTCTGCTTCAGGGACACATTGGCTGATGTGGAGGACCAGGAGACACAGGGTTTATTGCTAAATTGCCTCCCATGGCACAAAGCATCTGAGTATGTGAGGTGCAACCATCGTGGTAGTGGAACCAAACCCAGGGCACTTGAGTACCCAGCCCCATCAGAGGGCTCATTCCTCTTTCAGAAGGCTTCTACCAGTCACTTCCCACCTGTTCCTCTCACCCCACAGGGCCATCCACCACTGGTGAAGATCCTAGCCCAGCTTTTTGGGAAGCTGCTTGGTCGAGACCTGGATCCTATGACCAATGTGATGGTGACTGTGGGGGCATACCAGGCCCTTTTCTGCTGCTTCCAGGCTTTCATTGATGAAGGCGATGAGGTAACCCCGGGAACTGGGCTTGTCATATGAGCAGCCTTTCCCTGGGAGAACTCTTTCTAGATCTGCTGGCAGCTGCAGCCTGTTTTTTTTAGCCCATTTGCAGAGCCAGAAAGGCTTTATCTGCACTTCTCTATCTGAGCTTCTAAAGGGAAAATCGCAGCAGGGCACAGACTCATTTCTGTGTAAGGCAAAATAATTCTTTTGCCCCAAGTGATGTTCTTCCCAATTCACTGCCCATTGGTAATGCATGTTCTCCATATTACAATAATTGAGGGATTAAGATCTGAGCAGGGCCAGGAGGGTGCTGACATTCCCCATCTCTTCCAGGTGATAATCATTGAGCCCTTTTTCGACTGCTATGAGCCAATGGTGAAAATGGCTGGTGGGACACCTGTGTACATCTCGCTGAGACCGGTGAGTGGGTCAGAGCAGTGCCACTGAGGAGGGAATAGGAGCTGTATCATGGTGAGCAGCGAGTGGAGAGCAGAAGCAGCAAAGCAAGCTGAGATTCTCCTCTATTCTCTCTAGAAAGCTCCAAAAGAAGGAAAACTGATGTCAAGTGCAGATTGGCAGCTGGACCCGGCCGAACTGGCTTCTAAATTCAGTGAGCAGACAAAAGCCATCGTCCTGAACTCACCCAACAACCCGCTGGGCAAGGTAATGCCTCTGGCTTATGGGACAGCCCTGAGAGAGCATTGGGCTGCTCCAGCTCAGCCAGTCCCATCTGAGGTGCAGCAGCAACTCCACCTTCCTGATACACAAGGAAGAGGGTTCTGTTGGCTACTGTGTGCTCAGAGCTGCTCGTGCTGCATCTCAGCTCCGCTCCCTGCCTGCTGCAGGTGTTCAGCCGAGGGGAGCTGGAGCTCATTGCAGACCTGTGTGTGAAGCATGACGCCCTTTGCATCAGCGATGAAGTATACGAGTGGCTGGTGTACGACGGGAAGGAGCACATCCGCATCGGTATGGAGAACAGCGGGGCTGATCCTGGGCTTCTCCTGTGGGTACAACATCTTTGGGCAGCTCCATCCAGGAAAGGAACTGGGAATATAACTGGGGCCCCTGGCAATTGTAAAGGCTGCTTGCAAGTACAGCTCTAGCAGGCCCACCTCCCATTAGAGCTGTACTTCAGTTTCAGCCACCACACCAGGGCTTTGTTCTGGAGCCTTGACTTCTAGAACCACTGAGTTGTGGCTTCACAACATGAGATCTGGAGAAAAGAGCCTTTTGGCTTCCGTGAAACTGGATTTTATCCCCTGCAGTGTAAAGCCAGTTTTCTGGGTGCCTCTAGTTTCAGGACATCCATTTCAGCATGATTTCAGAGGTCTCTTCTTTCTGTCTCTGTAACATGCAATTACCCAGTTGCAGGGAAGTAATATTGGCACCTCTGGGAACCCTCAGGACTGGTATATGGGTATAAAACCAGTTGATTATGTAGACATGCTGTTGAGAAATCTGTCTCAGAGCGTGCCTTGGTGCCCACCCAGGGGAAAGATGCCATCATGGCCCAAAGAGACCATCTTGGTTCTGGTGGGAAAAGAGCTCCCACCGTGTCACTAGCACAGCTCAGACATCAGCATGGCAGAGCCATCAGCATTTCTCTTGCTTTATTGCCAGCCAGTTTGCCAGGGATGTGGGACCGCACAGTGATCATTGGCAGTGCTGGAAAAACCTTCAGTGTCACTGGCTGGAAGGTAAGTTCCCCATGCAACACCTCATTGCCTCCCCATCTCTGTCCCTTTGCTCTAGGTCACACTGGGCACAGCACTGAGGACAATTGCACACTTAACTTTGAGCCTCAGTTCCTCAAAATACCAATACTTTACAACAGCCCTGTCTGGAAAGTGTTACCAAAGCTTGAGGAGGCACCTAATCTTACCACCTTCCTCCTCCTCTCCCGGCCATAGGTGGGTTGGACTGTGGGATCCAACCGGCTGCTGCAGCACCTGCGTACCGTGCACCAGAACTCAGTGTACCACTGTGCTACAGCTGCACAGGTAAGGCAGCTCCTTGCAGCCAGCCCCACAGCCCCCGAACCAGCCTTGGCCATCTTCCCACTGCTTCCTCTCCCTTCACAGGATGCTGTGGCTCAAGGTTTCCAGAGGGAGCTTGAACACTATGGGAAACCAGACAGCTACTTTGTCCAACTGCCCAGGGAACTGCAGCAAAAGAGAGACCAGCTGGTCCAGAGCTTGGTTGCAGTGGGGATGAAACCCATCATCCCTGAGGGCACCTACTTCTTGGTGGCAGATATCTCCGAATTCAGTGAGTTCTGGTGTTGCTTGGGGAGGGCAGAGCAAGGGGTCAGCTCAGCCTGGTACCACTACTAGGGACAGGAACCTGCACAAACACCATCCAAAGAGGGAAGGGACCACACATTTGAGCTCCCAGAAGCTGTGGGTTTGGGGTGGGGCAGCCACCCACAGCCTCTGTGCTGCTCCTCCTGCAGAATCCGAAGTCCCTGATGTCCCCAGCTCCGATGAGCCCTACGACTCCAGATTTGCAAAGTGGATGGTCAAGAACAAGGTAAATTTGTCTGCTCCTTTTTCACTGTGGTGACTGTGGGTGGGTTTGTGCCCTCACAAGGAGCCTGTAGCAGCAGCAATAGCATCAGTAGGCAATGTCCTCATCCAGGCTCGGTTTTAGGGTCACAGCCATGGTGCCTGGCAGGGCTGGGGCTCTCCCATCCCATGTGTGTGTCCTGCAGCCCAAGGCTGGGGGACATTTGGGGTCTGTCAGGTTTCAACTTTGTCAGCCTGAGCAGAGCACCAAGGGCATCTATGAGCCTGTCTATGAGACTCGTGGTCACAGCTGGTCACAGCTTTGCCCCCTGCCCATGGCAGTTACATAACTCTACATCTTCCCCTCCCCAGGGACTGGCGGCCATCCCACTCTCGGCGTTCTACTGTGAGGCCCACAAGGGCAACTACAACAGTTTCATCCGGTTCTGCTTCGCCAAGGTGAGACGCATGGCCAAGGGCATCACAGCTGGACATGGCCAGCCCACACCCCTCAGGTTTGGCTGTGCTTACATTACGTGAAACACAGGACAAGAATTGTTTGGGTTTTTTTGTACAAACAACAAATGTAGTGAGGGGGGACCTGGCTGGAGCCCACAAACTGAACCCCTGGTGTTTATTTAGGAGGATGCCACACTGAAGGCAGCAGATGACATACTGCAAAAATGGAAACTGGAGAAAACTGCTCCCTGAAGACACTGCAGAGGGAACCAGGCTCTCCGTGGCTGCACTTCTTCCTCTTCCTTTACTTGGCTACAAACTTTGCTACATCCTGATTTTTGTGCTTTCAACCTCATTTTCTGTCAGACAAGTGGCTATGAGGCCTGCCAGGCCCAGGTCTGGGGGACACAGCTTTCACTGTGAAACAATTGCAAGCAGTGAGCCTCCATATGCACTGCCGCCATTTGGCGTTTTTCCTTCACGCTTAAAGACTTTGCTCATCAGTTCTGAGATGTGTCCAGCAAAACACAAGAGTAAGGATGGCTCTTGGTATCTCTTCCACCAACAAATTCTGAAAAAGCATTTCAGGACCTACCTGCAGGGCTACGCTGGGTGCACTGCAGGGCAGCATCCCCAGCAGCACTCACTTTCTTCAGGTAACTGTGTGGGGTCACTGCTCCCTCAGCAAGCTGATTCACACAGTCCTGAAAGCTGTAAACCCAGAGAGCTGATGTTTCCAAAAATTAGCAATATTCCCTTCGACTTTGGGAAGGTGAACACAGGTTCAGTAACCGTCTGCCCTCAGGAAATAGGTCTTTAAATGGAGCTTTGCTACAGCCAACCTTCCCTGTGCACCCACACATTGCACATAGTTGATGCCTGGCAGCATCCCCTGGGCTGCAAAGCAGAACTGCAGCCTCTTGATGGGTGCATGCAGCAGGGAAGGAGAGCCGGGACTGGTGGGACAACGGGAGCAGCATTGCAGCAGGTGGTTCTTGCATCATTCTTCATTTCAAGCTGGATAAAAGCGTAGGATGTGATCAAAAATTGCACTGGAGTCATTGTGCAACATGAGATAAATATTTGTGACTGTTAAATTATTAAAGTTGAATTAATTGATGAGTAAATGTGTCTGTAATTACGGGGCTGACACAGATCTCCCAGAGAGCTGCCACCCGTTCCCTGGGTAACATCTGCACCACGTCCCACGGCAGCAGCGCTGCAGGGCTTCAGCGTTGGGATGCAGCTCAGCAGGGTCCTGCGGTCACCCACCCCGCAGCGCAGCGCAGCGCAGCGCACCCTGCTTCACTCGCCAGGCCGCGCGGAGCACTTAACACCGCCAATGCGCCGTCCTCTGTCCAGCCATTGGTTCACGTGTCACCGGCTCCAGCCTATCTTAGGCGGGAATCGGCGCCCGCGGACCAATCACAGCCATGGAGGGGCGTGGCCAAGGAACGCGTGGGAGAAGATGGCGGACGGCGGCGCGGCGAAGCGGCCCAAAGGCGTGCAGGTGGGGCGCGGGGCGGTTGCTATGGTTACGGCTCCACGAGGGGAACGCGGGGGTAACGGCCGCTGTGCCCGCAGGTTGAGGACAGGAAGGTGAACTGGCGGCGCTGGAAGCAGGAGAGTAAGGCCGAGGGCCCCTCGCGGTCGAGGAGGGGAGCGGAGCTATGGGGGGGCTCGGCGGGGTCCGGTGCTGCCTGCCCTGAACGCTCCCGGCCCGGCCGTTAAGCGGAGGGGCTTCGTGTCCGTGCCAGGGAAAGCAGAGAAGAAGAAATGGAAGGAGCTGAACCTGCTGAAGAAGCTGGAAAAGCAGCGGGTGCGGGAGGTGGCAGAGAAACAGGCGAAGGAGGAGGAACAGCAGCAGCAACAGCAGGAGGACAAAGGTGCAGCCGCTGGGCTGGCTGAGGTGGAAACGGTCCGTGGGTGCCGCGCACAGCCGGTGTGAACCCTGCTGACCGCCCTCTGCCCCCAGGGCGGCACTACACGCTGAGCGTGGCCCTGCCGGGCTCCATCCTGAACAACGCGCAGTCGCTGGAGCTGCGGACGTACCTGGCCGGGCAGATCGCTCGAGCGTGTGCCATCTTCTGCGTGGATGAGATCGTGGTGTTCGACGAGCATGGAGAAGATGCCAAGTAAGGATGAGCTGTTTTGGTCTGCAGGAAGCTTCTCGTCTGTGTTCCTTCAGTCTTTTATTAGCTGAGATCGGGAAAGAAATGTCTGTACCCCAAGCAAGTGCTCCTGACACCAGGATCACAGGGGATCACAGGGCCGTCTGGGCAAAGATGGTCATTTACCTGTGCTGGAAGCTGGGATGCAGGGATGATGGAGATGCTTTAAAGGAATGGCACCTGTTCCTTCCGCTTCTCATCTGAACCTGTGCCTGTGTTCATTGGAAAGCACTGCAATGCTGTAGAATCCAACTGCCAGGTTGTATTAAAACAAACAAACAAACAAAACAGATACATAAAGGTTAAAAATGACAACAACAAAAAAACCCAAATAAGATCTTTGACTTGGAAAGTTCCAAACAGAACTTGTTAATATCTCTACTTCTGGAGCAGCCCTTTTCTAAGGTGGCCCATTTAGTTCTGTAGAGGGTGAGGGAGCTGCTATTCTTAGATTAAGAGAAGGGCTTAGTCTTCTGGAGACCTGACCCTTTGGGGCTGTGCAGTCTTGTACTGAGGTCAGACTGTTCTCTCTCTTTCAGGAGCGTGGAAGGGGAATTTGAAGGAATTGGGAAGAGAGGCAAGGCTTGTGTGCAGCTGGCTCGGATCCTTCAGTACTTGGAGTGCCCTCAGTAAGTCCACTGTGGTCAGATTGTGCATCTTATCAGTGGAACTGAAATGATAGCAACTGATGATTTGCATGCATCTCTTGTGCTGGAGACTTTGGGAGCAGGAGCTAAATTCTGTGTGTGTAGCATGATTTGTAGGAACACAGGATCTAATTGCTTCAAGGATGGTTCAGTTTAACTGAAAGAACAGGAGGGACTTAGGGGAGCTAGGCATGGTTTTCTCTGTTCTTGATTCCTTTGGAATTAGTACAAAGCTAGGACTGACAATTTTTATATTTGAACCTTCTCTAATAACAGGTACTTGAGGAAATCATTTTTTCCAAAACATGGGGATCTGCAATTTGCAGGTAATGATTGAATTCTCTCTGTCTCAAGCTGTTGATTCCCCCTCCGTGAGCTCTGGCTCTCATTTAGCATGGAATGCACAGAACTTGAAGTCTTTTCCCCACCATATAGCACAAGTGAGATGCTGTGCTCCACTGAAGAGAGGGAGGAGGTAGCAGAGCAGCTGTTCTTACATTTATGTTCCCATAGTCCATCTTCTGTCCTTAGTTGTTGCTTTCCTGTGTGCTGTTCCAGGGCTCCTCAACCCACTGGACAGCCCTCACCACATGCGGGTGGATGAGGATTCAGAGTACCGAGAAGGTGTGGTGTTAGACCGGCCAAGTAAGCCAGGCAGAGGCTCGTTTGTCAACTGTGGGATGAAGAAGGTATGGCAGTGTGCAACCTGCAGATCCCAAAACAGCTTACCCTGGCACTCTGTCATGTTTGAAACAGGCGCAGTGGGTTACAAGTATTGCTGGATTTTTGAGCATCCTGCTTCATAGCAGGCTGGGATGGATTTAATGCTGTTGCTGTCTTGTTCATGGCTGTTACGGGTTGTTCATGGCTTCCCAAGTTCTGGCAGGTCCATTCCAGCATGTTACTGCTTTGTGCTGGGTTTGAACCTCTGAGCAGCAAAATAAGTCTCAGGCTGATGACCCAACCGCTGTGAACTCGCTCAGCACAGACCCTGATTGCAGAGCTCCTCATTCCAGCTCTAGGCCAGAACAGTCCCCACCCTTTCTCCTCCCAACCTTCCTCAGTACCTCCAGGCTGCCCTAACACTGCTGGTGTCTGTCTCTGCAGGAGGTACAGATTGACAAACAGCTGAAGCCCGGTCTGCGCGTCACCGTGCGCCTGCAGGAACCTCAGAATCCAGGTGATTACTGCTCCATTAGCATCTGTGAATTCGATTCCTGCAGGTGGTCCTTCTGTGTAACAGCCTTCAGATCATTAATGTTTGAGGATACTCCACTGTGTTCTTTTTACCACATGTACAATTTAGTAACACCCTCCCCATAGTTCCTAGTATATTGGGAAGAAATGTCAGCTCTTTGATCAACAATAAGTAGTCCAAGCATGCTCACTTTCCAGAAGGCACCAAAAGAGTGGCTCTTGGCTGTGCAACAGAACGGTGCCTTAACACAGGAGAAACCTCAGGATGTGGCTGGTGAAATTCAGCTCTTATCAGGTGATTATTGGGGCTGTTCATCTCTTTGCTTCCCTTTCAGAAACTAAAGTACGGAAGGGCACTGTGGTGTCCTCACAGCACCCTCGCACGGTGTCTGGTTTGTACTGGGGTTACAGCGTCCGCCTTGCCTCCTGCCTCAGTAAGTGCCCAGAGGGTTTCTTTGTTTTTTACTGTGCGGAAGGATCTTAATCCCACCTGGGCTTCCACACCAATCTCAGGCCTACTGGGTACACTTCTGCTGCTTAAAATTCTTGTTCTGTCTCATGTAGCTCAAATCTGAGGGCTAAAATTACAAGCGTGAGTTTCCCCATTCATCCTCCAGTACTCTGCCCTCTACCTCCACATTACCACAGCTCTAAACATCCGCGTTGTGGCAACGCAGACAAGAGCTGGTTACCTCCATCTCCATTTCTGTGCTACCTCCCACTTGTCCACATCAACGTCTACAGTGACATCAGAGCTCAAGAGCCCTGCAAAATCCTTTTCCAATGTCTTCTGATAGAAGGAAAATCATAAGCCATTCATCAAGGAATGGCTCTTGGTACCTGCTGAGCTTTGAGGTGCTGCAGTTGAGTGCCAGGAGACTCCTGCAGCAAGGGAATTAAGCAGGGAAAGGGCTCATTCTTCATTTAGAAGGTGCACAGTGGCACTGGAAAGCAATCATTTCTGCTGCTACCACTCACCTGTTAAGTGTCTGAGCTGCTCAGAAGGCAGCATGAGTGAGAGCACCACTATGATAACCACATTTTGTGTGTGTTTGCCAGGTGCTGTCTTTTCAGAATGCCCATTCAAGGAAGGCTACGATCTCTCTATTGGGACCTCAGAGCGGGGTAACTCTGTGGACCAGGTCACCCTCCCCTCCTTTAGGTCTGTATCCAAGTGAAAAAGAAGTGTTTATACAAAGCCAATTCTTAATCTGCTTTAAGGTTCAAGGCACACAAGATGCTCCCCTATGTAAATCTTGAAACATCTGCACTGGCGTGGGGGTAAGAGCCATTCTCCCCTCTCACTCTGTCCCTGTGCTCTCCCATAGGCACATTCTTGTTGTATTTGGAGGTCTTCAGGGCTTGGAAGCTGGGGTCGATGCAGACCCAAACCTGGAGGTCACTGACCCAAGCGTCTTGTTTGACTTCTACCTGAACACCTGTCCCAGCCAAGGCAGCCGAACCATCCGAACAGAGGTAAGGCAGGGGGCTGACGGCACTGGAGGTGCAGTGCCTGTGTGCACAGAACATTTCTGTCCCTGGAAGGGACACACAGCCAACCACAGTGTTGTTCCCCACAGCAGTGCCTCAGCCAAGAGTCACTGGCTTGCCCAGCAGGCAATTGAGGGCGGCAGTTCTGACTGCTCTCTGGTCTGTTCCAGGAAGCATTGCTGATCTCTCTGTCGGCACTGAGACCTCACATTGATGAGGCTGTGAAGACTCCCACTGACAGCTCAGAAAAAGAAAACCACTGACCCTGTCCTCCACTTCGGACTGCCTCTGGGAGTAGCCTGTTGCTATTCAAACACAGAGAATCACTCCAGGAACCCAGCAGGGCCAGCCTTTGGGAAGCTGAAGATACAAAGTAAGTAAAACCAGCACCGCTGTTCAACCAAGTCTCCAGCATCTCTGGACCATTGTGCTGCAACATCCAGCCAAAAGCTGGTCAGCAAACTGACTGTCAGCAATTCAGATGTCTTGGGTAGAGAATAAAACAGTACCAAAGCTCCACTTCCTCGAAAGTCCACACGTGAGCGTTGTGTGTTACAGAATCACAGAATCACAAGGTTGGAAATGACCTGCAAGATCGTGTTGAAGGTGAGCAGTCAGCATCCAGGTAGCTTGCATTCTGAGTGCCCCTGCAGCAGTGTGGCCCTCAAGGTTCAAAAGTAGTAATTTAATCCTTGTGTCAAGCGCGTGTTCCTGTCACACAGTCTGACTCCAGCTCCCCCTCAACTCAAAGTTTTCATCCTTCCCAAGGGCAGGAAGGGCTGGAGCTGCTGCCTTTATCTCAGCAGGAAGGGGGAAGGACGTTCAGACTTTGGTAAGAGCAGATAAGAAAACCATCAATCCTTTGTGTTTTCAAAGCTTTACTGCTAAAACCATTTTGTGAAAATTATAAGCAGAAATGCAAGAACCTTTCTTTCCTCTCACTGCACCTGTGTTGCTCCAATCTCCCCTGTAAGTACAAAAATTAACGTCCCTTTGTGTCATAATGAGCCACACACAAAGGGATCAATTACAGTAACACCCACAGTACTGCAGCCTAGGGGCAAAGTGCAGAGCACAAGGACCTGACAAGAACTCTGAAGCCTTCTGTACAGCCTGTCCTTGGGACACGCTTCACTGTGTTTCACCGTTACATGAAACTGGGGAAGGGGTTGAGAGAAACACCCCTCTCTTATTTGTTACACTTGAAAATGCACAGGGAAATATTCTGTGGACTGCCACTGCTACCTGGATTTGGTTGGTCAGAGTTCAACGCTTGTTTCCAGCTGTGATGGCTTTCAAACTGCTTGTTCTCTTCAAGATGTTTGGGACAAACAGGAGCCCTGAAGCTCGCTCAATGCTCTCAATGGGAACCAGGAACCGTTCAAGTGGGATTTTCTCATCCACAGGGCTGTTGGGCATCACATAGGAGCGCAACTCAATTTCTCCACTCTCCTTTTCAAGGATGAGCACCTTGAAGAAATGGGTGGGGACGGCCACGTGGTTCTTCCCAATCACCTGGTACTTGACATACATCTTCCCATCAGCCTCCATCCTGCACCAAGAGCAACATCCAACATTACCTCCTACACTGGTGCCACCTTCCACCCCCCCCCCCTCAGCTCATCCCCTCCATCCCTGTGCAAACCCCCACCACAGAGTGACACAGAGCAGCCCTACTTCTGTAGGGCAGATGTAACAAATACTGCTGTAGCTGAGGCTGGGGGATACGGGGAAGGTGAGCTTATGTGGGGTCTATTCCTCCCAGACCCCTTCCTCACCATCTCTCTTACATTAAGAGGTAAGAAAAGGCTGTTCAGAGAACTCAGCTTGTCAAACCGCTCTTCACGCTCCTACATAAATATCACTGCAGATAACATCATGCTCTAAGTGGACAAATGAAATGAAATCTAGGAGTTTTATTCTGCAGGGAGGAGGTGTGCAGTTTAATCTGTTAATTTAATACTCTACTAATCCAATACTGCTCATGACTAAAAAGTGCAAACCAAAGTGACTGGGTTAGTTTGCATCTCAGGAAACCCACCCTTTGCACTCCCTGAATAATTGACTGAATAAGAAACATAGAAAATAATCCCAATGCTAAGAAAACACCCTTCTGCAGAAACCCTGCAGGCTGCTGGTCCCACCTGGGGGTCTCACCAGGTCTCACCTGGGGTCTGGGTTGCTGGAAGGTTGTTTTACCTTCCCAGCACAACACATCCACACTGTGATCCCACCTGGCTCCTCATGTTTACCTGGGCAGGTAAAGAGGTCCCGTGCAGACGTAGACATTCTTGTTGTTCCTTGCCAAGCTTCTGCTGTATTTCTCAAGGTTATTCCAGGCGTTTTGGTTTAAGTGAGGCACCTAAAAACACAAAGACAGCAAAGTCACCACAGCACTTCCTTATTGCCCAGAGTTCCCATTCCAACACATCCGTAACATTCCCGGAGCGCTCAGGGCGCTGTGAGCAGAGCTCACCCCCACTCTGGCACACGTAGGCACAGAACCCGTAGGCACAACAAGCGTTGTGAGCAATGCGTGCTGCAGAGCACACCTGGGGAGCCACGTTGCTGAGGTAGAAGGTGTCCCGCATGGCCTTCTGGCTCCACTTGTGGTTGGCGGCAGCAGCCAGGTGGCCGCGGTCAAAGCCGCTGCCTTTGTAGTCGGCGTTGGTGGCTCGGTGATATTCGTGCACCGAATCGTCCTCCTGGAAGTCGCAGGCGGTGCGGTCAGAGCTTCCGCTCAGCGTCTCCCGGTTGAGCTGCTCAACGACCCAGAGCGCGCTGCGGCTCCGCGGGTCGTAGCACAGCACGTAGGACTCGCGGCTCCGCAGCTGCGCCAACCCGGGCAGGCCGTACTTGGTCAGCTCGGTCCGCGCCGGCTCTGTGGGGACCGGAGGTCCTGCGGCCGCCGCCGCCACCACCGGCACCACGGGCAGGCGGCCCAGCAGCCCCTCCGCCACCTCCGTGCCCCCAGCACCGCGCTGCCAGCGGGCGGTCAGAGCTGCGCCCAGCCCTGCGCCCAGAGCCAGGGAGGCCCCGGGCAGCAGCCAGCGGCCCAGCAGCATGGCTCTGAGCACAGCCTGGAGCACAGCGAGCCCCGGGCACCGAGCGCGCGGCCGCTTCCTGCTGCACAGCTGCTCTCTTCCGGCACACAGCATCGCCCCTTAAAGGGCTCCACGCACCGCCGTGCCTACAGAAGCAGAGCCCGAAGCAGTGTGCAAAGAAACCATTTTATTTGGACAACTCGAGAACAGCATTAAATGAGAGACGCGGAGGGTCTCGTAAGGGGTTCAACAGGATAAAGTACAAAAGGAAAGAGCAGAAGTTAACGTGACTGCTGCAGCCACGGGGCGATGGAGCCGGCCCAGCTCGGCCCCGAACGCGCCGCAGTGACAGCCCTGTGCCCTGTGCTTCAACCCGAGCACGGCCGGGCACTGCGGGATGCCTGCATGCAGCTGCCTGCTGCGCTGTAGGGAGCGTTATAAAAATAGTGTTTAAAAAGAAGCATAAAAGTAGTTTCAGAGTGATGAAGTGTTCTTTCTTGACCCCGTTCTGGTAATTCTTTCCAGCCAAGGTAAAAACAAAAGCAAAAATAAAGTGTTATACTGATGTACCGCTGAGTGTGCTCCTCACCTTCTGGAAAAGGGAGAACACACCAAGCGGTGCAATGCAATCACTGACACTCATGGGGGAAAACACCCTCTGCTTTCCCACAGGATCCACAAACCAACTTCTGGCCTTCGTCCCACTCACTGCCAAAGGGTGAGCAACTCTGTTGGGTTACAGAACTCAGAATCAGCACTCTGTGTGACCATCATCATGGACTCCATCTCCTTTCCCTTCTACCTTCTCACAAAAGCCAAACTTCCAGATGTCCAGGCTACAGTAAGGGGAAGACAGCAACCCAGAGCAAATCAGAGTTGGAAATGTCTGCAGGGTGAAGAAGCAGGAGCTGCTTGGGCACATTAGCAAGGAATGACCACAAGCCAGTTAATGCTTTCTGAGCTCAAAAAAAAAGAAAAGTAAAATCATTGTCACCAACAGCTTTTGAGGAATGAAGACACAGAAACTAACAACAAGATTTAAAAGCTGGTGACAGGACTTTTTCTCCCCTCCAGAAAATCTGTCTTTGCTCTTAAAGAAACGAATAAATCTCAGAAGAACAAACATCATTGCAAAGTAGAGCATCTCCTTCAAAGCCCTTTGCTGCATCGAAGTTGTTATAAGTTCTCCCCAGGGAACTCCAATTAACCGGTTGAGCAGCCACAGGCCTACCTGGATAAAGCTGCAGAATGTGTCCCACAAAACCCTTCCAGCAGCCAAAGCTCTCACCCCACTGCAAAATCTTTTTAAAAGTGCTCTCCATCACCACCCCTAAAGAGAACACCACAATATAAGCCCTGTGACACATCGAAAGGAGGAGGCAGCTGTTGCTGCAGGAGCATCCATCCATGTGCTGGGGTCCTGCAGGGGCCAAGCACAGGGCCTGCACAGAACCCTGAAAACAAAACTGTTTTGATCCCCGTTCACCCACTGCCTTCTCAGGTCATTATAAGGAGAATTGTGGTTGTTCCCCCACTGATGCCCACCTAGTAGAGAGAAAACACAAAGGAAACACTTTTACAGGGAAACAGCATGAGGAGACTGTGCATGGAACTATGAGAGCTACAGCATTACTCTGGGAGAAAAAGTGTTTTGGAGGAAATAACCCCTGCTAAGGGTCAGACCCTCTGGTTCCACGCGTGTGGTCTGACAAATGGCCTCCAGTGCAAGGCACCCAACAGCCAGAACTGCTCAGTGACCGAAGGCAAAACATCCACACAGTGGCTAGAGCAGGCAGCATGCTCCATCACACAGCTGTCCTCGTCCATCCCTTTCATTTGTCTTGGAGGAAAACTCTACCCTATAGGGATTGCAGCAGAGGGAGATGCTGTTAGCCACAGGAACTAATCAGACGTTTTAAGCTTTCAGTTGTTCATGTTCCATCACTGCAGTGACACTGGCTGCACCAGCATCACTCCAGCACCTTCCATAGAGGCAGACTTCGCTTGGGATTGCTAACAGGAAGAGAGGAACGTGCACCAACCCATCCTCCTCTCCAGCCTTATAAAGTGACAGCGGCCTGCAAAGAGGCAGCCTTCCCTGAAGGAAGTAACACAGGTACAACAGCTGAAGGCTGACAACACAACACCCCTCTCCTTAGGGACACTGAGGCCATCAGCAGCTAAAGCAGATGACTGACCTTTAACAAATCAATACCCATAAATACTGAAAACTGCAGTGCTGAACAGCTACACAGAGATGAGCCAGCACAGCACAAAAGGATAAAGCATTGTGGATTAGTGTTCACTCAAGAGCTTCTGCACAACCCGAGCACCTGGGTGCTGGCAGTTTCTCTCTTCGAGGCTTATGGTTTCTGATCAGCTTGACACTACTGCAGGTTAACAGTTCTCCCCACAGTCTGTCTTGCTCAGTGCCCACCTGAGCCTGTAGCACTGTACTGAAATGCAGCGGTTTCCCCCTCAGGAGGGACAAGTGTCCAACTCACAACTGTTATCCAGTAGCACTGGTGCACGGAAACATGGATTACCCCCAGGAGTCAGCTAATGACTGAAATGCTTGTATGCCCACTGGATTACACAATAAAAGGACTTTTTCTTGTAGGTCACACCCGTAATGTGTCTGTTCCTGGCAAGAAGAGCTATTAGACAATATCAAGGTTACTGTGACCAGAGCTTTTGCAGGGTAATATCCTATGCAAGCCACTGAGGCAGGAAACCCCGGTGCTATGCCTGTGTAAGTCCTTAAGTAGAGCTGTCTTCATGCAACTAGATGCTCATTTCTTGTGTTTCAGAATCCTGATTGCAGCTAGATATGCTTCAGTTCGAGCCAGGAAAGCAGCCTGAGGTCCCAGCCTCCCTGCAGCAACGAACTCCTGCTCTAAGGCTTAGTGTAATAAGGCTTCAAACTACACTTCACTCACATATGAAAACCACCACAGTCTTCTTTCGAGGAGACCTGTATGGTAAGGCGACGCAGGCAGTTTCAGTGCACAAAGCTGCCAGCTGTTATCACGTCTTCCCATCATGGTTCTCAAGGTCTTTGTCATGAGAAGGGGTCCAAACTGCTGGATGTCAGATGACACGCACCACAAGCTGACACAAACTTCTTTTTTTGCACACCTCAGGGACAGCTAAGTGCAGATAAGAGGGAGAAGAATCCAGAAGCTACTTGAATGGCAGCACGTGTGACTTCCTTGGGATACATTCTGTTCACAGGAGAAAGATCCTTCCATAATCACCCACCAAAATCTACCAGATCCACACTGTCCCTTCCCCTATCAGAGGTAACTCCACGTGAGCTACTTTCATGATGCAGAAGGAATCCACCTCTTGAGGGATATGCAGATAGATGGTTTCTTTCTCCACGTAAAGTCATAAAAAAAAGATACAAAGAACTGCTTTTGGCAGCACAGAGGCATTCGAGAGTTGAAAAATCTGGAGTGCAGGGCCCAAGCAGATAGGGAAGTAATCAGTTCTTGACCTAATAAATAGAGGAGAAGGAAGTCTTCAAGGTGGCCAGTAGCCCAAATGCAAAACCTGAAGTCCTGCAGAGATCCCTAGGAGTTTTAATGCGCTGCACAGGCCCACCTCCTAAGATCCTCTGCCTTACAGTTTCTCCAACAGCTTTAGTCAGCCTCATGGACTATTTGGAATCCTGAAGTTCCTTGGCCTTCTTCAAAATCAGGTGAACATCAGATATAGGATAATCCTACAGTAAAGAAATGAAGTGTAAGTGCCAACTTAGCATTTGACATCGCTCCACCTAAACAGGGCAAACCTTGACAACAGCATTGTTAGCATTAGAACACCGTTAAGTTCAGTTACTCCCTTAACAGCTTCCTGTTCTGTAACTGATCAAGCCCCAGTGCCCTTCAAGAAGTTTCTATTCATTTATCCTCCAATGGTAGCAGGCCAGCTGACTGCACAAGATCTTCATGCCAGAGGGCCTTATCAAAGCCAGCACCCCATACAGTCCGAAGCAGGAACTGGCAGAGTCAGAGATATCCTGCTGTTCAGTGCAGTGTTTCCAACCTTGGGCTCCCATAGTTCTCAGAGCTAAACAAAAGCCTCTGCCCAACAAATTTAACACTGTGTGTTTCAAAGCTTTGATGGAAAATGCTTTTTTTTTTTTTTTTTTTTTTTTTTTGCAAACCAAGGAATGTTATAAGCCAGTAGTTTAGAACAATGTCTGTAAGCCTGGAAGGGTGCATGAGCAAAAGGCTGTGTGTCAATGGTAGTGCTGGGCTCCAGACAGCAGCACTGTGCCCTGCCAGCAGAAGACTGCAGAAGGAACACCGCTGAGCCCCTCACTATTGAAGTACCTGGAAAGGGGAGGAAGGAGAAGAAACCCTACAGTGCTAGGAAGATGGAACAGAGAGCATGCAGTCACACTGTGCATGTGAAAATGAAAGCCCAGTTAATGGCACAGGGAGCAGAGACACCACCACCAAGGAAGTTAAAGCAGCCGTTCATCTCAAGTGAGCTCAGTTTCCCTGCAGTGGTGGGGATCACAGCATGCAAAGGTTTATACTTCCAGTAATGAGCATGCTGCATGACCAACATTAAGATTTTCTGATGGCACACAGCCATCAGAAACCTGGTACCTCACCTCAGCAAGACATGCCCATACCGCAGTCCCCTCTCACAGTACTAATTCAAGACTCTTTACACTGCAACCCATGCCTGCAATATTTAATCCTTACCTGTAGCAGCCTCATGTTGAGAGTGAAGTCTCCTTCCAGCAGCTGATCCCGGATTAGTCTGAAAGGTGAGAATTACTCCAGTTACTTTTGACTCTTTACAGAGGAACTTGAAAAAATGGACTACGACGTGCCTTACACAGCCTTCTGAGAACACTTCCACTTACCACTGTGACAAACAACTGTGACCTATTCGTCAGATGCAATAACAAGAAGGTTCCTAGACCTATGGGTCTCATTAAAGGAGGGAAGAAAAGAGCACAGTGGCCATTGCCATACTTACGTCAACATGGCACAACACACGAGGAGCAGAAAATCGAAGCGCTTATCGTCAGCAAAGAGGGAGTCCCAGATACGGATGACATCTGGCAGCAGGAACTCTTGGGACAAAAGCAGCGTCAGCCAGCGAAAGGCAAAGAACTGGGGTTTGATGTTCTGCTCTTGCTGTCAGACATGCACCAGACAAAAAATGAATACCCACATAAGAGATGCAGCCCTCATTTCCCTCCCCATTTCCACCCTGAAACAGCTCTATGCTGCCAAGCCATGCTGGAACATCAGCAAATCCACCTCCTCCTACGAGAGCTTTCATATTTTTGTGATTGAGAAAGATCTTCAAATCAACCACGTTCCACGTCTACAAAGACAGCAAACACTCCTCTAAGACAGGAGTAAAGGAAGCTTTTCTTCCTAAAGGCACTGTGTTATTTCAGTTAAACTTGCAGAGCAATTTTAACTTCCCATCTGAACACCACTTTATCTGCAAAGCTGCAGCCCTCCCCCTCCAGCAAAGGCGCTGTTTTTGCAGGATTTCCTCTCCTTTCCAGAATTTATCAAAGCTTTACCATCCACAGAAAGAAACAAAAGATGGGACAGAGTTCACACTGACGGTCAGTAAGACACTGCAAGCACCTCCAGCCTGTGCCTTTCTTTTTCTTTTTTTTTTAAAACTATCAAATCCAAGAGACTGAAACTTTAAGCACGGTCAAAAAAAGCTCAGGATCCTGATGACATTCCTGAAGATTGGTTGCTGCATGGCCAAGGCCATTTCCTGCCAGCCAAACAGTAAGTCATTTATTTTCTCCCCCCTTAAATCAGCCTTCAGCCAACGCTGTGGGTTGTGTCACTGTGCTGACAGATCACCTTTTGGATTACTGAATATATCTCGCCTTTTCTAAATGCAAAACATCTCCAAACAATCTGGTGAAGGCTGCAGTAACAAGGACAGCTTCCCCTTCCAGATTCACCTTGGACTTCCACATCAAGCGGACTACAAGACCTACAGGGGTTTGCTGCCTGATATTCTACAAAATCCACAGCAATCCACAGCACCCTGAGATCCCCAATGGAAGGAAAATGAGAGAATTACGTGAGCAGGATTTTGCAGCTTTTCTGCTTGCTTCTGCAGGGAGATTTGTTGATGTTTTTGATGACAAATTCAAAGGAACTTTACAGCAAAGCTTGTGTTTCCATCTCCAGCTTGAATCCAGGTGACCAGGGCTGGTGGCCAAGTCACAGCTGGCAGCCTCACAACAGCTACAGTTTGCACTCACACAGGGGAGGAAAGCTTTGCTGATCAGCTCACTCCAGCCTTACTCCAAGGAGAGCTTGTTTCAGCTTACAGATAAGACAGCCCCTATGTCCTGCTGCTAAAGGCCTTCCCACAGCTCCTCAACCTCTCTATTCAAGTCCAGGAACAGCTGAACAAAGTTGGCTGACATTTGAATGCTCCCTCCCCCACATTCCAACCACGACTAAGAGGAACACCCAGCTCCTCACCAGCTTCAAATACAGCTCCACATCCTTTTCCTTCAGGGTGGAATAGACCTTCTCCATTTTGTAGGTTATACCACACTGAGAATCATCCAAGCTCTTAATGAAGTTGTCCCGAATTTCAGCCATTAGGTTGGTAAAGCAGAAAAACGTGTCAGCTTCAGCGTGTTCTGGGGAATTAAAGGAGGAAGTGAATGGAAGCACAGAGAAAGCATTGCTGTCGGAGGCACAAAGCTGCTCTGGGCTGATAACCTCATTGCTGCAGTGCATCTCACAAGACTTTGGCTGTGTACAGAGCAGCTGCAGTGCAGGCCCTGTGTGCACACTGAGGTCGTTGTGACACTTTGTGACAGTTATCTGCGGCCCAGAAGATCACCCAGTCTTGCTGCCATGAGCACGCAGCCCCAAAACTATGAAGTGGGAGCAATGCAAAACTCCCCCAGTCCATTCTTCTTCTTGCCCCACCCCTTCAGTTGTCCTTGTTAATTAAAAACCAAACACGCACACAAAATAGAAACAAACAAAGCAACAGAGCAAAGAAAATAACCCCACTGTAACCCACACAGACGTATTTTTAGCACAAGAAGCAATAAAGGACTTGTATGGGGATATCAGGTTTCAATCAGGAAGAGAACTTCGATTCATACAAAACAAAAAATCCCCCAAATCTCCACTTCTGATGCTGTCAGCACTCACAGCCCGTTCAGTCTCTGTCAGTCTACTGTGCTCCCAGAAATGCACAACCCTTTCTGCATTTGTTGGTTTTGGGGGTTTGTTTGTTTATTTCCTGATCAGTCAAAACTGAATTGCTTAGAGTCTCCATCCTGAAACACTGCTTCACACAGAGCATGCAGCACAACAGCCCCTACCCAGCATCCAAAAGAGCCTCTCACCTTTCCACTCGCTGTTAGGATCTGTAGCAAAGGTGTAGTAAAGGGGCCCCACTATTTCATTCATCCCCTGAACGTAGGCTATCCCAGGGTTCAGCTTGGCATAGATGAAAAGGATTCGCTCCACCACTTCCCAGTGAGCTTCGCAGCCATTGGGCAGAACTTCGTATTCACCCAGAGAGTTAGGAGACGATTTAAGAGGGGAGCTCACCTGAAGAGCAAGGCAAGACTAGAGCTGATGAACAAAGCAGCCTGTGCTGCAACAGACAGTTCCCCTGAACCACTGCATCACCTGATCCCAGGCAGTAAGGAAACACAGCAGGGCCACTTCTTTGTAATGCAGGAAAAGGGGACAGACTGCAGCCAGCCACCTTCCCCAGCACCCAGTGCGCAGCACTTATCATCTAACACCCAAAGAGGCAAAAGACATCACACGTTTCAGCTCTTCCCCAGCTCCTTTCCCAATTACAGTTTGAGGAGACCCAGCTCTGGAAGACTCTATCAATTCAGCTTCAGTAAATTAACCCTTCAGTGCTTTGTTCCCATGCAGGAAGGGACATCTCGGGCATAGCACATCTTCCTGGAACTCAGGAGAAAATAACCCTTACCATTAAACATACCTATGACTCCTGCCAACTCTTAGGCATGCCAGCTGGTTCTCTAAAGCTGTCTAGACACCAAATACACAGTATCTGCTTCTGCATTCACATAATTCCACCACACAAACACAAAAAGCCTGAGAACCACCAGCAGCCCCATCAGGGACCGTGCCATACCCCAGGGGCAGCCCACACCCAGACCTCACATTTGTAACCCCGCTGCGGTTCCGTGCCACCGTCTGTGACTTCAGTGTGGTTTGCTCCACCCGCTTACGCAGCGTCTCAAATTCATTTTGGGGGTCCAGGATTAAAAGGCAGGGGTAGTCAGTTGGGCGCTGGAAAAATGCCATGTCAGGGTACAGCCTCCTAGGGTGGATGCAGGAGGAAATCAAGCATAAGAAGGAAGTAGGTGCCCAGTGCTAAACAGAAAGCTCAGTTGAATATTAAACTCGATTTTCAAAGTACAAAGTATTAAGCAAAGCACTCAGGCTCACAAACCTGAGTCACTACACCATACGCACCTGACGTCTTTGTCTATCTGGAGGAGCACCTCGTTATCCTTGAAGTAAGTATTCCACCGGCTGTCTGGGTTTGGATTGAGGGGCTGGAGAAATAAACAAGACAAAACCAAGCATCCTTCATGTGCACCACAGCCCCCAGTAAATGCACACTGATGAACCATTCCTGCTGTCAGCCCAGCACAGGGCCCAATCCTTCTGGCACTGTGCTTAGTATTGTTTCTTCAGACAGCACACAGTGTAGGAAGCAGATGAGAACTTGCAAAATAAGTGACTGTGTAGATTCACTGAAGTTAGAAACCAACATTTCCAATCCCTTTTCATATCCTTCTTCAAGACTTAGTTCCCAAATCAAGCATCCTGTCCTAAGGATTCTCTATTGCAGTTCCCACCTGTACAAAGGTGGTCTTTGCACCCAGCCCAAGAGTTAAGGCAACACATGAGTACCGTGGGTTATCTCAGCTCTGAGAAGGCTGATTAAGCACATCCAGCACGCCCAGCAAAAAGGAAATGCATTAATAATGCAAACAACCTGTCCCCTATCTGACCAGTTTTCCATTATGACAAAGCTGGCTCCCCCTCTCCCACGGGCGCTTTCTTTTCTCCAGATCAAGATCTGCACAAGTTAATAATCATCTGACAGGAGAAAACACCATAAAAGGAACATTCCAAGAGATCCAAAGCTCACTGTAAGCTGCCAACGCACAGAATGTTACAGACATTATAGTTTTACAGCCCTGGTGGATCACAGCAGCACAGATGACCACACACCAGCAGAACATCAACGTTCAGGACAAGCCCTGGAAGCAGCTGTAGCATTTATGGTCCTTATCTTCAGTCATATCATCCCCTGCCTTGACGCAAACTTCGCAGTGTTTTCAGAGCAGAAAGCGATGCAAAAAACAGTCAGTAAATAATAATTAAAGAAGTCATTCATCAACTAACTGAAGATAAATCAGCCTTCTGCTGAGGTCCAGCTGCACCCTCCTGCCTTTCAGAGCAGCCTGTTCCCAGCCCACCCACAGATACAGCATCCCTGGAGAGCGTCTCCTTGCTGAAGGGACCTCTCACAACCCTCTGCTCTTCCCCAGCAGACCCACAGGCTGCACAGCCCCAAAGCAGGAGGGAAGACACACATGCAGCTGCACACAGCTCCATCCCCAGCTACCATTGCTTTGCCAGTAACTCAGCAGCTAAAGGCTGCTCAGACACATGCACAAGGCTGGCACCCAGGAACTGCCCCCCCTGCCAGCACAGGGCCAAGAGCAGCACAGGAATGCAGGCTACAGAACCACGGTTCAGAGCTACAGGGAATGTCCTGCAAAGCAAAGGTTAGCAGCACTTACATGATCCTCTAAGGTCACATCTTCCCTTGAGACACCGAGGTTGGCTTTGGCGATCCCAGGCTGAATAATCATTTCTTTTAGGAACTGGGAATACAGCTCCCTTAAGGAGGGAAACGAAGCAGATAACATCAGTGTAAGCGCTCCGCCTGAGCTCACACAGACACCCCTGCACTGCTCCACTCAGCCTACATCTCATTTTCTATTAAGTTGAGTTCAAATCCACAGACCCCAAGAACAGCACACGAGAGCAATTCCTTTTACAGAGGTACTTAATTATTGAAGTCACCGCTCCCTTCCTCCACAGAATCCCATTAGAACGAAAAGAGCAAGCGGAGCCGTCCTCACCTCTGCTTCTTCAGCAAAGAGCTCCATAGGGCCCTCTCTAAGGGGAGGTAGTTCAGCAGGATCTGCGCAGGACACAAACACACGTTAGGATCTGAGGAGCGCGGTGCCAACCTGCGGGCCGAGCCGAGCCGAGCCAACGCGGGGCAGCGGCGCTCCGCACATCGCTCAGCGCTTTGCCGGCCGGGCACATCGCAGCGCCCGGAGCCCAACGCAGCGCCGAGCCGGCGCACACACGGCCACCTCCGGGCAGCCCGGCAGCGACGAACTGCACGAACTGACGCGGATTCGGAGCGGCTGCCAAGTTCTGCACCGTTGTTTTGTTGTTGTTTTTTTTTTTTTAGCCGTTATGCACCCCAAAGCACCGCCGGAGCGGCAGCACGCAGCGCCAGACGCACCTTCCAGCAGAGGCAGCGCAGCCCTCCGTCGAACGGGATTCCTGCGGGACAGCAGAGACGCGGCCGTCATTGCCGGTACGGCTCAGCCCCGGCGGGGCCGCCGCGCCGAAGTTCGGGAATCAGAGCGGGAGGGGCGGCCGCGGCCACACGGAGCGCCGCGCCGCGCCGCGCCGGACCCCCCCCGTCCCACTCACCACTGAAGCAGAGATCGCGAAGCTTGCCCAGAGCCACCGTGGGTTCGCCGAGCACCTCTTGGAAATCCGCGATCCTGCGGGGAAGCGGCGGCCGTTAGCGAGCAGGCGGGCAGCGCTCCGCTCCGCTCCCGCTCCGCACCCACCCGGCCCCGCGCCCACCTGGCCACGGCCCCGCACCCACCTGCTCCGGTGCAGCCGCGACATGGCTGCCCGACCCCGCGCGCCGCGCAACCGCTCCGGCTGGAAACGCCGCGCCCGCTGGGGGTGCGAAGCCCCGCCCCCCTGCCCCTCGCCCCGCCCCCCTCCGCAGGCTCCGCCCACTTTGCATCTCCCGGGGCGGCGTGAGGCCGTGCCGACGTCACGGGGTGCGGGCAGAGCGCGGCGCCGCCGCACCTCGTGGCGTCCCCGTGCCCGGCCCGCAGAGAGGAGCGCGGCCCGGAGCCGCCGCGGCTCCCGGAGCTCCCCGGTGTCGCGGGGCGGTCGGAGCGTTCCGGCCCGGTCGGTGTTTCCTAGGGGGAACACGGCGGGTATCCGGTGCGGCGGCCCCGGCTGGCGGAAGTGACGGAGGGGTTTGTTGACAGCGGAGGCCGAAGCGAGGGGAGCGGGGCCCGAGGAGGACGCGGAGCCGGGGAGAGCCCGGGACCACCGCCGGCCCCATCCGCCGCGCTGGGCGGGGCCTGGGCCCAGGTGAGTGCCGCCGGTCCGCTCCCTCGGCCGGGCTCCGGGCGGCTGGGGGCGGCGCCGCCCCTCCGAGGAACCGCCGCTGCCGGCCCGAGCCCCGGCGGGACCGCGGGGACGGCGCGGTGACCTCTGGGCGCCCCGGGAGCGGTCGGGCCCCGCGGGGCTGCGCTCGGGACTGCGGCCGGCCGGGGGCCGTGGGGCCGCGCACCTCCTCTGCGGCCCCGGGGGATCGAACGTGGACGGGGAACGTTCGCTCGGCTGCTGCGAACAGCTCCGCTCCGTGTTCGGTTTCCGTGCCGGAAGGCAGCGGTGACATTTCTTGCACCCGTGGCGATTCCCGCACCGGTTGCGATGAGCCATTAATGAACCGAAGCGCGGCGGATCGCGGCGTGAGAGGCCAGCTGAGTGACAGTGCGGTTTTCCATCAGGACGTGACCCGCGCCACATTCTGCGTTTGCGTTAAATTGGTTCTTTTAAAGCCGTTCCTTGCGGTCGGGTCACATCCACACGCGTCGTTTGTCCTCTCCTTGGACCAATCGCTGGTGCTGGAAGCTTTGCCAATCGCGTTTGTGGCAACATGAGCGTTGTGCCACTGGCACGAAGCCACAGTGAGTCAGGCTTGGAGAGAGACCGAGAGAGAAGATGGTCTGAAGTTCAAGGTAGAGATTGGCACGGGCAGCCCCAGAGCAGCGCCAACCCTCGTGTGCCAGCGCTGCCAGAAATGCCCTAACGCTGCAAACGTAGCCTGCAAAGAAGCAGCAGTTGCCAAAGAAGTTGCCTGGATCTGCGAGGCTGCTGATGGGGGAGTGAAGCTGCGTGTCTCAGCGCTGCAGTTTCCTTTGGGTGCTGGGAGGGTGCTGTTACTCCACAGAAGGCTGCAGGAGGGTACATGGGGTTTTGTATGCCTGCTTCGAGGTGCTCCGTTCCTCTGTGTGCTAAAATGAAAGCAAAACCACACAGAAAAATGAACTGGAAAGAAGATGCAGCTGCATTTCTAACTTTTTGATTCCCACACTTGAACTTTTTTTGCATCTCTTACTTGGCCATTCAGAAACACGTGTGCAGTAGGTAGCGTATTGCCCATCACTGGGAGGCATGGTGACAGGCTGCAGGGCAAGCAGCTTGCTGATGTACTGCCTGCAGAAAGCTGCCCGAGGATAGTGATTAGGCAAATGGTAATGATTTGTCAGCATCTCTATCTTGTTTATTTTTATCAACAAAGCACACTGAGCTTATAGCTAGGGATGATATTGATCAGTGCAGCTGTTGACTTCATTACTTCCCTGCCCACATCGTGTCTCGAGGCTGGTTAGAAGAGGCAGGGAGCAACCTGTACAAAAGGACCACGGTCACAGCTGCAGCTTGGGTGCTTCTCAGATGTGCACAATAAATCACGAGGATGAATGTTTTTCTCTGTGGACTATGTTCCGATGTCAGATTTTGTTGGTAGAGTGCTGGGAGCTCAGAATTTGAAGTGCAGCTGATTTCTCCAGGGCTGGGATCAACATCGTGCTGCTTGCAAGGGAGGGTTGTTAGAGCAGCAGGATGCCAATCCTTGCCCTCTCTAAGCTGCTTGGACAAATCCCAAGCACTGGTCCTGTCAGCAGCACGTAATAATAAATTGTTACTGAGAATTTAGAATTTGGTTTAGTTCTCTGTCCAGAAGCAGTAAAAAGTGGTAGAAGGCTGGCTCCAGTCCTGCTGTCTGATGGCATGGGTGGACTGGTAGGGATAGCAGAACGTGTTTCCCTCCTGGCTCAGATCTTCCTGTTGATCTGGCCTTTCTGGAAAGATTCTCTCAAGGAAGCTTCAGGCAAAATATGTTCTGGAGGTGAAGCAGTTGCATCTCTGAAGCAGACGCCATGCAGAGTGCAGGACAAGCTTCCTCCCACATGCATCCTCTTAGGCAGGATCTCACTGCTAGCAAGGCAGTGCTCTGCTCTCAGTTGCCCATGTATTCCTTGGATTTCTCTTCTGCCAGCTATAGAGGAGGGAGCTGTTGATTATGGATTTCTTTCTCTTTTAGAGCAAAGCTTACACATTTTCATTATTTGTGCCATATACATCTCAAAAGTCTCCACATTATCACAGCACCCGTAAGAAGTCGTAGTAGTGTTGTTAGATCCAGGCTCAGCAATGCAGGGAGGTTACCTTTTAGACTTTTTTTGGATCAGCACATTAAGTACATTTTTGTGATTGCTGAGTTTTTATTCATTTTCTCCTCTGCTGTTGCTTGGAGACCTTTTCCTTCTTGAGCCAAAACCAGAGGACCTGCCTGAGATCACACTGAAAAGGCTGTGAAAGTTCTAGGTCAGAACACAGCAGGTCAGGAATTTGGGATTTAAACATGATTCTTACAGTTATTTACAGGTACAGTTCCCAGAAGTGTTATGGGAAGGAGAAATTACTGATCCAAGTGAAACCAGGTTCTGTCCTGGGTTTGTCTGCTTACACTGGAGCAAGATTTGGCCCAGGGAGACACAGGCTGGGGTTGGTGTACCCCAGGAATGATGCAGCACTGCAGTTCCTCCTGCTACGCAAGAAGTAGCTCTGCTCATCCCATTTGCTTCTTGAGAGGCTCCTTTCTGTCTCGGGTTTATTCCTTGGTCGAGTCTTTGTCCCTGGCACTAAAGCATGCTCTTAAATAAAGAATTAATGAGACACGAAAGGAAGAAAAGAGCTTCAATTCGCAACTCGTGCAGCATAAGGAGGCACCAGAAGGCTGGGAGCACGGGCTGCCAGGCAGGCTCAGTCACAACTGTGTCCTGTTTCCCACAGGGACCATGTGGTGCCTGCATCTGAAAGGTTACCTCATCCTCAGCTTTGGCTGATCCTTCATCCTGGTGGCACAACCCAGACGGTGGCTGAACAGAACATCTGGAAGGGGAGGGAGGGTGCCTGAGTCACCAGGAGTGCCCTTGGGGTTAGTGCTTGAGGCAAGGAAACTGAGTTAAATGCTGAGAGTGCAGGAAAGAAAGGAGAGCATCTCTGGCTTTCTAAAGACAAATACCTTGATCTTTGCAGATGCAGACAGACATTTTGCAATAGTTTCCCCAGCTATGCTGCACAGAAGAATAACTGACTCCATAGCACCGATGTCCTCAGTACAGCAGGAACTTACCTATTGAAAAGACACAGATTTCACCTCACAATTAAACATTTCAATGCAATTTGTGTGTGCTCGTGGAAATACATTGAATGGTTCACATTAAGGTTGCTTCTAATATGATTTGGCCCTGTAAAAGTGAAATGGTCTTCAGTCATTTCTCCAAAACACCCTCAGTGCACTCAGCTAGTTCTGCTTCAGTGCCAGTGAGCAAGCCTGAAAGCCAGAGCTATGAGATTTTTGAAATAAGGAAACAGACAGGACTAGCTTCCCCTAAATATGTGCCTCACTATCCTCCTTTGTTCGGTAATAAAAACCAAGGAGGGCAGAAGCCCCTTGCTTTTTTCCATGTTGGTCACTCATACTTTTTATGACAGAATTTGGAATGTTTTAGTGAGTTCCAGCTGCCTGCACAGTGTCCAGCATCCCCTCTGGTTTCTGATCCACTTCATGGTCTAGTTCAAACACTTGCATGGAGCTTCTGGCTTGGAGCTGCAGAGAAACATCCAGCTAGAACATTAAGCTTCACTTGAAATGGCAGCAAACAATTACAGACACAAGGTTTGGGGTCACCAGATCCCACTGTGGCTATGCAAAAGGATCTTCCCAGCTGTACCTTCTCTGGTGGTTTGTTCAACCCACTCTGAAGGAAACCAAGCAATGTGGTTTCCACCACTTCCCCTTCAGAAGCCCTTTGTCAGCCAGATAACTTCTGCACTGAGGAAACATGTTAGGAAATGAGGCTATACAGCAAGAAAATGTTTCACATTAACTCATTCCCCCAGTGAGGGAATTTAGTGCACAGCCCCAGAGGGACCAAACCACTGCGGGTTCTTCAGAGGTCAGCAAGTGGCAGGCTGTAACTGGAACTATTGACATCCTGCTGGTACAATAGCTATGCAGCATGCTTTCCAATGTGCCTTTCTTAACGAATCCTTTTTTCTCCTCCACTTATAGCTGCCCTGATGTCCCTGTAAATTCATCCTGGAATTTCATTTGAGGAAAGGATCTTCTGAATCAAAAGCTTCCTTCTGTTTTCCCCTCCCCACTGCTTCCCTGAAGATGGCATCCGACAGCCCGGAGTCACTCATGACCTTGTGCACAGATTTCTGCCTTCGCAACTTGGAGGGGACTCTGTGCTACTTACTGGACAATGAAACTCTCCGGCTCCATCCTGACATCTTCTTGCCAAGCGAGATCTGTGACAAACTCGTCAACGAGTACGTCTGGGCCTATGGAGGAGCTCCTCTGGTTTGGATGGGAGCTGGGAGCTTGGGAAGGGGGAATCATAGTTTTCTAAAAAAGTGATGGAAAGGATACAAGGAAAAAAATGGGAGGAATTCATAGGCCTGGTTTGGTTTTTGTTTTGTTTTGTTTTTTTTCTGGTGAGCCTCATATTGGAAATAAGGATTTGCATGAACTCCAGAAGGAATTGTCCCCTGGGAGTTATTGTATCCCAGCAGTCACCATTTCCATATATGTAAACCCTGAGTGAAATGAACAGTCCCTGCTTCTTCCAAGAACATCAGTGAGCAATAAAGGAGCCTCCCTATTTCCCACCACTGAACCATTACAACTCTCTCTCAAACCAGAAAAATAAGAGTACAAAGAGCTAACAGATGTTGCATTTTAAGGCTGCTGCTCCCATAGCTTCACAAGGCAACCTGTTTCCAGGGCTTTATCATTTGGCTATTAGTTTCCCTTGGCTGAACCCTTGCTTATGATGTCTGGCAGAAAACTGCCAAGCTAATTTTTTGAAAATGAAAAATCAAGTTAATAGCTTTAAACAGCATGGAAAAAAAAAGTTCTAGAGTCTGTGCTTGGCAGAATCCAGTTTACTCAGAAATACATGTGACCTTGCACAAATCACTGCCTTAGATTTTCCTAAGGACTGTTAGTTTTGTGGAGGAAGAGCTAATAGCCCAGCCTCCAGGAGGAAGTCTGTGCTCATGCACTCGGTAACATCTTGTCAGAGCCAGGAAAGGTGCCAGAGCTGTAACTGAGCCTTTGTCTTCTGTTGTGCTGTGCTAACACCATTGCCTCAATACAGGTATGTGGAATTGGTGAAGACAGACAGCATCTTTGAACCCCATGAAAGCTTCTTCACCCTCTTCTCAGATCCACGGAGCACCAGGCTAGCTCGGATCCACTTGCGGGAACAGATCGTGCAGGACCAGGATCTGGAGGCCATCAGGAAGCAGGTGGCATTGCAGTGACTGCCTCCAGCTGCCACTTCGCATGGCAGCACTGTGGCGTGGGGACCAGCTAGAATCCCAGAAATCCAGACATTCCCAAGATTCCACACAGGTTTCTCTGGGAGAAACTCAGCATCTCCTTCCTCAGCTCCTAAAGCTGCCACAGGGAATGGGGTGGGGATACTGGTCAAGTTTGGTGGTACAGGTTCTCAAGCTGTCCGTGAGAGGTGTTGTAGGGAGCAGGGTGGGCATTCCGCCTTTGAAATTCTTGTAACTGTTCCATTTCCCATCTTCCAGGATCTTGTTGAGCTCTACCTGACTAACTGCGAGAAGCTGACGGCCAAGAGTCTGCAAACTTTGGTGAGCTTCAGCCACACGCTTATTTCCCTTAGCCTCTTTGGATGCTGCAATATCTTCTATGAGGAAGAGAACCCCGGAGGCTGTGAAGACGACTGCTTGGTGAACCCCACTCGCCAGGTTTTGGTCAAGGACTTCACTTTTGAAGGCTTTAGCCGCTTGCGCTTCCTGAATCTGGGCCGCTTGATTGAAGGGGTCAACGTAGAGACATTGCTTCGGCCTTTGACCTCCCTTGCTGCTCTTGACCTCTCTGGGATCCAGCTGAATGATGTGGGATTTCTGACACAGTGGAAGGACAGTCTGGTTTCCTTAGTGCTTTACAACATGGACCTTTCAGAGGAGCACATCCAAGTGATTGCACAGCTTCACAAGCTCAGGTCAGCAGATGTCTTCTTCCTTATTTGTCTTTTTCCCACTGATAGGAACCATGCAGGTCTATTAGAATGGGATATGTGCCTTTTCATGGACAGCCATCCACTGCTGGCTTCAGCTTATAAACATTCCCATGAACAGGCTCATTCACCAACTAACGGCACGTCTGACATGGTTAAAGCCAGACTGGGTTTTGTTTGCAAAAATAGTAAATACACACACAAAGAAAGAGCTTCCCTTCTCCCCTTCCCCCCCAAACAAACAAAAAAAACCAGCAGAACTCCCAAGAGATGACAAAAAAAATGGCTGTAGATGTACACAGGTACTAGGATAGTGGTAATCGTACTGAAATTTGGTCCTTCAAAACAATTGTTAAACAGGAACACCCAGACTTTGCTCTGAGGTAGAACCACAACAAACTCTCAGCTCAGAGCATCTGCTCATTGCACGCTGTGTAAGTGCGCTGCTTGTGGATGGTGCAATCAAGGAACAAAACAGTGCAAAGAAATAGCTGACAGCACTGACAGCAAAATGGCTTCCTGACACGGAATTGAGACAGTCGTTGTTCAGACTGCACAGTGGTATCAGAAAAAGGATCCAGAACTTTCTCACCCAAAAAGAAAGGGGTACCACGTTAATGTACGACCCCGGAGTCTCAGCCAACCTTCTGGGTAACACTGACTAAATCCAAGTGACTTTAACTGCTGGTGAGCTGTGGTGAAACTTGGTCTATAATATGTAGAAGATACTTTTGTACATATGATGTTGGTTTCTGTCTTAGGCAGTTTAGTTTCTCCCAAAGGATCTTTTCTTGGCAGACAAGCAGGCCCTGTCCTGTAAGGGACATTTGCACATTATAGCCAATGAGATTGTCCCACAACTTCCTCAGCTCCAGGGGTTTCCCCAGAGCTTAAGCATTTAAATATCTGAAGGTAAATGAAATAATTAAGAGAATAATAGCCTGGGGTGGAAAAAATAAATAAATAAAGAGATCGGGAATGCAGACAAAAACTTGTGTCAGTTAATTTGTGGGATGAAGCAACAGATATTTCTGGGAATGCAAAGATCCTCTAGTGCATCTCAGTCACCAGGCAAAAATGCTCAGGTGGGCGCTTTGATGGAGCTTGGGAAAGGCAGTTCCTGAGCCTAGAGCAATTTCCTTTGTGATGGCATAGCCAAATGACTCATGCTCCATTTAAGTAGACCTCCACTAGATATGTGTGCTTCTGGTAGACACAAGGCCAGATCCTGCTGCCTGATCCTACAGAACCACATTCCTGTATCTTAGGAAGGAAATAACAGTCACCACCACAGTCTGCTTGTCATTTTCCCCTGGCACAGCCACAGAAACCCCGCTGATGCTTTCCAGGCTCTGAGCTGCTCTCTGTCATTTGCAGACACTTGGATATCTCTCGAGACCATCTGTCCAGTTACTATAAATTCAAGCTGACCCGTCGGGTTCTAAACCTGTTTGTGGAAAACTTGGTAAACCTGACCTCGCTCGATATCTCAGGGCACACTATGCTGGAGAACTGCACTATCCCAAACATGGAAGAGAAGATGGGCCAGACAAGGTAAGGAAACAGCAATTACTGAGGTCTGCTTGGATTAGCTAGATGGGTCAGAGATGAATTACGAACTGTTCCCACTTTTGGGCTTCCAAATTCTGTGGGCCTAATTGATAGTAAAAAGCAAGATACAACTGTTGCTGGTTCTCGATGCTGAAGTCTAGAGTGGGAATCAGCTGTGATTTTTGTAAGTGACACAGGTAAGGACACGTTAGTACTGACAAAGATTTGTTCTGCCTAGCTTACATGCATCTCTACATTCCACATAGATTCTTCCAGAGGTCTCTTGCAGTGGTTTATATATCCAGAGCCCTTTACACATTTCCTACAAAAACACATAAAATACTGACTGAAATTAGGCCCTTCTGAGACAGGAGGTTTTATACACTCAGTCAAGACATCAGTGTTGATAGGATGACTGAGTGCTTTAGAAACTTAAAATCTAAAGGCAGATTTTCAGATCTGACCTGAATGCTGCACAGACCAACTTTTGAAAATCTTGGTGCACCTCAGCAGGACAGACCTAGAGGAGTGGCTTTCCAGGTCAGCCAACAACTCTGCCCTCCTGTTCGCTAAGCACTTACTGGACAAAAGCAAACAAATGAGACAGTACTGTCTTCTTCACAAAGTTGGTTTTATATATATATATATACATGCACACACCAAGAGCATATATATATTATATATAGGCTCTTGGTCAATAAGGGACATGGCAGCAATAAAAGAAGTGTTGTTGCATGATCACAGAAGCAGACTAGCATGTTTATCAGATGATACACCATCAAGTTTGCAAATAGTTTAGATCAGTGAAATCCACATTCCTAAGAAGTCTTTGCCCTAGCTTGTTACATTTCCAGGACAAATTCTGTCCAGGAAAGCTGCATTCTGACATCAGTTCTTACTGCTGTTTTAATTCCTCAGTGTGTTTAGCCTTTTGCTCAGGTTCACCTGGGACTCATCATGCCTGTTTAGGTTTAGGAGAAGCTGGTTGGTGCACAACTGAAATACAGATATTATCACTCTAGTTACAGAGCAGTACAGACAAAGTGAGCAGAGAACAAGCAGCTGTCTCTGTGGCCTGGAGAAGCAGGGTACCAACATGACTCATCTCTTTCTTTTCTCAGCATTGAGCCAGCAAAGAGCAGCATTGCTCCCTTCCGGGGTTTGAAACGACCGCTCCAATTCCTGGGCCTTTTTGAAACATCTCTCTGCCGCCTGACGCATATTCCAGCCTATAAGGTAACGAGGGTGTCAGAATATTGGTAGTAGGTACTTGGTAGAAGTTCAGAGATCTGCCTGCTAATAGGGAGGAGTTCTTAGGGTTTTGTGTGTGACAATTTAGCTCTCACCTTTCAGTAGCTACTTGATAATGCAGGAGGGCGGTCAGAAGGCAAGACCCACACCCCACACAGCTCTTACAAGTGCTAAAGAAACCAAAACAGCAACAGAAAACACCAAACGCCTCTTAGAGAAGGGCCTGAAGAAATCATCCTGACTGAAGGACCAGGGTGTCTGTGACTACCAGAGATAGCATTTTGTGTCCTTCTGGGCTGAGAAGTGACTCGCCTTCTTTGCTCCCATCATGGGCCTAATCCTGCAACAGGACAGAGGACAGTTGTACCCTCTGACTTTTCAGACTTACCTTGGAGTTCTCACACCAGCTTGCTTTCTTCTTTCTTCCCTGTCTCTTGTTCCTCCATGCCAGGTGAGTGGAGACAAGAATGAAGAGCAAGTTCTGAATGCTATCGAGGCTTACACTGAACACCGGCCAGAAATCACTTCTCGTGCCATCAACCTCCTTTTTGACATCGCCCGTATTGAGCGTTGCAGCCAGCTGCTGCGAGCTCTCCAGGTAAGCATCACGTGAGCATTTAACTCACACTTACAAGGGAAATTTCGCAGTCCCAGCCTTTTCTTCACCCTGAGATGCCACATAATTCTGGAGAAAGTTCCAGTGGAATGGCAGAACTAAGTACCTTCACCTCATGAGCATCTTCCTGCAACACCTGAGCTGTGCATTCCTTGTAGCCTTTGCCACACACATCCATAACCATCACTCCAAGACTCCACAGCAAGTCAGTGGCACTGAAACTTCACGTTCTTTCCTTGCAGCTGGTGATCACAGCCCTCAAGTGCCACAAGGATGACAAAAACATCCAGGTGACAGGCAGTGCTGCACTGTTTTACCTGACCAACTCCGAGTACCGCATGGAGCAGAGCATAAAGCTGCGGCGCCAGGTCATCCAGGTGGTGCTGAATGGCATGGAGTCCTACCAGGAAGTCACAGTAAGAGCTGCCCAGCTTGCTTTGGCTCCCATAGTTCTCCTTCCCTGTGTTACATCTTTAGCTAGGTATTAGGATTTGTGTTTTCTAAGCCTCCAATACATGAGCTGAGGCAGGCATCAGAGAACCTATTGCCCAGATCTGCTTTTTGTCTTCACTCAGGTGTTAGGGATTACACACAAGGTGCTCCTTATCCATGTGATGTTCTCCAGAACCAGGAGAAGTAAGTGATAATAGCAAGGCACCTTTTTAGCTGATGTTAGAGGTAAAAAAATGTATAACCCACAGCATAGATGTCCAGCACAGACTATGAGTTGAAAATGGTGAGGGTGTTGGGGGCATTTAGTCAACAGAAAGAAACAGTATGCCAGTGCACTGTCATCAGAAGTGCTGACACTGGGCTACAGCAAGTGACTTCTGAATAGAAAACGTATAGACAGTGAAGAACTGGCTTAGAAAGTGACACGTACTGGGTGATTGGGTGGCCACTTGAGACCAGAGTGACAGTGAGGAAGAAGTACCTACTGAGAGCTTAGCTAAAGCAGAGTTCTAGGGAGGAGAGTAGCAAACTGTAGTGCTATGATTTCAGTACCAAGCAACAAGGGAACATGAGGTGGTTAGGTCATGTTTTCATAGCCACCTGGTGCAGCATTTGCTTCCTTATGACCCAGGTACAGCGGAACTGCTGCCTCACACTGTGCAACTTCAGCATTCCTGAGGAGCTGGAGTTCCAGTACCGCCGAGTAAATGAGCTGCTGCTGAACATCCTCAACCAGAGCCGGCAGGATGAGTCTATCCAGCGCATTGCTGTGCACCTCTGTAATGCTCTGGTCTGCCAGGTGGACAACGATCATAAAGAAGCTGTGGGCAAGATGGGTTTTGTCATGGTTGGTATGGTCCCAAGGTGTCTTCTTATCCTTAACCCAAGCTACCACCATTTCCTTGCAGCCATGCACCAAATGCATCCAGGCAGTGAACCAAGCTTACTGTATCATAGAAGGGAGCATCTGTCCCAGCAAGGCTAACCTATCCTGAACCCTGCCCCTCCATGTGGCATCTTTTACTGGCTTGCAAACACTAGAAGTCATGGTCTCAGAGACAGGCTGTCCATGAAAGCAGTGTGACCTGACACGTTCCATCCTCACTACACCATACAATTTCCAGAACTGGTAAAACCTTTTGACTATTTCCTTCTGCACCTCCCTGAGTTTGCATCAGATTTCCAACTTACATCAGTGCATATCTCACCCCTTTAAAAGAACTGCAGAGGCGCTGCTTTGTTGCAGTTACACCACATTCCAAACTTTGACTGCAAACCCAGCAGTTCAGGGAGCGTGACATAGTTTAGCTCTGCAAATACTTGCAACACGGAACATAACCTAGCCCCACTGGTTTAGAGAAAGGTGTACTAGTTAGATACTCTGCAAAAGGTCAAAATTGCATACACTTACAGTTTGCTGTAGCCAGCTCTGCAGCAGCTGAACCTGTTGGTTTTAGCTCTGTGATTCTCGAACTGTTCTCACTGTTCCCCTTCCTCTGCCCACAGACAATGCTAAAATTGATTCAGAAGAAGCTGGCTGATAAAACGGTGAGTGTTACCCACTAAAATGTATAAATAATATTTTCTTTACTCTGACTTGGGCACGGAGATAGTCTGGAGTGCCAGCCCAGCTTCTCTATCTAACATAGGAAATCCCAGCTGGCGCTGCATAGTGGTGAGGGCTGAAGGGACAAACATAGCAGGGAGACAAAAATAGTTAAAAACAAAAACCCACTTGCAAACAAGTTGAAAGCAAATAACAAGATTTTCTTACCTCTGAAGTTATCTGGGGTGATGTCAGAGATGAAGCAAGTATTTGGTTTGCACCGGGCTCTTACATTAGCAAAGCTGTTTCTTCATCCTTGCAGTGTGATCAGGTGATGGAGTTCTCATGGAGTGCCCTCTGGAACATTACTGATGAGACTCCTGACAACTGTGAGATGTTCCTCAACTACAGCGGTATGAAACTGTTCTTGGAGTGCTTGAAAGTAAGTATGGCTGGTTTCCTCTAGATGAATGCTGACATTAGCAGCAGAGATGAAAATAGCTAAGCTAACTCATAAGCAATACTTCCTATATTGCGTAAATGGAAGAAAGTTGCATATTTCATTCTTTCTGTGATCCAACCACCCAACCAGAAGAACAGAGAAACTTAAACTCAGCACATCTTCCTTTTTCCTGTCTTATACACACTCCTCCTGAAGCAGGGCAGCAGTGAATGATAGGCCCTAGCCTATGATGTTCTCATATCACACGTCTCTTGAATGCTGGAGATACCATTGGAAATCTGCTAAAAAAACACTGATAGCTACCCAAAAATCCTTATCCTTTCTAGATGTGCTTTCTGCATAGTTTCTCATTCCTGTTGTCACCATATCTCTGCTATTGTATAATCCTGTCTCTTGCTTTCTTAGGAGTTCCCAGAGAAACAGGAGCTGCACCGCAATATGTTGGGCCTCCTGGGCAATGTGGCTGAGGTCAGGGAACTCCGTCCACAGCTCATGACCTCCCAGTTCATCAGTGTGTTCAGGTGAGTGCCTAGCTAACACACAGCTGGGCTGGGGCAGGAGGAGCACTATGGAGCTCTGCTCCCACATCACCTGGAGACTGTTCAGCTTTTGATGCATCAGATTGGGTTTTTGGTCATTCAAAAAAAAGCTAAAAGGAAATGATAAGATACCTTAGTGAATGCGTTGGATTGTAAGGGTTTGGTTGTGATGTTAATGCTGCTAAAAAGCTGCATCTCTGAAGGGCACAACTCCTGTTTCAGGCTGGAGATATTTTCTCAATAATCATCTCTGATGTAGATAAAAGATGTGATTGTTTTTGGAAGATGCTGAATAAGGTTATTCTGGCACCTCTAAACGATTTCTTCTCTCTCTGCAGCAATCTGCTAGAGAGCAAAGCAGATGGGATTGAGGTATCCTATAATGCCTGTGGGGTGCTCTCCCATATCATGTTTGATGGTCCAGAGGCTTGGGGTATTTGTGAGCCCCACCGAGAGGAAGTTGTAAAGAGGATGTGGGCAGCCATCCAGAGCTGGGACATCAACTCCAGAAGAAATATCAATTACAGGTGAGAAACAGAGGAGTTTGGCCCATTTACCCAGAGCCAGGATTGTCACAGAAAGCAAACACCAACAGAGGAAAGGAAAAAGATAGAGCCAAGCATGGAGGCTCTGCTTAGAATGGAGGAGAAATCCTTAGGAATGTATTCTTCAGTGAGAGTTTCACATCTTCCTTTGAGTCAGGGTAGCATGTTACACAGGCTGCTAAAATTCGATACCTTGCCTGGCAATTCTTATGGGAGGAGCATGGGAACACAGCAGAATTTATCCTGCACGTTTCTGGTGGAATTGTGTAGTTCAGGAAACCTATGATCTGACTGTCTGGTGAGACTGACTAAATGATGTTCTCTGAGACTTCCATCCTTTGCACCTCTTCAGTACCGCTTAATTCTGTAAGTCACACGCGTTGCCGTGCTTTCACTCTCCTTTGGAGAATATCTAGACAGAGTGTCCAGAAATCTCTTAATGGGTTAAAGCAGCTGGTGGCATCCTCCAAAGCTTTTCCTCTATAAGGGTATCAGGTATTCTGTTTTCCCATAGTGCTTGGCAGGGATCCCAAACAAATGGCATTCCAGTGCTTTTGCTACAGTATGCACATGTTATTGTCATAAGAAACAGAGCAGCTGTTGCATGTGAGCAGCTGGCATTGGATGGGTATAATTTTGCTTTGGACCTTCTACAGAGCTATCAGTGGTGCTGTTTCAGCTGTCATAAGAAAATGACTGACAGAGAATAGAAATCAGCTGACTTCTTTGCAGTTATTTATTTGGGCAGCATGTTTATGCTGAAGTGGTAGGGCCTGTAAGCCTGCCAGTATTGCCATGTGACACAGACTTGCTCTTTGATGCCAGAATCTTTAGCATGCTAAAGGATTTACTGCTGCGGTGTCTATGAACACAGAGTATGCATTGCTTTGAGTGACGAAGATGCTGAAAGAAGCAGTTCTTGGATTTTTAACAACTACAATATTTCTGTGCAGGTCATTTGAACCAATCCTTCGACTTCTTCCACAAGGGATCTCTCCTGTCAGCCAGCACTGGGCTACCTGGGCACTCTATAACTTGGTCTCTGTCTACCGTAAGTTTTAAAATCACATCCATTGCACTGCACAAGTTCACAAATGGATCTAAGCTTCTTAGCAGAAAAACTCATCCCAGTATAGCGATGTAGTTAGCAAGAGCCTTATCTGAATAATTTAGTAATGTCCAGGCAGCATAGCCGTGCAATAAACAACACGTCGTGTATAGGAAATTTCTTCAATGTTTAGATCCCTCTGGCCATGCTCTGCTCAGTCATTTTGTACCTTAATTTTACAGTCAACCCTTAACAGGTTGGCTCCATAAAAAACTAAAGTTTTGTTACTTCTCCAACAGCACCCCTCCCCTCCTGCCACTCTTTAATACTGCTTTTGGAAAGGTTCACAAGAACTTGTCTTATTCTTTCCTTGCAGCTGACAAGTACTGCCCACTGCTGATCAAAGAAGGTGGGATTCCCCTTCTGAAGGACATGATTAAAATGGCCTCAGCACGGCAAGAGACCAAGGAAATGGCCTGGTAGGAAACTAATGCACTGTCATCAAACATTCAGTTTAACTTCAGTTTAGTTTCCTGTTCCCCTACATCAAGGAAAGCTACCAAAGAAAAGCTTGTGCTCTTTATGAGAGGTGAAATAAACACAAGCAAAGAGCAGGAAAAGAAAGATAGAAACAGAAGATTAGAGGTGTTTATACGTTTGCAATAAGCACTGGTAATCAGTGGTTATGGATACCAGGCAAATAGGTTCTCAAAGTGGCAAGAAAGCTGCTTATTGCATCTCTTAACTTGATCGTCCCCAGTCATCACTATACTTCATACTTGAGGTGTGAACTCTGTCCAGAATATCAGTCTGTCAATGATGGAGCTGACTGCAGAGTTTAAATCAAAGGATTTTCAAAACATGGAGAGAGCCCATCACTTTTGTGAGCCTTCCCAGCTTACTGTTTGACCTCCCTTTGGAGTCATTCTTTCAGTTTTAAGACAGCTGCAGTTTCTAGTCACTGACAAACTGAGATCTGTAACTTCATATCTGCAGGATGAATATTAAAGAGAAATGTAGATCAGCTGGGAATATGTACCTTGTGGGTAGCAGGTACCCACAGCTGCTCAATGCTGGAGGTGGTAGAAGCCTGCAGAAGACTGTCACAGGTTATGGAGATTACGTATGGCGATGCAATAGTCCAAGAAAAATAAATGGAAAGAATAGAAAAAGCAGGGACAGGTAACAGTAGAGTGCATGGAAACCATTTGTATGCATGTGTTTTCTGATACAATTCAAAGTTATCTGACGATTGAGGCGAGGGGGTCATGAATGAATGATCTGGAGGTATACTAATATGACTTGGAATTCCAAGAGGATGAAATTCCAAGCTCTTAAGCTGTTTGTGTGGGGTATAGTGGTTTTTATATCAATATTGGTTGATGTATATCAGAAGAGACTGACTGCTACAAACAGCAGTCCTTGTGTTACTGTCCCACAGCCATAACACGACAAGCATTAAACTAAACCTTCTTCCCTTGTCCTGTTTTATCCCTAGGAAAGTTATAGAGCACTGCAGTAACTTTAAGGAGGAGAACATGGACACTTCCAGATAGAGGCAATCATCTAATGCCTCTTGCCAGCACTGTATCCAGCTTCTCTCTAATTCACTGTACATAGTGAGGACTCTTTCTGACCAACTCGCCTGTTGGAAGGAAACTTTATGTGTGTGTGTGAGACCCTCAGTAGATGAAGGTGAACAGGGGAGGGAGGGAGGGACTTTTTGCACAACAAAACGCTTTCCTTAAATTAGTGGACTTTTTCGTTATGAAGTTTCAGATTGAAGTTCTGTGTGTATGATTTCTGTATAAAAAGAAAACAAAAAAAGACAATTACATTATGTATCTTTTAACCTTTTTTTTTTTTTTTTTTTTAAGACCATACAGAGAGCCCCAAATGATCACGAGCTTGAAAACCCAGTTGTGTGATCACTAGTGTGACATTTTCCTTCCCACTTTTTAGAAAATTCCCTTTTGCTGTATTGCATGAGATCCTGCAATGCAAGAACACCAGTCCTGAATCAGCACTGGCCACTCAGTGGGTTTACAGGCAGAAGTGAGTGAGTTATTTGCTCTGAAGGTTGGGGGACACATTACCAAGAAGTCAGAGCAAAAGAACTGAACTTTTTGGTAATGTTTTTAAGTAGAGGAAACGGGGAAAAGTTATCTTTTAAGTCAATTCATTCTCTTAAGGGTTTTTTATGGTAGACTCCTATTAATGGAAGCACTGCTAAATGTATGTGGTTCATTTGGAAGTAAGAGGTTCCTGTTAACGTCAGGAATTCTGTTTTGTCCCCTTTGGCAGTTCTGTAGGATCTGCCAGCCCACCTAGACTCATGTGGTCAGGGATGACCAGTAAAACCAGTTACACATCCTTGGCAATGCAGAGCTTTTCCCTCTAAGGGAGCCTGTGCATGAAGGAACAAGGTTTGTTCACAAAGGGCTATACATCTTCATACCAGTTTTTTCAACACCTTTTTAGTTTTGTTCTGCTTCATGGAGAAGGGCTACAAATGCCAGAAAATGGCATAATAACCCCTACCAGGCCATGGGCCACGTGTGCAAGTCCCAGTAAACGACTGAAGCTGTTCTACCCTTCTTCAGCTTGCACTCAGTGGTAAAGTAACCTCACTGCAGCACAGATGCTGTCATTTGAGGTGCTAACATCATCTTTAAGGCTGAGGAGTCTCTAGGAACCCTTTGGAATACCATCTCCTAAAACAGCACCTCTTGTTCCATCCCAACATCTTCCCCCTCTTCTGGCACTACTCTTATCCTACTGCTAGCACTACCCAGTGCAGTCCCACTCCCATCAGCAGATTCACTCCAATTTATATGGGTTAGGGGAGAGGAGAGTCCCCACTAAGCTGGTCACAGAATCAGAGAATGGCCAGGGTTGGAAGGGACCTCAAAGATCATGAATCTCCAACCCCCTGGTCTTCACCTGTAAAACCCCAGGCCTACAGAGTCTTAAAAAGCCCAGGGCCAAAGGCTGCTTCACAGCCAGGCACTCAGCATCACGTTGTGCAGTTCATGCTCAGAGCCCCACCTGTCACAGTGCTTTCGTAATTCACAGCTCTTCCCTTAAAAGTGGTTTTGAAAAAATTTTATATCTGCAGTGAGAGGAAACCGTGGCCATGTGTGTTAGGACAGGTCAGGCCTCTGGGATAGCACAGTAACCATTGCTGCTCTCTTCCCTCATTTACATTGCTTGCTGCTATGACTGAGGTTCTTCTGATGCTCAGAGTTAATGCTGTCATTACTGAGCACATTATGGACAGATCCTAGGGACACAAACTGACACTTTAAATGACAGAACACAGCTGCCCTGGAGGGGTTTACTTTTTTCTGCCAACACGGTGTTACCCAATGTCTTTTCTTCTCTCTTTTTAACCATGTCATGTTTTGATATTGTGAGATCTGTACTTTTTCTTTAAGTATTTTTCAAACTATATATATATTTTTGTGTCACTTTTGAATTGTTTTCATACAGTTTGAAAAACTTGACAAATTACACTTTTTTGTGGTTGTTTGATTGAAATGTATTTTTCTCTCTTTTATTCCTGTTCCCTAAGAATTTCTGTCCCTGCAAGTTTTGAGACAGAGATGTTTGTTTCATGGCCTTTTCTGTGTAATGCTTGCTAATCATTCTCCTAGATGCAAAACTAAGAGCAGCTGCATATAATGCTGACCAGCCTCCACGCATTGCAGGAGCCAGGCTTTGCTCACATTATTCTCTATGCAGTGCTATCCTTTTGAAGTTGTCCCATGTGACAGTGCCAACCCACTAGATTTTCTTCCTTTCTGATGTCCACGCAGTGAAAACTTCCACCACTAAAACCTTGAATCAAGTGACAAGAAAACTCTAATGATTCTGACAATGTTGGCAAGGTGGGATTGGAGGAGATGGGGAAACATGGTGGATACACTGTCAGAAACCTGTATCCTCAGAACACAGCTGCCCTGCAGGAGAGACAGCTGGAGCACATCTCAGCCTTGCACTGTAATCAGGCTTTACTCTGAGATTTTGACAAAGCTACTTCAAGGTTAATGAACAAATGGTGGCTTGGTTCCATCAGCCTCAAGCCTGAAGGACCCCAAAAGTTCAAAGCAGTCCCTCTGTAAGTTGAGCTGTTACTGAAGTCACGCCTGCTGCAGCTGCACTGTGGTATCACAAACTAACAAACCCTTGTTTCAGAGCAAAGATAACTTCTCACTGCTCACATATCCTCATGTACCTGCGTCTGAACCAGAAAGATTTCTGATTCCCAGGAATGTGGAGATTAATGGAGTCAGGCCAGCCTGCCAGAAAGGTTTAGCTCTGTGAATCTGCCATTTAACCATAGGGGGTGGGGAAAACTATCTCTGGTCTATTACATAGAATTACATAGAAAAGCTAGCTACGTAGAATCATAGAATCCTCAGAGTTGGAAGGGGCCTTTAAAGGCCATCTAGCCCAACTGCCCTGCAATGCACACTGCAGCTGGATCAGATCAGGTTGCCCAGGCCTTGATCCAGCCTCACCTGGAAAGTCTCCAGAGATGGAGCATCAACCACAACACAACGCTAGGTAACCTGTTCCAGTGCCTCGCCACCCTCACTGTAGAAGACTTTTTTCCTTATATCCAACCTAAACCTACCCTCCCTGAGCTTGAAATGGCCAGTTTAGAAAAGAACTGTCCCATGTCAAACCCCATACTGCAGAGGAAGGAGGCTTCAGTTTCACACTCAAGATTATAGAAACTAATCCTGTCTAAAAAACTATAAAAGGGTTTCCAAATGTAAGGTGAAAATACAGCTGGAAAGAAGCTCACAGTCTGATCAAGTATGGCAGAGGGACTCCTTTTGCTTTGCAGTTGTCTCATTCACACTCTCACTCATGTTTTTAGGTTCACATTTCCCTTAATACTCAAAAGCTGGGCAGGCAGAACATGAACCAACTCAGTAATTCTCTGCAGATACTATTCCAACAAAGGAACCCTCTACCTCCAGTGCAAGTAGTTTCCTTTCTGGCTGGAAAATGCCTCATGGCTCAGTGACCCAGCACAATGATGCAGCAGCCCTTGGCACGCGGGGTGTCAGATGTCTGCCATTTCCCCTGGAATAGACGTGACAGCAAGTTGGTGGGCAGCTTTCCACAAGTGCTTCCATTTGACAAGATCCGTGGGAGGAACTGCTTATACAGATTGGCATCTGTGTGTATGATGCTTAATGTGTAGCAGCACCAGACTTTCCCACTGAGACCATGCTGAGAAAGTTTAGCACTCATACTTGGGGCAGTTATTAACAATGCAAATAATTAATCTGACCCTTCTGCATCATAGCTGTTATCGCCCTGCACCTCACTGCTAGCTCAGATATTATCTGTTCAGCATTGAATCCTACCCAGCCTCCTGTTTGAGTTGCTTTGGTCTCTGCAAAAGATGAGGGGAAGGAAAGCCTTAGAGCTGTGAGCTTATTCTATTCATCACTTGAAGAAGATGATGAATTTTCGGGGCAGCAGAGGAAGGGCACTGCATTCAGGCACTGCTCCACAAGAAGAAATTTCTTGAGGCTGTTTAGGAAGAAGACTGCCACAGATGGGGTGTAGGGGGTGGCATGCACTGGAAAAAAAGACAATAAAAATTAGGGGAAACAGCTGATCTCCACGACAACCATCTGTACAAAGCAAAGAGGGTAACGGTTGTCAGGGATGGATGAAAAGATGGTACTTAAGAACAGGAATTGGGGAGATTTCTTGCTTCACTGAAACATTTCTGCTCTAACAGACTATTTTGGCTTCAGATAATTGTCACTGATTCTTTCTGTAATTCCTTTTTGTTTAAAAAACAAAAAAAAAGTTTCTAAGCTAACCAAATAGCTATTCCCACATTCTGCATACAGAAAATAATCTCAGTAATAATGAGCAAACTTCTGCTTTTACTCCGTCCCTTGACCTGCCTGCATTGAGAGGCCTGGTTCCAACGTTTGTTCATGGTGAAACCAACCCCCCCAAAAAAATCATGCACAATTGTTCCTTCCTTACAATTCTGAACGAATTAACTTTTCTGTTGTATCCATCGGGATACTCTCTGTGTATTAAACCTAGTGCTTAACAATGTCTTTTTCCTTTGGTCTATGAGTGTGAATTACACAGGTACATTATTGGTCCATTTGCTGTCATATATTTCATTAAAAACGAAAGGAACTGCCATGTGTTGATTGTGCAGTTCAGTGGCTTTTGCTTTCATCACTTTGAGGGATACAATACTGTTTGTCAATAGAAAAGAGGCATGGAGAAAGAGAGTATTGTTATGAAATAATGTCAAAGGGGAAAAAAAGAAGTCAGAGCAATATTTGACTGTACAGATTGCCTCTGAACGGATCTGTGGCTGTAGCATTCTGCAGCCTTAGCACTGCGAGTGGGCAGAAGCTGAATACTTCAAGAAAGACTCTTTTTAGTTTAAAACAGTGAGCCTGCTTTAAGGCCAGCAAGACTTCCTTCTTAAGACGCTGATCTCACAAGAGTTCAACTCCCAGTGAATCCAGTGGTCACTGTAAAACCTCTGACAGGTCAGACTCTCAGTAGCTGAAGCAAGAGAAGGAGTTATGTGAAATGGAGCTACAGACAGGGAGCTGAAAAGGTACCACACTGCAGAGAACAGAGATGTCTCATGCTTTCAGCAGCATGACATTCCTTGCTGGAATGCCATAAGGATGGAGATCCTCTGCCCAGAAACCTGCTCATGGAGGGTTTCTAACCAAGCCTGACATCAACCAGACAGCCCTTTGGGTTGGAAACCTTGAGGCAGAGATAAGCTCTCATTCAAGGCAGGTTTCAAAGCTATCAAGAACAAAAAAAGCGTAACATGCACCAAATTATTCTAACCACAAGAGGAGAAAGAATACATCCCTTAGGACAGATTATTCTGGAATATCAGAATGTTTTTGCTTTGAAGTGAGTAACGCTGTTACTACTCAAATTGCTCTCATTAAGCTTTAAAGTTCACACTGCTCCACAAAGAAAGGAAAAACACTTCCCACCTTTTTTTTTCCTGGTTGCAGACAGAGGCTGATGTTACTGTTCTGAGCTCCCCACTGTTCTGAAAGGTTTTCTTTGAACAGAAAGATTTTCAGGATATTTAAAGCACGCAGACAGTAGCAAGGCCACCTCCAAACTCTGTTTTGACAAGTGCTGATCTCATCTAGGAGGTTTCTGAGGAAGGATTTCTGTAGGTTTCTGAACTACCTAGAATAATTAAAAAGAAACAAGAAAAAAAAAAGGATTTGAATGACCATTATAAAGGCAAATTCAGGCCATTCTCACAGAACCATGCCTATGGAAGATACCTCTAAGACCATCTTGTCCAACCATCAACCCATCGCTACCGTAGCTGGTGAACCATGTTCCTATGTTTATTAACATTCCAATGCAGCTGTCTTAAATAAGTAATTTGTGTCACCTGTGCACCCAGGTGCTTCCCTGGAAGCAGCAAGTGGCCTCTGACATTTAAAACAGACAGAAATAATCAAAGTTAAGGGTCAAACAGCACCGAGGAATGAGCTGCTTTCCAGGGGCAGGAGGATACAATTGCAAAGAGTGAGATTCCTCTTTAGAGCGTACTGGGAAGGAAGGTAACAAAAGCAGCAGATAAACAACAACAAAAAACATTTCAGATTTTCTGCAGGCTTTTGGTGAGCTCCGTCCCCTCAGTACAGATGCAGAGGGCACATCTAAACAAGCTGAGGACCGCAGAGACCAAAGCATCAAACGCAGGGTGCAATTTGGGGCTGCAGGTGGCTGTGCTCGGACCAGGACTGTTCTGTGTTTCCTTCCAGAGCTGTCAGGAGAGCCCAGGACCTCAGACACAAATGTCTGCACTTCAGATGTGTGAGCTGAGATCAGTTCCCTGGCAGCCCCTACCAAAGCTCTGCCGTGCTAATCGAGCTCTGCTAATCGAGCTGCCTATCTGCTTTCTGCTATACACGTTTCTGAAACCACCTGATAAAATAAATCTGCCAGACCAGAGCAGCGTCTCACACAGAGCCCTCCAACGCACACCTGGACGGGCCCCAAGCACCGCCGTGTACGTTTAGCAGCCAGTCCTCGGCTCTAACGACCCCGTTTCACCGCAGGGCCGCAGTACCCGGGGAAACAGGGCCGAGGGCCCCGCGTAGGGCAGCACGGCGCGAAGGGGTACGGGGCTGCGCCTGAGAGCTAAGGGAGGAACGGGGAGGGCAGCGCTGAGGGGAGGGCCGAGGCGGGCCGGCCGCACCCCGCCTTGCAGCGCTACTCCTTCCGGGCCTGCGGCGCCATGGGAGCCGACGGGCTGTGGGTGAGAACCGCCCACACCGCCCTTAGCGGGGTCTTAACGCTGGGGCTCTTCGTGCACCGCACAGGTGAGGCGGAGCCCTCGCAGCGCGCGGCCGGGAATGGAGGGAGGGGGGTCGGTGCTCTGCGGGGCGGCGGGGCTGCATCACGGCCTGCCCGGCCCCGGGGCTGCGGGGTGGCACCGGGGGGTCGGGCGGCTTTGGGGGCTCGGAAGGCGTTGCGCGGCGGGAGGAGGGATGCGCTCGTGGAGTGAGAAAAGCCCCGAGGGCTGTGCCGGGAACCGCCGCGTTCTCTTGTATGGGATTGTCTTTCAGATCTGCAGAAGGAAGCGGAGCGAGGAGCCGTGCTGCAGCCCGCGCTCTTCGTAGCGCTGCTCGGGTGCTCCGTCCTGCTGTACTTCAGGGTGTCCCTCATGGACCCGGGCTTCGTCAGGGCTGACGAGGAAGCAGAGGTACATCGCTGTGTGAATGGAAGATGCGCTGGGGCTGCGCGGTCCGTGGGCTTTTTGCTACGTAAGAACAACTTGGAATGGTTTCTCTTGCGCTTGGCACAAGGAAAACGTGTGCAGCCCGTTGGGTGATGAGGGCTGCGAGGCTTTGGCTCGTTCGTGTTCTGTGACAGGAAGGGTTTGCAGCCTCTACGTGCTTCTGTTACCCCACGTCTCCCTTAGCCAGGCGCCCTGTGCCGTCCTCTTTCCTCAGAGGCAGCTTCGCCCTATGGAATGTTTACATCTCGTATTTTATGCGAGTCGCTGCTCACTGGTGTGAGTATGGAGAACCTGGACTGAAGGCCAAGCCTAGAAGAAAGTACTCTGCAGCTGTATTTACTGCACTGCGTATGGATTTGCTGCAGTGGGGCAGGTGGAGGTGCTGAATAACCAAGGTGTGTTCTGCACCAGGTTCACTGCTTTGCTGGTTGCATGGGACAAAAGATCACACAAGGCATGGCCAGTTTTAATCTTCCGCTGTTAGCGTTGACCTTGGCTGTGTTATGAGCAAACAACGCTCTTTATACTGAAAAGACCCCACGATTGTGTTTGGAAGTGAAGTCTAACCTTGTTTATGTCCTGAATTGTACTTGGGATCTGTGTGGTGTCTTGTCCACGATTATTTCCGCCTCTCTACAAACATTCTTTTGATGGTTACAGTAGCCTTTATCTCTGCAGGTACCCTAAGTATCTGCAGTGGAATTTCATGCCACAGTATTTGTGTAGCAGCTTCTGTACTTCACTGGGAATTATTTTAACTTTCCTAATGACAGAGATGACCAGCACTACGTAACTGTCAAATAAAAGGATCCAGATAGCTCAGTCTTGCCAAGCAGGCTGATAGCTGCCATTCTTCAGACAGCAGCACGTAATACATCTTTCATCGCTCCGTTTATTTATTTATAGGCAGACAAAAATGAAGAGCAATGCATGGTGATACCCCAGGTCTCAAGCAGTGTTAAGATGCGGCGTTGCGGCTACTGCATGGTGAAGGTAGGCAGCAATAGTGTGCTAATAGAGAATGCTCAGCCCTCGCTGCTTTGGTTTGGAGGCATGGCAGAGCTGACCGATTAATTCTGGCACAGAGTCATCCTGCTGCTGAAAAACCCACCGAGGAAGCAAATACAGCTTGCTAACAGATCTCAGGTGCATCCACAATGGAAGAGTGATCCTACTGGACTGTGTAGCTACAGGTGTAATGATAAACAGTGGCACGTCTGCTAATTTTCCAATGTTGAAACAAGTCCCTGCTGAGTCACACCAACATGGATCTTCTTTTGATGTATTCCACCATGGGAAAATTTTGTTCAACATTCTTACTGCCACATTGACCAGACCTCACAGCATTGCCAGAAAGGTTATTTTGAAAGTATCTTGATAGGAAATCAGAAAGTCCGTTAGGCATGACCTGCAGAACTGCTGGTACCTGTAAGCTTGTTTAGGGATCTAAAAGCAACAAAACATTAGAGTGAATTGTAAAAGATTGCATGAAGGAAAAATTGGAGCAATTAAATTAGTTCTTGAAACAGTTTGCCTGAAGCCTAGAAATGCCTATTGGTACAGATCCTTATCAGCGTAATAAAATCCAGCATTATCCCAGCTCCCATAAATTCCTGAAGAATATCTAGCAAGAGAAATCAGCTTATTGCAGGAGGATATTGTAGCAAAACACATATGCATTTCAAAGAGCAAATCCTAGGAGGCACAATCATACTACTTTCCTCAGCTGTATATTGCATCCTATCTGTTCTTGGCGCTTGAGCTGTGCAAGTCTCTTATATTTCCACAGAACAGGAGAATCGGTCCCTCTGCAATCCCCTGAAGACATCCCACCCCTGCACACTTCCTTCAGCAGCAGAGGTCCTACTTCTTCCCCTCAACGCATTGCTCCCTCTTTCCTGAACAGACTGATTTACTTAATATCCCTCCTTTGCATGCTCAACTTCCTATACAGAGGTAGATAACAAAATACATAGATAGTGTGGAAGAGTCATTTAGTTTGGATCTCACTCGCTGGGATCTGTGCTAAGGGAATCTCAGTCCCCTTCATTTGTCTCAGCCGTGCTGATGTTGTTCTGTTATCTCAGCATGGAGTGCTTTTGGGAAGTGGATGTTTTTGCATAATGCTTTTACCAAGCAGTAAGTTTAACAAGACTGGGTTATTGTTACTGTTTTGTTTTTGCTTTGCAGCAACCAATGCGAGCCAAGCACTGCCAGCTGTGCCAGCACTGCGTTCGGCGCTATGACCATCACTGCCCCTGGATTGAGAATTGTGTGGGAGAGAAGAATCACCCCCTCTTCATAGTCTACCTTAGTGTACAGCTTGTAGTTCTGCTGTGGGGAGCACACGTTGCTTGGTAAGGCCTGGAAAGCAGCACTTTGACCACTGAACCTAGGAGTCTTGATGCTGCTGGAGATCCCCCTTAAGGGGCTTGTGCAGAATGTAGCACTGACTGGATTGGCTTCGTGTCTTCACCCTGATTTGCATGCTGAAGATCAGCCTTTCTGAGCCTTCTGGTCTGCTGAGGAACAACACAGCTGATCAGTAGCTGAGCAGGATCTAATATTTTAGGTTTCACTGCTCATCTTTGTTTAGAGGTTAAACAAATAGAATTAACAGAAGTAGAGGGGCAGCTAATTTTGCTTCAGTTATTGTAATACAGTATTCATGAGATTTTTGGAAACTCCGTCTGAGTTTCAGCCATGGAGCTGTACAGGAGAGGAGTCAGCTGAAGATGACTGCATCCTTTCAGCTGTCAGGTGAACCCAGTGTCTTTTAAACTTCTTAGAACCTAAGGCACTGCTGTTGCAATCTGTTAAGAACTTACTTACAATGTATAAAATTACCTGCAGTACATGATGATCAGAATCTCACCAGTTATGAGTCAAACTAAATGTGTCGCTTGGTTTATATAACTAGTTCTCCATGTTTAACCTTGACTTTATTTCTCTTTAAAAGGTCAGGCCTTTACTTTAAACAGTCCTGGGAGTGGCTGCGGCACCACATTTTCCTCCTCCTATCCTTCCTCCTGATAGTCATATTCACCATTGTTGTCTTGCTGCTGCTTATTTCACACCTCTACCTGATCTCATGCAACACCACCACCTGGGAGTTCATGTCGTACCACCGCATCTCCTACCTGCGACACTCTGAGCTGGAGAATCCCTTTGACCAAGGAGTAATCCGCAATCTCTGGAGCTTCTTCTGTTCGTGCCATCTCACTGCATGGGAGAAAATCTATTTTCACAGGAGCAATGAACCTGTCTAGTCACAGTGGTAGCCAATGAGTAAAATGCCAAAAGACAGCTGCAGGTTGTTGGATAAAGCTTTGCATACCTTGCTTAGAACTTTAATACATTGTGGACTATGCAACATGTTCCGCAACCTGTCCATCCATAAAAGCAAATCATCTTCCAAGAAGGATAATCAGGGCTATAGATATATGTGAATAACACTGTTAAAGAGGAGACACTGTTTCTGAGGGGGTCAGAAGTTTTGATATCTTGACCAAGGAGAGGTATCTCTTTAAATCCCCTTCCTTGTGTTAACCTGCATCCACACCTCAAGAGATGCAAGAACTGCACGAACAGCCTTGTCAACTTCTGCTCCCCCAAGTTTCCTCTCCATTTGCTGCTAAGGAACAGCAGCTGTTACCAACAAACCAGGCAGAATCAATGCAATCCCTGTGGCCTTTCTTCAGCATAGCTCTTACTGTGAAAACCACAGTGCCTTTTGTCAGTAATGTTGGATACATAAGAGAAATATTTGAATAAATATTTGTACAGTCAAAAGCAAATTTCATTTTGACTGCATGCCTCAACTGCACGCTTTGAGGTTTCATAGCGTTAACGTCCATGAGAAACAGCTGTAAGGCACCAAATGCAGCCAAGATCATTAAGCCTGTACCTTATGATGCCCTCATCAGCATCCTAACAGTTTTTTTTTTTTTTTCATTTGAGTTGATGGTGGTCAAAAATTCATAGGGTATTTTCAATGAACGCTGCAAAGAATGATGTCAGCCACTTTGGACAGAAGAGCAATGCTTGTCTACAGAGTCACTTCTGCAGATAACCTCATGCCCTTTGCCTTTACTGTATCTAATGGGGAAAGAGCCAGTAACAGAGGTGAGCACTTCTTGCCTAGCTCAAATAACACTAGTGGTAATGCTGCTACCTCAGCATGTCAGTACAATTTTAATGAAATAATACAAAGTAGCACTGCAATGGAATCTTGCAAAGGAAAGGTTCTAGGTCCTATTTGTTTCTGATAGCATTCCAGGATGGCAGCAGCTTTACTTGTTTTTCATTGTAATAGAAGGTCATAGTTCAAGTTTCTGTAAGGGACTGGAAGTTAGGATCAACAATTTAAAGTAGAAAAACCTGTGGTGTGAATTTTAGTGCTGACCCTTTTCTACTTTAAAAACAAAAAAAAGCAAACCACATCCAACAGCTTAGTTATTGTGCCTTAATTGCTTTGATTCAGAAATTAACAGCAGCTCAGGAATACATCTGGCAAGCTGGCAGAATGCACTCAGAGCTAATGAGCACTCAGGAAAGAACAGTATAGGGTCATAGAGTCACTAATACAACGTGATAGTCCAAAAGCAGACTGAAAATGCAGACTTCTTTTTAACCAAACCCAGAGTCTGTAACCTGCATCCAGAGCAGTGTGTTCAGAGAAGGTCATAAAGTTCAAGGCACAGCGCTGTGCTCTTTGGTAATTCTCCTGTATGTGCACTGGAATGGTAGTTTATGGTACTTTTACTATAAAAGTATTAAACAATTACGTACGCCTTGTTTGTTTCTTTTTGCCTCTCTTTCTGAAACTCACCTTCTAGGTTTCACCTGAACTAACAACCCACTGGGCTTAACGTTCTGAAGAAGTCCTCACCTGAAAAAAAAGGGAAAATCACAAAACAACTGCAAGGCCATAAGCAAGCCAACCATTACATTCAACTGGTAGAGGAAGATGTGTATCCTCCTTTAATTGTGCAGAGCAGAAGGTTGAAAGTGTGTTTATATGCTGGAAGTTTCAGCAGCAGTTATACTTGGCTCTGAAAATAGGAAAACAAGGCTCAGTGAATTACGTGTTTTGCACAAACATATGCTCTTACTAAAGCTCTTAAATGTCTCTGAATTCTGAAGCACTTAACCCAGGCAACTCACAAGCTGCTTCTTATCTCCAAAAATAGCACAATTGTATTAGTTCAACTTCTGTCTTCCTCTGCTGAAGAAAACTGAAAGAATAAGAGCTTTGTGTCCCTATTTGTCTTCAGTGGAATGCTTCATTTCTATACATGCTTTCCTTTTTTAGCCAGCAAGCTAACATTATGAATTAAAGAGAAGAAAATGAATCTAACCAAGTTTAATTACAAAGTATGCTGCTAGGCAAATTAGATCAGCTTAAACATCCTGATTTTCCAGCACTAACACTGTCAATATTTAACTATTCCAAAAAAGATACAGGATATACACATTGATGAACTACTGCAGAGAGACAACTTGACTGCAAGCATTGGGATGTGACAGCTGAGCTTACCATGCAATATGTACACAGATAACTTGGGATGGAAGGAAGGAAGAAAAATATTACCATGACATTTACAGAGAAAAATAAAATCCTGTCTATTGAGTTTAGTATGGGTAGCAGTGATCTGAAACATTCACCTAACACCAAGGAGATGAAAAGCTGAGACTTCATTATAAGGAATAGTATCTTTATTTTAAAAAAGAAAAAAAAAGAAAAGAAAGCATGTGCAAAATGGTGGCTTCTTTATGTTATTAAAATCCATATCTATGATTTCACATCCTGAAAGAAGCATAAAGAGTTTTGTTTTGTTTTTACTTAAGATACATCACTGGGATCATTACCAAACTCAAACATCATTACTTCAGTTGTGTTAAAATCCATTCCTTCTCTGCCATACACGAGTGGCAACAGGAATAAAATCATTACAAAGGAGCACTGCATATCTCTTCTAGAAAACAGGAGAGAAGTGCCCATTCTCCCTGCTATTATGTAACCCAAAAGAGCTGCATTCCTTTGGCTTTTTGTAAAGAGTAACCTGGGAGGCAGAGAGGATGCATTAAATCATTAAATTAAGTTCAGATTAAATTCCAAATTACTATATATACATATTCAGTGGCAGCACAAGACACATCCAGTCAAAAGTGAACTTCTCAAAGGTAATTCATATCCAGTACTCCTCCAGCAAGCGAGGCTGAAAAAAGCACAGCAGAGTAACAGCTTGCAGAGCACTTCACCACTACCCCTTCTATGAAGTTTGTTGACTTTGCCATTGCCCATGCCAAGTCCTCTCTACGCCCTCTCAAGATGGTAACAATTTATTTGTTCATGTTTCTTAAGCACAGGAATCAAGCATACAAAAGGTGTTTGGAGACAAAGTCGAAGTCCTTGAAGACAGCCTGCTCCTTACGGGTTAGGAGAGCAACCTCCTCTGGAGGAGTCAGAATTGGCTTCTGTGATGTAAACTCTTCATCAAAGTTGCTAATGTCTGTTGGATCTTTTAGAGTGGGCACAAAAGGGGGCTTCAGAGTCCTGGCATACAAAGCATCCCAATCCATTTCCTGTAAGAGAAGGAAGTGAACAGGCCAGGCTGACATTATTTATGAAACGTGAAGTTAAAATGAAGGGAAAAAACATGGCAAAGCAAACAATGTGGTTGGTGCAGGGCAGGTAGTACAGAGATTCAACAGCACCTGGAGGAATGCTAACACCTTTGCTTAGAGCAAACATATGCCACTGACCAAATGTGTCTTTAACCCCAACTTCTCTTAGGATTCTTGTATATTCTGCAAATGTAGGGGCCACCAACTAGACTGGATGGCAATATCTGTCATCACTAGACCACATCTTTGTCTGCTGCAGTTTGATTTATAACAGTATTTGGTGATAGCTTAAAAGAAATGTATATTCATACATAGAAGCAGCACAATCTGGAATAACAAGCTGGTCCTGGAAGCTTACAGAGCCCAGAAAACACACTTAGGGGTGCCATTGCCAACATGAATTGAAACACTAATGCCTGAATAGAGCAAGGAGATGCAACAGAAGCTGCCGCTAAGATCTCACTGATAAATAATGGAAATTTGCCTCCGTAGCAGCAGAAAGCAAACCACTCTCATCTCAAATACAAGAGCTAAGGAGGAGGAATAAAGTGAATTCCTACCTTAAAAAAGGGCTGGATTTTAATCTCTTCTGCATCTTTTTCCCCTGCTCCCAGTCTACGCTCTGGACACTTTCGAAGAAGCTGCAGGAAAGATCAGTTCAGAATTAAATAACTGGAACAAAGATGGGCAAAACAAACATTCCGAAGATTAAAAACTGAAAGAGATGAACCAGCTCCTCAGTATTTTCTCATTCACTTTCTCTGCAGCAAAGTCAAACTGCTAGTAATAGCTCAGACATAGCTCCTTGTGAACAACTTGTCAGTGACATGCACAGTACAAACTGGGTGTAGAATCTCATCTTAACTGTGCACCTGTAACTACCAGGTTACATTCAAAAAATCAAATCAAGCCACTTTCAGTGAATGACTCCAATGCTTCTGTCTTTGAATCAACACTTCACTATTTCAGAGTTGGCAGCAACAGACCTCAGTGAGAAGCTGCCTTATTCATGCTCAAGCTGAAGAGCAGCATTTATGTAAAGAGAAGGAAAAGTATACATAAATGTTAAGTGTTTCTTTAATCCATGTAATTTTACTTATGGTAAAATACAAATTCCTCAGGCACCCAGAGACCCCTCAAAGCCATTACCTTACGGATTATAGAAAGTGCCTCTGATGAAAGGAATCGTGGATACTGGACTTCATCATTGACAATGCTATCAAAGACTTCTTCCTCATCATCTCCAGGAAATGGTGACTGCAATTGTGACAATTTTTAATTTAACATACATGGCATCCATTCCTTGCTCATATACAGGAAGGAGAATAGCGAGGAGTTGTAGAGATCAATTATTCTTTGGCAAGCACAGAAAAATTATCTAAATACCACAGTATTATTAATAACTAATAAATAGTTGGCTACTTTCATCAAAATTTTATCTCAGGTGATCAGATACTGCTCTGCCCAACACTGCGTGATGAGATTCTCTAAGAGACACGCGATCTTACCTCACCAACAAGCATCTCATAAATGAGCACACCCAGTCCCCACCAGTCTACTGCCCGAGTGTATGAGATGTCTGTGAGGACTTCTGGAGCCAGAAATTCAGGAGTACCACAGAAGGTGTTTGTGCGGTCTCCAAAACCTATTCCTGCAGGACAAGAACACTCTTGTCAAATCCAGCACATGCTTCTAAATAGATCTCATGCAGTCTCATCTTCTGAAAGCAATAGATTTCCTCTTGATGATTTGTTGTTAACCATGCAAGGGCTCTCATCAGTGCTTGCAAATACTAATGAGCATGTATGATACCTCAGATCCCCAACAACTCTGAATAGCAATTCAGACAATGCTTAAATAAGCAACTCAATCAAGAAAACCTGCAGAGTCCACTGTTCATTTACTTAAGTACATATCCTGTAGCATCCTATGTCCTTGCTTCTTTCAGCAGAGAAGGACACTGTAAACTGCTTCACAAGATACCTGAAGAGCAAAGGGCACTCTTTCCAAGTTCATCATGGGCAGACAGGTAACATTTGTTTATTTTTAAGTGGAGATGAATACATGTTTATTTTAAGTGGAGATGAAGTTACATACAGCCACCTGGTACTCCTATTTGTGAACACCTTACCAAAGCCCAGACCCTAAACTTTGTTCTGATGCTTAAATATTGGCTTCATCAAAGGAACTCACCTTCCTTACACAGTCCAAAATCTGCAATCTTCACAAATCCTTCAGCATCTAAAAGCAGATTATCCAATTTCAGGTCCCTGTAAGCAAAGAAGGGGGTGAAGAAAATGGTGGATGAAGTCTGAGGACTGCCATCCAACAGACTCTTTTGCATGAGGCAGAAACCAGATGTTCATAAAAAGAGTAAGTATCTACAACTACTCTACATTCAGTTCAAACCACATATTATTTGGAAGATTCCCCTCAACTTAGTGATGCTTTCCTCTTAATGAAAGCCTCACAAAGCAGCTTAGAGATGGGAAAAATAAAGACAAAGACTAGAGACCTCAGCAAGACAGCTCCAGAGATGCAGCTACAGGAAAAAATAAACTTTCAAGTTGCTTAACTGTCTTATATTTGATTTTTCACTGCATTACCTATAAACAATTTTCTTCTCATGCAGAAATTGGAGTCCCAAGACTACGCAGGCTGTGTAAAACCTAGCAAAGAGGAACAGTTATCAGGAAAAATATATGAGAACCAAGTTAAACACTTACAATGCCTGGAAACTAGGTTAATTGTAACTCACTGTGCTGTATGCTCTGCAAAAACATCTTCATGTATGCGCATCATCAGATCACCTCCTGGAGTGTATTCCATCACAAAACAAGCATGATGAGGTGTTTGGAAACATGCAAACATGTTCACAAGGAATGGATGATCAGAAGAATTGACCACCTCAAATATTCGCTTCTCACAGTTCAAGCTGCCAGGATTCAAAGAATTAAAATGTCAGTGTTAAAATTTGGCAGAAACACCTGTTTCAAGAAAGACAGAATGAAGATAAAATCTTTACCTCTTATGATATGGAAATAAAAAGTGTGGTTATTACAATATTTGTCTTATATGCTTCCAAGCCTTGAATTTTAGATTGTTCTTCAGGTGTGTATTATTGCACCAGAAGCTAGAAAGTGGAGCTGTTGTAAGTTCCTTTATTCCTGATTTTAGATACCCCAGCCTTAAGGTCATCCAAAACATTAATAGTACTAAGACTAGTATACGTCATACCTACAGATTACAGATGTGATAATGTATCATTGGCAATTGTACCACAAAGCTCACCTATCAATTTCATCTCTCCTAATGATATCTTTTTTCTTCAAGGCTTTGATAGCATACAGCTTCCCAGTTGCTTTGTATTGGGCCAACAGTACCTGAAAGACAACAAAAATGCTGTACTCCAAACAAATTGTTATTTCTTTGTTGGATTACTTTGACTCCCACTGACAGAACCTATTTCCATCCACTTCAAACAGCCATTCTTAATACAGGCTCAAGCAGCTCCAAAAATGGAGCTCTTTTTCCCTACTCTTTGAGCTGCTGCAGTCCAGAAAGACATCACTGTAAGTTATGGTCTGTTCAGAAACAGCAGTATTGCAGCTGGTCCTGTGTTTTAAAAGCACCTCAATACTCTTACAGCAAGGACCTGTACGCACACTTTGTGGGAATCACACTATTCCACCAATGATCACAGTGATAATGGAAAGAGTGGTAACACTGTGCTCCATTAGATAGTTTGGCACTCCCTGGAGGGTCTCCTCCATGTTTTGAAGCCACAAATCTTCAGGACTTTTGGCTGTTATCAAGAGTACCAGCTGCTTGTGGTTTTGCTTTGTACATCTGCAGTGCAACACATCTCTGCAACATTTCTATTCAGACTCTGAGGCAGAGGCCCACCTTCACAACAGCAGCCCTACAGCCCGTCATAAAGAAAGCACTTCTACACTACCTTCCCAAAATGGCCACGTCCCAGCATGGCGATGCAGTGAAAATCCTCAAGATGAACAGCCCCTTTCCTGAAGACAAACAAACAAGATTTGCTGAGACAATAAACAAAAGATGCAGAAACAGAATGCAGATGAGTGTGCATTTGTGTTAGAGGAAGAAGCTCAGTACAGCAAAAGGCAAGGTGAACACCTGCCACCTCGGCTGAAATCCTGAGAAGTTAGGCCTGCTGTTCGACCACTGAAGTGTACTTCTCATAACAAGATGAGTTCTCCCACATCCCCCATCCTTGGGAGAGTAAAATTCAGATTTGCCAACACTCCTTTCAGCAGGCTCATCAGTGACTGTGACAACCAGCCATGAACATGTGTGTCAAGTGCCAGGAGGACAAGGGAATAAGAAGAGAAGTTCTCAAACAGGAATTGGAAATGAAACAAAGGGAGACAACAGACATAAGATGTTGCTAGGGAAATAAAAAAAGAGATTCTATAGAACATTACATCAGCTACAAGGTGTTACCAGGGAAACTCAGACCACAGAATTGCTTGGAAATAATTTAAAAAACAAAACACCCACCCTCAAAAGCTTTACACCAGGATCAACTTTAAAAGGTAGCAGATGCTCTATACTCCTCCTGAGAGTGAAATGAAGGAAACAAGAGTTTCCAGAGAGTTCAGAAACGAGTGTTTCTGAAATACATTTCTTACAATTCTACTTTGGTGTGTCTAAATGCACTATACTGTAAAATTTTAACACAAGGAAGCACTGGAAGACAGTTAAGTGACTTTTGTTCCTACTAACATCGGTTATTACGTTGTAAAGTCTATTAATAGGCTAAGTAATGGGATTTAATGAGCAAGCAAGGGCTAGCAGACACTTGGAGAAGTAAAGTTCAGAGCAGACTTTTCATGGTATTGCCCACAAACAGCACTGAGAATCTGCTGCTGAGAAACCAAAGCATATCTTCAGTAGAATTTTTGTACTCTATGCTCAGAAATTTCAGCCCAGTGCTTCTTTAATCTGTGACCCAAGACATCTCATGCTGCCCACTGTTACCTTGGAGATGCCTGGATTGCAAATTCTGTTAAAGCAGAGCTGCAAGTCTTCTCCTCTACATGCAGCCTCTTCAGACACTAGGAACAGAGAGAAAGTTGCAGAATGTAATTCTCTGGAATCACCAAATCAGGTGTAGACACCCTGATCCAAATTTCCTCTGGTGTAACAATACGACATGACAAGTACTTGAAGTTGGTCATCACCTCTACTTGGAGGAAAGCAGCATCAACAACAAAGGTTGTCTGTGGTTACACAAAACTGCTATCATGTATGCTTTAAAAAGTCTAGGAAAAAATATTTTCTTTATAGAAAAAAAAAAAAAAGACATTTCAAGTGTCTAAAAGAACCACAGTGATTAGAGAATGCAGACTCCTCTATTTTCAAAGCCAAAGAAGAAATGGATTAGACATGGTTGAACACAAGTCATTACACATTATATCACTCAGAGCAATTTTCCTGTTCCTTTTTCTCAGTAAGTGAGAGCTTTTCCCTCTTTTTGCCCAATTTTTTTTTAACATTTTCATCTGGTCCTAAAAGCCTGTTGAACCCTATTTTTCATTCATAGATATCTATTGGGTACTTCTGCCCTGAATTGCCAGTGCTGACCTACCTCTCATTTTGCAAGAAAAGCAATATGTAACTAAAGAAGAGCTGCAAGACTTTCGTGAAGACTCCATGCCAGAATAACTTACTGGGCTCTCAAACCTTGGAGACCAATCAGCTCAGCTGATGAGGAGGCAACTGTCAAAAGTACAGGTAATTTCTCCAGTAATAAATTAGAATTGGGCCTTGAAAGAATATGAACCAACAAATAAAAGTCTCCCTATTGGCACAGATTACCGGAGAATCTGCAGGAGATGGTGTTGGTTCTTTGGACTTGGCCATCAGAAAGAGACGTGGAGGCTTGGGTGGTGCTTCATCATCATATGTAAGTTTTGCCACAGGAAAGTCACTGAGTTTGTAAGAAAAAAAAAAGAAGAGATTGCCTTAGAACAGAGCATTATATGGAAACACAAATATATCACCTTTAACATGTAAGCAAAGTGTATTTCAGGCCAATTTAGTGGACAAGAGGACCATTTGATTCACACCACAAGTGTGTGAAACATCAACAAGAAATATGCTCTTCTACATAAAGGAAAACTATCTATTAAGATGTTGATGATTCGACTCGTTACTTTTGAAAATCTGCTTTCTTGTTTTCTGCATCATAGTGCTTAGTTATGGCCACTTCTATACCCACAGTTCTCACTGCAGAGGAAAACAAAGTTGCTGAAATTCCCCTTGCTCTGGAGCACGCTGCTTATTGGGACGGTGATTTTGGAAATTGGTTCAGCTGCCAACAATAAATCAGGAGGAACCACAGAACGCTGAGCAGCCCACCAAGCCCACTTCATTTCAGGCAGCATCAGCTTTTCTTAAAATCCTGAATTAAGTTCTACAGATACAACTTTCATATGAATATATTTTTTCACCTCAGTAAGGTGCAATAAAATTTTAAGGTGTATTCTATGCCCATTCCAGAGTGTCATACAGCAATACTCAGAACATGACTTACCTACTCAGCTTGGTTATTGAGTTGACATGATTTTGTAGAGGAACTGGAGAGAAATCTGCATTCATGGAATCATGAAGTGGGGGACTCAGAGTGCTAATGGAACTACATGGAGGGAGGAAGCTCATCATCAGGCGACCCCAAGCAGCAACACTGATGTTCATTTGAGGAGCTCGGAGAAATTCTTTCCCTGAAGGTATCATGGTTAAAACATTGCTGAGATTACAACGTACAGATTGCAGTCTGATGAACTGTTAGATTACCATTATCACCCCAACACCCGTGGGCTTACCGAGAAAATGGAAATGCACTCTGCAGAGAATGAGCTTTCTTTTAGGGAATGAAGCCAAATCATGATGATGAAATAGATCCATATAACATCATAACGACCCTCAAACAGAAGCCTCATAAAATGTATTTTTTTATTATTTTATTTTAAGCCAAGTTTTCTTCTATTTGTACACTGTATTTTAATCACTCAGCCTGTTAACAGAAAGCTTCTGAAAATATCTCAGAAACAGTATAAAGCTTTCGGGACCCTTTTATTATTTTTACCACCTCCATAAATACAAAATCAAGTTTATCCCCACTGCCAAGAATCCTCTGTATGTAAAATCTTACCTTACTCAGCTTCATGGAAAAAAAAAAGTTGCAGACTAAAAAGAAAGTATGTGAGTTATTCCAGTCCCTAGTCTGACATGCCAGTTCCGAAGCCTTGACAATCAGTAGCCTGTTCATGTTACAGTCTTCTATGATTTAGATCTTTCCAGGAAGTTTTCCAATACCTGTCCTTTCCTCAGTAACAACATTGCTGGGCAAATTAATACAGCTCAAGTGCTAGATCTTGCTAGGAAGTCTGTTAAATAGTAGTAATTGTATCTTCCTAACACTGGTAACTGTGAATAGAAACAGTGCAAAAATATCACATCATACACTATGCTGCAACCAGACAGCTTGAGCTCTTTGTGACTGAAATTATAACATAATAATGAAATCCACCTACTCACACACAGTAATTAGCAAGCATTTTAACGTGTCTCACAAAGTTAATGTGATAGGAGCGCATGGCAGACTAGTTGTGCAAACTCCTGCCCTCACCCACACACCCCAGATAGTCAGTTCCCTTTCAGTTCTAGAGGAGCTCACCTTTCTGTTTGGGGAAAATACGTTTCTGTCGCTGCAGCTTTGGCTTTCTCTCAATGACAGGATTACAGAACATCACCTGTCAGAGAGGCAAAGGGGATTTTTCAAAATAGTGCATTTACACTGCGAATGCAAACTTGCACACACACTCTCTCATCGAATTCTCCATTCATATATTTTTGGTAAGCTAGGAATCACTCCCACAGATTCCAGATCATGTTATTCTAGCTTCCCTGTCTAAACATCTGCTATTTCAACTGTGGTTGGAATTTTCGGTGTCTTGGAATGAAGAAAACCCAAAAACTTGAGACCAATTCATATCCTAAATAAAATTAATCTAACTCAAAACTATACATTAAAAGCTGCTTTATAATTCAGCCATTTGTCAGGTGAGAAAAAAAAAAAAAAAAAAAAAAAAAAAAAAAGTAGCAGTCCATGGCACAAAAATTATATTAAAAAAAAAAAAAAAAAAGAAAAAAAAAAGTCAACCACTAAACACAAAAGACAGGAGGTAAATTTTGGTCCATAAGGTCAAGATCCTGCTTGTGGAAAGTTAAGCATGGAATCTTTCATCACAACACAAACAAAAAAGCACTGTAGCACGTAAAGGATTATCTGGATGATCTCTTCACGGATAGCATTTAACTTTTATTACTAACTTCAGAAAGATGGTAAAATAAGTATACCCAGAGGGAATATTGAACTCTGATTCTATAGCCTGTGTAATTCAAACCTGACCATTAAGCTCTACGTCTAACTAAAGTGTCACCAATGACTCATAATGAAAGCAAATACAAAAACAATGGTTTTCACAGTGCACACACGTAAGCCCAGAGGAGTAGCTGAAGTGTCACTTCAGGGTATGCCTTATAATATCATGTTGCTCCTTATTCGTATGTGTGATATTGATGGAGAAGTATTTCAGGTGTCACTCTACCCTTCTAGATTATTACTCCTTCTGTTCCTTGTATACTGGGTTGAACAGGCAGGCACCCTGAACTGACAGATTTCTCTGAAAAAGAAACAAAAAGTTGACATTTCTACCTCTGCAAAAAGCATTCCTTGGGGTTCAAGCAAGAGGCACATCCCATGGCGTTCATTATCGAGGAAATCATCCAAACGCAAGAACTTCACTGCACACAGTTCTCTCCAGTCTCTCCAGTAAATTGAAATTTCGAGTTCACGAGACTAGAGGGAATGGGTGGTGGGTGGTGGAGACAAAACAGCAGAAGAGTTACGTGCTGCCCCACGATCCGGATGAGCCACACACATGCTGCTGTTAAATTTGGTTAACTAGACAGTGTGCATAAGAAACTTGTTCATCCTTCTGCTCCCCCTCTGCCTCTGACATTTTCAGATCTTCCCAGCTACAAAACCTTTCGGAGATGGCTGCTTTTGCTCCACATTTCAGGTATCTTTCTTAGAGTCAATTTGCTAGTAAGATAAAATAAAACTGCTTAGATACAGAACAAAGGACAACAGATGTTGTTCAGGCTGAATTTCTGCCAGAGATGCACTGCCTTGAGGGGAAGACTAAGATAACTGGTACATAAAAGGACATGGAGACAGTGCTGATCAAATGGAATTGCAACTAAACGAGCAAATCGAGTAAGGTGAAATGGAAAAACAAACACAACTCAGGAAAACTTAAGCCATCTTACCCTATCTAGCTCGATGACAAAGCTCTGGTCCCATGCCTGGTTATTTACTGGCCCCCAGTTTGTTTGGCCTACAACTTTATTGTCCACTTTGAGCACAGCAAGGACTTCATCTGGACAAAGGAGAAAATGTGGATTACAGTCTTGTACACTGCTATAGAACTAAAGATAAATCTCTCATGCTGAAGGTGACTATCCCAACCAAATATAATTTCCTGGAGATAGCCTGGAGGATTAGATACAACGCGACTTAGTTTTGCAGCCTTGTACTAGGATGATGCAGTACTCAGAAGAGAAGCCCTTTGCCCCCAAGTGCCACTCACATCCCAGCAAGGAGCCTCATACTCACTACACAGCTCTTCGTTTCGCAGGTACTTTCCTGCAACACCACGACCATGGATACCCAGGCCAACTCTTGTTAGGGAAAAGGACTTCAAGTCTCCTGGGCTGCCGCAGATGGGAGAAGAACCAGCCACCCTGGAACGGCCAGGAACATTTTCCAGTAAATCCTGACATCCCATCAGTCTCACTTCCAACGTTCCTGAGGAATTTTAGGAGAGTAAAGAATGTTATTCCATAAAAGACAACAGTGATTCCAGTTAATCTATCCTCATACGGATCCAAGAATTTCTCAGATTCATTATTCTTTGGCTAATATAGCTTAAATCTGCCCCAGGTTAGAATAACAGAGCATAGAACAGTCCAGTTGGAAGCAACCCACAGAGATTAACAAGTCCAAATTCCTATTTAATAGAGGAAATATATTTAATATATTAATCAACTACTAACTCATACGATCAGAAAGCTTTTAGTAGCATAGGAGAAAAAAGTCTCATTCATAGAAGATCAAACGTCCACATAACAAGAGGCATTACAACTATTAGAAGAAATGCAAATCATTTTTAATTTCATCTTCTCCACAACAAGATGCCACACAGGATGTACGTACCTGTAAGGGCTGTAGGTTTGATGACTGAAGTGGGATGGATAATGCCACGCTGAGCTCCCAGGGAAGAGGTATTCACTAATTCCTGCTTGATGAGTGCTCGTTTTGGGTGATCTGGAGAAAGCCCACTAAGCTGACGTTCCAAGGACAAGCGCAGCAGGTCAATCTTCTGAGAGGACTCTTGCAAACGACCCTGAGCCTAGCAATATAAAGCAGAACAGAAAGCAGGCAGAAGTTTTCAAAGGAACAGCTCCAGTCCAGGTACTGTCCCTTTATGAACAGCTAGAGTTGGTCTCAAAAAACGTGCTGATAACATCTTAATAACAAAGAACTTGAGGGAATATTTTCCAACAGATCCTGACTGCGCCATCGGTGTCTAAGTAGTTTCTAAGTAGTTTCACCAAAGCAAGGAATTTCATCCCTGGAAGAGAAAGTGATCCCAAACAGTCTGTTCTCACAGTCAGGAATTTGCCAAATTCACAACTTATGGTTAGTTCTGCTCATTCAGGCTAAATCACTGGTGTTGAGGCATGAAACTGCTCTTTAAGAAGACCTGAATAAGCGCTTACCTCGGCCAAAAATTTGCGATCTTGTACCCGACTCCCTCCCAGGATCTTCAGCACATTTTTTGCCCCCTCAGCTACAGCAGCTTCAATGCGCAGACGATGCCTCAGTTCCTCAATGCGCAGCTCCGCAGCATTGATGGTGGCTCCCAGCCTCACTGGGTATTTGGGAGATAAAATACAGTGAGGCTCAAAATAGACTATTCTGGATCTTTGTGGCTTTGGCCACATCTTCTACTTAACACACCCTACCTGCTGGATCCACCGTATCTTCCATCCCTCCTGCTGACTGAGACACCTTCACGATGTGCATGCGGATAATTTCAATCTTTGTCTTACTATCCTGAAGCATCTGCTTAGCTGTAGCCAGCAGCTTCCGCTCCTGCCAAACAGAAAGCATGTGCAGAGGAAGGACCATGATCATTAAAACTAGATTATGGCCTTGTGTTCAGCTAAGGAGTGAGATGCTACCTGCAATAAGGATCATACCTTGGATGTTGCACTTGAATACATCTGGATCATATTCTCAGCTCCTTGCTTGACTTTCATTTCAACATGCAGCTGCTTTTTCAGAGCTTCAACCTTCCTTGCCATGGGATCTGGGTTTCTTTCCCAGAGGCAAGGGTCAGGAGATAAAGATCCATCTGTACAAACTATGTCATAAACATAATTAATTGTCTTTTCTTGAGTTCTTTCACTGCATGGTTCTAAATGATTCCACACAAGAAGGTTAAGTTACAAAGTAACACATAAGAAGGTCTCTATTCTCTACAAAACTGACTGCAAAATATTGTTTCAAATGAAGCTTAAGTTTCTAAGTATTTCTTTTTATCAGTGAACTACTCCTACCAATCACTCTTTCAATTTTATACTCATTCACATCCCATAAGGTACTTAAATGTTTAACTGCCTAGAAACTCCATTCAGATCCCTCCAATTTCACCTACAGCCTGCTCCTAAATATCGTTCAAGCCCACCATTCTTCCCTCTACACTACTCTCTCATGTTGCCTGACTCCTTTCACCTCAATTGCCTCCATTCCCAACCTTTTACCACACCGATTATTTCATCAGCTGAATACCAACAGGCAAAATCCCCCCTAGCATTGGAGCACCACGAGATTTTCCCTCAGCCGTGACCCATGGCATACCTGTCTTATTGTCCTCCTTGTCAGTTATTACAATCCTCGCATTCAGCTCCTGAAGTTCCCAATGAAGTTGCTCTAGTTTGCGGTTGGAGGATTTCAGCACGTGCTCTATATGAGCAAGATTTTTTCTGTCTGTTGTTGCTTTACGCAGGTTTTCTGCTCCCTCTTTAATTTTCAGTTCTTTCTGTATAGCACGACGAAGCAGTTCCTTCTCACCCTCCAGTTTTTGCTGGAAGCTTGGATCCATTAAGTTCACACCATTGCCCAGCTGCAAGAGACAGCTGCCCTGCAATCAAGCAGCATTGGGCAAGAGGATTTCAATGAAATGACCCAGTTTAACCTCCTTTTTGAGGATGAAGCAACACACTTATAAGATTCCACTCTTTCGTTTCATTTAGAAAATGGTTCACACAAACTGAAGCTCATCTTTTCATGAAGTTTTCAAGACTTAGATTCAAATTCCAGAGAACAAAATGCAATTTTGATCATCCTGTGCTGTAATTTGGCTTTAAATCATAGTGGAAACAAACCTCCATCTTACTTTTCTTTTTGGTTATTTAATGGCTACATAAATCTTTGTTCCTACAGTATCAAAGCTTAACCAATATTTGCCCTTGTCCTGACCACGTTTTACTGGTACCATACAGTAAATACAGATTATGTGTCCAAAGACACACAGCTAACTGTTAGAGGCGCTACAGAACGTCACAACCGCGCATCAACTCAAAGCTGTTGCCCATTTCCCACATGAAGAAGATAAACATAACCCCCACAGCAGTTGCTTAAAAACGAGCAAGCAAAGAATAAGCTTAACTTCCAGCTGTGTCTGAAAAGGGAAGCAGCCTGCTGTCTCAACCTGTGGTTTACAGGCAGCAAGGCCACTTAACGCGTTGCATTTCGCAGCCACCACATTTGCTCTGGGCTTTGTTTTGCACTGTTTTCAACACACCTTGTTCTGCTCAGATATGCCTCAGCAGCAGCTCCGGACAGAGGTGTTCTGAATACAAACTCTGAACCTTTGAACCTGCACAGTATAGGCAGAAGCATCTAAAGTATATCTCACTCACCAAACAAGCACTGAATTTAAACAGCAGCTCTTAAAATTTTATCCAGAAGGATGCTACCTAACACCTGGAGAAACAGATGAAAACAAGAGGCTGTGCTTCTCTCTTCTACACAAGAAGTGGCTTTATGGCATTAAGAGCATTTAATATCTTAATGTAGCATGGTCACATTCCCCACTTAAATGCAAAAGAAATGGTTGCACAGCCAAACTCCCCTCCACCAACCAACTGGGTACCACACAACCACACTAAAGACAGAACTCAGGAATCCTGACTTGCTTTCATATTCTTTAATTGGTTGACCACATTCCCAACAATAAACCACACTGGTTTTGCATTACTCACATACACTGCTGCACTTTAAGTGTGCTGTGCACCCAAAGCCCATGCCACTCATAGAGAAACAAATAATTATTCAATCATACTCTTTGTATATTTTGTTACACATCTCAAAGACCCAAACCAACATCCTCGACCAGTTCGTAATACAATTTCAGCCCAACAGCAAAATAATGAAAGAACTAAAAGGAAAAACAAATCTATTTTAAATTTGGCCTAAAACCAAGTTGGGTCTGCAAGGGATACACTATAGCCATAATAGGAATTGTTCTAATTGGTAGCAAAACAAAAAGGTTCAGATTAACATCCTGAGTCCAGGAAGTTCTCGCCCAGTTAGTAAAGCCAGGAACTAAGCCAGAGCTTTGAAAAACATCCAGGGTTTTGCGAGGAAGAACTTGAATCATGGAGTTCCTGAGTCACGGGCTCAGGCTCTACCAGCTCGAAGTTGGAAAATCAAAAAGCTCTTTATCCAGTTTGTAAAAAGCGACTAAAATTAATCTGCTGGTTACGTCTCAAAAAAAAAAAAAAAAAAAAAAAAAAAAAAAATCAGAAAAAATCAGGAAAAGCAGGCAGATTTATTTTCCATCCAAACTATGCAAATGGGGGTAAGCAATCCATCCTCTCCATCTGCACTGAGAATGAGTGGCTGATGCAAGATTTGTTCTGACAAAGGGTACCGAGTCCAGAAACCTGGATAGGGGCTCAGAGAACAGGTACAGTCCAGGCAGTAGTCAGGTCAGTTTCCCTTCAAGTCACTCTGCCAGCAGCTGGACGGAATGCACCACACTCATTTTCTAAACACAATTAGAATGTAAGCATGGCTTTATTGGGTCCTACTATCCTTCCATAGAGCAAGGATGCCTTACCATAGATACGGTTTGCTCCAGGAACGTAGAACATTCTATTCTGAGAAGGATAAGAAAGCTGCCTTTGCATTTGTGTTGATGCATTTTGCATTCTGACTGAGGAATGTCGGTGGGGTGTCGGGATGCCGCCACAGCCCACGTGCAGCTGTTCCTGGCTTCCCAGAGGTCAGCCTTCAGCTGAGGTCAGCCCTTCAGCACAGTCCAGGCGTACAACCACAGCTTGCACAGAAATACCCCCAGCTAGCTTAAATTAGCTCACTTTTGGTACCTTCACCTGCTACTGCTCACCCAGGACTTCAGCTGCACTCAGGTTGTGCTGAAGCATCCAGATAGCTTCCTAACCAGCAAAGATTTCAGCAGAGCCCAAGTTGCTCTTAGCCCTCTGGATTGCAGCTCTTGGGCCGCTACCCAGCCTGGCCATCAGCTCCAGCTGCACAAAGCCCAGCACAGAGCCGTTCTTCAGAGCCACACCACCAACTGAGACCGATCTACAGTTTGATGTAAGGAGGTGGAGGTGATGAGAGCATCCCCGCTGCAGACACACGTGTTCACCGCAGCAGTTTAAATCCCTTCTTCCACAGTAACTTCGTGCTGAGGCCCGCGTCAGGCAGACCACGTTAACCACATTTGCTCTTTGCAAGAAAAGGACACAGCTCGGTTTGAGAAAAAAAAACAAAAACAAACCGATTGCAGCCTGGAGCTGGTCCTCTTTCCAAAACTGAACGATGAGATTTTTGGCAAGCGGAGATCCCGTGTGGCTGCAGGACGGGGCACACCCGCAGCAATGGCACCGAGAGCTCTTTGTGCCGTCTCTCCATCACCGCTTGCCGAGATTCGGCTCGAAACGCCTCAAGGAGGAGTTCGTACCCCTGTGCCGGGGAGCTTACCCCAAAAACGGTGTTTTTCCTAGCGGGGAGCCGCGCACACCCTCCCACTCCAAGGAGGACCCCGCTTTCTTCCGCAGCACAGACCCCGATTCCCCGAGGAGCGCCGGGCGCTGCAGGCTGCCTGCCTGCCTTCTCCCTCCCCCGCCTCTCGCAGCGCCCGGGGCGCGGTTCCCGGGAGAGAGCCGCGATCCTCTCTGCCCACCGCCCCCTCCCGTGGGTTTCCGGCGGAGCACGGAGCCGAGTTTCCCAGGCGGGAGGATGGGGAAACCCCCCGAGAGCCCCCAGGACGGGGCCGAGGGACGCCTCGATGCCCCTCGCCTCAGTTTCGCCTCGCCCTTCGCGCCGCTCACCTGCGGGCTCCCCGCCGCCATCGCTCGGTGCTGCGCCGCCAACGACCGGCACTTTTTCAAACTTCAGCCTTCCCGGGAAGCGGCGCGGCCCCGCCAGCGCCCTCTCGCGGGGTCCGGGTCTGGGAAGTCCCGGCGGGCGGCTCTCGAGAAGCGGGGATCCTCCTCCCGCCCCGCGCGACGGCCGGCCGGGAGCTCAACCCTCCGCCCCCGCCCTGAGGAAACGGCCGGGATGGCGGCGGGAAAGAGAGGCGCGGCGCTCGGACGCTGAGGAGACCGAGGTACCTCCCGCCTCCATAGGCACCGGCAGCGGGGTTTTGTGGCAAAGTGACGTTACGGTGACGCCGTGACAGATCTTAGCTCCGGCCGTGCTCGGTTCGTGACATCTCCGGGCTGAAGCCGGGCGCAGTCGGTTGTGCTGGTTTTGCCGGCTGTTTGTAGTTTGCACGTAGGGCAACGTACAGCTCTGCTCCAGGGTCGGTGCTGCCCTGAAAAGGAGACGACGCCCATCTGACCGTGACCAACTAATCCTCCGTAGAGATGCCCCTCTCGGAGCAGGATCGAGACAACGCTGCTTCAGCTGAATATTTGGGACAAAAGTAACCCGAACCCATTGGCAGCGTTGCTACAAAATTCCAAGCGCTCCCTCAGCGCCATGCAGAGCTGAAATGCGGTGTATCGCATCCACCGAGACGCACCATCACTGCCTTCGGGTGGCACAAACCTCCCTTCAGATCCCGCCTCAGCAGCACTGTGTTATTTTTGCATTAATATGCTTTTTCAGCCCTGGAGTCATCCAGAGTTGATAGTATTCCCACGTACGTGCTTAGAAACAGGCTAATAAAGAGAATGCTTTTCTTTTATTTAATTAGAGCCGTTTTTCTAACATAAGCCCGTTGTAAATAGTCTACAAGTGAATAATTAGTGTAAGGAAACCACCAGAAAATGTAGAATTTAAATCTAGCTTAATCAAGTTGAATTAATGAAGCTTTAGACTTCTATAAAACCTTTGAACATGCTCCTGTTGTTAATAAAGTGAGTACATTAGATTAATATAAACCCTTCTGGAACCTGCTGCTATTTGTAACGTGGGCCAGGCTCTGTTTAGTGTTTAAGGAATGATTTTAATTAGACTCTTCATTCTGTGGAAGTACTAGGAAGGGAAAAGATGATTTTAGTTGGCTTTGGAGTTTCACAGGAGCAGTGGACAAACCTGTCCCATGTGTAGGGATTGAAGTTTAGCTCAGTGAGGTGCAGAGGTCAGTCTGCCCACTGCTGTGGTGGGGGCTTGTGGGGGGGCTTCCTCATTCTTTTTGGCCCTCTACCTTCCCCGTGAGGCTGGGGATCAGTGTGTGGAGCCTGGAGAGCTGTAAGAGTTGGCTGAATGAGTCCTACAGCCAGGAGCGATGGGGCTGGCAGTAGCCAACCCTCACAGCACACGTGTGCCCAAAGGCCGAAAGGGTCTGGCTGTGCTGGCAGCCCTCTGCCTCCCCCCCACTCAGAGATAGCCCTGCCCTCAAGGCTATCCCTTCTGCTATCCCTTCAGCTATCCCTTCTGTTCACCTCTCTGTCCCCTGGAAAATGTCACTGCTGAAAGCACAAAGTGCCCATCCAGCCCTTCCAACGTCCTGCTGGGAGGAGGCATTGAGTGGGCACCGGCCTGCCACCAGCACAGGGGCACAGAACAGCCTCCTACAGCTGCCAGCGATGCTCCCAGGCTCAACCACAGAGCAGTCCTGCTGGCCAGCAGCACCTGGGGAACAGCGGCAGCACACAGAGGTGCTGCTCCAGCCCTCGGGCACTGCAGAAATCCTCTGAGTAGCAGCACGGTCATTGCTGCACAAAGTGATGCTACTTTGCAGGCACTGGGTTTTAGGTCGTACAGGACTCCCTCCACTATAGAGCACGTTCACTCAGAGATGTGGGATCAAGAGAAAAGCCTTAGGAAACTCCATTTTAATCTGGGAAAAGGAGTGCAAGAGATTACGCAAAGATCTGCTCCCCTGCAGAAGCAAGCTTCTTGTTCCAGTGTCACTTGTGACCTCAGCTTTGCCATACTAGGCACCTGCAGTCCATAAAAAAGAGCAAACAACCTCCACTGAACAACGCAGTTTGGGACTAATAGCTGATTGTTTTGAAAAAGACTCTTAGAAATGGTAACATCAAGTTACAGTTAAAGGTACTTTAATTCCTTCCAATAGAAGGATAGCTTGAAGGTACATCAGAAGTGATTTCAGGTTTTCTTTTTGGGAGAGGAAAAAAAAAAAAAAAGAAAAAAGACATGGCTTCAAAATTCAGGAACAGTATCAGATAAACAAAGTGCTACCATTATGCACCTTTTGAAGTGGTACAAAGAGAAGCTTACAGATTCAAACAAATGGCATGAATGACTGAGAAATCGATTCAGATAATGCTTGTTTACAGGGACAACACCTGTATTGACAACTGAATAAGCATACATGTTAAAAAACCTATTTACACACATGGATGTATTTGCTTTCTTTTGGCACTAGAAATTACAGACAAAGGATTCAATTTTATAGCAATTAAATTTCAAACTTAAAATAACCTTCAAGTCGTTTAAGTCATTTAAGTACAGTAACTTTAAATTGTCACCAATTCCATATTTTAACCCTGGAAATTCAAGCCATAAAGCCTAAATTCAGCTTCCATCTGTGACAAGTTTCACTCAGTAGGATCAACTGCATGTGAGGAGCTTAAGCAGCATTGGAGAATTAACAAGAGATAGAGATAGATGTTTAATAGAAATTAATCTCCCATTCTTATCCAAGGTGGACATTACCTCTAAATGCTTTTTTGAATGCAAACACAGATTAAGTCAAGTAAAAATGGGCACCCAATACTTATATTCAGTCAAATTACACATTATGTGAACAGCCAGAGCGCATGATGCCCACCTCCAATATTTCCTCACTGTTGGTGCTGAGAAATGTGTTAATTCCTATTCATTTCTATTGGTAGAAAAACTATTTAAGATTACATTTAAATATGTTTTTTAGCACATTAGTTTACTCGTTAGCTGTTGCCAGTAGTAAACCTTCTGTTTCACAGGAAATTCAGTATCATCAGTACAGCAGCAAGAATGTTTTGTTATCCTGTAAAATCCGCGCCATCCCTGTGTAAATGGACAAGGAAGCCTCCAACGAAGCATTTCAATATCCGTGCTTTCCATTTCCTGCTCATGGCATTTTGACTTTACAGAACCTGAAGCTTTGATTACTTTCAAAACAGTTTTTATAGGTTTTCTGATCATAACAGACATATTAGCAACAATGGCACAGGTTGGGATTTTTTTTTTTCCACAAAGCATTAAGACTAGCTGGATTATTATCCATAAAGATCTACAATCGATTAGGATTACATAAAAATTAACATTTGTGAGGCATCGGGGCAAGTAATCATAGCACATCAACCTGCTACCACAACAGGTAGTGGACTTCTACCTTATAGCAGAAAAAGGAAGCAAACAAAAAAGTTATAGGCTTCTTAACTTTCATTTGTTCTCTCTCTAGATGGCAAAAAAAAAAAAAACAAAAAAACAAAAAAACACAACAACAAAAAAATTACAGTTAATATTTTCATTTGCTTTGCAAGCAGAAAGTCCTGAGCAGAAGCTTTAGTTGAGATGGAATAAAGTAAATGGCCTTATTTCACATTGACCACATGCAGATGGATGCTGTACCATCTCAGGTAACCAGGCTGAATCCGAGACGGATCCAGTGCTTACAGAACACTCTCCCCTTTCCTATGTTATTTGGGCATGTCTCAAGTAGAGATTAATCTTGCTCTGCTACGTGTACTCTTAAGCATTAAAAAAAAAAAAAAAAAAAAAAAAAAAAAAAAAGCAGAATTTGATTACAGCAAATTCTGTGAGGAAAAGGAATCGGAGAATAAGAGCAAGTCTTCCCAGAAGACAGTCTTCTCTACACATCCAAAGAGAACTAGCTGTTTGAATTTGAGATTAGCTAATACAATCTTTTAAATATTTCAAAAGCACAGCATGTTAAAACAACTTTCATTACACTTTGTGAAATACCAACAACCTCTATGTGAAATCATTACAAGCTATTCAAACAGTCTCTTAACACGGGGGGAGGAAAAAAGAAGTCTATCTAAAGCATATTTACACACTGCTACCAAGGAGAGAAAGCAGTAAGTGGCAGCTTCTTTATACAAAAGCTTCCAAGAATCTCGCTAATTGAAATAACCCGAAAAGTTTGCTTGCACTGAATATTTATTTTCACCTGAACAGAATTCTAGAACCACAGAAAGTCTTACTAGAGCCCATGCCGTCTTTTTATTCGGAGTTTGCATGGTCTTCTCACGCAAACTGATTTCCTTGAGGTACAGTACTCCAAGTTAGTACTGAAACAGCTGAGACAAGCGGCTTTTCTTTTTGCAGAACACGAATACAAGCTTTATCTTCATACCAGGCATATGCACTACAGCCTCGTCTCACGACTGGCACATCATTCAAGAAGTGGAGCACACAGCAGTACCTCCAGACGAAGCACTTCCCAAGTACTGCCATCATGGAACCTAAATGAACCGATTACCAGTCCACAGAACCACAAGGTTGCATTGCACTACATAAATACTGACCAAACGCCCCCAAAAATGCCAAGAAGCTATGTGCAAGTCTAAAACAGAATATTACAACTGTTTCTTTCAGTGAAGACCAACCAGTCCCTTTGTGTACACATTTAGTTTTATTGTAACAAAGCAACTTGTACACTTTAACGTTTAAAACTGAGCATCTTTCTTTCCTTTCCAGTGAAACAAAAAAAAAAAAAAAAAAAAAAAAAGAATTTAAAAATAAACAAGAACAAAATTACAATAGAGAATGTCAATTCCAAATAAGATCCTACAGGTTCTGCTGATTCTCCATCAAGTGGCAGGGCTCAAAGTCATCATTAGGAGAAGATTTTATTTTAAAAGTGTCATCTTAAACTGCAAGGATGTTTGTTAAACATCACAATTAAACATGCCAAAGGAGAAGAAGCCATGTTGTCAAAATGCCCACTTACCCCACCCACACATCTGAAACCCACCCCAGGCTGACCTTCTATAACCCCATTTTTTTTTTTTAGCTTTTTCTTTTTTTTTTAAACAAGAGAAAGTAGACAGATACATGTTGGTAAATGCTAACTGTCCATATTCACATAGAGACACAGTGTAATCTCTGAGCCCAATATACAGAGAAAGAAGGAAAAAAGCTAGATTCTATGCACTACTACACAGGGGCCTAGCACTCTTCAGCTTCCAGCAGAGTGAAGGGAGCAGAAGGTTTTCTTTTTTCCCACAGAATATGGTGTGTTGATTCCATAAACAGTTTTTGTTTTGAGACAGAAAGGGATAAAAATGAACTTGAAACAGAAACCGGTAGATTCTTTTCCACTGCCTTCTGCTCAAGGTATTTTCCCCAAATTAAATCGTGAACCATGGTGTAGAGGAGAGAAAAAGAGACCTCAAGAGAACAAGGAGACTGAGCACAAGAAAAAAAAGACAGCAACTTGCTCCCAGGGACTGGAGAAAAATTAAAAAGGTAAAAAGGGAATTTGGAATCCATCAGTGTTCAATTAGTCATCTTCTCCTTCATCCTCCTGTTGAAAGATAAACAACAATTAAAAGTCTAATCACTAAACGCCAGATAGCACGAACTTTCAAATGCAGTAAGTAGAATGTTTTGCTACCCTAGAGACTACAGTCCTACAGTATTACTCATAGCACTGTGTGATCATCTGTCCTTCTTCACTAATAGTGACACTTATCATGAGTTATGCAGCACACAGAAGCCAGTCAGTACTGTACGTCCCATTGAAGAAACAGTTCTGAAAGAGTTACCATGACTTAGAATCACTAACATTCATCATTCAGAAAGTGAATTCATTCTTTTTCTTTTGTGTTTCCTTTTCAAATCAGAAGAGCAAAATTCTTCAACCTTCAGATGTTGGTATTCTAATTACAGCCCATTACTCAGCACACAGTGCCTGGTACCACACACAGCAGTCCTCCTGCCTCAGTAACCAGAAATAAATGCTCAGTTTCAACTTCCTGATGCCCCGAGTGCTGTCTCCAGAGCCCCACTCGATACTAAGCAAAACTTAATTCCTGAACTCAGCAAGGAGTCTTAGCTAGAATGCCAATAAGCCAAAATGAACCAACAAGAAGGAGAATCACAGAACTGGATGCATCAACAAAAGCTACTGACAAGTAAAGTTTTGCTATAATGCTCGCTAATTAATGACTTTATTAAGCTAGAGCAGATACTAATATCCTAATTCACCTAGAGCACTTTCCTTGCAGGTTCACTCAAACTAGGTTATTTGCACGCTCAGATACAAACGTACTTACCACTACACTGGAATACTGTAAGTTAAAGCAATAATAGTTCTGCTTCTCTCCTTCTAAAACTTTGTCAATGACTGCACAGAAAACTACCTTCACACCAATGGCTCAATATTCTCACAAAGTCCCTCCATTAAACTGATTTGATTCCCACAGATCAGAGAGGGAACAGGTAAAGGTTGAGTGCTCACCTCTCCTTCCTCTCCCTCATCATCATCTTCATCTTCTTCTCCCTCATCTTCATCTCCTTCTTCGTCAATATCCTCCAACCCTTCTTCCTCTTCATCATCATCATCGTCTTCCTCTCCCTCCCCTTCTTCATCATCCATATCAGGAACCTTAAAGAACATACAATAACTACAATGATCAAATTCACTTTTACCTGCGCAGCGCTTCTGCAGGTACGGCTAACAGCACGGCGCTCCTCTTACCAAGTAGTACTGTAATGGATTTGGCCAGATGTCATCCTTGATGACCTCTCCTAGCTCGTCAGCACCTGCATCAGAGTGGTCAGTGAACCAGGTAAAGAAACTTTCTGGCTCTTCATGCTGCCTCTTCCTACTGGCTTTGTTCTGTGTCTGGCTTGAACGTTTTGTCAGATCCTGAAAACAAAATTAAGAAGTTCTCTAAATACATTTTTACACTTTCTTGTGTGTGTTCCCCTCCCACCCCCCGCCCTCCCCCCAAAAAAGTAAAACATGAGCACCATTTAGAAACACACTTGTCTAAACAACCAAAACATGACATTTATTCCATCTTTCTGGGAAAAATCATAAAATAAACGTTTGGAATCTTAAGGATTCATAGCAAAAGGTACCACTCAGCAGTAAGCCTACTTCTTTTAATGACTTCCACTGACACACTGTGGATACACAAGAACTTGCACTTCCTTTATGCCTCCCTGTCACGGAAGTAAACAAGTGTTTAGTGAAATGCCAAACTTAAAATAGCTTAATACAGCTCTAGAGTTGCTGCGATTGTAGCTTAATGCTACATCTACCACATAAATCCACAGTTTAAAAATGGTCAGTCTCCACACTTCGAAGCTCTGTCTTTAACTTAATAGTGAGATTTAAGCCTGCCAGGTGTTCTTATCTTAGCATGCTCTGCTTTGAAGTCTTCAGAACATTCTCTATGGTAAGCAAATAAAAACGCACACAGTGCTACAACATATGGCCACAAGAACACATCCACCACATCAGCCCAGAACTTTCCTGAGTTTGAGAAGAACACAACCATCCTGTATTTAACCCATTCTTTCTTGGGTTACAAGGTAACTCAAAACTTCCAATGTCTGTTTTCTTAACAGAATCATAACATTTATAAGCTTATACTATTTAAATGAACAATACTAAAATTCACATCGATTTTGTGGTATATTTTAAAGACCATTCAGCTACTTCAAACTAGAACTGTGATTTCTGCACAGTAGCTAAGTTGAGCTGCTGTACAGAATTGAGGATAAATTATGTATCTCCATATAAGTATTGCAAAATATGAACTACGTGTACAGAAAAGAGGGAAAGGGGTGGAAAGGGGAAGAGACAGCTGCAGTTATGAAAAAAAGAAAGGAACACAAATGAAAATGATGGTATCACATACAGCAGCAACTGCCTCTCCCAGATACACAGAGACACACCTTTCCAGATTTCCATTTGATCTCAGTTGATTTTGAAGATGGGTCTCCGCTTTCATTCAGGTGAAACTCTTTGGAGAGAACTTTATTTTCAAAGTATGGATTCTCATCAAAATACTGCAAAGTTGAGAGCAAAAAGTTAGAACTCACAGAAAGTAATCGTATACGTGCCAAGTCAAATCTGGTACTAAATAGACAACTGGAAAGACTAAGTTACAAACTACAAGCCCATACACAACCACAGTCAAAAAAGCAAAGTCACAAGCGAAGGAGTATTCAAAGTACTTACAAAATCTATTCTGTAACCTGATTTGATGTCTTCAAATTCTGTCACCTCAACTCTGGTCAAATAATGCAGTGCCTCTTCGTCTTCTTCTCCCAGCAGTGCAGATACTGAAGAAGAATCAGGAATTCCAAGTTAACAAAGCTGTTAAACTTATGTCATGGACAAGAAATACAGGAGATTTCCACTGCATATGATCTGAAAAGCAACACATTTGAGCCAACTTCTTGTGGCCCATTTTTTTTTTAAGACAGAAGCCAGAAAACCAAGTACTAGCAGCTGTATTTTCTTTCAAGGGGCTGATCATTTGTGGAAAGTGTGAAACTTGTCATTTAAAATACAGGAAGAAAATTGCCATGGAATCCTAGTGATCAAGATGTTCCTTTGGTCAGCAAATACAAGAGCCAAAAAGCTTATAAAATGTACCCTGTGACAAAAGGAAGTGTTTGCACACGAAGCAGGCTTCTGTGTAAGTGATGCCTAGTAACATTCCTAGAAAACACTCAGAACAGCAAGAGCCTCACATTATAAGCAAGGAAGCATTGAATGTACGGAAACAGAGGGCTATTAGCAATATACCTTGCGGGTGGTTGACAAATGTTGTTACCCAGAAATTTGGGATTTTGGCGATCAATTCTGACCTCTTCTGGAAGAATGGTTGGCGGAGTTTGTTGTATTTCTGTTCTACTTTCAAAATTTCCTCACTGGCTTGTTCATTCAGTCTGTAATAGAAAGAGCCATGCTAACCTCATGAGAGAAAACTGTATCATCAGCTGCAAACTGAATGGATTTAATTGTAATAGTCAGGAGCTCAAACATAAAACAGAGGCTCAAAGCCATAACCACTGGCAAGAGACACCCTACCAGAAGCAAATACACACATCTTAACGAAGCACTCTAAGTGTATGTTATGCTTTGCAGCATTACATGAGGGGCAGACCCTTATTGATGCAATGCAAAGTAGTATTCAACATCTTACACATTTTGTTTGCAAGACACCTGTTGATGTGTAGTGTGTAACACTGTTACCCACACTGTATAATTTCGGGGCAGGTAAGCATGACTACAGCAAAGCAACTTTGTACCCCACATCAATAAAGCCTTAAGACAGAACACTTAAATGGCTTTCTAAAAGACAGAGCCCTGAAACCACAACTTGAGCCTCACTTCTCACCTGCATGCATAGCAGGGTAAATGTGCATGCAGATGAGACCCAAATACGGACAGAGCACGCACTATCTGGGGAAATCAAATTGTCAGTGAACTTTTCTACCTGTTACTCTACAAAAACACACATGTATAATAAAAATATTTCCAATAAAGCTATCTTTTCAACTTCACTGCTTAGAAGCATGAGAATACTTTTGCAAAACAGCACACGAGTCAGCATGGAAAATCAGTAAGTAATAAAGCTCTTAACTATCACAATGAATTTAAAAATACAAACTCAAGTTCTGTATTATCAGTTTAAAAACTGTTAACCAAGAAATGGAGGCACTTATTCAAAATTTTGGTCACACACAAATAATTCTTAAAGCTGGTCAGGTCAGAACACAACACACCCCGTGGGGGAAGCTGGAGGGACTGAGAACCACTGCCAAGCACATCATGGACTTTTTATTTTTGGAAATCTCTTACTTTCCGCTAAAGAAGAACGAAAGCTTTGTAATGTTTACCTGTCTATTTCATTCTGTACTTCATCAATGTGTTCAATTGCTTCCTGTTGCTCTTTTTCTGAAAAATAAATGAAAATGCATCAAAATCCCTCAATTCTTGAACCTGAGGAATCACTTGACGTTTTCTCCTAAGACCTGTCCCAGCGACCTACTGCAGAAATACAGGCGTTTCTATTTAGTGCCTTCAGCACTACCAGCCCTTCAAGTTTCACCTACTTTACGGTGAAGTGTGGCTGAAGTGCTGAAAAGTTCACAGAAATGGGACTGCTTACAAGTTTACGTCCAAAAATCACAGCTCCAGTTCCTCTAGGTGGTTTTACAAATCAATGTGGGCAGTAAGCAAATCGGGAGAGATAACTAACAATTTCACTACGCAGTTACAAGCCTAAGACCAACAGATTTCAAAGAACACGCATTAAGCGGTTCAGAAAAGACAGGAACATCAATGGGAACAGCCCAGCCAGGAACGCGCTGCCTTCTAAAAACCAAAAAGCACGCGGGATGGGTCAGTTACAAGGACAGAACTCCGAGGTCACGCTTCGTCGGGTAATTCCTATCGCTACGTTCCCTCGGACGCGTCCGGCAAAGCTCTCGGTTAAAGGCCGCCCGTTCGCCCATCGCGCCCGGGGATGAATGAGCGGCAGCGGGAAGGGGCCGGCGCGGCGCGATCAGCGCTCCCCGCACGGCTCAGCTCTCCCCGAAAGGGCCCGGTCGCGCCGCGGGAAGCACGTGTGCGACCGCAGCGTGCGGCGGGCAAGGAGGAAGGAGAGCTGCGCCCTTCCTCCGGCGGCGGCAAACGGGAGGAAACCCGCGGCACGGCGGCGACCTTTCGAAAGCGCGGAGCGGCCGCGATCGCACGTGGGGAGGCGCGGGCGGTTCGCTCGGTCGGGCACCGCGTGGCCCCGCGGCGGCGGCGGCGCTCCATCCCCGCGCGGCGGAGCGGCACCACGCGGCGGAGCGGCGCCGAGAGCGAGAGGCGGCCAAGCATCATGGCGGCGGAGCACAATGAGGCTCCGCGGATGCCGCTCCGGGAGGGGGGGCGGGGGGGCAGAGCGGCAGAGCGGGGGGGGTCCCGCCGCTCCGCCGAGGCCGCAGCGCCCCCCGCCCGGCCCCGCCCGCGCCCGTGGGGAAGAAGGCCGGGCCGGGAGCGGAGACAAAAGGGCGCTAACATGGCCTCCTCCCGCCGCCGCCGGGGCCTGCACATCCGCCCGGCCGGCCCCGCGCTCTTCCCGCCTCCGGCCCGGCCGCGGCCCGTGCGCTCGGGGAAAATGGCGGTCGGCGCGGCGCGGCGCGAGCCGGACGCCGCCATTCCCTTCCCGCCCCCGGCGCGGCCTCACCTGAGGTCTCGTCGGCCCCATCGTGGTTGGAGTTGAGCTCCTTCTTACTGACTTTGGCCGCCGGCGCCGACATGGTGGCGGTGCGGAGCGGAGCGCGCAGGGAGGGAGGGGGCTGTAGCGGGGCTGAGGGAGGGGGGGCCGCGCGCAGACTCCTCCTGCTGCCGCTGTGCTGCCGCCGCCGCCGCCGCTCTGCCGCCCTCCGCCGCCTCCTCCGCCCGGACCTGGGGCTCCCGGATCACAGGGGGCGGCAGCGGCGCTCGCACTGCCTCGCGCTCCCCTCGGCCAGAATCGCCGCCGCCGCCTCCTCCTCCGCCTCCTCCTGCTGCTGCTGCTGGCGAGGGGCGGGCGGCGCGGAGCGCATGCGCAGCAACCCCCCCCCTCCGGGGCACGGGGGGGACGTAGGCCACGACGCGCAGGCGCACCGAGCCCCCCTCCCGGGCGCTGGGCGGCGGGCGGCGAAGGGCGCAGGCGCGCGCCGCTCCGCTCCTCTGGAGAGGACGAGCGCGCCGCCGCGCGCAAGCGCTGAGACCGCCTCCCGCCGCGGGCGGCACGCGCGCAGCCGCAGAGAGGCTCCTCCCGCGCCCCGCCCCCGCCGACCACTCCATGCTGGGCGCCCATTGGCCGCGCCGAGCGCTCTGGTGAGGCGGGGCTCGGCGCGGAGACACAGAGGACGGCGCGAGAGGCGGGAGAAGAGAAGGAGGGAGGCAGGGAGGCGGAGGTGGGGGGAGAGAAGGGCTGCGGCGCGCGCAGGTGTTCGTGTGAGGAGCGGCTGGGGGCGATATGCGCGTGCGTGCGCGCCGCCGATGCCGTCACCCGGCGCACGTGGCCGCGCACCTTCAGCGTGAGCGCCGAGCTCGAAGCGCGCGCGTCTCCTCACCGCCTCCCCCGCCCCGTGCGGAGAGGCCGTCTGTAGCGGAGCGATCCCGGCGTCACGAGGGGCTGGCAGAGGTCCCGCGGGGGAAGTTTGTCTGTGTGAGGGTTTGGGATCGATGATCCTAACACGCAGCCGCCCCGAGCGGCCTCACTGCCTGAGGTGGCCCTGCCGGCACCGGCATCTCCGGTGCTGCCTGGCCGATGGGGCCCTCGGACGTGGCTGCTGCCTCCGCGTTGCTGCCTCCAGCTGGAATATGACTCAGACCAGTTCAGACATTACGTTCCGAGGGCGCAGAGGCCCTGTCAGTCACATCAGCCCACTCCGTTGGAGTGGAAGCACAGCCCTAGAAGGTCACTGAGCCCCAGCGCCTGCCAGCACACCTGCCACTGCAACCAGGACAAGCAGCCTTTAAATAACCCTTTTTGTCCCTTTCCACCTGTTGTGGAAGAGCTCAGTGCAGCCTCCAAGCTAAGTGAGCCTTGTTTTTCTCTTAAAGTAACAGCTGAGCCACTCTTTTCTACCAAAAATGCAGCATATCGCTCACAAATGAATATTATAATGCAGATCAAGCTAAGAAACAGACACAGCTTTGATGAAGTAGAAACTTGCCCTTTGTGGTTTGCTTTCCAGTCACACAACATTCTCACATCCCTTCCCTTCCCTTCCCTTCCCTTCCCTTCCCTTCCCTTCCCTTCCCTTCCCTTCCCTTCCCTTCCCTTCCCTTCCCTTCCCTTCCCTTCCCTTCCCTTCCCTTCTCTTTCCCACCTCCTCAAGTTGCCCTTCCAATGTACTTAGCCAGCAAGGCCTGGATCAGCTCCTGCCTCCTCAGAGGCCCCACAATAGTATCCCATTTCCCGTTCACACCTGTGGCTTCCAAATCCCAAGGTTTTTTCCCTTTGTGTTCCTTGCTGTCACTTCCTGCCGGCTATGTCTGCTCCCGCGGCCACCCACAACTGCTGTGGCACAGCCACAGATTGCACTGTGCTTCCCCATGCAAACACGAGAGGAGCTGCCACCTGTGCTAGAAGCAGCAATGAAGCATCACAACTTAATAATGCAGGATGATCAACCTCTCCCCTAGAGGGAGGTCTCAAGGCCTTTCTGATGCCCCACACAGCAACAAAGTTTCTCTCGCGCTCTGTCTGCATTTCCCAAGATTGATTAATATGGATGTTTTCATATCCAGACAAGGTAAGGTAAGCTCAAGTGCGCAGCACGATTTTCTTTCTTCTGTTTTCTTTTAATCTCTTCACTATGCAACTGTGTATGTTTGCTTATTTCCCTTTTAGCACTTCTAAAATGCTATTCTGTTCTATAGATAGGCCTTTTAAGGTCCACAATTTGAAAATGTAGGCTGTATAATTGAAAGTCAGTTCTGTGATGATCAAAGGAGCATATGGAGCATATGCTTACTCCCTACTCCCTACTACTTCTGCACATAAAGCAGTATGTGCTCCTGAATTGTGATTTGTCTGTTCCACTGATGTACCCTTTCACCCAAACTGACCAGTTGCTTTTAGTCTTGTCTGCCTTTCAAAGGAGAACCTCACTTTCAGTTCAGCTGCAGTCTGACTTTTGGGTATAATTCATAAAAGGTCTCCCAACAACAGGTGCTTACATACTTCTGGGGCTTGGCTCAAACAGTTTGACAGCAACTCACAGAATGATGCCTTCTCTGTCCTCCCTTCATTGCTTTATAGAGACGTAATGAAATAAAACGAAGCCACTGAGTTAGTGTAGTTGTTAAGAAGGAAGGATGAGAGCAGAGCACCTAGTGGCTGTTGCTGCTGAATTGATTCACTGTTTGTTCTTGCTGCACTGTCAACATATATGCCCAGGAGCAACATGACTCAAGTATTTGTGAAAAAGCAAGCAGCGCAATTCTCAACTCATCTGAAACTTTCCTCTTTGTAGGGATCCTAAAGCCCACGTAGTTTCATGAAAAAGGAAGAAAAATGGCATCTAGGTGATATAAAGCCTTGTTACATGAGTTATCTGCTGTTACACAAGGTTTTCCAGAAATTACATGTGATGCTCAGACATGAGACTGTGCTTGATATTCATGATAACACTAAAAACAAACATCCCGTTTAGAAAAACTTGTAACTGATAAATATTCAGTCACTTTCCTTCACCGCTACTGATGTTTTTCATTGTCCGTAATTAACACCTAAGGCAGTTTCAGTCCTTTAATGACTGTTGATTATAAAATGTACAGTTACAATCCTGTGAAATAGATGTGTTAATGCATTTGCAGAATATGGTGTCCTCCTCCTCTCCTCTTTATATATATATATATACATATATATATATATAAAAAACATCAAATATAATTGACAAGTAACACTTTTTCCTGAATGACACCGTCCAATATGCTGCCTCTATCTCAAGTAGCTTCTTTCCATTGGTGTTACAGTTTGTATTCCTGCTCTTCTCTGAACTTCAAGTTGTATGGTTGTAGTTGCAAAACTGGACTGTCTGTGGTATCTTTCCAGCTGAGTGCACGAGCGTTGTCAAGTAAAGGAGTTAGATCTTCACAGCCTTCAGGGTGGCAGTGACTCTCAGATAAGTGAAGAAAACTCGTGTTCGTTTTCCTCTGTGTATATGTGAACGTCTGGGGGGTGTTGGCAGCACCTGATAATGATTAGTGGCCTTACAGTTTACATAGAGTGTAGTGGTAGTTGCTCGTTGTTCTCGAGAATGGAATAAACAGAACCTATTCATAAAGACAGTCTTGTCTTTGATGCAGAAGTTCAGATCTCCCAATATGTCTTTCTTTAGATAGATACAGAATCATAGAATTGCTTGGGTTGGAAAAGACCTTAAAGATCATTGACTCCAACCACAACCTAACCATACTGCCCTAACTCTAACAACCCTCCTCTAAATCATGTCCCTGAGCACCACATCCAGATGGTTTTTAAACACATCCAGGGATGGTGACTCAACCACCTCCCTGGGGAGCCCATTCCATGCTTAACAACCCTTTCTGTAGAGAAGTTTTTCCTGATATCCAACCTAAACTTACCCTGGCACAACTTGAAGCCGTTGCCCCTCATCCTGTCACCTGTCATCAGTGAAAAGAGATTACTACATCTAATATTACTGCATTACTACAAGACAGAGACATAATTGGTAATCATGCCTAGTTTTTGTAACGTCAGCTGTACCTATTAAACACGGACCCTTGATTTGGCAAGTGAAACCAGAAAATGTGCTAAATCCTCACAAATACAATGTAATGATGTGTGAAAAAATGAAGAATAAATTTCCCACTAAGTATTCCTGCTATACAGAATGGGCATACATAAAATCATGCAAGTCACTGTGATTAATAGCAACTTAACATTTTTATAGCCCTCCATCCAGAAGAATCTCACAGAAATTACTGTATGGAAATAGAAAACAAGGATCGTTTTACCACAGCTGAAATACAACCGAAAGGTTTTACAGCTGTACATCTGTGCCGGGAGCCTGCTCTGCCACAGAAACCTTGCAGGCTCACGATCTGTATCTGGAACAAAGACCCGCCTAGCAGTGCAACACAACATTTTTTTAGAGCATATGAAAGCTTCTAAATGACCGAGTACAGCGATGAGTTGAAGGCTGAACAACACTTGAAGCGCACAGAAGCTCGTACTTGATAGTAAAGTCTGACTGACGTATCAGTGCTTACTCTAAGCAGCAGCAGAGGCACACCGGCTGCTTTGCTGCGTGTAATCAGTTTGACAGCCCCCAGGAATTGCTGAGTCTCCATGACCCTGGAAAGACAGTTTGGCACATACATTAAACAGTCAAATACCTCCCCTCCAACTGTTTATTCATCTCCACAAGTCACAGACCTTCCCAGCCTGCGCTCACATTAGCACTGAGTGGTTAGATAACGATGGAAGAATCTTCCACGTGTCCTCACAGTTGTTGCAGTCAGAACCCTCAGATGAAAATATTGCTGGATTAAATACTGCCTTTGAAGCAGAATGGTGCTTCAGTAGCACAGACAACACAGTGAGTAATGTTGTATAATTGAATAAATCCAATGATTCTGTTGGGAGTTTCTTTTTCCCTTAATTTTTGGCCATGTTCCCATTAGATGTAGTCACTAAACTTGATTTTTGTTCTTTCTTATGCCAATGTTTTTAACTTACCGGAGTGCTCATGCGTAATCTAGGAAGAGCTGGATGGTCATTAACACTTTTTTCTATTCCCAGATACTAGAGACAAAAAGGCAGCCAAAAAAAAAAAGTATATATAAAGTAAAAATAAAATAAAAATTCACAGTCAATGAAACCTAAGGCACTTCTGAGCATGAGGTGTAGGCTCTTCAGACCTATGAGTGCTTATGAATGTTTTGTTTCTTTCTTTCACGCAAGGTAAAGAGTTGTAAGTAGTGCAGGGAGCTGAAATGATCTGTTCCTTCCAGTCTATAAGGGAAAAATGCTTATTGGAAGATTCTCTTGAAGTTGCATTTGGAATTGTGGAATTAAGAGTCCCTGTCCAAAGAGCCATTTGAATGGTGGAGTTTCCTGCCCTTCTTGACGTTCATTTAGATTTTTTACTCCATGATTGTTATCCTGGAGCTCCGTGTCTGTGATCACTAACTGTACCAGCGGACCCACACATAGATGGGTCTGATGTTAATCTAGTGCTACTGAACTGCGGTTTGTAAGAGCAAAAAAATATTGACATATCTACCTGTCCAGGTGTGCTACTGCCATTTCCAGATGTGGATATCCATCTCCTCCAGCCTGAGGAGTTCGCAGATCAAGATGGGATCTGGAATGTACAAAAGTCTTGTACAAAAACACGTATTGGCAAATGCCAGAGTGGTTCTTCACTACCTGCAATGCCCGCAGGATACAGATTTCCCCCATGCATTCACAGCTGCAGATCTTCAAGCCTTTTCTTAGGGATACTCAATTACTAGTTCTACAGGACAGAATTAGTGCCAATCCATTCGGTGCTGAGGCTGGGGGAGCCTTCAGCCACGCTCAGGATGGCTAGAATGGTTTCACAGAAAATGTCTGAAAGACTTTGTATTTATTTGAAATAACCTGATCATTAATTAATACCTGTTGTGGATGGTTTGGTGTTTGTGCTTGAGGCTCTTTTACTACATATGCTCTTGTGTAATAAAAGCTGTGAACAGAAGTTGTTGGACAAACCGACCACTCACAGAAGGCATTCCTAGGTAGAATGATCAGTCACTGACAGGGACACTGTCAGACTGAAATGCTGCAATTAATACTGGGAGTTACTCTGAAATAGCTGTGCCAGCTCTGTTTTAGTGTAGAAGGCCCCGAAATAATAAACAGGGGAAGTAGTGTTTGCCTTTGCTTTCTGCTCCGTCCAGGGAAAGACTGATTCCCTTGTAGCTGGGGCAGAAGATCCAGTACTGGATAGAGTCCTTCTAAGTAGACACAGCAGGTCTGGATCAAAAGTACTCAAATCATAGAATGGCGTGGGTTGGAAGGGAACCTCAAAGATCGTCTGGTTCCAACCTCCTGCTGTGGGCAGGGTTGCCAACCATTAAACTTGTATGAAAGCTGAATCAAAGGTTTAGGATATCTAAGTAGGGATGCAGCAATGTTGAGGAATCATAAAACTATTTTGTTCTTCTGAAGGTTTTCCTTTAGAGAGCTTCAAATAATCCTCTCTCACTTTTCCACTCGTGGGGAAGTTAAGAAGCACACGCCTTTTCCACAAACAGAATCCATAAACATTTGTTTTCCAGTACTTTATGGCCAATTCTCAAAACTCGTATTTATCACCTCCTTCTTCCTATGCAAAGAAAATTCTTGCTGAATCCCAAACCAAGTTGAATTGCTTCAAGATTTGGCCCCTCAGGAAGAGCCATAAAGAGCACAGCTTTACCCACTGTATTCCACCCATTGTCTTGCTACCCTGGAGAGCTGTTTTTGTGAGAACCATGAAGGGCTTCCCCTGTTACAGAGTGCTATCGATACTCGAACTCCCAGGGGAAGTAACCTCTGTTCCTACCCAGGAAATATCAGATTAAAACAAATACACAGAATATCACTCAGTGAAGAGTGAGTGCGTTATTTACAATCCTTCCGTCTCAAGTTGGCGTCATTCAGACATTCGCAGCACGTCTTGAGCTTTCTGTAGGAGTGCAGTGACAGAGGAGGTGAAACAAAAAGGAGGAAAATGCGTGGAGATGTCATACACAGTTTGTGCTATAACAATACAGCGTACACATTATTCTTGTCATCTGAGAATGTCAAAACTCATAAAAGAATCTAGCTAAATATAAAACCTCTGTGAGAAAAGTAATTCTTGTATTGATTAACTAAATGCCGGTTATTCAGTTATCCTTCATTAGAGCCAGGGACAGAATGTAGGAATAGAGCTAGGCTTCAGCTTCAGCGACATAAAATGCTGCTCAAGTTGCCAACAATGAAGATCTGCAAGTGGAATTTGGTTAATTGTGTCAGTCTGTAGGAACGCTTATGATTCGTTGGTATTACAATGGCTCCGAGAGTCCTGAAAGTTCTGTGACTGCCATCCCTTTGTGCAAGGTGCTGTCTGAGCCCCAAGCAAAGAGGTGCCTCTGGCTTGGAAGGATCTGAAATCTTTGAGGATGTTGTTTAACTCATTTTTCTGCTAGAATGTCCTGCTTATGGATTCCCCCCCCCCCCTCACATTCCTCCTCTCTTCCCCATCGTGCTGGCCTTGGATTGTGCCAGTGCTGGTTTTTGTGCAGCCTCGTGTTAAACTGAATCGGGAACCTGATTTCAATTAAAAAATAGTCCTCAGAAAAACATTTATTTTTAACTCAGAGCAATACATATTCTGATCTGTTCCCTGCTGCAGATGCGCAAGGAATGCCACAAGAGACAAGGTCGCATAACGGCAGGAATGAATGGGGAAAGGGTGAGGAACAGGTTGCATCGATCTCACTGACTTAGAAGATGCGTTTGTCAAAGCGTGCCCTTAGCACGGCAAGGCTGCGATTCAGCTGGTGTGAAAAAAAAAAACACACTGTTGTTAGTTTTGTTTAAATTAACGCAAGCAAGTGGGCTATCGATGTACAAAATAAGAGAACTTCAGGTGATACAGTAAAAGCTTCCAGAGTAGAATTTGACATCATTGCCAAAAAGTCATCCTTTCCCTTTCGGATTCAAAAATAACAACTCTCGAAAACACACAAAGCAAATAACCTTTAAACTCCATGTTTGCTTTTGCAGTGGCACGACTGGAAAATAATTTCATCTGCCTTTACAAAGAAAGCTGAGGAGGGTGTAAAACAAAGTCGAGACCATTTCCCTCCCGCCACAGCCGTACGTCTATTATCTGACTCACCACTTCTGGGATTCCTTCTGGCAGTGCTGGTTTTATTGCAATGAAAACTCAAGCGTGTGAAAAATATTCCCTATTTTCTGAAGACTGTTCTATTCTCTGTTCACTGTTTCGTTCAGGTCAGTATCCCTTCCTTTAAAGGTTTGGAACTAAAGATTCAGAAAGTGCTGTTCTTAAGCCTTGTGAGAAGGACCGGCACAGTGGAAAGGAAGGGGGAAGGGAGAAATGAAAGGGGAGGAGAGTCCATATCTGAAGAGAGACTCCAGACTAGAGAAATTTTACTGACATCCATTCAGTATCCAGCAGGGTCTCCTTCAAGGGCTTTTACTGAGATCCAAAGGCTCTTGCAATTCACAGAGGCATTTACATGCAACATTGCCCTCTGGGAGCTAAGGTATAACTGTACTCCTGGATAATAATAACAAAGAATACTACCAGATTCCCATTGAAATGTCAACCAGGCACTACTGTTCTAGAGAGCAACAAAGAGATGCTAGTATAACTAATTATGAAGCCTCAGTACCCTCATTAACACTTCTTTAGTGCCCAGATCTTTGAAAATCAGCTGTATAAAGTGACTGTCAGAGTTAATTCCTTATAAATTGCCTCCTGTCACTGCAGCAAGTTCTCTCAGGCCGTGGTGATGCTGAGAAATCTCTTGTGTGGGATTCTTTTTTTTTTTTTTTTTTTAGTTCTGATGCTGTCGTATTGGTTATTGAAAGTATAATATATAAAGGTTGAATGAGCAGGAGTTTGTCAGGATAGGATACAGCAAAATCAAAAAGCTCTTAGGTAACCCAGCTTCCATAGATCTGTAACATAAATAGGAAAAGTTTGAATTGCTTAAATGGGAAACTAAGGACAAAAGAAAAACAGGAACGGAAGGTGTGACATTTGGCACTAAGACGATTCCAGACCTTTTTCAATGTGAGGATGGCAGCCAGTTTATAGCCTTCTCTCCTCCTACTGCCTTTATGACAGCATTTCAGCTCCAGGCCTCATTCCGATGCATCCTCCCTCCCCACCACTCCTGCTTACAAATATATATTTCAATAGGCTCAGGCTGCACAGAGTTCCAAGCCCAGCATGTAATGCGTACAATTGTTTTCACGCTTTTCCACAAAGAGCCACATTCATGCCTTTTGGGGCTCTGCTTTGTCATGCTCTTGCTCTTTTTTTTCTTTAAGTTAGACCAGGATCAGAACCCTACATGAACGCTAACAAAAAGGCTAAAAAACCATCTGTGTTTGCCTGGGGATGGACGTTACATCCCTGCTCCATTCAGTCTCCTAAAGGACATAAAGAAGCGACCTTTTAGAGAAGATAACAAAGCTGGTCATTAGAGATCCCTTTGCATTTTTTGAGCAGTAGAAACACTGAATGGTGACCTAGCAAGTTGGACACAACAGCCTGCTCCATCTTCTGTGTACTTCTGTACTTTCGAGGAGATTTTCTGAGTGCAAAATTGCGTGGAGCTGTGTTTGTACAATGTGCTCTGGGACCCCTTGGGCTCCTTGCTATGTGTGGGATAACAGGCTCATCATAATGGGATATTCTTAATCACCAGTTCAGAATTGGCTGCAGCACCAGCTGTGAGATGATTTTGCTGTTCCAGCTAAACTGACAATATGCAAACTCTTTAAATGGAGGTAAAGTTTATGTTAACATGGGACTGTCCTTTCTGCTGTATTTGCTGGTATTATTAGGAAAACAGTTTTATTCTGCACTCTTAGATCACAGATTGCCATCTCAGTAAAGCTGTGATATATTGGTCACTCACTGTTTACATAAATCAGATTTAATAAACAAAAGCATGAGGGGTGCTCCAAAAGTAATGCCTCCTATTTTATGATGTTGGCCCACAATGTCAGAGGCAGATGCTGGTAGTGTGGCAGTAGAGGCTGAACCTTTTTGCTAATAACCCACTCCATTTTGTTGCCCTGTAACAGATGGCATTAGAGTGGCAGTCTGACAGAACAGTGTCTGACATGGAGGTGTGTTTGGAGTAAAGGTATAGAACTGAATTCCTCCCTGCAGAAAAAATGGCACCCACTGACATTCCTCAATGCTTGGTGAATGCTGAGAGAGAACAACTCAGAGTCATTGAGGGGTGGTTGGTGGGGTGGTACATCTCAGCAGTGGCAACACTGACACTGAGGGACCTCTGCTGATGCACTGTGTATGAGCTTGGCATGCAGGCTCTTGCTCATCACTGGCAAAAATGCACAGCTAATGGTGCTTTGTAGCTGAGAATTTGCTTTATCAACTCGTGTTACTGTACTCTTTGTATCTGTTGTAGTTTCCATGAAGGCATAATATAATAATATATTATGTATAAAATAAATATAATAAATAAATAAATAATAATAATAATAATATATTATGTATAAAATAAATAAATAATAATATAAATAGGAGGCATTACTTTCAGAGCAACCTATGCTTGAAATTAAATATCTGGCTTTCTGAAGTGCATTCAAGAACTGTCAGACAAGTTGTGCTTGCTTTACACAAACATAAATTTGACAGAACTTAGTACAATGTAACTACCTATTTCAGAACAGCTTATCTGCAAGGGACAGCCAGCCCTCCGACAAATAATACCTACCTGCAGTGCTTTTCAAGATGTTCAGGTGCTTTATATAATACCAATTCAAATTTGAACAGCTGCTTCAAATACTGCAAACATAGTATGAGTTGATAAATTGATACACAGAGCAGATAAATAATAGTTAGTCACACATGATGATACGGAATTAATTCAACGGATCTCAGTGTTTTCTTCCATCCTGTCAGCGCTGCAATGGGTCAGCTACCTTTTAAGGGAGGGACGCCAGATTGTACATGTATTTCTGAGATTAGATGGTGGGCATGCTGATATAAGCTCAGCAGGAATGAGGGGATGCTGTGTCTAAAAGGAGAGAGCTGCTGCCAATCACACTGCTGACAGTATCTTGCCTGTGTCCAAAGCAGAAGCTCCCAGCTGCCACTGTGCTCGGAGCACCACGACAGCCAGAAATTTGGATCCCGAGCCTTTCATGGATGCCTTTCGATATGCCATGGCTCCTGGCCCTGTGCCAGCTCTTCTTTGCCTTTCAGAATCTGCCTGCATGGAGTCTTCACACTCCTGTGGTGGCAGCTTGCTGCCACCTGCAACAAAGCACGCTTTCCCTATGCTCCTTCCCATTTGTGTCATGTTGGACTGAAGTCTCTGATTATCGATGTGGCAATAGCTATGGGATATGCAATACCTGTACTGTGAAAGAAATGCTACCTATAATAAGGTTTAAAAGGGACTCCTCCCCCCATTCTAATTCTACAGACCCTAGCAGATCTATGACTAATGGAGACGGATTATTTTTATAACATATAATGCATGTATGTGCACCAGAACTTCAGAAATGAGACAACATATTTTCTGCCAACATTTCAAGTATGATTTTCAAAGCAAACGGGATCGCATTTGCAGAGGGAATTTGGGCAGAGGGAGGGGGAAAAACGAGGTCGGAAGTTGGAGAAAGATGTATAAGCTCATGTGAATGAACCCAAAGAAGCAATGGCTGGAAGACTCACACAGCCTGAGGTTGTTGGAATCCACACAAGGACGTTAAGCTGCTGAACATCTGAATGCAGCACAGCTGTGGTCACCTGACCTTCCATCAGGTTTAGTGAATGTCTGAACACCTTTTTTTTTTTTTAAATTCACAGATTTCTAACAAAAAAGAAATAAGATTTGTATGTAAGTAATGCATCCGCAAAGATTCTATCAGATACATTTGAAATAGCACTCCAGGGGCTTGGGTCCTATTTTTCCTTCTGCCATACATGGTGTAACTTACAACACTTACACTTCAAATGCCCACTGTTTAAAAAAAAAAAACAAAAAACAAAAAACACACGCACAAAAAAAACCCCAAAAACCCAGCTCTGATAGTTCACTACCTCAAGGGTAAAAGAAGATGTTTGTGATGTTTTTGGAGTACAAGATGAGGTGTATCACTGGTAACACTGCAGATAAACAGATTTCAGCCAGATCATTATGTACTGGTCTTGCATTTGAACTCCACGATCACCATCTACAGAAGCACAGTAGGATGCAATTGTTGAAAACTACAGAATGTGGTGCACCAAGCTACCGGTGAACCTGAAAGAGTGTCTTTTCAAATAATGCTACAGACGTCAGGGCATTCCAGTCATTTCCCTTTTGGGTCATACCCACTTATTTGTCTTCTTGCCTTCACGTTTGCATGGTCCTGACTATTTTTCTCCAGTGATATCCCCATTTAATGCAAACCTCGGGGCCTCACTGACACCCTCCACATCGTAGAGCAAACAACCTCACTCTAACGCAAATGACCTCAAGGCCCAGTTCTGAAACAACCGTATGGAAGTAACTGATCAAGCACTGTCTGTACCTGGATGCCAAGCAAGAAATACCAGCATAAATTCTGTTTAACATCTATGCATTCAGAGGCAATATAGGCAAGTACCCAGATTTCTGCCAAACCAAACTTGGATGCTATGCAATCCAGTAGTGAACAATTACGGGAACAGAATTAGGGCTTAATGGTTATATTGCCTGGGGAGACAACCGCTCTATGGAGTGGTATGTTTCTTTGGTATGAGCCTTTGCTATTACTTAAGTTTTGTTCTTTGGATTATTTTTTAATACATGACAATGCATGAGGACTTACGTCCTCTGTACAGAACCCATCCAGCAGCAATAGGCAACGTTTTTCTCCTATTTTAAGCTTCTTGCTGCCAGTCTAAGCCCCAAAAGATCCTTCTCATGGCACTCTCTTCTTGTTTGAGCTACGTGTGTTTTCTTCGTCCTCACTTGCATCTGTTTGGGTGGGGTGGAGGGAATGGGGAAAAGGTAAAAGGGGAAGGCTCAACCGTCTCTCTATTTCGGGTCGTCTGCTGTTTCCGCTATCTGGAGCCTCAACAGAGCTCAACTGTTTCATTTATTGCATGCAGAGGGCGGCTGCTGCACCCACTAGTGGGTGAATTTGTACTGAGTTGTAGCAGAAAACATTTGGTTCGCACAAAGTTATAGAAATTATACAACAAACCATGCATGCTTTTTTTTTTTTTTCTTTGTCCCTTTTCTTTGTCCCCCCCAGCATTTCTTCACAGTTTTCACTTCGGCCTTGTCTTATTCCTCTTTTCTGATGCTGATTTGCCTCATTACCCAAAAGTGACAACTCACTGATACTTGATCTCATGCAACACAAAGCAGAGAAAGCACAGATCAGCGCCGTGTTAGTTCCAGCCACTTTAGAGAGCTTTCGTAGCCCGGGGCAGGTAGGAACCCTCCCCCGACATCCGTGCTTTCACCCTATTTCCAGCGCTGTGAGACCACATCAGAACACCTACATGTCTGACACGGCCAGGCCAGAAGGAAAAGCAAGATAAGGTTCACTGAAATACCGTTCCACATTACAGCTCCGGCAAATCAGACACTGCAATAAAGAAGAGTCAAACCACACTGCGTTTAGCAGAGTCATCTTCCGGAGCTGTTTGCTTACATCTCGTCTTCAAAGCAGCGCAGATGCGCAGCTGTTGTGGAGGAACGGGTACTGACATTGCAGTCACTTTGGTGACAGCATGCCGATGTATTTTCGGTGTTCCACGTATTCTCATTTCACAAACAAACAAACAACCACAAAAAGCCACCACAGCAGCAAAACCCCACCAACTTTTCTCCTCACATTCGCTGTGTCAGGGTTTGAAGTCACAGACCGTGCTTCACCCCTTCATCGGGACACAGCCGTACGTAAGCTCGCGGCTGCAATAGTTGGTCTCCCACCACAGACTGCAGCTCATCACAGCAACCAGAGCGTTTAGCGGGGACTGAAGGCGATCTCCTTATGGACGACAAGCCTTTATCTTAAGCCCTCACAACTCCTCACAGGAGGCTCGCGGTGCTGCCTGTCCCGCAGCAGCAGCCGGCACAGCGCACAGCCCTGCTGCCCGCAACGGAAAAAGGTTAACGACGTAAACTGAGCACTGTCTGCACAGCGTAGTTGAATATTTGTTTCATCAGTTAAGGAACGAATTTCTCGCCGCCGCATCTCCACACGGAACAAAGCGCTGTTCCGGCGGCACGCAGACACTTCCCGCTCCGCTCCCGCGCGGCCCGGCTCCCTTAGCGACACGGCGGAGCCGCACGCTGCCAATACCACGGCTCCCTCACAAGAACCCCCACAGCGAGGCACGGAATCGGACACAGGGCCCGGCACGAGCACCGCGCTCCCGCCTGAGCGCTCGGCTGCCGGCACGGCACGGCGCTCCGCCCACCGCCATCTTAACTCCGGGCGCCCCCGCCCACCCTGCACTCTGCCCCCGACGGCGCGGCGGGGCCCAGCGCGAGCGCGGCAACGGGGGAAGGAGAAATCCTCGCTGCAAACGCCACGCCGGCCCGGCCCGGCTCCGCCGCGCCCGCTGCCCGCCCGCAGAACGCGGCCAAAGCGCCGGCCCTCGCCCCGCTCCGCCCACGGCCCCTCCGCGCCCTTCCTCAACATGGCGGCCGCGCGAGTCAGTTACCGCACGTCGTGACGTCATCGCGCGGCGCATCTCCGTCTCCATGGCAACTGGCGGGCGCGGAGCGGCGGCTCCGGTGGCCGGGATCCCCCCGCCGGCTTCGCCGCCATGTTCGCGGACGAGACGTCGCCCGGCGCCGCGGTACGATCGCTGTGGAGGAGCGCCCGGAACGCGCGCTGCGAGGCGGTGAGAGATGGAGGCGGCTCCGGCCACGCTCCGTGCTTTTATACGCCGGGAGGGGGTGGCCGGGGCGGCCGGGCGCTGTGCTGGCGGTGGCGGCGGCTCCTTCCGCCCCGCACTGAGGGACGGCAGCTGTGAGGCCGTCCTGCAAAGGGGCCGGGCCGTGCGCGGAACGCTGCGCTGCACGGCTCAATGCCTGGCACTGCACAGCTCAATGCACTGCACGGCTCAGTGCACGGCTCAGTGCACGGCACTGCATAGCTCAGTGCCTGGCACTGCACAGCTTAATGCACTGCATTGCACAGCTCAATGTACTGCACTGCCCAGCACTGCACAGCTCAGTGCCCGGCCTGCCTGGTGCTCTGCCTTTATTGCGTGCCCACGGGGTGCTGGATCAGAAGGAAGGCTCCGCGTGTCACTCCGGGTCTGTTCGGCTCACAGTTTGTCTTCTTTTACCAGAAAAGCTGCCAGACTGGGGAAGTTGCAACGGCAGAGGTTGCAGTGCAGTCGCGGAGCAGCAGAGATGCCGCTGTGCAGACGGATCAGAGCGCAGTTCCAGACGTGCAGCAAGAAGCCTGTGTGGATGACAGCGGTGTGCTGGCATTCCTCCGGAGGGTGGAGGAGGTCGTTATCAAAGAGCTGAACAGGAATGTGACAAGTCGTGCCTTTGATGGCTTTGACGTGAACTGGATGGATCAGAACAGAACAGTAAGCTGGCAGTGCTCAGATCCTTGTCGTTACCTGGGACAGCTGCTCGCGGTGGCTGTGACTCCTTACTTCTGTTCCTTACTGCTGTGACTAACCTTGCTGGATTCTAATCATTAGAAATTAGCAGGGTTTGGTGGATTTCCTGCAGCTCTGCCCTCTGCCTGTGCCCTGCTCCTGCCCACTAAAACAGTTCTTCCCGCTGGTGGCTGTGTTGCAGCAGCTTTATGAGAAGGAAGCTGCCAGCAGTGCTGCTGTGTCCTCAGCATCCAGGAGCCCCTTCAGAGCATGCCAGGCTGGCAGTCCAGGAACAGCTGAAGTCAGCGATTTGGCAGCTCTTCTAATTTAGGTTATATTTGTTCAGTGTATGGTGTTGGAGAGTGGGAGCAGGCTGTATCTTGTCAGTACACGTTGGTGCCCTCATTTCCAAACCGTTTCTTGTGAAGCTCAGTGGGTGCTGGGATGGTGCTGGAGGGCTGTGATAAACCCAGCAGTGCATCCCCTGCAGCTCATCGTGCAGCTCCTGAGCCGTGCAGTCTGAGGGAGGTCATTATGAAGAGGCAGTTGGTTTGGTGGGATCACACCATTTTTAAATTTTATTTATTTTATTCCAGTAGGAATTCACCTTCTTTTTTCACATATGCCTATAAGGTACATTGACAGAGGGGAAGCCTGCAGTGAGGCCATGTGATTGCACCAGGCCACGCACGGATCTCAGGTCTTCATGTTCAGAAATGATCGCTTCAATGCTTGAATTTAATCTCTCCCAGGTGTTGTGTTTGCATACACTGTCATACCCAGAGGCTCAGGATCAACACCTGCAGGTTACTGGTGTCTCATGGAATTCAACAGGATCTGTTGTAGCATGCTCATATGGCCGGTGAGTACCCACATGGCTTTGGGAGCACACCTGATGTTCATGTGACATTTTGGGCTGACTTCAGTTTTACATATGTTCACTTTCTCTGTAGTAATAAACTATACAGAAATGAACCTTAGTTCTGTTCCAAAAAAAAAAACCAAAAAACAGCCACATTAAAAGAAAACAAAACTCAGGGCAGACTCCAATTATGGCTTCTATGTTTTCTACTTTTTTTCCTTATAAAGTGGCTAGACGTAGTCTTACAGAACCACTTCCAGATAGATTCTGCTTGAAAAAGAAAAGCCAAGAGCAGGCACACTTGTAGATGTGTGTGGGTGAGGCTTCAAAGCACAGGCTTTGTTCATTGCAGATCGTGTCATTTTGAGGAGGTCTCTTTCCACCCTGGATCAACCTGGCATCCCTTCACGCCTGGTGCCATGGATAACAAACATTGAGGAATCTCTGAAATGAGAGTGGGACAGTTCATCTAATCCAATGAACATCTCTAACAGCGTCTCCTTTCTCTGCCTTTATGTTGCCCTTACTCAGTTTTCTTTCTGTTATGGTTTCCTTGGATTAAAAGCCCTAGCAAAAAGTGCATCCGGCAGTAAACGTACAGGGAGAAGTAAAACCGGGCCAACCTGTACATCGCTTTTCCCTTCTGCTCTCCCAGTTCACAGCTATTTTCAGATTAGAATGTGGTTTCTACATCTGTGGTTACCTTCAGTAAATTCCCTTCTGTGAACTTATGCAGTCTGTCTTAAACTTTTAGCCTCTACCCCCTCCTTTAAAAAGGAGTTTCGCAGCTCAGCTACGCACGCTATGAAAATGTCCTTTTGTTTGCTCAGTATCTCTTTTAATAATTAAGAACATCAGGGAAAGGCAGAAGTCAGGCTCAAACAATTGCTTCCTGTCCTGGCCCCTCTCTGTTCTGCCCTCAGCCATCTCTTGTAGTGAGGTTGGGCAGTGTGGTGCTGAGGATGGAAAATACAGAGGTACTGTGAGAAGGGCCTCTATCAACACTTCCCATCATTATACCCTCGGGTGTCTGAACAGCCCCTCACATATCACCCCAAAGTACCTTCCTTGTAGAAGCCTTTACCTTCAGAATATGTGCTGTGCCAGCTGGTCGCTGGGGGTAAGCATGCAGGTGTTTTGGTCTGTGCTGTGGGCAGGTGGCAGCAGTCAGCATTTTGGGGGTGTTCTCCTGTCTACAGAGGTTACAGCTTGGTAGGCACGCAGTGATAGAGTCAGAAGGAGGTAACAAAGAAAGCAGAGGGACAGCTGTCTTTTCTCAGACCCTGGTTCTTCAGGTCCTTGTTTGAGGAAACCTACCTTGCAGATCTGCCTGTTTGCAAATCAGCAGCACTTTGGTCTGCTGGGTTCATAGGAACTTTCTACGGGTGCTCTTTTGACGTTCCCAGCATCTGGATGGTTAATAGACCTGGCAAAAGGGAATGGTGTATGAGATTTCCTGGCAGGCACTTTGTTCAGTCGCTGCACTGAAACATTTTGTGTATGTACCAACATGCAGAGAAGTTTTGCCACTTCACAATCCCTTGATCTCATTTTTCCTTCTGGCCACAAAGCAGCACACGTATAAATGATGACTGGGACGTACCAGAGCTCTGCATGAGCTGGGATTGTTGTGCATCAGGCACAGTATGGCGTAGCTTTCTCTTCGTCAGGTTGAATGATGGCAACTGGAGCACGGAGAAATCCTATGTCTGTACCTGGAATCTGGATAGAAGAAGGTTGGATCCACAACGTCCCGACCTTGTGGTGGATGCTCCCAGTTCTGTCATGTGCTTGGCCTTCCACCCCTCCCAGCCTTCACTGATAGCTGGTAGGTTAGATCTTATTTGAAATCTACCCCTTGTTCTTTAGCTTGGATCATTTTTCTCTCACCTCAGCCTGAGATTTCTTCCAAAAGTAATGGTATTGCAGCTCCACAACTGAAGGAACTAACGCTCACCAAGACCAAGTGCATTGTTGATTCTGAACTAGAAATTGATGCTTACATTTTTCAGTGCCCATTGCACTGTTCACTGTGTGCACTTCAAAGTGTCATTGTCACCTGTTCCCTTGCAGCTGGTCTGTTCAGTGGGGAAGCGGTGGTGTGGGACACCAGCAAACCAGAAGACCCCTTGATGTGGCGGACAGGGATGACAGATGACACTCACACTGATCCAGTCTATCAGGTGAGAGCTTTCACAGTAAGCACAGCTGGGGGAGAAGAGAGTTCTTAGTGCTGGATTTCATCCCTTCAATTTTATCTCGTTAGCACTTCACCTGAAGCTCTCGGGCAAACTGCTGTATTTCAGCTGTTGTGCTCTCCTTTCATTTACCATTTTTCCCCAGAACTAATACAGAACTGCCATGTGCTGAACTGGATGCTTTCCCTGTACAATAACTTCTTGTTCAGAATGAATGAGCAGGGCTGTTCCTATGCTGCAAGGGTTTACTGATGCAGATTAGGCCAACAATTAAGTAGTAAAGTATCACTGATGCTTAGGTGGAAGCTTAAAGTTTAAAGTTTAAAGCTTAAAGAAGGGGCACAATCTGTCAGTGCCCTTTGGCTTCCTCGTGGGTGGTTTTTTTTTGTTCCTCTGAGGCACTGTGACTTTGGGCAGTCTGTGTATTTTCTCATCTGAAAGTTAGGAAAATGCTTTCATTTACAGCACAGTGGAAATGCTATAAATACCAGAGCTCAAAAGCAACAGCAGGCAAAACCTGGAAACCAGAATTCAGCCCTGAACACCAAAGCTCGTTTCTCTCCTCACACAACATGTCTGTGTGCCTGCTGTTCATCTGGTCTGGCAAGATAACAGCCTGCAGGCTGCTGAGCATGAGGGCAGCAGTGCTGACAGCCCCCTCACCCGGAGCTCGGCTCCTTTCTCCTTTGCAACAGGTTCACTGGCTGCCCGATGCCAAGCATGGAAACCACGTGGAGCTGCTGAGTGCATCCACGGATGGTAAGATCCTGGTGTGGAGGGAGGAGCGAGACGGGCGGCTGGCCGTGGCTGAAGGCTTTGCCCTGGTGGCTCAGCAGATCCCTCGCAGCGCTCAGCTGAAGAAGGTGAGTTCATGAGTTTGTGTGACAGCTGTGCTCTGGCTTTGGAAACCAGGCAGCAGGCCAAGCCTGGCACAGGAGAAGCACCAGGAAAAGCTCCTTTTTGAACATCAAGAGTAACCCCTGATCCCAGCTCCCTCCCATAGTGAAAGTCAATCCATTCACAGCTGGCAGCAGCTGAGGTTTTGCCATGGTCTAAAGTTGCTGGGACCAAGTAGAGAACTTGTTTACAGCACTAATAATTCACACTGTAGGTGGATGCTGCAGGGGTTGAAGACCATCATGGCTGGTACAGGCTGTGTGGAGAACAACTCCTCTGGTCTGTGACGAGCTGGCTGGCGCTGCTCTGACTGCATACCCACAGCAGAAGCCCCCATCGCTTACATCACGTGTTTGTTTTTCTCCCAGCTCGTGTGGGGAGAGGCGGCTGTAGGTGTGACATCGCTCTCTTTTTCACACTTCGATCCCCACGTGTTCATTGTTGGTGTGGAAGGCGGCTTCTCACTCAAGTGCTCCACTGCAGCAGACACCCCAGCTCCACGCCGGACAGGAGGTTCTGTTCCCCTCAGAGCACCAGCTGAGCTCGCCTTCTCCTCGCACAGCGGGCCGGTGTACTCCGTCAGCTGCTCCCCCTTCCACAGGCAAGAGCTGCACACAGACACCAGTGCTGCATACTGGTCACAAGTTGTTACTTAGTGCTGAGTGCACATTTTTCAGACAATACTGGGGTTTTGTGCACATACAAGTTCCAAACAAGTCTCACCTAGCATTAGGAATCTAGCTAACTACTGAAGGACAACCACTGCCCATGGGCTGTGGTGAAGCTGCACACCCAGATACGCTGCGTGTGGTCAGAACACCAGTAAAACGAAATAGCATTTACACCCAGCCCATGTAGAACGTTAGCACCTTCCTTAGGACAGCCTAGAATACTGAAGAGTAATTGGAAGTCAAAGGGAGACAGCTGGAAATAGAGTTATTTACTGAATTAATGCTGCCCATCATGTCTCACTAGCAGCTGCCTGAATTCCACCCCCTGCCCATGGGAGAGGCCCAGCACCATGAAACATGCTGACTGCCCGGGTTTGCATTTACTTTGTGTGGGACAAACTGCTAACAATGCCTGTCTCCAGATCAGCGGTTCTCAGGCATCTCCGGCCTACAACCCATCATACTCAGTGGGCAGCGTGAGCCCTCATTAAACTTAATTGAGAGCACTGACAAAGCTGTGTCTCTGCAGACTGCATCCCAGAGTACAGCTTAGAAATTGCTGCTTTAGGAAACAGACACTGTCAGAACAGGAGCAGCGTGCAGGATTGCGCTCCTTGAGGGAGTTTTGTTCTGTATCTTTAGCACCGAAGCCCAAAATATTGTTTCTTGCAACCCAGGAATCTCTTTCTGAGCTGTGGGACTGATGGACAAGTTCACCTGAGCTCCATGTTGCAGACACAACCCCTCGTTTCTCTTCAGTTATCTACAAAATACCTCTTCTGTGTTCGCTGGTCTCCCATCCGACCTCTGGTCTTTGCAGTGGCTTCTGGGGAAGGCAAGTAACTGGAGCTGCCTCTTCTCAGGCTGAAAATCAAATTTTGTGCTGGCTATTAATTAATACCAGTCAGTTCTGATCACTGTATCCCACAAGCAGAGAGCAATAACCATTGCTTGTGCAGAGCAATTAGTACAACAGTCATTTTGAACTCAAGATAATATCAGTAGCAGTTATTTCCAATCCTACCTTTAAAGCTGTGGCTCCAGCAGTTCACAGGGGTACAACACAGCAGTTACTGAGGCTAAAGCTTACCTACAGCTTCCTTGCCTGTGACATTTACTTCTAGAGCTAAGAGCAAGCAACAACTTAAAACATTTCCCAGATACATTTAGTGAAGGGAATGGAGATTTCCCAGAATCCTGCGAGTTGCCTTCAGGTGACAGCAGAATAAATGTAGGCTGTCTTACAGTGGTGTCACCTGTCACAGTCTAGACCCCATCTGAAAAAAGAGCATCTGTGAAGCGCCAGACTGAGTGGGTAACATTCTGCATGTAAGGTCTCTTCCTGTAAGCTGTGTTTCTGTTTTATAGGAGATGTGCACCTGTTTGACTTTGAGAAGAGCTCCCAGAAGCCTGCTGTTTCCATAAAGCAGGCCGTGGATGAATGCCCCGTGTACTGTTTAGAATTTAACGCCAAGCAAACTCAGCTCCTGGCAGCAGGGGATGCTGCTGGAACAGTCAAAGTCTGGCAGCTGAGTTCTGACTTCACCGAGCAGCGGCCCAGGGAAATGAATCACCTGGAGCAGCTGGCAAGTGAGCTCACAGACTGAGACAGCAGCACAGCAGCCGTGGGGAGCTCCTCACTGCTCTTACTCTGGGCAAAGCTGCCCGTTCAGCCCACAGAACACCTAGCTGTGACTACAGCCGGAGTTTCATCCATGTGACACAGCTGCATTTAACCATTAAACACGAGATGATGTGGTTCGACCAGTAACTTTTATTGAAGCACACTGCAATATGTTTGTCTTCCCTAAGAGTTTTAAGCTAAGCAGTTTAAGGTTACATCATAAAGTAACATTGATTACTGTAGAGCACAAAGAGAGACACATGCAGAGCTTATAGTCAGCAAACGTGAGCATGTTCTTTGTATCTTTTGGTACTAGTGTTTTGTATCAATTCACAAAGAGTGAACGTGTAAACTCTATGTAGTCATAGGCAGAAGGAAGTTCTCTGCCCTTGCCATCCATGTAGGGCTTCATGTGAGAAATGCAGTAGTCGGCTTGTTCCCGGGTCAGGTTCTGAAAGATAAAGACAGCAAAGGTGGAGACGGGCGCTGTGGGGCTGCAGGTGGGCACTGAGCACAGCACTGCCCTCCCCAGGGGCACAGCTGGGAGCAGAAGCACCAGAACTGTGCCTGGTGGAAAGGAGCAGTTTGTTTGCACTTTGGTTCAGGGGTGGGAGGTCTGACCTGCAGCTTCCCATCACAGAGGAGACAGAACAGGTAACAAACATGAGGAAGAAGAGCAGCCTCTGTTTTTCTGCCAACTGATTCAGACAGGAAAAACTTGCTCTCTTGGCAGGGCAGTGGGAGGGAGGTCATGTTCTCGGTATTTAAGCACAGACTCAAGTTTCTCCTTCAATCACTGCTTGGAGAAACACCTCCCTCCACTTTCCCAAATGATTATAGGAAAGCATAAGTTTCTGAGGAGAGAGACAGTGAATGCAGCCCTTCCTGGGCCTTGGAGCAGCTCTTGCTTTACTTGAGTAAATCCTTTGGCAGTTAAGTTAATCCTCCGCTTTAGGGCCAGAAAGCAGATGGGCAGAGCTGTAACTACGGTTTCTTTATTTGCTGCAGGGGTTTCCTCTGCAGGTTCAGAACTGGCTTAACTACAGCAACGTGAACTTCCAAGTCATGAGTGCTGTTTATGTTAACAGCCTATGAACAAAACACCTCCCTCTGTTCCTTTCTAGAGGGCCACAAACGGCACTGACCTGGTAGAGCTCCTCCTTGGTCACGTAAGGCTTCCCCTCCGAGCTGAGGGCACGGAAAGCACTCTCAATCTCCTCGCTGGATTTCACGTTCTCTGTTTCCCTGCTGATCATGAACGCCATGTACTCCTGCAGTGAGACGTGGCCGTCCCTGCCAATGAAACAGGCAGCATGTGAGCACTGCTGTCCCTTCGTACCACGGTGCGCTTCCTCCTGAGAGAAGGGCTCTGACTGCTCTGGGAGCAGTAAAAACCTCAACGCAGGAGGCCGCACCAACACCAGGCCACTGTCCACGTGGAGTATCTTCTTGATAGATGTCATTCTTGCCTTTGTGAGAATATTTTTCACATGAATTACCGTGAAAACAGGAAAGCAAAGCTCTCGGCCTCTAAGAGGCTTTCCAGCTAACCCCCCAGAAAGGTACTGATAAAATACTTGGCTACAGAAAAGCAGAAGGTCTGATGCACGTACCTGTTGGGATCAACGGTGTCAAGAATAGACTCAAATTCAGGGTCAGGCTCTCCTTCCTCAACCATGGGCAGGTCGTAGCCAAGGGAGCGCAAGCAAGACTTAAACTCCTGGTGATTAAGACGTCCAGATTTGTCCTTGTCAAAGTGCCTAAAACCACAAAACCAAAACCCACATTACTAAGCGTTAAGATGCTGAGTATCTCATTCAAATTTACACAGTGGGCTGAAAATGAGCACCTTACAGCCAGTCCACCGTTCTGGAGAAGCGAGCTTGAATTAATGGGCATTTCCTACCTAACAATGTAAACAAATTCTTCACTTTGCTTAAAAAAAAAAAAAAACAGCAAAGAAGGGCTGTATTCCCAGCTGGAACTCACTCTTGGTTCTACACAACTGTGCCCACAAGTGAGCATGCCCACGAAAAGCTCTCATGGCTGCGGTGCACCCAGCCAGCAATGGGTGTGCCTGGAGGCTCTGCCATCTGGCAGAGATCAGAGCAGCTCAGCACAAAACTGGGCAGACAATAAAGGAGCTACAAACAGAACAGCCAGAGAATCCTGTGAACAGGAGCCATCCACGTGCCAGAAATATCTCCCAAGTATTCCACTGGCATTCTTTCCCTGCAACTCACTTGAACATCATGCTGAACTCCTTCAGGGCCTCCTCTGTGACTCCAGTTGTGTTTCTGAAAGAGAAGCAGCAAAATTACCGAACAGTTCCTAAACTGCAGAACTCCGATGGAGTCCATCTGCCCCAAACCAGCAGCCTGCACCAGCTGAGGACAAGTGAGCAGACAATACATCACATCATCACAGCTCAAAGGAATAAATCAGCTCCTCCAAGACATCACTGCTAATGGCCAACAGGAACTATTCCAAACCATGCTTACTGCATCCTTCTGAAAGCAGCTGAGAAACACTGGAGGTTAAGGAGCTCTACGCTGCAGAACGCAGGAGAGACTCATCAGCACTGCCTGCACAAGGTTTGCTTTCAGACAGACAGCAGTGTGTTACTGTTCACCTCCCCCCAGGCCAGGCAGTACCGAGCTTGAATCTGCTGCTCCAGGTTGTGCTGCATTCTCATTCCCAGCTGGTCAAGCTGGTCCCACTGCTGCGCCAGCCCCACGGTGCTGTGCTCTGTGTATTTGTTGTCCAAGATAAGTGCCTCTTCCATGGCTGCTCCGAGGTCCTCAATCTTCTTCAGCTGGCTCCTCATAGCCCGGATCTCCTGGTGTTTGCGCTGGTAGGATGAGAGAGGAGGAGAAAATCAAGGAGTTCAAAAACCAGAACAACAACAACCAGCCTTAAAACGAACATTCATTTAGGAAGAAAAAGGAAAACTGCATTGGGGTATTGTTTAATGCCCTGGGATATGAGCAGACATCAGATAAAGGTTTCTTCAGTATTCAAAACATACAAAAATCAAGTAAGATTTTACCATATAATTGCATGCACTTTCATTCCCGCCCCATGTTTCTGAGTTACCACTTGGGGAAGGTGCTTTACAGACAGGTGAGCATTGCTTACTTTAGTAGCTTCCAGCTGGGATTCCAGTGTTCCCGACTCCTCCACCATACAGGACCTAGGTACAGAATTACAGTGAGACACAGCACTTCTCCCATAAAAATGGCAGGTGGGGCTTGAAATTAACAGTCCTTCCTTACAAAGCCTTACAGCAGTATTGTTCTGCAAATATTTCAATGCTGGGTTTGTGTTTCATTTATTCTGACTCACTATTTCAGGCAGACACATTACATCTTGTTTAATTCTCATTTCTTTATACGGTTAATTTCTAGCCCCATTTGAAAGGCAGCACGATCAGCAGTCACACTTCATGCCAAATCCACAGCACCCGCTTTGCTGGGCCTCATGAAATTAGAAACTTGGTGCAGTCCCACCCCGCTCCGCCGTGCCCAGCACACACACACACCAACCACGAGGGATTCACTGAGATGGGCTGCATTGGAGCTCTATAGAGGTGTGTTATTGGGGATCAAACAGGGAGAAGAGACCTCTTGAGAACTGCTGGTTTGGTTGGAAAGCACAGCACAATCACTGCAGAAAAACCCTGGAGCTCCCCTATGTAGGCTGATGGAGAGGTGCCTTCCTGCCCCATCCCTCCCAGCACCTGCAGGAACTGAGGCAGTGCTGCTCCATTCGGTGCCGGTTCCATGCAGCCTCACCCTCACACACCAGGATCCCCACTGCAGGGATGTCTCCAGCATCACTTTGTAGGGACAGCTAAGGAACGTCTCTGGTTGCTGCCCTCCTCCCCCCCAGGATCCTAAGCAGCCCTCAAGCTGCAGCACTCAGGGACCTCCATCCTCCCACTGACGGTGGGAGCTCATGCTGACAGAGCTGTGTGCGGACAGCCCACCTGGGTGTGCCATGCTTCTGACTGGTACTGAGGGGCCTGGCAGTAACTGCAGCTTCTCTAAAGTCTACCCTACATGCTTTTGAGGAGGGGACTGCAAGTGCTGGATTGCTCTGTAGCCACGGAAACACCCTGAACATGTGGGTGCTTCCCACCAGCAGGGTTAAAGCCAGACTCAGTGCACATCCAGAGCCCTGAGCAGGAAGCTGGGAGCCAACCACGGGAGGGACGCCCTGCAGGGAACACACCTCCAAGCATCTCTAAGCTGTGACAGTTAGTTGGAAGGAAAGCGAGCCTTGGAATTAAAGGGTGCATTTGAAAACCAAAGTGAGGTAAGAAAATAAAGAGGAAAAAAAACCTTCCAGATAGATCATCCCCAACTTCATACTGATAGACACGAATGACACGACGATAGGCTATGCTAATCGAAGAAAAGAAACCAGGTAAATTCCAAAAAAGAAGAAGAAAGAACAGTGGACAGAACACTGCACCCAAACACGGCCACTGCAGCATCACCACCCTGCAGCAAACAGAAGCCATTACTTATGAAATAAACAAATCCAGAAGCTGGTTGCACACACAGGAAACTAACTGGTTATTTTTGTGTAAATCACACAAAAAGGAGAAACGCTAGGATAAAGAAATGCATTTTGCAGTTAAGCTCATCTACAGGTTCTACAAAGGCGTTCGTTCCACGCTCTGCTGGGCTCCCCTCTCCCACGCAGCACCACGTGCACACAGCCACCACCACCACAACTGCTGCCTGCAGGACCTCTCTGCTGCCCTGGAACCCCTCTGGAGCTCTGCTTTCCCTCTTGCCAAGGCAGGCCAGGCACAGCCGAGGGCTCTCTGAGCTCAGCCTGTGTTTGTAACTCATTCACACAGAATTAAGGACCGACTCTGCCTTGTGTATCAGAAGCCTTCTGGTAATTTGTTCAACAAAAGCTCTTGGCATGGTGATCTCCAGCCCTGGCCCGGTGGCTTTGAGTAAATGGCCCCTTTCTGTCAGCTCATTCTTGGATACAAGAACTCATCTACTACACCAATTTACAAAGGAGCAGAGAATTCAGTTTCCGTTCCAGGAAAATCTGCTCGGTTCCATTAAACTGTTCAGCAAAAATGGGGCAAACTATTTTTTCTCTGGCAGGAACAGCAGAACAAGACACTGTAGTCATTACAGAGCACATAAGCAGCAGTTATCTGCGAAGAATTCCACCCTTTTATTATGAAAAGCCATTTATCTTTGGAAGAAAGGCCCCTGCCTCCTCTCCAGCCCTTTGCACAGGGCCGACAGCCTCTGCGCCAGGCCCATGCAGTGTTTGTTAACATTTTACACTATGTCTTGTTACAGAGCTTCTATTGTGTTGCAGTTTTTTTAATACTGAAGAAATGTAAATGGGCAGACACACTCTGGGAGGTTTTGGCAGTCTGAAGACACTTAAAGATTGTATTGTTTCCTTGCCACTTCCTGACAAATCACCAACCAGCATCTTCATTGGGGGATGCAGGACAGGAGCTCAGACTGCAGGCATCCGGCTGCCAGCCAACCTGGGTGGGTCTCTGTGTTCCTGCTGAAGGTTTTCTTTTCTGCTATCAAGAACAAAATCTCGGCAGGGTAAGCACCTCTTCCACAGTACGGCCAACCACAGACCAAGAAGCTCACGTTTGTGTGTTATGAAGTCTTAAAGACAAGTAATTTCAGCAAAGCCTCTTTGCAGGAACACGTCTTCCTCCTCCCAGAACAAAACAGTCCACACTGTGGGGCTTTAATCGTTCAGAGAACAGTTACAGCAGAAAATCCGTTCTGCTAAGCAGATCTCTGACTATCGGAAAACTGTTTTAAAAGCCATGTGAAGATGATCATTCTGTACCTTCCCACATCTCAGAGTGAGAGCCTTTCCTTGTGTGAGCACTCAGACAAAGGAAGAGCAATCTGATGCAGGACCTGACCTAGCAGCTGGCAGCCCAGCTAATGGCAGGGGGGGACCTGATGGTCCTCATGGTTTCCTCCAACCTGAGCTGTTCTATGATTCTGTGAACAGGAATTAGCACTTCCACAGGATGCCAGTGGCTTCCCACTCATAACTTCCTCTGCTTTTATTAGGAAATAGTTATGGTTTTTACTGGTTTATTTGTAATCCACTCCAAACTCTTGTTTCCTGTGCACCTCAGCTAGATTGCTCTTTTCAAATAAAAGGGGTTTTGGTGTGGCTTTCACAAGCAACACAGTGACAGAAGAAATCACACAGACAGAGCAGAACACATCACCATATTTTGAAAGATATAAAATTCAATACTAACCCATCTAGCAGGTAAGTCCTGTGGAATGTGAAGATCCAAACATCAGGCAGCAGGACAGAGACAAGACAGTAAGAGAGGGACAGATTTGGGTGGGAAGTAAACATCAAAAAGTTAAATCATTTAAATTTCAGTATTTCATGAAGACACATACAGAACTATTTGTAAACACACAGAGACAGAGAATCACAGGATTAAATGAAAACAGAACTCACCACACAGAACTGGCTAACAGCTCTGTCCCCTGTTTTCTAGAAACATGCTCTTCAGTTCTCTTCAGTTCTCAACCCTGAGATCTTTTATTTCTACAACATATGTTTAATATCTGCTCTCTCTCCCCCAGCATGGATATAATCAGACAGCTCCCCAGAGAAGTGCTTGCCTTCAGGTTCTTTTCACAATTTCTTTCCCTGTTGAAGTCCTAGTGAGATTCCTAATGTACCAGTGAACAAAGAGGCATTAACAGAAATGCCAGGAGCACTTCCTGCAGGCTGCTCCAGCTGTCTGCTCCCCACCCCTTTCAGCTGTCCTGCAGGCTAGTTCAGGAATAACTGGACGAGAGTCAAGTCCTGGATACCTGGTATCACTACAGAAACATGAATTCAGAAGCAGGATCACTGCTATAACCTGGGGTTTAGAGCTTTCTCTTCCCGTGGCTAATGGGGCTTCCCTCAAATCCCAGCTGTAGGAAATGAACAAATTCTCAATAGCTGCTTTTCAGGACACATTTACAACTTAGATGGACTAAGCAGACGTAAGATAGATACAATTAGCTGCACAATTCTCTAAGAGTTGCTCCTGGAAAGAGCAAACTATACCTTGTCTCCTGAATCCACTGGTGGAAGGCATTAGCATGTTGAGCAAACTCCTGGCGCAGCTTGTCATTTTCTTCCTGCCTTCGCTGCTCCTTCTGCAGCTCCAATTCACGCTCCTGAGGAACAAACAAACACAGTTTCAAACAGGAAAATAGGTGGGTGGCTTTATCTTGTAACAGCATAACCAGCAGTGCATTCGAGCACAAATCTAGAAGGCTGAGGACTCAAAAAGTGTCCTCCATAACTAACCGAGGTTAAGACCACAGTGCAGAACATTCCAACCAAATCCTTGAGAATTAGAACTGATGCAACCATTACTCGACTGTATAGCCTGAATGTGAAACTTCCTCTACAGTCAGGATTGAGGGACAAGTGCTTTGTCTCCAGAGAGCGAAACATCACTGAAAATCTGAACAACAGCACAAGCTAACGGATGCTTTTCTTTGCTCCCCAAATTTGAGAGATTTCCACTTTTAGTACTGTGACAAACTTTTGTATTGATTATCTGGCAGACAAATTCCAAGGAAGACTCGCAAGGTCATAGGCTATGAGGAGCAGCTCTCCAACTTGCCTTGATAATTTTCTGCAGATTCCTCCAAGTTTCTTCAAGAGCCTCCATAGTAAACCAAGTGTACGGGTTGGAGGCTACACGGAAGCTCTTGATCTGGCGATCGAGCTCTGCCAGCTGGTTGAAGTCAGCTTGGGCCGAGCTCAGTGACGAACGGAACGCATCGTGGGCTTCTCGCAGTGCTTTGATTTCTTCCAGAGAATTGCAGCGCACAGGATCCGTCAGGTCCTCTTCAGCATTCTCAAACCAGCTGTTGAAGGCAGAGGCTTTCTTGGCGAAGGTCAGGAAGAGATCCTCAACCTTGAAAAGAGAAAAGAAACTGGCTGTTCAGTTCTGTAATGCAAATATTCTGTACGAGATTATCTAAAGTTAACAAGCTCAAGTAATAGTTTGCCTTTATTACTCATTCCTTGCAAGTATATAAAAACTTTTAAGTCCTCTGGATCTCCATAATCATTAGCTGCAAATAAGAACGCTGCCCAAGTGCCGAGTCTTGTGCTGCTTTTCCTCCAAAAAGAACAATCAAATTTTTGTAGCTCCAAGGTTTGGTGACTCACCTTTCTGAAGTGCTCCTGAGCCTCCAAGAGTTTCTTTTTCCTGGCTGCAGAATTAGCAAGTAGCTGATTCCAGCGTTTCATCAAGGAAGCGTGCCGAGCCTCAATGGCCTTTGATTGGATATGTTTGGCTGCCAGTAGCTGGTCTTTCAGAGCAGTGATGTTTGCAATTCCCTCCTGCTGGAAAGCCTGAAGTCCAGCGTCAAAAGTTTCCTGAAGCATTAAAGAAAGAAATATTTCACATAGAAATATATGCAAGATTATATAAGAATTGTTAAATAAAAATAGAATATGTGAATACCAAAATCTGGTATTACAGAAGCGTTGACCTGTTTCCTTGATCACTTTCAGATGGAAGGCAGCATCAGCACTAACCTGTTTGGTGAGCAGTGTTTGCACAGAGGAGAGGTCACGGCCATAGTCATCTGTCTTCAGACTGTTTTCCTTCTCACCTGGAAAACGAAGCACATTCAGTAAAGATGAAAACACCTCTGTCTCAAATTCTCCCTCAGTTCCAAATTCTGGTCTAACAATGATCTCACAAGCATCTATCAGGTATAATACTGCTCATTCCTTCGGGTTTATGTCTGCTTACTCTAACAAAGTACAAAGCTACACGTTGAGAAATGGAGGTGCATCAGTTTCTTTGTGATAGCACACTGTGCTCCAACACAGACCATACCTATCCATGACTCCACCACGTCTGCTTTCCAGTTGAACTGGAGGAAGGCAGAATTCTCATCCAATTTGGCTTTCCTCTGAGCTGCAGCTTTCTCCAGATCTGACACCTTGCCCTTCAGGCCCTTCATCTTAGCAGTTATGTTCTCCACATGGTGATTGTTCTACATATCAGGAAAAAAACAACAGCAACCTTTAAGGTCTTCCAAGGCATCCAGCAAGTGGGTGACAGAGCAAGGATTTTAGCCAAAAGACTTGATTCTCAATGTACAACACGAGCATGAAACAGCTCTGAAACTGGTTAACACCAATAGCTTGGTCAGCTGCAAAAAAACTGAATAGAACTCTTTTCAAAGAGATGACAAATCAGTCCCAAGAGCAGAGTAAGTCTCCTTTGACATGAAGATGTCCTGGGCAGCTTTTGAAAGCTTTGTTTTTTTACCAGCTTCTGCTCACCTTTTTAATGAGATCCTCTCCATTAGCACAAACATCATTCACTCTGTCTTTGTGGACAGTAAAGTCAGTCTCAAATGCTTCATGCTTTTTCAGCAAGCCCTGCAAATACAAAAATAAATCAAAAAACTTCCATATTTGAAAACAAACAGTTACAGCAAAGGTTCACAATGTTCTCATCAGTGATGCAATGAAATCACCCAAGAGCCAACAACTTCCTTCATACCTGGATAGCAGCAAGTGTGTCTCCATAATCCTCACTGGCTACCAATGTCATTTTCTCGTTGATCCATGCTTCCTCTTCCTCAACATTTGCTACAAACTGCTGGTACTCCAGGGACTCCTCCAGACGCTGCCCCCTGCATGGGTAAAGAAAGGTAAAATTAGCTGCAGTGTTACTCTACAGCTTTTAGATATCAGAAACGAATACACAAGCAGCTGCAAACCTAAGAATGTACAGAGATTGAAAGCCAACAAACTCACTCTCACTTCTTTCTCCTAGGCCTCAAAACCTGCAGCTACTGAAGGACTGAAAGGACTCTCTCCCAACAGCTTCCATTCAGAAAAACATCCTGCTAGGGGACTTAGCTCAATTAATTTCAAGTCTCTGGTTTTCAGCTGGTGCAAGGAAAGACTGATTGCAGCACAACTTCAAGAAAAGAAACAAAAAAACCTACCTGTCACGTTGCTGTTGAGAACTATTATCACTAAAACTCTTCCCAGTAGTTTCATAGAACCTATTCCATGATACTATTGACTAACTAACCATATCTAAAAACCTGAAATTCAGTACATCTGGTCCTTACAAGCCCATGTAAGTGCTTTATTTAAATTGTGTGTTACAACGTCTCACACACCGAGCAGCTGCCAGCTGTTTTAGCTCTTTCCAATGGTCCACAAACTGAGCCAGTCTCTGCTGTATCTCCTCCTTCCCAATCGTGTTATCATCTGAAAGCTTCTTGCCAGTGTCTAGAACACCCTGCAAAGCAGAGAAACAGATAATTAATAAAGTATCTTTCCTTAGGCACTCCATCTGCATGCTTACAAAATAATTACTTGCTTTCATATTTGCTGCAAAGAATGACAAAGAATGGCATTCTTTATAAAGCAATCTGTCAAGGGGAGAGGTACTCACCTGGATAGCAGGTTCATGGGCAGCTAATTCTGCTTCCAAGCGCTTATGTTTCTTCCTGAGGTTCTGCACACCAGTCAGGTCTCTGCCATAGTCCTCTGAGCTCACCAACAGTTTCTTCTCTCTAAAATCACGAGAGAAGAAATAGAAAATTTGAGAACTACTTGCACAGATCAAATCTCACAAAAGAAAAGAAAAAAATCACTGCAAATAAGGAAACGCTCTTTGCAACACAAGTCTTAGTGCTGTGCATGAGGTATCATCAAACAGCAGCTGGCTCCTGACACACAAAAGGAAAATGAGTAGGGAGAAGAAAGGAAAGGCAGAGGGTCTATCATTTCTCTACGAAGGAGAGCTTATCTGCACTGCTTTCTAAGATAGCTGCATTTCAAGAAGTTTACCTGCTGTTGTTCAATTGCTATTTTTAATTTTCCACAAGCAAGACAACAGAATTAGTCTAATGATTTCTATGAAGTTCACTTCCTTCAGGGAACTAACACCTGCAGAAAGGGCATTAAGTTCACTACTACAACTGGCTAGACCAACAACAGAAGAATTACTTCAGACTGAAAAAGTAAGGTCTGAGTTTCTTCTGCGAGCTTTCCCAAAGAAGATTAGTCAAATTGCAGCTATCTGGTTCAAGGCTAATAGAGTGCTTCTTCTTCCAGCACAGACTTTTCCCTCCTGCAGTCAGACCACAGAGCACTGCAGATAAGAAGCCACACCCAAACTGGAGCAGAAGTCATTTTTAACACAGTTTTCCTTGACTGGAAGGCAAAGGTGACTCCTTGTAGAGACACGTTACTTGTGTTATAGAACCATACTACAGACTGCACACTGCTGGCAAGCTGACAGTAAGCACGTGCTCTGATGGCAGAGCCTCTAACTTTCAGAACACGCACTTGATCCAGGACTCCTCATCATCCATGTCACGGAAGAACTGATGCAGGCGGTGGGACTCGTTCAGCTTGGCGCGGCGGGCGGCTGCCATGCTCTTGATCCTCTGGAAGCGCCCGTTTATTGTTTCACGTTTATCCTTTACTTGGGAGGTATCGAAAGCACTGCTGGTCATCAAACTGTCAGCCTGGCTGTTCAGGTCCTTCAGCCGATCCTGGAAACGTGGAGAAAAGAGGCGTAAGATTGTAAGATTGTCTCGTCATGATTTCTGTACTGACATAAACATAGAAATCTAACTACTGTGCAGAGCCACACGTGAAGAAAACACGTTTCAGTGCATGACTGCAGCACTGAAGCAGTACATGCAGAGTTTGCCAATTACTGTGATTTTAATCTGGGGAAGAGGAGGCTGAGGGGAGACCTTGCTGTCTTCAAACACCTGAAAGGTGATTGCAGCGAGAGCAGGGTTGGTCTCTTCTCGCTGGTGGCAGGACGAGGGGAAATGGCCTTAAATTACACCAGGGTAAGTTTAGGTTGGATATCAGGAAAAACTTCTCTACAGAAAGGGTTGTTAAGTACTGCAATGGGCTCCCCAGGAAGTGGTTGAGTCACCATCCCTGGATGTGTTTAAAAACCATCTGGATGTGGTGCTCAGGGACATGATTTAGCAGAGGGTTGTCAGTTAGGGTAACATGGTTAGTTTGAGGTTGATGATCTTTAAGGTCTTTTCTAATATGAGCAGTTCTATGATTGTATGATTTATATTCCAAAACTAATAGAAAAAGCAATACTTCATGAGCAGATATATCAGCTTCCAGTAATTGGTGCTTCTTCAGAAGGTTGTTAACTGATGCCAAGTCCTTCCCATAGTCTTCAGATGCCAACAAAGCTTCCACCTAGGGGTGGGGAAGGAAAAAGGGAACAAAGAATGAGCCGTGTCGTATTTTCACAGAACTCTTGAAATTATACTGCCTTTAAAATTATACAAATTATTTCCTTAACTTTCTGCAGAGAGGATAAACCTCTGTCTCATCACCTGTTTAATTTCGTAGAATTCAAGGCAATCACACTCCTCCTCACTTTGTTTACAAATAATGTAAAACACATTCACCACTTCAATAAGTTACCTCTGAAAGCCAGAAATCAAAGTCCTTGATGCCGGTATTGAAATTCTGCTGTTTATTAGCTTCTTTCAGTTTCTGGCTCTTCTCTGCTGACTTCTGAACAAGGAACTGCCATTGGTCAGCCAGGGCAGCCAGCCGTGCCTGTTGTAAAATGGAGAGGACAAATGCTACAAATGAAAAATGCAAGTTTTGATAAATGCAGCAGCTGAATAAGGCACGAGTTTGGCTGCCGATTCCACGCATACAAACTACACAGTAACTACTGAATGCTGCCTAGCTAGAATTCAGTTCAACATTCACATCCTTGTTACAGGATCCAAAAGGTTCTCTCTCTCAAAAGTGAAGTAAAATGACTGTTCCTATTTCTACTGCATAGCTGAAATAGAAACATTTCTATAAAACAAGATTTGATTGCAATGCTTGTTTTTCTCACCAGTTACCCAAACACTTCAAAGCTGAAAGTAAGCAGATATTCTAAGTGGATTTGTTGTGCTTACCTTCACAGCATCCTCACTGCCAGCACACGCTCCTCTTTCAATCAGGGAGTTCCCCATATCAATGACTCCACGAATCCGATCTGCGTTGGCATGGAGCTCAGCTTCAAAGGCTTGGTGCTTCTGGTGCTTGCTCTGCACGTGAGAAAAAGCACAGCTGTCAGAAACTGGACAAAGGGCTCCTACATTGTTCTCATGGGCCGAGAGCAGAGCATGGCTGTTGTCTACAGTCTGACCTAAAGAAGTTCTCCCTCAGTAAGAATCCTCTTATCGATCTGGGTAAGCATCAAGCTTTGACATAGCAAAACTTCCAGTGAGCTGATGTAGGTAACTCAGGCAATGTCCTCTGCATTTGACAGATGCCAGTAACGTTCCTTGCACTAACCCTCACTGTTCCTGGGTAAAGCTTTCTCCTGTACAGCGCCATCATCTCCAAAAAGCAGCAATTATACAAACTCTCAGCATAAACATAAAAATAGACAATCCTTTCTACTCCTACAGAAATTTGCAAAGCTACTATTTCTATTCCTAACCTACAGACAGCTAACAGAAACCACTGCTGCCATCTGACTTATGCATTCTGACATCATTCAGTCATACATGATCACACTATACATTAAAATCCAGGATTAGCAACCAAAAACTCTTATGAATCTAACTAGAAAGTATTGATTTTAAAAAGTTTTTCTGATTTGAGAGCACCATGAGAACAACAGGAGCCTCGAAGTGGGAGGAAACACACAGATGTCTCCCATATATGCATGATAGATCCACCCACCAGAAAGAGAAGAATAGCACAAAAATGACACAACAGAATTTAAGAGTATTAACTGGAAATGCTAGTAGCATTGGACATGGGTATGCAATGCCCTGAGAGAATGGAATGAAAGGAGATGTTAGCCTAGAAGTAGATGAAAAAAACTACAGTGTTGGCATGAGAGATTCTGCATGAACTGCTTTATTTTGGAAGCTGACAGTCCTGACTGCTGAGATTATAGGAATATATCCTTCAAAGCAACATTTACCAACAAGTAAAACTCAATTTAAGAGCTGCCAATTGCACACCTTCATATAATTACCATGACAACAAATCCAAGATGAGCATTTGCTTTAATATGAATTTTTTTTTTTCAAATAAGGAAAAGGATCCCTAATGTACCACAGCCTAAAGAAACAATTATTCTCTCCTTCTTTAGTCCAGTTCCTCCCCTCTCTTTGTTGTCTTCTCCTTTCGTATAACCCCATAGCTTTCCATGTGGTACACAGCTTTTTCCAGAGAGTTACTTCTATATTATTCTCTTCTACTTCTCTTGCAGCTACTGCCACAAGAGCTAAGCACTTCAGGTCTACCAGTTTTATTAAATCCTCCATCTTCAACATTTGATGTTGAAAAACTAAGGTAACAGAGCTGATGTTTTGTATCATGGGTTTTGTATCATCACCACTGCAGATGCAGAAAGGATGACAGGGCTAGCAGGCAGACTTCTGAAAAAGGAGGCTACCTACTTCTCCACGAGCAAACTCCTACAGAGAAACAAACAAACAAAAATCCCCACCCAACACCCTGCATCCCTTATGCATCACAAATTAAACAGATCATGCAGAACACCTGCAAAACAAATACAGAAATAAATGATGCTGTATATGCATTAACAGAAAAGCCACATCCATAACATGAAGACCGACAGCTGCACCTGAATGAAGGTCAATAACTAAGAGAAAACAAAGAGACTGCATGAACTGATGGATGGAGCAACAAACTGCAACCAGACCTTGTGCTCACATATAAGCTGTACAAAGAAAAATTCACATACCAGGGCTAGTCCAAACTACTTACCAGCAGTTTGGAAAGCTATAAAACAGATTGAGAGAAGAAGTAGTTCAGTGCACTCATACTACTTCATAACCAGCATTTCAACATAGGAGGTAACTGTAATTAGTCCTTAACACTGAAGAACAAATAAGACTTTGTATTTCAGAATGTAAGGTGGAGATAAGACCCAAGAACTTAGTTTCATTATTCTGTTAGGAGAAAAACAGAATAGCTACTCAGCTATTCACCTTCAGGAAGCCTGCTGCTGCAGATATCTTATTCTTATATACATATCTTATTCATTACATACATCAATGATTACTAAGAGACTTCTAGATTGGTCCTCTTTTTATGCATAACAAAATTTCCATTTTCTCTTTGTTAGAGGAAGATCCAACATGGTGCATCATTCTCTCTCACTGAACATGAATTCCTCTGAACATATTCTTTCAAAACGGAGCGCTCTTTGTGAACCTAAATACCTCCTTATGTTCCTAAGCTGAGAATCATACTCACCTGGATGTTTGTGGGATCCTTATATGACTCATCACTTGCAGTTTGAAGCTTTTCACTGATCCAAGCTTCTATTTCATCAACATCACGACTGAACTGTTGGAGGGTCTGAGATTCTCCCAGCTTAGATCTCTTCTCAATCATCTGAGCTTTCAGACGACGCCACCTGTATGCAATTAAATACAGCACAGAATGAAAAAACAGGGCTGCACAAAGCATTGCATTTCACAGCTTAACAGTGATGCCAAATGACACTCAGTCACAGCTGCATCCCATCTAACAAGGCAATCAATGTACCAACCTGTCCAGAACCTCATTGCGCCTGTTAGCAATGACTCCTTTTGCATAATGATCAGCAGCGATCAGTTGGTCAGCAAAAGACTGCAAGACAGCAATTTTCTCTTCCTGTTCAAAAGAGAAGCCATCAATTAGGAGAACTGCGGTACTTCAAACAACATCAAGTGTTGAGCAGGGTCTGGAATGGAGTTTTTTTCCCATTAAGGATGACTATCTTCTACAGGACTGGAAAGATCAACTTCACAAGAGCTTCCACCTGCAGCATTTAGGAAAAGAGCATCTTCCTGACTTTTAGCAGTATGTAAATGTCAGCAGTTTTCTTCTCAAGAAACTGACAATACACCTTCCTCCATTGTAATAAGTAAGGAAATTTCAAGTCAATAAGAGATATATGCAAACTTTTGCCACTCTTCTTACAACTTATTTGTAGACAGTGAAATACACCTGTGCCTGCATAAGGCACTGCTAAACTGCAGCTGCAGATGCCAAATAGCTTTAGAATGAAGCTTGAGAAACCACATGTGGTAGTAATTCATTCTGTTAACAAACCACATCAGAAAAGATATCTTCTCTTCAATTCAGCTACGCCCCTCACCTGGACATTGATTGCCTTATCGAAATCTTCATGTTTCTTGATGAGCGCCTCCACGCTGTCTAACGAGTCTCCTTTATCTTCTGTATTTAGGAATGCCTCTCGGGCAGCCATCCAGTTTTCAGCTTGTTCACAATCCCGATGAAACAGCTGGGGAGGAAAAACTCCAAAGTATGAGACAGACAGACCATGAACATCACTCATCATTGTGAATGAATACATATTTAAAGAAGGAATGATCTTTCCTTTTAAAAATGCAGCAGGGTACCTGTAGTTCTAAGCACTGGTCTAGCATCATTCTGCGCTGGACCCAGGCCTTCTCCAGGTCTGTCCGTTCTTGATCTAGAATATCCAGTTTCTCCTTAATCTCTGGGCTGGCATAGTGTCCACGAGCCAGAAGCTGCTGCCCAAACTGTTCAAATGCCTGAAAAGTGCCAGCCCGTGCATCTATTTCAGTGCGGTGCTCCTGCAAGGTACAGAGATTTGTTATTAAATAAAGGACAGAGCAGCAACTGATTAATTTTTGGAACTGTAAGTGAAAAGTGTCAGAAAAACAAACACCTATTGATCTTTGATACTCACTTATTATCTTTCACATACCTGATGCCTTTCCAACAGAGCTTCAGCTCCAGTCACATCTTTTGCAAGTTCATCTGAGGAGACCAGACCCCGGATTCCGTTGATCCAAGACATAAGGTCTCTGTGAGCACAGATTAATATAAAAATAATTCCCTTCCTCCACTAAAATAAGCCACAATAGGAAAAACAGTCCTTTTTCAACCCCTCCCATGAAATACTCCTCCGAAACCCTGAGTTAGAAGTACTCTTCTAGTAATAAAGCAGACAAACTGGGGAGAGGGAATGGACTCTACCTGAAATCACTGAGGAAACGCTGCAGGTCATGAGAATCTCCAAGCTTCTCTTTGCGCTGGTCAGCACGTTTTCCCAGACTACTCCAAGCTTGGTTCAACTCAGTACATTTTTCTTGAAGGTCTTCAGCTGATTCTGGATGTGACTGGATCAGACGCTGGGCAGTTTCACCAAGAGAATTCACCTAGAATAAAAAAAAAGGAAAATAAACACAAAGAACACAAAAATAATCCTTTCTATAGTGCAATAACCTCTACTAGATAAAGGGAAAGCTTCTGCATTTCCCACCCTCCATCCTCACCTTGTCTCCAAGAGCTGCCAAGTCTCTCTCAAAGCCTTCATGCTTGCGCTGCAGAGCCTGCACGCTGGCCAAGTCATGCCCATAGTTGTCAGTATTTAATGCTTGATTCTTCTCTTCTATCCACTCTTTTGTTTCATCAGCATCTCTGATTTGAGTGGAGGAAAAAAAGAGAATTAAAATGGAGGCCGTGCTAGGATCTCTGTTACCCACCACACCTTCTCTTTTTTAGAGATGCTCAAGTAGTTGATGGATCTCTTAAGCTGCAAGACCAAAGTGAACTCTGGCAAAATAGGACAGCAGTTCACATCTCCCAAACCCTCAGCAGTTCCATGTTCCATATTAAAAAGCTTTTCTTTTTCTAGTCAGTATATTTAAAAAAAAAAAACTCATTTTGCAGGTAGCCCAACTTCCACTGAACAAATTGAGGGCTGAAATATGACTTGTTAGGTCCTGCTTTCTTTTAGAACTCTTATAAATAAAGTATTTTACTGGAATAAGGTCAGATATGATATAAACATCCCACCTGTGGAACCTCTGGACTTCATGAGCACTGCCCAACAGCTGGCTTCGCTCCTCTGCCAACTGCTGCAGAGATCTCCAGCGTTCATTCAGTTCCTGGAATAACAACAAAAAAATAAAACCCCATACTGATACAGCAAACCACAGCTCTATAGCAATTCTGCATTAAGAAACTCTTGTATGGCACTGAAGCTTTAAGACAAACAGAAGAACTTACTCTCCAGCAAGTTTTGTTCACCATGCTTATCAACCTCTCTCATACTCTGCTGACATCTGTGAACATGCCAACCACACCTTCTCCATGTCCATACCCCAACAGGTAATTTTTCACAATTCTATTGAGAAAACTGACAGTAGTGCTGGAAGATGCTGATAAGAGCTACACCTGCATTATTCAGAGAATGCAAGCAATTTTTGTCAAGTATTCCATTTCAAATGAGAAGTTGAGACTGGACTTTCACTGAAAATGAAGGTTACTGTTTCTTCTTAATTCCAGAGGGAGTACAAATTCGATTAGTCTAGTTCAGAAGAATAATTTTAAGGGCTTCTCCTGACATGGGAGAACTTGAGAAGGAAATGCTATATGTTAAATAGTTTTCTTGATAAGTTTATTCAAAATGGCTTAGAAAACATAATGACAGACAGAGACTGTGGAAAGGAAGGTGAAATAGTTTCCAGCTTTTACATAAGGGCAGGAAAAGCTGTACTGTTACCTTGATTGAGTTAAACGTTGCCACTGTGTGTACCATCATACGTGCAGACTGTGTGAAAGGCAGAAATAAAAAAGTTGCATTAAAGTTGACTTCAATCAGAGCCAAAGTTAAACTGAAAGAAAATTGTTTATTAAAAAATTAAAAAATCCATCAATTGGCCTAAGTCAAAACCACAAACTTTGTAAAATACAGCTTTATGAAATACATGTAGGGCACAGAAAACAACAGTTATCTGTACAGTTTCACTTCTGATTGAAACAGCAATTAATTCAAACACTTCTAGAATACAGGATGACAATCAAAACTGGTGAAAGCTGATCAGAAAAATTATCACCAACTCTTTACAACACACAATCTCCTTTTATAATAAAAATAATGTTGGATAATGGTAAAAATATTCAGAATATTTTGATGCATCAGTAAACAGTGACAAAATACTGCATACAGACAACGTATTCCTTGCTGAAGGAACCTTGGCATTAGTGCCTTTGACTTCCAGGAATAAAAACATTTCCTTCCCCTTGATGTATTGCAATAAATAAATGTAATGCTAAGTGAATGGGGAGGATTTTACATCACTGGTCCTGGTAATACCTAAAAACAGTGGCATAACAACTATGATTTGCTTTGATAGTACGAATTCAAAACAAAAGGGAGTTCCCCTGCACAGGTCAAAATCAGACTGCCAGCAAATTCTCCATTGGGAATCCACTAAATGGAGAATTTTCACTTTGGCAATGAAGAGCAGTGCAGGATGACAACTTATCTGTACTGACAGAGAACTGGCATGTAAGTCTATGATGGCACATTCCTGCTTAATGCTCTGTGAGTTTTTTTAACACGCTTGCTGAAGTAAACAAGCAAAGTGAAGTGAAATTCATTAACCCTAAGTCAATACCAACTCAAAACACTGGTTGAGAGTAAGACACCTCTAAAGTCATTCTCTCCAATCTTAAAGAAAGAAAAATAAAAGGGGGGAGCTTATGAGAAGGTGTACAGTCTACTAAAAAAGCAAAAAAACCAAGAACGTGTGCTGTAGTTTTTGTTTTATCCTGGATTCAGCAACTTACCTTCCAAGGAGAGGCTGTCTTAGAATCAGTTTCATCCTGTTTAAAAATGTGAAGAAACAGCTTTAAATACAAAGCAAAACCTGAAACTACCAGAAAATGTTTAGAAATTGAGACATCTCTGTGTTCCATCCTTAACAGCATAAATCAATTTTTACAAACATGTATTTTTGTCATTTTGGGTTATCCTGCTCAGCACTGATTGGTGATGTGGAGTTCAATAGCCAGTCAATGAACAGATCGAAGGTGAGATAATCTTTCTACACCCACTCAAAATCACAAATGAGTTCCTTCATGCAAATGGATTGCAATCACAGCAGAACTTCTACATTCCAAACTGTCAAAAATTGCCACATGGAAATTAACACTTACTCTGGGCATCATTCCATAGACTTCCTGCAAAGGAAAGAAAAACAAAGTCTTGTCATTTCCTACCAAACAAATTGATATTTTCTCACAGAAAGAAAAATTCCACTGTTTTTCAGAAATGGAAGACAGAAGACATGCTTTGAAGCAGCTTCTTCTATTAATTGCCAGCATGTCACAAAGCCAACAGTGCTCTCACAACCTGTGTGTGCAATAGGAATGGGAGTTTGGCACTTATGTGAAGAAGCAAAGCTGATTCATGGAATCTCCCTGACGTTTAGTATTACCTTAAAGAAAATTCCAGTCATATTAAAAAGAAAATAAAGAAAAAGAAAAGAAGCTCTAGATGGTGCAACTTGCACTATTTCAAAAGAAACAATTCAAAGGTTACCCTTGTGATGGCCATACTGCAGAAGAAGCAGAGTATGTCTCTAATCAGACAATAAACAGTAACAGCCACAATGTTACAATGAAACACCAAGCAGGATAGACTAAAGAAAGGAAGGAAATATTTCACTTCTCAAGAGTATCAGACTAAGTCAGAAAAACAAGCAGACCTGGTGCTCCACTGCTTGCACTTCCTCGGCCATCAACCCTTCAGACTCCAGGTCGTTTGCAACCTTGTTTATATCCTTCAGTCGTGACTCGTTAGCTTTTAAATCCTGCAGAGAACAGTTACATTCACACATTAGCATTCACACTGGCCAAACACGTGGATCAAGTTGGAACACCAGGGGTGCTGAGAAGCAGTTTGATAACAGCAGGAATTCAGCACATTCAACCTTTCCAGTTATCAGTAAATGAAGAATGTGCTGAGGAACCCCAGCTATCAGTGCCAAGTATCAGCGTGTTAGAGAAACACACTGTCAGAGCTTTCCATACACAGTCTGCAATGGAATACATGTCTGAACTGTCAGGTACATAGCATTACCAACAAGAGATCAAAAGTTGTCCATACTGCTGTAGATAAGTCAACTAAAAAGCCAGTTTTAAGAAGTACTTTTACTAAAACACTGTCAGCCAAACAGACCAACAGAGACCTTTCCATCAGTAATAAAGGGAACCCAGTTAAAAAATGAACAAAAATAAACGGAGGAGAACTTGCATTTAAATGTTATTAGATGACACATTTTAGTTTCAACCATTAGCTTTAAAAACAAACAAACAAACAAACAAACAGACACTATCACAAATCCGATAACTGCTGTCATCTTCACACCTACACTATTAGGCTGGCTCAGGTTGTGTTAGCCAACTTGCAAGCTGTAAGGGTGATAACACACAGAGCTATCAGGTCACCAGCTTTTCCACTGTTGGAGTCAAGCACTGCTGCATTTAAGTATGCAGCGCCTTACCAAAGTGGACGGAACAAACGTGTGTGAAAAGAAATTCCTTCACCTCAAGCAAAGAAATACTAACAAGTGTTGCAAACACAAAGGGGAAAAAAATAAAATCAAAAGCCTATTGGCATTTTGAAGCAGAGAACTATTTCTGTATATCTTGTGAAATGCTCTACAGCTGAAAACAAAAACATATCTTTCCTTTCAACAACAACTAAAATATGGCTTAACTGAAGGTTATGTGTTGCACAAAATGGAATTCTTACAGAACTTGGTTGGTGCTTTTCTGCTATGCTCAGATATGAAGAATTAGCACACAGATTACAACATACCTTCTGAAAATCATCAAATTTCTTCTGTAGCACCTCCACCTGCTCCAAATCAGCACCCACTTCCTCGTTAGTGAGTGCAGCTTCCTTCTCATTGATCCACTGTTGAAGCTCATTAGCCTCACGGAACAGCATAAACTTTTTGCAGCTTTTCTCTAGCATGCCTTTACGTTTTTCCCCCAGCTCAAGAAGGGAATGATACCTGGAACAAGCAGAAAAGGCAGGCAGGAACAGTCAGACTGCATTGAGTAGAGTCACAGTCATTAAACAAATTCACGTAGCACCAAAGATGCTGGAAGTGCCTGCAATCTACACACTGCTACTCTACAGAATGACTTAGTAGTTCAGGATCAGGTAAATGCAAACTGTGCACATCTCTCCTTTATATAGGTAAGCACACTAAAATGAGGCCTCCCACATTTAATGCTTCAGCGGGCAAAGGCAAATCCAAACCACAGCTCATGGCTACAGCAGCACTACAGTGCAGGAATGACTGCACAGGATACACAAAGAAAAGAGCTAACTTTGTGAGAAATATTTTCCTAGAGTACATGAAGTCTGCCATCAGATTAAACCCGTTAACCTGACAGCTACTGGACACAAAATGTCTTACCTAGCTATGGTTCAGTGCAAAACCTGCTGTGTGGTTAAAAGAGATGTTATTTCTCTGATAACACAATTATATTCAACTAGAAAACACATTAAACTTGTTTTACATGTGCTGCTTGTATATATCTGTGGAATTACCAATGGTATCAGTGAAATTATTACTCATTTACCTTAGAGGTTTTACTCCACATTCATTCTGAAGTGCTTAAATTCGCTTGAACAAGCAGCTGAATCATGAAAGGCCAACATGAAAATACAGCAGCATCATTGTATTTAAGAGCACAAAACCTGATGTCTCCTGTTTGATTCCTGGCAAGATGTCAATTTTCAAAGATCCTGTGCTCAGAAAAGCCTCTAACACTGAGAGACAAACAAGGCTGCTCCCAGAAAGCCTTGACATCCTGGGCTGCAATGCCTGTACATCCAACTGATAAGCAGCAATAAGTCTCTCCAGTAGCTGAGACTTTGCAGTTTCCCATCTACCCTGAATTCACCACTGGATTTTAGGAACCAAGAACCTTTTGTAGTAAATGGCAGCATTCTAGTCTGACTTGCATGAGCTACTGCACGCAGGAAAACACTTTTCTAGAGCCTGACTCAACTGCGGATGTTTGCTTCAGCACAGTTTTAGGTACTGAGTACTTGCAAAGCTCATAAGAGGACCTGGGGCAAGATTCTACCAGAAGCAGACATTTATGTGATGTTATATATAAAACGGATACACCAAGCATATTTATTTATATAAACAAGTAATTCTACCTGCACCTCAGAAAATGTAATACACACTTTTTAAAGGAAACAGTCTAGATATCACTGAACCCTCACTGGGCAAATAAAATCAGTGTAATGGAAAATGACCCCATCACCAATCTAGCAGTGACGTGACCAACAGGACAAGCAGCTGGCAGGAGGGCTGGCTGTACACAACACACAAAACACACAGCTCGACACACTCATCTAAACTAAAAAAACACACGTTGCAGAAATTGCTTCCTTTGTGTCTCTTTGGAGCAGCTTTCCCAAAGAAAGAAAGAAACAAAGGGAATGAACAGTGACAGTATGGAGACAGCATGGTTTAGAAAGGGCTAATCCTACTCACAGTTCTTCGACCTGTTTCATACGCAGAGATACACTGCCGACTTCCTTAGTTATGAGAGTCCTGCACAGACAGAGGGAGCACAGCAAATGCATGCAAAAAATTAGTTAGATTAACCAAAATAATGAAAGCAGCAGCTCCATCCATGGGTCGTCTGTGGTAGGAGATGGTTAAAAGTTCACATTTAAATGGAGGAATTTAGATGTCATTAAGAAGCAAACAAAGCAAATCAGACCAGAGTGAAATTCATGGGAGGGAACCTCAGCAGTACAGTTGAACGCTCTCTATAAGGTCTCCTCATTTCCTGATCATTGTGCCATTTGATTTAAAACCAAAGGGTGGCCCCCACTCCTTTGCTCTCAAATAAGACACCTCTAACAGTTCTTAAAAGTTGCAGGCAAACCCACAGAATAGTTACACATTATTAAAATCCAGAGCCCTCCTTTGGTAAAATTGCTACAAATTGGTACAAATTACCTTATTAGCTTGATTTACTTTAAGTCCTAAAACTAAAACTTATTGAAAGACATTGTAATAACTAGTGACTCAAAACAACTGAGTAGAAAGACATTCTCATGTAGAGTAACTATGCAAACAGATGGGAGTGTGCATTGAACTGTCAGCTCTGGCTTCCAAGTGGCTTGATAAGAAGAGCTGGTAGCTCACAGCTATCACTGACAGCCCTTGCTTGAACTAATCTATAACTACCATTTGCCTCAGGAGGTCGTTACCAAGCAGTTGTGCAGTTTTCTGCATTTGCAAAGGCACGTGTGTTCCTCTTTAATAAAAGAGAAAGAAGGTAGGTTTTAACCCATGTGGTGGCACTGCATTTCAGGAAAAAACAATCCAACAAAACCAACAAGCTGGTGCTAAGAGAGCTGCAGCTCCTAAGGAGACATCTCCAGAGGCAGCCCTATAGGGAGGGTACTGTACTTTTGCAGCCAAATTTAAGAAAGCTTTTCAAAACAGATCACACATTAAGAAGTGACAGCTACAAATACAAGAGCTGCTTAGGACAGATATAACTCACAAACAAGTTTAAGTAGTTAGATACAACAACAAAAGGGACACGTATAATACTCAGGTCAGACAGTAAGTTGAGCTCAAGTGTCATGAATTTTACAGTCAAAAAAATGGAAAAAGCAACAGGAATATCTGGAATAAGAATGATTCAGTATGGTGCTCCCAGTAAAGGAGCCCCTCTGTTTTGCTCCAATTAATTATTCCCTAGCTGAAGTGGCATCCACCTAAACTTATGGCACATGTGAGACGAAGGCCAACCCAGCCAACACTGGGTGGTGTCATATCTCATTAGTCAGATCTTACTGGTTGTCAATTTGCTCCTGTCGCAGTGCTATGCTGCCTTGCTCTTCCAGAAGATTCTCTCGGGATGCAGACTGGGCAGGATCTAGTTTTTTCACATAGGCAGCTGGTACAAAGCCCTGACGATCATTAACTTCAACCTTCCACCAGTCCTGTGATGAGAAAATAAAAGCAACCACTGTGAGGCAAACACAAAGCGTTAAGTATGCTGAGCACCTGAATGGTGGCAAAGTTAGAGGTTTCTATTACTACCAGAAAACAAGAGTTTGTCCTTTCCATGGAGGTCATTTCAAACTGTCTCCTGTAGAAAGCCAAGTTTTGCTTTTACTTCTCTCCTTGTGTTTGGTCAGAAAATTCTTCAAATGAAAGGAAATAAGCTTTCCTGCAGACACACACCCTATAGCATACAGGGTTTATGACTTAGAAAAAGCTGGCAGCCAGAAGGGAGTCATAAGAGTGACATGAAGTATGCTAAAGTGCTAAATGGGAACACAGACTGAATGTGCAAATGCTTTAACTTCTTTGACAGAACAAAAAGAAAAAAAAACAAAACTCAACACACAAAACCAAGTAAGCCAAGCAGCTCAGCAACCTGGCAGGCAACAGCATACCTTGTTGGTGCTGTTGAGCAGGGTGAGAATATCTCCTTTTTTCATAGTCACCTCCCGAGGACTCTTCTCTTGGTAGTCATAGAGTGCCAGCACAAGCTCTTTTCCGGTTTCATCATCGGTGGGAGCAACTTGTTGCTAACAGGGAAGGCAACAGAAAAAAAATGAGTAAAGATACAGAAACTTTTGCACGGTTATTACAACCAAAGTAGTGATCCTAAAAAATACTTCAGCCTTAAAGGTACTGTAAATGCTCTGAAGTGATTCCTGTTGAAATAAACCCATCTGCAGCACAGATGGACTTATTTTAGGCATTCTCTGCCCTCAAACATTGGAAACATTGTTCTGTTTTCTTTCAATGTAACACAGCAGTTTGTTACAACTATAAAAAGCGATAACTAATCTTTTTTTTTTTTTTAATTAGAAAATTAGGCACAGTCTGCAGTAAGTTCTCAAAAGCAACTGCTGCTATGAAGCTCGGTCTTTAACTTCTGCTGACCCAAGAATTTCAGCAACATGATTAGCATCCTTCCTTACCCTGCAGGACTGGGCCTGTTCCCTTAATGCCTGTATGCTACTGCCGTAAGCAGAAAGATCAGACATCAAAGCTTCGTGCTTCTTCAGGAGAGCCTGAAATCAAATGATAAAAATGACATGTACACCAAGCCATTTTTACAAATGCTGTTTAGCTTAAAATATATTCTTGGGCTCCATATACAGGGAATGTGGGTTCTTCAGAGCTGCCAGACCTCCAACTCTCCTGAGAATAGCTACATCTATTTATTCACAGGCCTGATAGCTGCCTAAATGCTTCTAATCCTTTTGCTCCACCTTATCTCAGAAGCATTCTTTTCTTTTTACCAGGAAGGAGTATCAAATATTACTCCAGAAACAGAGGTAAGTTTGAAAGAATAGCTTTAAACTGCAGTTAATTTCAATGAAACATCAGTCAGCAGTGTCTGGCCACAGAAATACACTTGTATAGCAATTTCTGCATAAGAAAATACTTCAGAACTGTTGAAGTACTCGAAGCTAAACTCATACTGAAATACAACACTGCAGCAGGCAAGAGTTTACTGATATTTACCTCAGTATACCACACAAATTCTCTATATTATAGTGAATACATTGAACAGCAAAATGACACACACAGTAATAGCTAACATACAGGAAAAACAGCCATTGTACTTCAATTCTGAGTCAAAATTGAGCTTGACACAAAAACCTTCCACCCTTTTTTATGAGAATCCTAAAAGTAGCAGAGCTCCTTATTTTCTCTGCTACTGAACGAAGCCCTCACTCTGTTTATGCAAAAGTAATCCAGTGTCAAATACCTCAGCAGAGTCTTCATCCTTTCCATAGTCTGTGCTGCCTACAATGGGCTCCTTTTCCCTCATCCATGATTCTGCCTCGTTAGCATCAGCAAAATACTGCTGAGCTTGCAGAGAATCCTCTAGATCCTGTCGCCGCTGAGATGCCTTGGCTTTCAGAGAGTCCCATTTTTGGTTAAGTTCATTCAATTTGATCTTCACATCTTCAGCAGCAAAATGTCCTACAAAGGAAAAAGAGGAGACTGAAGGACTTAGAGACATAAGTAACAGAGACTAAAAGGTCACCTGTACTTCTTGGGGAAAAAAAAAAAAAAAAAATCACAAAAATGAGACCTGTTTAGACCTACATGGCCTATTTTGTCTGCAATAAGGCAATCATAATTTAGTTTGTCCTTTTGGTTCAGAGATTGTACCTGTGAATGAAACTGCTCCAGGAATATTTGAATACATGCATCTGCCAAGATCAGGTGAAGATCTGTGAAAATGGTGACAGGTTCCCATCAAGGAATCTATTTTTATTTCCAAGTGAAAGAATGACTAGAAGCTCATCCTGCTTGCAGGTACCTGGCTAGTTCTCAGATAAATCAGTCAGTAATCTTTAATGGTACAGAGCTAGAGAACAAAGTCCTGCACAAAGACTTTTGGATTTCTGAAAGACAGAAAATTAAGAAATATTGAGACATACCCTCTTCCACCATCGCATTTCCTTTCTGTGTGACTGCTTTAATGCGAGGTTCATGGCCTGCAATTTCTGCCTGCAGAGCTTGGTGCTTCTTTAGTAGGTTCTGGACACCAATTAAGTCCTTGCCTGAAAAACAGAAGACAGTTAACTGGTTTATGTCTGATCACTCAGAATTAAAAATTTCAAGGAAGCTGCAACAAACAGCAGATAAACTTGCAGAGTAAGAGCCACCACAGAGCACTGCAGAACACTGAGTTACCCAATGAATTACTGTAGAATTAACTGTAGAATATTTAAAGAACCACGGGTAAATACATAAATGCAGGCATTGCTAACTGCAGTAAACATTTCAAAATTGTTTAATATTTTTTTTAATAGAAAGTTCCCTATACATCACAGCAATTCTGACACCCAAATCCTGCAGGCATCAGAATGGACCAACCTCGGTTTGTTGAGGCTGCAATAGGTTCCTTTTCCCTAATCCAGGTCTCTTCATCCTCGATGTCGCGGAAAAGCTGCTGCAGGCGAAGAGAATCTGCCAGTTTCTGCTTACGAGCTACCATAGGATCCTTCAGAGCTTCATAACGAGCTACCAAAGCCTCTTGTTTCTTCTTGATATTGTCAGCATCAAAGTGCCCAGCATCTTGGAACTGGCGTGCCTGGATGGTGATGCCATCTATCCGATCCTAAAATTAATTTAGTAATAGTTTTATGTCACAACCTTTACAAGTTTTCAGGCTTTCTGCTTGATGCAGTGAACGTTTGAAGAGTATTTTCAAGCTTTAGCAAATACATTACATTGTGGTAGAGGAAAGGAAACTCAGCTGCACACTGCCAGTGCAGCAATAATTGTTGATAAAAATTCTATCCCAGATTACATTGAGCAGAATATGTAAATTGTATTTAATCTGTAAATTCATACAGACAAAAGAGTTTTGCAATCTCATTAGCTTTACAGATGTGCCACTCTAAACGAACCGTTTCAGTTCAGATTTTTTTTCTGATACGCAAGTTGTGAAGCCCAAACAGACAAATATGAAAATACAGACTCTTACTGTCATCTGATGAAGTCTCTGGGGTGATCATTTTCAAGTAAGCACATCTCAAAGGGCAGGAAGAAAAATTATTCCCCTCACCTGATGGGCAGCAACATCTGCCTCGAGCAGGGCATGTTTCTTCTGAAGATTCTGAACACTGGTAAGATCTTTTCCATAATCATCAGAAGCCAGGTGACCTTCTACTTCATACAGCCACAGCTCAATGTCCTCTACGTTGCGATTAAATTGCTGCTGTTGATTGGCTTCACGCAGTTTGATACCTGAGAAAGACAGAGTGACAAGAGGATGATTTAAGTTTTCCACTTCATTTAACTCACTTCCTCGTCTTTTCGCAGCTAAAGCCTCTAAAAAAGCACTTGATTCTTATAACTAGATCTTACCTTTGAGCTCAGTGGCTTCCAGAAGTTTCTTCCACAAGCTGATGACTTCATTCATGCGAGCTGCCACCTCATCAGATGCGTAGTGATTGACATCAATCAACTTCTGGCCAGCTTTCTCCAGTGCATCAATACGACTCTGATTAGCAGAAAGCTCTGCTTCAAAAGCCTGATGCTTCTGAACTTTACCTTGCAAGTTCGATGGATCCTACAGATAAAGAAAGAAAAATAAACTTTCAATCCAGAATTAATACATATAGATCTCGGAAGGCATTTTTAAATTAGACAACACTTACATGCATGCCAATGTGTCACAAAAGGAATTGGTGCCACAAATACATCTTTGAAATCAGAACATTTAAGCTATTGATTAGCATGATTACAGCATGATGGAACAGGGAGAAATTGCAGTTCTTCCTGTTGCCATTAATACTGCCTGCTTCAGCAAGGTCTGTCTGATACTGCTTCACATCACTAGACTGATTATATCAAGCTTGGTATTGCCTTAAAAATACTCTGACACCGATGTCTCTTTTTTACCTTGTAAGCCTCATCAGTAGCAGTTTTCATTTTTTCATTAACCCAACTCTTCAGTTCATCAGAGTCTCTGAAAAACTGCTGGAGATGGAAAGAATCTGCCAGGTGAGCGCGGCGGTACATGGCGCGTTCATGGAGAGCATTTCGGCGGCTCAGTAGCTGAAGAAAAGAAAAGATTAAGTCAAGATTTTTTAAGTTCTTCAGCTTATAAGAAAGTCGACTGTATGCAGTGAAAGCTCCAGTGATTTATCCCATATTGTAGTCATACTATTTAAAATAATCAAGCAGAAAACCTGCAAACTAAATCTGTGTTAAATACTTACAGCATCTCTGCGCGTAGCAACATCATCCATGGCATAATGGTTATTCTGAATCAGTTTAGTAGCAAACTCATCCAATGCCTGAAAGTGAAAAGATTTTCCATTTATTTTGTGTAATAAAAACTGTTCGTGTAAGTCTACACAGCAAGTCAATTCTCAAAAGCTCATCAAAAACAAACAGTCATTAAGATAGCTACTGTTTAAACCCTTTTAGTCTATACCATGCTCTTACATGTGCACAAATGACCATTTATCAAAATCCACCCTCTTCCCCCATGCTGGTGTGCTAAGCAAGGCATTGGGTTTTCAGCAGTCTGAGGCAGCAATCAAGCCCTATCTTAGCTTTTCCACTGATTGTTTTCCACAGTGACTCATTTAGCAGAGCAAATCACGTTCTTCTCTGTCAGTCCCCACCAATGCTGCCTCTCCAATCAACAACTTCATTCATTTCTCACTTCTTTAGTGACGACCCAATATAAATGTCTTACTGTGATTTTCTCCTCTTGAGCACTTAGGGATTTCTCAAAATCTTCATGCTTCTTTAGAAGAGCCTCCACGCTATCCAGAGAATCACCAAGGTCTTCATTCAGCAGAAAAGCCTAAAGCAAGGCAACAAACATCAGTGGATTTTTCGTTTGTGTCTTCAGCTTCTCTAAAAGTCAACCCAAGCACACTCAGTGATGTTTCCTACATACGATTGGAAAGGAAGGATGATAATACTGGGAAGGTGTTCCCTATCCACCTCTTGCAGCCAAAGACTCCAAATAATTACTTTTAGCTTCTTCTTCAAATAGTATTTCACAAGAGTTAAACAAACATAAAAGCAACACGAGGCCAACCTGCCCCAGCTCATAGTTCAAGCATTAGAAAGAAACAGTCATTGTAGCACCTCGGGCAGCCACGTAACAAACTGCACAGCACCTTATCCCTTGTGCATGTCCAGTGGTAGGTAGAGTCACTGCCACTAGTGATTAACAATGGTTTGTGCCTACAGAAGATTGGCATTAATGACATTCAAACTGGAGAGTTCAAATGCATGCACTCACTTCCTGTTTGCTCATCCAGTTGTCAACTTGTTCGGTATCTCTGTAGAAAAGCTGCAGATCCATGCACTGTTCATACTGCTGCCTGCGAAGCTCCCATAGTTCTAGCAAGGCAGATCTTTCATCTGAGAGGACAGTCAGCTAAGGGATTGGGAAAAGGAAACACTGCATTTAACAGACTGGTTCATTTACTTCTCAATGTAAAATCAAGATGGAAGTCTGAACAGAAATTATCAGTCTTAAAAGCTCTGTAACCTGTTAAGATGATACTTTGCAGCTTAAAATCTTAAGAACTTCTAAATTAAGGGACACAAAAGAAAAAAAACATAATTCTTGTAGGAGTTGCTCTCAAGTTGCCCAACTTACCTTTTCTTTAACTTCATCAGAAGCATAGTGCCCAGCTGCAAGCAACGCCTGCCCAGACTCATCAGCAGATTTGAAGCTATCCTCGTGAGCATCAATTTCTCCCTGTGAAATGGAAGTGAAAAAGTTATTTCCCACAGTATAGCTTACAACAGAGTGTCAAAATACTGCTATTGAAATAAGAGATGTAACAGCCTGGAGAGTTTAAAGTTTATCATTGAGGCATTTAGATACATCATGCCAAACAAGAAAACTAGATTCAAATGCATCACCTTATACTGCAAACGAGGAAAGTATAAATTCATATGTTAAACAGAAACTAAGGGTTGGTGTTTCAAGCTGCATTATTAGGTAGAGCAATTCCTCATGATGGAGAATTAAAACAGTTGTTATCCAACTGATTGCTATCAGGTCTAAATATTTTTGATAAAATATTATCATAAGCACTTTTAAACAGCTATCAGTGTATCTACCTGCAATCAAGATCCTCAAATAAGAACACTGAGCCGTGTTGTACAATGCAAGGATGCCAGTGGCACGACATTGGCAGCCCTGACTCAGAGACTGTGTCAGACACAATTCAGTCTTAGAGAGCTGCTGACTGGACTTGGCGAGCCATTATACCTTATGTTCCTGATGTCTGTCTAGAAGGGCTTCTGCTCCAGCCACATCATTGGCAAGCTCATCAGCATTTATCAGAGCCTTCATCTCAGTTACCCAGCTGGTGAGATCCCGGAAATCTGCAAGAAAGCGCTGCAACCTTATGAAAACAAGAGAGAAAACGTTTGGGAATCATTTGCTTGCATATTTTCTCAATCCTTAAACCAAAGGTAAAGGTTACAAACATGAAAGCAGTTCCGTGGATGAAAACAAGACAATATAATACCAAAATGCAATTAGAATATTAAATAATTAAGTTTTCTAATATTAAATAATTAAGTTTTCTATCTAAAAGAGACATTTAAAATTAGAAAAACACTAAGTTTAAGAAGCAGAAACCTTTTATTGCTTCTCCAACATATGTATTTCATACAATTTATATAGATAGTAAAAGGAATATTCTTAGCTACAAGTCTATACGTTGAAGACAACAGAAACCAAAAGACAGTTCTCAAAGCACAAGTTCTCAAGACAGCCCAGGGCAATGCTTCTGTCACAGCCACACCAGTGTGTGTGGGGGGAAGAGCTGACAGAAAGTTTCAACTGCACATGCCTCAGCCTTAGAACAAATAAATTCTCAGATGACTTTCAGCACGTTCTTACAGTTATTGCCTTTGGCACATGTTTAACACTTATCAGGAAAAAAAATCAGTTTCTGTTTCCCTTTTAAAATGAAGAGAATATGCCAGTAAAGGCAAAGTAAGAATAATTAGTTGGTGCGAGATTTATGGCGGTGAAGACATACACAATGTGAGGGAATGAACAGCAGAAACACAACACCAGAAAAGACAAACTAACCACCACGTTAGGCTAAGTTTCTCATCAGCACAGCTTCTTAATAGTGATCTAATAGTTTAGTTTTCACAGAGAACCACGCAGGTACAGAAACAAGTATGGATGAAAACAAACCCCACAGCAAGAAGGCAACTGTCACAGATGAGAGTATTATCTCCTTTACTCTGGGACAGTGCACCCAACAATACACCATACTTTAACTCTTAACAAAATCACAAAGACTCCACAGTGAACAGGTTCATAATAAGCATGTTAAAAAACAACAGAACACAGTCAGATAGCATTTTCGAATGCAGACGTCAATAGAAAGTGAACTTGTCCTAAAAATTCAAGGTGTCTTCACAATTGTTGTGTATTCAGAGAATGACCAAGAGCTTTAAAGTATTTATATAAATAGGTCTTTTTACAAGAAGCTGATGTAAAGTATCATCTGGTGACTAAGACTACTACTGAAAACACCAGCATCATCCCAAACTTTTGGGAACAGCCTCCCTTTCTTCTATTTCACAGTCTTATATCAAATTTGAACATGGAAGAAAGGAAAAAATCCATTCTAGCAATTCAATTCTCCTACCTGTAGGAGTCATTAAGGCGAGCATGCCTCTCTGCTGCCAGAGTTCGGATCTGCTCCCAGTTGGCAATCAGTTCCTCGCGTTTCACTTGAATTTGAGAAGCATTTATTGGGTGAGACTGCTGCAAACGGTCAGCTTCTGCACAAAGGGCCTTAACCTAAACCCAGACAGTCACAAACACTGAATAAGCTCCTAGCCTTTTAAAAACAGGTTACCTAGTTTAAGTAGTAGGTAAAATGCATCTCATACAAGTACCTTATCCTCCAAAGCTGCAAGATCTCTTTCCAGGCCTTCATGCTTACGCAGTAAAGCTTGCACGCTGGCCAAGTCTCTGCCGAAGTCATCTGAGGCCATCAACTGCCCTTTCTCCTTAATCCAGCTGATAGTTTCATCCACATCCCTTCAAAACAAAGCACAAATTGAAAGTAGTAAATCTTTTAATGAAAGGGGAAGAAAGCAGGATGTTTTCACTTATTACAGACATACCTGCATTGCAAACTCTTATATAAACACTGCAGCTGATGATAATAATAAACTAACAAGCCAAAGGCACCTGAAAAGATGTGTATATGTTTTTTTAATCCCCAAAAGCATTTGAGTGTGCTGGCAAGCCATTCTTCAGATGGTTTCACCAAATAGAAGCTACCAGTCACTTTTCTACCCTAGACCCCTTTCCAACTTCATTATAAAAACCTCAAAATAACAAGCAGCAGATAAGATAGAAAGACACTGCTCAAAGACACCCATCCAACCTCCTTCCTGCCCTGAACAACTGGACTGACATCTAGCCAGCAACAACAACAAAGAAAAACAACCTCTTTAAAGGCTCACGTAGGATTGAACAGGGCAAAGCTCTCAGAGTAAAGACTGGCAGAACTGCCAAGCAAAAGAACGAACAGAACTTCCAGGTGTTGAAACTTTAGAACAGAATGACTGTTTTCAGAATCCCCTCTGAGCAAGTTCCTCAGTCACAAGGAAGAGCAAAACAAAACCAGATGGTAGCCCTTCTCACAATACCGTGCGTAGCTAAAAGGATCATCAGACATCTATATAGAGATATGACATCACTTCAGCAGATCCAGCCAGGATCCAACCAGGATCATACCTGTTGAAGCGCTGAACTTCAGCTGCCCCAAAGAGTTTTCCTTGCCTCTGCTGGGCAAGCCCCTTAAGACGCTGCCAGCTTGCATTTACTTCATCCTGTTTGGACTTTATAAGTTCCTCCTCGGGGTGCTGTTCCTAGTAAGCAAAGGAAAAAAAAAGCCATTTTCTATTGATGTTCTATTCTATCAATTGAAAAACCACTGTTTTCCAAGAAATCAATTTACAATCACTGTACTTTCCAAATGATCTCTCGGTTCAGCAGTTTTCCTGAAGTGTCACTGTGTAAACACTGAATACTCATGCAGCAGTCTCTCTATGAACTATTTAGTCAACAGGAAGAGGCCAGTAAACAATATATTACATTCTAGAACACAACACATCCTGCCCTGTCTCCAGCCATTCAAATAGCCAGGAATCTAAACACATGTGCAGTAAACGATACAAATCTCCTACCAAACTGCAGGGATGGGGAAAGGGTAGGGAGCATTGCAGACAAAATGTTGCTGTTATATCACACCAGCCAGGAGAGATATTCAACATACATGAATGTTTACCTGGATAAGTTTGCCAGCGAACTGGTTCACTTCATTCACTCTTTCCTCATGAGCTGCCAGATCTGTTTGGAATTCTTCAAATTTCTTCTGCAAAACCTCAACATGCTCTAAGTCCTGTCCAAGCTCTTCTGAGGTCACTATTGCTTCCTAGCACAAAAAAAAAAAAAAAAAAGTATATTTCAGTATAACCTAGGAGAAATCACTACCAAAAACCAGGAAGCAAACTGGACTAATCAGGTTTTAAACTACAAACTTTCTTACTTCAAAACATGAACCTCTCTCACCCAACACCTCTCCACAATTACAAAAAACATCCTAGGTCACTATGAGGATTGTTTTTTCATCTTTGTTTTTGTTCAATTTTCAAGTCATTAAATCAATTCCATTATCTTAGGCTCACTGTTCTGTGTGTGATGACCAATGCTGCAGCCATCTAAAATACTGAAACAAAACATGCTTGGAAAAAACGTGTTTTTGTAACAAGAAAATAATTGGCCATGCAGGGTCTGAAACTTATGTTTTTCAGTTACTTATGCATTTTGCTGTAGTCTTCTGATACAAGACCTATTTCTGAGAAGTGCACTGCCATGTTCTGAACTGTCTGTTCAGACAGTTATGCAGAGTTTGCAGACAGTTATGCAGAGTTTAGAGTTTGAACCCGCAGTGACACAAAACCAAAAGCTATCATTGTGAAAACCCAGATGATCATTTTGTGGCTTTCCACGAGATGGTGGTTTGTGGTCTCTTTCCTCAGAGTTCAGAGAATTCAAAGCCAACAGCTCTCTTGCAACAAGTGTCCTTACAGCGTGCACCTGAAGATACTGCCATCTTAAGTACTTATGTACGTAATTCTGTACACACAGCTTCTGGTTAGGCTGGCCACTTTCCCTAACAAACCACTTTGAACATTTATAACAAAAATTTGCTTTTATGTAGTAGATTTCCCCTACAAGAAATCTGAATTTGATTTCTATGAAAAATATGAAGTTCTTCCTAGAGTGAAGCCCAGGGTTGATTACACCTAGCCATGCTCTCCAACACGCAGGCTTCCCCTTACTCTAGTTCCCATTTTTTGTGGCTGCAAAAGGAAGAAGAGTGGTTGCACACCTACTGCTCACACAACATGAATAACCTAAATAAAATGTACCAGTAAAATGAAATACCTTTAGAAGTTCTCTTGGGCTACCTGGACTCCAGCTACTATACAAAGATGGAAATTTCCACACAGATAAATCTAATTTCCCAAGAAGAACACAGCAAACACAGGTAATAATGTACCTTGTCATTGATCCAGTCCATGACATCTTCACACTCCCGTAAAAACTGCACCAGCTTCTGTGCTTGCAGCAGCTTCACTCCCTTCTCTCTCATTTTTTCCAGCAGTAACTCCCATAGTCGGTGCAGCTCCTGCAGACGAGTCTGGAACAACAGGATGCTGACATTAAAATCCCATATCAGACAAGAACAAATGTGTTCCCTTCCTGCCCTTAGGATGAGGCTTTTTCCAATGTGTCATGCTCCTAAATCTTACTTGACAGAGAGTGAAAGGACCTCATGAAATCTTCACCTCCACTAATTAATTTAAGTGATATAAAATGACAATATAAAATTAGAAATTACTTAACTGAATATTTAAACACTTATTAATTATTGAAACCATCATACAGTTATATTCATAGAAGTGAAGTAAGCATTTTGAGACATAATTGGATCTAAATTCTACAGCACTGTGAAGTCAGACCCAAAAACTCCAGCAAAGCACTGATGTTCCAATCTTTTAAAATTAAGTCAACTCCCAAGATGCAAATCTTGTTCTCATTTTGGAATACATTTTTATTTGAGACCACATGCTTTGTTTCAAGTCAAATTTGTGCCACTTCACAGTATTTACACTGTTTGTCCTAGCAGCACTCAGTTAATATATGTAGCCAACACTGTTAAGTATTACAATACTTAAATGCCAGGAGCAGTTACTAGCTTTAATGTTGAGTCTCTGTGGCTGCATTCTGCCTTTCAAGACATTTAGGAGCTACTGTAAATTTTATAGACAATTAGAAGAAAAACCACACTCCCACACAGGCACACAACTTGCAAAACAGGAAAGTATCTGCTCCACCCATCACCTATAAGGCTTTGCTCATCTAGATGTGAAACTTGAAAGTCATGCTAGAGAAGCTTTTGAACACCCAGCATGGGTGGATACTTGTTTAATCCTTTCAGAAAATTCACTCAAGGGAAGAGAAAGCTCACACTACTCAATTTTCTACTGTTGCCCCAAAGGATAATGCAAACTGTCAAGCAAGGAAGACAGAAGACATGGCAAAAAGAAGTTGCACTGCACAGCCAGGAGTTTCACCTACTCGTATGTGGGACCCAACTTGGGTGGCTGTTACTATGGGGCGCTGTGCAGTCCTGTACGGCGTGAAAGACTGAACCATTAGAAAACAAGTTATCACTCCAAGCACAACACAAGTGAGAATTCACACTGAGCAGCACAGCTAAGAAACATCATTATTTAAGGTCACTCAATGAGCAAGTTATAATGTTCTACTTAAGCAAACAAATGCAGTGGTTAATATCCCTAACATCTGGTCTTGTGAATTTGGCTGCTTCTTGATGCTGTGCCTTTTTGGGAAGAATCATAAGCATCATTCATCATTTGCCTTGTGACTTTCAACACATATTGGAATTACTGGAGATTTTCCAGGCTAAGTTCCTGAACTCTGTGGGTAGAAAGTTCACTTATGAAGCAGATCTATGAGCTTGGTGCTTAAAGTCTGTAAACGTTCCATATAGGAATTCTCTTGTGAGTATTTGCAGAATTTTAAAATGTGTTCTGGAATACAGAGTTATGCACGTAACCTACTAAAACTGTTCTAGAAAAAGTCTGTAAGAAGAAAAAAGTTTTCAAACTCACTCTTATGGTTTCAGATGCAAAATGGCCTTCATTGATCATCTGATTTCCAGTCTCATCCAGCTTAACGATAGCCCCTGAATTGGCCTGCACCTCAGCTTCAAAGGCCTGGTGCTTCTGCAGCTTCCCCTGCAAGCAAAACATCAAAGAACGTAGCTGAGATTTGGTGCACAGCTCTCCTCTACAAATCCCTGCATCAGGATTTTTCACTTATTTTTTGCTATTTCGCACTGAAAGCAAACAATACAATAGCACAGTTGAAGTCACAGTTGTACCATGCTTTGTGAGTAGATACAGCAGTTTAGGTATGTCACTGCTGTGTTTGCTCTCACACATCTGAGAGTTCTAACATCTGAAAATCCATCTCCCACACAAGTTTGTTTTCTTCAGCCATCTTTTATAGCGTTTATTCACCGAGCTGATTCTAGGATTAACCCAAGCTGGTTTTACAGCACACTGTACTAAGTTTTTCTGTATTGATTTAGTATATAATCTACTATCAGAAATATTCCAATCATGTCAGCAAAGACCCATTGCTCTTGGAGAGCACTTTCCAAGGCTGCATGTATTTGCATCCACCTTTTGTTCACCACTCTCACGCTACTCTTATGCATTTGTTCCTACTCCAACTGACGTGGTACATCCTAATATTAACAATACAACGCCACAGGATAGCAGTAGGACTTGCCTGTAAATTGCTTGGGTCTTTGTAATTTTCATCAGATGCTATCTGGAGTTTCTCTTGGATCCATTTTTCGAGCTCATCTGCATCGCGCTGGAAGAACTGGAAGCGATAGGAATCTTCGAGTTTTTGGCGCCTCAGAGAAGACAGTTCCTTGAACCGGTGGTAACGGTCCAAAACCTGCTGGCGCCGTTCTTGGATATCTTCTGCTGTTTCCAACACTTTTACCCCACTTGGATCCATTTTCTGAAAGCCAAAAACCACTCAGTTAACGTTTTGTTTGTATTATAAAACAAAGGTATGGAGAGATCCGTGAAAGAAGAACCTGGTTTTTGTTTGCTGGTCATTGATGTGTATTTCTTTCTTTTAAACTCAAACGTGGTTTACCCACAGTAAATGTATGTAGGTATGTACACAGAACATAAATAAATAGGAACGTGTAGCAGGATATCATGGAAAAAGAGCATTTACAACAGCATTAAACACCTGCTTGTCTTGGAAAGCTATGGCTACCACTGCCTGCCCAGCAGTACGAAGGCCATGCCACCCACAGCTCACCATGCAAGCATGAAATACAGATTGTAAAAGGCTGCTTCAGAAACATGTTTGTGTGCACTTATGCATATATGTGTGCATACACACATGTATCCACATGTAGATACATAAACATCAGATGTTTCCTGGACAACATGAAAACTTAGTTAAAATACTGAGTACATATCTGAGTACGTAGCTTCAGTAATGATATTTAACTCTGTTCCTTAAAGAACAGCTAACGAGCCCACATAAGTACATCCATATGCATACAGACACACACATACATGGACTGTACATGCATATATTGATGCACACACGTGTGTGTGACAGCCACTCTGCTCTCTCAGACAGTTAAGCAGCCATAAACCCACCCTGCCAACCCCACACACATCTGCAGAAGCCAACCCAGAGGCTCAGGCTCTGTTCCACAGATCTGATGTCACAAACAGAGAAGGAATTCAAGGAGTATTTTGTATAACCAACTCTCTCTCTTCAACTGGAGATCCTTACGTATCATTTCATCTGCTGAAAGCTGGTATTGTTACTGCAGACCCCCAAAAATCCTGATCATTGTTTTATCTAATTTCAATCAACATGGGGATCACTTTTACTTTTCAGTTCCTAAACTTTCAGAAAGCACCTGGATTTTCATTAAGAAACCTGTGCATTACAACAGAAGTGTGACACAGATTAAGAAGTACCATCACTGTCAAAAAGTTTGGGTACTTACGTGCTCTTTTGACAACTTGCTATGCATATCAAGCAGTTGTTGCAACAAATAATCAGTGCTTGAGCAATTATGCAATTAATGTCTGGATGTACAGGTGCTTACGTGTACAGCTTGGTCAATGCCTTTATTATAAATACATGTAAGCATTGTAAACTAAACGTACCTCCCCTCAATCCTACAAAATAAAAAGTGGAAGAGAAAGTGTAAAACTGCATGGAAAGACACAGGCAATCTCTGAAATACGTTGTTAAATACAAAATAAAGTTACTTAGGCACCAGCTAGCTGCATGCTTTAACTAGATGCATATCTTGCATAATGACATGAAAAACTGGCCAGGTTGGAACACTATCCACAACACACTGTTTGCTGTGTGGTTTCCAAGCACTCGCAGTGGGGCCATGTGACAGAAAGGATGAGGTGGGCAGAGCCCCCTGCTCAGCACTGCTGCGTCACAGCAGCTGTTGTTACCTGGCCAACTCTGAGCTCAGCTGCACTGCAGTGGTTCAAGGAAGGAAGGAAGGAAAGCTCAGCTCCGCTCTCTCTTCCAGGCCTGGCTGTTCTGCTGCCAAGAGGGTTGTGGAACAAAGGGGCTGCGTGGGCCGAATGGCAGGAACGAAGCCCAGGGAGACCAAAAGCTCCACTGGATTGGTGTATTTGAGCTTTAAAAGATCAAACCCCAAATATAGCTGGAGGCCAGCTACGGGGCATCTCCTGCAGAGGACAGCTGTGTGAAGGGCTGCTTCAGACTGTCTTTCAACTCCAGGGAGCAAGCCAGAAAAATCACAGGAAGTTTTTAGCAATGATTTCCTTCCCTGTGCTGCTACATTGCGTAGTAACTCCAACAACTCTTTCTTTTTTCTACTTTTTTCCTTTTTTTAAGCTGAATTCTGCTCAGTAATGACAAAGGGGCAGTCAGCCTAACCCTAATGGACCGCTCCTTGCTCTGGATTCGGGCATCACCAGGAAAAACAAAAAGGAATCTTCATTATGTTTCAGAACACCACAGTCACCAGATCAACTGTCAGCTTACATACCAGTATGAGAAGTACCTCCACAGTGCCAATGATCTCAAATTACTTTAAATCATTATTTTATTAAATAATTATTAAAATATTAAATTGACGAAGTTAGTTAGATCACTAAATTATTTTCCATTTAAATAAATGAAGCCCCCCTGTGATTTAGGCCAGTGGCTGGTTTGCCTCTCAGCACACCAGCTATGCAATCTCGCTCCTCTTTTTGCTGGAATCCATCAAAAGAAAGGCTCCCTTTATAACACAGCAAGTCGAGCCAGTCCATTGTAAAAGAAGTGCTTTGCTCTAGCAATAATAGACTGTTCTTTCCTGCAGCAGATAGCTGACGTCAGCAAGGCGAGATGGTGCCAGAATGCGATCAGCAGTCGCTGGGGAACTCTGTGCTCTGAAGTCACGGATGCTGCAGAACAGCACCTCAGTGCCAAGGGACTCTGTGAGGTGCTTCCAAGGCTTTTTGGTTCAGTGCACCATCTGCATTTCAGCCCAGAGAAGGCTCCAAGGAGACCTTACAGTGCCTAACAGGGGACTGGGAATGTGGGGGGGGGGGGGGGGGTAGCGACAGGACAAGCAGCAATGACTTTTAACTACATAAGGGTAGGGTTAGATGTTTGGAGGAAACTGTTCACTCTGAGGGCAGTGAGACCCTGGCGCTGCAGCCCAGAGGTGTGGGTACCCCGGAGCTGCCCAAGGCCACGGATGGGGCAGTGGGGAGCTGTGCCCACAGCAGGAGCTGGAACCAGACGATCCTGAAGGTTTTTCCAACCTAAACCATGCTGGGGTTTTACGGAGGCTCCACCTCCCCCTCCAGCACACCTCCGCACGCCCAGCAGCAGATGGGCTGAAGGGAAGCTCTGTGAGAAGCACAGCTCATCCCACAGTGACCTGACACCCCCCTATCCCCCCCAGCCTCCTGGGGGACAGCAGCCCCACCCTGCACTGCCTGCACAGGCTGATAAGCTGCATGGGGCCGGGCTGCAGGAGGCCGTGCTGGGGGTGCAGTGTGCTCCTCATGCTGCACTGAATGGCTGCAGGAGGCGGCTCTGAACCTGCTCCTCCAAGAGTATCTGCTGTTCTGAATTTGTCCTGTGAGACTGCACTTGGAAAGTCACTAATTGGCTGATGGCTAGCTAAAGGGCAACCCAAAATGCTCCGTCACGCTGCACTGCTGCAGTGGTGTTAAAAAAAAAAAATAATAATAATAATAAAAAAAGCACAAGCAGGTTTAAGACCAGAAAAACAACCACACAAGAAAAAACAACTGAAGTTATTGCTCTCCTCCTTCAGGCCAAAATAGCCAGCCTGCCCCGTTATGCACACTGGCTGCTGACACGCAGCCACGGACAGCTATGGCTGCTGCAGTGCACAGTGACGATGTCAGCAATAGTGCTGGGGTGTGGGAGGCAGCGAGGTGGGCTCAGTGGAAACGACAGTGATGCTGGCTGAGCAGGCACGGCAGAGGTCAGCGTTTTCCTGACCTGAATGTGGTCTCAGGGATTTAAAAACTCCAGTGCAAACTACACTGAGTGCTGCACAGTAGATTTTGGCAGCTTTGTCCAAACAATTACACAAAGCTGAAAGAAGTAAACCACTCTACCTGAAAAGCAATCAGATATCACTACATAAAGATCACTATCTTGAGATGTAGTAAAATAATGACTGCTGTCACAAGCCCTGATGTGCTGCACGCCCTCAGCACCGGTGACCCCAGCAGCAGCACCACACAGTTCTGTGCTCAGTGTCACACTCAGGCAACGTGGCCCTGAGCCATGGGGACATCATCACTGCTTCCCATGGGATCCAATCACCCATGGCTTTCTGAAAGCAAAGCAACCACCCTGGCTGCTGCTGCCAGGGGAATGCTGCAGTGTGTGTGCCTCAGAAGTAACCGAGGGTATCCATCATACACACCATGCTGCAGATTTTAAATGCTAACAAGGGATAATTAGAGCACAGTCATTTAGCTTGCTATTAATTTAAATCTAGAAAATACAGAAGTGCCAAGGGAAGAACACAGCAGAACCCTGCATCCCAGTGCTCCTGGTTACCATCACCGGTCAGCCAAGGACCGCAGAGTCAAGACACAGTGAGGCAGGTGCTGCAGCACAAAAGCCCAATATGCTGGAGCTGCAGTGTAGTGCTGTAGGATCACACCGACGAAATGCAGCACAAGTAACATCCTAACATGCCCCCAGAGTTAAGTTGGCATTGCAGGGACACAAAAAAAGGTCTCTTTTGTGCTAGAACTAAAGCAGGCTGCAAACGCACCGATGCGGGCTGATGAGGGCTTGTGCACAGCCATCCATGTTTCAAAACCTGTATGGCAATTAAACACCTGCTCATTTTCAGGCATGTTAACATTTTCATTCCGCAGCTAAACTGGTGAAGCTGCTTAACAGGGTCTGAGTTTGGTGCCTTGATGCATAACTGGGTCGCTCTGCTTTTGGTGTCAGCGCAGCCCTGCTCCAACACAGCACCCCGACCGCACTGCAGAACCGCAGGGCTACAGGTAATGGGATGTTACATAACTCACCCAGCATGCTCCATTCCTGTCATCTTTTCATTATAATGCTAATTCCAGCACAGACATTCACCTGGCTCATTTCCAAATAGAATGTGGCTGCTGTGTCACCCAGGAGAAGTTTGGCCCCTGTTTGTTTTGCCATCTCCAAACTGAAAATGGCACAGACGAACAGCGAGAGCACAGTGCGTGGGTTATGAACCAAAGCTGACTTCAAATGTATGATGTGCTGTGATGTAAATCTTACCATCACTGACTTTTAGATAGCTAAAAAGACATTGCACAAGAATTCTCTAAAACAAGAAGCTCTTAGGAAATTAATCCACGCCAACAGCTGATTATACTGAACTCTACAGTGTTCACACATCATGCATCGCAGAAATTGGGAAACTCAAAGTATTAGGGGAAAGCCAGACCAGAATGAACAGTGAAGTATATAATATAGCAAATAAAGCATTTGCTATGTCATACAAACTCTCAAATCAGTAGGTTTTTGTTACAAATAGGTCACTGCAATAAAGGCAGGCAAGTATGGCGACAGCACCACATGCATTACATAGCAATACCTGGACTTTGACTTTACGAAACGATGACAACATGATGGAAGAATGCAGAGTCTAAAAGGGAGGGGGAGATCGAGATAACATTCAGCTCACTACGAGTGTAAGGACATGGCTTCGTTCTCTTGTTTCTTTTTCTAACACACAAACTCCATCACAGCACACACCCCACGCTGCCCCTTTGGTTCTTTGCCACACACAGCAGTTCGGTGTTATCGTTCCACAAGTGACTGCAGGCAACAGAACCCCCCATGCAAACATGCTACGAACACCAGCAGGAAGAGTTAATGTGGTCAGTGCTAACCTTCCCAGTTAACTGAAACAAACCAAGCCCTACCATAATCTGAAGGTCAAAACAGACACTAAAGGAAGTTATCTGGACTTGGCAAATGAAGCTTCTCGCGACACAGTAATCAAATGGGGTGGCTTAATTTCAGAGCACAAATGCAACAAGGAGGTTTCAAATATCTCCAAAGATGTTTACTTCCAATTGCTATAGTTAAAAAATCCAAAAGGACAGTTGCAGCAGGAGATATTTTTTGAGATGGCTCATTATATAGCTGTTAAGTATATCTAATCCAATAAATTTCCAGCTGAAAGCTGTCCTGCTGCCCCTGGCTCTTCATTTTCCCCATGAGTACACTGCAGTTCCTGAAGCAGCTCACGGACAAGCGCAGTTTGCTGTCTTTGTGCTTGCTGAAGTCACTGCATATCTCCCGTGGCATCTGCATAGCTGACCACGGATCGGTTGCAGCAGGGAAGGCAGGGTGCCACCCGTTTGATCAGCAATATCACCGGGCTATGCTTGGCAATCCCCACCAACAGCATCTGCAGTCTGCTCCACCCCATTTTTCTGCTGCCTACACTCCAGGGACAAATGGAAAAAACAGACTCCCACACTACATTAACATGCAGTAGAGAACAGGGAGGAATCCGTATCACTTCTTCCAACACAAGGGGAGCGATCCGTTTCCCCCCAGAAAGCAATGTATTTATGAAGAACACAACCGTGTGCCATAAATACACGATGTGGGTAAAAACAAGGCAACAGTGACACTGAGCTATTTGCATGAAGTTACCAGGATGAGCTATATGTGTAATGGTTGAGAAACAGGGATTTCACACCGTGGTACCACCCTGTCGTAGGAGATGCAAGGCTCCTCCTGCTTTCCTCCTCCTGTGCAGGAGAAAAACACGCAAAGAGGGCTTAAAAAAGACAGCTTTCACCTTCTGATATTCTTGTTACTATTATTACTTTAATTAAAAATATTACAGATACATTTGTCCAAGTTCATCCGCCATGGACATCAAGAAAGCATCACTCCTAGATCTGATTTTAAAAATTCTATTTCAATCCAGTGCATTCAGATGTAGTTTCTCCTCCTCCCAGCAGTGACAGAAATAAAGGCCTTGATGCAAACAAGGTAACCTGCTCACTTGGTGCCAGCAATTCCACTGCTGCACTCACAGACCCCGCACGCAATGCAGCAGAGCGCGCCCTATTTCCAACCTTTTGTTCATTATTTATAACTTGTTTGGCACAAACAACCACAAACCATTGTTAGGTGTGTTTAAAGGCAAGAAAAAGAGTCGTATGTGGCAATTTAATCATTGCTTTGGAAAAAAAATAAAAAATGGAGCCTGTGAGCAAGGCCATTCAGAGAACACAGCCTTTGGAATCTTCTGGCACTTCACTCCTAACACAATGCCAGAAGAAAACAGATATTTTTTTTCTTTTCCAGAAAGATACAGAAGCATTTCAGGCAGGTTGGGCTCTTTTTGTTGTTGCTTTTTTTTTTTTTTTTTTTTCCTTCTCTGATGTGCTCATTTGCCATCTCCAGACAACTGCTGCTCAGAACACACATACCCAATGCAATGGCAGGGCAGACACACTGCTGTCCATCCATCCATCCACCCATCCATCCCTGCCATCCACCCCCACACCCAGCAGGGAGCTGCCCTGGAACGCACAGTGCTACCCTCAGCTTTTCGTGTACAGCCCTCATCTACCGAAGCTCTAACCACAGAAAGGCTGGAATTCGTTCTTCCCTAATAGAGGGAAAAAAAAAAAAGGAAAAAAAAAAAGAAAAAAAAAAAAAGCTAATTTTCTATTTTTTTTTCTTTTCCTTTTTTAACACAAAGACGCATCTGAGGGCTACCAGGGGACGAACGCGGCCCTGCGATGATGGAAGCCGCAATTCCCGCACATTGCTGACGGCCCCGCGCTCCCCTCAGCCTCTGACCTTGGCGGGCGCTGCGGAAGCCATTGCTGCTCGCGGGGCCGCCTGTCACCGCCGCCCGTCCTCTCCCCTCCCCGGGGCGCTGAATGGAATTCCTGCCGCCGGCCGCTCCCTGCCCGCCCGCCCTTTATGCTTTATGCCCCCCTCCCCCCTCCGGACACGGCAAGCGCTGAGAGCCCCTCAGGGACGGCGCTCTGAGGCCTCCCCCGCGGCTGTGGGGAGCGTACACCTGTCCCCGCAGCGGCGGAGCGGGCTCCGCGCGCCCGAAATGGGGCGGAGGATGACGCCCGCCCGCCTCAGCCCGCCGCCTCACCGGCTCTGCGCGCAGTCCGCCGGCTCCGCGCCCGCCGCCCCTCCGCTACGGACACGGTGCGCCGCCGGCGCTGCCTTTTATACAGCGGCAGGCGATGACGTCAGCGCCGCAGAACGGGCTCCCGACTGGCGGAAAGTGCCGAAGGGGTTCGGAAAAAACCGGCGGGGGAAGGGAGGGCCCCACCCATCCGAGCGCAGCAGAGCAGAGAGAGGGCGCATGCGGAGAGAGCCGAAGCGTTCCGGAAAGTGCCGAATGGGTCCGGAAAGAGCCGAGGGGCGTGGCGGGATGCCTGAGAGAAAGGGCGGGTTGAGGGCGGGAGGGGGTGGTTCGCTCTCTGGCTCTTCTGTGAGCATTAAAATAACATTAAAAAAAACGAGACGGGGCAGCATCGAAAATTATTTAAATTACCAACGCAGCACGGCGGCGATGGGGGTATCTGCCGCCTTTTCAGCCCCCGTTGGGGCCATCTTCTGCTCCTGAGGCGCAGAGCTGCTGCAGAGGCAGAAGATCCGTTGCAGATTTCAGTTATAATCAATGAAGTCAAAGCAGCCTCAGCAGTTCTGCGTTATTGAAGATCCGAACGATGAAGGAGTCTGGCGTTCTGATGTCCAAAGCTGACAAGGGCGGCACAGCTCAGGCTCCCTGCCTGGCACGAGCCATCAGTTTTTAAAAGCATAAATCCAAAGGAGAATGAGCCCTTAGTATGAATGTTTGAAATAGACACGTGAGAAAGGTGCAGCCGAATCTCTCAGGTTTTTACAGGCAGAACACCATCAGATCAAAGTACTGAGAAGGTCTTGGTATCGTTTGAGTTAATAACACTTCTATTTAAGTGTTTAAATGGAAAAACACACTGGCACTGACGTTGCATCAGAAGCCATAGGACTGCATGGAACCATTGTCTCTAAGGAAGAGTGACTCACAGCAATCTTCGTGCATCTGGTCCTGAACGCACAGCGCCTGCACACGGGAGATGCTGGCATTTGGGACACAAATGTGCTTATGAAAATACCACTTTGGTGTGAACACAAGACCTTGTGTGCACTGGGACTTCATAACACCAAAGGGGCCACGTTCAAAGCCGCTAAAATAAGCAGAACGGCGTCACACACATCAGCCATCAGCTCGAACAGCAGATGCAACCTTAATCTAAAAATAAATGTTGGTTTATTGCCAATAACATAGAATCATAGAATGGACTAGGTTGATAAAGGCCCACAGTGCTCATCCAGTTCCAACCCCCTGCTGTGTGCAGGTCGCCAACCACCAGACCAGCTGCCCAGAGCCACATCCAGCCTGGCCTTGAACGCCTCCAGGGATGGGGCATCCACAGCCTCCTTGGGCAACCTGTTCCAGTGCCTCACTACCCTATGTGCAAACCTTCCTCCTAATACCCAACCTAAACCTCCCATCTCAGTTTAAAACCATTCCTCCTTGTCCTATCACTGCTCACACTTGTAAACAGCCGTTCCCCTTCTTGTTATTCAAAATACTTATGAACATTTAGAAATAGCTTATAAATACGTGGATGCTCTTTCTTGAGTCAGAAAGGGATGCTGTATTTGTTATTCACAAAAATACAGTTATGCTCCTCCTCAAAATATGTCAGAAAACCTCAGCACCTGTCAGGCAAAAGGGAGACAGCTGTGTCCTGCACATACCATCACATCAGACAGCAGTTTCTAACAGCCACTACTGCTCCCCTGAAAAACAAAAACCAAAGACTGAGCATTTTCAAGAATACTAATTCAAGTGTAGAGCTTACATGGTATGTGGTAAAAGGAAACGGGGGGAGATTTCCAGTATAGCAGAACAGCCACCAGTGACACTCACCAAATAAATTCCAGAATCAGTTTACAAAATACATACACGATTTATTACCAATTTTCAAGTCCAAGTTCAATATTTAAAAAAGGCCCAAGGACACTATAATACATATGTTACAACCCTTTCTCAGAAAATTTTAAATTTGTACATTAAAAAAAACCAGACCATTAAATTTGTAATAAAAAAAACCAAAACCATTTCACATCAACGTACGGCCCTCAACTCCACTTTTTACAGCTTTGAATTCTGAAGTCTTCATGAATATCAAAAAGCTACCTGGTAAAAATAAGTTTTAATTGGCAACTGTATTGTGCAAAAATCATGCACTGCCTTTCAAAACCCTGAAGCAAATTTTCTCATCTTGGAAACCACCAAAATAGTTCAAGAACAGCACTGTGCATCAAAGAAAGACACCTCCCACCCTCATCTCCCACATCCACTGGGAAGGAAGCCACTGAGTTTACTGACATCTCCCTCCAACAGCTATAGAAAAGTCACAAACTGCAACAGGTTAAAAAAAAAAAAAAAAGTTAATACATTTTTAATATTAAACAGATTCTAAAAATGAACTGTTCTCAGAATAAGCCACCATTGGCATAAAAGTATTACAGCACTTGATAAATAAAAATGGCATAACTCTGAAAGAAATAGACTGATATTAAAAGGCGCTTATAAAATACAAGGCAGTGCACTGCAGGAACTCAAGTGTGCCACTTCCCCTCAAGTGGTGGCAGAACATTGGCAAAAGTGCTTCGACGAATGCCTCCTTTCACCACTTTTTTAATAAAATAGATCATTAATTTCCAAGCACTCAGTGGATAAGGGACATTTCTGTAGTTTTAGGAACTCAGTTCTTTCCCCACCGAGTTATATCCTCACACAGCTTTGAGAACAGCACGTCTACCTCTCTTAAATGAAGAGCACTGTCTTGGAGCAAAGTTACATTCAACAGAGATAAATGTCAAGGCTGATTGGCCAAAGACCCTTCACCAATCTCTCGGTAATTTCAAGATGTCGTTTGCAAGAAACAGGATGCAAATACATCACCATAGTTGAAAACAAATTATACAAGTGAGATACAATAAATAACAAAACTTCAAGGTTTCCCCAGTGTGTTTCCAAGGTTCATCCTCTGTTAAGACTTCATAAAGCTTTGAGGTATTTTCACTTCCACGAACAGAACAGCACCAAGCGAATGTTTCAATTCTGAAATCTGGAAGTAATCAGAATGCTGCACTTAAAGCATCTTCTGCACGTCTAAACATGCAAAGTAGAAATCCTCAGTGTTCCATAATTTACTATACAAAAGCTTATAAAAACACAAAGACCAGATTGCATCACTTCCAACAAATAAAACTGGACTCTGTTCTGTCCAACATAAAATTATTAAACAGAAACAAATTGATGGAACATAAACTCCATGTCCATCGATGTTCACAGTGCTCACGAAGGAGCTCTGACAGCACTGATATCCAGGGAGGATGAAGTATGCAGCAGTTCAGGACCTCCAGAAGGAAGGCTGAGGAAAGCCCTTTGGTAATGGGATGTCCTTTTTCTGTAGGCTTTCCTAGTGAAGAAAAGACAACAAAAAAAAAGTGAAAAAAAGAAATAAGAAACAGATATCTTAGTTTGCCATCTCTTGTATTGTTAATAAAGTACAAAAATTTACAAAAATTTGTTTGAAATTAAAGCGCAAAGTATGACGTTAAAAGACGATGGCTTCAGTTTAAGACAACATTCACAAAACAAAATCCAGCATTTAACAGTTCTGCAGGCTTCCTCTGAAAGAACACCTACTCAAAACACAGCGCTGCACAGATGCTACAAAGAACAGCTCCAAACATCAGCTTCCCCTTACAGCTAATCAGGGCAACAGCAAAAACAAGCAAGCTGCTGACGAAATTCAGCTGTTAGAAATGACTCAGCAGAACCCTCCCCAACCTGCGTGCCTCCTCTCACTGCCACCAGTCTTCGCTGAATATTCATTACATCAGAATACATTCTCACTAAGAAAAATGCATGTGAGGTAAGAAGGAAGTGAGATGTTTGGCACTGCAACTATCATTAAGAAAATTCACTAACCAACAGACAGGTTACATCATAGTTACAAGGCTGGACTATCAAGCATGCTGCTAGCAGCACCAGCCTCATTATTGGAGTGAGGCATGTATAGAACAGAGCAAAGGAAAAAAACAATTTGAGAACTGAAAAAAGTTGTCTTACCTGCAGGAATTGCTTGAAACGTGTTAAAGAAGCCTTCTGTCCCACGTTGGTAATTGCTTCAATCCTGCAGGAATAACAGCATGTCTCAAAATCTACTTAGCTGAGTTTGATTTACAAGCAGAGAGAGATGAGAAAAGGTGGAGGAGTCACTTAAGAGCAAGAACTCAAAAGGTAAAGATGGGGACTATTTCCCATCCCAAACACAACCACCATACCGTGGGATATAGTCTTCTTGCATCACCAGCAACAGCTTCCAGAACTGACAGTGGTACTGTTTCATGAGAGCATGGCCACACACCTGCGGTACAGGAACACACAAACATCAGATTCCGGCTCTGGGCCTCAGTTTAGCACGACGCCTTCAATCAACTTGTTCAATGTCGATGTCTTAATATTTCATCTGAACACTAAGAAAGACACCTACATCTACTGAGAAAGAAACAAAGCCTCCTGGCTGCCCCACTGCTGGAACAACCACCTGCTTCTTCCTGTTGAATGGGTGGTTGTCACTAACACCACCTCGGTGTGACCCTCCTCTCATGCCAGTCTCTACCCCCTCCACCCACCAAAATATAACACCTCTCCCCAAAACACCATTTGTTGAGGCACACTGTGGCCATTTCCCAATCCTGAATACTGCAGTATGTAACCATCATTTCTTCATGCAGACAGTCTATCAAACACCTCTGGTGTGTTCTGTACTTTACTTTTGCATTTTGTACATTTTTAGAAGGCACTGGAGAAGCACAAGAGCTGCATACAAATGGATCGTGTTTGACAATGCACCTCTCCTACCTCCAACCTTCAGATTTGGCTCTTATTTAGGACATCCCTGCATCCTAGGCTGCAGGATCAATACAGGTTAGGCTCTGTCCCTTTCAATGAGAAAGAATCCATCCTGTCTTATGAAGTAGCAACAGAAGCTGAAAAGGCCACAGGGCCTCACTCTCTGCACTGCACTGTACAGACTGGCACCAAATGATGAGCAGATGTTACTCTTACAGGAGCACGCAACTACTTTTAAAATATTAGGAATCTTGAACTAGATTCAGCCCCAAAGCTGTATATACAGGAACCTGGAAATATTCACATTCCTTTCTGAGGAAAACATGGACAGGTTAAAAAAAAAGAACTAGCTATTAAAACCCCACCTGTCAGCAATCTCTTCTTTCTCATACTAAAACATCACCAATTGGGATCCCTTTAACCACCAGTAATCCCTGTGACTGTCTCATCTCAGAAAACAAGCATGACTTTATTTTTTTTTAATTAAAGAGACAAAAATCCCATTTGCTAATGTTCTTTTTCAGTGCTCTGCTGCTAAGTGGGCTCACACTGTGACATCACTGACCTCCAGAAAATCATACAGAAGTGTGGCTGTCACAACCACCAGAGGTTCCATGTTCAGCATCTGAGCAAGCCAGCACCACCCATAGCTCAGCCCATGGGGATGGGCCTAGAAAGCAGTAAAACAATTTAATGTTACAGAACATGCAAAACACTATTAGAAAAACACATATCTTTTAACTTCCATTCTCTTCTATAGTTATTTTACAACAGCCTTACATATGACTTGTGATGAAAGTACTACAAAAGCAAAGGTCTATGCTACAAATTACTTTGTTTGTTCCAGTTGTGACCACCTCCCTCCAAACACATCTCAAGTTGGTTTAGGTTCAGCACACTTCAGCTGCAAGCTGAGTTTTCAATACATTTGGGATAGCAGCAAAAGTTCTGACTGTGCTGTTACACATCCATACCCCTTGTTTGTTCCCATAAGGCCAGCGGAGCTGAATGACAGCAGCATACAGACGAATCAGTCCTGACATCCGTTTAAGAAAATGATCTTCCTCTTCCATCTTAGAATCCTGAACTAGATACCCAAGCATCCTAAATAGGAGAAGATGTTACAATATTAGTACAACTAAACACATTCAGACCAACTTTTGCAGCTCTCAGCTTTAAGTCAACCCTGCTGAGATGAAGGATACTCTGAAACTGTAAGAATTACTGCAAAGGCTGATTGTTACTTCATGGATCATATATTCCACTGATTTATATCACACACAATCTTTAAGTCCTGTATTGGATATTTCAACTGAAACCAAGCCATGGCTATTACCTGCTCTTTGGGAAGATGAAGCAAAAGAGCTTCCATTGCCCCTAAAAATATTCCCAAAGCTGAAGGACACAGCATCCTCCAGGGGTGCACCTTCAAGAGCTGCACACTTCTGAGTAAACCTTCAGAGTCTGTGCCAACATGGCGCAATGCCTTTGTAATTAAAGACAGGAAAGAGTGGAGTTCACTCAGGAGAAAACACTATTTGCCCTTCTACAGCTGAAGAACTTCAGTAATTAATTTACCTTTGATATTCTTCCATAGAAGCTCCTTCTTTGTATGCAGGGTAGAATGGCACAGAATAGGGGCACGTCTTGTGCAGATGAGCTAAAAAGAGTTCTCCGACTCGAGGGTATGCTTCCCAGATCCCTGATATCACCAGTGCAATTGGGAAAGCTGACTCACGGTGAGAAGCTACTTCTTCTTCTCCTTGTCTCTGGAAGGGGAAGAAAAAGTTGAAGAGGGACAACAGCGTCCAAAAGAACTTCCTAAAGCACCAGCTACCTTTATCTGCTCGATAAAGAGAATAGTTCCTCACCACAAATTTCTCTGCAAGCTTGTAATAAACAAAATCCAGGCCTTGTGGGAGCTGAGTCACCAATACCGTTTCCCCTGCGCTCTGAACAGGCTTTCCAGAGAGCAAGTTATTGAGCTTGTCAAATATTTGTCTTAGCTGAGAGCCTGTAAATAGAGCAGAAATGTAGAGACAGAAGGTCAGGAGAAAACAGACAAATCTTAATCAGATCCTATCAAGAAACCATAGATCTACACCCTGAGGAGCGAGGCTCCTCCAACTGCTGCAATTAAAGAAATGGGATCACAATGAAGCAAGGTGCCTCTGAGGGAAGCGAGACACTTGAAAACCATAAGCAATGCTGTGCTCTAAAGAATCCGGCGCTTCCTATAGCAGCTCTCTCTTGTAGGGGTAATTATAGAAGCTTTGGGTATTTGTGTCCTACCAAAATCATCACAGCTAAAGGCATTATAGTTGGATTGGGTTCTTAGCATTTTCCTGACCTGCAATGGTAGAGATTTGGCTCACAGGGATGGTAACTGCTTTCTGCAATTCCATTCTTATCTTCTTTACCTGCAGAAGAACAACAACAATTAAAGAAACCCACCACCACTCCAAAAACCTTCACAGAACAAGAAGTCTGACCAAGACTGGAAGGCAGAGCTTCAGTGATACAACAGCATGAATGAGCAGACTGAACAAAGGCTGTTAGAAACTGTTCTCACGAAAGCTCCCTCACATCCACTAGAGGAAGATAATCACGCTTCAGCAGTGTTAATCACTTGTTCATACCTCAGTGTCTTTGGAGTGGCTCATTGCACTGAAAGCAGCAGCACACTGGGCCGCAGTGTCTTGAAGCTGCTGGTACCACTTCATAACGCCTTCCCCTGCCTTAACTGAAAGTGCTGCATAAAAAAAACAACAACAATTTAAAAAGTTAGAGAAGTTGTGCTGTCACAAGAATAAGATTCCAAAATAGCATCTGGCAAAACAGTAAAACAGAGCATAAAGAGAAAAGGAGAATGAGGAGAGAAAAGAAAGCCCAACCAACCTCCCTTCTGCTGCTTTCCTCCCGCTGGCTGCACAGGGGCAGGAGTCTGAGCTTCTGCTTGCTGCTTCTTCAGTAACTCCTCCTGCTTCTGTTTCTTTTCCTGCTCATCTCTCCTCTTCTTTTCTTCCACAGCTGCAGCGATTTCTTGCTGCATGCTGGAGATCAGCCCTCGCATTTCCTTCAGGGCTTGTTCAGTATTGGCCACATCCACTTGAGAAGGGAAACCTCTCTATCAAGACACAGAGAAGGCAATACAGCACCAGTCCTTGGCTCTGCTATACATAGACCACCATATCAAAGAGCCCAAAGCCTTGGAAGCACTAGGCTGTGTTAGAACAAGCTGCCTTGGAAGAGAATCGTGGGAAGCTCTAAGGGACAAGCAAAGGGAAGAACAACCCTTTACCTCACTAGTGGTGCGGATGAGTCCTGACACCAGTCCGCAGATCTGGTTACCTCGATTACTGTATGCAGAAAGGTCAATTTTCAGCAAGTCCTTGTGCTTGTAATTGGGATCAATCTGCTGGTTCAGCTGCAGCAGTTCCTCCTGAATTGAATAAAGGCGACGTAATCTTTCCTGGCCTTCTTCCCTACGCAATCGCTCCTGCTCTTCCTGGCGCTGCCTCTGCTGCTCTGCCTCACGCAGCTTTAGGTTCAGTATCTGGAGAGAGGATGAGACAAAGTCCAGTAACAGCAGCTTTAGAGGTGCTTTCTGTCTCGAGGAAAGGAAGATGCATACGGAAAAAAAAAACACCACAAAAATCCCACAATTTTTCTTCAGTTATGGTCTGAATTCCCCCCACAGAAGTACTACAGAGCCTGGAAAAGCACGACTGACAAATTTTGCTGCCTACAGCACCCTTGGAACCACAGGACTGGAGGTTCAAAGGGAACCTTAGGACTGTTTGGTAGTCATAGGGTTAGAAAGAGGGAAAAAAAGAGATTCAAGAAGATTCAGGTAGAAGCTAAAGACAGAAAGCATATTCCACTTTCCTCAAGTAAGTCAGCAAAGGTATAAAGATCTGCCTAAGAACATCCCAAAGCGCCACTTTTATATACGAGATAAACTACTCTGACTTTACAAAAGGCAAACCAGCCCCTAAAGAATAGTGCCTCCTCTACTAAACACAATGCCTTGACCAGTTCCAAAGAGCGGAACAAAAGCCCTCATCAGCAATCTTTGAACAGAGGTTAGCTCAGTTCAGCTCACTGCTCCGCCCTACAACGTGTGCGCCTTTACCACACTTCCACCACAATGCAGCAGGGCTGAGGACAGCACCACAGAATATCTTCTCACAGCACAACTGCCACGTACTGGCAAATACATCAGTTGGCTCTTCTCACTTCCCACCGCAGAGCCATGCTCTTTGATAACACAGAACTGTCACACACCTTTGCTCTGTGTCGGTGTTCTTCCTTCAGCTTCTCTTGCTGTCCTTGAGTTTCCTTTAAACTAAAACAGATACAGAAAAAGCATTCTGTTAAAGACATGAACAAGAAAACACAGTCACACACACACAGCGAATTGCTGGTAATATTTTTCAAGAATTAATCCTCCCTTTGATTAAACGTTAAAACATCTTAAGGATACGAGAGCTAATCTCACCTCTTCTCCATCACTTCCCGCAATTCTTGGATCTCCTGACGCCGCTTCAGCTCCTTCATTTCATCAAACCGTTTCAGCTGTTCTCTCGCCATGTCGCATGCTGCCCTCACCATCTGCTCCTGCTGCTCCTGCCGCTGCCGGAGCCTCTCCTGCAGGATGCACAGGTGCCAGAAGCACCACAGTGTAGCACCCGAATTCACCAGAAGAAAATACAAGCAGAGCTGTCCAGAGACAGCAACGGGGTCCACGTGATGCTGTCCTACACCAATGTCCCAGACAGTGGTCTAGGATCAGTCACGCTTTTGTTTTTATTTACCCTTCCTTTCATCCTGTATATCTCTTCATACATCTGAATGCAGCCTTCGACTTTTGCCATTTTAGATACAGGAGGGATTGGAAGGACTTCTTGATTCACTTCCAGCACACCAGGATCACTGCTTCCCTGCAAGGCCAGCATACAAGTAGACTGAACATAGCATCCAAAACTCATGAAGGAAACCTCTTAAACTGCACATTATTCATGGAAAAACAGACAGCTGAGTCAACCAACATGCAATTTGTAGAGCGGTTAAATAACCCAGCCTCACAACTCTAAGGTATCTTCTGTCAGCTACGTCAAGGTTGGACAATGACTTTTCCCAGTCATTAAATCTGGAAGCAGAGATAGCAAGAGCTCACTGACTTAGACTGGAGGGAACCCCCATGCATTCTGTGCATTCACAGAAGATGTTAAGCTGGAGGAAACCAGGATTCGTTTATTTTTTTAGACTGTTCTTCAGAAGGAGCCCTCAGCCTCCCCAAGAGCTTTTGTCAGATCCTGTTGATATACTCCTCAAGTCTACACGGGGCCAAGACGGTGCAAACCTTCACCACTCAACATCACTGCTGTGCATGAAACTCTCTAATGCAGAGCTGCAGACATTTGTTCTCAGGGGGTTCATCAACTTCACTGCTCCACAGCTCAGCCTCCCCCCTTCGGCCCCTTTAAAGAACGCTGCTCTTCATACCCATCGCATCACCCCGGTTATGCCACAGAGAGCTGAAGCAGCCCCCCCCCTCCACAAATTAACACAGCAGAACCCAAAACGTATCAGACGTTTCACAGCGGTGAGGAAGCTCTTTTTCTCAGTGCGGGCTGCAGTTACAGCTACCTTGGTCTCACTCCGTGAGGGCGGTGAGGGCTCCTCGCAGGCGGGCGCTGAGCTTTCCTCAGCGGGCGGAGCCGTGTGAGAAGCGGCACCGCCGGGCGCACAACCGGAGCGTGCCGCCGCCTGGGCCGACGAACCGGCCATCCTATCCAGGACCCATCCGGCATAGGAGGACAGCATCAGAGGAGAAATGCATCCCTCCAAGATATCCTGGGGAGAAACGCGTTTTGGCGAATAAGAAAGGTGACGGCGACCCGCGGCTCCGCGCAGCACCGCCCAGCCCTACGGCTGAGAAGGGCTCCCGCCGCCCCGGCCCCAGGAGCCTCACCTCGTCCCTGTCCGAGTGACGGAAGTATTTCAGCCGGCCTTTGCTGGAGGCACGCAGGGCTTCCAGCGTCTCCCAGCGCAGATCCCTCGCCTCCATGGCCGACCCCGCGCCTTTATAGGCCGCTCCGCCGCCCCGCCGGGCGCACGGCCACTTCCGCTTCCCCAGCGGCGCCGCCATCGCTCCCTGGCGGCCGGGCGGAGCTCTGAGCCTCTCTGCTCGCTCAGGAGCCGCAGCTTCGCGCCCCGCTGGCGCCGCCTATCCCAGAAAACGCCGAGCGCGGGAAGAGCGGCTGCGCTGCCGCTCCGGTTTGCGCCGCTTCTCCTCTCCTCGCGCCTTCCGCGACGGTTCTGTGACCCAACGGCCGCTTGTGCCGCTGCTCGGGAGCGGCTCGCGGCGCTGCTGACGTAGGCGAGGTGCGGGATCGCGGTGCCCGTATCCAGAGCCGGGCCCAAGAAACTAAAGCCCAGAAGCTTCTGGGACGCAGCGCAGCAAAGACAAATGCTCCAATATAATCAATTAAAATTTAGTTTATTTCTTTTTATTACCATAGCACCTTTAGGGTTTTTTTTTTTTTAAAAGTTACACACAAAATGACAGAATTCTCCAATAACGATTATCTTAGAAAACCTTTATGACAAACAGTGCCCCGTGACACAGCAATAAGATACAAAAGCGTTAAAAAATACAAGCAGTATCTACGTTTGTCCCCATAAGGAACCACTCACAGGGAGGAACAGAAGGGCAGCACGGAGCTGCAGGACCAGCCCCACAGAGCTGAGCTGCCAGAGCACACAGCTGGGTCGGATGGAGGCATGAAGCAGCAGCAGCCACCCTCCAACGGGCTTTGAGCTGATCAGCATTTCATGCACACGCTGAATTCATCCAGCATTCACAGTGAGACCCGGGTGAGGCGCTGCTGAGGTCGTGCTGCAGCCTTCCCTTTGAACACAGATGGTTTGGGCACAGTCCTGGGGCCACTCAGGCTCAGGAGACCAGGATTGGGGTGAAGGGTAAAGCAAAATCAGCATCACACTAAAAAACATGAGGATCACAGAGCACACAAGAGTCAAGTTAAAAAACAACCAACCAAACAAAAATAAATCATTATTTCTGATATAAAACTGTTTACAAACACCATAGTGGTTTAGGAGATAAGTTCTTGTAAGCATTAAGCCCCAGGCATTTCCCTCACTTTCAGCTTCACGCTTTCCTGAGAGGTGGGTGGACTTTTCTCCCACCATCCCATCACCCACTGCACCACCGGAGCACGTAACAACAAGAAGCAGGAGTAGCACATGATCTCCCCCAGTACAGAATACAGAAAATGGGGGGGAAAAAAAAAAAAAAAAGAAAAAATGAAGTGTGAAACATTAACACAAGTAAAACCACTGTTGGGTTTGAAGAGCTGAAAGCATCCAGAGCTCATAGGATGAAAAGGGCCTTTTTCACCACATGCAAAACCATCCTGTTTTGGGGCACAGCTTACAGAGTAATGCCAACCTCCATCACCAAGCCAGCCCTGTTAACGCTCTGCACGCTAAGATTCCATGCTACCATCACTCCATCATCTCCTGCTGCAAAGAAAACACTTCTCCCTTAAGTGACCCTGAAATTTCTCCATTTTCAACCCATTTTCTAAACAACGTATGGCTTTGACATAGGGCTTATTTTGTGCTTAAAAGCAGAGGTGCAGAGAGAGCACAGCCCTCAAGGAGAAGAACGAGAGTGGCTGGGAGAGCCCAGCAAGGCACTGTCCCCGAACACATTGGCATAGGAAGATTTGAGGAACTGGACGTAGTTCTGCATGCTGCGATTCGTGCTCTCCGACTGCTCCAGCCGATCCTTTAAGTCCTGCAGGCGGCTCTCATAGCGGCGCTCTGCCTGTAACAAAGCACAGCACAAGGCTGAAAGGCAGCAGCACTCAGCCTGCTCACTTCTTCAGCTGTTCCGAGAAATCCCCACGGCCAGCAAGGATTAGCACAGTACTGGATGGCACTGCCACTGATGGTGCTGCAGCATTACTGTTTGTTCTGCTCAATCCCAACATCATTCAACAACCCAACAATAAATGACAGGAGACAATGCAGCTAATTGGTTGGCCTTTTTAAACTGATTCACATAGTTGTATGTTTAATTCCACACATCACAGAAAGCCAACCTGACCTGATTCATGTGCCAATCCAATTCCAAGTAAAAGGATCACAGTATCTCTGACGCCATCTGACACAAATCCCATTTAAACATAATTGCTTTCTTACACACACTTCAGCTTAGAACAAGTTCTAAACGTTTTTTGCTGGGGCCTCTGTGCACAGACAGACTGCTACCAGGATGCTGCCAGCAGTGAGCACTCCTCACAGCTCACTCACATCATCTCTGTTCCGACGCAGCTGGTTCAGCTCTGTCTTAGTCCTACTCAGCTGGGTCTCCAAATCCAGCACCTTGGACTGGGCTGCCCTCTCTCTGGATGTTGCTCGTTCTCGAGTTTGTTCAACCTGCACATAACAGGAAAACAACCTTGTCAAGAGGCGTCTGTGGAAGAACGATGCCCACAGATCCTCTGTACATTTACTTGGGCAGATTCCTGTACATAAGCACCAGGTCAGCCCAGGGCTTTTCTTACTTCTGTTGCAAACAATAGTGTCATAGGCTTGTGTGGCATTTCCATTTTACAGTCTGGACAGTTACAGGAACATCAAACAAGAAATCCCTTACTTGTCGTTTGGCATCCTCAATGGCCATTTCCAGCTGACGAGCCAGGGAGCTGCACTCACGGGTCTTCTCTTCTAACCTCAGCTGGCACTGATGGATCGACTCCTCACGCTTTGCAATGACCTGAAGGAACTCCACATTCTGGGCACTCGTTGTTTCTAGTTTTCTAGGTAAAGACAAGGCAAGAAAACCTATTCATTTTAAACAGAGAGTGTTTCAGACTGCCTTTCTGTTAGGTCTCGACTAGCTTGGAAGGTGATTCTGTGCTCCAATAAATACTTCATTTCTCTAATCAGAATTTCTAAGATTGAGGGACACTGAGTGCTCACACACACACCTTTCTCCAGATGTTGTCACTAACAAGAACTGATAAACACAAACAAAAATAGTCTCATATTCAGTAACCTCAAATCTGACCAGCTAGACTGGACAAGGAGCTGGTATCTGCTGTGTAGGCACAGTCCTTTCTAACAACATTTGTCAAGTTTGCTGCGAGAACCTACAACTCCCTGTCTAGTGGACAGTTCCTGATTGGAGATCCCCGTGAGATAAGCAAACGTGCAGAATCCTGGAGGCAAGCGGGGGCATGGGAACAAGACTGAAGATGTTTCGATTCTGTGGAAAAAAAGCACAATAGAGTATGGAAAGGAAAGTTAATAGAACAAGAGAGCCTAATATTTCTAACCTTTCTAGCTCCTCCACCTTCAAGGTGAGCTGCTTTTTCTCCTCCTGGGCAGACTGATATCTCTCTTTTGTCATCTCCATTTTGTCCCCCTGGAGCTCAATCTAAAAATTACAGCCATTGGTTACTTCACAGAACAGTCACTACACACACGACCAACCTCCTAAAACACAGCTGCTCTCCAGAAGGAAATATTCAGTCATATTTCTGGAGAGTCCTAGAAAAGGAACAGTGGATAGAAGGCAAAGCACTGAACACACAGAGCTTCCATTTTGTTGGAGCTTGCAGCTAATGCTTAGATAGGTATGAGAAAGTTCTTTGAAACTTCAAAGGAAAAGCCAGGTTGGTAAAAGCTTGCATGCAGAGCAGACACCCCTAAGTACAGCAAAGCACACGCACTAAGAACAGCCACATACCTGACAGGAGCCCACAGAGACACCACAGACTTAAACACGAGGAAGGTTTACCATTCCAAGCCAAGGAGAGTAAAGCTGTCAAGACTACAAGATTATATGCTGCGTCCTGAGGCATGACTGTAGATGTCCTGCCTGTCTACAATTGTCCTGAACCACCTACACAGTGCTCCTGGGAACATAAAACAGGGACTGGGAAAACAACCTGAGATGAGGGTGAGAAAACAAGGTTGGGACAGCATTATCAGCAGAAGACCACAGGAGGAAAAGCCAACAAGATGATGGAAGTAACAGAAGGGAGCGTCAACATTTGCAAGCGTCGCCACTGCTGCAGTTCAGGTCCCATTATGGTTCTGCACTCAGGGATTAGAAAGCTTTCAAGCAGTAAGCAATGCCGGTAGCTCCGCTGCAAGCTTCTCGCACAAAGACATGGCACACACCTTTATTTTGCAGTGCACGTTTAATCTTTTCAACAAGAGACAAGAGCAGAGACGGAGCAGTTCGAACCTTCCTGCGATCAGAAATTCATCTTGGTCTCAGAGATGCTGCGTTGCAGGAGCTCTCTGCCAGTCCCTTACCCGCTGACGAAGATCTGCGATCATGACAGACAGGTCCATGTTCTTCTTCTCGTAACTCTGAAGCTGGTCCTGACATTCTGCCAACTGTGTCTCCGTGATCCTCAGGATCTCAGGCAGCTTTTCCAACTCAGCAAGCTGGCTCTGGAACTGCTTGCGAGCCTAATGAAGGCAACCAGCAATTTTCAAATGTTTAGAAACTTTTTAGTTTAGACAGCATTCCTTTGAAAGCTTTGGTAATTTGCACCATGGGGACACTGTGGGTATTTGTCAGGTATTGGAGTTCAAAGTGTAATTAAGGTCTTCACCCCCTTACGATTTGATGTCCATGGGTCCTGGGCTTCAATTTTACTAGAAGCACAAGCTATTTTACAAGGACAGCTGTTCCACAGCAGACAGTGGCACTGTTCTAAGCCACTACTTCCACAGCAAACAAATGCACTACGCAATCTAAGCATCTCTAAAGAACGTTATATAGTCAAGGAGTTGTTAAATCTTCAATAACTTTTGCAGAAAGAACAAAGCCTGAAAAAAGCCAATCAAAAAAAGGCAAAGCACATCTGCAACATATCAGCCTCCAGAGGAGTTTAGTACCAGTTCGATCTCCTTGTTCATTTCATCCTTAAGGGCCTTCTTCTCTTTATCACACTTCTCCAGTTTTGCTGCCACATCATCTGCTTCCATGCGGGTCTTCAACACCTGGGCACACAAAAAACAACTATACTTTACCTGTTATAGAGAGTTTTCAACACACGTGCTGCCTTTTGGAGTAGCTAAAACTGCTCAAGAATCACCAACAAGTTTCTTACCACCCTAACTATCACTCCAGGCTAAACTTGGAATGGAAATTCACTTTTACTTCTCCTGCCCACACCATTTGGGTTTCCTAAATACTAAAATGTCCAAAGTCCACTCCTCTCCCTCTCTCCCCCGCATCCCCCCAAAGAAAAACACAAAACCAAACAATCCAGGGACAGAACTCATCAGACTGAAAGGCAAAGAACAGGATCTCACCGTTTTCCTTTACCTTTCGAAAAGGAGTAAGGAAAAGAAAAATAATTCAGGCCTGTGTTGGGTTTGCCTTTTTCTTTTTTTTCCCCTCTCCATTAATCAAGATCTCTGCCATAGCTCTCCCTAACGATAAAGTTAGCAGCAGATACTGAGGAAGGGAATTCTCCCACCCTTTAGCACTAAAGCACATGGCAGTCTGAATGCCAAAACCACAGGAATCTCCAAGAGCAATGGAAAGATTAACAGAATAAACACAACGGTAACGAGAGAAAGCACACCTGTGTGAGCAAGGAATCCAAAAGGTGCCCACCTGTGACTTGTAGGTTTCAATCAGGTCTTCATAATTCCTGACAGAGCTCTTGAGCTGCTGAACTTCCATGTGTGCTTGATTCAGCTTCTCCTCCATAGGGACCACACTGGCCTGGAAACAAAAAAAGCATCTTCCTGAGTGTGTGAATGTAACTGTTACACAAGCTGCTTAATGCTGTCTAGATTGGAAAACAAACAAGCAAATAAACAAAACTGTCAATGTAAATTAGCAAGACTTCCCTAGCAAGCTTCCCCATTGTATTCAGGATATGGTGAAACAAGTTTGAAACTAAGCGGCAGCAACAGGGCAATTCACCTCAGTTGTCAGAGGCCAAGAAACTCATTGTAATTTCTGCTTCTTCGCACAGCATCTCAGCTTTGAGTCACTGACCTTTAGTCTTTCATTTTCCATTCTGAAAGAAGTGGTCTCTGTAGTTTGTTGGTGCAATTTATCCATCAAGGCATCTCTGTCCTCTCGCATCCTGTCCTCCAGGCCTGCCTGCTGTTCTAGCAACTCTGCAATACGGCTGCCATGCAGAAAGAAAATTAACCCTCAAATGAGAAGAAAGCTGAAGACTCTTAATTCTTCACTATTAGCTTCAGAGACATGGCCTTTCACTACCCTGCCACCCTCCTGCTTCATTCACATATACGTATCTACATTCTGTTCAGCTACCTCAATCTTCTTCGCCCACCAAAAACCAACCTGAATTGTCCCCCTGGAACTCAAATGCATTGCCTCCAAGATACACATGATAAAGAAATCATTCTCTCTGGTCTCATATCCCTACCTACTTTTTCTTCCTGCAGCAACAACTGTAGTGCAGTGATACACGTTTATTTACTATCATGGGAAAACTGCCATGAACTAATCCATTTCACTCAAGGATCTCAAACATCTCAAAAGAAAGAAATCCCTAATTATTTAAAAGCATTAAAAAAGGCAAAGGATCAGAGAGATTTAAGAGTAAACCCTTACAGCCCACCTTTGCTGTGGCAAGTCAACAGTAGAAGCCACATCTTTGTCTCCTGATCCCTCCAAACTCTGCTACCCCATTGACAGGGCTGGTTTTGCTTGGATGCTTGCTGACAACTCAAATTATTTAATTACTGTATTCAATTAAATCATCCTTGAACTACGAACTCATTCACACTCATGTTAGTTTCTCCATACTGATCTTATCTTCACCTGTTCACTGTAACCATCTCCAATTCAAGGTCGCTCTTATCCTTCACTACTTTGTTGTAGCGACTCCTCCAGGACTCCAGAGTAGAAAGTGCCTCTGCAACGTAATTGTCCTATCAAAAGGAAACACAGATGACAAAAACGTTACTGGACTAGATGTGGGATATCTCTACAGCATGCAGATGCTGCTATGAATAAGCATCATATGTGCAGAGACTTCATTAAGACTTAAAAATGTCAAAGCATTTATTTTTGTTCTTCCTGATTCTTCACACTGAGGTCTTCAACAACACTGCTGTTAGAAAATAAACATAACAGCACAGAAAGGAGAATCCTCTTTGAAGACAGCAAATGAACAACCTGGAGTACAAAGCATGGGTAAAATTTTGGTACCGGCTCTGGTCTCCAACATTCTAAAAAGAAGGAAAAGATCAAGGTAGTTCCCTTCTGACCATCTAACTTTTCTATGTTTCCTTGATATCCTTCAGTAAGTTTTCAATAGGAAATCCCAGTGCATTTTGGAGCCTTTGTACTTTTCTGCTCTAACTACTTTGTGGATTAACAACCGACTTCATTCAGAATTCTCAGCCAAAACCACCAGCTTTTATTTTCGTGGCTTTTGTCAATCCTCAGACAGTGCTGAAGAACAAGGTGAAAAAAAATCAGACCTGATATTTTTGTGACAAGAGAAAACTGGATTTGTTTTAAGCTTAGCGCAAATGGGCCAAGGCACCGAGACAAAAATAATCCTCATTAGTCGAAAGCAGAGGCTCTCCCCAGGGCTGCTTTGAGAACCAAAGGTGTAGAGGTACGACCTGAAATGAGGTCTCCCTTTGGGTATCACTGGTACCTTCTCTGCCAGCTGGACAGCCAGCTGCCCTGCACACTCCTCACTCCGCTCTGCCCGCTCCTTCTGTGCACGGAGGGCTTTCTTCAGGGCTTCTTTATCACGGTCTGCCTTCTGCCTTAGTTCTTTCAGCTGTTCCTTGATACATTCCACCTCTGCCTTATGCTGAGCTTCACTGCACTCCAGATTCTGTAGTGGGGGGAGGAAACACAGCACAGGGAATAAAGTCCTTACACCTACATACCTAAAACAGCAACTGATTTCCTAGAAACAATGGAAAAAGATTGGTATATAACCTCAACCCTTCAGCCTGGGGATACTTGCTACTTCATCCTGCCCTGACACGAACAGACACATCAGCACCAACTCAAAGAGTGAAAGAAGCATTTATGCCCACGTGCATATAAGGAAGCTGAAAGACTGCAAAGCTGTATTTAATCCCAGTGCATTCCAGAGCATTGACCGCTTGTAAACAAAAAGCTACAGCCTACTCTACCTACACAAATTGTTACACTGCAAGTTACAAAATAACAACACAGGAGAAAAATTAGCTTGAAGATGTCAAAATTAAGTCCTTCAAGAGAGTTTTTGTTACCAATCTGGTTTCTAGAAGGGCTTAAAACACAGAAATTATTCCCAGCATTCCACCTTGATACAAAAGATTTCATGTATCAGAATTAAAAGCTGCCTCTCATACATCCTCAGCTCCAATGCAGCGAGGCAAATCTCACTCCAATTTAAAGGGCCATAACTCTTACGGCCTCTTGGAACTTCAGAACCAAACTTCTCTGTCCTTATTCCTATCTGTGTATTTCCTCTTTCACAAGCTGCTCTCCAGAATGCTGATTTTCACCCTGACCGAGGGAAATACGGGTCCCCATCCCTTCTGATCTACCCCAGAACATTCTTTCTATTAACTGAGATACCCACACATAATGCTGATACTTTATGCAGCTGCAGAGCTAAGCAAAGTGAAATACTCCTATCAACCAGCTGCACACACACAAAACCTACCCGGATCTGCGTGCTCAGCCGGTTGTTCTCAGCTTCCTTATGTCGAAGCTGTGCTTGTAAATGGCCTCTCACAGATTCCAACGATTTTGAGAGCTCACCTGCTGTCTTTGCCTGTTCCTAAATGAAATGCAAACAAGTCACACATTTCTCTTCAGTAAGCAAGTGAGAAGGAATGCTTTCTGTCACGTAGCCGTTTGGTGAAGAAATCTTTTGCTGTCTCCAGCCATCTCCACCTTCCTCAGATGTTTTCCTTCACAGCTCCTCTTTTCCAGCAAAATGGGCAACAAATAAACAACCGTTTATTTTACACCAGAGGTAAATGACTGCCCTGGAAGATTTGCTCAAGCGAAAAGCATCCTCTATCTCATCCACTACATTTGCCTTTTCCTTCTTAACCAGAGGGGCAAACTGGAATTTGAGATCAGGAACCCACCAGACCTTAAGCAAAAAGGTAATTCAGGAGTAGGCCCAAACAAGGAGAGAATACTGCCTCTGCATCTTAGTGATGGATGCTTTCTCAGCAGAATATTGAGCCCACAGCTGTGTGGGAATAGGTAGCTGTCTATTTTTATAGATATATATGTATGAACAAAATATTTATAAACAAACCAGTCATTTGATTCCTTATCAAGTAATTGGCTGCAAGTACAAACCCACATTCTGTACTATTTGTGAAGGTGGAGCAAGAAGGGGATAACAGAATAAGGAAGCTACCTTTTCTTCCTGTATCTGAAGAGCAAGATTGTTGATCTCTTTTTCTTTCTCCTGAAGCCTCATCTGCAGTTGCTGGAAAACAAACACTACTCAGATTTTAAGTAACAAACACACTCAGGTTAGCAGGTGGAGGGAAACAGGTGTAATTGCCTCCCTCCAGACACCATTGGATCCACAGCTCCGTCTGGTATCCACAGCAACACCACCTTTAGCCTCCTGCTGTCTCTTCAAACAGAAAGCAATAAGGAAACATACAATTGCTTTAAAGGGGCTCAGAACACCTGAGCAGAAACCAGGACTTGATAGGACTACACAGCCCACAGATTAAGGACACTGCCTGCATCTCAAATTTTATCATTTCTAGCAATACAAGAACACTTTTCTCAGTTTACAGATGAGGAAACAGGGAAAAAAAATGGTGCCAGATCATTCACACAGTTACAAAAGCAGGAACAGAAGGCTTACCCTCTTTATGTTTTGCTACCGTTAAGGATAGCACGATAAACCTACAGAAACAATAAGATGATATCCAAACTGAAGAACAATATCCCAGCTGTCAGGCTATTTTTGCAGTAGGTATTTTTTTCTTTGCCACCCCCAGAGACACCTTTTCAAAGTATGTAGTAGAATTCTTGCTTTGTACATCCAGCACAAAGAAAAAGTCAAGCACAGCCATTTGTGCTTGAACTGAACGTGGTGAGGACACACTTACATATCCCAAACTGTTTCTCACAGCAGAATACTGCAAATCATAACCTGCCTTGTATGCAGGTCTCAGCTGTGGTGCCCCCAGTCTAAGCTCCATATCTGATAGGCTCGAAAATCGATTCACTTTGCCATGCAGGTTGTTAACCAAAGGGGCTCCGACAGCCACAAACACAAGAACACTTTTCTAAAAGGCATTAGAGCAAGACCAGAAGGCTGAATACAGACAAAGAGCTTGCAATTTTCTCTCTTCCTGATGTTTTGATGTTTCAAGATGTTCTGGTTTGCTTACCAACTTCTCTGTATCTGAGTCAGCCAACATTTTCAACAGCACACCTTGCTTCTGCAGTATCTTCTGAGCATCCCTCTGCAAAATAAAGAAGGGAGAAAAGCTGTTAACTGAAAAGCCTGCATTTTACAGATTCTGAAGATGGAACTGTAGAAATCAACAGGTCTCCCTCTTGTTGCAGCAGCAATTACCAGAAGATACCAAGCATGGAATTTGCTCAGTACTTCACGTATCAAAACCTATCTCAAAAAGCTTTCCCAGTTCTCCCATACAAAGATGATAACAAGAAGCACAAGGGCAAAATATGAACTTCTAGCACTCTCTCATTACTCAGAGTCACGTAAAAAAAACTGAATCCTCTTCTCCAGTCTCACTGGTGGCTGACAGAATAGTTAACATTGGCCTGCTTGTGTTCAAAGGGAATGAAAACTACAGGAAGAATAGCAATTTCCAGATGAGAAAGTTGACAATGCAGTGCCTTTATTTTTTCATGTAGCCAAAGGCTCAGATGCTGTGACATCCCCACAGCAGAAAAGTCAATCTTATTTCAGTGAAGTAGGTAGAAATAAACAAAACCATCCTTTTTGACACAATGCTCAAAGGCAGCACAGGGATAAAGAGTTACAGAGTTCTCAAACTCAAGTCCCATTTTCAGTCCATTATACAATATTGCCTTCAGGACTCATCCAAGTTGCTGCACCCAGCACTGCTCACCTCCCTTTCGTGCTGTTCTCTGAGAAGTTCCCGAAGTGTACGATTGGTTTCTTCAAAGGTGCTCAGTTTCTGCAGCAGCAGCTCTTTCTGTCTCGTCAGCATGTTGATGTCTGAGCTGCTCATGTGTTTCTCCTAGAAGAAAAAAAAAAAGAAGGGCATTATTCACATGCAAACCCTGGAACTAAAGCACGAAGCTGATAAAAGCATGGTACTGCCACAGTCAGCACCATATGCACAGAAGGTGACTGGATGCTGCAAATAAGTATCCAGTTTCCAAAGAGATTTAACAAATATCTTCAGCAAGTTAAATCCCAAAACTTTTTACATTTCTCTGGATCAAAATCTGTAACAATATCTATACATATTTTTTTAAGACAGCCGTAGAACAGTACAATGCAGCAAAGGCCAGAACAGAAAAGCCAACACCTACAACATTGAGTCTCTCAATAGTATTTTTCAGGGCATGAATCTCTCTGGCTGCTGCTGCTCCATCCCTCTCTGCCTCACTCAGCTTGGACATCAGGCGTTCTTTCTCATGCTGCAAGTACTTCTTCTGGAGCCTGCAATGAGAATTCAGCCATCAGAGGAACATGAAGTTTTGGCAGCTGTACCAGACAGTATGAATACACAGTTATTTGGGTATAACAGGAAAAAAATACACTGAGCAAAGGATAAAAGCTACCCAAGTTCACCCTCTCTCACCACAGAAGTTGTTCTGACAGAAGACAGTAAGTAGGCTCCCAGAGCTTGCAAGGATCACAACTATGAAACAATAATTTAGGGGGGACAAATGTAGCTTGTAGCAAAGCTTACATACTACTAAGGCCAAATACAACGCTGGGCGTTCCCTGGGACCTTGAGCATTATGGAGATAAGACTTCAAGAGGCTCAACATGAAACAAGAACACACACTCATGCATTCAGCTCCAAGTTTTCAGTTAGAGGGTGGAACCTCAGCAGTATTCACATTTTTGGTAGAAGGAGTCCACAGTATTAACAACCTGGTGATCTTTTCAAGAAAAAGAAGACTCTCCAAACACTAATGCCCCAATGGAGGCAAACTTCCCTAATTCTTCAGACATGCAGGAAAACATCAGAGATCTTCAGGAATCACAAAGAAAAAACAACACAGTTCAGGCCCTGTCATGGGGGATGTGACTTTTCACAAAGGTCAGAAATTCTCCTCTAATTTTTAGCTTCACATTTATTTGTTGTTGTATCAACACAGTCACAATCCAGATAATATCTTGACATCCAAAATATTAACTGCAAAGTCACGACAACCCCACAGCAGGCTACTGAAGCCCACCTCTTTCAGCTTCCCTACAGAGCAGGATTTTTCCCATCCCTATGACCACACTAGAATCCTTCTCTGCAGCTATTTCCATCTGAATTCCCCTTCGTAACAGGTGATAAAAAACCCCAAACCATCAGTTCTTCAGCAGCACCACAACCTAGGGTACAAACTACACCCTCAAATAACACCAGCAGCAAGATGTCCTGTAAATGCCATTCATTACAATGGAGAACTGGAGCTTTCTTACATAGTCAGATCTTTCTCCTCCCTCATGCGTTCAATATTGCGCCTGAGCAGCGTGTTCTCATGCTCTGTTTCCACCAGCTCTTGTGTGACCTCATTCAGTTCTTCCTTCTGCTCCTCCAGCAGACGTTTTGTCATTTGCTGCTTTTGCTCCTGTTTCTGCAACTTAGCCTAAAAGAGGTATTTAAATAGAATTTAAGATAAGCCACAAGTTGACCACTGCTCCTCATGCATCCCGCATTGGGCAGCTGGGAGCACAACAAACAGCTGAAAGCACTTGAGAAGAGAGAATGGAGGGAGGTCGAGTGGGTGCCCCAGGTTTGTTTGTTTATCAGCAGAAAAGAGATTCCCCTGCTTGCACAGAACTGCAGCTAACAAAATGGAAGTGATCTTACACCATGGATTTAGTTAAACAGTGCCACCAAATATTTCAATTCAATTCACTTAAGTATCAAAACAGAATTTTTTTATTTTCTATTATTTTTTTTAATAGTTACACGAGTAACTTCTTTAATTTTTTGTAGCACAAATGGAATAGAAAAGGCTCAGTATAAAAATACACTCTATTTTATTTTATATTCTAAAAATTCTATTCTCATTTACCAATTTGAACTTTTTTGCATAGGTTAAGTAAGAATACAATCACTGCTACCCACAGAGGAAATAAATGGGTGCCCTTCCCTCTCTCTCCAAGCATCTAAAGAAATCTGGAAACCTCTCCTGTCCATTTTATAAATGGTGTCAAGTGCACGAGAGGCTCTTCAGCACAACATCACTGGTCTGTGTCTTTGAAGGGAGAATCAGAAGAAACTATTTTGAGGAATAAGTGGATTCTTCAAGGATAGAAGATCAACAAGCTGTGCTTTTCACCTTCTGGACTGACGACTACTCACATTTTGGGCTTGAGTAGAAAAAAGATTATTTGGAAACCAAAGCACAGTGATACCTTATGAAACTGATGTGGCTTAACGAATTTTCGTAGTAGGGCATAGTGAATCTTTCAGTAAATTAGTTCTGATTTTCTGAACAGCTCAGACTGATTTCTTTCATCAAAATAAGCAGCAGGCTGAGCAGTCTTCACTTCACCAAGGCTCTAATCTCCTCATGCCAAGCAATCAGCTACAAAGCCAGAATCAGCAGGTCTTTACTTGGTCCCCTCACCTCATTCTTCAGCGTTCCCACCACATTCATCAGGCTATCTATCTTCCTTTCGTATTCATTCATTTTGCAGTAAACTGCATCTTCCTCATCCGTAGAGAGATCGCTCAGGCGCAACACTGACATCATCTTTTCGGAATCTGGAGGTGTAATTTCCAGGCGGTGAGTTGGACCCTAATAAAAAACCAATAAAGGGAATCTTTTTTTCACAGGAAGGTATAAATTGTGTCCTAAAGCTAACTACCCAAACTAGAGACTGCAACGCATCACTGCAGTAAGACTAGGGAGGAAGAGCAGAACGTGATCAGCTCTTTTATTTCCATCTGTGAAAGTTCAAAAATGCAGAAAGAATAAAATAGAGAAAAAAGAGAAACTCAAATTCTCATCCTGGAAGAGCCAGGAATTGAAGAGCTTAAGCTGACAACTAATCAGGAAGAAAACAGAAAGAACACTACGCAGTTGCTGCAGCTGTGAAGGATGAAGATGACTTCACACATGCAGCCCTCAGCTGCTTCTCGTGCCTCTCAGCCAGCTTTGTTGCTCTCTGCTGGAAGCACTCAAATTTCTCAAAATTCTTCTTAAATCACAGAGCCCAGAACTGCACACAATACTCCAGGTCAGACCACATCACTGCTAACACAGCAGGAACTAACGAGTAAATGTGTCTGCACTCTAGAGATGGAAACACGTGAGCTGGACATTGGATGTTAATCATTTCCTATTTTTCTATATTTAAAAATGAACAAGATGTACAAGAAACACTCGAAATGGATTGCGAGTGACAGGGCCCTTCTCTCATATCAGCCCAGCTCCCCCCAGCCTGATCCAACAACTGCTCTCCTCAACCTCAGCTAAAGCTTGCTTGAGGGAGCAGAAGCAGCCTACCTCCCACTTGTAGGTGGAATCAAGGACTGATGTTTTTCCTGGGGGCATCCAGGGGGCCTTTGTTTTCACCTGGACTGCTCGGCGCACGTTCACAGCATTCCCTTTCATTTTCTGTTTGTGCTTTTGCTAAAGAAGAAACAGAGAAAATAAGAACAATCACTTTTGATACGAACAATAAGGCCTTTTAAGAACTATTTACAATTTTTATCGCTGCAAAAAGAAATGGAAGATCATTCACAGTGTTATACGTGGCACATCAGATCAGATGAGCCAGCAGAGGAGGCTAACACTAGCCAGAAGGAAAGGTTATTGCACATTCAGCTGAATGTATTCTTGCTGCTTATCACGTAAAGACTGTTGTATAACTGAAATATCCACAACTGTGACATAATGAAAGCCTTACTCAGCCAGCACGAAGATTTGGGGACAGGGTATGGGGAAGGAAGTCTCCTCTGTAGGGAGATATGCAAAGAATACTGCAATGAAACCCATTTGGGTGCAGAAGGAACAACCTGGTAGATTCCTTCCCTATTGCAGATTAATCTCACAGTACAGCAGCTGTATCAACTGTCAACACTACCAGAGGAAAAGGAATCATACAGTGTGATTGGTTATGAAAAGCCCCTGAAGCATTTTCCTTGTTTTAAAGTCAAAAGTACATCCACATTTATTTGCCTTAAAGTTGAGGTGCTCTAAATGATGAAAAGTCAAAGAGTGTTTGCACAACTTTAATACCTGACAAGCAAGACAAGCCATTCTAAAGTACCCTACGGGGGATTAATTAATAGCAGGAGGTGACTTCAATGTCAGATCCTGATCTGCCATTAGCAAAGAGAAAATTAGTGGAGAATTTGTAACAGCGTGTCTGCAGACATAAGAGCGAGCCAGCAACTTCCATTACTTGTAGAGAAAAACTCAACACATTCAATTTTAGAAGGATGCAAAACAGCTACAACTCAGCTTCAGTATTGCCTTCTGTCTCCTGTTGACAAGGGCATAAAGAGATCCTTCTCTGTGGTGTAGCTCTGCAGATCGTCAAGGTGCTTAATGCCAGAAGATGGTTTGAATCCAGTGCCTCTTCTTTTAAACACGTTAATTGCAATACAATCAAGACAGTGAAACATTTGGTTACTTCCTTACCCTGAACCCTTGCTACAGAAACAGGGACGAAGCTAAAGAAATAACAGTATGAGAACGCAAAGCCAAGAGGTAAAAGGAAAAAAAAAACCCAAGCTACATCACACTGAAAGCAACAATTCTCATAATCACAGAATTGTAGAGGCTGAAAGAGACCTTTAGAGATGATGGAGTCCAGCCCCAGTCGCTTCATTAAACATGACAACGAGCCATATGTTCATACATAGCATAATTAAATCATCTTAAACACAGAAAACACGTCGCTGAAAATTCACCACTGCTATGCATATAGCTAAAGAGGCAACAGGTCTCAGTTCTAACACTATGGCAAAACAGACCTCAAAGGTTCTGTGGTGTTTCCAGGACTGTCTCCTGCCTGCAGCCCTCACAACACCCAGCTGCACGCTCCTACCTGGCATTTTGCAGGTGTGGTTTTCTGACCCTTTTTAATATGGACATGGACAGGGGTGTTTTCATCCACATGGACGTGCAAAGGGGGAGATGAGGAACGGTTCTTCATGGCTCTTCTCCCACGGACGGGAAGGGGAAATACAATGAAAGGAAACCTGTGAATAAGGAAACTGGAAATAACAACATTTCCCTCCGTGCCAGAGAGCAACAGTGGCCAGTTTTGGTCAAAGCACGTGCTGTCTTTCAGTAGCATCTGCCATTTTGAAGAGCATGCTATTATGCTGTAAAGCTATTAACACAAATCATTTCTTTGCTGCCAATATTTTTGCAGCCATTAAAGAACAAAAGCAGTTGTATTGATTGAAGGTGCCTGCAAGAGTCTGGTGCCCCAGAAAATTGAGCAAATCAAGGATTTCAGTAACCAACAGCATCAGATTCTGAATAGAACTTTCATAGAGGAAGAGGAAAAGAGTGTTAATTTAACAGCTTAGCTTAGAAAAGCCAACAGGAAACAAACAGATCATTCTGAACCTCTACGTTCTTTCACATGTGCTTAACTTCAAATTCTTGAAATTAAACCAATGCTTCAAAGCCTTCAGATCCTTCTTCAGATTTTCTCTCTGCAATATATACGTGTAAAAATTCACACACTAATTGCCTAGCACAGAAAAGCCCAGAGACACTAGGTTAAAGAAATCAGTGTAGGTACGAATCTTTCCTTGAGGTAATGATTCTTCAGTACAACGTAGCTGTAAAGCTTAGAAAAATCCAACAGCAGAGTTCTGTCAGCCCAGGTATAATTACTTACAGTTATTTTAAGGCTTTTAGCTCCTCTTGACACTGTGCTCTGTGCAGATACTGATGTCATTTCATTTTCGATGGATGAGGGAAACCTGATGCAGAAACAACACAATCATAGAACATCCCAAGTCGGAAGGGACCCGTAAGGACCATCACGTCCAACTCGCGGGGAATGGTGCCGATCCCAGGTTCTCTTCCTCTCAAACACGCAGACACAAACGTATCAGATGTATGAATTCAAACTAGGGTCAGCGTGCCATTGCTTCCCCTGACAAGTGCAGGATGAGGAAACAACTGAGATCGTCATCCCTTATGTACTGAGATTTGGCTTAAACATTAGAAAACTGCTTTCTAGAATGACACAAGAGGACCTTACCCAGACAGCTGTGACGGCAACTCTTAACCATCTGCAGAAAAGCTGAAAAAAGCCTGCAATACAAGTGCTTGGTGCTGCACAGCCCTGCAAACACACACAGTACTGGTGGCCAACCAGCCCCATCCACAGACCTGAACTGGGAGCAGAGTGAGCTGCTTGTCTGGTAGCACTGATGGGACTGGGAGAAAGGAGTGGGGCTGCTGCGCCCAGTGTGTACAGAGCTTTGGAGCTGCACACAAAGGGCCTCACTGCTAACTTTATGGAAACACTGCCTCAAAGTCTGCTGCATAAGGGGATATGGCACAGGTGTTAAAGTGTCATTTTGTACCATACTGCTCTAGAACAGAATTCAGGTGACCCTTCGTAGCTCATTTTTAATGACAGTTTGCCAAGGATTGTGTAATACCCTGCTCTGAACGAAAGCAATACGTCTACATCAGTTATGGAAAACGTCAGGTTTTGGTGAGTAGCATCATAACACAGCAGCGACAGGCACTGGTGTTGGTAACATCATAACACAGCAGTGACACTAGGCGAGGAAATGCAGCACGGGCAGCATCACCCGGCTTAGGGCAAGGGCTGCTCGGACAGCTGGGAAGGAGCAGCGCTGCTCTCCTGCATGCATCTGCAGCTCCGCCGCTGTAACTGAAGCAGAACTTCACACGCAGGGCGGTCACACAGACCGCAGGGGAGGAACGGCAGCGGAGGCAGCCCGAGCTACAGCTACCGGCGGTCGATGACAACGGATCGCTGTGCGGCTTCGGAATTGGAAGCGCAAAGCGCTCAGCGCTCCTCTAGAAGCAGCACGCCGTCACCGCGGACGCGCAGCAGAACCGCTGCGTTACACAAACGTCACCACGAGGCACCGCACGGCGAACCCGGGACCTCCTGGGCTCGCGCGCGCAGGGCAAAGGGCCGAGCTCCCCTCGGCCGCTCCCCGTCGCGCTCCGAGAGCCGCCCGACGGCCTCTCCTCCCCCTCCTGCTCACCGCGAGGTGCCGAGCGCGTTCCACAGCCGGGTCCGCCTCAGGCGGTCTTCGCCGGCGGCGGCGGCGATGCGGCGGTGCGCCCCGCTGCCATGGGCGCCGCACCACGGGCAGGAGATACAGCTGCACTTCCGGGGCCGCCGCGCCGCCGCCGCCCGCGCTTCTCCCATTGGGCCGTTCAAACCTTCCTCGGCAGCCCGCGCCCCCCCGCGCCGCGCCGCGCCGCCCCGCCCACAACGGGCCCCGTCGCCATGGCAACGCGAGGCGCGCGGAGCTTCGTTCTGAGCGCGAGGGCGGGCGCCGCACCGCCGTTCTCGGCGCGGAACGGCCCGAGCAAACGCAGAAGCGATGACGAGAAGAGCAGCACTGACGCTGCTGCTGCTGACCGCGAGCGTTCTTTCACGTGTGTCAAAGCAGAACTGAAATCGCAACTCGTTCCCCTCTAAAGTCTGTACACTGTAGGAAGAAACAAACCAGGACTGCCCCAATAGCGGCTCTCGCACCCACAGAGCCCCTCAAAGCGCACGGTGCTCACAGACAGGCTCTGCTGCCTGCAGTAACGAGCTGCTTCCTTCCAACCTTCCCCTTCCCTCAGGGAAACGCCACCGACCCCGACCCGACACCTGCGAGGGCTGAGCAACCCCACACCCCAACCTGCAGCCATCGCTCCCACCTCAGCTGCTACTGCAGCACACAACAGAAACCCTCAGCTACCCCCACCCGCACCCATCCCTCTTAACCCTTCTCTTTTCTCCTCTCCCTCAAAACAAACTGATTGTCAGGGGTGTTCTTGAGTGGCTTTATGAACTTAAGTGCTTGGCGTTAGCAGGGTGAGATGTCTGGCCCTGCAGTAAGAGCTCACACACAACCCTGTCAGAGCAGCTTTTATCCTCGCACACCATACAGGATCATCAAAAGAACCGTTCACGTGGCAAAGCTCACAGCCCGTCAGCACAGCACGTCCCAGAGGAAGGGCTCCTTCCCCAGAACTGGGGACTCTCCCCCAGCTCCCACAGCGCTGGGTTTACGAGATTCTATTGCAGAAAAATTCTTATTTAAAAATCTAGCATCCAGTGTCTCAGTCAGGAAAAGACGTGTGGATGAATGGAGGAAGACAGCTTGAAGCAAAAGCTGCTCAGAACTATCAGACTGGATCCAGCTGTAACACTCCCTAGCCAAGAAAGCAGCTTGCTCTTACAGTAATGTGCTCTGAGCACAGCTCTCACCTGAAAGAACCCTGCTCAGTGCTTCTTCAGTTCAGTCCGAGCTTCTTCCTTCCAGCAGTGCCCTAAACACCTTCCTTCCACCTGTCCCCATCCTTCTAAATATCTCATTTACACTTACGCACTGCAGGATCCCTCTGCTTGCAGAAACTCAGGACCCTGAACAGGACAGTTTCTGTGCCTGCATGTCAGTTCACAATGTGTGATCAGTCCATCAACTCTTTAAAAAATAAAAACCATTCCTCCTTTTTTTTTTCCCCCATGCAAGTACTTCAGGAAGGAGGCTGTAGTTGACATCAGGCTGCAGCTCTTCGAATGGCTTCTTCCATGCGCTGGTACCAAGGCTGAATCTTGGTATGGAACATCATGTCGTCAAAGGCTTCCAGCCCCTCCATGACCCGCAGCACTCCGTACACTGCCTGTGCCAGAGGATGAAGATTAGAACAACACTGAGAAAGTCAGTGGTGGAGAATGGCTTAGGGTATCAACGAGTGCCTCTGCAGCCCAGAAAACAGAAAGCAAGGCTCTTTACCTGCCTACAGCACACTCCACAAGTCTGAACAGTAAGGAAGACTGAACAGGCAGAAAGGCAGCATGAACACACATGCAGTTTCTTTAAGGAAATAGTTACAAAAAGGATAGAATCTATGTGCAGTTATGGAGTAGAATTTAAGCCATCTCAGTATGAAGCCCTGGTGGAAAAAATTTCCCTTGCATCCCAGGGAAGGAATCACTCTGCTCCACACTGCTGCCTGCAAAGAACACCTCCTCAGCACCAAGTGCAATAAAGCCTGTGCAGGTACAAGGCTCTGTTCACCAGCACTCACTGTTCAGAGCAGTTGTTCTGATTTGCAAACTGCTTCTCTTACTCTTCCACACAATCTGCAACACCCACCTGCAGATGAGTACTGCAGGTTCTTTTGCTGAAGGAAATCAGCAAATACTGTCCTATTTTAACAAAAGTGTCCTATGTGCCTGTAGCTGATATAAATCCCCTTCTCTGCCTATGTTCATGTTCACCATTTCACATGGATGAACAACTGGGTAATATATGTAACCATAGAAACAGGAATTAACCACTTATTAACCACTTACCAAGTCAGCAAGGTTTGGCTGGCTTCCACCCATGAACAGCCTGTTCTTGCCAATGGCTTTCACCCACTTATCAACTGCCTCGTACAAGTCTTCGCGGACATCATCGCGAAGGTGATGCCTAAACAAAGAAAAGAACTAGACTGAAAACGCAGGTTTGGTTCTTCAACCTTTCATCACCTCTAATCTTTTGGGCTGGTCTTTGCTAGAGAATCAGGAAGGTATTCTAAGGTGAAGGGGACAGCTGGTGTGTAAAGAGCAGACAAGGAGTTCAGTACGTCCACAGTCAGGGCAACACAGCTGTTACTCCCACTGCATCAAGTGGTTTGGTTTCAAAGCAGGTTCTGCTCTTTAGGCTCTGAAGTTCATAGCTGTGGCCATCAAGGAGTCATGACTGTGCACCTGGGGCTCAGTGGTACCCACCTTTTCTTCAGTCTCTTGCTAATGAAGAACATGGCAACGGCCCCCAAGTACTTGGCAAAGAAACCTTCCACAGCGCCAAACTTCCCCTCGCGGACGATGTAATCAAAGGACGCCAAGGCTTCTTTGGGGGTGCGGTAAACATTGGGGGAGATGAGGTGAACAAGCCAATCATCTGCCCATTTTCTCCACTGCATTTCTTCCCTGCAGGTATTGAAAGAGACTTGTCAGTGAATGAGGTATGGAAATCAGGGCTAGAGGAGGCAGAGAGAATCACAGTGACATTAGCCAGAGCTTTTACCAGGGACAACTGTGTCAAAAGCCCTACCTAAACACGTGATTTGGTGACCTCTCTGAAATGCACTCAGGAGCATTATCTTCAGCAAGGCTCCTCCAATCTCCATCTGTAATTAAGACTGAAGATAGAGCACTAGCTTCTCCTTCCCCTGAGAACTAAAGCAGCAAGTATCCCCTTGGGAAACTAGTATTCCATGGCATTCCTCTGCGACATAAAGGCCAAGAAAGAAACTGGAGGCAACCGAAGGTATGACCACAATAGAGGGAACTCGGTCACTGAACAGCATTATTTCAAATGACGTACAACACACAAAGCCACACTGATTACCCAGGTTTTAGACAGCAAGGGAGTGTGGCAGGTGTTGTCAGCACCCACAGGATTTAATAGACACACTACCATGAGGATCTCTGGAGCCAGCTTTGCACTACTTGAAGGACCCACAAACTTCAGAGCACTTACACTCTCACTTCTTTGACAGGATAGACTCGCTTTGTCTCCTTCTCATCCAGCATGAGCCAGTATTTATTCCCATACTCAAGTACCTCCTTGCCTTGCTCAGTCACAGTTTTCATGGGAGGATAAAAGGACACAATTTCTTCTAGGCTATTCCTCCTGTGGACAATAATACAGTTAGCACCTGATCAGACTGCTACAAAACTGGGCAAGAGCACAGAACATACTGACAGGCACATACTTAAACCATGTTAGTCTAAGTGCATGTGGATCCAAACTCCAAATGAAATAAGTTTTGAAAAGACTTTGGAACAGCTGCTCTCAAATAACTATTATTAGTGTATCTTATTTCCCCGTGTCAGACAGGATGTTTTTGCAGGCATAAAACTTCCTACTTTCCTCAAGTGGATCCGAAGGACAGGCTACAGCTACAGAAATTTGGTTTCACTCTGGATGTTATGACTAAATGTAAGCTTAGTTCCAGGACTAACCCTAGCACCTGCTTAAGCAGTTTTTATGCAAAGAAAATCTCACAGGTGAGATTCACAGGGCCAGTCATATTCAACTCTTCTTCCTCGTTTTGTTTTCTTACTTGGAAATGAGATAGGTCTTTATTGCACTGATGATCACCGAAGAGTCATTCAACTGCTGAAAAACAGAATTAAAACAAACTTTCAGAAATTGGTGATGCTGAAAAGACATTTCTTACTATCTCCCCCTGCATGCCGACACTTCCAAATTAGTGCTGCAGTCCCTTTTTCCCATCATGAATTTCCCCAGGCAGCCCTACATGCAGATCTCTTTTGCAAGCACCTCAGAGTATCATTTACAGCAATTAGATCAACATGATGGGAAAGGTGTAATAACAAAGGTGCGACGACAGAAGGACCAGCACAATAGAAGAGTGTTATAAAGGAAGGAAAGAAGATTGCTCACCCATATCAGAAGAGTCTGGGTTCACAGGGAAAAGCCTCACCACAGAGACCTCCAGAAAGAAATCCCTCCCCAGTGGCAGTCAGCCCTTAAATGAGGTCTAAGAGAGGCGCAGCCAGGCCTGGTCACCCCTTCTGGTCACACAGCTGAACTGCTTTCAGCTGAGCTCTCAGGACTGACTGGATCCTTTCCCCAGGTGCTCAATCAGAGGTTCAGGCTGTGACTCAGCAGCTCCCACACACATTTCATATCTGTCTTCCATTCTGATAACAGAGGACTCAAGGCATGGGTCCACAGGCAATACCATTTTGGTTTTGGATTGAAGCACTTTGCAGCAACAAAGCAGAAAAAGCAACACTGATACTAAAAAGCCACAGAGTTGAATCATGAGTGATCTCTTTCCATAAAGCGTAAGCAGACCTTTTTGTCTCTGACATGAAATGTGTGTCCTGCATAAGGGCTGAGAGAAGCCAGATAATCACTGGACTACAGAGTCACTACATAAAACATCTAGAAAGAGAGACTGAAAACACCTCTCACAAGGCCGTGGCAAAGGATACAACACAAGGAACAAACCTTAGCCTTAAAAGAATACAATATGATTTTAAGATTACACAACGTGTGAAAAGCCAGAGATACAGATTTCCCTATCGAAGTCTCCCACAGTAACTTACCAGAGGGCTTCCAGTATCAGCTAGCAGGATAGGCACCTTTCTGTAGGAGGAGAATTTGATCTCTTTCCTCATTATTGGGTTTACTTCCACAATTTCATAGGGCAGCCCATGATAATCCAGAAAAGCTCGGACTTTACTGCAGAAAGGACAGGTTTTATATTGGTAGAGGGTAAGCTGCAGGTTCCCTGCAGGCAGCTGGGGAAGAAAAAAGACCAAAAGCTCTTGTTTTCTACTAAAAAGTGTAAACGTTATCTTTATTTCACCCTTATTTTTGTTACAAACTCATAGTCACTGATTTGCAACACCTGATAATCAGTGTATATCAGTTCAAAAAGGCTTCCTTTAAACAGTATCACTAACATTCACCTCACAGGATCAATAACTGTTGTTTTTTTTTTCCTCAACATCTACTCAACCTGCTGGAAACTCCTATTCCTATTCACAGCCAAAAAACCGAAGTGAGATGCACACAGCAGACTCTTCTGCACACAATCTGGTGCTCCATACCCTCCATGGAACCGTCGGGGCTGGGGTGCAGGAAGAGACTTTGCTGTTGGTCGCGGTGCAGTAAGGGGAAGCAGCGCTGCACCTCGACCGACGGCAGAGGCTCAGAGCCGACAGCTGCACGAAGCTTTCAGACACACCGGCCTGTATTCAGAGCCCTGGGATGAACCGAGGGAAGCACGGGGCAGCGCAGACACGAAGCGCCGCTCCCCGCGCGGCTCCGGCAGCCCGCGCCAGCGGTGCCACACGTTACAAAACAACGCATCCTCTCGGCTCGCTTCTCATATGCGGTGCGCTTGGCTGCGCGGCCGACAGCGGGCACCGGAAACACAGCGAGCCCCGGCTTTCCGACAGCCGTTTCCTACAGTTCCTCCAGGGAAACGCGGCTGCGGTTTCTTTCACGTCATTTTAAGCCGTTTCCCGATCGAAAACGGGCCACCGGCAGCCGCGCGCTCCACGGAGACGGAAGACCCGCCCCGCGCCTCCCCAGCCACCCCTTCCCCCGCCGGGCCTGGCGCCGCGTTACCTCCGCGGCCGAGTGCTCCCTTAGGCGATGCCGCGCCGCCAGGCACAGACCGGCACCGCCGCCCAGCGCGAAGGCAGTGCCCAGCAGCAGGCGGCCGCCGCCGGCAGAAGCAGCGCCCCGCGCCGTGCCGCACAACGAACGGCTCGGGACCCGCAGCCGCCAGGACGGCAGCAGCGCTGCGAACCGCCAGGCCCTGCCGGCAGCCGCCATCTTGCGGGCATCGGGGGCGGGAAGCGCAGAGAGGCGGGGCGGCCGCCGCGGCTCCACGCCCCAAAATGGCGGCTGCGCTGAGGGGCGCTGGGCGGTCGGTGTCGCAGCGACGCGGCTAGGCTCGCTGGCGGCAGTGCTTCAGTCTGAAAGAAAGGAAGGCGGCCTCATGCGGTGTGAAATGGGACATAACCTCTTTCTTCGCCCCAAATATCGGCTAAACCACAGAGCTTTGAGCCGCCTAACGCAGCGCGCTCACGGCGCCTTATTCCTGTCTCAGTCACGTCCCTCCCGGGGACGGAACGGTTCTCGGGCGCTCGGGTTCCCGCACGGCGGGTAACGGACGGCCGTTAGCGGACCAAGAACGAGGAGAGGCGGCGCGCTGCCTTCATCGTTTGCAGCAGAAACGTGAAGGTGACCCCAAGGTGGCGCGAACCGCCTCAGACCGCGCAGAACCGGCGCCACGGTGCTCAGCCGCGGCCCAGAGCTCGACAGCAAAGGCGGAGCTGCGGCCTCAGAACCGCGGGGTGTCACAAGAGCCCCCACACCAAACGGGCGGCACTGCCCACCCACCGCGCCCCCTGCCCGGTAACCGCAGACTTTACACGCAGCCTCCGGGCTTCACGTGACGCGCGCGCTGCCTCGCGTCACCCCATTGGCCAGCGGCGCCCCCGGACGCCCCGCCCCCCGGCAGCCCGGCGGTCGGCAGGGCGGCGGCGGCGGCGATGTCGGGGCCTAACGGTGATCCGCACGTGACGCTGGGCCCCGCCGGGCGGGACGGCGGCGACGAGGACGGGGACGGCTTCGGGGAGGAAGGTGCGTGCGGGCAGCGCGGCCCTCCGTGCTCACCGGAACCCCCGTGCCGACGGGTCCGCTGCGGTTCCCCTGGCGGGGCGGGGCTGTCGTAGGAGGCCCGGGGGAGAACGGGCGTTGGGCTCAGCGGGGGCCAAACCGGGCCTCGAGGCTGCGGTCGCTGCTCAGCGTCACCCCGCGGGGATCTGTGCTGTGGGTCTCCATGAAGCTGTTATCTGTTCTGCAGTTAGCTGGGGCAGCCTGCCGGAGCTGTGGGCATTGCTTGGGTGAGCTGAGCTGAGGCCGTGGATCGCTTTCCCTGACCTCAAATAGGAAACGTTATTTCTTGCCACCTTTCTTGTCAGAGGAGTAAGCGGCGTGATTGCTGTGCTCGCAGCCAATATCTCTTGGTTAAACTTCCATACAAATACACTAGGGTAGCAACCGAGTGGGACAAAGATGGGCTGAGTGATTTTGGTGCAGCCCCCGCATCACCCGTAGGAGTGAAATGAGCACCTCCTCCTCATCCCTCAGCGCTGTGCCGTGCCTGGCTCGATGCCCTCTCAAAGGAGAGAGCCAGCATGCAGTGCTGTCTCCCAGTCCCCTGCCCACCATCCTCACTGGGTTCAGCCCCTGCCTCCCTGCACTCTGCCAGCCCGTGCTACTTCGGGAAGGAGCACAGCACTGCTCTGCCTGGGCCCTCCAATACATCTTGGGGATTAACAGTGCTGATCCACACCACTGTGAAATGCCATTGTACTGAAGCTAACACTTGAAACAGATTCTTTAAATACAACATTAACTAGGGAAACTATCAACTAGGAAAGCTATCAGGATTGTTTTGAATTAGTTTGGTTTTAACTCACATTACCCAAAGTCTTAACGGTGCACAAAAACACTGTAGTCGGACTCGGTGCTTCACACCTCCCTTGGAAAGGGTGTGGGCACAGTAACGGCTGTGCTGCATTGGTAATCTGAACCCAGGAAGGCATTTGTGAGTCACATCGCAGCCTGGGAGCCTTAGACACGTAATTCACAGAGTGTAAATGCTTGGACACACTGCTAGAATGCCTGCATCCTCATCAGGAAAGCTGATCCCTAAGGCAGCTCTAACCGCTGACTTGCCCTTGGGATTTGGCCCTGTTGATACTTGCACCACTGCATACTGGTGATCAGCCCAAGGTCAGCTATTTACATAGGTGACCAAAGGCTTTCAGGCTGCCCAAAATGAGTGTGTTGCCCCCAGGTAACTTGCCTTAGATCTTGTTACCAGTTCTCCAGCTTCCCATTGGTCTCACTTGACAAGTGAATTCAATACCTGCAGCATTCTGTTGCATTTTACTTTACCCACATGGTGGCAGGTAAGAGACAGCCAAAATGCTGTGGGCATGTTCTCCAAGAGCCTTCACTGACTTGCATTGAACAACCTCTTATTTCTCTTGCTTTTAGAATATGCAGCAATAAACTCCATGCTGGACCAGATCAGCTCCTGCTTGGATCACCTGGAAGAGAAGAACGATCACCTCCATGCCTGCCTGAAGGAACTGCTGGAGTCAAACCGCCAGACCCGCCTGGAGTTCCAGCAGCAGAGCGAGCAGCACAGCATGGGAGCTGACATGCAGGGGCCACAGCCTCCTGTCTAGTGCACTGGCCACAAACTTGATTGCTAAGGGGACATTTACTGGTCACTGTTCATCAAAAATTGAAGAGTTACCTCCTCCCCGTTACGTAATCCTTCCTGTGGCAGTGCCCAGCCATTCACCTCCATGTTCCGATTTCCTTAGCTGTGTGATAGGTGCACTCAAGTGGGTGTAGGAGACGTGGCTCTCTTTGCTTCCAGCATTAATGCAAGCATGGCCACGTAATGTGGCTGAAATGGTTGCAGAAAGCCTCAGGCTGTGCAGGTTGTTTGCAAGGAAGCTCTCTCCACAAAGTAGAAGAATGATCATGGTGTTTTGTACTGCTGACTCCAGCTGAGCAGTGCTACAGCTCCCGCCCCTTCCCTCACTAAGCACACTAGGCAGGGCTTGTCCTGACTCCAGGCTTTCTCTGGCAGCTCTGGTCACAGACTTGGAGGAGGGGGTCCACAGATCATCTGCTGACTTGAAACCACAGCTTCCCCATTATTCACATTCACTGTAAGTATTACAGGTAGTCCCAAATCACTGGACTTCTCTGTTCCATTCCAGGCAGATAAGATGAGCTACAAGGTGATGATTTTGACTTAGAATCAGAAGCCACCTAACTCCTTGAGCTGCCATTAAGGACTCAGGCTTAGAGAGGCAGAGCAGCCTGGTTTGTCCCACTGAATTGGTGACCGTTTGGTGCTCTGCCTGCCACGGGATGAGAGCAGAGCCCTCCCTGTGTATTTTAACAGGAGTAATCACGAGCATTCTGGTTTGAAACTTTGTGAACTCAGGATGGCCTGGTGCCAGCACTGTGAAGCAAATCTGAACTATTCTACTTCTGTAGAGTTAAAGGAGTTTTTTTGAAAGTTGAAGAAGTTATAAGAAATCTGTTTTATTAAAATCAGTTGAAACAAAATTTGTTCCTGAGAGTCTCCACTATGAGAACAGACTGTATTAAGCCTTATGGTATTAACAGATGAGCAAGATGCACGTTGTTGCCTAGCTTAGGACACAGTAGTGGTCCGAGAGTGTGCATCTTTGAAAGAAAACCATTCGGAAGAGCAGAATTGGGCACAGTCTCCCAAGAAACAAACTTCTCTGCCTTAGAAGGAAGCAGAGGGGAACTACGTGGTATTCGTAGTGGAAGAAAATGGGAAAAAATGTCTGCATCCATCTACTTCATGAACCATATCCCCTATGAAAAAGAAAAATAATCACATTACATTCTTCTTTCAAGTTCAACAATCAAAGCAGTCTTTCCACATGATTGCAGTATCCAAACTATACAAGTAATAATCAACACCATCCCATATTAGACACGCTAAAGCCAGGCTTATTTTATTCTTAAAATAAAAACAGCAGTAAAGTTGAAGGTTTTTGCTCTATTAAAAGACTCCGAAAATAAACATTTCCAGCAAATATGGTGTGTAAAGGGCTCTCTCTCCCTTTAAGGCCACTCTATCTGGGTTTGCGCCTAGAAGAGCGTCTGCACCCAGCAGAGGTAAGACTGGCAGTCTCACTTTTGGCAAGGGAGGAGGGCTCTGCTGCTGCCTCCTGGCTTACGTTTGATGCCTCTTTCTGTCCCAACCCCCCTCCACTCCCTGGATCCTGGCAGTGCTCTGTGCCTTCCCCTTGCCTGGCTGCATTGGCTTCCTCCTCCTCATACACAGCGTGTCCCAGCAACTCCCCTGCGGCGCTGCTCTCTTCGGGGAGCGGGCAAGTGGCAGTGGATTTGCTCTCCTGTAGGCTTTCTTCTACAACCATGATTTCACACACATCAGTCATGCTGGCTAGGCTTTTGCTCTCTGCTACAGAGGTGGCCAGCTTGCCCTTACCCTCTGGAGACCTCAGAGCTTGTTCTTGCAGTGCTGACAGCTCTGTACCCTCCTTGTCTAGCCCATGATTGGCATTCATCTTCTTGCTGCTATCTTCTGTTGTAGCAGGAGGCTGTTCCTGATCATCCAGCAACTGGGAGCTGGAGCCCTGGGAATGCAAAGGAGCCTCCGGACAGGCAGCTGTGGCACGATGCCTTGCTACCTTGTATCTCTGCAAACACAAACAAACCACTGTGAGCGACAAGTCCAGCCAGATGCCGGCACTGCAGCGAGCAGCAGCTGGTCCAGAAAACCTGTACAAAAATAATGGTGAGTGACAGCTAGACTCTGCAAGAGCACAACCTGCCTGAGCCGGTCTCCTGGCCTGGCTGCAGAGGCTTTCAAGCAGGGAAAGGGCAGCTCCTGTGAGAAAAAGCAGCGATATTAAAAATGTAATTACTTAGTGCTGAGTGAGTGCGTGGCACACCTGTGGCTCCCGAGACAAAAATCCCATCTGGTAACTGTTGACCTCAGTCAGACTGAGGACTGCGTAGATACAACAGTACAAGGACAGCTCTTACTCCAGCTGCCGCCAGGACCTAACAGTGGACACGCACTCTGGATACACGAGGCGGTGCCCTGCCTTTACCTGGAGAGGAGTGGTTTAATGTTTAACAGCCACAGCAAGACTTGAGTTGAAAGCTTAAGATTTTTCATTCTGCTGACACAATCTGTGCAAAGCTGCTGGCAGGAATACTAAGAGATCTCCAGTATCCTCATCTTAAAAGGTGCTGAGGTTATCTCCAGAATAAAGGTGAGCACACGTTCAATAAAATGACTCGTTTACACCAGCTACCATGATAAATCAGTAGAGGTCTGTAAGGAAATTAAAATGGCTACCAGGCATTTTTTCAAGACTGGATTTCAGAAAAACAGTGATGCTACATCGCTAACATGCAGCAGGAATCTGCTCTTTGAAGACCCAGACGCAGTATGAAGTAAGAGAATGACACAAGCAGTTCCACAGCAGTTCCCTTTACCACCACGTCCCTTTCATCCTTCTGCCAAAAGGTGCCTTGGACTGGCACTAGCATTAGTCTTCACAATTGTACAGAATTATTTTGGGCACTCTGGCTTTCACCACTGTCTAAGCAGTGCTACTGCAGTCTGCAGTGTGGAATTAGAGCACACCAGACAGACAGCTTCACATCTGACTTCAGTACATCATCACAGGCTCGTTCTTTCCCCATTCTCAAATACTGGGATATGTGCAATATTGTAACGCACTGGAGCAAAGTCAGTGAACCAAGCAATAACAGTGCACTCAAATTTAACCAGGCACAAGTGTGCCAGTTTGTTTTCACAGTGAAGCTGTGAACTGCCTCACCAGCAGACAGTTCTCTGCTTTGAAATCCTCTGTGAGTCTATTCTGATGAGAATACTCTGAAATTGGAAATGATTTCATTCTGATTGTGACACAGCCAAGCAGAATAGCTGTTAGCCTGCAGATATTTAAGGTTGGATTTCTGCCACAAATAATTCCTCTAAGTCACTCCAGTGTCCATTTGAAGAGTATCTGATTTCAGCTTTTAAATGGGCCAGAAAGAAGGTATACACACTGCTGCTGCAGTTTCACTCCATGCTGATCTAAAATAAGCAAGGAAAGCTGCAAGGCCAATTCCTTCGTTCCAGAAATGACGAGCTGCAGGAGAGGATGAGCAACCCTCAAAGAACAGCTGCTTCTCCTGCTATTTGCCATTCCAAATCCACAGCTCCTAAGTGCTGGCTTCTGCAGCAACCCCAACCCTTGCTGAAGGACACAGTGGTTGATGGGGAACAATTAACCTGTCTGAAAGACGAGCAGGAAAACTCTAAAATGCAACAACGGCTGGATCTATGGTCAGGAAACACGTTTTGTGTGCTGGCAGGTAACAAAGTCAGCATGGGAGCCTCCCCTCTTTCCAGGGTGAAGGAGTACTGCTCTCCTACATGGGCAGCGGTAAGCAAAGGAGAGGGCAGAGACAGTGCAAACCCTGCACACCCAGCTCAAGGTGCTAAGCCAGGCCCTCACCCCTAGCAAGCCAACAAGGACAGAACGATGGAGGCAAATTCCAAGACAGCCTAGCAGGGAAAGCTTCTGAATATGAAGCAACAAGGGGCAATGCTGCTTCTTCAGGTGAAACCAGTACAGCAAAAGAACAGCAACAGCTGGCAGAGATTTATGCTAAGGAGTTTCTAGGAAAGCATTGCAGACAGAACGACTGACTTCATTTGCAGGCTGACCCTGGGGACCAAACGGACTCTTTCAGCTTGTAGCTTCCGTATCTCAGAGCACTGTTGTTACATTTCCAATATCTGATTTTACCAGGCTCCTTCATGGATGAATCACACCTGAAATGTTGGCTAAAGGAGCTGTTCCTGCGCTCACTGTTGTACTGCATGGAAAGATGCATAAGCACCAGCTCTCTTTAAAAAGAATAGCCTCTTTCTGTTTTGCTCTTTCCCATTTTGACCCACCTGTAATCTGTCTAACAAAGAAAAGAAGCTTAGGCTAAACAGCAGACTCTACAGGCTCAGCAAACAGATCAGACACTCTGAGGAAGACTTCCAACCAGAAACGGGCAACAAGATGACAGTAGCAGTAGCTGGGAAGCAGGACTGGACTGGTTTTTGGATCTAAGGGGGTGATGGGAGACAAGCACGGAGCACATCAGGAGAAAGCTGTGACACAACGGACACCAAGGGTGATGGAAATGAACTGAAGACGAGACAACTAACGTGGCGGATTCACTGAAGAGACACGCACAGGGGTAGTAACAAATGCCAGGCCATGCAATCGCCAAAGGGTCTAACCTGAAAGTTCTCAAAATGCATCAGGGACTTGCAGTGTGCGAGCCGGGCAGCAGAGTCGCTATGGTAGAATTTGTGACACAGCCTGCAGAGGTAACCTGCGACGGGGACCAGAAAATCCAGGCCTGTGAAACGGGAGGGGAAGGGAAATCACAGATCACATTGAATGGAACTCAAAATAATGAAAGTATGTTAAAAGGGAAGTTAAACAAGGGAAGGAGGAAAGAAGGAAGGAAATTGGAAAGCTTTGCTTCTGTTAATGAGGGGTTTGCAAGATGACTTGCTGAATATCTTGTCTTACCATGGGATGGCTGTGCGCTTGATATTCAGAGAGAAATCTGGCTGCCAGAGCAAAGAAACTACATATAGCATTAAGGGGGAAAAAAAGAAAGGAATACAATGGAAAACTACAGAGAACATGTGATCTAATGTAATGGGATCAAACCAAGCAGAAGACAGCAGGCGCGCAAGAGGAACACGCAGAGAACATTCACAGCATGAATCATTATTCCATCTGCCACACGATAGTGGAAGGTTACAGCGATATGGAAGATTGGTGTAAGCAGCACTCTCCTTGGGCACAAAACAGCCTCTGCAGAGCTGCCCTCTGCACAGTACAAGTGGCCGTCAGAGGTCTGAAGTCAGAATCACTCACAAGGTGGGGACAAGAGGGAGCCATCTGGAGGCAACACTGCCCACCAGTCCAGCAACGAGTCTGAATAACCACTAAGTAGAACGTGGGGGTTTTGAAGCAGAGGAAACATGCACAGTTTGGGCTCTGGCAGAGAGCTTGATGCCGTCAGTGCTGTTCAGTATTTCCACGTAAGCTGCATTTCTGCTGGAAAGTGTTCTCATCAATAAGCTTTTAGGCTCCATTTTTCCAGAGCATCCCTCGTTTTCTGCCTAGTTTCTTCAGTACTCCTATCCCATTTGCTCTGTTTCCTGCCTTGGTAAGATATCTGGCTCTCGCCATTTCTTCCTCAAAGACAAAGGCAGCTGACAAACATCCACCACATCCCTTATCATTGGCTTAGAGAACAACCTGGCCCCTTCTCCACACAGCAGTGACCTGCAACGGTCTGATGCAGATGCTGAAGCAATATAGCCAAAGAATTTGTAACAGCAGCAGACAGAGACCATCCTCTCTTACGGCATGCAGCCGGAGAAGGTTCTGTGGGCCTTAGTGCTTCTGTGTTTGCTTACCATAGGCTGTATCTGGGCAATACTTCTCACTTCCTTTGTAATCCTCCAAAGACACTTCCTTCAGCCCACTCTGGAAACCAAAAGAGCATTAGTGCCTAGCATATCTATGTCAATTCCCTTCCCTTTTTCTGGTAAACTTTGAAGTAAAACAGAGGATTCGTGTACCAGAGATGTAGTTGCATAACATCTGGCTAGTGCCAGATACCCAATGTCAGAAGCCACTTCATGGCAAGGGTTAAAAGCATCCCTTACATTCTAAGCCTGAAGTAGTTTAGCTGTGTACCTCCTCTTGGTAACAGCTCTGCACTGGGAAAATGGTATTTATCGAGATAAATCTCTGCCCATTTGCCATGAGACCAAGCTGCTGCTGGGCTATTAAAGAGACTATGTCAATGTCTTTGATAAGAAATTTGTTCCCCTTGAAAAAAACACTGCTTATGCTCCTCACAACAAGGTAATGTTTGAAAATACCAGTAGGAGCTGTAGCACAGTAAAAATACCCTTCTGCATCCACACAGTGTTTGATTCTCTTTTGCGCTGTCCTGTGCTCTAGAAGAACTCCAGGGCCCTCACCCTTCTGCTGCAGGGTGGCACTAGACTCTAAACCCTGAGCTCAAGCAGACAAGAACAACCAAACTCACACAAGCCCACAGCAGATTCTCAGACAGATCAGTCCTCATTTGCATGGCATACCTGCTTGGCAGCAGAATCCTCATTCTCTACCAGCACTACATCAAGGTCTTCTCCCTCACCAGTTCCCTCCTCTTCTTCCTCCTCCTCTTCCTCCTCTTCATCATCTTCAAAACAGCCAACAGCATCCACTGTGATCAACTCCTCTGAATCTTCTGGGCTGCCCAATTCCTTCTCTCCCAGTCTCACCTCACGGGTACAGAAAAGAAAGATCAACTCTGCACTCTCCATCTAAACACAGAAGACCCCAGGCTCTCAACAGACCGCATCTTGCAGTAGATGGGACTGCAAGAGAGGCACAAAGCTATCTTGCTTGCACACACATCCACATCCTGTCCCTTTTCCACACCATTTCTCTTAAAACAGGGTTTGAAGAACTGCATGCCTTCCCTTAATCCCTGCAGTAGTCAGGGAAGCTGAAAGCTAATGAGATCTGCAGTGTAGCTGCTTCCAGCGCTGGGTGGCTCTCTACTCTGGCAGCATTACCTCTTTGGCTTTCTGTTTATGCTCAGGAGACTTCATATGCTCCACAAACTTGCGAGGGGTCTTGAAATGGCGGCTGCAGACAGTGCAGAAAGGACGAAGTGAGCGTTTGGCCAGCTAAAGAGAGAGGAGAAGACCAGTCAGCCACAAAAGGCACCTCTCTGAAGAAGTACAGCTTAAACTTGGGTGAAACAGTTACAGTCCTGTGTCTAAAACAGGCAAACCACAAAAGAAGTCTTATTTTCAGGAGAAAGGGATCACTGGCTCTTATCTGTGAAAACAATGGAAAATGTGCATGACAAAACAAATGGGTTTTATAAAAGGTTTTCTAGCAATTTTTCCCCAGGAACCAAATACACACACAATAAATACAGTGGCCTGCCTAAACTTTAACTCAAAAACTTAAAGGCTGCCCACCAATTCCTCCATTCCGTTGGTTAGGTAAATACAGTAGACCATGCTTATTTAGAAAGTTGAGAATTAAACCAGAGTTGCTTCAGGCCATAACATGACAGCTGGAAGTCCAGCCTTATACCAGTGATCAAAGGCAGTAGGCAGCATGGCAGTGCCTCAGTGAGAGCGTTACCAGCCTCGTGCACCTCTCCAATCACCTTTCTCTTGCTGCTTGGGGAAGTAGGAGATGCTGGACAAACTGAATCCCCACCACAGGTCAGTGCAAAGGAGAAATCTGTGCTATGGTTATTACCTTGTGTTCTTGGGTCCTGCGATGTTTGATCAGATCCCCTGTGAAGTGTATCTGACACGTGTTACACCACCGCTGCTGGGTCTCTCTGAAGTGACAGCAGAAGCATCTGTAAGCCATAACTTTTTACATTCCCCATGGAACACTGCATGTGCAATTTGTTTCAGCATTATTTTCCTCAATATCACTAACTTTACTTGTTTGGATTTATCTTTTCCATTTTCCAGCCCCTAACATAGGGAACATAGCTCATGCTGACAGAAAGGCACCAGTTAAAACAACTCTCCAGTTTGATCTACCGGATTAAGAACTGCACACCAGGTCAAAGTTCACAACACTATCCTTTATCAGGAAGGAAGATGCCAGAAGCAGCTTAAGGCTCAGAAACAAGAGGGATTTTGTACATTATCCTGGAGCACAGGGGCACCTTGGTGCACCGAGGAATTCTGGAACTCACGTAGATCCCTCTGAGATCATGTTTGCTACCTCAGACCAACACTCACCCATCTTTCTCCGCCAGCAACTTCTGCTCCTTCACCATAGGCAGTAGAGAAACAAAACAAACATTGCTCATGTGCTGAATCTCCCCAAGTCGCTGCTGGTGCTGAATTCCAGCCATGTGGGCTTGGAAATTCTAAGAAAAGGTTCAGAGAAAGATCCATTTAAAGATATTCAAAATACAGAATAATAGGCATGAGCTACGCTTTCCATTCTCTTAAATGCTGTATAACAATGAAATGGTATAAAAGCTTAAGACCACGGCTGCCTGGGGATCCACCCACACTTGTTCTCAGGTTGCTTGCCAGCTCCTCAGAAGGGTTTGCTTTATCTGCATGCTTGTCATTATTTTTTTTAATGCTTCTCTGGCTAACAAGTCTTGTGATGCACCTCCCCGTGGCAGCTGGCCTCCAATTCACTTCTCTTGACCATCCATCCCAGTCAGACCTGTGGATTTGTACCTGCTGATTGCAGCAGTTGGTCTTGCAGATGTAACAGTAGAATTTAAGGGCTGATTCAGGGTTGGAATCAGCTGTGCCCATCTCGCAGGTCCACTGCCCTGGTTTCAGAGCTGTTGTACTGATAGCTCTGCTCTCGCTGCTCTGCTGGATAGTCACTTTCAGTGAACCTCCAGAGCTCAACACCTGCCGGAGAAGGAATCGAGATTAAGTCAAAACTCTAAGTAGAAGAGACTAAAAATAAATACTTGCATTTTAGACGTGCCCTGAGCTCTCTACCCCTTAAGAAAGTGCACTTAAGCTGGAATCCACAGGAAATTGATAAGACTCTCACAATACACTTCTTCTCCCAGCACTGCTAGATTAGAAATCCCTGTGTCGTAGTACCAGGCCTAGTAGCACAAATGGTCAGCCTCAGTACAGTGTATGATCCACTTACTGAAGATAAACATTGTTTGGTTCCTTGGTAAGGGCCACTATCAGCTCATGCTTCCCTGCAGAATAAAAGGAAGCTCAGAATCACATCTGACAGAGGAAGAAGCTCCTACAAGGGCGGGATGACACATTTAATCACATCACCAAGCCACAAATGTCTCCAGCAAAGGAAACTTGAGTCCGATTCATGTAATGTAATCTTTATCTGTTTTTGCAGATTTAAACAACGAAAGATCTGGTTTGACATGCAGCACGTGGACAAGATATTTCATGTAGAAGGCTCTCAGGTTGCTAGCTTCACCCATGTCTCACTTTGTCCAAGATGCCTTTCAGAAGCACAGACTCCCACTATCTGCTCATGTCTGCTGCAATGGCAAGTTCCATAGCAGCTGCACATCTACTACCATCACCCCATATTTTTTACATCTACTCTTCAGCAACAAAAGGTGTGTTTTTAGCTGTGTCCCTTTAATACAGATATTTGTTAATGGTTCTTTCAGTTCATCTTTCCATCTTTCCATCTGAGTACTGAGCTCTTAGCAGACCCAGCATCCACAAGCAGGCAGCAGCAGTGAGGTTCAGGCTAGCAGAGGTGCAGAAGCAGCAAGTCAGAGCAGACTGCACAATAATTGCAGACATATTATGCCTTATTGCTAGGGACAACAGCTTACAGCAGGAGACGGAGCTCCAGACGTGGGTGCCATCTGGTTCCCAGTGGCAACGGGCATCTCTGGGATGGAGTGGGAGGTTTTATGTTCTGTACCACCCCAGCCTGCATGGAACAGCATCTACTCACCTCAGGAGCCTTCGGTTCCTCAGAGAATTTCCTCTCTTTAGAGAGACTTTCAGCTGCGTACTGCTTTACATTATTTGTACCTAGGGACAGAGAGTCACTTCAGCTGCCTTAAATCAAAATAGCAATGAGAAAAAAACAAAGCAGCAGGTGAATGAAGTCAGGGAGCTTTCCTCACAATGCTGTTGGCCATAAGCCCAGCTTACAAACCTGTTTCCAAGTAAGCTCTGTTAAAGGGGAAACTCTTCTCATCATTTGCATTTGCTAGGCAACAGCAACAGCTTTCAGGGGACTATGTTTGGATTTGGTTCCTACATCTTCTCCTCCTTTCCCCACCCTTTATGTGGGGGAGGACATTTCTGAAGACTCACAGGATCTAGAGATGCTGAATGTTAAATGCAGCTCAGGCAGGGAATATAAAAATACAAATCATGGTGCCCAGGAACTCACCATCAGCTTGGACATGGGTGCTCAACTCTTCCTTGCTGCCTGCTGCATTCTCTAATGCAGACTCTTCAGTCACACTTAAAAGATATCAAGAAAACAGCCTTATTTGCAGTGTTACAGACCAAGATATTCAGAAGACAGGCATAGGCAATCTAGGCTATCAAATTCTCCACTAAGTCCCCCAAATCAGAAAGCTACTGGATGTGCATTGCAGGCAGGGATTCAGCAGAAATGACATGAAAACAATGGAGAATGGCATTCTAGAACAGATTCAGAAGCAGCAGCCAAATAATCTGGACAGGAAAGTTAGAACTGATTCTCTGAATCACTGCCCTGTTCTGCATGAGGCCTGCAGGGAAATAAGCTCATACAGGAAATATTCTTAGCAAGAGCTCTGAGAGCTCATTCCTTTCCTGATTGGCTACCTGCAGGGAAGCTGCAGTGTCTGGACATCACTCCAGGTTGCTATGTGCATGAGGGGACAGAGACCTGTTAGAACTGAACAGTTTCTCAATTATATTTCACAGGGATTTCATCATAACTGCCTGCTCTATTTGTTTCAATAGTGTTTAATTCCAGAGTCCCTACAGCTCTGCTTTTGGGGGGAGTGGAGCTCTACGAGACACACATCAAACAATTTTGCTTTGTTTGCTTTGGTGCTACTGATTTGCTAAGGAGAAAAAAGACCCTGAGGAGATCACTGAGGAAAAAAAAAGCTGACTTGCAGAGGGCACAGAGCATACTTTACAACACCTTTCTCCACCCTCTGTTTTTCCCAAAAGGTAACACTTTCACCACGGTTTGAATGAATGCCTTCTCTTTCAGGCCAGCCCAATGCCCCACCTGCCAGCATCCTTCTGCCCACAGGGAGCAGCACATTCTGCACAGAAACAATCCAAACTGTGCAGGTACTGAATCCTGCGATCAAAATACACAAGCATCAATCTGATAAATTATGTGGTAAGTGATAATGTAACTGGGTTACACAGCTATAAATACGCAGCAGAGCTTGGGCAGTGCAAGCATGAAGAAAACAAGAGTGGCTGGCATTAACATTATTTGTCAAGTACTGCCAGCAGGCTCAATGCTCACCACACGCAGATGGTGCCAGCACTCCAGGGCAAGGGTTTGCAGCTTAAACTGAAAGTCTAGGGAGCAATCTAGGGGTGCAAAAGCCATTGCAAGCAGGAGCCAAGAAGGAAATGGTGTTATATGGATACTTGTCAGGCCGTGCTAGAAGAAATGGGTGTTCAAGGAGGATTTGAAGATGAGTGCTTTCCACACTGGAATGAGGATGCTGTTCCAGGCATACAGATGGCACATATGAGAAAAAGCAGAAGTGGGAAAAACCTGAAGCGAAGGAGGAGGCTGGTATTCCTGGCCAATGGAAAATGAAATGATGAAACAAGAAATAAAAGTGTGGCACGAAGTGGGGGAGACCTATCCTCATCTGTGAAAGGCAACATTACAACAGTAAGCCGTTTTTCTCAGAGACCCATCATCTGCTCATAAAAAGTAAACAAACCCTTCAAAAAAGCTAAGGAGTCACATATCCCAGCTAAATACCAGCCATAAGACACCAATCAAATCTGGCCCTCCTCAGCTGCTGCTTTGGAAAGGATGTTCCCAGAAGCAGGTTTGCTGCAGTGAGATCTACCATTCCTCAGATCTGATACTTTTTTTATTGCGTGTAACAGGACATTGATTCATATCTACTAAATATTAATGTAATTAAAATTAAATTAACTTTAGCAAACAGATTAACAAAACATGCTCAAAAGCCTCTGACTTAGCCCAAACTGAATTTATTCACTTTCTTGCTGGTTCACAGTCCATAACTCACAGCAGTCTCTGCTCACATAATATTTATCACCCTTTAATGTTTTACACCATGAAAGTAATATCGAAACATCAAAATGATCGTGGAATATTCTCCCTGAAGCTAACTATTAATCTCTAATCTACAGATGGGAAACCAGAGAGGTGAAGAAACTTGTCCAGAAGCACGCAGTGAATTGTTAACAGGGAAGATCAGAGGACCCAGGAGCCCTGACTCACAGTCATTAACATATGTTGGAGAATTCTCAAATCAGTGCCTCCAGAAATCTTTATTCACTCCTTCCTGTTCTCCCCCTGCAGTAGTGAGAGTTCTGGAAGAGGTGCAGCACTGTGCAGATGGCACGAGGAGCTCTGCTAGGTGCCTTCCCACTAGATGGCAATGCAGCCTTGTCTACTTCTTGCACCCTCGGGAATGCAGGGACTGCCAAGATAGGCCTGCAATGGCCAGCTTGCCTTGCAGATAATAGGATTGCTTTTGTTTATTTTTCACCAACACACAGGGGTACTGGCAAGAGGATCTCTGCAGAAGGGATGCAGAACTCGACACTCCTGAATGTAGGCTTGAATACTATGGAGCACGGATTCCCTTCCCTTTCCCATTCCTCAAAAAAAACCCCTATGTTCTCTTACTCCTGCTGTAACCTAACACATCCCGAGGCCTTTCCTCTCTGCTGATACCCAGCTGCTCATTTCCCTTTACTGCATTTAGGCAAGAAAACTAAGAGAAATAGCTCACAACAGTAAAGCTTTCTCTGCTTCTTAGCAGAATCCTGGCAGGAGAACACAGGAGCATCACTTTGTTGCACGCTTGCATAACAGGTATCTTTTATTTTTCATTCCTATCCTCGTGCCACCTTTAACAGAGACCCCTACAAACACAGCTCAGTAAGCATCCCCACATTTCCTGAGCTGTTCACGATCCTTTGAAATACCTCCTAAATGCCAGACATCAGGCCAGTACAGTGCTGTCCTAATTGCAGGAAAATGAAATTAGACAATAATGCTAAAGCCAGTAACTGTTTCAATACCACATTCAATAAATACCTCTTCAGTCTTTTTGCTGCAGGCTCAGTGTTCAACATAGATTCTGCTGGAGTTCTTGGTTCTGTAGGAACACAGAAGATCTCCTTAGCAAAGCAGACCATGCCACCCTAAGCAGGTCCCAGTGAATGGCCAATGCCTATAAAACTATTTTACAGCAAATAAAAATACACACTTGCTTATTCCGAACTTGAGGACTGTAGTGATAAGGTTGAGCAGTAAAATAAATTAATCATGACCTAAGAGATTTGAATTTTATTGCAGATGTGATTGTAAGAGGTGGGCTTCAGTAAGAAATCTATGCTTGTGTCTACTAAATGAGTCTTTGTCCTACACCAAGGTGACAAGAGCACAGACCATGCAACATTAACCAGGTGACACGGCCATCAGACAATAACCAGCAGGTAATTTTCTCCACCACAAACACACTGGCCACAACCTCACCATGTGCCTGCATTCTTAGGGTATGCACTTTTCAATCACAACACAGAAGTGGGGATATTCTATGGGATTCAGTGCCAGCGTCTGTTCTGACAACTGGAGCACTCACTTAAGTCAACTCTTCCTCAGCCTTTTGATTGCAACTGTTCTGTTTCAGGTGTTTGACTGTGAGACGTTCAGTTCAGCACGGTCAAGGCCATGTGGAAGCCTGAATTTCAAACCAGTTGTTTTTTATTTCCATCATCTTACAAGAAGCTCATTGGCAGGGTGCCTTCAGAGAGCCTTCCATGCAAGGGATACGGGGCAAGCTCATAAACACCAAAAATATACTTTTTACCTGGGTATTTTAAAAGTACCACAAGCAGAGGGCTGTGACAGTTAATTTTGGTATTTACAGTTAGGGTAAGACTACAGCTGTCTCCAGCCTTTGCTGCAGGAATAGCCTAGAGGAGTTCATAGTCTAGAAGCACTTGTTTCACTATAGGCTCACTCTTACCTGTGGACAGGGAGTTGTTCTGCTCTGACCCTGCTCGCAGTTCCCCTCTAAATTCTATTTTCTCATCACCATGCATGTGAGATGAAGAACCCGCATCCAGCTCCCGCTTCCTGTCAGGGAGCCTCTGGAAGTCCTGCAACAGGCAGAGAGTCTCAGGAGAAGGCACAGTCCAAGTGTGGAAGCCTGCCTTATCCAGCACATCCTTCTGACAAAGCAGGAGGAGAAATGCAAATGCTAATTTAAGAGGAGGGAACACTGATCAATTCATCTAAGAACCATTTTCAGGACACAAAACGGGTCTTAATAGTGGAAGGGGGGAATGTTTGGTTTCTGAAACATTCTCCAGAACATTAAGAATTAAATTTTACGAAATCCATATGAGCAGATATGACCCTTACCTTTAAAAAGGGAAAAAAGCAGCCCCAAAAGGCAGAGTTACATATCCATGACAGTAGCAAGTTTTTTGAGATCAACAAGCAGCTCTGGGAGGCTAAATGGGTAAAATTGGCCTCTGAAGAGCAAAGCATTTTCTTATGGTCATTACTTTGAAGATATTAATTCTGAAGGTTCCTTTTCTTTTAGGTTTAAACAGTTCTGCTATGACAAATTATCTGTCCTGATGCAGACAAGAAATCTTTGCATCCTAAATGTAAATGCAGACAACAAGAACCTTAAGGATGAACTTGTTTCTCCATTTCTTTGCCAACAGCACGGTGCAAACTGATTTTTCATTGTAAGGCTCTCTCCTTTCTCTTTTCTTCACCTACAATCCAGCCAACTGCTCTAAGTGCCAAAGCAGCACTGAACTCCAGAACGGCGCGAAGCTCTGAGCTCACCTTGCGGAACATCCGGTTCTGCCGCTGGAAGGGAAGGTTGGGGAAACCCAGGCGAGTGGGCTTTAATGAGACCCCGACAGGTGGAGGCCCTAGGAGGGAATGCCTCGTAGCCTGAGGGAAAAACTGCTGCAGTGCTGGGGCTGTCATGTTAAATCCACGCAGGTTTCCTACAAACGCAAACACAGCGCATCAGCGTGCAAAGGAGAGAGAAAACCTCACCCCACACACAGCAGGGGAAGGGAAGGGCGCATCCACACAGGGCAGCGTCCTTCCCCCAGTGCTGTACGACTGCTCTGTGCTTTACCCTTTTTAGCCCCCATTGAACGAGTTGAGGTGATAGCAGCTACTGCTATATATTGAGCCATGTAATTATAATTGTCCCTGCAGGCCAAGATCATTAGAGCAATTATCTGATCTGAGCACACTAGTATTTGCATTTGCAACAAAGCCAGGTATCGTTTTACAGAATTTCTCAGTAAAAAACGAAAATTCATCCCACGTTTGTGCAGCTGGCAGCTCACACCATGGCTTGGCTGCTGTTTAACATGGGCCAGCAACAGCATTTCATTGAAAACAACACCAGACTTTTCAAAGAGGAGATTTCAGTCTTCTCTGCCATCCAGTTATCGTACAAGCTCTACATGTCAACCTGAACTCAGACACTTGAGAAGCTGCCATTTCCAATTATAATGCTCTGCTTTCTGAACAGCTCTTCTCAGCACCCACAGGCTACTAAGTCTCAAGAGCTCCTAATGAAGCTGGTCCATACTGACCCCATTTCAGAGGTGAGGGAATGGAAGATGTCTCAGCCACTCCCTCAGATTCTGACCACCATTCTGGGAACCTGCACTTACACTGCAATTTTTTACTTCTCACTTGAATTACTGCATACTCCGATTGTTTAACAGCTGTTAAAACAAGCCAGAGAAGTTTGCAGATGGACACACAAAATTTGAAGTCAAGCGACACTGCTGAAAACCTGGAACACAACAGGAAGCATTCCCTCATGTCTGTCTTCAGAACTAACCTCATCTCTTACTACTTAGCATAAATGATCTCTTACTGCAAAAACACGTAGCAGTCTTCAGAAAGAAAATAACCTATAAGGCAAGAAATCATCTCCTGCTCTTGCTTTACTTCTTTTAAAGAATCGTAAATATATTTCAACTGAAGTATTTATTTTTCCCTATTCCTACTGCTGAAGCCATGTACAATGAATTATTCATCCCTGTGTCTCCCAGGTTCAGAACTACTAAAGCATCAGATATTCTTACATGTAACCCTAAGCTGAAATGACAAAAATAAATAAATAAGATCCCTAAGAAGGGCCACACTGAACACCACATCTGTACTACACGTCACCCACAGCTAGCTGGTGCAGTCACTGAAAGAGAAGGCAGAACTCAACTCAGCATGTAGAGCTGAAAAGAGAGAGGAACAACACGAAATCAAAGAGCTGCCGTGCGCTCATTAATAAACCTTCTCCTGTTTTCATATCTCATTTGCCTGAGGTCTTTGGCATGCTAATTAAACACAACTTCTCAATAAGAGATTTTACTTTAGAGAAAAGGCCAGGCTATGCAAACACCAATGTGTTTGAAAGGAGCATGACTGGCTCGTCAGACTTCCTTTCCTCTGCCACAAACACGCACTTCAATCTGGATCTATATTCAGAGTATGATGTGTTTTTTATTACTGGGAGTTTCCCCACAACCTGACAAAGATCTACAGAGAGCCACTGGAGTCACTAGAGAGCCCTCTACTAAATGGGCAAGAGAACAAAAGGCGAGGTAACAATATGCAGAATAAATCTATTGTCTACACATATGGGCACAATTCACACATAAGACAAAAATCCAAGGCATTCCTCTAAAGCAGGCACTTTAAAACTATCCCAGGTACTGATCCTCTGTGTTGAAAGCAGCTGTCAGTTGAAGATACTAGGGAAAAAGCTGCGTTTTCACATCCTTATGTTACCAATGCTATTATTCAGGCAGCTTCATAAATTTGTTTTGAAAATGCACCAAAAAATCAACTTGTGGAAACGCAATGATGGAAAAGCAGTGACAGTACACTTCATACAGATGGCAGTCATTTCAGGGAATCAAAACTTCACACAATTGAAACCTAAATCACTTTTCACCACAATGTACTTTATTTGTCTGCACTCCACTAAGCCTGGACAAGCACCTACTTCTGCAAACAAGTTTAGCACGTACGTAACAGTCAATGAAATAAAGTCCCCCAAATGAGACAAGCAGATTTAGGAAAAAAAAAACCAACTATTTTTCTAAATATATTGATGAAAAATACACTTTCAACCAATTCTACGAGAAAATCCTTTTCCAATGCACGTATTTTGTATTGTTCTGGTAGCTTCTAGTGCTATCCTTAATTGTGAGCATTAAGGCACGTGGGATTTTCATCATGTGAAGAACTTTCATAATGTGTAACACTAACAAAATTTGAAGGGGAAAAAGACAACAAACCAAAATGCCAAATGCAAGGACTGCAACGGTTAAGGAAGAAACAGCCATATTTTGGTTTCAACCCATGAAGAGTGATTAAATAACTGCAGTAAGCGTCTCCCATAACGACAGTACCTTGCATCTGCTGCATGAGTAAGGCCCGCTGAAGCATAGGATTGGCATTGAGTAGGGATGGTTGATTTGCTGCCCGTAAGCTCAGCATTTGTTGCTGTTGTGGTGGTGGCGGCGGCGGCGGCAAACCACTGGAAAAGAAGGTATTACTCATAAGAATCCAATCAAAACCATACCCCCAATTTTCAGCAAGTAGAAGAGTCGAGATGCTCATATACATGCATGAAAAGACACCGTACACCAACACTGTATCTTCTTTCTTCCACTCTCCTGGAATTTCCAGAGCTGACAGATTGTCTATCAAGAAATTTGAGGTCAGAGAGAACTCCTTAGCACCAAGCCCACACAGAGCTGTCAAAAAAAGCAGCCCAGGAGCTGACTGCAGCTCTACAGCATTATGCAGCAGGTCTTCAGTCGAGACCAGTGATCTAGATCAGCAGCTACATTTAACAACGACAAAAGTTTGGAAAAACAGGGAGTTTTCAGCAGCTTAAAGAACGTTTCCCAAAACCTTCACCTCCCACATCGAACCAGACAGGTCATAATTGTAAATGGTGCCCCCTAACTGCAAGAACAGGGCAATAAAATGAAGCACAGCCTTCGCATTTAAAACGCGAGGAGGAAGAATTGTGCTGAAAAGGACTCTCAGGTCCCAAGGAGGGTGGAGCAGGCAGGAGACAAAAGTCTGAGGGAAGCGGCAGGCGTTTCTCCAGGCAATCATTTCTGCAGGCAATAGCAAGGTCAGGGCCTCCTCTAAAAATGACTGCTGACACAGCTAAATCTGTCTGGGCTGGAAAGAGGTACAAACATGGATCAAAATAACCGTGTTGACAAAAAAAAAATAAATAACAACCTCTTAACAGATTTTACAGCAGCGAATCCTCACGTTTGTGTTGGATTGTTCCAGACTCAGAGCTAAGAAATTTATGCTGGAAAAATCATACTTTGAGAGGTACCTGAGCTCTCCATGCTACTTCTCAGTCAGCCTCATTTTGGCATGTTAAGGGTTTTAGAGATTTAAAAAAAAAAAAAAAAATTGAGAGAGATGAATACTTCCAGAACAGAAAGATTCCCTCATTTTCCTCAAAATCATACGCTTTGTAAAGCTGTTTCTGAAACTTGTTAAATCAGAAAATTTGCATTTCTCTTCAAATCACACCCTATTGCTGTGAATTTCCACAGCAGAAGGCTTCACAGGGCCCAGTGACTGCAATTAAACCCATCATTTCAGAGCATTTTTATGAGTTCAATAAATCTCAGCTCATCGGGGACGACCGCTCCATCCGAAACAGCTGTTTTCTCCCTTGTAGATTTTGTAGGAAACCCTGCTTATTTGCCTCTTCGTTTCTGGCAGACACCATTTGTTGTTTTTTTTTTTTATTTTATTTTTTAAAGGCCATCTCCCAGTCACTCAGCCCCAGCCCCAGCTGTGGTACCACAGCACAGATCAGTTGTACGGCGTGCAATGACCCCATCCTGGCCAGGAGATGGGGGGGGGGGGGAGGGATGGATAGCAGGGAATACGAAATAAAGAAAACAGAAGTTCAGTCCGTGTAACATAAACGTTAAAATAAAAAAATACAACAGCGAAGGCCCTGTTTAACACGGCTCAACCACGGGTGTATTTCTGAGAAAAAAGGGCATTTTCCATTATCCAGGGACCCCGCCAACCCCTCACCCCACCGCGGGCGGGGAAGGAAGGAGCGGAGCCGAGGGGAGGCTGCCTGCAGCATCCCTTCATCCCTTCGCTCTGCCCCGTGCCGTTCCAGCGCCTCAGGGCCGGCTCGCACTACCAGTACCCCGCGGCGCGGCCTCCCCACAGCGGCCCGCCGCCCCTCATCGCCCCCAAAGCTCCGGACCTCCGTCCGACCCCCCCCGCCCTCGCCCGCCGTCCCCCGCTCCCCTTCGTCGCCTTCCCCGCCGGGGGAGGGCAGGCACGGAGCCGGGCTTCGGCCGGAGGCGGAAAAGAGCGGCTCCCTCGGGACAGGCCCGCGATCCCCGGCCTCGCGTAGCGGCGCTTACCGGCCTCCCTGCTGCGCCGGGGGGTGGTGGTGCTGCTGCTGCTGGAGGAGGTGCTGGAGCTGCAGCAGCTGCTGCTGGAACTGCTGCTGGTTGAACATGGCTGGGGAGCTCCGAACGGGGCGAGCCTGACACGAAACGCGGCGGTGAGAGGGAGGCGGCGGCGCGGCTCAGCCCAGCGGCCATGGAGCGGGGGAGCCGCCGCCGCCCATTCATTCACCGAGCCGATCCCCCCTTTCCGCCTCCTCCTCCTTCCCCCCGGGGTCATCGCAAGCGGCAGCCCGCGGAGGAGGTTTCCAAACCCCACCTCCTAAAACCCGCTCCCACCCTCCCCTTCCTTCCCTTGCCCGCCGGCACTCACATCGCGCCCCGCGGCTCTCACCGCTCCCGGCCGCCCGCCTCCATCTTCCCCCGGCGGACGCCCGCCCGGCCCCGCTCCCCGGGCACGAGCAGCTCCTTCTGGAGGGCTGGAGGACCCAGCCGCACCCGCCCGCGTCCTCTGCTCCGGGAGAGCGGCCCTGCACGGCGCGCATCACCCCCGCAGCCTCCTCCCGCACCGCCCCCGTTTCTCGTCCCTTGCACACAGGAGCGGGGTGTCCCGTCCCTCGGGAGGCCCGGGAGGGGATGGGCACCATCTGTCCGGCGCTGGGGCAGGGGGAATTGATAACCGGCTGAAGGGAGGGAGCAGATGGTGTCCAACCGCGTTAGTTTTCTGGTTTTTGTCTTTTTAAATGGACCAAGAGAATCCTTGGTCTCTGAAAACGAGGAAAAAAATCCCCAAACAACAGCCCCTGGCCATTTGCTGTGGTCACATCTTGACGAGGCCGCCACGAGACAAGCAGCCACCTTTTTCTGCCCAAGGAGGCTGTGGATGCCCCACCCTGCAGGCATTCAAGGCTGGATGTGGCTCTGGGCAGCCTGATCTGCTGGTTGGTGACCCTGCACATAGCAGGGGGTTGGAACTGATGTCACTGTGGTCCTTTCCAACCCAGGCCATTCTATGACTCTGTGATTTTGCAGCGCTGCCCTGCACTGCACGTAGGCTGAGATGACTTTTCTAGCAGGTCCATCCACCTGTGTTTTATTTATTTATTTTCACAAGAGTTCCCACAAAACCATCCCTCCAGCACTTGTTCCTGTGAGCAGGGATTTAATTTTAAGCATGTCCAATGCACGTGGCCTCTGTGTGAAAAAATACTGCACTGTCATTCCTTATATTATGCCTACTAAGGGTAAAGACACATTTCTGCTCTTTGCCATTCCAGAGAATCCATCCTGAAATAATTTACTTTATAAATAGCCTTATTATCCACACCAATAAAGACTGCTTGACTCACTAAAGGCCCCAGGATTGACTGTTAGGTGAAAATACTGTAAGCTGAACACAACTCCTGGTGATATACTGTTAGCACTGACAGTTTGCAACGCAACCACGTGTTGATTTTTCCTTTGGGCCTTTTCATACTGTCCCGATTCTACAATAATCCATCTGGAGATGACCATCCATATCAGTCAATGGCTGCCATGGTAATGCCCACTCACTTATCCTGCCACAGCTGCCTGCACACAGAGGAAACGCTCTCCTGTTAAGCATTAAAGCTCAAGTACCATCACATGGAATACATACATGGAACAGAAAATGTGTTGAATCTTTCAAATAAATTTGCACAATTGGTGCTTTTTTCTCTTGTAACCCCACTGTTATTTACCCCACAGCATTTACCAGTTTGACTTTTTGCAGTGGCAAGATGGTTAGCTTTAATACTAGAGATCCATGACTGCTCCCTGTATTAACCAGCTAGATAACAGACAGACATTGGGTTGTAGAAATGACCACAGCTCTGGGTGAGTTGGTGCTAATTGATTTATTTAGTATATGCTTTGTTTGTTGTCTTCTGTTTTATTTCTAAAATCTAAGGGTTTTTTTTTTTTAAGTGTTCTTGATATGTAACTTGCAGAAGTCTATGAAGGGTCATGTTAGTGAGTAAGTAACTTAAGAGTCTGGTGTTTTACTGTTACACCTTCTGATGTAGGCTAGAGGCTTCCCTTAAAGCCTGGGCTTTCTCCTGCTTGGTCCTGTACTCCAGTTATTCAGTAAATAGCCTTCCATAAGCTTTTAAACCATAAGCCTACCATTCAGTGCACAGACTCTACTGAACTGAGACACAAACCTGAACATGGATTTAGTCCCATGCACACACAGTATATGTATAATCAATGGATATCAAGATGTTACAACCACAAAATAAACAAGAGAGTTAGGCGAAGTGGACTATGATAACAAGAGAGAATAAATGGAAGGCTTACCCTTATGCTGGGCTCACCACAGGGGATCAATCAGAGGTTCAGGCCGTGACTCAGCAGTTCCCATACAGTGTAAGTCAGGGTTAGGGCTACAGAAAGTAAAAACACCTCCTGCTTTATCAACCCACGTTCCAAAGGTGATCTTCAGGATGCAGTAATGTACCAGACATAAACATCATACCTACTTATGGCTTAACTGAATCCAGAGGGGAAGGTTCTACATTCACCTGACTCTGCTCAGTTTGAAGATACAGATGCAAGTTGACGGTGCAGAAATTGGGCTAGGATCCTTTATCACAAGCAACAAAGCAGCATGCTCTGACTGTCAGCCAAGGGGCACTGTTGTTCCTTACTGAGCACTGGTACACGGAACTTTAGCTCTTGTCTCATGAAAATCAAATTGTTTTTGTCTTCCTTCCCCATGAGGAATATCTCCCTCTCAACAATTAGGCAGCTTGCCTCTCAGTGCTCAGCATACAGTGTACGTGTGTGAATACATGGAACCTTAAAGACAAGGTTGTTACTCAGTGTCTTAAGCCATACAGACTGCAGTATCCCAGGGCCGGGGCTGCTTATACAAAGGTTCTCTCATTGACAATGGCAGGAAATCAAACAGTTACAAGAATGAAAAGGTCAAGACAGGAAAATGACCCAGAAGGTACTCTTCAACAAACAGATGACCCAACAACTGCGTTACGCTTCCACACGATTAAGTGGGGTTGTGACATTTCTTGGTAGATAAGGGGACAGCCATATGAATGTTTTTTATCTAGGAGCTGCATTACATTATATATTCAGACAAGCTTTTGCTGGGCTATGTGAATTTGTTCCAGGGACCAGATCAGGCCTGCAGATAATCAGACATTTCTAGCTTACAGAACATGCCTGGACTGTGCAGTTGCACGTTTTAATTTTAACTCTGATGAAGAGTTGCTGTGCAGTCCTTGGTGAAGCTGCATATACTTGGATTTTCAAAAGCAGTAATCTCCATTTCCCAGTGCCTATGAGAGGTACAAAACAATCTGTTGCCTACCATTTCCTCTGAAGTCTGCAGTGCTATTACTCACCCATTTCACTAGGATTTAAGCTCCTTCTCACTTCCGTGTCTCAAACCTATCAAACTCCTTGAAGAAAAAAGCACATGGAGCTAGAAAGCACTTTTTTTCCCCCTCCTTTTCTCTCCTGCTTTTGGAGACTATCCACTGAAATAATGAATAAGTGTCGAGTTGCACCAGGCCTGCCCTCAAAGGCTTATAGTAGTTAGCAGTTATTCTGTTTTCCATGTCTATTTTATGTGCAGAAGGACCACATTCACACATGTGAAAGAAGTAGCACACAGTAATTCAAAGCAAAATTACCAGTGAGATATTCATCACCATTCACTGTTCTATTGCTTCAGAAACCCATTCCCAATATTTCTCCACTGGCAGGGCAGGCCCATAGCACAGAAGCACAGATACTACTTTCAGCCCTGGTTCACCAAATGGCCAATCTGCTTCTTTCAGAAGAACAATTTCTGTCACCTCACCAGATGTGGAAAGCACAGAGAGCTCAGCTTTGCTGCTCATTTAAACTCACATTCATATCCTAACAGACTGTAACATTCAGCTTCTTTCTTTATATACATTCTGGCTTCTGTGGAGCTGCTTTAAAGACAAACCTTACCCATAGTCCTGTACTCTTTTTGAGGGATTTGCAAACCAGTTCAGCAAATTTCCTGTTTCAGAACAGAAGAAAAATAATCACTATTATGTCCTGTAAGGAAAAACAGTGATCATGGCCCTCTGAGCTGTTTTTCTTTCAGATAGCTTTTCCAACCAATAAGAACACTAGAGAAACCTTTTATTTGAGAGACAGATACAAGAGATCAACAATGCCACCACAGTATCATCACTACTACAGTAGAATTTAAGTACCAATAAAATTCTTTAAAAATGTATATGAAGATATAAAAATGCCTATAGCAGTAGAAACAAATTGGCTATATAATATACTCTGCACTCACGCACAGGGCAATAATCCCATCCCCAGTCCTTTGCAGAACTTACATTCTTTCCTTTATTTATAAACATTTCCCAAACATTCATAACTCTACCTGGAAAGAATGGAAACTGCAGCATCTGCACTTCTAAGAAACAGTTTGCAGACGACTAGGAGAAGCACAAGCTAATTGCATTCCATGTTTTCGCCTCTTTCTCAGAAGACTAAACGTTATTTTTCCAAGGGCAAACATTCTGTCTTATTTCACAAACACTGCTGCTCTTCAGTATTCCCCCTAACAGATGATCACATAGCTGTTTTTCTCCTAAAGCTTGCACGTGCTGCTGTGTAAGTCACAGGCAGGAGGTATAACAGAATCAAAAGGTCTGTGTGCTCCTCACATCCTTACAGCTAAGATTCTTGCAGGAGAGAAAATGGAAGGTTTAGGACTGGGATTCTACGTGCCTGCAGTTCTCATTGCCATCAATGGGAGGTGTAGGTTATCTAGAGCTTGTTGAAAATCAAGCCTCACTTTCTTCAGCGCTGTTTGGGTCTGGTTGAGCTGTATGACTGCAACTGCTGCTGAAATGCTTAAACAGACTCCATGATATTAATGAGTTCTCATAGGAGTAACACTGCAGGCACATACTGTATTGTCATTTCTCTCAGTGTGCAACTGCAAAGCTGAGGAAGCAGTAACTTTTTCTTTTTTAACCTCTGTTAGAGTTCCACTAATGCTGATCTGCTGAGAGACCTGTGCAAAATTCAGGAATATCACTGCAAATTTTTACCACGTTTCCTCCCTCCCACCTTTCTTGTTTACTTGAAGAACACCGTCAGCTCCCTCCCATCATTCCAGTGTACTTTTGTCCTTGGAGACCCCAGTAAGCTAGACAAATGACCCCTCAATGATAGGACCACACCTTTCCAAGGTTTTTCTGCAGTAAACTTAGAGCCATGTGCTTAAACTTCAGGTTATGCCAACTTCTAGGAATAAAGCAATTTTTTCTTCTTGTGGTTCTTCATGTAATGCTTCAAAGATCCTTGTGGTGTGAAGTACCCTAAACACCAGCTCTGACTCATAGAGGAAGGTGACATTGCTCTCCAAACGTCTGATGCTCTTTGGTCTTTGTGGTGACATCTAAGAAAGGGCAGCTATCAACTTTTGCTGGAAAAGCAGTCTTCAGAATGGTTTAGAAGATGCTCAAAGACATTTGTCTACAGCATCTATTGAGTTTCTACAGCTTGTTTCTTGATATATGCTAGAAGAAAAAATAGCATCAACAGCCCCCAAAACAACCCACGTGTGCCCTACTATAATGTTACCTATGCAGATGGAGCAGATCTGCTCTCTTTTCCTCCTTCAGCTGTCTGACTTGCATGCTGGTGATGCTCCCAAGCATTTTTCTTGAGCATCTTTCCCACCGCAGTGAAGCAAACGGATCCATCCACACATCTGTTGGTTTCTCTGAACGCTCAGGTCAGTATTTCTGCACAGATTCCACTTGATAGACATCTGTGAAACTTTGCCTAGAATCATTAAAATAAATAATAATAAAACATTAACACAAAACACACAGCTCGGAATCTGTTGTGGTTTTGGTGCCCCTTCCCCCCATCGCCCCCCCCCCAGGGCTGTGAGCAGGAGCAGGGCTGAGCTCTGGGACACGCAGCATCCCCTGCTCTCCTGAGTCATTGCAGCCGCCCATTTCTCAGCACCTGCTTTCACTGCTGCACTTTCAAATCAAACGTGGCCTCGTGTTATTTTGTTATCATAAAAAAAGTATCCCTTTGGAAAGGCTAAAGGCAGCTTTGTCCATTAAAAGTCATTTGTCTGTGATAAAATGACATCCCTCATTTGCATTTCTGTACAACAAGCATAGCAACAGCAGCAGCAGCTCCTCTTTTGCAGCAGTAAGCAGAAATCGATGTGTTTTTCATCCTTCTTTCAGCGAGGATGAAGCAGCACAAACGCAGCACTGCTGTAGGTCCCACCCGAGCCACTTGTGGTGTCCGCACACCCAGCAGCGTCGCAGGTCCCACCGTGACACCTTGCCACGGGTGTAAAACCTACAGCCGTAGCACTGAACCACACGGACACCTTACCCACATCCTGACGGGACATCCACAAACCGTGCTGCGGGAGGGACGGAAGCCCGACGGGTCCGCAGCAGGGAGCTGACGGAGCCTCGCAGGTCGCAGCAGCACGCAGCCCCGACCCGCAGCCGCCCCGCACGGCTCCCCTCAGGCGGCGCCCCGGCGCGGACTACAACTCCCAGCGTGCAGCGCGGCGCCCGCAGCCTTAAGGCGCCCCCCTGCGGCGGCGGCTCGCGCGGAGAAGAGCTGAGCCCGGGCGGCAGCGGGCGGCGTCGAGCGGGGCTGAGCGGTGCGGGCCGGTGCTCAGCAGCCGGGCGGGAAGGGGTCGGTACCCGCCGCTGTTAGAGCCGCAGCGGGAGGTCAGCGGGAGCGAGGAGCCGCGCCGCCGCCATGGGGAACCGCGGGATGGAGGATCTGATCCCGCTGGTCAACCGGCTGCAGGACGCCTTCGCCGCCATCGGGCAGAACGCTAACCTCGACCTGCCGCAGATCGCCGTGGTCGGGGGGCAGAGCGCCGGCAAGAGCTCGGTGCTGGAGAATTTCGTCGGGAGGTACGGGGCGGGGAGGCTGCGGGGCGTCCCGGGCGGTGCGGGGCGCGAGCGGAGCCGCGGGGGATGCGGGCGGTGCGGGGCGCGGAGAGCGCGGCGCGTGCGGCAGAGCCGCGGGGTGTGCTGTGCTGTGCTGTGCGGTGCGGGGCGGTGCGGGCGGCGCGGGGCGCGGGAGGAGCCGCCGGGTGCGCGAGCGATGCGGGACGTGCGTTGAGCGGTGCACGGGCGCGGAGCTGCCGGCTGCACGCGGCGTTGCCGTTGGGCGCGCGGGTGGTGCAGCGCACGCACGGCGCGGTGCAGAGGCAGAGCCGCGGGGTGCGCGCAGTGCGGGGCGCTGCGGTGCGAGGAGGGGGAGGGAACCGCGGCGGAGCCCCCAGCATTGCCGCAGCTCGGGGCTGGTGGGAGCCCCCGTTACGTAACGGGGCAGAGCGGCTCCGAACGTCTCCCCCTTCCCCGGTCGGGTGTCTCTTCGGGTGTGCGTGAGGCTGAGGGTCCGTGTGCTCCGTATTCCAACCCCTTCGTGGCGATGGGTGCCGCGTCTGGAGCTGCGGGAAGGATGGGGCTCTCCCTCCCCTGCGCCCGCATCCCCGCTGCTACCATTTTGTGGCAGGCGATGCACCGCTGCCTTCCCTTCATGTGACCTTCGCATTCATCATCTGCAACTTGAGTCAATGGCAGCGCGGTGATCCGCTCCAGCACAGACACACAACACCTGGGGAGGGGTTGTTCTCAGCTGTGCTGACCTCCTTAATTAATTGCATTCAGCCCTACGCAGGTTCAGCTATCGAGATATTTTGTGATGCTGTAGGTAGCTTGCTGTTGCCTTGTCTGAAAGCAGCAGCTACTGTGGTACCTGCTCAGATGCTTGCGTGGGCTTTTCTTTATCAGAAAACTGTATTTATGACACTGTCTATAGGAGGCTGTACTCCCACCCCCACTCTTTCTGCTTAAACATACAATATAGAATGGCTTGTGAGGCTCTGGAAGGGTCTGCACAGTGTGTTTGAGTTGGTTGTTTACCTGCAAGCACCCCAAATTCTCTTCCATTGCCTCGAGCAGTGCTGCATCCCCTGGGCAGAAGGCACAGGATTGTATCTGGCTCAGAGAAAGCACAGCTGGAGCAAGATTTCTTTAAAATACAGAAACACATCCAGCATTTGGGATCCTTTCTGGCAGGCTTCCACCAGTCTACGCAGTATTCCCAGAGACGCTGGGAGACATGCAGGGGAAGGGCATTGCATGAATGCATTTCATTGAGCCTTGGGTCACCAGCCAGCATCCACCTTTTTGTCTTCTGACCTGCAAGAAAATAAAGATTCCTACCCACAAAGGGGAAGCCTTGCAGCCCCACAGCTTACTGAAGGGGAGGAGGGGTCCCCCGAATGTGATAAGCAGAGTGGGTTCACCTGTTGGCTCTGCTGTTTTCATGCTTTCTAAGTACTGGCAGCCTGACCTCGTAAATCCTTTTTAGAGGATCTGTGCAGGCAGTGCTGCAGTGCTGTAATGTGTAATGGATGGCTGCTGGATCGCAGGAGGGTTTGCTGAGGGATAGTGGTTGGGCTGCCCCTTTCTTTAGACTGAGAAAACATAATGGGGTCTCGGTCATCTCCATTGGGACCAATGGGAACTGGGGAGTGTCTGCCTGCTGGAGCTCAAATGAATGAAATTATTTTCCATTTTGTGGCTGATTCCTGGGAGAACCTGTGACCTCAGTGTCCCATCTGTCCCTCCAGCAGCGAGCTGTGGTGGCTTTTAGGAAATGCAGTAGTGATGGATCCCCAGAGCAGGCGCTGTGTGAAGCTGTCTGTAGAGAAGTATATAAAGGAAATAATTGGGCTGGAAATGGAAAACGTGTCAAAGGGAGGAGTCCCCTTTCCATTTGATACCATTGAGTGCTGGCTGGATTGGAGACTGGCAACATGAGACATCTTGCAATATATGTGTGTATGCTGCAAAACCCAAACCTGCTGAAATAGCAGTGGGACCCTGCTGTAATGCATCATGTTGTTTTGTGTAGGGGTTGAAAACCACAATAAGAAGCTATGAAAGAGTGGAATAAACATGGCTCCTCATTGTGATTGTGATAGGGGTGTGAGGAGAAACCATGGCCTGCTGTACAGATGTCATTGTTAGTGTGGCTGTGGCATATGTCACATCTCCAGCCTGCCTCTGGGATGGTGGCGCAGCAGCTGCTCACTGCACATGGAATAAGGGTGCTGGTGCTGATGAGTTGCTCAGAGAGCGTGGAGATCTGCATGCAGTGAGGCTGCATGATGTGCTTGGTAGAGATGTTTCAGCAGAGAGACTGCAGGTTCCTGCAGGGCTGGCTTTCCCATCCGTACCTGTGAAACTCATTCCAAATTATCAGGTTGTGTTTGTGCAGTAGGACAGCCTGCTGGTCCCACTGCCAGCCGCAGGCTCTGGCTGTGCAGAACTTCAGCCCAGGGCTGCCTCTGAATCCCACAGATACTAAAAGCCTCAAAGCACAGAGGAGTGATGCTGACTGCAATTGGTGTTTACTTGTGTATCTTCCCAAACAAATATCTTTTTTTTCTTTCTGCATGCAAAGGCTTCTTAGTTGCTGCTAATTACTCCTTCAGTGTCACTTATTCTGCTGTTAACGGATTATCCAACAGTGCAGAGCCTGTATTTATAATACCAGATGTCGACAAGGCAGCTATGTGTGCTTTTGCTGCCGGGGACTCAGCATGGTGGCTGCTGTAGCAGCTGATGGTGTTAAAATCACTGAAGAGGCAAGAGAAGCTGTGCAAAAGCCAGCCAGGTGACACGTCTGTTTGCAGACTGGTTTATCCTGGGCTTCAAAACTGGTAGGAAGGTTAATCTGGTCATCTCTAGGCATTTGCTGCTGCTGTGGTTATGGGCTCAGAGGATAATTCTCATTGGAAGAGACCTCAGAGGGTCACTGAGTCCGTGCTTATGGTGTTGGTGCCTCCCTGCCGCATTGCTCCTTGTGGGGAGAACAAGGCACCTCTGACTTCTGCAGAACAGATGGCCTAAGGGGGCTGTGGAGAAGGCAGCGACTGTGAGCTGGGAACAGTGGGTGGAAGGACTTGAACGGAGGTGAAACATCTTGTTTCTGATGGAGGGAGCCAAGCAGTGCCAACGCTGTGGGAACTGAATTGGCATTTATTTGGTCCCAGACCTGAGCATTCGCTCAGAACCATCCTTCTCTCTTGCAGTCTTATATATCCCTAACCAAATACCTTGCCACCAGGCTCTGCTGAATTAACTGCTGGTTGTAAACTGCCTGGAAGGAAACTGGAGGCAGGTCAGGACCTAAAACTCAGTTGTGTTGAGCTAGCCCTGTTTCTTCTGTAGCACAGACTTCAGCACTGGAAAGGTGTTCTGTAGTATTCACCAGCATGGATAAAAGACCAGGAAAAAGGCAGCATGGCCAGAGTGCTGGCAGAGAGACTAATTGCAAGACACATGCAATTACTGTATGATCTGTGAGCTGGACAAATGCTGTTGCCTATTTGCAAGTTAAAGCCATAGGCATTTCTTGGAAAATGACTTATTCAGAGCTGCAGAGCATGGCGCAAGAGCCAGGAGTAGGACTCTGCTGTTCAGGGAAATACCATGGTCGAATAATGGACCTTCAAATGGCAGCACCCTTCAGTCCTTAGTGAAGAAAGTACCTCTTTTCATCCAGCATTAATTAGAAGGAAGAAAAAAGCGTGGAGTGGTGTGAGAGAGTCGATAATGTGTTACAACAGACCACAAGATAAATTATTCTAGCTTCAGAGAAATCTATATAGCTCCTAGTGAACACTTGGAGGAGGAGAATCATTAGGAGGAGTAATTAAGTTAAAACAGAACATAACATGGGTTGCTGTCAGAAGAAAAAAGAATGCCTGAATGTTATGGCTTGTAGGTGCAACAGTGCCTGTGTTTGTCCTCTGACTGCTTCTGTTAGTTGTGCAGAGGTTGGTTCAAGTGAATACAGGTCTGATATCTTTTCTGCGTCCTGCAGCAGTTGGATCCCTGTTCATCTTACCTCTCAGAGGTGACCTCGTACTTCTGATAACAGCCTCATGTGCTGTTGGTCCTGAGCGTCTTTGGAGGCTGAGGGCTGCTCTGCAGAAGCTGGCAGCTTCTTGTTGGGTGTGAGGAGTTGGGATTGCTTAAAAGCACTGATAGGCTGCCTTAGATTTTCTAGGAAAAGAGAAGCTTATAGCATGTTTCAGACTGTTCACACAGCAAAGAGGAAACCAGCCGTACCTAATTTGGAAGGTGATGCTCATGTCATGCCAGGTGGGGCTTGCTGGGACCTACTGGTGTGTGAAAGTGGCAGGAATTTGTCACCTAGGAGCTGGCAGGTTGGGAGAACAGCTTCTGTGCTGGAGTGGGCTTTCCCTTGTTATCACAGTTACCCTCCTGTTGGGAGTTTTGGAGCTTTTTGAGCATCCGTCCTTGTGCTGATTTGAGATGGGTAAATGGTGTCTTTTGTGCTTGCTCTATAAACAGTATGCTGGGGCATAGAGCTGATAAGGGTCTGCAAAACCAGTGGGGGGAAACTCCTAAAAGCATTCCCCTATGCATAAATTGTTGAATAAATGCTTTTAGGATTGTGCAGAAATTGTTTTTCAAAGCTCCATGTGCTCACATTATTACAGCTTTTCAGTTGTAAACAAACAAAAGCGTGCTGAAGACAAATTTTGTTTTTAAAGGCTGCTGATTGTTCCTTGTAGCCACAGATCAATACCTTGATGGGGATGCCAAGTGAAGGCCTTGAACCCACTTTCCCCAGTGCCTCTGAGAAGACAGGACTCCACTGTACTTAAATAGAAGGTGTGGGAGTCTGTCTGCAGTGCTGTATCTGAGGCACCTTCTGAAAATGTTATTCTAAGGCAGGAAGCTGGTCCCCTTCCTGGCCGTGTGAATTACTCAACATTCCTGCTTTGTGCTTCAAGTTGCAGCCTGCCTATCCAAGAGTGAGGAAAAATGCTGGAGTGAAGACTTAACATCTTTAAGATGAATTCTTTTTGTAGGGAAGCCGAAGAAGTAGATGACAAAGCAGAATTTAATCAAGGAAATGTAGCTCTTGCTGTGTTCTGGCTTGAGGGGTGAAACTTGTTATGATGCACTGGGCAGCAGATTTATTAGGAGCAAACCCATGAGGACTCCACCCATGTGAACCAATCCTCCAGTTTTTGTTTCAGACCGTGGACTTGAGTGGCAAAAACAAAACAGTGACAAGGGATGCTGGGCAGTCGCCTCGAAGCATGTGGAGCTCAGCCTGTATTGCTTAATGTAAGGTTGTTTTTGAGGTGGCATCTGTGACAAGAAGCCTACTGGCAATATGCACAGCAAACCCTATTAATATGTCACTGAGAAAAAAGAAAAACAATTTTGGGTGTAATGCTTTCCTCCTTGGACTCGCAGATCCGTAACCATATGAGTCAGAGTACTGCTGGCTGGGAGGAAGGCTAAAATGAAATCTGCCAAGAAGAAGAAAATCATGCATAGCAAGGAAACAGCCCGCTGGTGGGACAATTTCTCATTACTGTTGAGCTGAATTATTTCTGATTTCAGATCTGATGACAGATGGGCCTGGCTGGCCTGGGGTCGGAGCTGTGCTGCAGGGCTGGGGTCTGGGTGCTGATGGTGGGTGCCTTCCTTAGAGGCTGTTGGTCTTGGTCACATCATGTGCACTTATCATTAATGGACACTAAAAATGACACCAGAGAAGGTTAACAACAAGAAGCAAGCAGTTTTTCTTAGCAGTAAATGGAAACTCTGTGACGATGATGCAGCAGTGCATGATGAGCCATGCCTTCCCACAGCAGTGGTGTGCGGGGCCTTTGCAGTTGGTGCAGCCTCATGTGCTGTTTGGTACTGAGCATCTTTGGAGGCTGAGGGCTGCTCTGCAGAAGCTGGCGGCTTCTTGCTGGGTGTGAGGAGTTGGGATTGCTTAAAAGTACTGACACGCTGCACTAGACCGGCTGGCAGCACTGCTGAGTGTAGACTTTGAGGTGCTTTGGTTGGAGAGCTGCGGACTTGTTGAGCTGCATTTCCACTCACATTGCAGTGTGGATCTCACTGCCTCTGCCAGCCGTCCTGTCAGCTGCCCTGCATCAAAGCCTCTCTGAAGCTCTGCAGAGCCCATCGTGGCCCAGGGGGATGAGCCCAGAGCTTTGGGCCTGGTGACCTTCAACACTTGGATGGTCTGGTCAGGTCTGAAGCAGGTCAGACGCATTCTGAAAGGCTCCAAAATTCTATTTCTCTTTATATTATCCTATAGCAATGGGATGAGGGGCAGAGATTGACCCCCACCTCACCACAGCCTCCTTTCTGGGGCTGCAGGGAGCGATGAGGTCTCACCTGAACAAACTCCAAGTTACCCAATAATAAGCATAATACATGCTTTAGAAGGATAAATGATGCTCCTGTGTAGATGGGACAGTGTCACAGATCAGGGCAGTTAGGTTGCTGACAGCTGCTTCCTGTGTGACCTTCAGGCTTGTCCTGGCTCCTGGGCTGGTGCTGGCTGCTACAGGTAGCTGCTTTCCTTGCCTCCGTGGCTCAGCACAAGATGAATGATCCCTGAGCCTGAAATCTCTGATCTGAGTGTTGGATGTTCACAGAGCTCTGGCAGATCCAGCTGGGACCAAACAGAGGTGAGGTGGTGTTTTGGACCCTGCTCAGCAGCTTCCTGCAGTTCAGCATAACACACGTTGGATGCGGGCATTGTGCAAGCTTCTCAAGCTGTTTTGCTGACTGGAAGCAAACTTGCCAACTTCTGCCACTTTTCTGCAAAGTCTTATGACTCGTGTGGCTTTTCTTAGAGCCCTGGGCACAGCAATTAAGCTGACTGAAGAGCAGTGCAAATTTAGTATTGAAAACATCCATTTCAGGGATGCTTGTGGGTATCCTTTAAAGAAAAGGACGTTGTTTCCTGAAGTACTTCAGGAGATAGAGCTAAAGAATTCCAAAGCTTCTGCAAGGCCTGCATTGTCAGATGTGGGCCTTCCCTTTCTGAGAATCAGGGCTTATGTCCCTGTAACAGAGCTATAAGCTCTGTTAAAATACTTGTACTGCAGCCATAAAAAATTATGCAGAGTGAAGCTTGGAGTAAAACCAGTTCCTCACTTGACTGAAACAGGAATTGAATTCAAGTCTCAGGGGGTGAAAATACTATTTTAATAATTTATGGCCTCAGCAGTCCCCTTTAACACTCTGTTTCCTGTTTCTTATGGCTTCAGGTTGTGTTGTTGCAGCTGTGCTGAAGGGTGAAGAGTTAATACTGCCAGAGCAAGCAGGAGGGTTGTGGAGATTCCTGCCTGGCTGTGCTGGGACTGTCGTTTTGTTTGTGAAACTGCCTTGGTATGAGAGTGGCCAGCACAGTACCTGGGATGCCTAGGAAAGGACTGAGCAGATATTAAACTGATGCTGCTGTGGATTTTAGCTGAAGAACCAGGCAGTGTTGATGTAATCCTATATAAAAAAGTGTGTAAACTGCAGCTATGTTTCAGAATCGTTTTTCAGTCGCATTTAGGCTCTGAAAGCATTGCTAGGCAGAATTTTACAGAGATGCTGTGCAGCTGATGCTCAACATCTGCAAGCATTTTTACAGCAGAGTCAACTTACCCTGGAGATCATTAAGAAAAACAACTTTTTTTGAGACTGGAGATGCAGGGCTGGGGCAGGCTGTACTGAATTTCTTAGTACAAAGAAGAGATACCTAAAGGCAGAACCTTTGAACAAGTCTTTGTTTTGCTCCTCTTTGCATTCCTGTCACTCTCACATGTGTAAAGGCAGAGTATATTTGGTAAGATCTGGCTCAGGGCTCTGACAAAAATCAGCAGCCCACTGCAGCTCTGGAGCTCTTTGTCATCTGAGTAATTACAGAGCTCCATGAGCAGAGGCTTGTAATAACTGACCATTTGCTGCCTGCTCACCAGCACAGCAATGGATCTCCATCAGTGAAGGAGTGTACCTGATAGCCTGTTAGCTCAGAAGTAAGCTAGCAGAAAGCAAAGCTCTAACTCCTACTTTTAATGGTGATATTTGGCTCCACTGACTTGCCTGTGGTTTACTCTGAACATACACTGCTCTGAGTGGGAATGGAGCACATTAGATTTTTCTCTCTTTCTGGCTGCTGTGATCTCTAGAGTAATCTCTGGATATTTCTTAAGCTGATTGTGCTTTTACTTTTAATAGAAGCTCCTCTATGAATAGCTGGGAATTGCCTGAGCATGGTGATGGCCTTGTGAGGTCTGCTGCAGCAGTGGTACAGCTCGAGGCAGGGAGGGGACCAGCATACAATAAAGTTGCAGAACATCCTCTGGGGGTGTCACACTGCAAAGCTGATGCTGCAGCTCCAGTGCTGAAGCTCAGGGTGCATCTTCTGCTTCAGCACAGCAATCAGGAGGCAGGCAGTGCATTTGCTGCTTTGGTTTGGTATATGGGTTCCTAGGAGTTACTCTATTTGATCCCACTTTTGTTTTTGGTGTAGCTTGGAAATGGAGATGTCTTCAGTGGTTTTTAAAGTAGAAATTAATGCTTCTGCACTGGCGGTGGTAACAGTCAGTCTACTTATTTTTCTTCAAGGGCTTAAGAAGTAGCATCTCTGCACCATGTTTCCAGCCAGGGTGATCCTAATTATATCTGAAACTGCAGAGGTGCAGTGCATAGCAAGGAGCTTGGCACTGTTCCTGCATACTTCTCCACACAGCAGAGATGCATTGGCATCTTAAATTCCCTCTGCAGGGTGGCTGTGCACCTTGATCAGGATGTGCTAGGGCCAAATGATGCAGTTACCATGCAGAACTGCCCTCCCTCCTGACCCACCAGCAGGGAACCAGCCTGCCTCCCTGCTCCCAGCACTCTTACCTCGGCAAGGTAAATTCTCAGGGTACATGCATCCAGTGGTACACATCCACCACCTATATGTGGACAGTGATGGTACAGCAGGGCTTGAAATGCCACCCCCTTCCTCATAGAGCTTCTGTGGGTTCTTAATAGTGGGCTCAAAGTGTTTCTGCCTCTTCCAATGAACCTTTTCAGTTCTTTCTGCCTTTTGTGGCATTCAGGCCCTGAGGAGACTGTCTGGGAGTGGAGAAGTGTCATGCTGCAGTGACGGAACGTGCCTTGAGCTATATTTGTTCTCCTTGCAGCAAATACCAGGACGCCAGAGGTGAAGGAGTTTTGACAAGAAATCTAAGATGACACTTAGTATGAACCTGTGGTGTTTTTGGATCTGTCACTGCACCAGTTTCCTTCTGTGAAGGACAGAAAGGCAAAAAGATGATAAGCTTCTTTATATCAGGAGTCTCCATGTGGGGCATAGCATCAATATTGGTTATTTCTGCATGAACTGCTGGTGATCCCCAGCACAGGAGAGCCTTTGCTGCGGGACTCTGGAGAGCTAGGACAGATTAAGACACTGGTGGTGGAGAAATAGAAAGGTTGATGTGTTGCTCATCAGTTTTTAGCATGTGTTAATCCTAGTGTGTTGCAGTGTCTGTGCTTTCCCGTCAGTTCATCATTCCTGTGCCAGAGTTTCATTGTATAGCTTGTCCTTTGTTTCCTTCTCTGTTCAAGTTGCAGGTGCAGTGCAGGCCACGTTTTAAAGGGCTGCCACTGTCTGTGATGGCAAAGCCAGGATTTGTCAGTAGATTTGTTTGTGCCGAAGCAGAGCAATGCTACTGCAGAATGATGACAGATCAGCGCAGCTTGAGGAGACAAGCAAAGATGCTGGGTCATGGGTTTACCTTTTGTGGCTGTAAAAACTGGATTTCTTTTCTACAACTGGGACTGAGCAGGATTGATTTTTTTTTATTATTATTATTTATTTATTTATTTATTTATTTATTTTTAGGGTATTAATGACTAGAACTGTCCTCTTGAAGGCTGCTGTCTGAAACTTGCAGGGCTGTTACGGGGATAATGCCCTGCAGGTGAAGCTGTATGTATAGCAGAATATATTGTCTGTGACTTTGTTCTAGTATTTGTGTGCTTCAGTGGGAGTAAAAGATAAACTCGTTTCCATATGATGATGGAGAAAAATCATCAAGGCATACAGAGCGTGTTTTGCAGCTGCTGGGATGGAGAGCACAGCACGTCTGTGCTGGATTTTCTTTGTCCATGGAGTCCTGCACTCAGGCAGTGCAGTAGATGTTCCCCTGGATGCTGTTGCAGGGCTGGCTGGGTTGGCTTCTTGCTCTTAAATGAACTGAAGATGCAGAACCCTACGGTGAAATGAGCTTTGTTTTCTTCCTGCTGGGATTCTCATCCTTGAAATCAAAGCTGTGATTTGCTGCCACATCCACTCCGGATGTGCTGGGCTGCTTTTTCCCTTGAGTTCCTGATATTGTCACGTAGAATCAGTGCTTGTTGTTCTTCACCTTGAATATCCCAAGGCATGCAAGATCCAGGACTTCATTTTCTATTACCCAAAAGATCCCAGGGGAAGCAGCACAGCAGCAGCACTGTGATTCTGCAGCCTCTTAGGACTCTTCCCTTCAGTCTGCTGCAGCTGACAGTCACTGCGGCATTTGCTATAATGGGCAGTGACTTTTTGAGACCAATCGCTGCACCATAGGCTGTACCACTCTCTAAATAATCCTCCTCAGTAAAATGCAGAGCCTCTGAACAAGAAAATCCCTTTACAGCTGTTGCCTGCAAAAATACGAAGAGGAAATTGGTTCACGAGCGCACCTGAGGTGTTGGAGTGTCCTGCGTGCCTTTCCCACCTGTGTTTTGTTCCCTCTCATGCTCTGAGCTAACCCATCTGCGGGAGCATGGCAGGGAGGGTTCTGGCAGATAAGTCAGCCCTCAAAATGGAGGAGGGGAAGGATATTACTCATTAATTCTCTCCCAGCGGAGAGGAACTGAAGCGAATGATGTCTCGGGTGAGATGGGTTTTGTATGCTGTAGGAATACCCCTTGTTTCTCCTGCAAGCTCTTGACCTGTGGCTGTAGATGCTTGTATGAAATCTGTCAGCCTCAGCAGCTCGGGGCTGATGCATGGCAGTGAGGGAGTCAGGAGCCGTGTGGACATAAAAACTGATTTGTTTCTATGGAAACAAGTAGATTTCAACGTGTTGTTGGGAAGTAGGAGGGGAATTATCCCCCTGGGCCTGGTTTTGGCTCTCAGATTGGATTGGCTGCTGCACTGCAATTGTAGAGCAGCAGCCCATGAAGGGATTATCTATCTAGTCTGGGATCACAAGCAGGCAGAAGCACGTGGATCCAATCTGTTCCCACTGCAGGCTTCCTCTGCAGGAATAACACAAGGCTCTGCAATTGCATGCCAGGACTCCCGGGTCACTACCCTCCATGGCACTTGGTAGTAAAGAATTGACCTTGGTCACTAATAGCTGGAAAGGAAGCCTGCATTCCAGCATACACAGCTGTGACTGCATATCCTGCACAGATTTTCTTCCAATTAAGATGGCAAAGGTGATGAACCGTGCTCCTGCTTAACCACTCTGTCTAGGTGTGCATTTCTAGCAAAAGCTGGAAGCTATTTATGGTGTCTGCAAGGACAAGAAGTTGATCTTTCTGACAGAGGCTTCAAGTGCTGCTTGAAATCCCATCTTCTGAAAGTATTTGCCCATCTAGGCCTCAGTGATGACTCTTGAAAGGGAAAGCTTAGATTTCTAGCTAGGAAGAAAGCACTCAGTGGAAAACTGGCAAAATGGTGATGTCTGTGTGCATGTGAGCCTCCTCCCAAGGTGTTCCCTTCTTTGTGTGCTTCCTCCCCTCTTACAGATAGGGTGCAGGAGCAGCATGACCTTCTGCAACAGAAAAACTGTCTGCTCAGCTTCTGTCACCTCATGATGCATGAGGACCTTATTATACATTACATAAACTGAGCTATGGCTGTAGTGCCACAAATCCTTGGTTTGTGCTTTGTAGCAGAACCAGAGAGCTGATCGAATTTGTTAACCCTTGTTTTTTTGCACGGATGCAAGAAGATGGATGCTATCAGAAGAGCGTTGCAACATCTCTGCCTTTCCTTCAGGTCATCTTAAAACACACAGTTCATCTAAAAAGCAGGGCTGGATCCTGCTGTTGACCCTTAGCATAAAGCTGTGGTGTGTGGGCCTCCCTGGAAGCACTTCAGGCACACAGCAGCAATCCCTGGGCTGCCTGTTGGCTGTGCTGTGCACACAGGGTATCAAAGGAAAGTGGAGTACCTGGGCTGTAGGAATACTGAGTCTGTGGGTATGTGTTGCCACGTGAGAGTGCTGCCTTGAAGCTCCATAGCTCAATGAGAGCGCAGCTTGTGCACGGAGGCTGTGGTGCAGCCATGACTCAACGTAATGCATTCAGCTGTTCTCCAAATTTTGATGTTCTCCAAAGCCAGCGAAGCGAAACAGAAATCAGCCCAAAGGATTCAAATGAAAACAAACAATAGGAAAACATTCTTATCCCACTGCTTTCAGAGACCTGCGGGGAGTCAGGCAGGAGAGGGGCTGAGTGAAATGCAGGGAAAGGAGATGTGGAAAGCAGTGAATGAAAAAGGCAGTAATTGCAGTGACTCTTGGGAACTGGTCTGTGCAGTCAGATAAGCCAGAGAAGGTGAATTTGGTGTCCTCTGGAAGGGATGGAGGGGGGGTAGGGGATGGCAAGGGAGAGAGCCTCTTCAAAGCAAATGTTCTTGTAATTACTGTGTGATTTCCTTTTTTGCTTGAGCAGATTCAGGGCTGAACCCAGCCACCAGCGCTGAAATATCAGTGGCACGGGGGAGCGTTTGTTCAGAGCCTATCTCCTGTTGTGTTTGAGCTCCCTCAGCCCACGTTTGGCTCAAGAAATGTCTTCTGTGTGGTGAAACCCATTTCTAATTGATACTTCTGCTCAAGGCACGTGTGTTCTCCCAGAGGCTCCCAAGTGGCACAGTCTATTTCAGTACCCGTGGCTTTGTTTTGTAGGAAAGATGTGTTTTGGGTTTGTGGGTCTTTTTTTGCACACTTTTGCTCGAGGTGATGACGTGGCACAGAGCAGGATTGTTGTCTTTGCATATCTAAATCAATAGCTGGGCGGCTGTGCTGTGTCCCATGATGAGATGGAAGCCTGTCTGCTGTCCTTCTGGCACTTAGTCCCTGCCGTGAGGGAGACAAAACTCACCACTATGCTTGTTTGTGAGGGCAGGGATTTGACTTTCTGGGCTTGCTGTATGTCAGGTTTCACCCAGCCAACCATGCAGTCCCTTGGAGCTCACCTTGTATACAGCAAAATGTGGAGAGGGCTGCTCAGCCCTTCCTGCCTGCTGGCCTGGATTGCTGTGTGGGGAGAAGTGGCTCAGTGGTGGGGATGCTGCTGAAAAGCTAGGATTGCTTAAAGCAACTGCAAGTACTGTAGGTCAGCACAATAGTGTTAACCTCCCTTTGCACTGCTGTAAATAGGATCTCAAGGTACAAGGCAGTGGGAAGCCTTCTCTTCTGTTAATGTATATATTGTGATGACACATGAACTATTGCATGACCTTTATTTTTCACAATTGTTTTCTTGAATAATGAATTATTGTGTACAATAATGTTGCCAGTATGATAGAATGTGGGGGGTTACAATAGATGTTTATTTCTATATATACCCATTGTGTGACAAATGTCAATTATGCTCCTAAGAAATACTTGCATTACATCAACTGCCTGTAGATTTGCTTTCTTTCACTAAAGGTCAAGACTAGACTCTCAGTCTGCTGCAGAGATTGGCAGATAAATAACACATCCCCTGGCTTAAATCTCTGAGACTAAAAGTGCTAACCTTACCAAAAAGGATGTGGCTGCTTAGGAATGGGATCTAATGCATGATTACAGTTTCTGTAGGACTCCTCTCTAGGTTTGCACAATATAGTGTAAAGGAAGAGTGAAAGCTAAATGTACAGGAAAGCATTGTTAAGACAGCAGGTTGATGGGTAGTTCTGTTTGTGATGCACCTGCTTTTGAATTCTTGCTGGCTGTGTTGGACAATCCAGCATTTTTCTTTGAGTAGCACTTCTGTCTGGGAAAGGTAAGAGCTCGTAAAGGGCACAGAGATGTCAGGAAAGACTGAATCTGCAAGGCAGCCTTCCCCTAATGGACTGGGTGGCAGAGGATAGAACAGTTGTCCATGCTCTTGCCCCACATGTGGGTTTATGACAAGTTACGGTGTTGCTTGGGCACATGCTTCTAAGGCACTCAAAGGATCAGGCCAGGAGGGTGCTCCCAAGGGCAGGTCCTGTCTTAAGCTTCTGCCTTCTGGTCAGCCTAAGCAAAGTCCGTCACAAAGGAGCCCCAGGCTTAAGTGTTTCTGTAAGTGGAAAGCTGCTGCCATTCCCAAGGCATTCTAGCAGTCAGTAAGGTTAATAGTGGATGTCCTTAGCCTCACAGGTATTCAGTGGCCAGTGTGTTGCATAGGAGTTGTAAGGTTTCCTTTAAGACATGCTGGAGTAAGAATGCTTGAAAGTAGAGTTGTGCTTCAAGATGAAGTGCTGCTTGGGGAGATTTGCGAGCAGTTGGTGAAATGCAGCCTGCATCAGGATGTGTGTGTTGCCATCCAGTGCCATTACCAGAAAAGCCATCAGTCAGAGGTCCTGATGACCCCGGGATGCTCGTCATGCGTTGTGCTGTGGTGTTAATGAAGGAATCTTGATCTGGATGTATAAGTGATCAACTCTAAGACCTGATGGAGGACGTGAAGCTGGTGCTAGGCCTGAGCAGGAGTGTCTGTGATCTGTGTGGCCAGACAGTGAAATCCATAGGGATAGAAGCTGTATTTCACGCTGTGAATTGATGCAGTGCTTTGTGCAATGAAGTTCTGATTGAATTGTTATCCCTCAGTGCCACTGTAACACAGGAAATAACAAATACTGGATTTAAAAGCCAGGAACAGCCATGTGAAACTGTGGGTACTGTGTGAGTCTTAATTGTCTGAAAGAAATAATCTGAACTGGAGATTAATCACATCCTTTAATAACCTTGTCTGCAGATGTTTACTAAGAAATCAAATGGAAATTAAATGATCAGATGGTGTTCATTCTTCTGTTATTTGGACTCCTGTTATGTCTTCATAAGCTGCTGCTTTGTTTTTTATTTTAATTGGGGCTTTACCTTCTCTAGTGCATTCTAATCCAAGAATCTCAAAGGACTGACAACAAACTACATGAGTGCTGTATTGGTGGATCTGGATCAGGATTAGTTTTGTATTTGAGCTCTCTACAGACATCTTCCCAGCATCCCTGCAGGAGGGTAAAGCAGGTGGTGGTAGAATCACTGAGTTTGTGTTCCACGTGGAGGAAAGGACAGTAATATGGACTTGCTTCCTTTATGGACTGCCAGGGCCTTCTGTTGCTACCATCTGTTATTTATGATTTATCAATTCTTTTTGATTCTAATCTATATTTAATGCCACAAGCAATTTGGTCCCCTCCTGCATCTTATCAATATCTTTGATCCTCGTTACCTATAACTTCTGATGCTCCGTGCCATGTGAGTCGCCTAATGAACCTTGGAACTTGATGAATATCTGCTTGTTCTGTCATTAATAGCACCTTTTTGTTCTGTAGGATGCCGAGATACCTCATGCATGGAGGATTATTATATAGATTGCCTGGCTTTAATTTAAAAAACTAGTATGGAAGCCTCAGACCTTGTTGCCTCCATAATAAATATTTATTACATGACATTCAGAGTGCCTTAATGTTTGAGAATCTGTGTGTTCGGGGTTTGTCCAAGTGTTGCTGTAGAGTAGCTGCTCGATTGCTTTCTGTCCCTCAGGTGGTTTTTCTGACTACTGTATTACTAATACAGTTTTCAGCCCAAATCTGTACTTTAATGCAGCTCTGTGTACTAAAATAGAAATAAGACTGCAAGGGATGATGTGATTGGGTTTGCCCCGAGGTAGCTCTGGAGCCAGTTGAGATCATATGCAGTTTGTACTTCAGAGATGAGCAGTGCATGATAGAACAGTGAGCACCTTCTCAGGTCTTTTCCCTTATTGAACACTTTCAGCCCGAGACCTGTCAGATTTGCATCTTCATTTCTTTTTGTGCCCTAGTTTGGAGAGGAGATGTATTGCCAGTTGGACCAGAATTTAGCTACCGGGAGCATGAAGTGTATGCACTGAAGTCTTCCAGTAAGTGTCAGTTTGGGGAATGGAGCTCGTTGAGCCCAGCTAAAATGCTTACAAGTGATACCTCAATGTCTTAAGGAGGATTTTCAAGTCTGTACCTAAATGGAAGATAAGCAGATCAAGCGTTTATTTCCTAAATGCAGCATTTCTGCCTCGGTTTTAGTTGCTACATTATTATTCATCCCGGGTGGAACTTAGCATTGGGAAGTGGAACAGGATGATGTTATTGCCTTAAAGGCACAGGAAAAGAAAATGCTATCACATCATCCCTGCGTGTTAGGAAGAAAACAGGAAAATAAAGTGAGCTTTTCCTTCTTAAGATACAAAGTAAATGACAAACAATTGCTACTGGTAGCCTAATGAGCTTCAGGCACAGCATATAGTGGTATATGAAGCAGGGCTGCTCTTGGTGCTGTGATGGAGGCTGCCTTGTTCTGGTAGGGAAGTCCCTGCTGCCCTCATCATTCCAGTTCTGCAGCATGTTATCTCCAAAGACGTGTTCCATCTTTCCCCTCCCCACTCCCAGCTTTCCAACTGCATGTCTCCTTGCTGGAATGGAACAAGCTGCTTTATCTAACCCTTCTGCTCTCCTCTGCCCAAGTCAGTGGCATGTCCTTCTCTCATGTATCCCTCTGCCGAGTCTGGCTTCATTTCATCACTTGGTGCTGCTCTTTCAGGAGAAATCCATTCTCCTGGCTGCTGAAAGGACTCAAAACCCTGGGCTGAGTGTGCTGTCCATGCCCCATATGCTTTGTTATAGTTTGTTTACAAGCAGCAATTTATTGTGCCTGCTGCAAGGGGGCAAGCAAGGCTGCTGTACAGCGTGCTCTCCTGGCACCCGACCAGGCATAGAGTTTATGGATCTGTGCTTTTTAAGAGTCTGATCTGCAAGGCTTAGCCTGAGCAGGAGGATGGAAGGGTTTGTTCCAGAGACTGTGAAGAGAAAGGATGGGGAATAAAATAATGAGAAAGAATGTGGATGTGATGGGATGATGGGTGTGAATGCCTGTAAAGCTTTTTGGCTGGAGCTCCTATAAGTCAAGTATAGGGAAAACCTGGAAGCTGAACTGTACGTATGTCTCAGTAGCTTGTGGGTAAGAACACCTCAGTTTTCTTATATAAGGGATCAAACTGTACACGTTCAGACTGTAAGCCCTAAGATAACTCATTTAGCTGATTGTTACGGGTTTGAGTAATTAACCTTGAGTTTCACTGGGAAGAGAGACTTCCTGGAGGAGGAGCAATGTGGCTTTATTCCTGAAATAACTGTGTATATATTTCTACTGACTGACTTTAACATAACTGCAGTGATATAATGCTGCAGGTCGGCGAGCCCAGGCTCCAAAACTGGATAGTATGGAATTCTGCATGGTGAGAAACTGATGGAAAACTCCATTGGTAACATTGTTATGTAAAGGTTGAACTTAAACAATGTGCAGTTCTGGGATGAATGACTCTACAAAGGGAAATACGTAGTTAAAACGTGGTCGATTAGTATTTCAAAGGATGGGGTTGATAACAAGCAGAAACGTTGGCTTTATGGTCACTGTTCTGTTGGAGGAACTCCTGGTATCTCTTCTGCTGTTCAGAGGAAAGCTTACTGAAAAATGACCCTGACTTTTTCAAATCCTCTTTATTTTTTAGTGTTGTGTCTTTTGTGAGGACGTTGTTTTTTACCTTGCAGTAGCCTGGAAGCCACTCGGTTGGCGCAGTGTGTGGTTTCAGTTTCCTCTGATGCCAGGATCTGGATGTTGCAGAGGTTTTCTCATTCATCTTTGCTTGGAGCTGTGACAAAAACCACAGAGAAATCGGGTTTGGGACCAAAGCAGAAAGCTTTGGGAAAACATGGAGCACATCATCAGGGGGATCTCAATTCCTAAAGGACTCATTCTTATAAATGCAAGTAGTGCTTTTCCTACAGTGAGGTGGAATGTAATGCTGCAAGCTGGAGCTCAGTAGCTAGAGTAGTGCCTTAGTGCAGAAGAAAGCAAATTTGTAGTATAACTGTGCTTTTTTCTTACCTACAGTAAAGTAACAATAAATCAGCACAGCTTGGATTTGTTCTTATGCTAAAAGAACTGATGCAAGAGTAGGACTTTGTCACATATTGACCACAGGCATCCATAGGAATGGAGCTGAGACAGCAGAAAACTGCCTGAATGATGCAATGCCTCAAAGATTCCAGGGTTAATCCCGCTGGAATGGAAAAAAATAGAGCTGTATTTATTTGAATAACAAATGAAAGATCCCAGTTAACTCCTTATGTTTCTGGAAGTCTGAAATAATGAGAATGGGTTACAGTTTGTGGTAGAGTTTTATCAGAGGTCACTTTGCAGTAAGCTTAGTGACTTGCAGGAGATATGTTTGAAACATTAGAGGTTGTAGGATGCTCCTTGCTCTCCTTTCACTTGAAATGACTGCGTCCTTTTATAGTACTCAGGTTAGAGCTGAGGACGAGGGAAACGCACGTGCTTTCCTACTTCCTTGCAGGTTTACATGAGCAATCAGTGGTGAAACCAGAGGCTGAAATCAAGTCTGCTCACTGCCTGATGTATTAAAACACAAAAGCTCCTTCCTCATCTTCATTTCCATTGTCAGTATTAAGGCTGTGCAGGGCAAGGCCATGGTGCAGAACACTGAGGGGCGTGGATTTCTTTTCCTACAGTTACTACTGAATTGGCAAAGTTATGCACTGTCACACCATCAGTAGAGGGAGGGCTGTGCCAGGGTGCAAGCAATGCAGGCAGAGCGGTGACATTCATGCTCCAGGCAGCGCGTTCTGAAGCTGTGCTTCTCCAGTAGGCAGGGAAGCAAATAAATCGCGTTCATGGTGACTTCTGAAGAGACACACGAATCAGCTGAGTACTTGGAAACCAGGCCACAGACTGGCAAGGTCATCAGATGTGGTGAGCGTGCCTGGCTTTGCTGAAAGCCAGGGGGTTTGAAAAAAGAAAAAGCAAAGGAGAGCTTGTCGCCTGCGGGTGTGAAGTCAGCATTAGGGAAGGGGTAACAAAAGGCTTCCTTCCTTTGAAATGACTTGGAGAACAGTAACTTTCGGGGTTCTTGTCAATTTAGGAGGCTGCTTCTCCCTGGCAATACTTGCATTTCCTTAGTTGGGAGAAGCCCTGAGTGGAAGCAAACCTTTGACTGCTATTTGTTCTATTTCCAATAGGTGATGCACTGTTTGCATGCTGTAACAGCAGTGTCCTGTGACACCCCAAAGTGTGGGTGAGGTAATTGTATTTTATCAAAAGAAGGCATGGTAGTTTTCAGTCTCTGCTTCAGTTTCTCAGCCTGATGCCATAGAGATTATTTTCCAGCATACATATAACGGTATTAATTGGTCTTTCCTGTTAGCCTGGAACTTCATCTGAAAGAGCCTGAACTGAAAGAGTGGGAGCGTGAGCTTCTTCAGAATGGCCCGTCCTCCTTGGGGAAGGGCACTTGGTTTTTTGTGCCTTAGGCTCTATGAGAGCCATGGCCGGAGTGCCTTGCTGGGACCCACGAGTGCTCATAGAAACAGAAGAGCTGTGCATAGGGAAGGAAACGATCGCTCATTCATCTAAATTTCCTCTTTCGTTTCAGGGACTTTCTGCCACGTGGCTCTGGCATCGTGACCAGGCGGCCTCTGGTCCTGCAGCTGGTGAACGCCAGCACAGGTATGCAGCGTGTGTCCGTGGTGTGCTGCTGGCTTCCCATCCTAATCCTGACAGGTCTTATTTCATCAGGGGCACTGCTCGACATCTGATGCATTAAGTGTTCAGGAAGAGAGCGCGTCTCAGTTGTTCTGTTTGAATTAAGCAGCATTTCATGAATGCACTCATCATGATTTTCCTTTGTCTGTGCAGCTGTGACTCTCTTGACCCAAAAACTAGAGGAACTTGCTTATAGCCCCTGAAATAAGTGGGTGGGATGATTCTAGTGCACTTCAAATCAAGTATGAGAACGCTGGGATCTGAACAGGAATTCCTGCAGAGTTCTGTACTGGAGTTGAGGGCTGTTCACTACTTTGGCTGCTGCTTGCAGAGTGCCTTCATTGCTGTTGCCTTCAAGCACGAGATCTCATTGAGGAGCTGGCAAGTGACTGTTTCAGGGTGTTCTTCCTCCCTTGTCAGGTGGACCCAACCTGTTTACTACAGTCCTCTAGTCTGCAGTAAGGAAGCAACTTGACTTGTGAGGATTTTTCACTTGAAATGGAGGGTTCTTGAATTGGCTAATGTATTCAAAGACCAAAAAAACCCACCAAGCAATTCAAAACCATGCCAGAAGGGTTTTTTTCTACTTAGAGACTCCCTTGAGTCTGTTCTCATCATGTCATGCAACTGTTATTTACTCCCACTACTTTAATACAGAGCTGCTCCAAGTTCTTGTGAATACAAAGGTACTTCCCAGTCCATCTGTGGAAGTTGCAGGTGTGTGTTAAGCTTGCTTCATATCAATAAAGTCTTAGGTTATTTTTTGAATGAACAAGAGTGAGGATGCAAACTCTGAGACCAGAGCTGGACTGGGAAGGTTTGGGGCTTATAGATTCTCTCAGATGTTGTTGCAACTGTGGCTGCAGTAATTTCTTTGTCAACCACATAGGATCTAGGGAGAAAGACCCTTCATTACCACACTTCATCCCTTCAGCTGTTCTTGTGTTTCTTTTTAATCCAGGGCATTTTATTAAACTTCTGGCTGTGAGGTTTTTTTTTTTTTTCCCACTCGTGTGACTGTTTCTGACTCTCTGCTTCTGTTCCAACAGAATATGGAGAGTTCCTGCACTGCAAAGGAAAGAAATTCACAGACTTTGAGGAGATCCGTTTGGAGATTGAGGCTGAAACGGATCGTGTTACTGGCTCCAACAAAGGGATTTCCCCAGTGCCCATCAACCTCAGAGTCTATTCTCCTCATGGTGAGTCTTAATGCAGTCTCTGAAGTCAGAGGATAGATGAGGCAGATTGCTGTTCTGTCGTAATGTAAATACAGAACGAAGATGAAATGGAATGTGAATGTATGTTTTTGACTTAAATCCCCACGTGCCTGGGCTATGGTGCATCGCACTGCCAGTCTCTGCCATGTTTCTAGAAGGGTTTGCCTGCCAGTTGAAGTATCTGGTTAGAAGCAGAACTATTAGAGACAACTGATGCCTGTGCAGAAACTTCTGTCTTAAAAGACGTTATTGCATCAGTGTGGACCTTCCTATAAAGACTTGCAGTCTCTCTGTTCTTTGGGGAAATGAATCACTGACAATACAACTAATAACAGTTAGCAAATAGTTCTTGCTCAACTTTAACAAAAAGGAATTGAAAAACTTTGTGCTTCTGAGTTGTCTTCAGTGCATTATAGGCATAACAAAAGCATACACTGAAGCTATGAACGTTCCTTATAGACCAGAACATTCCAACCTTAACACTCACTTGTGCTGTCTCCTGCTTCCTGTGTGTAGTCCTGAACCTGACATTGGTGGATCTCCCAGGCATGACCAAAGTCCCGGTGGGGGATCAGCCCCCCGACATCGAGTTCCAGATCCGAGATATGCTCATGCAGTTTGTCACCAAAGAGAATTGCCTCATCCTGGCAGTATCCCCAGCCAACTCTGATTTGGCCAATTCTGATGCCCTGAAGGTTGCGAAGGAGGTGGATCCTCAAGGTAAATCTCTTGTTTTAGTGTGGCTTTACTAACCAGCAGCCTGATTCTCCAGGCTGTGATTACTCAGCATTTTTAGTCTCCTGTCCATTGTCTTAGGTGGCATTTTCACAACGTATGCCCTTCTGAGAGGTGGCTTTGAGCGTTAGTAGCTACTCTAATAGAAATTGTATTATTCCCCATTTCTTTATTTTGAGCCCTGTTTTTGAAGAGGTTAAGGGCTTCCCTCCCTTCACTTTGGTCATTTGTGTTCTGCCTGGAGAAAAGTAGGAAAATCTTCCCTAAAATCCATCTCTGTGGTAAAACACACGAGTGTTTGAACAGGGTATGGCTGAGAACTGACCTCTGTTACCTGTTCTGCTGTTGTGACCTCTTGGCTATTATGGGAACTGTGACATTTGAGCTCAAGAGCCCTTGAGTAGCCAAGCTGGGCAATCTGTAAGCTTTCTGAACAAAGGAAGGTATTACACAGTTATTTACTTGATCAGGTATGTTCATATTCTACTATTTTTTATTAAGGGCAACGCACTATTGGAGTCATCACTAAGCTGGATCTTATGGACGAGGGAACTGATGCTAGAGATGTATTAGAGAATAAATTACTTCCTCTTCGCAGAGGTACGTTTCCTCACGCTTTGTGCATGATCTTCCTTCATTTTTCTTGTAGAAGGTATCTTTGTCTCATTGCTTTTCTTCAGTGTTCCTGGAACATCTGTCATGATGTGTTCTTAAGCCATCTTTGTTCCAAGCTGGAATTGAGAAGCTGAGGAATAGGCACGAGTCCTACTTAAGAAAAAGTAACTTTTAGGCATTTGTATCTTCATAGGCAGTGCTAGCAGAAGCATAACCCCATGCTCTTCTCTTTACTTTCTTCATTGCAGGCAAGCTGCAAAAATGGGATACTCCCTCCCCCCCCAGTTCTCTTATTTGATGAGATTACTGTAGTGTGTCATGTGAAATCACACTGGCCTGTGCTGGTTGCTGTGCATAGCCATAATGAAATACCTGTCCTAAGGATGCGAAAGGAAAAGTTTGAATGGAATTAGGGTGTTCTTTGTGACTGGGGGAACAGTAATCAATAAGCTAATGCTCAGTTGTGTAGTGGCACTTCTGTCCTGCATACCAGAGTTCCAGACCCTGAGTCACACAGAGGCAGTTCCAGTTTTAAACTCTTCTGCTCGGTCCCTAATGTATTTCCCTTGAAATGTCCCATTTGCAGTGCTGCTTCCTGGATAGCTTCCTTCTCAGCCTGAGCCCCACCTGCATTTTCATCCTTACAACCGCCTGATCTTTAATCCCATTCCTGCAGGTTACATTGGTGTAGTCAACAGAAGTCAGAAGGACATTGATGGCAAGAAGGACATTCAGGCAGCTCTGGCTGCAGAGAGAAAGTTCTTTCTCTCCCACCCAGCCTACAGACACATGGCTGATCGTATGGGAACCCCCTACCTGCAGAAAGTATTGAACCAGGTACCATCACCAGTTGAGAACTGCTGCCCTCTGTGCCCTTTATTCTGGGATAGCGACATAGAAAACTTCTCCCAGTTTCATCGTAAACCTTCTTCCCATACAGCAATTGACCAACCACATCCGTGACACCCTGCCCGGGCTGCGGAACAAGCTGCAGAGCCAGCTTCTCTCCATTGAGAAGGAGGTGGAGGAGTACAAGAACTTTCGTCCTGACGACCCGGCTCGCAAGACCAAAGCTCTGCTTCAGTGAGTGGCCTTCACTGCGTGTCCCTCCCTGGGAAAGACTGCCTAGCTGTGTCTTCTACTTCCTGCTTTCTGTCTTTGTTTAGGATGGTCCAGCAGTTTGCTGTGGACTTTGAGAAACGCATTGAAGGCTCTGGAGACCAAATTGATACCTATGAGCTGTCAGGAGGAGCCAGGATTAACCGCATCTTCCATGAACGTTTTCCCTTTGAGCTGGTGAAGGTACTGTTTCTCTGTGTGCCGAGATCCTCTTTCTCTCCTTTCTTGCTAATTTTCCCCTTTTCCTTCCTGTTTTCTTGCTACTTTTTACGTTTCACCATCTGTTTTCCCCCTCTTTTGACTTTCAGTAGTTGATGTTGTCACCTTATTTTTACTTCTGGTTGTTTCTGTTGTTGGAACCTTCTCATAGTACTCTGGGCAGCCTGGTCTAGTGGCTGGCAGCCCTGCCCATGGCAGGGAGGTTGAAACTAAATGATCTTAGAGGTCCTTTTCAACCCATTCTATGAATGAGGTTTCCTGGATGGCCAAATATACCAACCTGATCAGAAGTGACAGAGAAAAACTTTTATTGTCTGTTTGGAAACATTAAGAGCCAAAATATTCCCCCATCTTCTGCATTTGCTGTTTCCTTTTTCATTTAAATTCCTTATTAGTGTAATACAAGAGCCTGCCTTGTATTAGATGATGCAATTCTGTATGTGAATTTTAAATCTCTTGGAGGTGTTTTCTGGAAAGCAGCTGCCAAAACCTCACACTAAGCCTCAGGAGACAAAACAGTTTGTTTTGGAAAGCAATCTAGTGCTTCAATCCTATTGCTTTATCTCTAAGTAGTTCCTTGGGAGCTGCTGGGAGGTTGGCACCTGTAAATGCAGGCCCTTAGCTATTCTTATCTGTTCATTTTTGTCCAGGATGTCTGCTTTGGCAATGCTAGCTTTATGGCTGGACTCTGTATCCAACATTCACCTGTCACATGATCCTGGTGTGGGACCTCTTTTTAAAGTTCCGTGTGCTGGGGTTGTGCAAACATCAGCCTGTTTCTGATTAAAAACTCTCTTGGTGCAGATGGAGTTTGATGAGAAGGAGCTGCGACGGGAGATCAGCTATGCCATCAAGAACATCCATGGTATCAGGCACGTATCATGCACTAGGCAGACCACTGGCTGCGTAGTCTTGTAAATACCTCTAGACCTTCCCAATGGAGTTGAAGACTTCAGAGGTACGGTAGGTCAGCCACAAGGGAGAGAACTTCCTTGGACACCCTGGTCGTTTGAATCTGGGAATAGGGACGAAGTAGCTTGCTTTCTGTTTTCATGTGAAAATTGCAGAAGCCTAAAAGGTAACACGGCTTTGGTGACTAGTTTTCTCCCTCTTTGTTTCGACATAAGAAAGGAATGAGGGATGCAAGCCCATACTGCTACTTCACTGAGTTTTAAACATTGGTTTTCACATTATGCTTCCATTTTTACCAATGTCCAAAACAGTTGCTGGCCTTGAGCACCACCTCCTTTAGAGATCTGAGGGGAGCGTTAGGGTGCCCGACCCAGCAGCCCCAGGGATTGAGTCCCAGGGTGCAGTCAGCAAACACAGTTGCATTCCCCCTCAGTGAAGGTTAACTGCCAGAAAGTGCAGTCCTGAGGCACTGAGTCCTGCTGTTCCTGGGAAGGTGACCGGGGTCTGGTGCCTGCTGTCCAGCTGGGATCCATTTTGCCCTTCCATGCTCCTCTGTGGAGGTGCCAAGCATCCCTGTTTTCTCTGGACTCCAGGACTGGTCGGAGGGGTACGGTGCTCCCAGCCCTTTGTGCGGGGTTTCAGTGGTGGTGGTGCCTGGTCTGAGATGCGTGTGTAACCTGACGTTCTCCTTGCCCCTTCTCCCCCCCCTCCTGCCTTGTCTTGTCCCCTACCCTGGGTGTTTAGAACCGGTCTCTTCACACCCGACATGGCCTTTGAGACCATTGTGAAAAAGCAGGTGAAGAAGATTAAAGAGCCTTGCCTGAAATGCGTGGACATGGTTATTTCGGAGTTAATCAATACCGTTAGACAGTGCACCAAGAAGGTAACTGGAGGCAGCATGGAGCTGGCACCTTCCACCCCTCTCTCTGGCTGCGGCACAGCATTGTGACCGGGGCAGGGATTTGCCTGCAGCGGCACTCGGTGTTTCTGACCACCTCCTCAGCATGACTAGACCTGAGCGGTACCAGCCTGGGACGATCCAGCCAACAAGCCAAACAGAAAGGGAAGCACTGTGAAACGTGGGCAGTGAGCTTGTTCCTGAAATGCTTCAGAGCAGAGGGATTCTGGAGATGTCCCCTCTGTGCCTCCAGTCCCAAGCATGTGACTCCTGATTCCTTCCTAAGCCATGGATATTTCTTATGGGGCTGCATTTGACTTAAATTTAGATTGAGTTTATTTTCCAAGCTGGAAACTGGGATTTAAATTTTGTTCCCTCTGCTCTCTTAGAACTAGGAGGGTTAATCCCAAACAAGCCTTTTGTATCAGGGCAGAGTGCTCCTGGCTGAGTGTGTGGGGCTGAACTTCAGAGGCTACAGTGGTTGTGGGGAAGCGTTCCTGTGGTGTTTGGCTTGGTTTTTGGTTGGCTTGGTCCATATCCTGTTCTGGAAGAGCGGCACATGGCTGAGAAGGATCAAGTTAGGAAAGTCAATCCACCTTTGGGCTCTTCAAGAGAGCTCCAGGCTTCATCATTTGGGATTCATGTTGGTATTTATTGGAGCTTGGGGAAGGAGCTTGCCTTAATTCTGCCCTCTGGATGCGGAAGCTTTTGTTTCTGAGGCTGGGGTTGAAAAGCAGCAAGATAGGAAGATATGTGCCATTCCTCTCAGCCATGGCTTGCTGCTTCAGCCAGGGCTGGGTGCTGGTGAAAAGACACTCGAGTTAGGATGGGAGCATGGGCACTGGAGACTGGAATCGCCACGGGCTGTTCAAGTGCAGGTAAATGGGCACTGCAGGAGTGTCTACCTTGTCCCTGCAAGGGAGGGGAGAGGTGCCCAAGTGGTGATAGCTGCCATCACTTGCAGAGATGCCTAGCCCTTAGGGCCCGGAGCCGCTGTAGAAGGGCTCAGGCATGCAGACACTCTCTTTGCCCCTGGGACAGCCTGGAAGAGCAAAGCAGACGCAGGGAGTTTGCTCAGGTTTCTAGTGTGCTGGAGGAGCTTTCTTTTTCTGTCCTGCTATTCTTTCTTGGGGTGTGTGACTGTGGGGAGCACCCAGAAAATTGCCATTAGAGCCTGGTGACAGGTAAGCACAGGCCCTCAGGCTGCCAAGTATCCAGAGTTGCCTGCTAACTGGATCAGAAGGGCTCTCCTTTTTGTGCCCTCTGAAACTTGTCTTGGATTGTTCTTCATCCATCAGTTACTGTTCAAAATCTCCCACTCATTGTCTGTGTTTGCCCCCTTTCATACATTTCCCACTTTTCTTCATCATTTTTGTTCCTTCTTTACTGATGATTCTAATAGTGAAGGGACTGTCTGTTCTGACAGCAGCAGGTTCCTCTGGTCATCAGGTGGTGGGTACAGCAGGCTGGGAGATGGGGGGGGGGGGGGATGAAGAGACCACAGGAATGTGAAGGGGGAATGGCAAAGGCTGAGGATCAGTGTTCCACTTTAGCATCGATCCCACTGCTAAGAATTTGGCTGACTGCAGTGCTGGTTGCTGTGTGTGCTAGTAGTCATGGTTACAGTTTTCTGTTTCAGGAAACAACATCATCATTCAGGTGGTACTTAGGTATATGAAGGCAGTGATTTATTATATATATATATTTTTTTGGTTGTGTGGGTTTTTGTTTGTTTGTGTGAGGACCTGGGAGCCTGGCCTTCAGAGCGGTGCACACAGTGCTGGGTTAGCAGGCTGCTGGACGTGTAGGAATGGCTGCTAGGTCTGAGGGTGTGAACAGAGCTCCAGGAGTACCTCGGGTTTGCTCTGAATGGGCTGCTCCGACAGCTCGAGAGGCTGCTGGGCGAAGCTGAGTCCTGTGGTGTACTCTAAACCTCTTAGCTGCTTAAAAGGCAGATTACTGTTGTTCCTATAGCATGTTGAAGACTGTTATCAGAGTGGTGTTGCTTGGGGTTTTGCAGATGTTGTCTATAGGGATACAAAGAGGTACGTAACTGATTTTAAATAGAGTGGTGTTTATAATTAGCTCTGAGTTGTCAGCTGTATGCACCCCATGTTTGACTAGGAGCTGCACCTTTGGAAGAGCAGGATTCCATTCCTATATCAAAGGCACATCATCCCCCTGAAAGCACTCATAACTATATTATGCTGTGCTAAAAAAGTAACTGAGATTGTGTCCCAGAGAGCACCTGGTAGAAGCTATAAAGTGTTAAAGATGTGCTGGAGAAACATCTTTGGATGCAGTAATAGTCTCAAATTAAGATAACATGTTGTTTTGTAACTGCAGTTTGTGGTCTTTCTGCTCTGCCGTAGTGGAGCCCCTGAGGATACAGAGCGCTTCATACAGTGTCAGTGCCATGGAATACCTCCATATAAACCTCAGCAGGCCTGTACTGGGTCTGATGCCATAGGTTGGCTGGTGCAGGACATGCTTTGTACAACTGTGCAGGCCCTGTAGCTCGTTTGTATTTCCTAAGCATTGGCTACATCTGGTCTTACTGAGGAGTTATCTGTTGCCAGGAAGGCGAGTAAGGCAAACGATGCTCTGTAAATGGAGTGTTTTATCTGAATCTAGACATATCCATTCCATTCAGTCCTCCTGCCAGCACAAGATGCAGATGACAAACCTTTCAGTCTTAGCCTAGCTCCTGTGTAGGCCTGGAATTACATGGAAAGGATAACCACTGTGTGAAGTAGAGGGAAATGCCTGAGACGAGGGGAAAAAAAGCATGGTGAGCCTGTAGGAAAGAGTCAGTGGCTCATCATGGCAAGCAGCTGTATCTTAAAATCTGAACAAGCTTTTCTTCAGGAAGAGGTCATTTGATCCCTGGGGGTTGCCATCCGTTCATCTTGCTCTTCACAGCTCACCATTTCACCAGCCCACTTGCTTCCACCTCCTTCCCTCTGCCACATCCATTTGCCTGTAGACTCTCCTGATACTTGGCAGTGAACAGGCCCCATAGCAATGCTCACCTGGTTCAGTAAGCTAATGGAGTGAACCAAAATCTCACTTCTCATTTTGCCTTGTTTTCTCTCTTTTCCCTTCTCCTTCCTTCTTTCCTTCCTCCTCTGCTCTTTCTCTGCTTCGCTCTCTTCTTCCTTGTTGCTTCCTCCCACCCTGCCCCTGCCATGCAGAACGGGTCTCTTCACGCCTGACCTCGCTTTTGAAGCCATAGTGAAAAAGCAGGTGCAGAAGTTGAAGGAGCCAAGTCTGAAGTGTGTGGATATGGTAGTGAGTGAGCTCACATCCACCATCAGAAAGTGTAGCGAAAAGGTAAAGAAACTAAAAACACCAAGAAAGGTCAACGCCCACCCCCTTCCCGCACACATTTGTGCTGATTCTCTGCGCACAGCACAGGACTGATGGCAAACCGAGGGAGAGAGAAGGGATGCAAAGATGCTCTGAAGGAGAGCAGCCAGCTGCAGGTGTCAGTGCAGGTTCGAAGCAGTGGATCAGGAGCAGTGGGCATTAGTGATGGGCTCTTGGGCTGAGACGTGGGCTGGGACCCAGTGGTTCCTCTGTACTGTGCCCTTCTCCTCTCTGTGTCTCAGTGGTGTTCAGCTCAGCGTGGAACAAGCCCTTTACTGTGCCAGTCCCTGCATATTAGGAACTCCTTCCTTGTTTTTGCTGGGACCCCCTCCCTAAAAATTCTATGTAGGAGATGGGGAAAGAAGCCAGAGGGAGTAAAATTACGTCCCCTCATGGCATGAGTATCAGCAGGCCTCACCTTGCCTACAGAGTGCTGTGCTAGGCACAAAACAACAATCAATTCAAGCTTGAAGCACAAGCTATTCTCCAGGAGATGCACAGAATAAACAGAATACTGACCCAAAAGAGCTGGGGGGGAAAAGCTCTTCCATGCATGACTCCTGTTACATCATTCTCCTGCTGGTACCTCGCTCCATGGACTGTGCTCAGTTGAGGTAGTGGACGCTTTCCCTTTTGCACTGCAAAGCATACGAGGTGAGGCCTCAGGGGGCACTTGGAAGGGAAAGTGCCACGGGTGTCAGGTGCACATTGCATAGGGCTGGGGCAGCAGTGGGTTTGCCTCCCAGGCCAGCTTTGTCCAGGAGGGGGCACCACGTGCCTCCTGAAAATCAGGACAGATGTGGCAATTAATTTGTGTTAAATTTATGAGCAAGGGGCCAGAAATCTGTCTGGCACAGCAGTAGCACATTCTGGGAAACTGAGTTGCAAGGGCTGTTTCTCTCGTTGTTTGAAGTCTTGAAAATTACATTTCTGTTCTTGCAGAATCGTCATCCATACAGCCTCAAATTGGGAAGGAAGGGAAGATAAGTGATATGAGCTCAGTCGGTGTGGGAGCTAAGCTGATGAGGCCTGGTTGTGCTTAGGAATATGGAGCTCACCTCCCCTAAGGAGACATCTCTGTGCCCCAAGCTCTGCCTGCTGTATTTTGTGAAGATGCTGCTGTTGCCAAGCAGCTGTGGCCAGGCAGAGTGGCTCCATTTTAGCCTGTTCTTACGAGTTCTATTTGATGGCTTTGACTTCTTTGGCACTATTATCTGACAGAAGATGTCCTCTGTAGATGGTGTAGGGAGAAGCAGCATGAGAACACCACCTATTGAATCTCAGCTGTGTTGTTGGGTCATACTGTCAGCGGCTTGACAGCCAGAGCTCTGTAGGTTTTAACCCATGAAGTGGTGGAGGACCCATGGGTGATCCATTCAAAAGTGTTGCAACCAAAATATGTCCTGCAAAAACAAACAAACAAACAAAAAGTGATGATAGGGTGCTGTAGGAAGCTAATGGCTGTAATAAAATTGAGCCTGAGAGGCTGGAGAGGCAAATGCTAGATATGAGTGACTCTGTGAGAAATAACTGCTTGAATTACTATATCTAGTGATAGTAATATTGGGAAGAAAAGAAAAAAAAACACAAAAGGAAGGCTTTAATATTTAAATAGAAATGTCTACGTCTGGTAAGAAGGCTTATCTTGCCTGCTTGTTGCTCTGAAAGAGGGTAGAAAGCCAGGTCTCTGAAACTGCCATAGACCCTTCTGGTTAGCAACCAGTGTCAGGTGGGTTCTGATGGCTTCAGACAAAAGCTAGTCACTGCACAGGGGCATTAACTGATTCACAGTGTTTATCTTGCATGTTATAGCCCTAGCTGCTTCACCTGGATGAGAGCATGCCCTATTAGGGGAGGCATCTGGAAAAGGCTACTTCAGGACTGATGCTAATTGTAAGGTAACACTCAGCCCACTGTGGTGTGGATTGATGCTGCCTTTCAGATGTCGAAACCAAACCTTTGAACCAAGCCCTGCAAGGCTTCATGGAAGGAAGGCAGCTTGGGCTAACACCTTTTGAATTAGCTGAGCAGTCCTGTAGCCTTGGTTTGTTGCTGTCCTGAACTGTTGTGTGGTGTTGTTTGTGTGCTGTCGCTATTATTTCATTTCACCCCAGATGGTGAAGAAATCTTTGTGTGTGGTTAATAAAGCTGCATAGATGGAATAATACGAGAGTGTTAACAAAGGATGTAGGCAAGCCCATCTGTTCCTTGTGTGCAATGGAAGCACAGCTTTCCTGTCTGAAGAGAGACTTGCAGCTGATTGTCAGTAGGTGATTAGAGCTGAGGGCTGAAGCACAGGTTGCCATTAACAGGCATTCTCTGCCCGGTCTGATCCTGAGCTTCTTCCAGTTGGCTAAATGGAGAGCAGCTCCAAAATCAACAGAAAGCTGGTACAGTACAAGCACACAGAGCCTTAGTTTTGGGAGGATAGCATCCTAGCCAGTGTCGTTCCAAAAGCAGGAACTTCTGTGCCAGACTGCACTGCAGCATCTCCCAAATGCAGGGAAGGTCTTGCAGTCAGCATCCCTTCAGCTGAAGGTCAATCTTTGTGTGCCGGCATGGACCTGGAATGTGCAGAGAAAGAAGCTAAGAAATACTGGGACAAAATGGTTTTCAAAGAGGGCTGTGAGCTTGTATTTGATCAAACAGGAAAATCCAGCTGAAACAGAATTGAAAACCTGCTTGAACTGTGATGTGATCCCAGGCTGACAGACTTCACCCCTTGAAGGGTCCCTGCTCTCCTGTCTTTCAGAGTCATGGCATTTCTGGGTGCTGTTCATACTGCTGATAACTCCTCGTCCCTCTATGCCCTACTGCATGTTCCCTGGTGGCTGTGATATCTTGTGGCTTGTCCGTGTCACTTTTCTTTGCCTGCCCTCGCTTCTCCTATGCATGCTTGGGGTTAGAATCTGCTGCTGCACGGGGACTAATGCTGTCAATTTACTTTTGCACATTAATGTTGCTGGATGACCTGGGTTCTGAATAAACCGTAATGTGTTTTCTTTGTCTGCCTTTGGAATGGTGGGGGGTGGGGGTGGCAGGGAGAGGGTCGATGTGTCTTTTGTTTGACTTTTTTTTTTTTTCATTTGAAGCAAAAAAGCTGCGACTTGCTTAGAGATTTTCCAACTTCCTGTTTTTTCTGTTTGACATAACTTTCCTATTTATCCTTTGCCAACCCTCTTTTCCCCCAAGGAAACAGGAAGCTTTGCTTGTGTGTATCTATGAAGCAACCAGCTGCCTGAACCATAAAGCCTATGGAGAACACTCAGTTTGCACTTCCAAGGCAAAGTGGTGGTGGGGAACACTGACTCTCACTTTTTTTTTTTTTTTTTTGCTGAACTTTTTTCTGCCTCTGCAAAGTCATTGGTGTTGAAAACAAGCTCCACATTTGAAAATAGGCAGTCTTAAAGCTAGTTCTCAAATTCAGTTCCAAGCTATTGCAACTCACTTGACTGCAAGCGGTGCTGAAAGGTTTTGAGACTTCATGGTTGGTTGGTAGAAATGTAGGTACTGTGTGGAACCTGGGTGCCTTAAGGGTGCTCTAAGGGTGCTCATTGTGAAGGATTTCTCATGTATGATCTCTGGATACTTCTCTCTAAACACAGTAAAGTGTACTCAGGAATTAATTCCCTTCTCAATAATGTAGAAGGCAACAATGTGATGGGCATGATGTGAGTATAAACCTGAGCTATGGAGTCTGGCCCAACAAAGGCAGAGAGCAGCACCTGGATGCCCAGAGCAGAGCACAGCCTCCCCCTGCAGCCTGCCAGACCTTCTGTCTCTACCTGCAGATGCTGATGGAGAAGTGCTTTTGCTTAATACCCAGCAAATGGGCATTGAAATCCAGTTCTCTCCCCAAGGAGACATCCCATAGGATTTAGCTATTTGTGTCAACAGGCCATTCACCTGTGTATGAGCTGTTGAACACCCAGAACAATGTTTAATGAGAAAAGTATCAACAAATGCTAACTGATGTGTGTTCACGTCTGACGAGCATCAGAAATGGTGGCTTTGGTGCAGGTCTCACTGAGAAGTTGCTGTAGGAGTGAGGAGGACAATTCTTTGAGGCCCAAAGCAAGAGGGAATTGAGTTTGCCTTCAGCAGACCTTCAGAAACTTGGGAAATCTGTCTGCAAGTCCAGCTTTTCAGAACTCCCCTTTAAAAAATAAAATAAACTGATTGCAGGTGTATGTGTGCATGTCTACGTGCAGGGGGCTGTTCCCCCCGCTGCCTTTATACCTCCCTTTCCCTTGTGCACGTGTTTTCTCTCTCCTGCAGCTCAGCCAGTACCCTCATCTGCGTGAGGAGATGGAGAGGATCGTGACAACTCACATCCGTGAGAGGGAAGGCAGGACCAAAGATCAGGTGGGTGACCAGGAGTGGGGAAGAGGGAAGAGGACATGGGGTGGGGGACAGTGTGGGTTGGAGGCTCTGAGCCAAGGGGCAGCTGGCAGCAGAGGGCTGATGAGATGAACTATGCACAAGGCTCTGTCTGCTCCTGCTTTTCTAGCAGTATCAGTCACTAATGTCTTGCTCTGTCTGTGCCTCTGTTTGGCAGGTTATGCTTCTAATAGACATCGAGCTGGCTTACATGAACACAAACCATGAGGATTTCATTGGGTTTGCCAAGTAAGCACTATTCCCCTGTTGTCTCTTCTCTTAGTGTGTTTCCTGTGGCTCTGTCCTGTAGCTGTTCCAGTAAATGGTTTGCAGAGGTCCTGGTGCAGATGCTGTGGTCCTGAAGAATGGCTTGACTCTCAGTATCGCTTCCCTTTTCAATGACTCCATATCCCAAGTCTCTGGGGAGGAGGATTAGGGATGCTTATGAAGTAGAAGGGGGAGTTAGGGCATTAAGCTTGTGTCAAGCTGTGGAGGGTTAGTGGCCCGAACGTGATTCAGGTGGGATTGACAAGACCAGTAGACCAAGGCTGAGTGTGCAGGTGGAGATGGATTGGGTTATTAGGGCTTGGAAGCCTGCGGTGAGGGGCATGAACTCACTGTAACAGCTGTGTGGTGGGAGCAGACTGCAGGTGATCAAGAAGAGCATGAGGAGTTTTGAATGTCTCCACTGTTGTTTGCAGTGCTCAGCAGAGGAGCAGCCAGATGAGCAAGAAGAAGGCAGCTGGCAACCAGGTAGGCCAAGTTTCCATCTCCTTCACTGCTGCAAGAAGGACATGTTTGTTACCTGGGAATTACCAGGTGGACAATTGCTGGGCTGGATGCAGCAGTGCTCTAAGTTGTGGCTTTTTGTTTTTATTTTATACTTGCCAAGCTCTGTTTACATCTGGAGGAGAATTTTTAGGCTCAGAACAGTTGTAAAGAGCCAAGTGTGTAGCAACAACAGAGGGAAAACATCTTAGAGGTAAATGGGAGCTTGATGGTCAAGATCTAGTCTCATACAGTCCGAAGGGGTACAGTACCAAGTAAGCTCACTGCCTGCTGTCTGGTCTAGATTTTCTGATAGAAATCCCTATCAGTGTTGTATACCTCCCAGGGTTTTCAGCCCCTCCACTAGCTGTGCCAGCTCTTCTGCTGAGTCAGGGAGTACAGAATGCTGGGGGTCTTGTAGATGCATTCACATGTGAGCCAGTTAATAATCAGGTGAACTCCCTCTTCCAGTCCAATTGCTGCTAGGTGTGCACCAAGACAGACTTGTGAATCCTAGTTATCTTTCCCACCAGTGGCCATTACTTTCTGCAAAGGTATTTCAAGAGGGTTCATGGTCTCTCTTATGGAAACCTTCAGTGGAAATACTTCAGCCCTCTGCACTGGGAGACAGAGGGTGATGTATAGCCATTGCTGCACTGGCTGTGTGAGAACCTGCTCACTGGGAGAAAGCACAAGGGAGGGGTGGAGTACACTTACTCTTTCAGGAGTTGCAGGGATTGCACGTGCAACTAAAAAGGAGCTAATGACACCTAGATTTGCTGGGGAAATACAAGGCTGTCTAGACTAGGAGGTTCTGTAGGGATACCATCAAAGAGAGTGAAACAAAAGCTTTCATTTTGTCACCTTTTAAAAAACCTTCACTCCTCATATCCATTATCTTGGAACATGTTTGATCACCTTTTCCTGCACACATACATGTACTGTTTCAGTGCTGCTGGCATACAGGCTGTCAGGCTGGACCGGCCAGCATCTGCTTTGTGGGATCTCAGTGCTGCTGTACTGAGCCTGATGCTCTGCAGTGCACCTTGCTGGAGAGCTGACTGAACCAGAGCACAGAGGGCGAGCTCTGCACCAACCTGTGAAATCCTTGGGCTTTTCCTTTTGCCAGGCTTTGTTTTGGGATGGGGATTGCTTTTCTTTTTGCCTGGGATATGAGTTTTGGCATCAGGTTCCGATTTATTTTTATTTTTGAGCCTCACTTCTCCTGCTCCAGCTTTCCTAGTAATAATTTCTCCTCTCTTTGCTCCTCTCCTGCTCTCTGCTCTGCTGCTGTTGCTATGGTTCCCCTTTGCAGGATGAGATCCTGGTGAGTAGAAGGCCGCTCAGTAGGGTGTGCTAATGAACATCAATGTTGCATCTGGGAAGGTGAGAACAGTGTATAGGAAAATTAGTTCCTCTGCTGCTGAAGGGGAGAGGAGTGCAGCTGGCAGTAGGCCCACGTGAAGCAGAAACGAGGTATAAAGGTGCTGCGTGCTAAGGAAAATCTTGGAGCTGCTGGTACATCTGCAAGTGGGTGGAGATGAAAAGCAGCGATCCAGGGATCTGGGTTCTGTTTCACTGCCCCCTCCTGTCCGTTGAGAGAATAGGACTGTCTCCAGTTCTAACAGTGGCAGTGAGGTGAAGATCCGGTACTCGCACATCTAACTCTAAGAGATGCAGGTTGAAGGATTGTGCAGCTCTGTGGTAGGCTGCTCACACAGTGCAGCTTGCTGATACACAGTGCAGTTGCATGCTTTTTTTTCTTTGCTGGGTCACTTTCAACAAGCAGCCCATTCACTGAGGTGCACACATTGCACGCACATGTATCTGGGTGTTAAGGGTCCAGCAAGACACAGAAGTTAATGCCTTTAAGCTGATGCATACTTGCATTTCATTATTGGTGTGTAAGGCTCTAAAACGGCAGATGGTGAATTGGAGTTCCATAGAGAGTAACAGCCTGGCTTCTCTATAGACTAACCTGTAGGAACTTGTATTGCTCTGTTAATTACTCAAATACATGGGTATGCTGAAGTCCAGGGTACTAATTCCAGATGCACCATTTTGTTCTCACATACTTAATGTCTCCTTGTCACAAAACTCAGTTATATCAGAGTTGCTTGCCCATCTCTTTCTCTTGAACTGTTTCCCCCCCACCCCTGAGCTGGGTGAGGCGCTCCCCACCTGCAGTGTGCCAGAAGGTGTGCTGCTCACTTGGTTTTTCTCTGGGCATGCTTTTTTTTCTGGGTGTGTTGCTGTGACATGATGCTTCTGTAGGTTGTGCCTGCTCGCAAGGCACTCTATGCAATTCTTCCTGTGTCTCTTTCCTCTTGACAGTGTATAAGGCACAACCAGGTTCCTTCCTGCATCCTTTTTATTCCTAGCCCCTTTGAGGCAAAGGTTTTCACTGGCCAGTTGAGTGGGGGGCTCTTCTGGCAGCAGCAGAGAGCACGGTGTTCCTTGTCTTTCCATATGATTCTGTGTGTAGGGGTACCCTCTGCTCTTTCCTCTGTCACCTAAAGCTTGTAGGACCCTAGTTAATGCTTACTGCTTCCAACCTCACAGGTCATCCGGAAGGGCTGGCTCACCATCAACAACATTGGGATCATGAAGGGTGGCTCCAAGGAGTACTGGTTTGTCCTGACAGCAGAGAACCTCTCCTGGTATAAGGACGATGAGGTGAGTAGCTAGATCAGCTCTGCAACTTGAAAAAGCTGTGGCTCTTCTGAGTATAGCAACGGGGGCTGTGGAGCTGAGGGCAGCTCAGATTCTGGCTCCTTCTGACTTTGAGTAAAGTGCACTTGGCCCCTCCAGGATTCCATTGCTGAACTTGTGAAACAAGACTGTGCCTTACGTTCCTGCACTGAGTGTGCTAACTAATGCATTTTCCTGAAATTCTTCTGGTCAGAACGCTGCTGATCAAAATATGGTGATGTGTGGAATGTCACTGAGATGGTCGTATGTTATTGATTTTTCTTGAAGGTCTTGAATATTAAGAATTCTGGCTCTGTGATATTGGTGTCTTTCTACTTCAGTAGGAAATAATTCTGTCAGCAGACAGGATTGTGCACGGTGAATATATAATTGTCAAGCATTTCTTCTTGTGCAAATCAAAGATAATTGTTGTCTTCTCTGATTGTTATTTTGGATAGAGGAAAACTAGCTGGACGGTTTTGGTAAGGATGTGATCACAAAGTTAGCCCCACTCCGTGTGCGGGGGGATGAGAAGTGCCTGTTTGCTGCAGTTATGCATTGAGGTGATCAGGGCTCCTGATCCCAAAAACTGCTCTGTCCTTTGCTGTGGGCTTTTTTTTGTCACTTGGGTGTTTTGAGGCATGTGGTGATGTGCCTGGGAGCTGTAGTTGGGCTTGTGTTCTTATCTAGTTTATATCAGTGGGTTTGTTTCATTCTCAGCAGGTGAAAATGATGACAAATATAGCGATGAATCAGCCTCTAAATATCACCTTCTGCATGGAGACTGCAATAGCACTGCTGTGCATGAGCAGGCAGCGATTTCATACTTGAAGAATCAGGCATTTAAATGTCTTTGCTAAATCAGTGCATCTCTGCTTTAAGACCCCTGACTTTTGTGTTCAGAGTTGCTAGGGGAGGCTTCACTTTCCTCCAGGTTACATATGCTGATCGAGTGGTTATAAACATCAAGTAGTTTAATGAAAGCCAGCTGCTACATCTGCATTGTGGAGATGACCAGAACTCCTTGTTCTTCCCCTGGGGAGTGGGAGGGAGGACTGTAGCATAAACTGTTAATGGATTCCAGTTGCATGGGATGGGGGTTGGACCTTTCTCCCTCTTGGGGGCGTGCAGCTCTGGGGGTCAGTAGCAACTGGAGGTCTGCAGTGTTTCCCTCCCCCGTGGTGTAGGTTGTAGATGTAGGGCTGCCTAATTAAAGCAATTCCCTGCCAGCCTGGGTCCCTTATAAACACAGGAGAGCCAGTGCTGACGAGGTCTGAGCAGCTCCTGAGAAAGGAGCCTTTGTGCTTCGTGAGTGGGAGCAGAGGGGAAAGGGAAGCATGCTTTTGATTCGTCCCCAGATTCAGCTCCTTGATCTCCAGCTGAGGGAGAGATGTGAAGCAACTTCCACCTGGCTCCATAGCTGAGCGCAACTACAAGTTGGTGCATTTTTGGGGGCTGCTTGGAGAGCCCCGAACATGGGAATTCCCACCCCAAACCTCAGTCCTGCAGGGCTGGCTGCAGTGCAGGGCCCTCTGTGTGCCCATCCCGGGTTTCTCCTTCCCCACTGATTGAGGACTCACGTCCTGTGCGGTTCCTAAAATATTGTCACATGCTTTTAGAGGCTGCACACAGTGATCTTCAGCTCTGGGAGGAGGGGGGAGGCAAAGCCTCAGCCCTGTGCTCCCTGTTGCCTTGTGCTCTGGCTGCTGGCTGGAGGAAATGAGGAGGGAGCTGGCTCTGTCCTGCTGGTGGCAGAGTTGTGGGAGGTGGACTGGGAAGGCGAGGGGTGACATGGTGTGGTGGGGTCAGGGGAAAGGCCCGGCTAGCAGGGAGCTGGGGGGAGTGGGGACGTGGCCTCTCCCTGCCCTGTTTTGCAAGCCAGGACCAGTGTCTGAGGAATGGAGACATCTGGACCCCATTAGTGAAATACCAGTCTTTCCGCAAAGCTGGTTTGTTTTTCCTCTGCCTCTGAAGAAAGGAATTGAAACTTAAAATGTCTTAAAGGGCCCAGCGTTGTGTGTTAGTGGGGAGATGGCTGCTCATGCTCTGGAGGGGCCTTGAAGGAGTGTGCTGGGGAATGGGAGGGGAAGGAAAGAGGGGCCAGACGGGGGTGGAAAGTTGGCTCCCCACTCTGCCATACTGCCAAAGCATTGGTGTGGGGTGTGTGTGTGTGTGTGTGTGTGTGTGTGTGTGTGTGTGTGTGTGTGTGTGTGTGTGTGTGTGTGTGTGCTCCCGAGCTGTTTTTCTTCCTGTCTCCTCTCAGGGAGGCAGATGCTGGGCCCTATGCAGAGCTGCCCCATGGGCAGCTGGCCTCCCCCAGAGCCTGTGACCCCCTGTGGTACCTGCACCTCCCAGGGGCTGGGGGCTGCAGGCCAGTGTGGGAGGGAGAGGCAGGGAGGAGCCTGCTGTGGCTGCTGGCAATATAGAACATTTCCTTGCTCAGGGAAGCCACAGAGTCCTCAGTGCTGGAGCAGAGCAGTACCACAGCATGCTGTCCAGCTGCTCAGGAAGCATTGTAGCAGACATGCTACAAGGACTTGATTCAAATAGTGCTGCCTGAATCCTCTGTGGAATCCTCAGTGCCCACTTCTCTGCACATCTTTCCCTCTGGATGCAAAAGAGGGACGGCCAGAGCATGCGGTGCTGGGGGGCTGGCAGGCAGGATGCAGTGAGCCCTGTGTTGCTGTCAGTAAAGCTTGCTGCCTGCTGGAGGGACCCCTGCACTCCCTGCTCTGTCAGCGTCCACAGGAGTGCGTGTGCAGATGGAGAGATCTGCTGCTCCTCTGGCAATTTGTGTGAACGCGTGAAAGGTGGACCTTCTGTCCTCAGGTAAATCACCTACTGGACATGTGGGATTTGCATAATAGGTGACTACGTGAGAAGAGCATGGCTTTACTTGCTGTGTGCAAGCATGTGTTGCAGGCACTGCAGCTGCCTTCTGATTCCTGTCTGCGTACAGGAGGTACAGGTGCAGAGTTCCTGGTGGTTTCAGGTTGGATATGTGAGGATGCTTCAGATTCTTTATGCATCGTGTTGATTCCTCTCACATCGCTTGTGCTTGGGCTCTCAATGCCTTTCTTTTGGTTGGAGTACAGAGGTACTCTCCTGTTCTGGGAATAACATGACCTTGCTGATCACCATTGGCTGTTTATCCTGTGTTTTTTGGTGTTTTGTACCCAATTCTACTTAACAAATACATAATTAATCAATAGTGAATTTGTTCCCCTGCAGCACATGCATGCAGCCCCCGCCTGCCCCACCTCTGCCCCACCAGTCTGTGTCCTTGATGCCCAGGTTAGCTGGTAGGAATCTTTTCTTTGCTCTGATTCCCTCAAACTGGTGGTGAGGTGGTGCCTCTGGTCCAGCTGCATCCTGGTGTTTGCACCCATTTTGTTTAACAAGCAGGTCTGCTCGGAGGTTTTTCCTCTGCTGCTTTCACAGCATTCTCAGCTGCTCTGTGAAACATCTTTATATCATCTGTGGAGCTCTTTGATTCACTTATTTTCTTCAAAAGAAGAGTTTTCCCCTGGATAAACTCTTTTCTCTTACTCAGTCCTCATTTATACTTTCACTCACTATTTCTCTTTTATTTTCTAGACAAACATCAAAGCAAACACAACTTCCAGAACACTCAAACCTCCAACTTTCAATCCTTTAGTGGTTTTTTTTGTTGTTTTTTTTTTTTTTTGTTTTGTTTTGTTTTTTTTAAACATCAGCATTCTTTAAGATGTGAATTCCCCTCTCTCCATTCACCTTTCTCTGCTCGATCCTGCCTTCTCAGGTAGCAAAGTGCAGTGCAGTTGTAGATCCACCAGGCCCTTCTGTTTCTCTCTGTACTTTATGGCAAAGTTTAGCACGTGAAACAAGCCATCAGCACAGCCATCCCTGGGACAAGTACACAAAGCTGAAAGAAAGCATGGATGGCTGAGAAGGGAATGAAGGAGAGGTGGAGAGAGAGTAAGAAGAATGTGAGCAGGCTGGTAAGCAGGCAGGTAAAAGTGATCGAGCACGGCTTCAAAGGGTGCTGTTATCCTCCCAGGCTGAGGGATGGGTGAACTCTGCATGCAGCTGCCCCGCAGCCCACCCTCTCCATGCATGTCCCTCTGCCGTGCAGGTGTTGCCGTCCCCGTGCAGCACTGGCAGTGTGTGGTGTATCCCAGCACAGCCTAACCAATGTGCAGACTACTGTACAATCTCGTAGTCCTGAACAGGTAGTCTGAACACTGGGCAGACGGAGTGGAGCCTCTGTGATCTGCTCTCCGGTTATCAGCAGCTCATTAGTCCTTCCCCTCCCTGCCTTTGGGATGGGGTTTTGGGGGCAGAGATGGGGTGAAGGAATGTCCAAGTCCAGATGGAAGAAACATCCTCCTTTTGGCAGCTGGGAAGAGATCTCGTTCCCTGTGTGCTTCCAGTTTGGAGCAAGCCTCCAAGCTCCTTCTTCCTGCGCTGGTGTCCGAAGGCTGGTACCTTGTTTCCACCTGGAGCGCTCTGCACCTTCCTGTAAAGAAGAGAAAAAATAAATCAATTACTGCAATTCTAAGGGGAAATGTGAAGTTTTGGCTGTCGCCCAGGTGTGCAGAACTTGTTGCTTCATTCAACCCCTCTTCTCCTTGATAGATCTGGCACAACAGCTGGTGGAGTTGGGTGGGGAGGATTCCCAGGCCCCAAGCACCCTCAGTTCCTCCTGCCCAGCTTGTCCTGTAGATCGGCCCTTTGCCTGGAGTGCGGAGTAGAGCTCAACCCAGATCGGCCTTTGCTTCCAAGTCCTCAAAAGGGTCCTTTGACCCACCTTGGCCAGTTGCCTGCGCAGCTCGCCTCCGGCTACTGCAGGAGCAATCCACATCCCGTCTTTTTTTCCCCCCACCATCTCTGGCATTGCAGAGCCTCCCTCCCTCCCTCTTCTGGTTTTTGCTCCCTCCCTTCTTGCTTCCCTTCTGTCCTTCTGCCTCAATTGACGTGGCAGTGGAGAGCTAACTAGACTCGAGGGAGGAGCTTGCTGGCTGCTGGGAAGGCCGGAGGTTGGCAGGAAGTGAGCCGGCTGGAGGGTAGGGTTGCGCGGGGGAAAGGAAGGTTCCCTACCTCGCATGGAAACTTGAGGAATGCCGTTGCTTTCTGCGGCGCTTGGCTCCCATGTAGTGATTCCAGATGTTCCCTAACCCATGCGGTTTGCTCCCTCTCTCCCCGGTGCTGCAGGCATAAAGAGGTCTTTGTTTTTGCCGCGTGTCTCCCTTCCAGTGTCGCCTTCTCTTCTGTGCGCGCTGGTGGACGCTTATGATTTGTGGCTAAAAATACGAATACCCACAGCTCCCACTTTGGCCCTAAGCATGTAGCCAAGCCTTTCCTTTTCCTGGAGGTGTGCGATGCTTTGCGCATGTGCAGTGCTGTTCCTCAACCAGCTCGACACCAGGGATGTTCCAGCTCTGCCTGGTGCTCAGGCATTGGGAGAAGTGCACGCTCACCCTTTGCGAAGGCCGATGGCACCGCTGTGACTCACTGAGGTCACGATGGGCCTTTGGGGTGGTACGGCCCCTTTGGTTCTTCAGCTGCTCGGTGTTGGTATGTTTGCTAACACGAGCAGTGATGGCTTCCTAGCGGTGCAGGAGGCAGCCCTGCACTGAGCTGCGTGTGAGTTCAGCTGCTATCTGACTGTTCTTGTGAGCAGGTGAGAAATGGGTGTGCAGCTGATTACCATTGCTGTGCTTACTAAGCCAGCAGTAATGATGGTGATTAATCACATGAGTCCAGGCCCAGCGTCTGCAGAGCTTTTGAACTAAATCAGCTTAAAATCTTAGGATGTGTTGTTTAAGTTAAACCAATGTAGCTTTCCTCTGTAAACAAGCCATTACAGTTGCTTTGCAGCTTGGAGTGGTGATCAGTGTCCAGTAACTTGTGTCAGTAAAAATTATGCTCTGAGGATCAAAGGGTGATGCAGGTGGGCTGTGCTCTCCAAAACTGATGGAGATGTGTGTAAAGGGTCACTGGGGCTTCCTGGAAGAGCTGCAGCTCGAGAATTCAGCTCTTCTAGCTGCCTTTTCCTTGTGAAAATGAGACATGAGATGAGTGCTTCTCACCTGGAGAACAAGTTCAGTTTGAAACACTCAACTTGCTTTCAGAGAATCCAGTCTGGTTTTCAGAGGCTTCTTCCTAACAGCTACATTTTGTGTATGTGTCCATGAAGAAGGTTTACTCTCAATTCTGAGGTGTTTTTCCATTTGAGAATTACTGAGGAGATCCCAAAGCATTATAAATGATTTCACTGCAATCCCAGCCATCTCTGGGGCAGCTTTGCTTACTCCATCTTTTGTTTGCCCAATGCGAAGCCTTGCCTTTTATGAGAAGGGAGTTTAAGAAGTTTAAGAAAGATGAATTGCCCCTCATTACACACGGCCACAAATCAAAACACAGCAGTGCTCCTTCCCCCATCCCCACAGACCCACATCTCACTGCGAGAGGAGGTGCTTGTCATAACAGCTACAGGGAAACCTTTAATTACTTTATGTTCTCTGAACACAAACTGAGACCTAATAATTCTGCCAATTATTTTCTTAAACTACGAGTGCCAATTTCTAACCTTAGGGGAGCCCACACAAGCATCTGCCAGCATTACTTCACATGTATTTAAGAGCAGGAGAACGTAACTCGCTGTTGGGACAGTGCAGCTGAATGGAGGAAGTGCTCTGAGTCAGGCTGGCTTGCTGCCCACTGAGTCCTCTGGATTTCTTGGAGGTTATAACTGCCGGGACAGCAACAGACATTCGGGTAATTGTATAAACCATCTCTGCCTCTGGCTAAAGCTGAAGTGGAGTTGTGTGAGATCGTCAGGTTGCAACTGCAATGTTTTTCTCCCAGCCTGCTGCTGCGGCTTGTGCCCACAACTGGGAATGGCTGATGTCCCCTGAACTCCCTCCTGACAATGTGCACTTCTCTCTGTGTTGGTAGATGTGAAGTGCAGAGCTGCATCTGTGTCTGCCTGTATCTGCACCGTGATGGGGCTGAGGGGTAATCCTTTGCTGTGTTCTCTGCTTCTGCAAGTAGTTTGCTGTTATCTCCCTGCAAATAACTTGATTAGGCACAGCAGACAGATTAGGGGAAGTTTAACCCCAAGTCTGCAATGTTCCGTAGCCAACACAGCATCCATGGCCCTTCTCGTATGGTCAGTCTGAGTGCTTCTGCTCCTTCTGCCCCCTCTTTGGCCTCATGGCTCTACAGGTTCATTTGCAGACCACGTACACTTCTTACAGAACCAACATTATGCTGATGAGAGGGAGTTTGATCCTTTTGTTTTTTTTTCCTGCAGATGAGGGAAGATCTTACGAGCCTCCTGGGATCAGACTGGGGGCTTCCAACACTGATTCTCAAACTATCTTTCCCACTTCAATATGCTCTGACTTTTTTTCTCCCTATCTCTAATTCTTGAAAGTTTAAGAGAAGCCCTTTTTCCCCTCTTGGCCAGGATGCTGTTCAGCCGTAGCACATACTGCTGGATTACTAACATATGGGCAGAGGGCTCAGCCAAAGTTTTGAGAGGCTCAGCCCTTGGCAGCTCGTTCCACACTTTCCTGTCTCTACATTCAGGAAATGAAGTCAGAGTGTTGATATAAAACAGGCTGGGCTGAAAACTGAGAAGCTGGAAGGCCTTAAGGGGGGAACTTACAGGAGGTGTGGGGAGATGGAGAGCAGCAGGGGCTCGTTACTGCACGCAGCATATGTGGGTTGGGGGGCTGCTGCCTTGCAGCACTGACCTCAAGTTTGATTGTTGTGTTTTTTTTATCTTGGAGCCCGAGGGCTATGATTTTCTGCTGGCAGGCAGTTACATGGGTCTTTCCTCTGGTGTGTGGAAAGAGCAGCATGCAGAGATAGTGCTGTCTTGATCACTTTGGCAGCATTTATACAAGAGCACAGAAGGGGTGAAAGTAGAAACTCTGGCAGAGAACGTGCATTTCCGTATCTGGGACATGGGATTCCCTTACTGTTTGACTTTCATCCCTGAAGAATGACCTTATTGCTGCTATGTTCCATGGAACATTGTGGTTCTGACACCACGGAATGATTTTTCTCAGGCAACTTTCACATCAGGATTTTACTGCCTCCGAGGCACTGTGAGACAGAGGGATGGGCTGCCTTGCCTGGAGAGTTAGCAGTTGGTGTACCTCGCTTCTGGGTCACTAGTTCAACCTGACCCAGCGCAGCCGTAACTGAAAGCAGCAGAAAGCTGGAAGCTGTTTGTGGCTTACAGAGCCCAGAGTGGCTGCGTGGCTGAGAGCAGCGCCTGGCTGACACATCACAGAAATGCTTGCCCAGCTAGGATCTAGCCTGGCAACATTCAAAATTCCAGGGGAACTTGCTTGGGAGAGCTTTCTTGCTTTAAAGATCACTATCTTTTTGGGGAGAGAACACAGAATATGGCAGCTTCCCAAGTTCTCTCTTCTGTTTTCTGGATGCCACTTCTAAGGATGTTGCTGTTGCATAAATCTAGCAATTGGCAATTTGATCTCTGAGACTTCGCTAAGCTGTGTAACGCCTGGTGTCCTTAAACTTGAGCTGATTTCACTGTAACTTTGGAGGACGTTGGGCTGGTCTTGCTCTCCCGTGGGTGACTGAGCTCAACAACTCTGTCATCCTTATCTGCTGCTCTGCCCTGCCCCTCTCCTCTCTATGGATATTTGGGATCTCTGCTCACTGACCATCTTGCTTTTTGCTCTCACTTTGCATAAAGGTTTTTTTTTTTTCCTAATTAATGAAGATCTGCAGACAGAGATGCTCACAAGAAAGCAATCATACTTGGATTCCTGCATATACAAGCATGTTCTTTCTGTCTGGTCTTGGGATAGCTGTGTTCTGCCTCTTGGAGACCAGTGTGATGGCTCCCTCTCTTGTTATTTTGGTGTATAATATCCAGCTGGAAAAGGTTCAAAATGGGGATTCACCCCAAATTCATACCTGCTAATTTGCTGTAGAACCAGATGTGAAACTAAGCAGGAATAATGATTTCTGACCTAGCTTTGATGTTTGTTCAGGAGTTAAGATGGAGTTTCTTACGAGGATGATACCTGGGACCAAAGCTGTTGGGTTGGTTTGGTGCAGATACCTCAGCTGTGCTTGGAAGGTCGCAGTGGTGTTCATGGGGCTCCTCCAAGCTGCCTGAGGGCGATCACTGGAACTTTAGGCTGTGACTTCTGACAGTCGCCAAGCAGCAAAGGGCCCATGCTGCTTGAGCTTCCAGTTATTTAGTGCATGGGATTTTCACTGAGTGCAATTATTTGACTTCTTTTCAACCCAGGAAGTGTCTGAGTAGTTGTACAGTATCCTGTATTGTAACCAGACCTGCTCTTGATCTTTTGATGCATATTGTCCTTAAATATACCATTATTGGTTACTGTTAATCCTTTTAGAGCGTAGGACAGTGACAAAATGAAATGAAAACCAGCTTAAAGAGGTGAATTAAAGTCTGCGGAGCAGGAAGACCCGAGTGCTGTGCCACCTGGGTTGGCAGGACCTCCCAGTGCTCCTGGTGCCAGAGGGCTGCTTTGCCGACAGCCTCCTCCTTCCCAACTGAGCAGAGCCTTTACTGGAGCAGCGAGTGACTTGTTACTGATCTGCTTTTCAGGAGAAGGAGAAGAAGTACATGTTACCAGTGGACAACCTGAAACTACGAGATGTTGAGAAGGGGTTCATGTCCAGCAAGCACATCTTTGCTCTCTTCAATACTGAACAGAGGTATGTTCACATCTCAATACACCAAACTGTTGAAGCTAGGGCCAGGATTTATACAATCTTAGCAAAGAGGATTAGAGATGAGAGCTTTTAGGTGTGCATCCACCTCAGATAGCTGTACTTTAAGGGTAGTTGTTGGGAGGGATGGGGAACTCTTAAAGAGAAGCTGAAGTACAAATTTATTATCAAACATGATGGTTCTTACTGCACGAATAGGGACGTTGATAGCAGAAAGAGGGACCCAGGTTGACTGAAGAAGTCCAACAGTAAGCAGGATTGAGAAGGTAATCTTTCAGTCCCTGTTGACATTCCTGCTTTTAGGGTAGAGCTGGAGGCTCGAAGATGGGGACTCAGACTTGCTCATGAAAGATTTTCCCTCTCCCTCTGCGAAGGCATCACGAGGGTGTCAGCAGGGAACTATGCGTATCTGCCTTAAAACGATGAGAAGATCCCCTGGTCATTTGATACATTTGTCAAATATGTGCAGCTGCCTGTTTTGCAATGGGTACGAGTGAAATGTTTGTCTGCTCAGGAATGTTTACAAGGACTACCGACAGCTGGAGCTGGCCTGTGAGACCCAGGAGGAGGTGGATAGCTGGAAGGCTTCCTTCCTTCGTGCAGGCGTCTACCCAGAACGTGTTGGGGTAAGTTACAGCCGTGCCAGGAGAAAATCTAAGGTTTTTTGCTCTTCTGGTGCTTCCTTTAAGGAAGCCTGGCATCCTCAAAGGGAGATAAAGCAAGCAAAGGCTGCCTTGACAAACCCGCTCAGCTCTGATGTTCTGTGGGCAATAAATCCCCAGTATAAGGGTCTTTGCCTGACTACTAAGTGGTATGTGTCTGTTGAGCCCAGGCACCGTTGCTTCTCAGTGTTGTTCACTGTACAGCATTGTAAGGAGCTCCCCAGCTGTTCTGTAGTTGTTATCCCGTTCCTTTCCCCTCCCAGTGAGGCAGTTTTCCCTGTTCCTCTTCCCTTAAGCTCATCCTGCAGTGCTGTTGTCAGCATTCTGCTCTGCTTTAGGAGTGTTTTAGAGAACTGTGCTATAAGTTCCTGTTCCAAGTTTTTCCTGTTTCTGTGTGAGAGGAAGCTGCTATAAATAGTTTTTCCATTAAGAAAGCGATAATTGCTTATCTGTTTGTATCTGCTGCTCCTAATAGACTTCTTGCATTCATCTTTCCTGTCACCCTTGAAGATAGACTGCATTTCTGCCAAAATGTGTTTCCTGACAATCTGATGTGGTATGAATATGAAGATTAGGGCCTTAGCAGTGACTTCAAATTGGCTCTGAACCAGGCTGGGGCTATTAGACACATTCATAAAGGCCATGTGCCACCTATTGGTGTGCAAATGGAGCGCCGTGACAAAGAAACACTGGTCTCTAGTTTGACTGTTTCAAAACCCAGTGTAGGAGGTCACAAACAACTCTAGGAGGTAAGTGTTAATTGCCCTTTATCACTAGTAACACAATTTCCTTTGCAGAGCATCCCATTCTGGTTTCCAATTTAGCTAAGCAATTACATCGTTCCTCTTCCAGAGTAACTTAGGTATTAGCACGTTATTAGTGGGATTGGTTTTCTGTCTGCTCAGTGCTGTTTTAACATCTCCAAATTCTAAGACCAGCTAAAAATCTTTTTTCATTTTTGTCCCTTTTTTGTTTTAATTTTTTTTCACGTGTGCTCAAACTGACCTGCCAGGACAAGGACAAAGTAAGTCTGATCCTCCCTGTGTTGCCTTCTGGGGCCCCACTGTATGTAGTTCTTTTTTTCTTTTTGTCACTGTTTTCCAGGAGGCATTTGGTTCTCCCCTCTTTGTACCTTCTGTTGATGCTGCTGTTTGTTTCTGTTCTTGATCCGAGTTTTCCTGTTGTTTTTTTTCCTTTTTATTTATCTTTTTTTTTTTTTTAAATATGATTTCTGGATCTTGTTGGAAATCTGTTTTTGTTCTTTTGACACTCATTTTTTTTTTTCTGAGTTGTCCTGCTTGACTTCCACTTCCTATAGCTTACAGTTCTCACTAAAGCCTTCCATTTCTTCATTATGTAAGATCTTCCTTGGAAAAGCTCAGATGGACAAAAGAATTTGCTCTTTCTGGTATGTTTTGTTCCCCAAAGCAAAAGTAGATAAGCGATTTTCTGCAGTACTGCAAACTTGTCACTGGGATGGTTTAAATGAAAGTTTTTCCTTAAAATCAGGTTTCTTTGTAATAAGCATTGAGAAAGGCAGCAAAGGCTTTCATGGTCCATTGCTTAGAAATTGATCTCCAGTGGTTGAGCTCTGGCAATCGCTTGCTGTCAGACAAGCGTGCTCCTGGCTTTGCCTTAAAGAAATCCAAACAGTGCATTTCAGGCAGAGGAGACAAGAATCTTCTGCTTTGTGCAGAAGAAAAGATGGCAGCAGCTGTGAGCAGGATATTCAGTTTATGTTCTGGAAGGTTTTCTAGGTTATTCTGCGTGCTTGCAATCATCTCAGCTCCCTGTATCAGTTTCCTCAGTTGTATAATGATAAGGATGCAGTGTATAGGAGAGCCTTAATTTATGGTGAGTGATTCTCAGGTCTGAAATGTATCTGGGTGTGCAAAGTAGAGCTCAAATGAAGAACCTCCCATGAGGCTGTAAATGCTAGAAGTCAAAAGTACAGCTTTGGGCATTCACTGGAGTCGTGGCCTGTGGACATTGGTTAGGAATTGTTGCCTTCCATCTTTCATGGGGCTAATTCCTACTAAAAGAGCATCTTTGCTGTTAAAGTTTTTCAGCTCTAGAGAAAGATTTGCAAGCTGAGCTGTGCATTGACAGTCACAACTCAAAAAAACAGGTTTAAGTTTCCTTGCATGCTCTTCCTGCATGTTCTCCCCCTTTTTTTTTTTTATTGAGCTGCTATGGAAAAACTAATTCTGTACAATGTTTGAAGAACTGTTCTGTTTCTGCCTTTCTCTGCAGGCCAGTGAAGCGGAGGAAAATGGATCGGACAGTTTCATGCACTCCATGGATCCTCAGCTGGAGAGACAAGTGGAAACGATCAGGAATCTGGTGGATTCCTACATGGCAATTGTCAACAAAACCATCAGAGACCTCATGCCGAAGACAATCATGCACCTCATGATAAACAATGTACTTATCACCCCGACTGGTAGAGATGGAGAGCCGTAGGGATGGGGAAAAACGGGGAGAGGGCAGAAACCTGAAGGCAGCTTGAAAGGAGCTTTGGGGTGGGGGTGCAATGGAATATCCTAGGAGATGCTGGCAACCGATTCCCTCTGTTCTGTTCCTCGGCAGACAAAGGACTTCATTCATTCGGAGCTGCTGGCAAACCTGTACTCCTGTGGCGACCAGAACACTCTGATGGAGGAATCAGCAGAGCAGGCCCAGCGGCGTGACGAAATGCTGCGCATGTACCATGCCCTGAAAGAGGCCCTCAACATCATCGGGGACATCAACACCAGCACTATCAGCACCCCAATGCCCCCACCGGTGGACGACTCTTGGCTGCAGGTGCAGAGCGTACCGTCTGGACGCAGGTACCAGAGGCTCAGGGGGAGAGCCCCGCAGACCTGCCCGATGCCTCTCAGGGCTAGCTGGGGCCTCCCACTGAGACACAGGGGCTTCTCTTCCCCTCTTCTGCCTGTGGATGCAGAGCTGTGGGTGTTTGTGCGGGGAGGCTTCTGTGCCTTGGAAGCTGTAGGGCTGCTGCATCTTTACAGAAGATGTGGAAGCAGACTCTTAGGAGCGTTTCTTGGGTTAGATGGGGCCTGAAGTAGCTTTGAAGGTAACATTAAACCTGACGCAGCTCTCAAAAGCCAAGAGCTGTGCTCGAAGTGATAGGGAACTAAAGAAGGAACGCTAGAGGCAGCGTACGGTGATAGTGGCGGGGAGGAATCCCAGGCCTGTTGTTGCAGTTGAATGTCTCTGTTTGTTTCTCAGGTCTCCCACGTCCAGCCCCACGCCGCAAAGGAGGGCTCCCGCTGTGCCCCCCGCCAGGCCTGGCTCTCGAGGCCCGGCTCCTGGGCCACCTCCTGCTGGTGGGTCAGCGCTGGGTGGTGCCCCCCCCGTGCCCTCCAGGCCGGGTGCCTCTCCTGATCCCTTTGGGCCCCCGCCTCAGGTTCCTTCTCGACCTAATCGTGCTCCTCCTGGTGTGCCCAGGTAAGTCCTGAAGTGCGGATCCAGGCAGGTGGGGTGTGTCCAGAATTTGGGTAGCAGTTGTGGCAATACCTGTTCTGCCTGGACCATACAAGTCAGTTGGAATGCTTGGTTTGGGTTCAGTCTCGGGCTGTCTGAATTTGATCCGTAGGCAGGAGCCTACGGCCACTCGGGTGTCATACAGATGATGCAGTGCTAAGGCAGCTCTTGGGAACAAAAGGGCAGCCTCCTCTCCGAACCAGACTCCATGCACAGATTGGGGGTAGAGGACCTGGTACCTGAGAGCTTTAATAAAACAATCAATTCTTCTGCTTGCAAGTAATAGGTGGTCACCAGAAAATCACAGGGCTAGAGTGAAAATCACAGCATACCTTTCAAGGCAGTTCCCCTCTGTATAGAATTCCCCGAAGCCTGCAGCTGCCCTTCTCCTGGCAGAGTTTTTTTTTTTGAGGTGAAGTTAGAGAGGATCTTCATCTAGGATATTTAGATGCTTTTTTATTAGGTGAATATTGTGATAGCACTGGCAGGGAAGCATTTTTTTGTAGTCATTTTTGTTGTTTCTGCAGTCAACTTGAATGTTTTTTCCAGCCTGAAGGGCTCAGGTGACACAGCTTTGCTTTCCTGTTAGGAACTGTAACTCCTGTCCTGTTCAGTCACTTCATACACCCTCCCATGTAGTAATAAGGGGTTATCCCCTGGGAGGCTACGCGCTTGGTCCTGAAGAGGACCAGGGAAGCAATTTGGAACCAAGAATGTGTGTGGTTGGTACTTGATCTCCCTGTGAGGAAGAGAAAGCAATTGCAGCATAAAGCATGAATACAACCATAACCCCCACCCAGCGACACACCTGTGGAACATTTCCCTTGGGTGGTGGTGCCCCAGCTCTTACCTGGCACTGCCTGTTTGGACAGGGGTATTCTCAGGCTGCATGCAGCCCAGAAGCAGATGAATCCAAAGAGATAAATCTGTTCCTGACTTGGGTGTGTGCAAATAGTTTTACTTTCTTGGTGCCTCTGCCCCAGTTTTCAGCACATGTCCTCCATAACCTGCCCGCTCGTGCCTCAGTACTGCTCCAGGGACTGCAGTCCTGCAGGTGGCACCTGTGGATGTCAGCTTGCTTTTGCTGTGTATTTTTGGCTCTTGCTTCTTTGTGAACCTGCTTCTCCATATACTTCTGTTTTGTGGATTTGTTTTTAGTATACTTACCTTTTGTTCTGTCTCCATCTTTCTACTTTCACGGTTTCATTTCTTCACTCATGAAAAATATTCTATATACCTGGTCATGATAGGATCCCCCAAATGGCTGGAATGAATTGGCCTTCTCTTTTTTTTTTTTTTTCTTTTTAAATGAAATCTGTCATAGCTTACCTTAATGGCTTTTCTGCCTTGTGTGAAATAGAAGGGTTTAGGGGAACATGGGGAACTGCACAGGAGCAGCAGAAGAAAGTGTTTCATGCTTAGCAACCCCTTGGTGTAGGAGGGCTGGAATGCATGCTACAGACTGCCCTGATCTGGAGTTGAGAAAGTTAGTTCCTGAAGTTGTGAAGTTCTCATGCTCATTCTCTGATCCCCCCTCTCTGATTCTTCCAGTCGTTCATAGACTCCTCCGGATCCTGATACCAGCTTGTCATTTGAGTTCACTGATGAATGGAGAATTTCCAATGACAAGGGACTCTTTCTCTTCTTCTCCTGTATATAGAATAAGAATGTTCCCTGCTAGCACTTGGACTCGGGTCCTTCTGCCATGGGTGAACGAATGCCATCTCCACTGTTGCTTTTTTAATACCCATCTTTTTCCTTGCTAACTGGGCTCCACTACTTTGTGTGTGTGTGAAAAGAGCTCGTGTAGGTGGCATGAGTGGGCTCTGGGAGATGGAGGTGCGTGGTGGTGGCTGGCTGTGTGCTATGTGCATGTGATACCCACGTGAAGTTCAGCTGTGCGCTTGTGCCACTGTTGGTGGGCATATCTGATGTTGTGGAGGATGAACTTAAAGACAAATGTTGCTGTACTTTTCTTTACGTGTGTTTGCACAGACACATGCTTTCACCTACAAACACTGCGTGGTCTGTTTTCTTTCACAGGAAGGTTCTCCTGCATGTAATTAAGTACAATTAAGGCTGATTTTCTACCATGCCTCTGTACGTAGCATTTATTCAGAATTTATGCAGAAGTCTGTGATACCAAACACCTTGGGAGCTGCAGGTGATGCCAGGCCCTGTCTCTGTGCAGTGAAGGGCTGCGTTTGGGCTGGATGCCCACTGGGGCTGTTTAGGAGGAAGTAGTTTAGTTTGTCTGGAATAGGAAGCTGTAAAGGCACTCTTCCAGGTATTTAGTCTCTCCAGTTTAAAACAGTTTGACAAAAACTGTAGGTGAAAGTTTAGGCAAATTCAAGGAATTCAATAAGAAAGTTTAAATGAGAATAATTTAACCACTGGAAAAACGTGTGGAAAGCAGTGATTGGTTCTCTGCTTTTTGGTAAGCCTGAGGAAAAATGATGCAAGCAACCAGCATCACTGTAAGCATAACTTGTGTGTTTTTAGACTTGAGTTATTCAGGAGGTCAAAGTAATGATCTCATGATTAGTGACCTTTTAAATGTCTTTGTCTTCTGGGCAGTGCTCAGTGCACCATGACACCTCCTGCTCTTCTGAGCTCTCTGGTCAACTCTGACACTTAATATACGGTCAGGAGATGGTCAGAAGATACGAAGCCTCAGTGAGTGCCAGGTCACCTCACCTGTGCCCAGGCAGCTGGTGCTGAGACCTGACTTGAGCAGGTGTGAGTGTGCTCAGGGTCTCAGTCTGGATGTGCCAGCAGACCTGTGTATCCAGCTGGGTGGGAGGACGAGCAGCAGCTGGTGGTGTGTGGGTAGATAAACTGTGCACGGCAGGGTTTTGGGTGCGTGTGAAGGTGAGGCTGTGAGTGGATGCGAAGTCCTGCATGGCCGAGTGCAGCCCTCCCCAGCAGTGCACACTTGTGTGGTGTTCTGGGAGGGGGGGCATGCGAATGTGGCTCTGTGCAAGCGCATGTCTGTCTGTTCCACCTTCCTGACAGTCTGTTTGGCCTCTGCCTTGAACTGTCTGAACTGCCATGTTGATTTCATGTTGTCTTTCAGAATCACTATCAGTGACCCCTGAGGACTGGCAGCCACGGTACGTTTTGCACTCTCTCTGCGATGCATGAGTCGCTGTGTCCCCATCCTCCATCACTTTGCTCTGCAGCTTACCTCTGCTGCCTCGTCCTTGTGTTAGTCAGAGTCCCTTGTCCAGTGAATCACGTCTGCCAGGATCTCATAAAGGGAGGAGTCTAGAACAGAAAAGCTGGCTGATCAGAGATGGAGCTGGAGCTGCAGGAGCTAGGAAAGCCCCAGTACCTGACTTGTGGTTACTGGAGGATTCTTTCTCTGCCCTCAGGTAGAGGAGATGGGATGGGGGAGTGAGCTCTGGCAACACGGTCTAAACGGTGTGTCTTTCATTTGGCTTCTATCCACACTGAGTGGGAGATGAACTGAATGAATTCTGTTTTGATCCTGTTTGTCAGCTCTGTTAGGACAGAGGTACAGACCTGGGGAGCTGTCAGTTCAGACTCCTCTGCTTACATTTTAATGTCTCACTGGAGAAGTGCTCCCTTCCTCTGTATGCTTGTGAAAGACGGGAGGTGTTTGCTGTATATATATTTGGGTGTAGGATAACTCTGACACTGAATGTTCCCTGTTATCCTTCTGTCCTGTGATCACAATTAGAAGCAGACTCCCTTTGCTCGTTCTCCACTTGACCCTCTACCTCTTTTTACTCTTCTGCCTCTGTTCAGTCTGCCTTCCCTCCTGTGCCCTTGCAAGAGAGAGGATTTTTGTGATCTGTATTCTCCTTGAAACTCTGCTTGGGTTCCTGCTTGCTTCCCTCTCCTCTCTCTCCCTGCATTTTGCAGCATTGTACTTCCTCAGTAATGTAGGAGGCTCTTGGGCCAGGCTCATGTCCATTGTGCTGCCCTACATTCAAGGGCCAGTTCTTCCCTGTCCCCTCAGTGGTGCAATGATGGAGTTTGAAGAGGGAGATCTAGCAAATTCTCTCAATTTTTTCTGCTTACAAAGCACTAGCCCTACCTAGCAAAGAGGGAGAGGGGCAGAACAGGGCAGATGTGACTGTTTGGGGCTCCTTCCCCCTTCCTCTGTGTTTAGAAGTGAAAGGTCTGACTCCGAGAGGAGTGGAGCAGCAGCAGCTCCTGCAGTTTTCCTTGACGCTGGCTGGGGGAGCACGTGCCAAAGACCTGTCCTAATAGGAATGGCACAAGTTGCAGTCCCTGTGTGAGGTGAGGATTGCTCCCAGCTAGCTTCCTTCTACAGTAAATGGTGTCAGTGCTGCATGTAACCAGCTGAAAAGCAGGGAGGTGCTGCCTTGCATCACTCCAGTGCAGTGATTGTTCAGTGGCTGATGTGTTCTTTAAGGGCATCATCTGTCAGTCCTCCCCCACTGATGACATACTGCAGAGGTGCTGGAGCAGTCAGCAGCTTCTTCCACTGCTCTGCCTGCTGCAGGCATCCTGGCAGCTTGAGAAATGTGCATTGTGGTAAATGCAGAGAGGCTTTCTGGTGTCCGCACCCCTCTCCAGAACTCGCTGTCATGGGGCATTCCATTTTTAATCTGAAACAAAGAGCACCAAGGAAATAAAAGTAGAAAAGCACCCCAAACCTTCTGATAACAGTCCTTGGCAGCCCAAGTGAACCAATGCCGTGTTTCACCATCTCTGTTAGGTTATCATCAACAGAACTCCCAGTGAACTTGCTGGTTCCTGGAGATGATGAGGGATGTGACAAGTGGAGCTGGGGCTGCTGCCAGGCTCTGCCTTCCTGCGTACTGGAGGCTGCTATGAGCTTCCCAGCCAGCAAAGCTTTGCTCCTCATTCTGACAGAAGAGATTGGCTTTTCAGTTGTAAGAGGGCTTGACTAGCAACGTAGAGACAGTCTGAAAGAGCATTGCAGGGGTAGATGGTTATGGAGAGAGAACTTTTTTATCCTAAGAAGTAGTTCTCAACCTCTCTAACCTTACAGGGCAGATAGAATCATAGAAGATGGTGTGTCTACCTGAGTAATGCTGATGCTCCTTTCAGCCCTGTTTATTATGGTAGGGTCTGGTGGCTTCCCTTGCCAGCTTCAAGGATCCTTTTTTGAGTGAACCCACAGAGGTCAGGACAACCAGACCAAGCTCCTTGTGTGAAAAATGCCCTGCAAGCATTTCAAAAAGTGCCTCTGAGATGCAGGGCAGCACAGCAGCATCTTGCCAAAACCTGAGCCCAGTTCTGTGAAGTGTCAAATTCAGCAGTCTGCCATTCCCATGAGAGTGTGAGCCACCAGGTGGTGTAGATGTGGCCATACCAACTGTGAGCACCTCTGGAGGTGGTGTACGAATCCTGTGTGCCATGAAGCCCATGGTCACAGATTTCCCAGCTGTAACTCGCTGCAAGTTTTGCTTCTAAGAGATGAGTATTTCAGCACCTGCCTGAGATTCCCATAGTTTCCAGATTTGCTCTACATGAAAAGTAACTCAGGTGCCACGCTGATGATGTGGTCTTGCGGTCCCCACTGACGTTCTCCATCAGGGAAATATTTCCAAATGTTTTACTGTCTGAAGGTTTGTTTTCTGTTTTTTCCGAGGTATCATTGCCCTAGGCAAGGAACAAGAGGTTTTAGTTGTTTAGAGATCTGGGCTGAATCCATATAGAGCAATAAACTGGTGAGGTTTAATAAGCAGGGCCATAGCGTTGCTCTGATTCATTCTCTGAGGTGAGGCAGTGTGCCCCAGTTCATAGGACAGTGGCTCTTCTGGTACCAGTGTGATTACAGGTTTGCTGTCAGTTCAAAGCTCTTCCCCATTATGTCAGCATAGCACTGCAGATCTCCTCTGCCTTTCTCCCACCCTCCCTCTGAGCATCATCATTTCCAGCACTCAATTGATTCCCTGTAATCTAAATTAAAGCTTGTCAGCGTGGAAGTGTTCAGGCATTAATTTAGTGACACCTGGTTCTGTTTGATCAGTGCAGATGCTTCCTCTTTATTTACCCCCATCCTGTTTGGTTTGCACTTTGCGTTCCAGGCAGCTTGGATTGTAAAACCACTCTGGGTTGGTACTGAGCAATTTAATTATCATCGTTACATCATTGCCACGCTGACACTGCAGGGAGCACTGAAGTAGAGGGTGACAGCAGAGGGGTTGCCTTGTACTTTGTGCTGCTCCCCGCTGTCCCCCCCCAGTCCCTTACACGATGGAGATCATTGAACATGAACTTGTCCTCTCTGTGATTAAATTGCTGCCCTTAGACCTAACTAAAGTATCAGCTATTAGCTGAAACAATAGCAGTGGCTAAAGCCTTCATGCAGTCAGCAGCAGTTGCATTTGAGAGCAGCTCAGTGCCCTGTATGCCAGGAGGGACTCAGGCTCTCCTAGCCCCAGGGGATGGTGCTCCTCCCAGCCAGCCCTGCAGCAGTGCATCTCGGGCCCATCCATGCTGTGTGATGTCATGTGCTTGGTACAGAAGCTCTCTGTTGGCCATGCTTCTCAACTCTCATTCCAGAGGCAGCACCCCCCGCTGGCACTGAGTCTGCATTTGATGAACAAATACAGCAAAGCTGTACGTCCAGCAGATTGCCTGCTGGTGATCCATGCTGTGCAGAAAGCCCAGGGTTGGGCCCCGTGCAAACTGACAGCACCTCCTGATAGAGCTGTGCTCTTGTGGTGCTTTGTGCCTCGGTTTTCTTTCTCTTGCTGGCTCAGGCGAGGTGGAGAAGCATGCGTGATTGTGACTGCGATTGCTGTGCTAACCACAGTGTGTGTTCTCTTGTTTTTTGTTTTCTGCTTTTTCACAGCAGAAGGGGCCCTGCCTCACCTACTCGACCTACCATAATCCGACCGGCTGAACCGTCCCTCTTAGATTTATAACTCGAGGCTGCAGACAGCTGGCGACGAGCGCCGTGCTGGCGGCTTCCCATCCCACCTCCCTTCCACAGCCACAGTCACTCCTCATCCATCCCACACCTGCTTCCCTCCATCCCTTCCCAGTGTGTGGTACAGCACTAGCCTAGCGATCGAGCTCTTCGTCTCCACCCGTGCGTCCTGTATTGCTTTGTGAGCGTAGTGTAGCCTTCATTCGGTGGCACGGATCCCAGAAACACGGGCTCCTGGGAGAGATCAGCCACAGGGACATCCCTCAGTCCGCACGTTGGCTGTCTGTCCTGTTCTCATCTGCCTGTCTGGCCTGGATCAGTGTCCTGCCTGCATCACCTAGCTGTAGCACCACCTAGGACTGAGCTGTAGTGAATTCCTTGTAGTTAAGAAGATACAAGCGTGACTTAGAAGCAAAAACGCTGTCAAAATGTGATGCTCTTAGGAACAGATTAAATGTCCTGTGTGTATTAGTTTGACTTCCAAGGTGCAAAAACTCATGTTGGGAACAGTGCAATCTACCTTATATCAAAGCGAGGCAGGGAGGCGAGGAGGGGGAGCTTGATGGGGAGCACTCAGACCTGGTGCTCAGCTCCCATCAGAGCTGGGGCTGCTGCGGTGCGGCCGTGCTCCTGTCAGGCTGTGCTCCATCGCATTGGGCTCAGCCCCAACCCAGCGGGGAGAGGGAATGGCTGCTGCTGCTCCCCCTGCAAACGGACACCCCAATGTTTTCAGGGAGTTTGCTGCGTGATGTTCTATTGAAGCTATTTCTGCTTTGAATAAGCACATCTTTGTGTTTTTTTGGGTACTGTGGTGACTTCTTACGTAGCCTTTTCTTGCATGTGGATGGTACGTGTTTGGGGAACTTGTAACTGTTGCTTATCACAACTCATCCCCCTGAGGCTTGATTTCTACTCTTCATGTTATGTGTATTAAAAATATGACAAAAAAAAAAGAAAAAGACTTCAGCATTAAAAATATACCACCCTGTGCATCTGGGCTGTCGTGTCTCCACCAGCAGTGAGCCACCCGTGTCGCAGCTGATTTGCATTCAGGTTATCTTTTTGCAGCGTCTTCGGTTTCTGTTGTGGCTCCTCTATTGTTCCGACGCCGATTCCTTTCTGTATTTTAACCATTGTTTTACTGCTTCTTCCCCTCTCCCTTCCTTTCCCCTTTTCCTGTTTTGTTTCCAGCCGGCCGGGTAAGGCCAGCCCCTCCCGCCCGGAGAGCCCCAAGCCACCATTTGACATGTAGTGCTGCTCCCTGCGAGACTCTTTGCCTGCTCTTAGCTGTTCTGTCCGGGAGTGTTCGGACTCAGCTCTCACCCCTGGTTTGTTCTGTTTGTATTTGTGACACACACCTATCGGCCGTGACTGTAGTAAAGCTGTTTTTGATTCCCAGCTGCTTCGAGGAGTTGAAATTGTAGTAATGAGAAACATATCTTTACTGTTATAAATATCTATAAATATATATATATAAAGATGGAAAATCTATATATGTCCAGGTGTTTAAAGCCGTTTTGTGCTTCCATGTGGATATTAGGAAACGCTTCAGTAGGGAAAGAATATCGCTATACATATATATATATATACATCCTGAGAAGTGAGCCAAATCCCAGTGTTGAATTTTTGAGCCGACTGTTCAGTTCTCTGCTGTGTGCAGTTGGGTTCCTGTGTTACCCCAGAGCTGTGTCTCGGTGCTGGTGGTAGCTGTGCTGCAGTCTGTGATCTACTGTCACTCTCGTTACTTGGATGAAATAAACTATTGTTTCTGTATAATGAAGGACTCTCCAACTAGAATAAAACCATCTCTCTTTCTCTTGCTCTTTCTCTGGGTGATTTCCAACCTGTTTGATTATAACTGAGTCTTTTCGTCCCTTAGAGCTTAGAAAGCTCTGCATGCATGACCAGAATGGAGGCGCAGATGCGCAGCAGCAGCCAGGCGTTGGTGGCAGCTCGGCGGGTGCAGAGGTGAAAGCCCTTCTCTGCTGTAAAGGGAGGTGCAGTGAGGTGCGTCGGTGATGACACAGAAGGTGGGAGTCCTGCACACCACACACTTGGTTCTTACAGAGGTCTTTTTGCATAGGCCTGGCTGCGGGACGCAGCGAGTGGGCAAAGAGCTGTGGTTTCCCTGGCAGGAGCTGTGCTTTGGGCCTGGCTGTGAATGCAGCCCGCTGCCGGTGCTGCTGCCCATCTCAGCCCTGCCTGCTGCTGCCACGGTGTGGGGGGGAGCTCCCTGGTGAGATTTGGGTAAGCTCTGTGTCTCCCTAGAGCTAATAAGTGTGGCTGCTGGGGGGAGTTGGGGGAGCAGCCCACATCTCCAGCACTCCGTTCCTCTGCACTGCAGCTGTTTCTGTCCTTGCCCTACTCTGTCCTATTGCTTCCTTCTCCATCCCTGCTATGACACACAGGCTTGTTCTTAAAGAACGCTGCATTTCAGCTGAAACTGCAGTTCAGGTAAACAGAGTTACACTGTGCAACAGAAAGGTGTTATCTGCTGGTTGTGTACAGTGGGAACCTCCTGGGCCAGGCAGGAGGGCCTCCCCAACCACCTGCAGCCCATAAACACTTCCTGCCTCCAGCTGCTCACTGTCCATGCAGTGCTTCTGGCCTCCAGCATTTGGAGGCAGGCAGTTTGGGTGCTGTAATTTAAATTTGGTGCTGCAGTGTCAGCTGAGCAATAGTTGTCATTTGTGTGTCTGCATGGAGGTCACTCTGAGTAAAAGTAGGGTCAGGGAAACACATCTCGAGTGAAAAGGATAAAAAGGAATCAGAGCTCATGGGTGAAGCTAAAAGCCTGGAGAGAAATCTCAGGCCTGGCAGAGCTCTGGCTACAAGGAAACATTCATGAAAGCGAAGGGGAAAGGGCAGCAGAACTAAGGCAGCAGTTTGTAGAGCTGTGCCCGTTTGTTGTTTGTTTTGAATAGGGAAGAATCTGTTTTTTGCCAGATTTCAAGGAGATCTGAACAGAACACATCTAGCCAGTACCCATCTGAATGAGTTTATTCAGGAAGCATATTTGTAACAGCACTAAGTCACCTCTGCACCAGCCTGCAGCGCTGCTTCAATGGTCTCCTTCAGAGTAGAACACCCAATAAATATTTATTCCATTTATAATAATCTGTTTAAGTCACGCCCCTGCCTTTTTAGTTATGATACAGATTATGAGCAGCTCCAGCCTGCAGGCCAGCCTTCCCTCCAGCAATATACAGCATTTTACACAGATACAGTATGTACACAGCTCACGTTGTGCCATTCACAGACAGCACTGGAGACATTCAGATGAAGAGTTCAAAAAGAAACCAATTTCCACATTCCTCTGGTGGGTTCACAGGAAAGCACAAATTGTTCCATACACACTTTTCTTTTCATGGGGGGCGGGGAGGGAAGGGGAGAAAAAAGGACAAAATGAACCATTTAAAAAAGCCTTGATCTACTTTTGGCATTAAAAGAGAAAATCCTCCTACCATATTGCTAAAGCTCAGCCACCTGGACACTGAGAAAGAATGGTTGCTTTTTTAGGTTTGGCTTCTTTTTTTCCTTTGTTGTGGTTGACAAATACAAGAATGGATGCTGCATTCGTGTGGTTGCACCTCTCAGCTTGGCAGCTCAGCTTCCCCCACCACGAGCCCAGGGCTGTGCTGTGGGACTGCATGGCTGCTGCTGTCAGGGCCGCTGCAGTTCTCCCCAGAGCTCTGGTGCTGAGGCTGTAACCGTATTTCATAGAGGCAGGTTGTGCCTGAGCCTTTAGGTGTTGTAGGTATCTGTGCACTTCACCTGAAGTCTGTACACCTAAGGGAGCTGCACTGCTGCTACTCCAGGAGCTCAGCTTCAAGGCTTTGTTTGGTACTGATGTGTGCCAGCAACATAAGCAGGGAGAAAGGATGCTGGATTCCACCCATTTAATACATTTCTTACCAAAATGGGAGAAGACATTTAAGCAATAGATAACCTGGAGTCCAGGAATTCAAAACAAAGCATGTTTATTAAGTGGTTTCCTTTTACTTATTTCTCCCTTTTTTTTTTTTTAAATAAATAAAACCTTCAGACACACACAAGTGAAACACATCATCCTTCAAAGTGCAGTTACATTTCCACCCCCAGCTCCCGCTACTCACATAAAGCTTTGTCAAGTAACCAGAAAGACTCCAAAGGCAGCCCTCAGCCCCGGCCCCTAGCGCTGAATGCAGGAAGCTGTGTGTGCTGCCTAGCTAGCCAGAAGCCTGCACCTTGTGGCTGTTCAAGGCTGGTTTGCGAGAGGAAGGAAGTGGGAAGTTTTAAGATGCATGGTGTGAAACAAAACCAACCATCCCAAGAGTTTGTTACCAGAGTTAAGTTAGTTACTTTGGGAGCCTCAGAAGGAAGTAGGCAGGTTACAGTCGTGACTGATGGACGAGGGCTGCTGCTCAGTCACTGCTGTGAAGCTGTGTGCTGGTCAGGGATACAGGACAAGGGCTCAAGGAATTTGCCAGAAGTCACAGAGTCCCTTCCCCCCAACGTGCACCAGGCCCAGCTGGAGAGCCAACACCACTCAGCCTGTGCTCCAAGCACACCAAGCAACAGAGGGAAGAGAAGGAATGATGCTGAGTTCCATGTGATGCAGTCCCTCTTTCCTGCTGTTTTTAGAGCAGATCACCGTTCTGACCAAGGGTGCTGAGCAGCAGTATGGGCACATACAAGTCAGTTTAGTCCTTACAGGCTCACAGAAAAATCTCTGTAAATAAGAATCGGTGCTACTTAAACCACCATGATTTTGACCTCATCATTCTCATCAGCACGGTAGAAGAACGGAATGCAGGGGTTTTCCAGCAAGGAGCCCGACCTCTCCTGAGGGTTCTGGATTTCTCTGAGAAGCTGCATTATTTGCTTTGCTGTAGGGTCCTCTTGGCTTGGCTGAGCAGCTTTAGTGTCAATAGGGTAGAAACCGGGTTGATGAAGAGCAGCAGCGTCTTGCTCCGCTTCATCTGCTAAATTCACTTCTCGTAACCCTGTAAGGCAACACAAGACACGGCAGCAGGTAACTCCTCCCATCCATGCACAGAGACTTGGGTTATTCCCCTTGATATAACTTGTCCTGTCTCCAGCTTACCTTCTCCATCAGTAGCGTTCAGTTCGATGCGCCTCTCCACTGGAAGTGCATTTTCATTCTGGCTTGCTAACAGCTCTGGGTTTTGAGCAGCTTCTACATACTTGCTGTACCACTCATTTCTTTCCTTGACCAGACGCATCACTAAATCCTGCAGTTCCAGTAATTTCATCTGCACCAGCAAAGGAAACTTCAGAAGCATGCATATCCCCGTGGCCACAAACAGTGCACTACAGCTTGCTGTTTTGCCACTGTTACAACTTCAACATTAAAGCTAGCTGAAGAACAACATAAGGTTTACACTGTGCAGGAGTCCCTCAGGCCTGCCTACAAGAGTACACTGTGTTTGTAGGACTACAAAAGAGATTCCTTGCCTTCATCTCTTCTTTGTCCTGAGCCAGCCTGCTGATGTACTCTTCTTTCTCCTGGTGCCGCTGTTTGAGGATAGCCCTTTGACTCTGGTATAGTGCTATATACTCCCCTGGAACACAACAGAAGCATAAGGAATAAATGGGATTGATGTAAAAGCCTGACTGTGAGCATAAACTTGTGCTGCATGAGGATCCAGCACAGCCAGCCCTGGACTGGAAGCCTAGCCTATCTAGGTAGCAAGACTTGAACTGCTTGGTATGTGGCAGACTCAGCTCCAAGAGCTCTAGCTTGTGCTGTGCTGTGCAAACATACCAATGGTGTCTGTTTCCCCAGACAGCTGTATGCAGCGATGTTCCAACTCTTCTAGCCGTTCCTTCAGATCAGCTTTCTCCTGCATCAGATCTGTGAAACGGGACTGAACACAAAAATTGGTATGAGTCACCTCAGCTGCTCACGTATGGGAATAGCTGTGTTAAAGACAGAACCCTCCTCTCACATCAGCCTGAGCCTAGGGAACAAGTCGTGCTGCCTTCACAACTACTCTGATTTGGTAGTAAAATGGAACAAAGCTACAGAAGGCACAGCAAAGCATCTCTGCATTTTGGGAAGCAGAGGGACTGTGGGAACAAAGTGCCTTCTCATTGCTGGACCAGCACAAATGTGGTCACACTTAGTCTGCAGTTCTTGGAGAGCTCTGCTTCATCACAGCAGGGCAAAGTTAGTCTATTTTTCAGCTGTTTATCTAAGAACAGACCATAGATGAGTGTTAGACCCTTGCAGTGTTTGGGCAGGGTAGGGGAAGCTCTCCTATGATGAGACAAGTCGTGAGGAAAGCCTCTTTTTAGGAAGTAGCTTACCATGGAACATCTGCTGCTTATTCCACTGCAATTTATGTGTGCTTCAGGAGTCTGGCACTGGGTGCACACCTAGCCAGGTGAGGCAGAGGAGCAGAAAGGAGATCCTTTGCTTACCTGTAGTTTCTCCATGGCAGTTTTTAAAGCCTCATGAACCTCCACTGGAACACTGTCCATAGTGGAATCTGGAAAGGACGTTTGCAGTTTGCAGTACCTGCTTAAGCGCGATTCATTCACAAAACCCACAGGTCTGTTTCACAGAGGCCAGGGCCAGGTTGGGGCACATCTCCACACCCAAACTGCACAAAATTTACCTTCGCTCGTTGTGATGTTATGCTGCTGCTCCTGCCGAAGAGCTGCTATTTGCTGCAGGAGGTTTCTGCACTGCTGTCTCTGAGCAGCCAGCTGCTGCCTCATCTCTTCTCGATCCTTCTCCACTTGGGACATGGCAGACGTCAAGAAAGTCACCTAAGGTGAATTTCAGAGGACTCATGTTAGTGATTATCCTGTGTGAAGTGTGACCAAATGTGCCTCTCAGGGTAAAGAGAATAACAGAAGTTCACCCCATTTTATTTACGGATAGGAAACCCATAGGACTAACACAGGCAGCAACTGCTGCATGTCTTCTCATTCTCAAGAAATGATTTGTAATCATTTCTTCTCTGCAGGTTAAACCTGAGTTCCCACAATAACTGTTTGATCACAGTACTGTCTGGTTACAACTACACTTACAGAAAGAATTAGTCATGTTCAACACCATCTCCAAATTGCCTTCCAAAGTGAGGAGAACATCAATCATCACAATAGTTAGAGCCATTCTGCCAGCTGAGCTGTCTTGGTAATTAAAACCATTGCTGGACTTCCAGCTTGTTTTTCAACTATACTGTAGAAATTTTGTTGGTTCTTCTGCTGCTGTAAAAGGGACTGTAACACTTCCCTGTGCCTCAGCTGCATGGATCACAGCTGATAAACAACTTAATACACACTGTGGAACCTCTGCAATTTAATCTGCCTCCACTTCTAGACAACAGTTCACAACTGAGAACAAAGGCTTTTCTACCCATTGAGACCCACCATTTCTTCATGGCTTTCAAACTTCTCTGGGATCACAAACGAAGGGTTTTTCATTTCTTCAGACATCACTTCACTTTCGATTCCATCCCCTGTAAAGGAAGGGAGGTGAACAAAGAGATAACACCCCAGAGAGCCCAGCTGCACCTCCCATCCCTGGAGAGCAGCTGAAGTTACATACCTTCTAGTCTGTGCAGCATCTTGCCATCCAGCTCTGCTGCTAACTGACTGATCTGGGCCTGCAGCTCTTTGTTTTCCTTTGCTACAGCTTCCAGACTTTCCTGCAAGAAAGAAGCAGAACATCAGTAAGAAGGTCCCTCACCAAAACCTGCATAAGCCAAACTGAAAACAGTCACTATCAGTAGCACCATAAAAACAAACATACAAACAAAACCCACCACTGCTTCTGCTCCAGACAATTCTCATTCGTCTCTAATTCACCTCTCTTGCACAGGATGTCATGTAATTAAGCATTTTGCCTCTAGTCTTTCTACTTGCCCCTCTTCATTATTACCTTAGTCTGCTGCAGTTCCTTCAGGTGCATTTCCACTGTCACCTTCCCCTGAACTTCCTCGTGCTGCAGCCTGTCCATCAGCTGGGTCTGAAGCAAGTACTGCTTTTGCAGCTCCTCCTTCTCAGCAGCCAGTTGCTGGTATGCCACAGTGTACTGCTGCAAGTGGCCGTAGTACTGGTCCCGCTGCTCCTGCAGAGCCCGAGCCTCCTGCGTTTTCAGTTCCAGCTAACAAAACGTGATAAAACCATCAGATCAAATCATTTCTGCCAGAAAAGACGATGACTCGTGTGGCATGATCCAAACCGTCAATGCTGCCCCACAGCCACCAACGAGGCAGGCAGCCACCATCTGTCCCCACATGCTGGTCCCCCGCATCAGACAGCAGATGACACGGGAGGCTCCCAGCGTGATCGTTACCAACACCAATTTCCATCTTTCCATCAGAGTTTGATCAGTTGCCAACTCTCCTTTGCATGAACTGCTGCACACCTGCCCTGCCATCCTACTGCTGTTGCTTACCGTCTCTTTGAGCTCCCCCAGGTTCTCCTGCAGCTGCCCAAGCTTCTTAGCCAGCTCCTTCTTTACGTGTTGCTCTGACTGCAGGGCACTTGTAACCTCCATGTTTTCATTTGTCTGCAAGAATCAAAAACGTTGTAGAAGGAAATTGCCCCAGAAGTATACGCTCTCATAAATTAAATTCCTGATACAGTGGGATGCCATCCTTTGTGTTGTTTTGAGCTGTAAATAAGGGCAGTAATTAACTTTAAAAAAGGCTGAGAAGATGGGAGAAGAGCAAGGGGGGGGAAATCAGTGCTGGGACAGTGCCAAGAAGGGGCCTGGCACATCACACAGCCTGTCAGATCCAAAACAGATGGGTGACAGGAACATCCCAAATAAAGCAATAGACATTCAAAACCAAGAAGACAAGTTCAGAAAGATCTGAAGAAAAAACAGTGACCAGATCGTGTGTTATATGCCATAACCCCAAAGGGGAAACTGTTACATTGAAAGAAGCAAGAGTAAGAATTCAGCTTCAGGACAGAAACAATGACAGCAAGAGGACAGAAGACTGTTGAGAATTTCTTCTTCATGAGCAAAGCTGGAAGAATACTCAGTGGAAAGAAACAGCCTGACTGCCAGCAGAGAACAAAAGGAAACAGCTCTGGGCAGAGGTACTGGTTTGTTTGCCAGAGCACCTGAGAGAGTAAGGAATGACAGGGCACTTCCTGGTATGGCAGTACATACCACAGAAAGCTGAGCATTCATAACCCCAAGGGACAAAAGGCAGATAATGACAGTAGCTTTTTTTTTACAACTGTGCTACAAAACGATTGCGCCAACGTGAGAAATAGCGAGAAAAGATTCATGAAAAGAGACATACCAATTTGACAAACCCGTTCTGCAGCTCAGCCAGCTGCTCCTTCAGCTCCCGATTTTGGCTCAGTGCCCTGCTGATCGTGGCCTTGTCACTCTGCATGCTCTCCAGGATCTGCTGTCTGTCCACAGACTCCTCATTGTAGCGCTGTACCGTCTTCTCGAGCTCCAGCAGCCGCTCCTCCTGCTCCCTGTTGAGGTGGCTCAGCTGCTCGTTGTCACGGACCTGGGCCTGGTATTGCCCATGCAGTTCCTCCTTCTCGTGCTGCATTCGCTGGATTTCTTCCTGCAGACTCAGCTCAGCTGCTGTAGGTCCTGCTGGTAAAGATGGCTCAACATCCATGGGTTTCACTGCTGAAGAAATGGAATCAAAAGCAGATCAGTCAGAGGGCTGAATCACCTGGGAAGCACACGGAGCTGTGCAGAACATATCCCAACCCACAGGACTCTGTGACCCAGAAAGTACCACCAGCTGCAGTGTCCAGAGGAACGAGGCACTGAGAGGAGCAAAGGACCCTGAAACCACACAGTGTCCTGCTGCGTGCTGCTGACTCCCTCTCAGCCCCAGCAAGAATCCTGCTGCCCAGCCTCATGGGCCTGACAGTACAGCCAGACAGGTAACTAAAGACATAAACCATTTGCTGGTCAGTCACTGGAAGTAGCTCGCTTGCTGTCTGCTAGAATTAAAGGTTTCACAGAACTACCAGTCTTTCAGCTCTCTTCATGATTTGAGAGCATCAGACCTACTTGTACATGCACAGATACAGTGGGGACAGAGTTAACCTGCTGCTGCTCTGCAGTACGAAGCCCCACTTCAGAAGTCCTACCTGATTTGCTCAGCAGCTCTGTAACACTGCTTTCCAGCTCTTGAATTTGGGCCATATGCTTCTCCTTCTCCTCTGCCATTGTGCGGACCTGCAAGGCCACACAAGCTCAAGTTAAAGCAGTGCTCATGGTGCAATGTTACACCTGTGATCATTGGAAGCAGCTGTGGCTCTGCCTGGGAGGTTACCTGCTCAGAGAGCTGCTGGACTCGCTGCTGCCAAATGCTCCCCTCTTCCTTCAGTTTCTCTACATACTGATCTCTTTCTGCCTGGAGCTGCTGAAGCGATTCTGAAAGCTGGTAGAAACAAAACAAGGAAAATTGTACCAACTGATAAATTAAAGGATGGCTGACTACTGAAGGGAAAGCACAGGCTGTATTCTGGCACACAAATTTCTTTACAGATTTGGATCATCGATGTGCTTAATGTATTAATAACCTACCTGAGCAATCTGGGTTTCCAGGCTCGCCCTCTCATCCAGTGCCATCTGCAACTGCTGGTTTGCATCCACATTCCCTGACTGATTTGAGAACTGCCCACAAAAATCAAAAGGTTATGGCAAAATGTTAATATTCCATTTCTGTCTAGCCTGTCCCCTGATTTTAGCCTGCCATTTGATCCATGGTATAGCCATCCATAGTTCTTTAAAATGTTTCAACTCGTTGATTGAAAGAGAAGTGGCATCTAAAATCAAAAAGCTTAGATTTTAGCCCTGTAAAACAAGCTGAACTAGGCAGCCCCTTGCTTTCATTTTATGTTTACTAATTTTTAATTAAGAAAATGGGCTTTAGTCAAATCATTTCATTCAGAAACTTTGCATTTCAAGAGTCTGTAGTACAGAGACAGATCAGATGGTATGAATACTTGTGAACTTAAAGGTTGTCAGACATGCCAGGAATTTAAAGCCGGGGTCTGGAACACGTTGGTGGACTAAACAGCAAGGCAGGCACAGGGAAGACAAAATATTTCTCCTAGAAGTGTAGCAATTGGCTTTATTTTGTGGGTAACTTGAGCCACCGACTAAAAACAAAATATCAAGAAGTGAGCAGTTTCTTCCATTGTGGGCTCACCTTGAGCCTGCCTCCAACAGCTGGCTCCCTTCAAGCTGCCACTGTCCATTTCACCTCTGGGTAGGACAGGTGCAAGCACCTCTACTCAACTTGTTTCTCAGTGACACTGAACAACAGCTGGGTAACCAGAACAGTGAACAGCAAAGAGAAAAGTCACTGTATTTGCACACTTGTATGTTCAGTCACCTTCTCATACCACAGCACATTCTTTGCAGACTGACATCACAATGTCTTTCAGTCTCCTCCAAGTCCTTAAGAGCACAGCCTTCCTGCTCCTCAGGGAGCTCACAGAAAACCTTTTCCTGAAGGTTGGGATGTTGTGCCTGCCTTTCAGATCAGTAATTTACTTCTGCCCCCAGTGTCCAGGAAACAAGTCTTAAAATGGTCAGTGTGATCTGCTCCCATATCCCAGCAGTGTGATTACCTGCTGAATCATCAGTTCAGCCATTTCCAGTTTCTTATGTAAATCTTCCACATCCAACTTCATGGCTGAGTTCTCAGAAACCAGGGAGCGGAGTTTCTCTGACAGCTCTGAGTTCTGCTGCTTTATTTCCTCACTACCTTTGCTGAAACAAACAAACAAATCCAAGTGGCAGCACTGTATAAAAGCAAAGCACTGCTTTGGCAGGGGGGCTGGACTCGATGATCCCTGGAGGTCCCTTCCAACCCCTACAGTTCTGTGATTCTGTGTTTGCAGATGCCCACGTCATTAAGTTTACAGCAGAGAGTCACAGGAATGTTGACTGGAAGAAACCTCTGCAGGACATCTTGTCTGACCTCCCTCTCAAAGTGGGACTGTGCTACCACCAGATCTTGTTACCCACAGCTCTGTGCAGCTGTTGTGAACGCTCCAAGCACAGACACTCCACAGCCCCCCTGGGCACTGTGTTCCATTGCTGTATTACCCTCTTAATCTTTTGGTTTTTAAAATTATTATTTTTACATTGAATATCTGGCCTCCCAGCTCACCAACCGTGGTCAAAGCCCCTTCCTAAGCTTTGTGGCTCTATTGAGAAGAATAGCATAACTCTGGAATAATATACAAAACAGGCTTACCTCTGTTTGTACAGTTCTAGTTTCAGGTTGTCTCGTTCCTTCACCAGCTCTTTATTGTGCTGGAGAAAAAACAAATGTCTGATTCAGTTAGAGACTTCAGCCATACAAATAAAGTGTTCAAAGATTATCTTCTTTTACCTTTAACAGATTAGTTAGTGCAGAAGAGCTCATAACTTGAGCAAAATCCCCAGCACAGGTTTGCTTAGAACCTCACCTATCACTGCAGTTGGCTGGTTAGTGCTGCAGCTCATTACACCGTAAGACTGCACAAAGGATGGATTTGCCAGCAATTCATCTGCTCAGTCTTTCTGAACACAATGCCACTAACTGATGGTGAGGTTATTTCTGCAAAACTTCTGGATGGGTTATCAATGGTAAAGTGCCTGTTTGATGGAGGCCCTCCTGGGAGGAGGCCTCAGAGATGCTGCTGTGTAGAGCTGGCAAGACTGACGTAAAAAAGGTGCCAGATATGAAGACAGCCACTGGGCCACATGATTAGTGGTCACAGAAATCTGAATGAAAGCTTTGCCTTGATGAGAATACAGGGCTTTACAAGGTTAATTAACAATTAACAAGGTTAATTTCAGCCTCTTCTCTAAACAGGGACTACAGACTTCATAGTAGTGTAGTGACAAGCAACGAGCCAAAAGCAGAGCTGCTAATTAAGCATAATGAGAGGCGGTTGTTACCTTCTCTGCCTGTTTTTGCTGCATAGAGATGGAGGACAAGGTGCGTTCCAGCTCTGATACCCTCTGGCGAGATGACTGTAAACGAGCAGCAAGGTCTTCAGCTTCTCCTAAGCGAGGCAGAGCAGAGTCAGTTGAGACTGAACCACAAAGGGATTATTGGAACAGGCTGAACAGCACTTTCTGCTTTATCAACAAGCTCTTAAAACAGCACAGAGCTCTCAATTGGCAGACCTGCTTCCACTCCTGGCAGTATGGGTGATTCACCAGCAACCCTGGGCTGGTTAAACCGTGGATTTCAAGTCAGAAAAGCTCTCTGTCAGCAACTACCTTTCTCAGTTTTAGAGGGAGATGATGAAATGTCCTTTGCAGAGCTATAGGCACCATGTTTGTTTTGCTTTTCTTTTTGTTTTTTTTTTTCCCCTATGAGGGCAAATTGTTCAAATTTAGTTGAGAATGAAAGGCCCGAGTAAAACCTACATTAATGTGACAGCTGTGTGGGAGGAAGGGTGATGAAAGGAAACAGAGTTTTAAAAGAATCTGAAGAAAAGTGAGAAAAGAACAGTCTGGGGTAGTCACCAGGCCCAAGCAGGGCTGACAGGGCTTCAGTGATGCACAAAAGAACCTCAACTGCCATGGGATTACCATGCTCCAATCTGGGGGCAGCTATGATGACAGAAGCGGTGACGGTGCCAAGTATTTCTCATTAAGGAACCAAGGAGTGCTGTGAGCTGGCAGCCAGCAGCCATCATTGCCTCTGACTTGAAATCCACGGTTTAACCACCAGCTCCAGCTGGAGTGCTCCGAGTCAATTACCTGATTTCTGCCGCGCAGCTTGCTGAGTGTGTCCAAGGGCTGTCTGCAACTCAGATTTCTCAGAAACTAGGATTCCAATCGTCTGGATGTGAACCTTGGAGAAAGAAAAAGGAGCTCAGTGCAGGGAATCTTTGCTCGCAACCACAACCTCCCTGCTGCCACAAAGGGATAATTCAGTGAGACAAAGAGCTCTTGCATGTAAGTACAATCTAGTGAGCTGGCTCTCCTAGTTCTCCTGAAAGGATGTTGGCTTCCAAGATAAAACAGAGTGCTCAGTAATCCAGAAAAGAACAGCAGCCAGGTCATATTACTGTAGTGAAAGCTCTGCCTTACCTGGAGCTGTTCTCTCAGTGCTGCTTGCTCTTTAGAAAATTTCTGTTCAAACTCCTTCTTTTCCTGTATAAACAAATGATGCCTGTTCAGCACAAAATTGTAAACCCCCCTTGTTCTACGTCAAAAAAAGCAGTGATTCATTGGCAGTACTTCCAGCATCCAACCGGTATCATCATTTTTAAAAGCCACGCTTCAGTCTTCCATTTCTTTAACTACTTTATTGGTTATCCATCCTAAAATGGCAACAGTAGGTTCCTTATGCTGGCCGTGTTTGGAATGCAAACTACTGACAAGGCCATAAACTGTAATCTGTTGCTTCCACTGCAGCCTTCCAATACCTGAGCATTTCAATCTTAGCTCTCATCAAAACAAGCAAGCTATCTGCCAGGCCTACCCTGCGAAGTCACAACACTCAACCCTATGCTACAAACAGAACGGACTCCAGGATGACCTCCAGGGAAGTGATGGAGTCACCACCCCGGAGCGATTTGGGAGATGTGTGGATGTGGTGCTTAAAGGCATTGTTTAGTGGAGGGCTTGGTGGTGCTGAGCAGATGGGAGGACTTATTTGATGATTTTAACAGTTCTTCCCAACCTAAGTGATCCCACAGCTCTGTAAGACAAGATCACATAGGCTGGTGCCACAGTCCGCTATGCTTTCTCCTCTTCAGAAGAACGTATCTATTTCTATCTCTGCCCAAAAATAGGATACTTTACCTTCTCCAGCTGATTCACTGCTTCTTGGTTCTGCTGCTTCTACAGAAGAAAATGGATGCATCAGTATTAGAAGGAAATACTCATCATATAGGAAATATTCTCATGCTGCTGAAGCACGTTTTCACTTAACTGAAGTAGGATACGTGCCCAATTAATGCAAACAGTTCCCGTTATCTTTTTATGTAGAAGACTAAGAAGATCATCTTATCTATTAAAATAATACATTTGGGGCTTCCTTCATGAAGATGCCATGCACGTTTTTCATTGCTCAGTACATTATTCACAAACACCACTACAAAAGCACTGTATGCATCTGAGCATCCACCAACCTCAGTTACGCCTTCACCCCACATCTGTGACATTAATCATAACCCTGATGCATCAGGATAATGACCAAAAATGCATTTAAAAAACCCAAAACCACAGCATGGTGTTGTGCTTCAGCTGAGACCTTCAACTTTCATCCCATGTGGCAACCGGCCTTTAAATCATGCAGAAGTTCCCTTATGCTGGCAGGCTCCTGCAAAAAGCTGGTATGAAAGAGCTGAAGCCAAATGCAGAGAAAGGGCACCATCCTGTCCTGGTCAATTTCGGCCTTGTGGGTGAAGTGTTTGAAAGCAGTGACTGCACACAGTGCATCTTTAGACGTGGGCACAAAGAGAACAGAACTGTCAGCTGTCCACCAGGCTGCCACGCAAACACTGTGAAGATGTGGGTGCAGTGGAGCATTTGCTACTTGCTGCTGTTGTCCTTGTGGCAGTTGCTCACATCTAAGCTACGTGCATGGTGTGTTTCCCCTTTCCAAAGGACAGACATTAGCCCATTCTTACTAGTTCAGTTTCAAGCTCACTTTGAAACACGACTGCAGCTGGGAAGCTGATGAATTTGGGGTTTTGAGTCTAAGAACACCAACACAGAACACAACCAGAACAAAGAAAACAAGACTGCAAATGCAGCAAAGGGCCTGTGTAATTCCAGAGAGTGTTTCATGTGCCTGTCAGAAAGCAGGCAAACAAAGCACTGCCCTCACTACCAGCCACCCCTGCATCCCAGCTGAAAGACAACCAAAAACAGAATGGAACCAAAAGAACTCAAAACCAAAAATAACACAGGAGGGGTTGTGGGGTGCACTGGGAAATGGTGGACTTTGGAAAAAAGAGTGGTGTGAAAGGAACAAAATGGGGAAAAGGATTTCAAACCAAGAAAGGCTCTTTTCAGACCAAAACAAGTCCACTTAGCTACATTTCTTACAGTGTTAAAGCTGAAGGCTGAAAAGCAGCAGCAGGAATCCATGCAAGGCAAAGGACAAAGCAGTTCATTCATAGTGCCAAGAGAAGCTGAGGATATGATCAGAAACCAGCCCCAGGCTCTCTTTAGACCTATTGCTCCCACTCTGCTAATATATTTAGAACAGCATCACCACCTGCAGAAATAGGTTTTCACACTGCTGCCAGCACTAGAATTCTGTATTTCAGGGATTCAGGCCAGGCCCAGCAATATATTTATCAGGATGCTTATCTTCCACAGAAAACACGATGAGAGCAACAGAATAAATTTAAGAAGAAACAGCAGAACTGTGCTTCTTGTTCTCAGATGAGCTAATGCACCCAGAAGTGGCCCGAGACTTTGATCTTCCTAACAGGTCTCCCATACAGCCCATTCTGTTCCACTCAAAGTGCTGTGAAAGCAGCCTTCCTTGTGGTGCTATAAGAGAACCCATAACCTTGCAGACACCCAGAGAGCATGGAGGAGCAGCAGAGACAACATCAAACTGGTTGGTCGGATTGTTTCTTACCAATTCCTCTATCTTTGTAATGAGCTGTTTGTTAGTTAGATTGCTGGAATCTAGGGCTACTGCCAGCTCCTGGTAACGTGTCTGATGGGCACATGCAGGCAGGAGAAGAAGGAAGGGGCAGAAAAGGAGGAGGGGAGGAAAAAAGCAATAATTAAAAAGGACAGAAAAACAAATCATTATCACAGTTTGATAAAATCAGATTTCCCAAATACATCTACAGATCCAACAAGAGCAGCTGGGACGTTAACTTATTGTACTTTCTGCTAAGGCATTTTTTGACATAAAAGTGAATCAATACTAAGAGCTGCACTGAGGCCAAACGATCCCAAACCCCCCAGAAATCCCTCAGGTACCTTGGCTACTGCTGCTGACCACAACTACCTGAGTACAGCAGAAGGCAACACTGAACAACAACGTATGTGAACTGTGTGTTCAGTCAGGTCTCATCAGCACTGTCCCAACAACTGGCTTAGACTAGAAAAGAAGAAAATCATAAGCTCAAGACAACTTACTTCCATTTCCTTAATATTAGTGGAAGAAACACCACTTTCCCCATTCACATACGACGTAGACTAGAAGAAAAACAGTCCAAGTCAGTCAAGTTTTATTCCCCCAGGCAATAAATTGCTATCAAGTAAGAACTGACTATCATAATATTTCTTATAGCACATTTCCCTTCCAAGTACCACAGACAGCCACAGAAAAAACACTTTCCTAGCTAAGGATAGACGCAGACTGGCCCTGTGGCAAGCTGATACGAATTAGGCAGATTGACTTCAGGATCTTTGCCACTAAATCAAGACTAATCTTCCCATGAATACATGCTGTTCATTCACCCACTCTGCTCCTCTTCCTACTGCTGAAATTTTAACATTCCTAAAATTGGAAGTTTAGCATCTCAATGCTTCAATATCTCATTGTTCAGTAGGATGACTGCAGACATCTCTGACGCTGAAGAGTGTTTTCTTAAGCTGGCTGCTTAAAGATTTGCACCAGACACCAAAAAATTACTGGGACAGATGCACCAAAATGAGGCTGTACCTGAGAAACCAGGCCATTGAGTTGTTCAGACAGCTGGCGGAGACTTTCTGTTGATGACAGAGACCTGGGGACAAAGAAAGGCCTCATGGTGAACATTCCTCCCAGAGAACTGTTCTGGTCAGTACAGCAGTGGGAGCAGTAAAACCTTTATCTGTTGGACACTTTGGGATCCTGCTGCAAACACAAACACTCACCTGTTCTCATCCAAAGTGTTTTTACGATCCTCAGCTTCATGAATCTGTGGATTAAAACAAAAGTATACAAGCCTGTAAGAAAAGCTGAGAATCATGTTTGTGAATGTGTCCCTAAGGCCCGACTGCATCTGGGCTCAGGTTCCACAGCACCTGTAATTACTGCTTCCCAAAGAAAGATCAACTTCAGAAAACCAGCTCATTTTCCAGCTTGCCCATAATTTCTGAGCACTGAGTGCCTAGCCTTCTTGGGATTAAGAGGCTTAAGTGTTACTGGTGTTGTATTTGCTGTTACCATTTATCTGAATAATCAGCTGTGCTTTGCTGGAAAAACTTCAATGGAATCTTTATGCAGTGAAAGGAAATGCAGATTGCTCCAGCTAGCTGGAGATCTTCTGTATTATTAAGAGTGTTTTCTGCTAATTAAATAGAAGAGAAGGGGAGGAGAACTGCAGCTTTGGAAGCAGCAGGGATGTGTGCATGCTAGTACCCTCCACTCACAGACAGATGATGATGATCAGGAGAGTGGAGAACCTAGTATATGTAACAGGAGACAACGTGAGCTAGTTATGGGGATTGTCTTTCTCAGAAAAGGATGGCTAACCAGTGTGGAGATATTGATGGTGACTCACAAACCTGTGTCAGCTGCATGCCCCCAGGAGCAGGCAGGACAGAAGCACAGGTAGGCAGGCTGTTGCTGTTAGATAGCACGGGGACATCGGCAGCAAGCTGGTCAGCATTACGAGTGGCAACATCACTGTCAAAGTATGCCTGTCACAAAACACACCACAGGAATTACAGCCTACGTGCAGAACGAAGGAAACACACATGGACACATCACCCTGCTACAGGCCTGTGAGAAACAGATGTGAACAAAGTCATGTAGAAACACATGGAAGTGAATCTATGTCCTCCCCAGAGCAAACGGCATCAACCCACAACCCAAAGTTATCCCAGCCCTCCGTCCTGTAGATCCAGTCTGAAGAACTGCCCCATCACCACAAGCACTTCTCTAACGAGGGCTGACAGTATCTCCCTACTCCAAGCTCACACGCTGGATTTCCTGCAAAGGATTTGTCAAAAAGTGAGCAGTGGGCAAAGCCAGATGGCAGCACTGCTGTGTACAGCACTGCCCTTCACGTGTCTCTGGGGAAAACACTGATCACTGGGTGCAGATTAAGGTGGGGGAGAACAGGCAAATGACTGCTTGACAACCAGGTTAGTCAAACTCAAACAACAAGCTGTGAACCAGACGTTTAGAAACAGGACATTTGGGAACAGGCCAAAATGAGCCTCGCTGGGAACAGGTGCCCACAGCCCTCGTAAAGCAGGAATCCCACAGCTACAAGAATCTAAATAGAAAAGGGCCTAAAAACTATTCCTGGACAGTGATGAAGGCCCTCATCCAGCATTCGTGGGAGGATAAAAACAGCTGACAGCACCTCCACCGAGCCACAGCAAAATGGACAATTCCATCCATCCTGTCCAGCCACGCAGCCAGCCATAAAACCCAGAGCAGCGTTCTGTTGGTTTTTGGCAAGTAGTTTTACTTCAGCTCTGATAAACCATCATTTAATGACACTGCAAAGCAAACAATAGTCCTTCGGCAGCCAGCCCCACCAATGCACTGCAGTTCTCTGCAAACCCATCTGAAAGAGCTCCTTTTTATTTCAGTCGCTTCGTTCTTGGCAGTCTGCATGAAACAAGAACTCTGGGCATTCCCTATTTACCTGCTCAGCACTTCATTCATGAATCAAGCAGCCACGGGGTTACAGCAGTAGTGAAGACAGATTTAATGAGAGTAATGAGCTGGAAAACTGCAGAGGGGAACAAATGGAACTGCCTCCGTCATTCTTCTGGAGGACAGACACGTGTGCTCTCAAGGAGCGACATGTTTTAGGGGCTTAAAGGAAAGCCAGGAATTCCCTTGCTAATTTCAGGTACAGGTTGCTTCGCCTCTGTTTGTTCAGGCTGTCATAAATGTAGAACATCACGTGGACTTCTGCCCAGAACTCTCAAAAACACGTCCTTAATTTGTTCTGATTGGAACATTCTTTTCGCTTAACACTTCAAGATGCAGCAACACGACCAGAAGAATGCCTTCCTTCTGCATCCACAATAAACAGTTTTAAAGTAAGTAATAAAATAAATGTGGTATGTAAATATAATAAATATACACACAATAACAAGGAGCTCCCAGGAGGTCCTCCTGTCACTTAAGCTCTGCGATGACACACAGCCTACAGGATCCAGTTACACCTGCACGCATTCCATTGCTCAGTGGACTTCTTCCTGCCCTTCCTTCTCCAGGGGTGAGGGAAGACACTCAAGCCAGTAAATGCTGTACTTGAAATACTTGACTTCCTGCCTAGACATATTTAAAACTGTGGTACCTGCCAGACTGTACATCGCCTGTGCAAGTTTCATCACCTGTCATAAATCGGTGGCTGGAATAACTACACTGTTTGCTCAGGGCTCAGGCACTTCAAGCAGAAACTTGCCCTTCAGAAGCACAGCACTGAAGTAAATAAAACAACAACACAGACCAGGAGAAATACAAATTAATAAGGCACTACTCCTTCCTAGCGCAGCATCTCTCAGCAGTTAACTTGGTTTGCTGCTTCACCCCAAACTCTGTTCTGTTTTTCCTTACAGCTCAGCTGTCTGAAGGATGTGCATTGGACACGGTTAACTTTTTTGCATTTTTAGACAGAAAACAGGAGGAAACAAACACAAGTGATGGAAACACATGTTAACAAACAGCCCCGTGTTAATAAAAACAGCCACAAAACACAGCAGGCATGCCAGAACAAGGCTCCATCCGAAATCAAGGTCAGTGTAAAGAGAAGCTGAGCATGCAGAGGGGACAGCGAGTCACTGGGAGGGACACGGAGCACTGCCTCACCTTCCTTTTGTCCAATGAGGGTATGGCTACCCCATTGGAGCGGTTAAGGTCTGACACCAGCACCTTCAGAATGTTCTGAATCTAAAGGAGGCGAAAGAGAAGTGGAAAAGAGAAACGGCTCAGAAAAGGACAGAGAGAAAAACGTCCATCAAAGGCAGCCAAAGAAACCGGCATCGTGCTGCTCCCGAGGAGCTCCCATCTCTGAACAGCAGCTCTGGGTGCATCCAGGGTTGCCTCACAGCTCTGAACGCTCCAGCGCTGCTCCAGCACACACCCTGACTCACAAACTGCTAACAAAGGCAACTCAGCCGCTCACGTTACACTGCATAACTCTTCCAGTCCCAGTTGTGCTGTTTGGAAACCAAAGCACGAGGCAGAGGGAGAAAGAGGGGGACGCTCACGTTCTCTGGAGACTGTCGGTCATCGTTTGTGGGAGTCTCAGGTCTACTTCCTTCTTTAGTTTTTCGTTTTTTCTTGGCTCCCGCAGTCGCTCCAGGGCTGTTCTTCTGCTGATATTCCTTCAGCTGTGGGGAAAGAAAAAGAATAACCTGAAGTCCAAACAGAATATGTCTTCTGCGAATATAACACCACCAACAAAATGACAGCAGAACAGTGGGTAAGAAGTCAGCTGAGCTGTAAGGACAAGAGAAACTGTCCTTAAAGAGCTCCTTCTCTAGGAAAAGAAAATGTATATGTATCAAAAATAGTTCAGGGGCTCTGAAAGTGAGAATGAGAGTGATGGGTCTGCGACAAGAGACAGGGCTGCTAGTGTCCAACTTCAGCATCCAATTGAGGAAGTGCCCTGGAAACAAGCTGATACTGCAAGAAGAAATACTTGTAAGTCTGTAACTAACAGCAATAAGGAATAAAGGATAATAACACGCAATGCAAACTGGAAAAGCCGCGTCTGGTAATAAGATGTAACAAGAACACTGAAAGGACTGAAGAAGGAGAACAACCTTCCAGATAACGCACTGAGACCGGCGCTGCCACCACTGCGGGCCGCGGGGAGCAGCAATCTGCGACGGATGCCGATTTAAAGGCAGTTTTGGCCAGGCTCTGAGCAGCCCGGGGTTCCGATGCTCCGGAGGTTCCTGCGGCCCCGAGGGCGGCCATGGAGGCAGGGCTGCGCTTCCACGTCAAGGTGAAAAGCACCGGAACGAAAAGGATCCTCGGGAGGATTTCAAAATGGAAGCCCGAGCTGCTCCAGGGCACTTTCCCATTCGTTTGACTTTGACACAGGAGGGCATCGCGCCGGGACGGAGCGGGCCGAGCTGCCCCGCGAGAAGGAAAAAAGGGAACAGAAAGGGGAAAAGAAATGAGGAGAAGGAAAAAAAAAAAAAAAAAGAAGGGAAAATAGAGATATGGAAAAGAAACCCAAAAGGGAAAGGGAGCGGCAGGCACGGAACGCAGGCGGCGCAGCAGCGCAGGCCCGGCCCCCACGGGCCGCCCCCACCGCCGGGCGCCGCGGAGCGCTGCGGGACCGGGCCGGGCCGGGCCGGGCTGAGCCGAGCCTCTCCGCACCACTCCGGGCCTCCAGCGCCGCTCCCGCACGGCCCTCCGCCCTCACCTTCTTCTTGGCCGCCGCCAGCTTGCTCTGCCTGCTGCCGTCCGCCATGTCCGCCCCGCGCCCGGGCCACGTCAGCCGCCGATCGGCGCGGTGCGCTGGGCAGCCAGGCTCCGCCCCGAGCGCCCGCCCCACCCCGGGGCCCGGGGGCGGCCGCGTTCCTCCGCCCCGCTCCGCTCTCCGCCCGGCCCGCCTCCCCCGCTGCGGGGCGCGAATGGCGGCCGGATCCGCCCCGCTCCCCGGCTCGCGGCCCGCCCACGGCGGACGGCTATGTGGTTACGCGCCGCGCCGCTCCCCACCTCGGCGCGCCCCCGGCACGGCAATGCGTTCCCCGGCGCCGAGAGGGCACGGCCGGGCCCGGGACTACAACTCCCAGCGTGCCCCGCGGTGCCGACATCCGGTTCCCGGCGTGCCCCGCGCCGTGCCGGCGGTGCGTGCGGGACGCGGCGGTCCTGGCGGAGCAGCGCCGTTCCCCCTCGGGGCGCGTGGCGCCGCCGGCGCAGCGGAGGTAGGAGAGGTTCGGTTCGGTTCGGTTCGGTTCGCGCCGTCCCGCAGCGCCCCGCTGACGCCGTCTTGTGCTGACGCGGGGCTCCCCGCGCTGTTTCAGGTCTCTCGGCGGCTCCCGGCGGAGCGGCGGTGCCGGTTTCAGACCTCCGGTAAGCCGCTCTCCCTCCCCGTTCACCCGGCGGCTCGCGGTGCCGTTAGCGGCCGCCGGACGCGTTCTGTTCCCGCAGCTCCCGGCCGCACCGTCGCACAGAGCGGGCGGAGAAGCGCCGTGCGATGACATCGAAGCTCTGAAGGAAAAGGACCGCGCTCTGGACCGGGAGATCGCGCAGCTGCTGTCCGAGTACGGCCCGCGGGGCTCCGTTACGGCCCGGCTGGCTGCGCCGTACTGCGGCCGTGCTTTGGGTTACGGGGCCCGTGAGCTGCAGCACGGAGCTCCTTCCCGGTTGTTTTTCCAAGGGCTTGGTTGGGAAGGCTCTGACCTCACGTGCTGCGGTAACGATGTGTGAATTGGGAATGAACGGGGGTATTTTTTAGCTGATGTCAGCACACATTGTGCCAGCAGAGCTGCTGATACAGGTGGGATCTCAGGCCGTGGATTGCACCGCTGCCCAGCCCGGGCCTGGATGAGCGTTTCCCCTGCTCTGTGTGGGGTAATGCACACTTGATTTTAATGCAGAGGGGCGTTAATCCTAGGGACGTGAAGGGTGGAAAAAAGCTCTTCCATCCCGACCCCGCTGTGCCACTGACACATCCCTGCGTGCCATGATCCCACGGCCCCGGAACATCTGCACTGATAGGGGCTCCAGCACTCCCTGGGCTGTGCAATGCCTCACAGCTCTGAGAAGGGGTTTTTCCTAATATCCAACCTAAAAATCGTTGTTCTAAACAGAGGGGTTTTACCAGGCTGGGTCTGCATACCTCAGCTATCCTTTGTTTGGCAGTGTTTTGTGGCTTTGTTACAGAGGGTACAGCGTGGAGGAACTGGAGAAGCACATCTCCCTGCTCCATGAGTATAATGAAATTAAAGATGCTGGACAGATGCTGCTAGGCAAACTGGGTAAGGAGAGGAAGGCTATTGAAGATCTTGGTGAAGTAAATCTTGATATATAAAGAGACACTGATGCCGTGAAGGCAGAGCTTGTTTCAGTATTAGGCTTCCTTAACAAAACAAAGTGGTGGGGAAAGGGACACAGCTGGAAATTCTTGGTTCCTTAGCTGTGGGTGCTTCTGTGGGACTTAGAGTCTACTAGGAGGAAAACACAAATCTTTTCTGACTTATTTGCTGTCTTCTTAATGAAAGCAATGGAATTTCTTTCTTTTCTAGCTGTTATCCGAGGAGTTACTACGAAGCAGCTGTACCCTGAGTATGACCTGGAGCTTAGTGACTAGCATGGGACCCGCAGGCTGCCGTGACCTGCAGACATGACTGTTGCAGGGCCGTTGTGTTTTGGTGTCGTACCCATTTAGAGCCAACAGAAGCAGCACATATGCTGAATTTCAAGAGATTTTGTTAGCAGCCACATTTCTCAGCAGCTTTGGAATGTGCAAGTTAAGGATGATACCAGCTCATTCCTGTTTGTGGGAAAGGGATGTTGGGATACTTTCAGTTTACTCTGCTACCTGAGAAACACTATTTCTAATCGTCATTTCTTAATTGGAATGGTTGTAATCCAAGGTTGATGCTGAAGTTCTTCCCAATGAGCCTTTGCTTCTCTGCAGCATCCAGGCTCGATCTGGGTATGTTAACCTGCAGGTGCAGCAGCCTCTGGATGGATGGAGGAAGTCTGGGAGCAGCATGTGTGAAGTGACAGCTGCTGTGTCAGGAAAGCCGTGGGGAAAAAAGAGGACCAAAGGCTGAAGTTGTGATGGTGGTTTGGTTTTGTTATGATTGGATCTGGAGGAGTTTGAGTGTTCAGCAATTTTGTACTCAACTGCTGTAATATCCAGAGGTTTTGTTTCATTTCTGTAGTAAACAGAACATTGTGTTGAACTGTCTGACCTGAATTAAAGCAGCTATTGCATCCCTCAGTAATTCGCTTTGAGAGCGTGTGACTCATGAAATGAACTTGGGAACAAATTCTTCAACTATATTCTATTCTGAGACAACATTAAGATGTGCTATTCAGTGTTTTCTGAGGACTGACTGGGGACAGCGTGGCAGCACTGCTGCTGGGAATGAGAGCTGCAGAATTACGTTTACTCAATTGTAAATGCAGTCACTACAGTGAAAGTGAGCAGTGTCCTAAGCACAGGGTTGTGTTGAGAGCAGGAGTGTTTCAGCATCAGCTCTTAGGACTGAGGGTGACTGCACAACCCAAGTTTGGCTGCTTTGTGCCAACTGATGAAGTGCTCTGACCACAAATGTTGTTCCTGCTTCACTCAAGCTCAATGTCCTGTCCAGTTCTACTTCCTACACCTTCCTGCCAAGTAATTTTCCCCCCTTGCTTTCAGTCAGGCCTATATTTGCAGTCTGTTCTTTGTATTTCTAAATTTGGAAGAAATTAATCTCTCTTCACAGTGCCTGGATATCAGACAAGTGGTCAGAAAAGCTGCTGCTGAGAGCACAGCAAAAAGGCGTTGGGAAATGTTTTTTTCATTGGGAAGTGCATACATCAATGCCAGCACTTTGTGCGAGGTGTAAGGCACGTGCATGAAGCACAGCCCGCTGCCCAAGTCATGGAAGGTTACTGAAGGACTGAGAGGTCCGTGTCTCCTTCCCCCCATCCCCTCCTGTAGAAGCACTGGGATCAACGCAGTCACAATGACACTGCCTGCTTAACCAGTGCTGGGTTTTGCTTCAGTTAGCACAAGGGAGCTGTTGGGGATGATGTCCTCATCTCAGACCGCTGTCCACAAAGGATGGATGCACACAAACCAGCCAGCCGACAGCAAACTGCCCCTGGTGAGGCTCTGCAGTGGGCACAGAGCAGTGCTGCGTGGTGCTGTCTGCAGAGCAGGGAGACCCAGGGCAAAATGGAAGGGTTCCAGGCTCTGCGTTAAAAACTTCAGGGACTGAGCTCTGCTACTGCGGTACTTCATCCCTGCTCCTCCCAGAGTTGCTCCTTGTACTTTAAGGGCAACCTGGAAGATAAACTATGCTTGTCTTCGCCCAAATCCAGAAGAATAGAACCAATAATTTCTGTTGCTTTTCCATAGTATGTAAATATCTAGAAGTAAGCAAGTCTCTGGCTGGGCAGACAGCAGGAAAATATTGCATGTTGTAACAGCACCGTTCTTAATTTAAATTTAGAAAGCTTATTTCTGTTAAGTCTAATCCACATATAATGATCTCACAGGTAACAAGTGCAATTACAGAACTGAAACCCCCACGGAGAGGCAGTACCTCTGCCTGCAGGCAGCTGCCAAAGCGCAGCACACCACAGCCCCTGAGCACCCCTGGTTCATCAGCAAAAGCAAACAAAGCTTTTTCTTTCTTAATTAAAGGGTCACTGTGCTTGTCTGTAGTGCTGAACTCAAAAACAGCCTCTTTCCCTTCGTGTCAATTTCAGTTTTATTCCTTATATTGTTAGCATCTTTGTGTCAGTCCCTCTTTCTGCACTGCACACGCTCTGACAGCCATTTCCCTGCTGGACTTTAGGTAAGCTGCCTTTCCTCCCTTGCAGCCCTCTTTTAGTCTCATTTCTGGCTCTGAAAGTGGGGCTAAAGCAAAGGCACTACTTTTACTAGGGGAACGTGGGGAAAATAAAAACCTGTGCAGCAGTGGAGTTGTGCTGCTGGTTGCGAGGAGCAAGCAGATCATGCAATCAAGAGAACACAGCTCTGTAAGAAGGTGCCTGTGTTTCCTGCTGCTGAACAATTTGGGAAGAGGCTTCTGTATCCCATAGCAACCTAACGATCCCAAAGCCAACAGGGATTTTGGCACAGCTAACTCCTGTTAATGAACTGTTTACAATGCTTTAAAATTATACAGCCTGTCAACGGAAAAATGCCTCTCTGATTAAAGTCATCTCGAAGAAATGGTGGAAGTGAACTGCAATTAACCTCTTTCCTTCTGCTGTCCATCATCCTGTCAGCACATAGCTCTGTTGCTGTGTTGCAGAGGGGATGTGGATGTTCCCTCTGGAGCACGTACTCAGCTGTCAGCGGCGTGGGCAGCCTCAGCATCCATCTCCTGAAGAACACTTCCATCCCAATGGCTCATTGTTTTCTCTAGCTCGGTTTTCACTCTAAGCTGACAGTTCAGAATTGCATTCTGTATGCTCTGCAGGTTCCACTGCGTTCTCAGGAGAGCATCATCCAGTGTGAAGACACCGTCCCGCGTTCTTCGCACTTGTGTGCACACAGCAGATGATTTCAGCTCCAGCCCGATCTCATGGACTACTTTGCGGAGGTATTGCTGGGTCTCGTGCAAGCAGTGAATTTCTGGAAGGTCAGAGAGATTCCTTCAGAACGGGCAAAGCAATGGGACAAATTCAGACCTTGTCTGTAGTGCAGACATCCATCACGCTTATGCTGAAGGAAACAGTTCAGCAGAATAGATTGCTATGATAAAGCACAGGTGGATTGTGCATTTCTGGAATACTGCAGGCTGTCCTGGCCCCCCCAGAAACTAAAGCTTTTGAGCAGATCTGTATATGCAGCAGAATTACAGAGATTTAGATATTTTAAAGTGGATAACATTTACCTTCCCACCTTTGTGATGAATTATTTGTGAGCAATAGCAGACCGACTGCAGAAAAGCAAACCATGTTTAAACACGCTCCCATGCCCCGAGCTGCACTGCATTTAAATATCAGCACAAGGAAGAATTTTGCCCCATAGGCATTCACTTTGCAAAGTTTCTTGCCTCAGTCTAAGATCTGCAAGTAGCAGGGAAAGCAAAATGAGGGAGGTGTGCAGCTGGTTTGATTTGCTGCAGCATCTTCAGTTCTGTAAAGGTTTCAGACAATTGCTCTCAGAAACAGGGAAAAAAAAAAGGCTTTGCACTACAGAGATCATCCAGCAAAGGGATGCTGTGCTGAGCTTGGAAGCTACAGCTCATGACACTGCAGGGATTACTGGTTGGTACCAAACTCCCGCCAATTCATGGTGCATGAGGTCACTAACAGGAAAGTGAATTTCACCAACTTATATACACATTCACACCAGACCTCCCCCAGTCCATTCTGCACCAGTCCTACCTAGCTGGAATTCAGGGAGTGCAAACTGGAGACACCGGATGGCAGTGATTATTGGGGGGCTTTTTCCCATGGGGCGAATCAGCCCCTTCACAGCCAGCTCATAGGCCTCCTGTGTTTTCATATCGATGTTAGAATGCCTGGAAAAGGAGAAAAGGAGCAGAGCAGACATGAGTGCTTCTCTTCAATGGCATTCGAAATAGGTACAGTCCCAACTAAAGCAGAGCTGCACTTGCTATTCTCAGAACTGCCCATGCATGAAGTTTCTGCACACATCTTAATGCTGCGCTGTTTGCAGCAGTGTAGTGGTTTGGGAGGGAGGTGCTTGGCCACGTCTGTAAGATATCAGTGCAGGTCTTAGTGCAGCCAGCAGGTCCTATGGAGCTGGAGATGTCAGAGTACAAAAAAGGACACTTAACAGTGGTCCCTCACCAGCATGCAGAGCACTCTGTGACTTCTGTCTGCTCTGATCTAGCGCTCAAACCTTCACAAGCTGTCACAGCAAACACAGCCATGCTTTTCACATACGTACATCAGCAAGGCCTTGTGATTTGTTCCTTGGATGACGGCGAGAATCCGTTCCAGCTTCTCCCTCGTGATATGATCTGCAAATATCAAGGTAGAAACAAAGTCTCAATTATCCATCTGGAAGCTGGAAGGACAGCAGCCTGAGTGGTGCCATCGGTGTTAGCAGGTCGCATCCAAATGGTTCACAGGAGCCGCAGTGTGGGGTAGGCTCTGTTCATCGTGCCATGTAAATGAGCAGCACAGTGCTGCACTACAAAGGAAGGGTCATTTTTTCTTAATTGATTTCAAGATGTTGGCTCCAGTTTCTCCTACGAGTGGCTGAAGGATTTAATTCCACAAAGGCTTCTCACCGCTACCTGTAGATGTGATATAAGCACACCTGGCTCCCACCCATGCCAGCAGCAGCTGCTGGGATGAAGGCTCAGCCTGGTTTGTGCGTGCTGCACTCAGCACAGGTGGACAAAAACACCTTGACTGCATGTGGGCTACATGCACAGAGCGGCCAGGAAGTGTTTGGAGCATTACCTTCTACTGCTGTGCATTCTACCTGGCCAAATGCCTTGCTATTCAGCAGGAGTGCTCTTTGTTTTGTGTTCTGTTCAGGATTTTTTTTTCCTTAAACACATCGACTCAGTTTCTTACCAAACGTCGTCTTCTCTATCAGCTTCCCAGTGTCTGAGAAGTCCACGGTAGCTTTACCAAACTGCCCCCTGACTGTGTAAACCTCCAAGAAAAGCAGAGAGTGACATCCATCAAAGCTTCAGAGCCACTGAGCAGCATCACATCCAGCCATCAGCCCACCCCACCAACACCTCCCTCAGTGCCACATCCCACGGCTCTGGAACGCCTCCGGGGCGGCACTGAGACTCAGACCCCATCCCTGAGTGCCCGTGGCACTGCGCAGCGCCTACCTTGCTCAGGTGGCAGTCGTACAGGTGGCTGAGGAGCTTGTTCCCGTGCCCAACACCGAGCACTGCAACACAGGAGGCACGCTTAGAGCCGCGCCGCCCGTTCCACGCGTGCCGCTCCCCAGCCGGAGCCGCCGGCCCCGCCGCCCATCCCGCAGCACCGCGGCGGTGGGAGCAGCGTGCGGACGGCACGGCAGAGCCGCCTCGATGTCCCCCAACACCCGACCGCGCCGCGCCCCGCTCGCACCGAACACCCCCGACGCCTTCACGTCCAGCCGGTGCCCGGCGCCGATCTTCAGCTGCGTGAAGCGGGGCCCTCGAACTGCGGAAAGAGACGGCGGTCAGCGCGGGACCCTGCCGGCCCTCCCCATGCCGACCCTCCCCCTCCTCCCCGCCGCTCCCGGCGCTCACCCAGGCGGTGCTCGGCCAACACCGGCACCCGCACGGCCTCCAACGCCGGCGGCCCCGCGCTCGCAGCGGGCAGGAAGCGGATGCGGCTCCGCGGGGGCCGCGCTGGGGCCGCGTTGAGCTCTGCAAGAAACGGGAGGATAATCAGAGACGGAGCCGCGTGCGTGTATTTACGGGGGGGTCCCGGAGCTCCGCTCACCGCGCAGCAGCCGCGTCTCCACCGCATCCCGCACGCGGTTCCACGCCACTCCCGGCGGTTTGTACACCGCGAACAGCCCCGCAGGAACCGCCGCCATCCCGCCCCGCCCCGCCCCGCCCCGCCGCTTCCGGGGCTGCGCCATGCTGCGGGGGGCGGCGGTGCGGGCCGCGCTGCTGCGGGCGGTGCGCGGCGCTCCGGGTAAGGGAACCCCGCGCCTGCGGTGCGGCTCGTCCCGAGGGTGCCGTGACTCTGAGCTCTGCTACCGCCGCTCCCCGCAGGCAGAGCCGGGCTGGGCCGCGCCGTGCCCCGCGCTGAGGAGCAGGAGGATGAGGAGGAGGAAGAACAGCCGGCGGGGCGCGTCCCGCTGTACCCCGGGCACATCCCGACCAGCCCGCTGCAGAAAGCGCTGCTGGCGGCCGGCTCGGCGTGCGTGGCTCTGTGGGATCCCTACAGGCACGGTGCGTGGGGATGGGGCACGGAGCGGGGCTCGGGGAGCTGGGATGGCTCAGTGCGGAGCAGAGGAGGCTCAGAGGAGACCTCATCGCTCCCTGCAATCCCTGAAAGGAGTTGTGGTGAGGTGGGTCGGCCTCTGCTCCTGGGGAACAGCAATAGGATGAGAGGTGTTGGCCCCACGTAGTGCTGGGGGTTCAGGCTGGGTACTGGGGAACATTCCTTCTCACAAGGAGCGGTGCTGCACTGACGCAGCTGCCAAGGGAGTGCTGGGGTCACCATCCATGGAAGTGTTCCAGACCTGTGGAGATGTGGCACTGAGGGACGGGTCGGTGGGCATGGGGGTGGGCTGGGGTTGGACTTGAGAGGGCTTTTCCAACCTGAATGATTCCATGAGCCCCTGCCAAGCAGATCTGTGCCTGCCTGCAGCGCTCGGTGCCCCCTTCCCTCCCCTGTCAACCAAATGTGTCCAGGTGGTGCAAATGCAAAACGTGTGCAGGATTGTGCTGTTGGTGTGTCACTGTGCGGTCTCTCTTTCAGACATGGTGGCAGTCCTCGGTGAGACCACGGGCTGCCTTGCCCTGCCCAAGCTGCGAGACAGGATGAGGAATGACCCTGAAGGTTACCGCATCCTCCAGTGCGTCCCCCACACCCGGCCCTGGCCCTCCACCTCTGTCAGACCCCATCCCTCTGCCCCATGGGTCCGAGCGCCTTCCCTGGGCCTGTAAAGGAGAGCCCCACACTGCTGCCATTTGAGGAGCTCAGGCATCTGTCAGCTCTGAGCCTCCTGGCTGTGGATTTTGCTCCATACTTAGTGCTCAGCAAAGCCCTGCAGCAGATCCAGGAGCAGCAGCACAGAGCCCCTGGGCCCTGTTTCAACATTGCTGTCTGTTCTGCTCTGCTGCCTTGGCAGGTTCTGTCTCTCTTTGTGTGGATGCAGTGTGTTTTCTCTGTTTTGTCCTCTGCACCATTTCCTCCACTGGGGACTCCACCCCCACTGCTTTGTCTTCTCCATAGGCACTCCACATTTTCATTCCACCACCCTCGGCATCTCCCTAAGCTGTGAGATAAGACTTGATGGCTTTTGCTTCTGTGTCTGCGGGGACTGTTGGGCACAAGTCTGAGGACCAGGAAGGACTCAATAAGGCTCTGATTAACCACGATCTCACTGTTCTTCCTCTTTTTTTTCCAGTCCCTTCAGCTGATGAGGGATACAAGGAAGCATTTGCTGCAGTCAGGGTAGAGGTGGTGCTCATCCCACTTATCTCCCTGGCATCTGGGCAGCTCCTGGATCCACTCAGGCTGTTATCAGGAGGAAAATTTGTCCTGTGCAGAAATGAAAGGGCTTTTGTTCCATTCCAGTGCTACATGGTGCCTGTTTGCCACCAGCCTGGGCAGGAGACCTTTCTGTGCTTGGCCGCCACATGGCTGCCAATGAAAGCCTGAGCAAGAAAGAAGCAAAACCTGCATTTAGAACAAACACCTTACCCTCTCTCAGGCTGTTGCTTTGAAGTCTGTCTGTTTCACAGGGGCACTGAGATCCACTCTCTGGGCCTGACTGCTAGCCAGGCTCAGTGCAAGCACTGCACTTCTCCTCCAGAGCTGCTGGAGTGGGCAGAGGTTGCAGTTCTCATTGCCAGGGCTTCAGGTGGACTCCTTACAGAACGCATCCTTGTGGGAGCACTTGGGGGGCTGCGCAGGGAGGGGTTTCCAAGTCTTCATCTGCCCAGGGCCCCCAGTGTGTGGGTCCCACACGATGCTCAGTGCTTTCTGTTTCAGGGAGCGGCCTCGCATCCGCCTCTCCACGCTGGACATGGCCCGGCTGCGGGGGCTGCCGGCCGGCACGCTGGGCCGTGAATACGTCCGCTTCTTGGAGGACAATGTGAGTGTGGGATCTCACTGTGCTTGTCTCTGTGCCAGGAGCACAGATGAGATTTAGAGGCAGGCTGTTGCTGTGGAGAAGCCCATAGAGCACCTGGAGATGAAGGGAATTGGTGGGAGTTGGGAGGTCGGGATGTGATGCTGGGTGTGGGTGATGCATCCTCAGTGCTGTGTGTTTTATCTGTGTAAATGATACTCACTGCTGAGAAATACACTGATGGGGAGCTCTGCATTGCTGTGTGTTAAAGATTGAAATGAGTGGCTTCGAGTTCTGACTGACCTGCACCTCTTTGCCCTTGCAGAAGGTTTCTCCAGACACCCGCATGCCAGCCAAGTTCGTGGATGATGAAGAGCTGGCGTACGTGATGCAGCGGTACCGGGAAGTGCACGACCTGATGCACACCCTGCTGGGCATGCCCACCAACATGCTGGGTGAGCTGCCACGTTCCATGCTGCCCATCGACCCCAGTGATGGCTTTTGACCCATCGGAATCCCTAATCCCCAGCCCACAGAGGTGCACAGGGAGGTTGGCCGCAATCCCTGTCCTGCACTGCTGTCATCCATCATCTGTGGCTGTTCAGTGCCTGCTGGGTTTACCATGATGTGGTATTTTGCAAGATCGGAGCGCAAGCTTAGGGGTTTCCTGGTTCCTTATCCATGCATCCCCATGTCCTTTCCCCTCATTTTGTGTCTGACTCAGTCACAAGCTGAGCCTTGCTGATGAGCCAGCAGGAACCAGCATTTCTGGTCCCTTGGAAGCTTCTGGCTGAGATGTGACAATGGATGAAAATGGGCTTTCCCATGCTGGGAGATAGGGAAAGATACACGGGAAAATCCTCATTTAGCAATTGCATCGCTAAAGATCTCCAGGAGCCCAGCCTGCCTGGGCCATGCCCAAGCTTGTGGGGCAGTGACAAGGGGTGCTGCTCCTGGGGGTGGCGGCCGGGCTGTCCCTGGGGGAAGAGCAGGGCTCCCATCCTGGTGTGGAACCGTGCCCTGTGCCTGCTCACAGCGCTCTGCTTCCTGCCAGGTGAAGTGGTGGTGAAATGGTTTGAAGCCGTCCAGACAGGGCTGCCCATGTGTGTGCTGGGAGCAGCGTTTGGCCCCGTTCGTCTCAACGCACGGTAAGCAGTGATGCTGTCTGGTGAGGGTCCATGTTAACCTGAGTTCTGATCCTGGGTTTGCTGCTGGCTGTAACCTTCCCACACAGAGTCCCGTCCCATGCCTCAGTTTCCCCTGTGAGATAAGCAGGAGTGCTGAAGGGTGCAGGGACGTAGGGTTTGCATCTGCCCGGAACAGGGACTTGGAAGAGGAAATAGAAAATCAAACGTGGAAATGAAAACCATTGTCTTCTGTGCCCTTTGTTGCAGAAAGCTGCAGGTCCTGGCCACCGAGCTGGTTCCATGGGCGGTCCGGAGCGGGCGCAACGCCAGCTGTGTCCTCAATGTCTATTATGAGCAGCGCTGGGAGCAGAGCGTGGAGTCCCTGCGGGAGGAAATTGGCATCTTCCCCCCTCCGGCTGTCCGTGTGTGAGAGCTCATGCTGGGGGGTGGGGGGGAAATGGGGGATCCCCCGTTGGCAGCTGTTCCCTGCACTGCTCCGTCTCCTGCTGCCGCACGAGTGCAGTGTGGCTCTGCTGGTGCCGGCCTGGTGCTTTTCTCTCCTGTCAAGATCTGGCAGCCCCCTGGTGGGAGAGACCTCCCTGTGCCCTGACAAAATGTGACCTCTTCTGCTGTTTGTCAGCGGGTGGAAAGGTGGCCAAGTCCTGGTCATGCTTTTGCAGCTGGGTTTTGCTGGGTTGGGAGCGAATGCAGACACAGCGAATTCATGGCGTGCAGGGGTCGGGGTGCCGTGCTGCTGTGCGCAGGGCCGGGTGCTCAGTCTGGCTCTGCTGTCTGGATGTTAACCCTGCTGGAGCTGCTGTCAGAAGATCCCAGGCTGCCCTGAGGCCCTCCTCGTCAAAAATGTCATTGTGAGAGGTTTTTGATAGGAATTGTCTTCCTCTGACAGTGAGGTGGTGTGATGGGGAGTAGGGCAGAGTCCTAGATGAGCAGGACCGGAGGCCGCCCTGCATCCGGGCGCTGCTCACAGTGTGGGTTGAGGGTTCAGCGTGCCAGCGGCTGTTTGCAGAGCAGGGGCAGAGCCACAAGGCAGGCGGGGCTGCGTGCGTGGAGGTTTGCTGTTGAAATTCCTTCTTGCTCAATAAAGCCTGTGGTGGAGCTATGGTTCCTTCTCCCTCCTCCCACCCGCCTTCTCTCCCCGTCTGGTGGGGAGATGTGACGTGAGACCTCGGCACTTTTCGGGTCCGGGATTCCACGAGACGTCACCTCGGGCCGCCCCAGCGCCAGGCTGTGCCACCGCGTCCTGGCACGGTTCCGGCCCACGGGAGGTGACGTGTCCGTGTCCGGATGCGGGAGGTCGGGCAGCTTCGCCTCCCGGTTTTGCCACATCATTGCGGATTTGTCTTTTTTTTTTTTTCTCTTTTGAGTGGTGACGACGGCTGCCACGCGGTGCCAGAAGCGCCGAGCTTGCGGCTGCCTGCCGCCCTGCTGCCCGCTGCGGTGCGCATGGGGACGAGGAGGCGGTTATTTCATTCCAAAACAGAGGAACCCATCGGGCCGATGCTGCGATCCCCCTCCCCACCGCCCGGCGCAGCATCTCCCTGCGCGCACACCTGGCCCCGCCGTCAGCACAGCCGGCGCACAGCCGCCTCCCGCCCGCAGCTCCGGGATCGGGCAGCTCTGCGCCGCGCCGCGCCGCGCTCCCCGCCTTCAAAACGCCGAGGCCCCGCCGTTCACGGCACGTCCGCCGCCCCGCGGTGCCGGCAGCGCTCCGTGCAGCGGGCGGGAGGCGGCGGCCGCTCCGCGCCCTCGGGCAAAATGCGACTCTGGTGGGACTCGAACCCACAACCTTTGAATGACTCCCGTCACCGCCGCGCTAGAAGTCCAATGCGCTATCCATTGCGCCACAGAGCCGTCGGACAGCCCCGCCGCCTTCGCCGCCTCTTCCCGCCGCGCAGCGTCCCGCCCCGCGCCACGCTCGGGGCCGCCGCCTCTGCCGCTGTCGCCGCCGCCGCCATCGGGAGCGGAGCTGGGAGCGGAGAAGCGGCCGAGGCAACGCTCGCCCCGCAGCGCCGCCGGAGCTTCGGAGCGGAGAGGCGGCGCCGGGTGGGACTACAGCTCCCGGCGGGCCGCACGGAGCGCTCCGCCCCGCCCCGCCCCGCCCCGTGCCGCAGCGGCGGGCGGGCCCTGCTCCCCGCTCCGAAGCTCCCGGCCCCGCTCCCGGCGGCGGTGCAGGTGGCCGGGCCGCACTGGAACGCGCTGGAGCCCGGTAAGAGTGCGGCCCGTCCCCTTCTCCCTTCTCGCGGCCTCCCCCGCTGACTCGGAGGGGCTCCCGGTGCGGGGATCGGCGGGGGTTCGGCCGCTGCCAGAGGCGCCCCGTGGAGGCGGTGCGGCTCCGACAGGAGGTTCGGAGCCGGTTTCGGGCAGGGCGAGGCGCGGCGGGGACTGCGGCAGCGGGAGGCGGGAGCCGGGCGGGAGCGGGCGGGAGGGTCCCGGTGCCGCCCCGAGCCGGGGAGAGCCGCGGAGGCTCCGCAGGAATGGAAGCGCGGCGCCGGGGGCTGCGGCGCCGGCCTGGAGCTCCGAGCTCTGCGGCGGATGCGCCGTGCCCCCCCGCCTTCCGCAGCCCTGTGCCCGCCGTGCGGCCCCCACGCCGCCGTCCATCCCGTCCGCCCCCCCCCCTCCCCCAGCGGAGCCGCCCGGCTGGGCGCCTCGGAGCCGCGCGCGGTGGGCGTGGAGGTGGGCGCGGGGCAGCGCTCGGTTGGGCGGCGGCCGTCCGCGCTGCCGACGGGCCGCTGTGTGCGGCGGAGATGGGAGCGGATGGCGGGCGCCTGCCCGGGCCTGCCCGCCTCGTGTGGGCGGTGGAACGCCTCGCTGCCCACGCGACGTGCCCCCCCCGGCCGCTTCGCCACTCGTGTCCGATGCTGGAGGTGTAAGGGAGGGCCCGGCGCTTGGCTGGAGTGCGGCGGTTTGGTGGTTTCCCCGTTAAGCCGCATAAAGAGGTTCGCGGGGGTAAAATAAGGAGGGTCCTGCCCTGCTGAAAGCCACTGGGGGACGCTGAGCTGCTCGGGAGGAGGCTTGGAGCCGGGGGCAGGAGTGAGATGTCTGAGTCGGGGCTGTAGGACATCCCCGTGTTGCGGGCTTGGGGCCATCCCTGCCTGCTCCGGGGTCACAGCTCGGGTGCTGCATGACATGCTTGGATGCTGTCTCACGTGGGGCAGCCTGGGGCTGTGGCTGCCAGTCTCAGAGCAGGGAATCATCTTCAAAAGGGGAAGGGGAATCGTGCCAGAATTTCATTCCTCTGAGGCCGTGTCGGGAAGGACTGGTGTTATCTAGGAGCCGTCACTGCGCTTAGGTCACGCTGCTGCCTGGGAATAGCCTTTGCTAAATCATGGTCACCTGTGAGTCCTGGAGCTGTGACTGGGAGCGTTTGAGACAGAAATATCACAGTCTATCCACAGGGCTTGGGGATGGGGCCTGGGTGCACCCAGCAGCTGGGACAGCCCTCGCTGTGCCTCGTGGCCATCGCCCGCCCGGCCGTGCCTCCAGGCCAGGAAGCACGGGTTTACAAACACAGGCAGAGATCAGAAGATGGAGTGTCCTCATCCCGTTGGAGCAGTGTCAGACTGAGCCCCGCAGTCCAGCAGCTGTCCTGGGCACATGTTGGTGCTGTGGGAATGGAAGAGCTGGGCTGTAGGGATCCTCAGGGCAGGGAGGAATTTGGATCTGGACTGTCCCGGGTTGGGTGTGAGAGCTGAGCTCACCCTGCCTGGCATTGCTCTGGTGCCTCCTAACATCTGTATGGGGTCTCCTGCACAGCTGCGCTGTCACACCTGTGAGGTGACCTCATCCTACATCTGACACTACTGGGATGTGTCCGTGTCCCTGGCTGGTGTGCAGGCCAGGGGTCTGCAGAGAGGAACAGCCAGGCTTTTGGTGGGTTCTGAGCAGTGCCATGCGTGTGCCATGGGCAGGGTCTGCTAACATCAGCCTGCTGGGTTACATCCTCGCTGCCAGGAGAAGTGGTGACTCTGGGCCTCATCCAGGGAACTGGGAGCAGCTAATGCATCCCATGCCCATGGGTCTCTTATTGTTCAGTGTGTGTAGGTCAATATTTGTGCTTTCTCTCTCTCCACAGGCCAAGATGCTGCGTTTGGCTGCCTTCGCAGCACTGCTGCTGTTCTTCAGGGTCAGCCTGGAGCTGTCCTGGGCCCAGGCCATCCCTGCTCTCTTCATCTTCTACCTGGGATCAGGGGGATGGGACTTCTTCCTCATAGTCATCAAGACAATACGAAGGGATGTCACGTAGGTATCCTGTTTGGGGTGGCCCAACTGCGCACTGGGGTGTGTGAGCATAACCCCAGCTCTCTGTTGGCATCTGGCCCAGCTTGAAGGAGATCATCTTCTGCTGTGCCCTGAAGGCTCTAAACTCTGGGGCAAAGTTTTCCCAGGAAATATAGATTTCAGCTGAGCTCTGAAGTCTACTGATTGTCCTTGTCCTTGTACTTTATCCTGTCCCTAAAACTGCTGGCATTGCACCGGCTGACTGGGCAGGGGCAGCTCTGAGCTGGTACCAGGCTGTGCCAGCTTTTGGCAGAGATCTGCATGTGGGACAGAGTGGCACCTTTTGGAGAGCACCTGAGGCTCCAGGGCGCTCCTTTGAAGCGAGGACATCCCAGTCTGCAGCCTTCCAAAACATCTCTCCCTGCCCTCATTCCCGTAAGTGCCTTTGCAGAGGGCCTCTGCCTATATCCATGCTTTTCAGGGAAGCACCCAGAGCTGCTGCTCATCTAGAGTAACACCTGGAGCAGTGCTGGACTATTGCAGCTCCTGGCAAGGTTGCTGTGCTGTCTTTGCTGGAGGAGGTGGTTTTGCAGGGCTCACTGAGCAGCTTCCCTCTGGTTCCCTTTATTTTGGCAGCACGGGGCTGGTTCTGCTGCGGGTGAAGTGGCAGGTGTGGAGGCACGTGAAGGAGAAGAACACAATCGCCAAGATCTTCCAGAGAACTGCAAGCAAGTGTCCAGAGAAAACAGCACTGATCTTCCAAGGCACGGGCGAGAGCTGGACCTTCCGGCAGCTGGATGAGTACTCCAACCAAGTGGCCAATTTCTTCCATGGCCAAGGCTTCCGCTCTGGTGATGTGGTGGCTCTGTTCATGGAGTCCCGCAATCAGTACGTGGGGCTGTGGCTCGGCCTGGCCAAGATCGGGGTGGAGACGGCCCTGGTGAATTCCAACCTACGCATGGAGGCCTTGCTGCACTGCATCACCATCTCCAACTCCAAGGCTGTGGTTTTTGGAGTGGAAATGATGGAAGGTGAGACGCAGGCAGATGCTTCAGGAGGTTTTTAGGCTCTGTGGATTCAGTGCTCCTTTCCTGCAGGGAATAGAGCAGGGTCTCAAAAAGTGTGAACAGCTGAATTATTCAGGAATTGGATCTGATTTTCTTTCTGTTAGTAGGCAGCAGAGGTGGATGGGTTCAGTGTTCTCTGTAAGGCCCACATGGATGCAAGGATTCTTCCTTGTGCTAGAGGTTCCTCTCATGTCCACGCACTGCATGGAGCCCTGTGCTGTGCCAGGCCTGTCCTGATGGAAGGGATGAGACTCCCTTGGGGCTCCCCACACTGTTTGCCACAATCTTGCAGCACCTGCCTTCATGTTTCAGCCTACACCCCTGTGGCTGATGGTGTCGAAAGACCTCTCAGCACCACAAAGTTTTGGCTGGGAAGAAGTGGAGAACAGGATCTTCAAGTCTCTGAAGAGGCCTGGGCTGTGGTCCCAGCTGTTTAACATAGGAGCAACATCTGCCTGGGAGGGTTGTCAGGCCTTTTGGGGTTCTGCTGAGCACAGTGAGGGTGCAGCTACCTGGGGCATTATCTTCCCAAGGTCGCCTGCAAGGACAGGGAATCGCTGTGCTGTACTCACCTGGTGCTCTTTCTCTACCTCTCCTCTTTACTTTCTCAGCTATGAAGGAGGTGCAGTCCTCCATGGAGAAGTCTGTCCATCTCTTCTGGTCAGGAGAAGGAAGCCTGGAGTCTGCACTTTCCGGTGCAAAGCACCTGGATCCCCTCCTGCAGACAGCTCTTCGACACCAGCCAGATCCCCCTGAGAAGGGCTTTCTGGGTACGTGGTCAGCTTTTGGGAGCCCAACTCGTGGTATTTCATCTGGTCACAACACTGGCGAGAATGTCTGCTCGGGATGCTGAGGGCAGACTTCAGCAGCAGAGCCTGGAATGTTTGAAGGGGGGCTGAAGCCTGGCTGCATGTGGTGCAGTGCCATGTGCCCTCCATGTGTTCAAACAGACCTGGGGCGAACCCAGCATGTTCTTTATCACATAACAAAATTTATTGTGATATGAGCAGAGTACAGTTTGACTTGCCCCCACCTTATGCTTCAGCCAGCTCCACCTAGATCAGGTGCAGTGATCTAGGTCACACTGCATGTGTGATTTTGTCTCCTCATTCCTCTCCAGATAAACTCTTCTATATCTACACCTCCGGCACTACGGGAATGCCCAAGGCTGCTATTGTGGTGAACTGCAGGTAAGGCAGTGGGCAGGAGCTCTGAGGAGGAAGGGGGCAGAGCTCTGCCCCATCCTGGCACCAAGCCTCTGGCCCTGCTTCTGATGCACCCCTTGGTTTCCCCACCGCAGGTATTTCCGCATGGCCAGCTTGGTTTTTTACGGTTTTCGCATGAGACCCGATGATGTGATGTATGACTGCCTTCCACTTTACCACGCTGCAGGTAATGTGTGCCCTTGGGACCTTGCTTGCCTGGACTTTGCTTCCCCTCTGCCAAGCCCTGAGCTCAGGCTGGGGGTTGGTGCAGCAGTGATCTTTGTGTCAAAGAGGAGCTGGCTGCTGCTGGCAGTGTGTGACCTCTTTATCTGGGAGCCAGGAATTGATCTGGTTGACTTCTGGAGTGGGGACTGTTGTGTGGGGAGGACTATCCCAGCCCTTGGCCTGGCTTTGGAATAGCTGCATGGTATTGCTGACTCATGAGAAAAGGAGTGAGGAAGGGGAAGCAGTGCCCACCTTGCTGACTGAGGCGTGGTGGGATGTCTAGGTGCAAGGCGCTGCCTCACGTGCCACTGTCCCGTTGCCCTGGGGTCCTGGAGGCTTTGGCCAGATGAACACACACCTGCTGAGAGCCAGGGTGTGGCTCCTGCCTCGCTCTGGCTGGGTATGGTGTGTGGGTACTGAGGGCTTTCCTGGCTGCCTCTCTGCAGGGAACATCGTGGGCATCGGGCAATGCTTGCTGCAGGGCATGACAGTCGTCATCCGCAAGAAGTTCTCAGCCTCACACTTCTGGGAGGATTGCGTGAAGTACAACTGCACGGTGAGGCCACATGCCTGGGGATCTGTGCTGAGTTGGGGTGAGCCCAGCTGCTGCAAGAAGGAAAGGCTTGGACTCGTTCTGCCTGTCTGTCCTGAAATACCTTCCAAAGTGGTGGAGCTGTATCCTTCCCACCTCCAGCTGTCATTCCATGTTTCCCGTGCTCCAGCGTTAGCCAGGTCTTGGATAGGTTTTATAAATTGGAGGACAGTGTTTGCCAGAGATGGGTGGGCAAGGGACAAGTTGGCGGGACCCCTGGATAATACCACATCCTCTGTAGGGGACTGTGTGCATGTTGTTCCATTCCTGCCCGCCCCAAAGAACACCTTAAATATCCCAGGCTGTGGTGGAGGGTCCTAATGTGTCCTTTCTCTTTGTCCCTGCTAGATTGTGCAGTACATTGGGGAGATCTGCCGCTACCTGCTGAACCAGCCCTTCCAGGAGGTGGAGCGGCAGCACCGGGTGCGCATGGCGCTGGGCAACGGGCTGCGAGCTTCCATCTGGAGAGAGTTCATGGCCCGCTTTGGCATCGCCCAGGTGGCTGAGTTCTACGGGGCCACCGAGTGCAACTGCAGCCTGGGGAACTTCGACAATAACGTAAGGCTTTGCCACCCTCCCCATGCCCCAGGGGGTGCCTGCTGGCCTGGCGGGGGTTGAAACCCAGCAGGGCTGTTGGCTGCAGGTTCCTTGTTCCAAGAAGCTTGGCGTGCGTTAAGATCCACCTGCAGGGTTTTGACTGTGCTTTTGTGGTGCCAGCTGGGGGCAGGAATGATGTTCCTGCTACTTATGGCTCTGAGTGCCTTCTATCCTAGGTCGGGTCCTGTGGCTTCAACAGCAGGATCTTGCCAGGGGTGTACCCCATTGGCTTGGTGAAAGTGGATGAAGACACCATGGAGCTGATCCGGGGGCCGGATGGTATCTGCATCCGCTGCAAACCAGGTAAGGGCAACCACTGGGGTGCATCTCCTCAGCCCTGTGTGGATCTTTTGTCATGTACTTCATGGTAACTTAGTTAGGTTTAAGTCCTTGGTTTGTTAAACCACACCAACCCTGTTAAACACCCTTTTTCCTTGGGCATGAGTGGTTGCTTCCTCCATTCACCCCTTCTGCTCTCCGTACAGGGGAGCCGGGGCAGCTGGTGGGCCGCATTGTCAAGAGCAACCCTCTGCAGCACTTTGATGGCTACCTGAATCAGTCAGCTACCAGCAAGAAAATCGCCAGGGATGTGTTTGCAAAAGGGGATGCTGCCTATCTCACAGGTAGGCGAGTAGTGCCCTTGTGTCTGCTGAGAGGAGGGGGCTACTTGGCCGGGCTCAGGGATGTCCCAGGCTGGTGACACTGTCCTGAGATGCTCTGGGGAAGCACTTAGCTCCTCTCACACCTCATTTTTCTGCAAATCTGCCCCTTTCCTGTAGGGGATGTCCTGGTGATGGACAAATACGGTTACATGTACTTTCGGGACCGCACCGGAGACACGTTCCGCTGGAAGGGAGAGAACGTCTCCACTACTGAGGTGGAGGGGACACTGAGCCGCATCCTCAACCTGACAGACGTGGTTGTATACGGGGTGGAGATCCCAGGTAACTGAGAGGGGAGGGGAGAACGGAGGAGTGGAGGCAGGCAGGCTGCTGTACCTGGAGGTGTGTCTTGCTTGTCCAGGTCGTGTCCTTTCACAAGAGGCTGGACAGAGGCTCCTTGTGAGTTGGGAAGAGACTACTGGGGGTGTGACTGGCAGGAGCCAAAGGGTTCCCTCCCTCAGGCAGAGGTTTGACTGGTTCTGCCTGGTTTGGAAGGACCTTGAGTCCTTTTGGGATAGGCTGCAAGTGCCTCCTCTGGGAGGACATGACGGTGACCGCAGGGTGTCGCTGGTAGCCGTGGCTGCAGGCTGGTGACACAGGCAGTGTCACAGCTGGACACTTGGTGCTTTGTACAAAGCAGGGAATGTGCCAGAGGCCTCGGTGATGTGAGGCACGCGGAAGTGATGCAAGGACAGCGTGCCCAAGAATTCTCCCTTCTTTTCTGTCTCAGGCACTGAAGGGAAGGCAGGAATGGCAGCCATTGCTGACCCAGAGAACTCCTGTGACCTGGAGAGCTTTGCCAGCCAGCTGAAAAAGGCCCTGCCTCTGTATGCACAGCCTGTCTTCCTGCGGTTCCTGCACAAGGTCTCCAAGACAAGTGAGCCGCTTTCTGTGCTGTCATACAGGGCATGCAGCTGGGGGGAGCAGGGGAAAGGCACTGTGCTCCGTGGTGCACAGCGGCTGCGTGGGCAGAGGGGCTGATCTGCAGTGGAGTCGGTGTTGGGATGGAGCATGTCTGCCCTATGAGCCCCTGGTCCTACCAGCTCCTCTGGTAGTTTGGAGACCTGGGAGTGCAAGGCTCAGGATGACAGCTGATGCTAAGATGTCTCTGCCGTGAGCCTCATGGTTTGGCAGCAAGATGTGGTGCAGCACAGCAGAGCAGAGGTGGGAGTGCATGCAGTCAGCAACCCCTTGCTCCCTTTTCTTTCCCCATGTGCCAGGCACCTACAAATTCCAGAAGGTGGAGCTGCGTAAGCAGGGCTTTGACCCCACACTGGTGAAGGACAAGTTGTACTTCTTGGACTGCAGGCAAGGCCGCTACCTGCCCTTGGACCAGGAGGCGTTTGACAGGATCCAGTCGGGACAGCAGAAGCTGTAACAGTGGGGATCAAGCAAGGCAGCTCCCCAAATCTTGCTGGGGGAAGAGGGACAGGGCAGACACTGGGGAAGGAAAGGTTCAAGGAGTATAAAGGCACACTAGAGATTTTGTTTGACAAATTTTACAGATCGTGGGTTGGGGAAATGCAGCGGGGAATCAGGGGAGGGAGATGATTACATACCAAAGCATAAACTCATCATGGCTTTATTTTCTACTTGATACAATGGTGATGGTCCCATGCCACAGGATGGGCAGGGGCCCTGGCCAGTTGGGGAGGGGTGGGGTGCCCCTGCCATTCCATTTTGCTTTTCCTGTCTTTCCCTCCCTTTTCCAGCCCGCAGCAACCCTTCGTTATGAAGCCCATGAAGGGACCATTGCTGGGCTCTTCTCCTCACTCCTCCACCATGCAGCCAGCTCCTACATGGCACCAGCAGAGGGAAGCTGGGTGCCAGGTGCAGCCCCTACCCCTGCGTGGCCCACTGGTGTCATGTTTGTGCTGTGAATCAGGGAAGCAGGGTAGAGCTGGGCTCAGGAGAGGGATAGGGATGTGTTTCTACTATGCCTTGCTCTCTCCTGAGGTTGACATTTCTATTTTTCACAATCACACGCACATTATACACATATATATACATATATTATACACGCTGATCTTTTTTTTTTTTTTTTTTTTTCAATCTTAATTTATTGTCTGTACTTTTGAATGTGTCCCGGGTTTGTGCAGTAGGTGGAGGGATATCCTAGACCTGTCCTCTCTTGGAGAGCCCTTTTCTCTCACAGGGAGATAGGATGATCGTCTGGGACTGATTCTCCTCTTCCAGCATGGGTGCAGCCATGTATGTCCTTGTGGCCTTGCTCCGTGGTGAAGGACATGAGTGAACCCTGCTATCTTATGGACAGTTTTCTGGGTCTCTTATTTCCACCTTTCATGGATGCAGCCTTGTTTTGTGCACCTTCTTTCCTGTATAAAATAGGTGGGAAAGTGGCAATGAAGGGTTTGGTTTGCCTTTGCTTAAACGTACTCAGCACCTTGGGATCACAGAGCAACTCTAGGAACTTTCCTGCTGTGGTATCTGTGTCCTGAATGTGGGAGGCAACTTGCCTGGAAGGGAGAGAATCCTTCAGAGAGTTGTCTCTGTGACAGCCTGATTTCGTGTGCTCTGTGCCCCTTCCTGCAAGAGCCTAACCCAACTCTGCTGCAGGAGCTCGGCCTCTGAACTGAAATGTCCATGTTAAACACTCGACTTGTGCTATGTGAATTCTCTGCATTGTGTCTGATGTGAAGCAGCCTTAGCAGCAGTGTCTGATTCCAGTCTTTGGAGACCAAGCAGAAACATCTGTTCCAGAGAAACTCTGGTTTGGGATTAATTCTTTTTTTTTTTTTTTTTTTTTTTTTCTTTTTTTAATGGTTTGTTTTTATGCTTTCAGCAGGGTTAATCCTTAAAATGACTTCTGTCTCTTGTGAGGGCAGGGTGTGTTTGCTTTTCGAGCTGTGCTTCCACACCACCATACCTGCCTGCCCCAGTCTGTCCTGTCCTCACAATTAAATACGAGTACGGGCTATGCTGGAGTTTCCTACTTCTTGCTTGCGTGGTCCTGCAATGACTGGGAGGAGGGAACTGTGATGGTTTGGGAACTGGGAGCTGCTACTCCCCGAGCACAACCTCTGTGTGTACTCCATGTCGTCTCGGGGCAGGGAGCGGTGTTGTTTGCGGCTGTGTTGATGCCTGTATGAACACCACCTGTTGGTGAGACCCTCCCCACCCCTCTCTACTTCCTCCCCTTTTCTCCCAGCCATCTTTTCAGTACTGCCATCCCAGTTTGTCCTGCATCTGTTCTTGTTTACCCCAAAATGTCATTCTTCCTCCTCCCCTCTCCCTGCTTGCTCCTCTCCTCAACTTTTGCCATGCTTAATCTCCCACCTCATTTCTCAGCTTGCAGTCAGTTTGGGGGTTTTTTTGTACTCATTTCCCTTCCCTTGCTGCCAGAACTATCCTTAGACCTTCTCCAACCTGCTCTGGGGAAGGATCATATTGAAGGGTCTGCTGGTGGCTGCTGTATGGGACAGGAATGGGACAATGCCCATCTGCTCAGCAGGTGCTCAGGTCTCGCTTTTGGACGCTGTTCCTCTCTCAGTCTGCCAGTGGAGGGCAGGCTGGGAGCAGCAAACACCTCGTGTCAGGGGGCTCCTCAGCCTCAGCCTGGGGCTTGCAGCCTCTGGGAGGGGGAGGGCACTGGGACTGGGGATGAGTTAACCAAAGTGGGGATGGATCCGATCCTGCCTGGCACGGAGAGGAAGCTTTGGATAGCTATTATTGTGCTGGACGTGGATCCAGTGGGTATTCACGGTGCCCCAGGCTCTGCCTGGAGGAAACTGCAGCTGCTCCAGGTCTACCCTGAGTCTCTGGACCACTGCTGAATAGCAGCCTGATGCGATGGGCACTCTGCTGCAGAGATCAAGTGAGAGTCTGACCTCCCTGAAGGCAGTCTTGGGGGCTGTTGTCTGGAAATACATGGTTTGAAGTGGTATGGGAAGCACTTTTCTCCCCAGAAGAAACAGCCATACTGCTGTGCATGCCAAGCTGCTCCCAGAAGAGGCACGGGGAAGGTGCAGCCCTGCATTTCCCTGTGTCTGAGAGCAAGTTATGATTCAAACAAGCAAACTGCATTCAGAGAAACTGCACGTTCAGTGCAGGTGCAAATAACATTGGAAGCTTATAGAATTATGGCAGTAGTTTGCAAGTAAAAATCAGTCTGTATTGCCAGAAGGACCAGAGTCTGGCTGGAGCAGGGAGGAAAAATGAAACCTAGATGTGAGTGCCGCTGAAGCTGCCACCCCACATAAACTGCTGAGCCCTGGGACAGTGCTGGGAAAAAATGCTTCCAGCAAAGAGGTGCTTGGAAAGGAGCAGCCGGTACCTAATCTGAGTCTGATTGATTGATTGTTCTAAATTCCTTTTTGCTTTTTTTAAGGAAGAAACTAATTGCATCCTGTATGGTTAGAGATAGCCTGAGACTTATCTCTCTCCTTTGATCAATAAGCTAAAGTCTGCCTCAACAGCTGCATGTAGGTAAAAGCAATATACAGAAAGTATGAGGTATTATTCTTTTTTTTTTTAATTAAAAAAAAAAAATTAAAAAGCTGTTTCCATGAGGTTAGGAAAACATTAAAATCATTTCCTGGGTTATTAGCCAATTAATTTAAGCAAAGCCAAAGAGGTTTACAAACCAAATGTGCTTTTCACCATAGAGATGACCAATTTTGACATATCTCTCACTCTGGCTAGGGGCAATATTAAGAAAAACAAGGCTGTAACTTTCTCTCTGATCAGCATCTCTTTCAGCTCTCAGTTCAGCTCAGGCTGTGCTTGGTGAGCAAAACCGGAGCTTATTTCAATCCCAATGCAGGCAGAGGCTCTGCAAGATGCTCAGGACCATTCTGCCTGAAATTATTTTCCGCTGCTGAGAGCCTGTGAGCGGCTTTAAAGCTGCACGGCTCCCAGCCTCCTCCACCACTCTTCACGTGCTGAAGCCCTCGCACACAATGCCGCCTGCTCCTCCCAGCGCCGGCCCCACAGCTTTGCCGTTAAGAAACATTCTGGACCTGTCGTGGTGCACCCTTTACAAATGTAAATATGTGATTCCCCTGAGTAGTTCCAGTGTAAGCAGGCCTGAGGCTGGCAGCGGCTTCGCCTCCTCGGCTCCCAGCGGTGTGGTGTCAGGGCAGCCCAGGGGAATGGCGGCCTGCAGAGAGCACTGCGCTGTCTGGGGGCGAGGAGCAGCCGTGTCCTCGTGCTGTGCGGAAGGCCTCAGCCTGCGAGCTGCTCCAGGACGAACTGCCCGTGGCGCACAGCAGGGTGTGAGGAGCGGGGAGGGCACGGATGCTTCTCGGTTGTTGACAATGTCCCGTTTCAGTGGGGCTTCCAAAAGAACCGGGGCTTGACTCTCCTTTCCTCAGTCAGTGGAAAACATCTCCCGCAGGCACAACTGCTGCAAGGCCAAGCGGTGGGAGAGCTCAGGGCAGTTCGGGTCTGTCAGCACGGACCCGGTGGCACCGGGCACAGCAGATGAGGGGGACTGTGAAGACGGGCTCTTCCCCTCGCGGATTGGCACCGCTGCCCAGATCCTCGTCTCGCGGAGCAGGATGCGTCCCGCCCCTGCGCGGCTCCCTGCGGTGCTGGGATGCGCCCCAGAAGCAACGGTGACGGAGCCTCCCTCCTCGCCCCCGGCCGCAGGAAGAGGCTAACGGCGGCGGGCGAGCCGTGTTCTCAGCTTGGAGTATCGCTTTCAGCTATTCTGAAGGTTAAACGCCTGTTTAGAGCTCCCTATTGAAGGTGGAGACGGGGGTGCGCCATTGTTCGGCCGCCCTCCCGCTTTGTCCGCCCGCTCTCGGGGGCGCCCTGAAAGGGAAGCGGCCCCGCGGCCCGCACCCGGCAGAAGGGCTCCTGGGGGAGCGCCGCTTCCTCCGCCCTAATGACATTCAGGCCTCCATCGGTTCAGCTCCCGCTTTCTTTCTGCTGCAGTTTAACCCGGGCACAGAGGCCGGGCTCCATCTTACTGATCTCTGCTTGACACCCAATTATCACATGAATGGCAGAGAAAGGCTGCAAAAGGCTTTAACTCCCCCTGACCCTCCTTCCCCTCTGCCTGCTTCCCCCTCGCCCCGTCCTACCCCCGCACGGAGGGAGTTCAAAACTGAGACTGGAAATCAAACAAAGCCCCGAGCGGGGAAACCCATTGTTACCGCCTCGGAGATGGCTCCCGTTTCGCAGTCCGTTGTTCCCCTTGAAGTTTGACTGGCTGTGTGGAAGGATGCGAGCAGCTGTTGGCGCATTCCCCTGATGTTCTATTGAAAAATAATTGAATCGTCACTTTGGGGCTCGCTGATAAAATGTTTCCTCGTAGCACTGGGCCCTGTTGTATTCATAAAGAATGTTTCCCCTAAAATGTGTTGGCAACCCAACCCGTTTCCTGCCTCGATGGAGGGATGGATGCCCCTTCTGCACTCAAGGGAGAAAACAAGCAGGCGAACTGAAAACCAAAAACCGAGGGCTGAGACAAAAGAAATTAAACCATCTTTACTGTAAGGCTGAATTTCCAACCTGTTCTTTTGTTCGGTGTAGTTAAATTTGTGGGAGGGCCAGGCCTCTCAGCTCCGCTCCGCTGGGGAAACGTGGTGGTGACCAGGGAGCATCGGAGCTGCACTGCGCCTGGAAGCAAGGACAGGATGTGAAATACTGAGTAGAAAACAGAGGTTTCACTTAAGTTAGCACAGTGACACATCCAGGGGCTCGAACCAGAGGACGGTGTGTTACAGTAAACCAAGTGCAAGGCAGGGACCTTGACTTTATCTGTTCCTTCTTTATGTACTTGATTATCAAATGCCATCAATGCTTACAGCACTTGAGAAATAACAACATCAGCACTACACTTTCTCGAGGAGATTACATGCTTTCTACTCGCCTCCCCAAGCATATGCTGGTAAATTTGTGATGCTCTGATTTCAGCACCGGCACAGAGATGGGAATTGCTCTTCTTCCCAAGCGCACATCGTCCATAAAAATGTCCCCCATAGCTCATGTGCTCACTGACTGTATTTCCAGGGTAACTGTTAACAGTAACCAGCTTCGAATGCTTGAATGAGCCAAATTGGTATTTATGATTACTGCTCGCTCTCTTTCTCTCTCTTTCTTTTCTTTTTTTTTTTTTAATTTCTTTTGCCTTTATGAGGAAGCACTAACACTAAATCTGTAATATTTTGTTGCATTTCTATAGCTCAGGAATCAAGGTTTTTAGCAGCCAGTTCTGCTATTATTTGGCCTCACAAATGATTCCTGGAAGCAGGAAGAATAGCTCGTAGAAAATCATAACTACAAACACTGATCTGGAGCTCAGATTACCAGATCTTTTGTAAACAGAGTGCTTCGGTCACTTCTGAAGGGCATACAAATAAGATTTCTGTCTAAGCCGTCTCTTTCCTCTGCCTGTTTCCCATACAATTGGTTCAACATCCTGAGCCATAGCTCTGAGGTACTCAGAGGCCTCGGGATTCACGTTAGAGATATCTAAAATCTAACTGGAACTTCTGGAAGAAGACCACAGGCAGAAGCTTCGTGCCTCTGCCATAGCATAACCCCCAGCAATGGCAGCAGCACCCGTTGTGCTGGGAATTGCAGAATCTTTCCTGGGGCCCAGCCAGCAGAGTGCTCATCTCCCAGAACAAAAGGCCGCTACAAACACCACCACCTTCTGCTCTCAGGGTTAGGCGTGCCTTGACCCCTGTTAGCATAAACGTAGAGCAATCTGTCTGCGGAAATTTATGCCCGTTACATATAATGCATTATGTATATGCATCTATATGACATTTCTTTCTGAATGTGTGCACGTGCACATGTATATTTTAAAGCCGAACCCTCCACTAAGAGGAGCGTTAGAGGAGGGAGGGTGAAGGGGCTGCAGTTTTCCTCCAGTTCCGCCCTGTGCTTCGTGTGCTCTGCAGGGGAAGGAGCCTGTGCCGCAGCACAGCCCAGCTGTCACCACCATGGCTGTGTCTGCCTGTGCACGTGCTTCTTTCTCCCTCTGGGGATGAGAGGAAGAAACAAACGGGCGACAGATGTGCACCGTGCTGTTAATGCGGTGCGGACAGTGACCGATGCTGCGGCGATCCTAGAGGCTGAGGGGACACCGAGCAGCCGAGCACTTGCTGATGTGCAGCAGCATCTTGCACGCTGATGGCAGGAGTGGCTGTCAGGCTGACCCAGCCTGGCCACTTCTGCATCCCCACAGGAACATAAATCATCTACAAGGCACGAGGTGAAGGCCAGGCTGGCTTCGCTACTGGGAAGCTGCTGATGCAGATCATTGCTAAAGCATTCTCAGCACGCAAAGAACAACTTGGTGAATGGCAAGACGTGAATTTAATGCAGAACGGGTGTTTCAGGTTTCGTTCTGGGTGTTTTCTAAAAAGCCTGCGCTGGAGCTGCCAGCAGACCAGGCTGCCTCGCAGCCCGATGGGCGCAGGCCGCCGCCCGGCCCAGCCGTTGCCACAGTAACGCGGCGCGGCCGGAAGCTCTCTCGGGCACTTCCGGCGTGGCCTGGGCGCGCCTTCCCTTCCCTTCCCGCCCGCCGCCGCCAAGATGGCGACGCCCGTGTCGCTGCAGGTGGAGTTCGGGTGAGCGAGGGCGGCGGCGGGAACTGGGGCCAGGGCCGGGCGGAGGGCAGGGCCGGGGCCAGGCCGGGCTCCTCCATTAAGAGCGGGCCGCGGCCGTGAGGCGGAGCGGTCTTGGCGCGACGGCTGAGCCTGAGGCCTTGTGGGAGCCGCGAGCGAGCTGCAGGCTCGTGGCAGCCCGGTGCCGCGGGGCTTTGGGGCTGCCTGGGCCGGCAGAGAAGCAGGCCGCGGCGGGCGGTGTGAGACGCAGGGCCGAGCTGTGCTTGCGCATCACTACTCGCTCTTTCCTCATTCCCATAGATGATATAATTTTTAATTATTGAAATTGTTAATAAAGGCTTTCTGCTTGCTTTCCAGCTGTTCTCTCTGTGTACGTGTGTGTGTGTGTGTGTGCGTGTGTTCGTGCTGTCTGCGTGCTCCGTCTTAGCCCTCGGCTCAGGGCAGCACGGTGGGGCTCAGCACAGCACTTTGCTCTCAGTGTCTGCGCTGCCAACACTGTGTGCCTAGAGATTGGAGTGCTCGTGGGGCACTCTGAGAGTGTTTGTGAGAATACTTTGCTATTTGTTAAAGCCTTCTTTTAGCAAAAGCTACAAGGCTGCTATTAATGGGGTTTTTCCCACCCTCTCACAAACACAGACATGTCATAACCCTTTAAATGCCTCTCTCCTTAAGAATCCTTTCCTCAGTCTTTCCTGCTTCCAGCTGCAGTAACTCTCCTAATTTTCCCAGAAGAGTGAGATGCGTTTTTGCTTCCCTTGGAAATGCATAAATGAGCTCTCTATGTACAAATTGCAGCTGAGTTCTCTACAGCGAGCGCATTACAGAAGGACCTTATCTTGCAATCTACATTTTTCCGCTGTAACAAAGCGTGACCTTGTTTTCATTACATAAAAAAATGTTTTTCATATAATTACTGTGACTTGTTCTCCTGCATGAGTCTCAGCTCACGTTAATAATTGCTGCTTCAAATTTCAGATAACTATTTTTTGTGAGCTGGTGGAAGAACACCAACAGAGTGCTCTTTAGGAGAGTTGCTGCATATAAGTGATGCTGCTGAGGGCACAACAAGGGTTCTGTTGTGCTCCTCTATGGCAGAGCCAAGAAAACCTAGCGTGGCATTTCTAGATATTGAATTTAAAGGAACTTTGTAACGTGGGGATGTATCTTTGTTGATATTCAGGTGAGGGTTATTTGTTCTAAATACTTCCCTTTCTTGAGGCAGCTTTCAAAAGATGTGAGGCACCAGGAAGGGTTTGCAGAATGTAATCTCATATGAAAAAAAAAAAGGCAAAGTGAGATTAGTGTTTTGTGACATTCTTTCAGGACGGCTTGGCCATTTTCCTGTATCAGTTGAGTTTTGAGATGTAGATTTCCAAACAGTTCCTGCCTGGCCATGCTGTTCGGTCTGGAATCAAGAGCTGACGCTGTCAGTTTCTGTGTCACATTTTGCACAGTGGCACCCTGGTTTCCTCATGTTTTTGCTCACACAGTGGTTTATAATTTTCTAAGACTGAGTTTGGCCAGCTGCCTCCCAGCATCAAAACCTATTTATATCTGTAAAGCTCAGGACATTCAGAGTTGTTCCTTTTTCTTTCCGCACAAAATGGATGAGGCACCTGCTGAAGCTCATTATGTTGCAGTTCCAAAATCTTTGTTTGTTTTTTTTTTTTTTGTCTCCAGAGTAGGAGATAGGTATCTGCACTGAATTTAAATCCCATTTTTTCAGGTGTGAAGGCAGCTCCTGTCCCTGCCCATCTCTTTATCTTCAGTGTTTAATTCACACTTTGTCTCTTAAAAAGCTGTGGTTGCAGAGACCTTCACTTTGCTCTGTAGGGCTAATCCTGCTGGTAAGTTGTGTGTGTCAGAGAAGGGGGTTAGGTTGTTCAGTGGAGGAAGATGGACTTTTTGCATACACGTGTAACCATCACTGCCTGTTTCTCCCAGCTAAAGCCCTCATGAGAGGGATCTGTGCTGTGACTGTGTCAGGAAGGGTTGCTAGAACTGGAGGATTCCTGGCCCTGCCTCTGACTTGCTGTGTAACCTCGTATGAGTCACTTCCTCTGTCTGCTTATAAACCAGGGAGATATTTATTCCATGAGAATATTACTATTTTTCACATTCTGTGAAACCCTGTGAGGCTTCAGGCTGAAAGGTGGTAGAGAAGAGTGGCGTCATGTGGCATCTGTAGCACTGTTTGTACTGGAGCAGCGCTGACAGCTGATGGGAGAGGCACTGTTAGGCACCACACAGCGTGTTGTGAGCTCTGTGGGATGGCAGCCGTCCTGTTCTGCTGTGCTGATGCACCATGAGGTCCTGGCCTGTGACTGCAGCTCTTGTGTGTGATGATAGGAGATGGTGACTTCCCCATGGGACTTGTGGTTTGTGAGTGGAAAAAAGGCAAAGAGAATCCTATGCGAAATTAGTTTCTGTGATTTATGGTTCTGTGATCTGTTTTCTTACTGTGGCATTTACATAAAATCCCCTGCTTGTGCTGTCTTCCTTTTGACAGTAGAACAGAAACTCAGTCTTTTTATTTCAATTCTTTTTATTTCAGAGGTGGTGCAGAACTCTTGTTCGATGGGGTAAAAAAGCATCAGGTGACTTTGCCTTCTCAGCCAGAGCCTTGTGAGTATCTGAATCTGCTGGAAAACTTGAAAGAATGACAACAAATGAAAATCATGTGCGAGACAAAGCTGGTTTTACAGCAGTTCTGTTGGTTTACACGTACCGATGCATTTTGAAAGCACTTTCAGCCACGCTGTTGCTGGGATAGCTTAGCAGATGCCGTGTAGTCCTCAAAGTAAATACCAGGCAGAGGTGATCTGAACACTGCCTGTGTCCTCTAGGCAATTGTGAAGCGAGTTCTTTCTCAGGCCTTTTGCCTCCCCCCTCCTGGATACACACCAGCCTCTGAGTGCTTCTATCGTGCCTGCATTCTTCTTTCTCGATACGTGAAACTGCTGTAACTGCTTTGCCCCTTTTGAGGTTCCTGAAGTGCATATATGTGTGTGTGTGTTATCTGTAGCTACATGTGTGTGTACAGCAGTGTAACACCTATGAATTTTACCTTCTTTTTTGACATTCAAGTGTATGCAGTCAGTCTATACCAGTGATACAGATGCAAATGGCAGAGCTAATGCCTGAACGTGATGCTGGGCATGCTGATGTTGCCTTCCCTGCAATAAAAAGTAAGACGCTGTTCAGCTAAAGACCCGAGTGTCCCAGTGATAAACAGTCATCATTTCAGATTTGTTATTTGGCGTATCAGAACTGAGAAGTGCTGTATTGCCTCGTTTCTCCCTGTGGCTCTGCTTACTGCAGTCACAGTGTAATTTTGCTGCAGGTTTGTTTTGAATTTTTCCAGCTAGATAGCAATGCTTTATGCCACTTGAGGGTGGGCTTGTGAGCCGAGTAGATACAAAGCATGAGGGAATGTTAACTATTAATATCTCGTGAATGGATAATACCATGATCTATGCGCTGTGAACATCCAGGCCTGAAATTTTCTTGCTATTCCTGTAAGTAATTACAGATCTGTGGAAGTGCTTGGACATAAGCACGTGTAATTCAGGTGTAATGGGGCACTGAAATAGTGTGCTGTCTTGTGGTTGGTGATAGGAACTGTGAATCCAGGAATGGGATCTGATGCTGATTGGTGCTGTGAGTTTAGTCATGTTGCATAACTTTCCCCTGTTGCTACTGAAGTAGTAGTGATAATTTCTTGTATCACAAGAGAGTTCAGCATTAAGTTCCAGCACTGTTAAATCACGTAAGTTTCTTGAACAGAAGGTGGTAAAGAGCTGCCAGAAGACTCCCTTGGTTGGTTCATAAACCTGGGGGCTAGAGCATCATTTTCTTTACTGTTCTGTAATTTTAGGATACCCACTGACATCGACTGTGTCAGCAGCATTCAAACGGTGATCAGACACTCAGGAGGAAGGGGTTATTACATGGGGTGTTTATTCCTGCCAGGGGAAGGGGGAAATTGGTACCAAGGAGCAATTCTTCCAGCTCGATGGCTGTCGGCAGTACAGCTGTGTGTGGCCTAATCCACTCCCACTTGAAGTTGCTGGGAAGGCTTCTACGAGTCTTCACTAAGAGCTGGATTTATCCTTTGGGATTAAACTTTCCCAAAGATCTGGCTCGGTCTCAGGGTTCAAACTCACGATCTTCAGGGATTCATTCCAGATTAATCTAAGATGTTATTGCATCTGGCTTTTCACTCTGCCTTGTTTTGCGGATGCTGCTGTCCCTGTAACAAGAGAGGCAGAATGGACAGTGGGCCCATGTGATAGTGTCTGTGGCTTGCTGTTTTCGTGTTTCATTTTTTAGGACCAGAGGGAATGGTTTCAAGCTATGGCAGGGGAGATTCAGGCTGGACATTAGGAAGCATTACTTTTCGGAAAGGGTGGTCAGGCACTGGAATGGATGCCCAGGGAGGTGGTGGAATCACCGAGCCTGGGGGTGTTCAAGGAAAGGCTGGATGTTGTGCTGAGGGACAACACATCCCACTAAAACCATTTAGTGGGAGCTATTGGTAGTAGGTGAACAGTTGGACTGGATGATCTTTTAGGTTTTTTCCAACCTTGGTGATTCTATGATTCTATGTGTATTAGATGGCAGGGTGGTTTCAGTTCTGAGTCTGGCTGTGCACTGCAGCAGCTCAGGAGCAGACACTGAATTGTGAAGCCGATGCTGTTGCAATATTGACACTGAGCATGAGGATGGGCTGTGCAGATGTGGGTTTAAAGCCTGACAGTAAGGGGTCACTGGAGACACCTGTCATAGTACTCTGGATGGGAATTATGTTGTTAAAGTGAGAAATTAGCAGAATTGAATAAGAAATTTGGTAAATCCTCGCAATTGTGCACTGTTCCCAACACCATCTGTTTTCCTCATTCACGGAAAGAAAGTTTAATTCAACTGTCTCTGTGTAAATAAAGATGCATGTGGTGTGTTCCCTGCTGCCCTTGTGCAGCCACAATTATAATGGTTAGAGAAACAGCTCAGCACTATGCTGTGTCCTGTTGCTTACCTTTCCTTTTGTGTTCACCACTCAGTACTCTGGGGAAAGAGTTGTAGTACGAGTACTGCTCCAAGACCTGCACTCGAAGCCCCATTTTAGCTGATTTCATTAGCTGCCAGCCTTATTTTTGGCCATTTTGCCCTCTCTATCCCACTCTTCCTTTCCTTCTGAGTTATTTTTGTCTTTGCCCTCCTTTTATGCAGAGCAGCTCTCTCTGGGACGTGTTTTAATTTGTTTAGGCGTTTTTATATATATCCCAGAGATGAGGGGAGGTGGAAAACTGTATGAAGAAATTTCTGCCAGTATTTATGTGGGGGGGGGGGAAATGCTCTGTAGTTGACACGGGCAGCATTCTACTAATGATAATAATAATTACTTCAACAAATGATTGTGTGGCCATTTCCTTCCTCCTGGCGACAAGCACTAAGGAGAAGACAGGTGGGTTTCAGAGCCAGTTAACTTTTCAAGGTTTGTTTCCCTGTCCTTTTCTGATGCCTGAGGATGGAATCCTGGAGGGATTAGGAAAGGCAGGAGGAAGAAAGCTGCAAGTGGGACAAGAGCAAGCCACCAGGGGTCTGGCCATGTGGCAGGACCTATTTTTATTATCCAAGGGGCTTTTTGTATCCTTACAGCGTCGATAAAACAGCAGTTCTTTATTTCCAAAGCGGAGCTGCCTTGGCCTGCATGTTGAAGTTGCCAAGCAGGAACTGAAAAAGGTGCATTTCAGCTGTATGGGAGGACAGAGTTCCACCAGCCACGCTTAGTGCAGGGCTGTGCAATCTTTTGGAGCTGCTGCAGAGAGGACCTGAAGTTAAGCAAGAATCTTGTCCCAAGTCGCCGGCTGTTTTGATGATCTCACTGATAATGCTGTTAAAGGACCTAAAGGCATTAGTGCCCCGTTGGCTTATTCTGTATAAAAACAGTGTGTGGGGGAGAAAGCAGCTGGGGGAATAACGGTAGTTGTCACATGGAGAGAGTATTAAATTGGCAGGGAGATCAACTTTATTTTCAAGCGTCTAAGAGGCTATTAGAGACAATGGAGCATAAAAGAGAGAAACCCTAAATTAAAATCTGAAAATGTATTTGGCAGCTCCCTCCTGAAACAGGCCACAGTAATTTAACCAAGTGCTTCAGTAATCAAATGGATCATTGTACGACTGCTCCGCGAGCCACGTCGGAGCTCCTTCCTCCACCTCGCTGGGACTCACAGTGCTGGGTTTGTCTGTGGCCATGCGAACTGCGTGGATGCTGTTGGGAGGGGAGGAAGCTGCTGGCATCACTTAACCCTTGTGGTGATTTCAGGGTTAGATCCGCGGCGTCGGATGATGAAGGGCGCTGACAGGTCTTTCTGCTGGGCCCTGTGCTGGGGTTTGGGGCTGTTCGTAATGTCTCTGTTGTGCTGCAGGTTCCCAGCCTCCCAGTTCCGAATTCTCCCGTGGTTTCGGATGGTGCCTCGGTCAGCAGTGATCACTTGGCTTTTCTGAGCAAATCTAGAGTTCACCATGTTTTGGCACATAGGAGTCTGGAAGGATACATTTTTATGTATCTTTGGTAATTGTGTGTGGTTTCCCTTTACCAAAACCTCAGGGGAAACAACCTTGTTGCTAATCTATTTTTTTTTTAAGGGAAAATTAAAATAATCTGCCAAGCGCTGCTTATGTTAAAATCCCCATAGCACAATTTGCTCCTCAAGAGCTTTGTGTTCCAGGGGCCTTGTTCTGCACAGCATGGAGGGCTGCTGGGAGCATTCATCTGCTCAGAAAGAGCCCGGGGATCCCGAGAGATCAGACCTGTGTTACAGGCTTAAACATACGGCGTGTGCTCGGAGCTGTGGGTGCTATGCCAAAAGGCTGTGAAATCAGAAGGGGGGGTGGTGTCAGTTGTAATGCCCAGCACTGTTACAGGGCAGTGTGTGAAGTTAGTAAAACCCTGGAATGCATTTATTGCCCTGGTTTTCATTCCCAGTGTTTTAAGACTTGTTCTAAACTCACTGTACAAGTGGTTTTGGTCAAGCGGGTTGATGGAAACCCATAGATCTCTTGCAGCCAGCAACTTTCTAACCACGCTGTACTACTTGCAGGTCTCAGCAGCCATCTCTTAGGCAGGTAATTATCTGCTGGGACAGGGAGAAGGTGAGCTACTGGCTGGGATCTCAGCCTGCACTGGCTCGGCTCGGGGCCTGGCCGCTCTTTCCAGCAGCCACAGTGCCAGCAGCCCGGTGAGATGAAGCATCCCTGCCCTCTGCTCCTTGCTGGGGCTTCAGGTTGCTGTGTTGAGGCAGGGAAGGGGATGCCGGCAGCCTCGCAGGAGCAGCCCGGCTCTCTCCCAGGAGGCCGCGCTGCCGATCAGCTCATCCCAGGGCTCATTGTGGAAGGAGCTTCCCAGGCACCAAGAATCCAGCTCTTCTGTGTGACCAAATCCCTGCGATAACAAAGCCTGGCTTTTCCACCCTCCTTCCCAGCCGCTGTATTGCAGTGCAGGCACCTAGTAGGATAACCTTTCTGTGCCAGGCCCCCCCCTCCGCTCTCTCTTTTCTCTCGGTGGGATTTGCGGTGCTGACAGCACTGTTCAGAGGGTGGCAGCGGAGCAGGGCTGGGAGGAGGATCCGGGCCCTTTAAACCGCTTAGCATGCGGTTCACACGGCTCTGGGCCAGCTGTTCCTTTCTCCTCCTGCCCTCACTCGCAGGAGTTGTTTGCTGAGCTCAGAGCTCCTGTGCAAAATTGCTTTTCAAAAGAGCCACTTTCTGCTTAATTAAACAATGAGCCGCCGTCCCTCTGCACATCTGTAAAGCTCCCTCTGCAGCCCCTTTATCCCACAAACTGCTCCATTCTTACCTCCATTCACTTGTAAATCTTACCCCCCCTCTCTTCCACCCTGATCATCTCACTGGCCCTTTCTTTTCCCCTTTCAAGTAAGACTGTGGGGCTTGGAGTATCTGTGGGGGTGGCTGGGCTGGGTGGGCAGGAATCGGTTTAATGGTGCTTGCCCTGTATGAAAGTCTGATAATGGCCGAGCGGTTCTGAGCCCGAAAGTGAGAGGCAGAAGCTGGTACTCTGCTTGATTTCTGTATGTGGAGGAATAAAATCACGGCGGTCACTGAGCTGTGACACTGACTCATCCAACAGAATGTCCAGTAACCACCAGCAAGGCTGGAAGGGGATAAGGAGCCTGCTTCCAGGAGCTTTCCTCTCCAGCTGGCAATGCCAGGAGAGCCCAGCCCTGGGGATTCCCTCTGCCAGGCTGTGGGGAATCCCTCTGCAGCTCCTGCAGGACCTCCTCCTGGGGTCTCACATGAGCTCCCGTAGCCTCAGGTGGTACTGAGAGGGTTTTCCTTCTTTGCACGTGCACAAAATCCACAAGCCAGGAAAATGTGAGGGAGGAGAGATTTCAGTTTGATGGGTTCCGGCTGAGCGTCACGCCTGCAGTTGGCAATGCATCCTCTGAATTGTCTTCCTGAGCAGCTTTAAAAAAAAATTAGCCAGCAACATTCAAGGTTAAGCAGAATAAATGAGTGGAAAAGCGATGAGGTGGGGTATCTCCTTTATCACAGGGACGGGCAGATTATTGTCAGGGTGATGCAGTATCGTCCAGCATGGATGGATAGGAGTGAAGCAGTGGGTGTTTGGTGTGTAGAAGGAAGATTTCTGACTGCAGGAACTGCTGGATCTGTGGCATGCTCTCTGTGGGGTTTGGTAGCAGGGCTGCATTGCTCAAGCGATGCAAGATCAGAGTGGGCAAAGCTCGAGGTGGTCTTTTGTGGCCAATAATTCTGCACTGCTAGAGGGATGAAATCACAGGAGCTGTTAATCTGCTGTTTTTAATGCCTGTGATTCCTGATCTTCCAGTCTCAGGCTTTCCTGGTTCCTTCCTTTGACAATTCTGCACGAGAGGCAGGACTCTGGACCAGCACTGGTGATCTGTGATCCTAATGAAAAGAGACAGTTTGGTGTGCTGGCATTTATTTGGGAGACTGAACTGACAATAGCGTGGGGTGTTACAGGATTAGATACTCTGACTTTGGAAATGTGGAGGGATTAGGTTTACCCTGAGGATCAGCTCGGAGCTGCTTGCTGGTGCTGGGAGCTGATGGATGGGGAGAATGCTGGGCTGGGGATCCCATGAACTTGTGTTCTCCTCCCAGCAGCCTGCTGGGAGCAAAAGATCCCAAGCAGCTCTTCTGCAGCTTGTGGGAGTTGTGATGGAAACACAGTGCTGAGAGGATGGTGGGATCTGAGTCGCTGTCTAGCAGCAGGCAGTGGAAGAGCCCTGTGATCCCTGCCTGTTGTATGGGCCGTCGGGGTGGAGAAGAGCTCTGCTGGGGGGTCTCTGCTGGCTGAGAAGTGAAAAAGGACATTGCAGCACAATTAAAAAATAGAGAAGCAAGAGCTTGATGGTTTTGGAAGCAGACGAGAGCGGGTGAGGGGAAGGATTGGGATTCTCTTGTGTCTGGCTGTAGTTACCCCCTAATTTTTTCCATAGCGCTAAATCACTACGTGGCAGGATGTGCACTTGTCAGAGAAAATGGATTTTGCTCTCCTTGCTCTGCGCAGTGAGCAGCCCTTTTGCTGTGGCTCCATTTCTCTGAGCCGTTTCAGGTCTTCTGCAGTTTATGGCACACCATCGTCTGCTTCGGTGGAGATTTGCATTTCAGATGGGAGCCTGGAGGGCCCCTCAGGTGGGGTTTTGTAGCAGCTCTCTCAGAGTGCTGTGAGATTCAGAAGTACACGGAAGGAAGGCATTTACCTGGAGGGAGTGGGGAGCTGGGTGGCTGTGGGGGAATCGAGCTGCTTGGGCAGGGAAAGGGGGATGCAGCTTGTCTTTCCATCCATTTCCATGCGGGCAGGGGGAATAAAGGCAGAGGAGCGGCAGGGAAGGGGCTTTGTCATGGTTACAGGCCAGTGGCGGAGAATGTGGGTGGAGCGGCGCTGGTCCCGAGTTAGTGACCTCAGCAAATTGGAGCTCAGCCATGGTCAGTATGATAAATGATCTTATGCTGGGTCAAAGAAACGGTACCCCATGGGGAGGTGTCCGTGAGGCGGCCCAGGAAAGCGCCGTGCTCCTGCAGCACTGACCCCTTAGTGACCAGTGCCGCATATATCTTCTTTATTACAGACCAGAAGGGAATTTTCCGTGGTTCACCCGTTAGAGGTTCCTCTCTCTCAGAAATAAGCTCCCAGCTCTTAGCAGGGCCAGACACAGGGGCGGTGACTCCCTCCGGGTGCCCTTCAGGTGCTGCGTGCCGCTTTGGATGTGGGTTATAAAGCAGGGGACATGGAAGTGTCTGAGCAGTGTGTGTGTGTGAATGTGATCGTGTCCACTGCTACCAGCTGTGCAGAATCCTTCTGTGTTTCTGTGTATTCACGGGTTCAGCGTGAGGTTCTCATAGCGTAACACAGCTCAGTGTTCCTTATTCCAGGCACCTGCTTTCTGTGCACGCGGTGGGTGCCCTCTCTGCTGAGATCTCACTGACCAACCCGTCAGGCCAAGGAGGTTTGAGAGACCCCAGGAAGATCTGTGGATTTCAGCCCTGCTTTTGAGGGTGCAAACGAAGCTGTGCTCTTGTTTCAGGCAGCACTAAAATGGAGCCCCAGGCGCGTTCCTCTTGCAGAGGAAGCTCAGCAGATTCATTGTCAACGAACAGCTGGGGTAACGCAGAGGGCCTCAGAGGACATGCGGGAGGACGGGGCAGGCTGTGAGCTTCTCTCCACCACGACCAGCAGTGTTTGCAATGCAGCTGGGCTGGTGGCGAGCCGCTGATGGGTCTGTGCCTGCAGGCTCACTGCAGTCCCTGCATCCTGTCTGCCTGCCTGAGGAGCCAATGACTTTGTGTCACTGCACGCACACTCTTGGTTTTCCTGAGCTGTGTGTTTCGCTGGGTGATTTGTTTTATGTATGTGTTGTGGGTTTGAGCTCCCATCTGTGCACTTGAACTAAGCAGTTTTCTCAAACGCTTGTCAGTTTTTCTTTTTTTTTTTTTAATTAACTTTAGATTATTTTTCCCGAGAATTTGGAGAGGTTTGATGTAGTGCGAGCACAGGCAGCAGAGCTGTCTCTGTATACAAATGAGAGAGGGATTTCCTACCATGTGCTTCAGTCCCTCCTTTGCAGTTTGGGAATATGTCAGCCTCCCGCTCTGCTGATGCTGCCAATGGCAAGGACAGTTCATGGTAACTGGAGTGGGGTTTTGGTGCAGGTATTTGCTGTGAATTAAACGGAGCAGGCTGCCAGGAGGATTTCACTGACACCATGCAGCGATATAAAAACGGATCCATCGTTGCTGTGATGAGCTGGTGGGGCAGGAGCAGAGTGCTCACCTGAGCCTCTCTCAGCCCCAGTTCCATGGTCACATCTGCAGCCACGCGCAGTGCAGTGCACTCCTGTGAGTAGCTGTTGAGGGGGCACTTGGAGCCCCGGCAGGAGTATAAATGCAGACTGATGCGGTGCTTGCCCAGGTCAGGGTAATGTCTTTTTTTTTTTTGACTCCTTCTACATCCTTTGTGCAGGACGTGCTGTTTGCACAGCAGATCCTCAGCCCAACGAGCTGGAAGCCAGGGCTGGACAGCGTGGAAAGAAAATGTCTTAGGAACGCTGCATACGTCACATAAAAGAGATAAGCAGTTGTGCTGTAATTTACCTCTTATTATTTCCATCGTGATACCATGTAGGATCCTGAGCTGCTGATCAAGACTTCTATTCAAGGCATTGAGCTGTGAGATGGCTCCTCCCTGGCCCACTTGCAATGGAAGCAATTTTGTTCCTTTTCAATATCTGACTTGTGGGAGATGGTTCTGGTGTGGCTGTGGTCATTTTTCATCCTTTATAATTGATTTGTTCGAGTAATATCAGTGCACAGAATGTAAAGACATGAAGGTGGGGGGGGAGGGGGGGGCTGAAATCAGTGCTGAGAAAGCAGCTGAAAGTATTATGTCTTAAGGTTGGCTGTAGAGAAGGGGCCTTCATTTCCATTGCTGCCTGGAGCAGGGAAGCTCCACGCATGGCCAGGGCGTCTGTTTTTCCCTCCAGTATCCGTGTACATGACTGCTGGGGAGGAGTAAATGAACATAGGCTCAGGTGGGGCTGAAAATAACGTTTATTATGGAAGGAAAAGGGGTGAGGGAGCCTTCCAGTGCAGCCTCCCATAAATCAGCCCCTCCGCCCAGGCTGCTCCGAGGTGGCTGCCTTTTATCCAGCTGGTGCAGCGTGCTTCTGTTTAAATGATCTCTCCCGAAAGGTCCCAGAGGAAAGGGCTGCTTATTCCATGCAAGGAGAACGGTGCATGGCACAGCTCATTGTTGTGTGACCTGCTGCAAGTGCATAAATATGAATCAGCTCGCAGGCGGTGCTGTGGAGGACCGGTGTTCCCTTTGTGCCCCCCCAGCCCTCCTCCCGAAGGCTCCTCTCCATCTTCCTTCCGCTCCAGCCTTCGTAGCTCAGTGATGGAAAGCAGGAGGGGTTGGGTGTGGGATCCTGAGGGCTCGGTGTTGCAGCAGCATTTTTCAGAGCACAAGAGACACAGTTAGCTCTCATTCTGGCCGGCACGGTGTACCTTTGAGTGTGCTCCTGTCTCCAGTGTCTGTAGATATCAAAGCAGCAGAAAATGGTCTATTTTGTGCTCCTACTTGCATATCATTATGGGGCAATCCAGTCCCACACAACTCCTTCAGCTGCAGTTGTGCAGAACAGTGATCCCCATTGCTCCCCTCAGCCCCACGCTGCGGTCGGTGTGCAGAGCAGGGACACGAGGTGGGGGGATGGAGCAGGTCGTGGAGGATCCCGCTCCCCTTTTCCCTGGGAATAAAGATCTCCATCTGCTGCAGGGGTGACGTTATTCGGAAGAACCCCAGCTCTGCAAAGTGTCCACAATGCCATCAGATCCCATTGCGTGTCACAGACTGAGTTGAGCTGCTATGAGTGTTTGTTTTTGCTGAAGGTGGGTGATGCATGGCAGGGAGATGTGGGACCCATGCTGCCCACAGCAGCTGCAGCCCCCATTGGGGCACTGTGCCTCCGGGGGGCTTCCTCACACCTCTAAAACAAACAGAGCTCTTTGGGGGCTTTCCAAGGGCTGGTTAAAGGAACCCCAGGAGAATGACTGGTTGTGGATTCAGAATGACAGAGTGGTTTGTGGAAGGGTGGAATACAGAGGAGAATACAGGAGAACTGCACATTGCAATTTGTCAGCTTCTGTAAACCCTGTAACGGATTGTGCCCCCCCACCATCACTTCTCACCTCTCCAATAGGAAATTAACTGATGCTATCGCTAAAGAAATTGTTTTTGCCTCACAAAGTAAAATTGATACTATAAAAACCCGCCAGCGGTGTCTCCTCCTCCTTTTACATGAAGACAAATCCTCCCTGTCACCTACTGAAATGGAAAGATAAAGGCTGAGCTTTAATAAGGAAGCCGTAAGCACGGAGCACAGAGGGAGGGAGCTGGTGGGGAGGGCGAGGGACGGCGTGGGGAGCACGGTGTGACAGCAGTGCAGTGCTGGGCAGCAGCCCAGGTGTCCAAACCATGGCAGTCGTGGTCAGTGTGTGTGTAAGGCAGGGCTGGATGCGCTCTCGTGCCCCACAGCTCACGTGCTGCTGCTGTTGGTACCTGCAGTGCCTGGGTGCAGGGCTGCGTGCTGCTAAGGGGCAGCTCTGTTACCTCCTCCTGTGGTGTGAGGTGTGCAGCTCTGCCCCTCTGCCCCGCGTGTCCCCCACCGTCTCTGCTGTGGATGAACATTCGCTTTGTGGTGGCGCTGCCTGGGAGCAGCCGGCTGTAAATCGCTGTCCTTTTCCCTTCCAGGGGATATCAGAAACCTGCTAAAGTGGATCAAACAGAATCTGCTGAAAGAACGGCCGGAATTATTTATGCAAGGGGAATCTGTGTGAGTACAGCTGCGCGACTCCTCGTGTCTCTCTCCCTGCTGGCGCCCACGGTTTGGAATGCGTTTTTCATGTTGGTTTCATGAAGTTGACACCCACGAAAACACGGGCTGTGCTAAGGTGATCCTGGGAGGGAATCCCCTTGTTTGGAAGCAGCTCCAAACTCTACCTCCCACTGCTCCATGCAGAGCATGTCTGTCTTTTTGCAGCCCTCGCCCCGAATCCTTCAGCCTTAAACGCAAAGCAGGACCACCTGTAATCCCTCTGTTGTCACCTGCAGCAGCACGGCTCGTGTATCCTCAATTGCAGGCATGTGAGCAGCTCTGCCCGCTCCCTGCTGACATCGCTGGGACCAAAGCAGCCGCTCGGAGAAGTGCCAACAAATATTTCTGCTGGGAAATGTATTTTTATTGTCAAAATGGGGGCAGCCTCGTGGAGGGGAAGGAAAAAAAAAAAGTCCAGAGAAATGGAGCAGAGTGAGCCGTGCAAAGAGCCTCCCTGACGGCCGGGTGGCGCTGGGGGTGCTCATCATTTGTCATGGATCTTTGTGAGCTGAAGCTGTGCCAGGTCCCCTGGTAACAGGAGAGACAACTGCAGGACACTGAAGATCAAAGAGGGGGAATCCCTTTGCCTGTAATCAGGGGCTGTGAGTGGATCTCGGGCGTTTAGTGCCCTGGTAGCGGCACCAGAAGAGCTTTCCCTGCTTTTGCATCCAGCTCTGCTGTTTGCGTGGGTTTAATTACCTGGCTTTTCTACCTCGGAAATGGAGTCATCCTGGAGCATCCTCAGGAATGGTGCATTTTGATTCAAATGAGCTCTGGGATTACTCCTGTCTCCCCTTTCTTTGATCTAGAAAGGGCACAGACTGTACCTGTTTCTACCTCCATGCTAGGGTTCCTTTTTCTCTTTGGCTTTATAGGCAGTCAGCGTGTGATCTGTGCTTTAACATCCCTCGTTCTTAACTATTTGTGAAGCTTTTAGCAGCCCTGTATCCTAATTATTTCTGTGTTCTGCAGGAGGCCAGGAATTTTGGTGCTCATCAACGACGCAGACTGGGAACTAATGGTCTGTACTCCCTCCGTTTGACTTTCTTTGTTGAAAATATTGCTCTGTCTGTTCTGTGGTTGCTCTCAGAGGCTATTTCTCATTCTTGCCCCAAGCAGAGCATCTAGTATTTGAGAGGGAATGGGGGCAGGCAGGGATCTTACTCCCTGTGTCGTACCACTGTTGGGAAGCTTCAATCTAAGCTGCTGAGTCTCATCAGTCAGCGCAGGTCTGAACAGAGGTGCTCCCTGATCTCTGGCCCCATGTGGGGTAACAGCCTGGAGGGCACCAGGCTGCCTTGGGTAGAGGCCTGCAGCCCCCAGCAGTCTTCAGACTGTGAGGCATTTCCCAGCACGTGAAGGCAGCCCTGGGGAGATCCCTCCCCAAAAAGGAGGTGGTTAAAGCACTCCTCAGTTTCAGCCCACTGTCTCAGACAACAAACAGTCCCTAACTATTTTCCTGCCTCAGGCAACCACCTGTTCTGTCAAAACTGTGGTCCAGAGGTTGGTGTGTTCCTGGGATAATGAATGTCAGCTCCTTCTCTGATCGCTCTCGCCTTTGCTTTCTTTAAGATAGAAGCCTTGCTCTGTCCCTCTCAGCTCTCCCTGAACACTCACCATCTTTTTATGAGCTGTTTTCTCTTTGCAGCTAGTATTTGGAAGTGACATTTAAACCATTTCTCATTTTTTTCTTGGCCTGCAGGGTGAGCTGGATTATAAACTCCAGGACCAGGATAATGTGCTTTTCATCTCGACGTTACATGGTGGGTGAACTCCTGGAAAAAGAAGAGGACGTGAATCTGAACCCTTGGGCAAACAAACATCTCAACCCACCCAAACCTCTCTCGAGCTGTCTGTGCCTGATCCCTGCACCATCCCACCACGTTCACTTGTTAACAGACATCCAAATAAAGCCCCGTCAGCACACAGCCTGCTGCATACTGCTACAGCATCCATCTTTTGGTCATTTCACCTCTCCTGACCACACTTCCAGGTACCTTAACAAGCAGAGGGCACCCGCTGCACGTGCAACAGTGTGTTTCTGTAACAGAAGGGAGAGGTGTGCTGGGCATCTATGTAGGCGTCCTGGGGGAGGTGTGCCTGCCTTGAGGCAAGGCAAAGTGCCTCTGTTTAGTGCCAGGAGCTGGGATTCTTTCTGCAAAACACTCAGTGTCATGTAGGCTATTGCAGCAGCTACAGAGACGCCTGGGGAAGGACGATACGTGAAGTGCTAGGAAATGGGAGGTGACTTTACTAGCTCTTCTGTGAGGTGGTGGAGATTAGAGCTGCAGAGCCCTCTGTACTGGCTCTCCACCTGTCTTACTGTTTATCTATGGGAAGTAGGCAAATAGGCATTTTTAGTTCTGTTTGACTCTGTATGCCTCCTGCATACCTGAGCTGCACCAGTCCAACAAACGTCAATTTACAACCATTTGGTTGGAGGGTAAACAAACCCACGCCTGCTCTAAGACAGCGCAGAGAGATAAGGGCAACAAATTATCTTTCTGTCAACGTGATGGACAGAATTGATCAGCCTTGGTTTCATTCCGTGCTGGCGTGGAGCAGCGGGGAGCTGCACTGCTCCCAGAGGGACGTGGAGCCAGGGGGCGGCTTCACAGCTGCCCTGCTGCTGGGTGGCACCGTGGCAGGGCTGTGTGCTCTGCAGGACCACTCCTGCTGCCAGGCTGGGCGGAGCAGGAGGCCGAGGCCTGAGCGCAGGGAAAGCGTTGAGAGCAGGGAAGAGAAACGAGCAGCTGGTAACTGTTTCTGTTGGTGGGAGGGGAGGCTTCTCTCCTGTGAGTGCAGCGGGGCATGGCAGCCAGGATGGCACGGTGAGAGGGCAGGGGAGGGATCACTGAGGATGCTGTCGGCACCACGAGCCTGCACAGTGCTGCTGTGTTTCCTCCTCGCCCCTTCCTGCGCTCTCAGCCCCACTCACCCATGTTTCCACGTGGCTCTGGGAATGCACACGCAGTGGTTCCCAGCTGCAGCATTGCTGCCGGGGCTGAGGGCTCAGCGAGGCCGTGAGCTGCTCCCTGTGCCCCTCAGAACTGACCTGCACTGCCGTTGCCTCCACCTCCCCGAGCTGCCGAGGAGGGCAGTGAGCAGTGCGGGGCTGCAGCGCCTGCTTGGGCAGCCCGGCCCCATCGCTGCTCATTGCTCTGCGCCGGGGGGCTGCCAAAGAATAATTCCCTGTCTGACCTCTGCTGACTCCTCCATCACGTTCACTCCTCTATAACTGCGTAGCTCCCGGCACCCGTGGGCTGCAGAGCTGAGAAGCCTCAACTTCAGAGCACATTACTGAGAGCGAACCGATAGTCAGCCTGTTCCAAACCCAGGCACAGCAGCTCGAGTCCAGCTTGTGCTATTTGTAAATGGCACAGACAGACCACAGGCTCTTCTCTGCGCTGAGCTCTCTGCCCGAGGTGCTGTTGGATGGGGGGAATGCAAGGGGGATTCCAGGTGATGGGGGGAGCCGGCTGACAAACGGCAAACCTGCTCAAACGGCCTCAAACCCGACTGAGGAAGGAGGTTTGTCCTCAGCGCTGCCGCCCGCTCTGCCTCGGTGCTGCATTTCTGCTTTAGGCTGAGCTTTTCTGTTCTGATGCCCCCGGCTGACAGGCCGAGCTCCTTCCTGGGCAGCGCAGGTACAGCAAAGTGGCTCAGCCTCTGCCGTAGTAAAAGCTGCCAATCACTGCTGGGGATGTGGGGGTGAGGGAAGCCGGGCGAAGGGAGGGGAAAAGAGGGATACGGCAAAACCCTGTGGCAAAGTTTCTGCAATAAAACCCTTCTAAAACATCCTTAGCCTCCGGCTTTGTCCTACATAGGCTCTTAGCGAAATTCTGCTCGGATCCTGTAATGCTTCCCTCCTCCTCCCGGGTTTCCTTGGCAGCCCCGGCAGTGCGCTTGGCTCATAATGCCTCGCTGTGAAAAGCTCCGGGTCGCGCTTTCACGGGGGCTGCGAGGCGAGCGGGACGGCCGCATCCCCGCTCCGTTTCCCGTCTCCACGCCCGGCGCTCGGCCCTCCCCGTCCCCGTGCGCCCCGCAGCCTCCGGGAGCTCCGCGAGGCCGGGCCGGGCCGAAGGCTCCGGGGGGGAGGAAGAGGAGGAGGAGGATGAGGGGGGGAAGCGGCTTCACGGGTACGCAGCGCGTCCGCAGGAAGAAATGAAATGAAACAGAACCGCGTTTAGAATAGAAACGGCGAAAGGCTAAAGAGCGCGGGCGCCGCGGGGTCGGGCAGCGCGGCCACAGCCGCCCCGCGGAGCCGCCGGAGCGCTCCCGGTTCCGCCGCGGTTCGGTCTGCGGCGGCCGCGGTCCCCGCGAGCGGCCCCGGTGCGGCGGCGCTTTGAGGCGCGGTAGGACGGAAGCAGCCGGCAGAGCGGAGAGGTGAGCATCGCCACCGCTGTTTATTTGGTTTCCTTCCAATCGTTCTCCCGCACCGCTCGGGGTCGGTTACCTTCCGGCGCTCGGGTGGGCGCTCCTCCGCCTCGCGGCCGTTCCTCGGCCCCGCCGGTGAAGTTGAAATCTCTGCTACAGATGTCCAGACACAATTCTTGGTTCGTACGGCTCCAGCGCACAAGAATTGCGTTTGGACAATCAGGAGCAGAGATTCCCGTCCCGGACTCGCGGGGATCCGCCGGGGAAAATTCGGTGCGACCCTGGAAAAGAAGCACACGGCGGCCCCGACCCGGCACCGCTCTGCGGCTCCGCTCCGCCAACTTTGGAGCTCCGCACCCCCGTTACCATCGAATGGCACCGCGAGGGGTTTCAATCCGACAACTCGTTTCTACCCCTCCTAAAAAAAAAAAAAATAACAATAAAAATAAAAATAAATTTAAAAAGTGAAAAATAAAAAAAAAAATAGAAAAAAAAATCGGCCCTTAAAAATATTAAACCGACACCAAGCCAAAATAAAAATAAAAATAGAATTATAATGATACTTAAAAAGCAGCAAACGAAAAGCAGCGGTACAAGCCGCCCGGAGCGGCCGCTCTGCAGCGGGGCGCGGGGTCGGCTGCTGCCGATGGGGCGCGGTGCCCCCGGGGCTGTGCGGGGCTCCCGATGGCTGCGGGATGCGGGCACGGAGCGACATCCCGCCACTCCTCCCCCCGGCCCCGCACTGCCGACCGCCGCAGCTTCGGAGAGAGAATCGGCCGCTCGCAACCGCATCGCCCGCAGAATTCGGGCACTTCGAACACCGCCGAAATTGACGAATTGCCCAAACGGGAAGGGAGCAAAATGAAAAATTAAGAATTAAAAAAAAAAAAAAAAAATGTATGAAGAAAAGAAGAAATGAAGAGAAAAGAACAAAAATCCAAGCTTCTGCCCCCCCTCCCCTCTGCCCCCGGCCCCTTCTCACCGAGCGGCTCCCACGAAGTTGGGAACAAATCCCCCCCTCTTCCAACGAGGGAAAATCCCGGCCCGCTGCCGGCGCTTCCCCCGCGATGCCCCCCGCTCCTCCGGGGCAAAGCCGGGCTGCGGGAGGGGCGGTCGGACGGACGGACGGACTCCCGCATCCCCGGCGCTCCCGACCCGGCGGCGGAGGCGGCCCGCGGGGCTCCGAGTTTCCACGGGGCGCGGAAAGTGCGGCCCGCGGGGGCGGAGCGGGCGGCTCGGCGGGGCTCGGGGCTCCGCTGCACCTGCTGCCGGCCGGCACCTCCCCGAGCCGGGCCGGGCCGAGCCGAGCCGGCGCTGACCCGCGTCCTCCACGTTGTATCCAGCCGGGAGGGTCCCAAATCCGCCCGCGAGGGATGCGCACGCCGGGGCTCTGCGGGCTGCGCCGGGGCCGGGCAGGGCTTTTAGTTGAACGGCACAACAATAAATGTGTTGCAGAGCCGGCGAGAAAAGAATGGGGATGACCTTCAATTGGTACTGGATTTGAATAACACCACGGGGTGATAAATGCCCATTGTGTTTTAGGAGTAATGAATCTCCACTGTCTCTATAGCACAGAAACAGCAGCTGCAACCTGGAGCCAGCCATCTCTTAAAGACACAGCTCCCACCCGGCAGCCCCCGGCCCGGCTCGGCACGGCCCGGCGCGGCCCCGGCTGCCGTCCCCGCTGTGGGGTCCCGGGGTTCGCCCGCTCGGGGTGTCCCCTCCCGCCTCGGGGTTTCCCCTTTTGGGGGTCGCGCTCCCCCCGTCGCCCCCGCGGGATGCGGCCGTGTCCCCCCCCCGCCCCCCTGATGGCGGCTCTGATTCCCCCCCGGCCCCTCTGCTCCGGGATCGGGGTGTCGGTGCCCGAGTCCCGCGGTGTTGGGGTCACCTGCACCCCGCGCTGTCCCCCCCCCCTCTTATTCGCTCCCCCCCATCCCATAGCAGCGAGTGCCGGGGATAAATAATGCTCATTGTAGTCCCCTGATGAATATTACCGACTCGCCGGGCCGGCAGCTGCGGGCAGAGCGGGGGCAGCGCCTGCTCCACCCGGCACGGGGGTCCCCGGCCCCGCGGGGTCCCTGCAGCCCCGGTGGGGAGCACGGGGCCGCTCCTTGCCTTCACCCATCGCTGCCCACTGGGCCGCGGGGGGCCCCGGGCAGAGCCGCGGGGGGCTGCGGGGCCATGGGGGTCCATGGGGAGGGGGTCCGTGCCTCTCCTCGCCCCCCGCCCCCCAGCTCCTCGCACACTGCTCGGCCACGTGGGGGGAGGAAATGGCTCAGGATGGAAGAGGGAATCCCGCGGCGCTGAAGATGCTCGGAGCAGCCTGCTGTGATGCTGCGCGTCCGCATCCCTGTCCCCGTCCCCACTTCCGTCTTTGTCCCCATCCCCATCATCTCCATCCCCATTGTCATCGCCATCACCATCCCCTTTGCCACCCCTGTTGCCCTCTACCATCCCATCCCATCCCTATTCCAGCCCTCAGCCCAGCACCAGACCTGCCAGGGGCCAGCTGAGGCCTGAGCACTGCGCCGGGGGCTGAGCTCCTTGGGGTGGCACAGCAGCATCCCAAGGACATGGGGACACTGTGACCCCACAGCCCGGTGACACGAGGACGTGAGGACACAGGGACACGGCGCGGGCAGAGAGCGCGAGAATCAAAAGAAATCAGGTGGTAAAAAAACGAAAAAAGAGCATCAGCATCACCGGGGGCCTCATGCTGGTGGCAGCCACTGCTGGGAGCAGCAAAGTGCGGAGCCCCCACACTGCCTGGGGCATCATTTCAGCGCAGGGCTGCCGCTTGCAGCTCCTGTTCGTCCCCATCTCTCCCCCCTCCCCCCCCATCTTTTTTTTTTTTAAGTCTCTTTCCCAAATCTCGGCCGAGTTAATGAAGTTATGTGATCCTATAAATGTTAATTGTCTCAACTTCTTCTCCCCTCTCCCTTCTTTTTTTTTTTTTTTCATCTCTCCCCTCCTCGCCGCTTTCTGCTCCACTTGTAATAAAGAAAATATCTTGGCCGGTCTGAGCCAGTTGCTTGGCAACCCCAATTGAAAAAAAGAGAACAGAATGTAACCAATCCAAAGACAACCGAAAGATTTTGGTGACATGTGACCCCTCCGCAAAGGGCAGCCTTAAACTGTCCCTCCTGTCCTTTGCTCCTGACCATTGGGGTACCCCTGCCGGCCCCCCCAGCTCCGTACACCAATAAATATGGATTAGTGAAATACTTTTTCCCACACTGATGAAAAGCCGGGATTGATCTTTCCACCTCCTTTATGTACCAACCTGACAAGTTGCTAAACAAAATTAACAGGGGAGCGGGGCTGGGTTTGCCGTGGGGCTGTGAGTGCATCCCTGCGTCCCTGCAGGTCGGGGAACGGAATGCGTTTTTGGCCCCAAATGGGAAAAACAGAGCAGCTCAGCCCAATGCTTCCTCCCTGTGTGTCTCGAGGAGGGATTTTGCTGCACTTTGCCGGAGAGTCCCCGCAAATTAAATCTCATCCTGGAGGAAAATAACGGGGAAAAAAAAGGAAAACCAAAGCGGGGTGGCGTCGGGGTTTGGATCCGCTTTGCCCCCAACCCCCCTCCTGCTGCCCCGTTCCGGGCAGCGAATGCCTCCCAGCCCCAGGAGCAGCACCTCGCCAGCTCCCATCCGCCCGCAGCTGCCAGGAAAAAAAAATAAATAGGGCGAGGAGAGCGTGAGGAAACCAATGGCCGCGGTTCCAGCTCCGGCAGCGCCGTCCAGCACCGGAGAAAAATATTTCTCCTGTTTAAAAAAAAAAAAAAAAAAAGAAAGAAAAAGCAAAGCGCTCTCAGCGCGGCCTCAGAGCGCTGCCGCTGTCCGGGACGTGCGCTGAGCTCCGCGCTGCCGACACCGTGAGTTGGGCGCTATGGAAGCGCTGCTCGGGCCGGTCGCGGCAGGGGGGTTCGCCGTGGGTCGGGGCTGAGGGAGGTCGGAGCCGCCCCACGGGGCGGTGGGGACCCCGCGGTGGCCGCAGGGATCCCCGGTGGCAGCCGGTGGGACGCGGGAGGACGGATCCCCACGCACAATGCATCGGCCCCGCTCCTGAGCCGGGAGCCGGAGCCCCTTTCCCAGCGCCGAGCGCCTTTGTCTCGCCTTTGTGATGGAAAGAGTCCCTCCTAAATCAATGCCATGACACCGGCATTGTCTCCTCGCTAGGAGTTTTTAAACTTTTCCCCCCCGAGGTCAGGAATGCGGCCGGGTTCTATGGGGACGGAGGAGCACGGGTGGGTGGGGGGCTGCGGGGTCACGCTGGCTCGGCGGGTCAGCCGAAAACAAAACCTTTTGAAATACCTACCCTCCATCACTGCCAACATTGTCCCCTGCCAGCGGGGGCCTGGCACGGCCCTTCAATGCCTCCAGCCCGGCCGCTGTCCACCCCAGCGGTCAGCATCTGGGAGCGGACAGAAGGGCATTGTGCGGGGACAGCTTTGTTTTCGGTCACAGCTGCCCGGGCTGGGACGGGGCCGAGCCGAAGTGCCGGTGGGTGGGAGAGGAAGGAGGGGACGGAGGGGACGGCAGCGCACGGGTCAGCGCCTCGCGGGGAGGATCCGTCCCGTCGGTGCCGGTTGGGGCGCTCTGATGTCACCGTCCGTCCAAAGGGTGCAGAGGGGACGGAGTGAGGGGAGCCCTGGGGGGCTGGCATTGCCATAATGGGACCGGGACAGCCCGGGGCTGGGGACCTGGAGGCGCGTTGGTGGCATCCCTCTGGTTTGGGATGAGGAGCAGGGGCTGCGCTGGTGGTGCAAGCCCTGATTTGGGGCCAGGTATCCCTGTGATTTTCGGCTGGGGACCAGGAGCTGTGCCGGTGTTGTGTCCCAAGGCTGGGTGTCGGGATCAGGAGGTGCATCCCTCTGGTTCCCAGCCTCCCTTTCCCCTCGCTTGGCAGTGTCCCTGTGCCCCTGCTGGGTCCCATGTGGGGACTGCAGGTGGGGTCCAGCCCAAAAGAGCCGTGCGTGGGGCTGAGCATCCCGTGTACCACCTGCAGGGACAGCGCTTGGCCGGAGCACAGCTGTGCCGTGGCACTGAGCATCCCTGCTCCAGCTGTGGCTGACGGGCCCTGAAGAAGGCTGTGCCCTCCCCGGTATCTGCAGCACCGCTGGCTCTGCCTGGCCCAGGCGAAGGCTGACATCCCAGGGCTCAGTGGTCATTTTCTGTCCCATTTGCATCAGTGCAGCTGCCCCCACACCCAGCACGGAGATGCAGCCCCCGCTGCCCCCCCCCGCTCCTCTTGGGTGGCCCCAAATCCCCCTGGATTTTCCCAGCTGGGCAATGAGGTTTGGAGGCTCCGGGTTCGTCGCTGTTATTTTTACCCGGCTGTTGAGGAGCAGAGCGGATGGGTTTAGCAGAGCTGGAAGCAGAACGCTGGAGGGAGGAGAGCCCAGCCCTGATCTACACAACAGCTGGAGGTGGTGGAATGGGGAATGGGGCTGCGGGGTGGGGGGGCAGCAGGGAGAGGTGCCTCAGTTTCTCCATTTGGGGCTGTGCTGAGGACACCTGGGGACACCCGGAGTGGCAGGGAGAGCTTTTGCTATGAAATAGGTTTACAAATAAGGGATTGTTGGAGGCTGGGAGGTTTGTGCCGACCTCTGGCCACGCGGCGCCTCAGTGGTTCCATTTCTACAGGTGTAGCTTCACGTATTGATTCGTGTTTTGTGCACCCACATCTGAACCTTTTGGAGGAACGTGACGTTGGAGGAACCTGGAGCTTTGCAAAGGCTTCACTGAGAAACGTAACGAATGTGACGGAAGGGGTGGAGACAGGAGGTGAGGATGGCCAAAACCTCAGCCCTGGAGCCAAAAGTAACCGGGAAATAAAAAGAAAACATATGGATGGAAAATTCACTGCGCAGGAGGGGGGGGTCAGTGCCAGGCTGGGGCTGAGCCGGGGGTGCAGGGCTGGGGCTGAGCTGCTGGGCTGGGGGGGGGGGTGGGGAAGGTGGAGGGGTGCTGGGCTGCCCAAAACCCTGCTCTGATTTCAGCACTCAGCTGCTCCAGATCAGCTCAGCACAGCTGGGAGGGCAGGCAGATGCTGGTGGGAGAGATCTTACAGCCCTCAGGGAATAACATTGGATTTTATACGTGATTTGTCCTGGAGGCTGGGTGGGAAAGGGCATTTTGGGATGGGATGGGATGGCATGGGATGGGATGGAACCCAATAGGATGCAATGGGATGCAATGCAATGGGATGTGAGGGGATGGGATGCAGTGAGATGGGACATGGTAGGATGGGATGGGATGGGATGGGATGGGATGGGATGGGATGGGTCCCAATAGGATGCAATGGGATGCAGTGGGATATAATGGGATGAAATGTGATAGGATGTGATGGGATGCAATAGGATGCAGTGCAATGGCAGACAGTGCAATAGGATGCAGTGGGGTGGATGCAATGCAGTAAGATGTGAGAGGATGGGATTCATGTGCAAGGGGATACAATGTGATGTGATGGGTTGCGATGAGATGGATGGGATGGGTTGGAATGGGATGGAATAAGGTGTGATGTGATGCAATGCAATGGGATTTGATGGGATGCTGCGTGAGGGGATGCAATGTGAGGGGATATGATGCAGTGCTGCCAGGCTTGATGTTGGCTCGGAGGCACTGTGGGCTGCAGCAGCCCCATGACAGCACTGGAGGTGTCAGGGCAGAGCGAGATGAGGGGGGTGGTCACCCCGAGGCAAAGGCCAGGCAGCTCCCCCTGCTCCTTCCTGGTTGTTTTCCTGATTGCACGGCCAAAGCGGTTTGTTAGGTGATGTCAGACACTCAGTGAGCTCTGAGGGTGGTGGGTTGTAAGGTGCACAAACAGCAGTGGCTGTAAGAGGCACAGTGTTTGTTCTCCTGTGCCTGTTCCAGCCCACCGTGCCCCTGTGTGCTGCTCTTTGCATTGCTCCATGCCTCAGTTTCCCCAGGCTGAGGTGCAGCATTGGCTCCCCGTGCCCAGGGGACGCCAGGGTGAACCTGCAGGGGGTTTTGCAGGGGAGAAATTGCTGCCCGGCTGCTGGGAGCTCTGCTCTCTGCCTTTCTGAGAACCAGAACTCTCCAAATCCTGCTCTGGCACCAAAATCCTGCTGTATCATTCCTATTCACGGCCCATGACCCCTGGGAGGGGATGCAGGGAGCTGGGGGTGTGAGAATGGTGGTGTGTGGGAGTGGAGAGGTGGAGGAGTACAGGGGATGTGGAGCTGTAGGGTTAGAAGGGTGCAGGGATATATAGGGGAAGAGGGATGTGGGGATGTGGGAGTGGAGGGTGGTAGGAGAAATGGGATGAGGGGTTGTAGGAGAGTAGGATTGGAAGGAGGCAGGGATATATAAGGATGGATGGATTAGGGATGCAGGGGTAGAGAGATGTAAGGATGTGGGGATAGATGGGGATAGATGTGAGAACACAGAGATGTAGGGGCGGAGCGATGAAGGGATGGAGGAATGGAGGGATGTAGCCATGTAGAAAGCGGAGGGATGCGGGGATGAAGAAGCGATGCAGGGTGGCAGAGACGTAGGGATGCAGGGATACACGTGTGGGGGCGTAGGAATGAAGGGCTGTGGGGCCGCGGGCTGCAGACCCGAGGCAGGGATCGGCCCCGCAGCCCCACGCCGCGCCCCCGCCCCGGCCGGCCCCGTCGCACCCCGCAGGGCCGGGAGGTGGCAGCAGCGGCCGCGCTGAGCGCAGCGCTCCGCGGATCCCGGAGGATCGGGGCTGATCGGCACCGGGAGCACCGCGCCGTGCGGGGCCGTGCGGGGCTTTGGGGTCCCGCAGCCCCTCTGCATCGCTGTGAGGCGCCGGGGGGCTCCGCAAAGACAACGTCCCCCAAAACACTGCTCTGACCGCGGGCTGTAAGCAGAGCTGCAAGGCGCTCTGATGCTCCCAGTGCCCCCCGCGTTTATTTTCTCTCTCCTTTCCTTCTCCCAGGTGCGGTTGGATCCCTTTGTCCTCAGGCGCATTTCAGACGTGCCAGCAGCAGTGCGGGATGGAGCTGCGGGACGCGTCGGCAGCAGACGGGCGGCTGCAGCGCGGGGTGGGTGCGAGGTTTGGTGGCACACCGCGACCCCCAGGCGGAGCAGCGGGGTCCGTAGGGCGAGGGGTGCCCGGCATGGCTATGGGTTGGGGCTGTGGGTTGGGGCTATGGGTTGGGGCTGTGGGTTGGGGCTGATGGGCGCTTTCTCGGTGGGACGTGGCCCCTCCCAGACTGTGCTGCATTTATGGCTTTGGGGTTAACCAACATTTTTGGCCCGAAGTCCCGAGGGGTGGCTGGCAGCGCGGACACGTTGCAAACGCCGTAAGGCCTGCAACCGCTCAGCCGGGGGAGGGAAGCACCTCGTTGGGGCCGGGCACCTCGGGAATGAACGAGCTGAGACCCCCGGCCCCCAGCCGCCTCCACCATCTTTGCTGTGCGGAGCCCCCGACCTCAGCCCGGGGGGGCACACGGGGATGCATGAAGCCCCGGTAGAGTCCTCAGGGCGAGGGGGCGTTGCCCTAAAGCTGGCTGTCATCCCAGTGGGGTTTTGGGGTGCTCTGTGATGCCGGCTTGTTTTGAATATAAAAATAATATCAACAACTCCTTTCCTCCGCACGAACCTGGGAGCGTCCCCCCGGCCCTCGTCCGTACTTCCATCTCCCGGTGTCGGGAGCGGGGGGGGGGGGGGGTCCCTATAGGGGCTGGGCCGGGGGCGGGGGCCCATCCCGTGCTCGGGTCCCGCCCCGTCCCCGCCCGCCGCCGCTGCCCTCCGCCATGGGGCCGCTGCGCTGCGCTGCGCTCTTGCTGCTGCTGCTGCTGCTGGGCACCGGGACCGGCACCGGGGGCGGCCCCGAACCCCCCCGGGTGGTGCTGGCCCTCCTGGCCCGCAATGCGCAGCACTCGCTGCCTCATTGCCTGGGGGCTTTGGAGAGCCTGGACTTCCCCGCGGGGAACATCGCGCTGTGGTGAGGGTGGGGGAGCCGGGAGCACCCCCAGGTCCTAGGGGGATATGGGGGCGGTGGGTGGGGAGGGGCAGCGGAAGGAGCGGGGGTCCTGGGGGAGCGGTACGTGGGGAGTGGGGGGCTCCGGGGAAAATGGGGGAGTGGGGACATGTGGGAGCTCGGGGGGGTGGGGGACACGGGGAGCGGGATCCGAGGGGAACAGGGACCTTGGAGGGGTGTCCCCATTCCTTCAGGATCCTCTCAAGGATCGGGGAATAAGGATCCGGGGTGGGGGGGAATGGGGACCTGGAGGAGTGGGGACTGCATGGGGATCCCGTTGGGGCGCGGGGAACCCGTGGTGGTGGCACCCCGTGGCCACAGAGGGGTTGTGGCTGCGTGGGGGGCTCTGAGCGGCTGTGGGAGCAGAGGGGTGGGGGCACAGCGCTGCAGCGGGGGAACGGAGACCCCTCACTGTTTCCCTCCTGGATTTGTAGAGCTGGTGTGCGTGAGGGAGCACCCTGAGCTCGTGGGGGCCTTCCACATCCTCAGGGATGGGCGCTGCCTCCCTCTCCCCATAGAGACTGTCCTGTCCCCCCCATTGCCCAAGCACAACCTCCCCAAACCCCTTTTAATACCGTGCGGAGGGTGGGAGAGGAGTCCCCGTTCCTCCTCTTCCCCTCTCCTTTGCAGCCGCCACATGCTGGAGTGGAAACTTTTACGGGGGATGAGGCGGGGGCTGGCGGGGAGGGGTCCCGCTGGGGGGAGGCTGGGCTGGGGGGAGCCGAGGGGCCGCTCTGGTCCTGCCGCCCCCTGGAGACCCTCTGAAGAGCAGCCGGTGGCCGGGGACGCAGCGGGACTCAGAGGGGCAGGAGTGGGGGAATGGGGTTGGGAAGCTGACGTTGGGGCCGACGGGGGCTGAGAGCAAGCGAGAGCCGCAGGACGGCGGTGGGGAAGAAATGACCCCTTTGCCTTTCCCTCCCCGGCGAACGCAGCCGTGGTTCCTCCAAATTACACGTTGCCTTTCCGAGCGAGCCCTGCTCCCCTCTGCTGCTCAGCCTCTCGGTGTGGTTGGGCAGGGAGGGGTCTGTGCCCGGGGGGTCCCCAAGGACCCCAAGCACCGCTGGACTGATGTGTCCCCCCCCCCCCCAGGTGTGCGACGGACCACAACTCGGACAACACGACGGCGATGCTGCAGGAATGGCTGCAGGCAGTGGGCAGCAATTACCACTCGGTGGCATGGAAGGCAGAAGAGGGGCCCAGGTGCGGCCGGGGGGGACAACCCCGTGTCGCGCCCCCCTCCTTGCACCTCTCCCCTGCGTGCACACGGGGTTTTTGCAGGGCTTTTTGCATGCGTGCTGCTGCCAGCTCAGCTCGGCGCTGACTCAGGCGGACGGCATGCAGCGTGTGCACTGAGTTTGTGCGTTCCCAGCCCGCACTGTTAACCCTCTGCCTTCCCCCCACTGCACAGTGCTTACCCTGATGAGCTCGGCCCCAAGCACTGGAGCGACAAACGCTATGAAAACCTGATGAGGCTGAAGCAGGAGGCTCTGAGCTACGCCCGGGGGCTGCGGGCGGATTACATCCTGGTAGGGACAAGGCAGCAGGCGGGTGTTGTGGTACATGGGATACGTGGGGTGTGGGTGTCCCCACGCCTCCAGCACCAGCTCTGTCCCCGCAGTTTGTGGATGCGGACAGCATCCTGACCAACAACCAGACCCTCACCTTCCTCATGGCGCAGAACAAGTCGGTGGTGGCCCCGATGTTGGACTCGCAGACCTTCTACTCCAACTTCTGGTGCGGGATAACGCCCCAGGTACGGCCCACAAGGCCCAGGGGGCTGCCCAGCACTGCGTCCTGGGCACTGGCACTGTCACACCGCTGTGTTACAGGGCTTCTATCGCCGCACGGCTGACTATTTCCCCACCAAGAACCGGCAGCACCGGGGCTGCTTCGCCGTGCCCATGGTGTACGCCACCTTCCTGATCGACCTGCGGAAGGAGGAGACAGCACAGCTGGCCTTCTACCCACCCCATCCCAACTACACCTGGGCTTTCGACGACATCATTGTCTTTGCCTACTCCTGCCAGGAGGCCGGTGAGGATCAGCGGTCTGGGGAGGGCTGGGGTCAGCCTCTGTGGTGCTCACCCCCTCGCCCTGCAGGTGCTGAGGTCCACGTGTGCAACCAGCAGCGCTTTGGCTACATCAACGTCCCCGTGAAGGCTCACCAGACTCTGGAGGATGAGCGTGTCAACTTTGTGCATCTCACGCTGGAGGCCATGGGTGAGCTCCAGGGGGTCCCCGTGCTGTTCCTGGCAGTGACAGAGGGCTGCAGGCTCCATGGAAGGGATTTTCCATCTCTCCGCAGTGGATGGTCCCCCCATGCAGCGCTCCAGGCACATCTCTGTCCCACCCAAACTACTCACTAAATTGGGCTTTGATGAGGTAAATGCCCCCCACGCCTCCCCTTCACACCTCCTACCCTGGTGTTCAGCCGACCCTGTGTCCCCTGTCTCACACTGCAGTGATGTGCCCTCCCTCCGCTGCCCCGGTGAGACTCTTCTCTTCCTCCCCAGATCTTCCTCATCAATCTGGTGAGGCGGCCGGACCGGCGCCGGCGGATGCTGGAGTCCCTGCAGGAGCTGGAGATCGCTGCACGGGTGGTGGATGCAGTGGATGGGAGGTGACAGCGTAGTGTCACCCTGGGAGGGAGCTGGGTGCTGGGGACACCGTGCTGACCCACTCTTTCACCTTGCAGCACCCTCAACAGCAGTGACATCAAGGTGCTGGGAGTGGACCTGCTGCCGGGGTACTATGACCCCTTCTCTGGCCGCACGCTCACCAAGGGGGAGGTTGGATGCTTCCTGAGCCACTACAACATCTGGAAGGAGGTATGGGGCTGAGGGGCACCAGCACGGGTAGGGAACCTCTGTACAACATCTGTCTGGAGAACTTGGGGAGGGGGTCTCTCCTTCAGGGTGAGTGGCCCCAGTATGGCACAGTATAACCCAATATGGCCCAGTGTAGGTCAGCAGCTCTGTGTCCTCCCCACAGATCGTGTCCCAGGGGCTGCAGCGCGTGCTGGTCTTTGAGGACGACGTGCGCTTTGAGGTGTCCTTCCCAGCCCGGCTGCAGCGGCTGATGGAGGAACTGGAGGGGGCACGGCACGACTGGGACCTCGTGTAGGTGCTGGGGACGAGGGGTGCGGGGCGAGCGCTGGGCCGGCTCTGACCACTCGCCCTGCAGCTACCTGGGGAGGAAGCAGGTGAACGCAGAGGATGAAGTTCCTGTGGAGGGTGTCCGGAACCTGGTGGTAGCTGGGTATTCCTACTGGACCCTGGCGTACGCCATCTCCCTCCGTGGCGCGCAGAAGCTGCTGGCTGCCGAGCCCCTCTCCAAAATGCTGCCTGTGGATGAGTTCCTGCCCATCATGTACGACAAACACCCCAAGTAAGGAGCAGGGCTGCGCTGCTGTGGGAACATGTGGTTCTTCTCCATTGCCACCATCCCACCCCGTCTCTCCCCTCCGCCCTGGCTGGAAGAAAACATCTGCAGCATGAGCTCATTCCCCCCCAGCCCCGCCTGGCCGCCGGCTGCTGGAAAATGGCCCTCTGCCAGCACGGGGCGGCAGGGATGGAGCTGGGGTGTGGGGCTGGCCTTGTGGAGGGCTCAGCCTCACTGGGGGCACCTCACCGGGTGGGGGGTCCTGGAGGGGAGGCAGCTGGAGGTGGGCAAGCGCTGGAGGAGAGGATGTGGGCAAAGGGGAGAGCAGGATGGTAAAATGAAGGGTTGGAAGGGGGGCGGGGGGGCACTCTGAGCACACAGCATCTCTGGTGCCAATGTCACTCTCAAAACAGTGCCATCCCCCGTGCACGCACTCCACTGCTTGTGTTCTCCATCGCTCCTTATGTGTTCTTCTCCTCCTGCTTTCCCCAGCGAGGACTACAAGCGACACTTTGCCCCACGGGACCTGCAGGTGTTTTCGGCTCACCCACTCCTGGTTTATCCCACTCACTACGCCGGGGACAGCAACTGGCTGAGCGACACGGAGACCTCCACCATCTGGGATGATGACTCCAAACAGACAGGCTGGGTGGGCTCACAGAAGAGCCTGAGGGACCTGCGGGATGGTGGGGGGTATCTTCGCTCTGCATCCCACGATGAGCTCTGAGGGTGCTGGTGCTGGACGTGGACACCCCCTGGGAGCAGCCAGACTCTCCTCACCCACCCGTGGGAAGGCATCGGTGAGCAGAGGGCTTACTCCTGCCTGGACCACTAGCAGGGATGCTCACTGCTTTTCTCCATAGGGACCAGGCATCGTGGCCCAGGGGGGACCATCGTTGATTGGGTTCTCCCCATGGCATGCTCCAAAGTGGGATTTGTCCCTGGGGCTGTTGGCAAAATGGTGCCTAGACAGACGGAGGGGCTGCCAGACTGTGGTGCTCTGGCTCTGTACTCTCCTGAGTAGTGCAAACTGTTTTTTGGATGTCGCATGTGGATTTGCTGATTCAGGAGGAGGGGGGAAGGCCCTGGAAGTGCACATGTGGCCTCCTGCCACCCCTGCCTGTTCCATATCTGGGCCGAAGCCCAGGAGGATTAAAACCAACTGTGTTGGAGCTGACGTTCCTGGCTGCAAGCTGTGCTGGGCAGAGCTGCCCCCAGGTAACACCGATGACAGTGCCTTCCCTCATTTGTTCTGATGCTCTCAGCAGAGGTTTTGGCCTTTGGACTGAAAACCTTTTGCTAATTTGAGTACCAGGATTTGCAGCTGAGTCCTGCTGGTCTCTGGCATGTGTCACGTTTGTGGCCAGATTTGGAGGAGGATGTTTGCTTTACAAGAGTGTTTGTTTTGCGCTAAAACTTCAAGTCCCCAGAGCAAGTGAACACTCTGCAGGGCAATTCTTGGTTGAAAACTGGTGGAGAGAAGCAAGTCCCTTGAAAAGGCTGCAACTGACCCTAGTCTGGGTGTGCTGGGGGAGAGGTGAGCTTCTTGCCAAGTCCCCAGAGCTGCTGCTCTCCCCTCTATTGCTCCCGTGGCTGTGGTATCCTGGATGCAGACCTTGCAGGGTGAGGAGATTGGGATGGGAGCTGTAAGCAGAGGGTGAAGTTTGGGTGCCAGCTGGAGCAGAGGAAGGAGGTGGCAGGTCCCAGGGTGCGTTCCAGTGCCTGCTGGGACGTGGGCATGGAGCTGCTGTGCTTGCAGCTTGTAGCTCAAACAGGACACATGCAGCAGATCACCAAGCTTTTGGGAGGCTGGAGTGGTGCTGGAGCGTAGAAGGCATTCCCTAGCAGCTCTGGCAGGAGAGCTGTAACAAAGCTGGCCAGGAGCTTTCAGAAACTCCAGTGTTTTGGCAGAAAACAGCCTAACTCAGAAACTATGACAGCCTGAAACCTCTCCACTAGTTGCTCCAGCTCCGTGGGAGCAGACTGGTCTGCTGGTGAGCTAGGAAATTCCAGGCAGCTCTGCCTTTCTGTGCCACGGGGTGCTGGGACACCTTTACTGCACAGCCACGGTGCAGGGCACCAACAGATGCTGAGGGGAAAGGGATGTTTGTGCAGGGGAATGCGTGGGGTGTGCTGAGCGAGGCTGCAGCCACCAGCAGGGACCTCAGGGAGGGACTGAGGACGGCAGTGGTGAAGGGGCAGAAGGCGCTGGGCCCCCGCAGGCAGCTGAAGGGTGAGGGGACGGCGCTGGAGCTGCCCCATGGCTGCCCCGGCCGTGCGGGGCCCGGCTCCAAGGAACACGGGTCTGGAAGAGGCTGTGCTGGGCTGCGCCAGGGCTGTGCGCTCCTGCCAGGCCTGGCAGCCACGCCGATTGTTTCCATGTTCGCTGCGCTGCCAGACAGCGTCAGGAAGGAGGAGGGAGAGGGGGAAAAAAGGGGGAGAACTGGAGCGGGGCTTCGTGTGGGACAGGGCTCAGCGGGAGCTGGGGACTTCGAGCCCTGAGGTGGGGCGGCACTGTCCTATGGGGGGTCAAGCACGCTGCAGGGCGCAAACACAGGCCAGACCCCGCAGCGTCCCGCTGAGGAGAAGGACAAATCCCCCCGTTAGCCTCTAAGTGACCCCGACACGGGACGACGCCCGGTCTGTATCTGCAAGGACCTCAGCCAGCAAGGCCCTCGGAGGCCCCGCCGCCATCTTGGTTGCGGGCGTCTCCACCGTCTTGGTTGAGGGCGTCTCCGCCATCTTGCTTCCGGGCAACGTCGCCATCTTGGTTGCAGGCGGCGGGGCGGGGCCGTGAGGCGTTGCGGGGCCGGCGGACAATCCGTGCTTCTTCCCTGCGCGCCGTTCTGGCGGTCGCTCGGGTGCCCTGTGGCTGTGGTGGGGCCCTTCAGGAAGGGCAGGGGTTGGGGATGCAGCCGGGGTCGCTGGGCTGAGCCCGCAGGTAGGAGCGGAGATGGAGGCCCCGGAGCTGTTTGCCACAGCCGTGCCCGAGGAGCAGCTGGAGGGCGGCTGGGACCGGGCCCTGCGGAGGCTGTTCGGGCCCAGGCAGTGCCTGCGCAGCGTGCAGCGCCCCAGGGGCGTGGGATCCCTTCCCGCCATTGTGCAGGGCAGGATGCAGGAGCAGTAAGTGCCTGGGTGCTGCTCTGTGTTCACACTGCTGCCTTCCCTGCTCAGAATGTCCTTAGCGGCCTTTAGGGCAGTCCTCACGTCCACCACCTTTCCTTGCTGCCCTCCAGCCACATGCGTGTCCGGGCTCTGTGACAGTCTCCCTGTTGGGCAGTGTGAGCCCAGCTTATGGCTCTGTTCTTCTCTGCAGCTGGCAGAAAGGACGGGGCTTCTCCTCTTGTGGCCAGTGGGAAGAAGCCATCATCTGCTATACAAAAGCCATCAACCTGGATCCACAGCGGGTAATGGGACCCTGGAGAGCCGGGAGCAGGAGGCAGCATTGCTAAGCCTGTAGCACTGGCACCTCGCTTCAGGGTGCTCTTTGCTATGGTGTTAGCATGGTGCCAGCATGATTCTGGGCTCTTGGAGTATAGCTGGGCCCTGGCAGCATGGGCTGAGGGTGTCCATGGTGCAGGCAGAGCTGTATGAGCAGCGGGCAGAGGCTTTCCTCCAGCTTTATGACTTCCAGTCAGCCAAGTTGAACTTAATGAAGGTGCTTGCATTGGCACCTGCACAAGAACAGCACTGCCTGGCTCGTCTGGCTCTTGTCCTTGACCTGCAGGTGAGCAACCACTCACTTCTCCCCATCTGCAGCCCCAACTTGTGACCATGCTGACTGGCTATCCCTGCAGGGCCAGAGTCTGCTGGACCAGGAGCTCTACAGTGAGGCCCTGAAGGCCTTCATACAGGCAGCTGAGCTGCAGCCTCACTGCAGGGTGTTCTACCATAGGAGGTGAAGCCAGGGCTGCAGGTTGTTCAGCAGGCTGGCCCTGCCTTACTGCAGGCTCCCCATAGCCTTGTCCCTCTCTTGCAGCATCGTGTGCCTTGCTGCCCTTGGTGAGTTCCCAGAGTTCCTCCGGATGCTTAACAGAGAACTGGAGGAGGATGTGAGGAACCCTGATATGTATGTGCTCCGTGCCTTCTTCTACAAGCGGTTTGGGCAGGTATGACCATGTTGGTCCCTTTGAGGGACCCTGGCTGCCCTTCCTGCACATGGGGCCACAGTAGGAAGCACCAGGTTCTGAAGGTACCCGGCCCCCTGGGCAGCTGGCCCTGTGCCACCAGGACATCCAACGGGCCCTGAAGCTGGAACCGCAGCACAGAGCTGCCCAGGCTTTGTGGCAGAGGCTGCTGAGACAAGGCCAGGAGGCCAAAGCCCAGGCAGTGTTGAAGGCCCTGTGTGGAGACCTGCGTGGGGCCCTGTATGAGATCAGCTTTGCTATTGAGAGTGACCCGTTGGCTGCTGAATTCTTCACCCTCAGGTAGCGATCGTTTTGCTGCAGGTAATTAGCTGTACTGCTGTCTGAGTTTCCTTTCTCTGTCCCTGTGTCACAGGGGGACTCTCCTCCGACAGCTCAAGAACTTCAGTGCAGCCAGCAAGGACTTGGTCAGGGCGAGGGAGCTGAGCACAGTGGGGAGCCCAGAGGCCCGGGAGGCTCAGCGGCAGCTGGTGCTCACCTACAATGATTGTGCTGTGCGCTGCTATGCCCTGGGCCAACTTGATGAGGCTGTAAAGCTCCTTGGTGAAGCATTGCAAAATGAAAGGACAGAGCAGGGACTCTACACCAACAGAGGAGGCAAGTGGCTGGGCTGGTTGTCACAGCAGGGTAATGTCAGTGGCTTGTGGATAATGCTGGGGTGTCACACAGCAGTGGCTGGCACTGAGGCAGTGAATGTCTGCAGAGAGAGGCCTTGCTCTGCAGCCCTGTGTTGGGGACCTGTGGCAAAAGCAGGAGGTGGGGCAGCTGGGCTCTGCCTTGATCCTGACCCCAGTGCACTGTTTCAGCAGCGGGAAGGGGATGAGGAGTGGGGATTTGCCACTGGTGCTACTACTCCTTCCCCACGTAGTATCTTCTGGGGCACAGCTGGCAACTGCTGCTCTCCCCCGGATCAGGCTGCATGTGCTGCTTGTTGCAGCGCAGACTTTGATGCTGAAACCTGAGGTGGGCTGCACACGAGGTGTGTGTTTCCCACTGGCTCTAGACAAAGCCCTGGGGCAACAGCCAGCCCCTCTCAGCCCTGCTGAGCCCTTCTTCTTCTCTGCAGACTGCTTCTTTCGCCTGGGGGAGCTGACCTACGCCATGGCGGATTACCAGCAGGCGCTGGAGCTGAGTCCAGGGAACCGTGCTGTGCAGGGCCGTGTTGCAGCTGTGTTGCATGAGAAGGGCTGGCAGGACGTGGCAGCCAGGTGAGAGCAGGGCGGTGTAGGCTGCTTGAGGGCCTGTGGTGAGCCAGGCACACACTGCTGTCCCCTCGCAGGCGGTTCCTGCAGGCAGAAGCTTGCTTTTCTATGGCCATTGAAAACGACCCCCAGGAAGCACTGCACTACCTGTGCCGTGCCGTGGCCAAGCGGTGCCTAGGGAAGGTGGAGAGCTCAAAGGAGGATGTTGCACTCAGCCTGTGGCTCAGCGCCACGGATAGCAAGGTACAGCCCTGCTGCTGCTGCTCTGTGCCCTCCTGAGGCAACGGGCAGCATTCCTGGCTCAGCTGCAGGCACTGTGCCTGATGGTTGGGTGGTTTCTGTTCTGCATCAGGGTCACCTGCAGGGATCAAGGAACATGAGCTGGGGGACCTGATAGGCTACAGGTCCAAGCCAAGCAGCAATGGTTATACGTTGGCTTTTACAAGAGTTTGGTGTTAGAGTCATTGGTCAGATCATCTTCTGCTTATTCTCACTTTCTTGTTTCTTTAAATCTAATCTAGGGCAGAAGCCCTTCTGCAGCTGACTGCGGGCAAGGGGAGAGTATCCCCACACTGCTGCCTCCAAGCACTGTGCTATCATAGCAGCACGGTTCAACAGATCTGGGATTTCTTTACAAAATAAAACCGAACAGGTTCCCTGTCAGAGCAGGTCCTGGTGAGGCTGTCAGGTGTTTGGCTGCAGCAGGGGAAACCTGTGGTGCAGAGCTCTTTGCAGGCAAGTTTTTCTGTGAGTGCTGATATGTCAGGAGGATGTTCAGGTCTTGCCTTGTTGCCACTGCAGATCCTTTCCCTTGCACGCCGCCTCTTTCCAAGAAGGACTGTCCAGGCTATCCTGAGGAGCCTTGGCCAACAGACCTCGGATAAAACACTTCAGAATCCTCCAAGACTTCCATCTGATGATGCCTGATGGACAGAAGCAGTAGGTGTGTGCTGGTGTGTGGGGGGGGTAATTTATCTTGGGTGTTAGCCTGCTGCTGCTGCATGCTCTAAACTGGGTTTGTTCAAACTCTGATGAGGGCTTTGCTCTGGAGCACAGAAGCACATTTTGGCTACTTAACTGCTGAATTACTCTTGTTGCCAAAGGCTTTTTGCCACTGTCTGCACCTAAAAGGCATCAGTAGGTTGCTGGAATGTCTACATGTGGGGAAACGTTCCAAGCAGAACCTCATTCTTTCTCAGCCCTCTTTGCTGAAGGGTCTGATGGGTGTTTACTGTAGACCTGCAGCATTGCCTGGGCACTGGTGCCTGTCCCCAGGCTGCTGATGGCAAGAGAGGATGTGTGGGTATCACCTTCTGCATTGGCACAGTCCTGGGAACAAGGCCTTGTATGCAGAGATGTGCTCTGCACAGGGGAAAGATGGGCTGCCTGCAGCTGTGGCAGGACAGACCTTGTGGCTTTCTTGTACCTACAGTGGCTCCTCTGCAGGGTGTCAGGGTCAGCGACTGCTGTTTCACCTCCACCCCTGGGAAAGGCCACAGTCTTGTTTCCTGTTACCTAATTATAGAGCATCATCTTTATGCCTCTAAATCCCCAAAGTGCTACTGCACCTGTCCACGATAGCTGCTGTTAGGAATCCAAGCAAATGACTGTTCCTCAACCATTTATTTCATAAAAGATTTATTTTAAAATTAGAAATGCTACCATTTCTGCAGGCAGGATGGTCTGTACATGGACCAGCTCCCGGGCTGCATTTAGGCTGTTCCTCCAATGGCTGCCCACGAAGCTGCAGGAAGCTGGAGGAAGGCTGGAATGGTCCTGAGTGCTAGCAGCTCATTTCAGCACAGGGCACGAGAGGAACATCAGGGACCCTCAGCCACGTCCCCGTTCACACAACCCCCTCAGGCAGCTCATTCTCACAGTAGGAATGATTCTCTGACCTGTGCTCCAGTAACCGACTGCAGAGATTAAAGTGGACCAAGGCCAGCAGTGCCATACACCCACCATGCTTGACAGCGTGGAGTACAAACTTCTCTATCTTGTCCTCAGGTCCCCACGTAAGTGGCACTCCTGTGGAGCTGAGCAGAGCTGGTTCTTCCAGTGCCTGCAAGGTCTGACCAGCAGAAGGACATCAAAGAAGCTCAAGAGCTCATAGCACCAATTCCTCAGCCTGCTGTAGAAATTACCACTGAATAAAAGTATTGTTAAAAACCATCAGTGTCACCACAGTCTCCTCTGGAGGTAGGAATGAACTTTTTTTTTTTGTAGGTAAGTCCTGTTTTTTTCATTTCCACGGTTTGCTGCAGAGAAATCCTTTGGACCTTGGGGGAAAGATGGGCAGAAGGACAAGTAGGGAAGCTGAGTTCTTGGCAGGCTGAGCATTGCCATATTCCCTCGTTGTGTCCCTATTTTTGTTGGTGCTCCCTACCAGCACCTATTCACAGTGAAAGGAAACTGGGAAGAAGTTGGCTCTAAAATTTCCTTTCTATGAAAAGGGTAATGTTGAGGGTGTTCACCAGCCAGCAATGCAGCAGTCAGCACCAGCACTGTCACGTTGTACCAAGGAACTGAGGTACTGCCATGCTTAAAAGATGGCTTTTAAAAATGCTAAAATAATGTATTTAAAAAAAAAATAATTCCTTTTTGGGCTCAGAATCTTCATGCATTGGATAGCAGAAGCTGCCAGAAGAGGAGAGAGCTACAGATTGGTGTTGCTGACAGGGTAAGAAGCCTCCCTGACACTGCAGTCTCTCCTGACATCTTCCCTTCTTCATCACAGGTACGACTTGAGTGGTGCACCAGGCTGGGCATAACCACCTTCACCTGGCCACAGAATAAATGATAAAGTGCTGTAAATCAAATCACTTGCACTTGCTCCCACAGTTGCATTCTGCAATAGTGCCCTTGGGGCTGGAAAGACAAATTCAGCAGGAGGGCATTTGTGCTACTGCATGGCAGCACGCAGCTCCTGGTGCTCGTCCCACCAGTGTGCAGCTTTACAGCCCCATAAGGATCTGAGCAAGGCTAGAAGAAAAAACTGATCCGAGAGGCTACAGTTTTGCATCCTGTTGATGAAAATAATTTCTCTTCTTCTGGGAAGTAGGGGATGCTGTCGGCCACCTCCTGGACAACATCCTGGCGTACTTCTAACCCTTGCTGCACAAGTTCGTTGATGACGCACTGCTTTACGTGGTGGTGCTTCAGGGGGAGGAAGGGCACGACCAAATCAATGAGATGTTCGTTAATAATCCCAGATTTCCAGAATCCACCTACAAAAGCAAAGGAGGAGACAGAAGATTTTACTTTCGGTGTCTGTGGTCCTTGGAATTCAAGGAACTGCTCTGTTTGAAGCCAGAGGACTCGGCTGAAGACAGATCTGCTCGTTTTGTACGAGGACTTAAACCAACAGCTGTCAACCCCTCCTTCCCCAGATAGATTTGTCTTTCCCCAGGAATGGTTAGGTTTAACTGAGCTGCTCAGATTTTAAGCTCTGCTCTGTGACAAGGACAAAGCAGACAGCAGGGATTGATTCCCAGTGCCTTCTCAGTGAGTGTGTTGTGCTGTTTGCCATGCTTTATCTGAATACACATTTTCTCCAAAGAATTTTGCTAAGCATGCTAACAGATTTGCTGGCTTGGGAAGCAGGCCGTTCCTTCCCTCTGCCAGAAAACCTCGAGGAGCTCACCATTCCTTTCCCTTCAAATTTCTGTCCCCTTCTGCCTGCTTAGGAGATCCCAGAGAGCATCTGTGGCTGTGTGGAGTGGGCCTGGCTCCCTCTGCTGGGCTCTGCTCCCTGCTGAAACACTGCAGGTTCACTCACTCTGAGGGTTCTCAAACACGGCTTTGGAGATGGCTGCCTCCATGTCCTGCAGGCTGATCTCCTCCCGGTCCCGGTGGGCACGCCACAGATCCAGTGTCATTTCATTGATCTGCTCTCCTCCTGCGTTGCTGCAGGAGTAACGAGAATGAGACAACTTACTACCCAGGACAGTGGTACTGCAGGACAGAGGTGGCATCTGTCATCCTCCAGCCTGCGTGAGCTCAGTCCAGGCTTGCCCTGCTGCCTGGCCTAAAAGGACTCCTGCAAAGGCAAGCAAATAACAGGAAGGGGAGAGCTTTTTCAGACACTCCAATTCTGACTGTTCACGAGGAGATAACATCTGCTGGTTTCTGCAGAAGCTCAACGCTTGGAGAAGGAAAAGCAAAATGAAAGGGTGTTCTGATGTAGGCATCGTGCTGTGCCCACGTGAAGAGCAGGAATGCCCCGTGATGCCCCACTGCCACACAGGGGCATCTCACCTTATGAAGATGAAGATTGCTTTGCGGTAGTTGGTCCCATACACAACCCACGAGGGTCCCAGGAACGGCATGATCACATCAATCAGGCCCGGGTGCATCTTGTCCATCTCCTCAAAGAGAAAGACCGACCGTCCGCACTTTGTCAAGTTCCCTTGGATCCAGTGCTTCAGGTTCTCCTAGGAAAAATACCCACCAGACCATAAAGCAGTGAGGGAGGCCTGAGCTACTGCAGTGCAAGGGCTGAGGTGAAGCACACAAGCAGCTGTGCAGCACCACCTGCTCAGAGCAGGAACAGCCAGCCCTGAGGCAGGCTGCTTTGTCCCATACCTGGCACCGTGACTTATCTGTGCCATTAGCTCATTGTAGGTCTTCTATTGCAGATTTAAAGCAGTGAGAAGGAGGCAGCAAACTAAAGCTGGGTATTCAGCCTCCTACAGCTCTCTACATTTTTCTCTTTCATTGCATTACAGTTCCCAGTTACTGGGAGGGAGACGTGCTTGTCGTCGCCTCCTTTTCTGGTGCAGAATTACGTGCCTGCACCAAATGAGAACAGTTCTCCCCTTCCTTACTACAGCTGAAGTTACTTCAGTGCCAACCCACACACGAACACTTAGGTCCCCGGGATACGAGTGTAATTCCTAATTGCATCGTTTTACCCAGCACGAGGCTTTACCCTACCGAGCACATTTCTTGTAAGGATGCAAAAGAACACACAACTCCTCCAAACACCCAGGAGGAAAATATCCAGGTGTGCTGGTTTCCCCACTGCTGAGGTTTCATTTGGAAAACCTCCACCTTTGGATTTCTTGCCTCTGTCAGCTGCAGGAGCCACAGGTTAAGCTGTGTTTGGAAGCTCCTTGTTGGGTGAGAAGGGAATTGTCACAGCCATACAGAGGTTTTCCCAGCTGTTGATTTGGAAAGCACAGAGACAATTCCAGGTGAAAGGCACTAAGTGAAACACTCTGGCTGCGTATTCAAAGGGCCGTGTAAATATTTAAAGAGGGAGAAAATGACAGCGAGAACGGCTGTTGGGAAAACAGAAGCGCATATCGCAGAGGTGCCTTCAGCCACTGCGTGGAGCCTTTGCTCCAATCTCTGGCAGAGGGCGAAGCACAGAGCCGCAGCCCTGCCGTCTTCAGGAGCAGCCTGAGCGTGCGCCGAGCGCCGGGACGGCCGCAACCCGCAGCGCGGGGCAGCGCTCACCTTGTACCGCTCCACGTGCTCCGCGTGGGGGAAGTGCAAGATGGGGGAGAACTGGTGGACGTGGCGGCTCTGCAGCCCCTCGGGGAAGAGGTGCCGGAGCAGCATGGAGCTCACGAAGGTTTTTCCCGTCCCGGTGGAGCCGTGGAAGGACATAACGAGGGGCTTCTCCGGGCTGCGCTTCTCCAGGAACCGCCTCAGTCCCTTCATCAGCTGCTGCCTCACCAGGGGCTGCCCCACCAGGGTCACGGCCAGCTCGCACTCCAGACCTGCGGCAAAAGCAAATCCTTTACGAAACGAAGGTCCGACGGCTCCCGTCCTGCGGTCGCTCCAACGCCGCCGTGCCACCCCCGACCTAGAATGGGAACCTAACCGCGCAGGTCGGGTTCGAAGCCGCACTCGCAGTCCTCCGTGAAGCTGCAGCGCAGTGCCCTCAGTGCCCACAGGTCCCAGGCGGCGGCGGCGGCGGCGGCCGAGAGCAGCGCCAAGCTCAGCGCCAGCACCGCCGCGGAGCGACACATGGCGGCCGCGGCTCCGGCACCGCCCGCACTACAGCTCCCGGCGTGCCCCGCGCGGCGCGGGGGAGGTGGGCGTGGCAACGTAGGAGTGGGCGTGGTCTCGCTCTAAGGGGCGTGGCCTGGTCGGCATAGCCCCGCCCACACACGGCCCGATGTCACCGCTGTGCCTGCGCCCGTATCCCCAGCCCTGCCAACAGCAAAGTGAGGGCGTCCCTCAATCCCCCTCCAGCAATGAGCAACCACGGCGTGCCGGTGTGGAGGAGTGCCTCCAGAGAGAGAGCGTAAAAGTTTATTGTATGTAAGAACCAAGGCCGTGAGCTATGTACACGTATTTACAGGACAAAATGCATGAGCCTAAGTATTTACACCAGGAACTGTCCGCGAATCTGTACATCCAGAAATGACCGTGAAAACATATTTACAAGTGGGACCCAGCAGCCGTGGGCGAGAGGGAGATGGGAAGGGAAGGAACCTGAAGGAGGAGGAGAGGGGCACCATGCAGCCATGGACTGCAGCAGGGCTGGGTGATGGACGCTGTAACCATCCCTTGGAGTGGCAGTGCCAGGGAGGTGAGTGGCGGATGGGAAGTGGCTGCTGTTCCTCCTCCATGTCCCCACATTGCCACTGTGTCCCTCATGGAGAGGCTTTCCATTGCTGGGGGGGGTTACAGCTCGCTGAAGCGCACTGCTGGCTCCAGCTTGTGGGACAGGGCAGTAAGGACCTTGTCAAACTTCTCGTAGCGTTCGGCCTGGCTGCTCTCAGCCCCACGGCTGCCCCAGAGCAGCCGCAGCTGGAACTCGGTGCTGAAGATCTCCAGCAGTTCCGCTCTGCCCTGGAAACCTGCAGGGAGGGAAAGTCAGTCCCATGGAGACGGGATGAGGACCTGCACCTGCGGGATGTTCCATCCAGCACTGCCACCGGTGAAGGGAAAAGGGCCAACCCCATCCCCATCTTGCTTACCCTGCAGCTTCACCTCGGCGTTGGTGTGGTACAGACCGCCGTGGTGGGCCACCATCCGTGCAGCTTCTAGGTGGGCCATGACCACCTCCACGCCATTGTCCGTGGCCTCCCAGGGCTCAGGGCTGTCCATCAGCGCGTCGTCCCGCTCCAGAAGAGTCACCAGGGGCATGATGTGGGGAAAGGTGGTGTTGGTCAGCGGTGGCCCTTCTGCAGAGAGAGGCTCCGTGAGCACCACTCATGACCCTGACGCTGGTGGGTACATGGCTCAGTGTCCCCGCATCCTCCTCATCTTGCTCCCTGTCTGCCTTGGACCCACACAGCACTCCCACGACAACACAGCCCTATGGAGCTGGGCTGCCACCACACTCCTGGGACAGAGTTCTGGCTCAGCTGCAGCACAGACATGGCTGTGGTTCTGAAGAAGGCTCTGCTTGAGGCCATCATCTCATCCAGCACCAGCCTTTCTGCTTGTGCCCAGGAGAGAAGCACTGCTGTTCCTGCTCTGGCAGTCTGTGTGTCCCAGGGCTGCAGCAGTGGGTGAGCAGTGGGCGAGCAGATCCCAGGGTGCTGCGTGTGAGGGAGATGCAGCTTTTCATCCTCCCTGCCCACAACCGGCCGCTGTCCCCTTGGCTTGGCACGCATTGCCATGCGAGCACAAGGATTTGGCTCGGCTGAGCCATGTTTGTGCCCAGCTGCTGGTTTTATTTAGTTATGGAATGCTTCCCTGGGAAAGAAGGGGCAGCTGAGGCCAAGCAGGCGCTGCTGGGGCTGCATAGAAGCAGGCGGGAAGTGTCTGGCCCTGCTGGGAGAGGGACGCAGCTCTCCAACATGTGCCCCCCCCCAGCAAGGATATGCTTGGCTGAACCAGGAGCTGCCCTTCTCACCTTTCCCTTCATTCAGGCTCTTCAGGAATGGCTTCAGCTTCTTCTCATAGAGGATGGCACCCTCTGTGTGCCGCTGCCGCAACACCATCCAGGTCTGCTCCAGCCGTGCGATCTGCAAGCAGAGGGAAGTGCTGCTTCTGAGCCCCGGCACCACGACCACAGCTTCTGCTGCAGGCACTCATGGCCAGAGACTGCATGGCCCCGGCACCAGGCCGGGCTCAGTGCTTTTTCTCCTGCCATGCCCCAGGACAGCAGCCTCCCCGTGCCGCAGAGGCCTTGAAGATGAGATGCAGGGAGGGAGCAGCCGTTCCACTGCCTCTGTGAAGGCAGGAAGTAAGGCTTCCCAGCTGGGCTCGATTTAAAATTGAATTTTAATCTTTCATCTTCCAAAGGGAGCAGTGTGGCCCGGAGACGCTGCTGCCACGGCCTTGAGACTGATTTGTATTGTACTGGAGGGTAGATTCATTTCCTCTCAGGAACAGAACCCAGCACAAAACAAAAAGCCCAACCACTGACAAACAATCACATCCTGGCAGCACTGGCTGTCTGCTCCACAGAGGGGATGGCTCTTTCTCTTCTCTGCTTACTCCCCAGCAGATGTGGCCCCACAACTCTGCTGGGCCATGGTCCCCCTCCTCCCACCCCAACGGTGGGCCATGGGGGCAGGGGGCGTTTAGGAAATGGGCTGAGCCCAGGCCACGGGGACGAAGGCAGCATCCCCATACCTGTGCCATTTCCAGGGCGTTCATCACAGCCGCAAAACTGAACATGTTGCCCATGGTGCTCTTCAGCTCGGCAGCCAGCTGGATGGTTTTGTGGAGCAGGGCTGCCCGCTCCTCTGTGCTGCCCGTGCAGCCCAGAATGTCCACGGCGATCATGATGGACATGGTGTGGAACCTGTTTCAGGGCGAGAGGCAGAGCAGGGCTCAGCATGGGGGCAAAGAGCTGGGGGTTCTCCTGCCACTGCCCCAGCATGGGGGTTCAGCAGGACCCCAGGAGGTGTGATGTCCCCCTGTGCCGAACTGGGGCACCCCAGGGGAGCTGGGTGGTGCCATACCGTTCCAGCAGGTCGAGCCGAAGCTGGTGGCCATGGGGCAGGGTGAGCAGCTCCATGCCGGAGCTCACCCCCATGAGCCGCTGCATCTCTGCAGTTACACCCAATATCCGAGCAACCTGGCAAGAAAGGTGAGAGGTGATTAGAGCTGAGCGGCCTCGGGCAGTCCTTTGCCCCAACCCAGCCTCTGCCAGCTGATGCGGGCTGACAGAGCTGAGAGCAGGGATGCTCAGGCATTCCAGGGCTCAGGGGCAGCGTTTCCCAGTTAACCTGGAGCAAATGGAGGGCAGCAGTGCCCGTCCCTCCCGCCTGGCCCCGCCGTACCAGACAGTCCACTTTGGTGATGTGTTTGGCGAGTGTCTTCGCATCCACATCCGCCAGCAGCTCTTTCACCTTCTTGAGCACAGCCATCTCCAGGGGCTTGTTCTCCAGGGGGATGAGCAGGGACTGGAATGCTGCCGGGTTGAAGGAGGAGCACGTCTCCACCGTGGGGGGCACAAAGCCCGCAAAGTCCCGCTCTCCTTTCAGCCTCTGCCCTGCCTCCGCTTCCCCAGAGCCGTTCTCCACAGTCCCTCTCTGCCCTTCCTCCACCTTTAGCCTTTCCACGTAGCTCTTTGCCGGCAGCTGCTTGGTGTCGTGAGCCGGCCGCTCTCTGCTGACGGGTGAGGTGGGGTGCAGCTGGCAGTAGTGCCCCGTGTCGGGGTCACTGTAGCTGTTCACAGAGGGAGAGGGGGAGGCGCGGGCGTAGCCGTGGCATGGCGTGGAGTGGGTGCTGTGCGCAGGGTCCGGCAGAGGTTTGTTGCTGCTACTCGGGCACAGCTGGGGCTCACTGGACCTTCTGATGACCGGGGAGGCCGGGGTGATCCCAGCTGCTTGGCAGGTATGAGGCTTTAGCCGTGTCACTGCAAGGAGTAGGAGAGAACTTGTCAGCAGAGCCTGGAGGTATGCAAACACCAAGGATGCGCTGAGTATGGAGGGCAATGCTGCATGCCCAGGGGCTTGTCTTTACAGCCAGCTCTGCCCCCTTCCCAGGCTCATGTCTGCGCTGAGCTCAGCCTGAGCCGCGTCCCGCTGTGCCCAGTGGGGTGATGCCTACCTGTGCTGTATGCGGGTGAGGTGGGGTTCTCTGAGATGGGTGACATTGGGGAGTGCAGGTCCTGGATCTGGTCCACGCTGACAGCACAGTTGCGGATGATGTCCCTGTGGTGTGGCAGGGACACGCTGGGGAAGGGGAAGACGGAAGCATCAGACTCTGAACTTAGTGCCAGAGCAAAGGTGGAGGGGTTGTGACTCTCCTCCCTACAGGCATCAATATCTTCTATTACCACAGCAACGAGTTGAGCCCATAATGAGCTCAGCTGGAGCCATGAGCAGGGCATCTCACCCTGCAGCCGGAGCAGAAGGGGCCAGCGCCTACAAAATGCAGAGCCAGCCCTACCTGCAAGGAGCCTGGTCCTGGGAAGAGAAAAGGGCACCTTGATGGCAAGGTACTGGGATAACATGGGATGGGATGAATCCAGGATGCTGTGAGGTCCAGCATAGGAGTGGGAAAGTTTTCTAGCATTGTGATGCGTGGGTGCAAGGGAGTATCTCATGCTGGGTGTGTTTTTAAATCTAAGAGCTGCATGGCAGCTAGATGAGCTGTGTTGTTCTCTCCCAAAGCTGGGGAGCAATGCAACGTGCCTGAAGCTGGATGAATGCCCAGCTGGCTCACAGTGAGAGCTGGGAGATGGTGTGGTGGTGAGCTGCATGTATGCTTCTGTAGCAAGCTAGGAGGTCTTGTGCCATTGGGGCAGTGGTTATAGCCTGACACAAACACCGTGAGTCAGTGGTGTTGCAAAAGTTGCTGTGGTGGGCTGAGCAATGTGAGCACTGCAAGAAAGCAGGGCAGGCAATCTGCCCTCCCTGGCATAGGCTGCTGTGATGTGTTTGCAGCCCGGAGCACTGCGTGTCTGTGGTGGGAGCAGGATGGGAGAACAGCTGTGACGATGAGAAATCTGGGGAAAACGTGAGCGATGAGGAAAGGCTGATGGGTTTGGGCTCTTCTGGATGTGTGTATGTTCTCCTGAAAGCCCAGGTGTTTCTGTTCTCCCTGCAGTAACAGTTCGGTTGCCTGTTTTCTGCTGGTGTGTTCCCACCCTGCCCTGGGGCTGAGAAGGTTGGGGTGGCGAAAAGGCAGCCTGGCTTGCAGACAGGTGGACAGGCTGTGCCCGCTGGGGACACGTGGTGATGCAGGTCCCCTGGCCTCTGTGCAGGGGTGTAAGTGTGCTCTGCCTTCCCTGGGGCCTGGGCATCCTGAGGCTGCCAAGAGGAAGCCATATGAAGGAAATCTCCTTCACCCCCTGTGAAACCTGGCTGTTGCAAGGTGTGTGTGACCTGGGCAGCCTCATTAGAGGCTCAGTGTTGCTGTGCAGACCCCATCCACACAGCTCTGTCATCTCCTCTTAGTAATTCCTTGCAAATACCCCAGTGGAAAAGGCTCTAAAATGAAGTTGGGTCAGAAGCAAGCTACCAAATGCCCTCATGCTGCTGGCTAACACTCCTGCATCAGCCTGGGAAAGCTCTGACAAGCTCTGACACGCAGGCAATCCTGGACTGGGTGATATAAAACACCCTCTGCCTTCTGGCCTGTGTGATGGCAAGCTGCGCGCTCACTGTGCGCTGCAGTGGTTCAGCATGGCTGGCAGCCAGCCTGGGAGAAAGCCCCACTTCCAGCTGGGTACTGGCTCCTCTCCCTGTGCCTCCGCTGGTTTCCATGTCTGCACTGTGGCCGCTTCCACCCCCAAGCCCTGCTCCTGCCTCATCCTCGAGGACCGATCCCCTGCACCCACCTGGTGGGGCACCCTTCGGCCCTGGTGATCTTATCGGCCGTCAGCCCGTCTGTCATGGTGATGCTCCTCCTCTTGATGTGCCCTCCCTTCTGGGAGGCCGGGCTGTGGGACCCCCCGTGCTTGCCATTGGCGAGCCCATAGCTGGCCTCCAGGTAGCGCAGGGGGAAGGTGCGGTTGATGGGGCAGTAGACGATGGCACCGCTCTGTTCGGAGATGGCCTTGCGATTGCCCACGTAGAAGCGGACGAGGGCGGGCACGTTGTCAAAGCTCTCCTGCTCAAAGAGGTACTGCACGCGGCTCCGGCTGTCGCTGGACTTCACCGTCACCTTGTTGATCTTGAAGTGCAGGGGCTCGTTGCGCCAGCGGCACGTCAGCACGTAGTCACCCAAACTGGTGAGCGAGTCGCGGATGAGGAAGTCGCCGTTCCTCTGCACGAGACTCTCTGAGACCTGGCAGGGATGAGGCAGCGGCTCAGGCACGGCCCTGTTGGCTGCACCGGCGGACAGAGGTGGATGCTCCACCAGGGCTGTTATTTAGAGCATTCCCCTCATCCGGCTGTGAGTTTCAGGAGTTTCCCCGTGGCAAACCCACGCAGCCCCCGCCCTCCCCATCCTCACCTCCCGTGGGATGCGGCCGTGGTACCACGCGTGGCTGCGCAGGTCGGTGCTGCTCAGCTTCAGCTCCTCTTCCAGCTCCTTGTGAAGTTTCTCCGGTGACGAGTCAAGGATGTATTTCTCCTTGGAGAACTGCAGAGCGAAGAGAGAAAGCATCAGCTGGGGTTCTGCCACAAGCAGCGCAGCCACTTCCTTGCAGGGTCTGAGGGATGCCGTCCCCTATCCTTCCCACTACCAGTGCCTTCCACATCCACTGGATACGTTGGCTGCAGGGTCTGGGAAGGAAAGGACTGGCCCTTGGGTGCTGGTGAATCCCAAGGGCAGCGCCTGTGTGCTGGAACTGCGCGGATCTCTCAGGGAGGAATGTTCCTGATGTCACCTACCAGGAAGAGACCTGGGGACAAATGCCTGCCCAGCTCCCTGTCCTGCACATCCTGGGCTGAACCACTGTGGGAAGCACTTCTCCAGGAGGAAACTCGCGTTGTTCCTCCTCCCAGAGACATCCTCCTCCAAAGGGTTAACTCGGCTGTGTTTAGCCTGACAGCAGCATGAATAGTAATGACAAATGTAAAGGAAACCTTCTGCATCGAAATGAGCTCTTACCAGCACTGGTGCACCTGAGCCTGGAGGATGCAATTTCCCCTCCTCCCTTCCCTGGAGAGATAAGGATGGCGTCACCCCTCCCTCAGCCACGCTCCCTGCCACCACAGTGGGGACATTCCCTGAGGGCATGACATGTGTGAGAGGGGGATGTGTATGCCACCAGCACAGCAGTTTGGCTGGGGCTACTGGGGTGTCCTGCTGTGCTGGCAGCCCCTGAGCCCTTTGATGCATGCTTCCACCCGTGTCAGTGTTGCTTGTGTGAGCTCAGGTGGCTCAGTGGCCTGGCTCCAGCTCCTTGGATCCATGGTGCTTGTTAGAGTAGCACCGCTGGTGTCTGTGAGCTTGAAGCTGGTGCCTAGTGGCACTGCTCTGGCACACATAGCTGGCTTTGCATTGTTCCCTGGACCACCAGGGGCTTCAGCCTCAGAGCAGGCTCTTTGCACAGCACCTCATCCTGTTTCCTCAGCCAGTTTCTCTCTGCTTCTCGTAGCACAGAGCTGATCTCCCAGCCTGTGCCCTCCGCTCCTGAGACTCACTGTCCCCCTGCCCACCACCTCCCCATCCTGGAGCTGTGTGTATCAGCCAAGTTGGGCAGCAATCCCATCCCAGGGACAAGGCTCCAGGCTGGGGAGGTGGGAGGAGGAGGCAGGGGAAGAACAGCACGATGGCCCAAGCTCTCCAGGGCTTGCCCTCACCAGCCTGGACCTGCCTCTGTTCCTCCCTTCCAAACTGCTAATGAGTTTTTTAAAAAAATAAATATTAGGGCAGTGGAAGTGAAAGTGAACAAACTCGGGAGTGCTCCTCTGGCTTCAGTTCCTCCCCAGAGGAGGATTCTGCTTGCTGGAGCAGCGGGGATGTGAACACGAGACACGTGGGTTTCATACTCCTGAGCACCTCTGCTGCCCCGGGGCCCTCGAGAAGACAAAGCCATGTGGCACAGCTGAACCCTATGAAAAATAAATGGTCACTGGCGGATGCTGCTGAGTCTGGCTGCATCCTGGGGGGCTGAGGCTGAAGCAGATGCCGTTTCCATGACAACACTTTGCTTGGTGTGAGCAGCCATGGGTGCCCCGTGCTGCAGCAGCGCCCCGCAGTGCTGCTGGCCCCAAGCACCAGGCTGCTGCCTGCATGGGATCTGAGGGTCCCTGCTGAGCCAGATTGTTGCTGGGAGAGCTTTGGAGCTGATGCCCCCAAAGAGGGGATTAGCACCCACCCTGCTCCATGCTGTACATCTGGGTTTTCTCCCAAATCCTCCCCGTCAGATGCACAGGATAACAAACACAAACCCAGCTGAGCTGCGCCTGGCGTCTCCAAGCTGGGATTTGGGCAGCAGCCGGCTGGCAGCCGTGCCAGGTGCTGAGCTGGGGAGAGGCATACAGGGCTTTGTGCCCTGCAGTCAGGGCAGCAAGGACAGCTGTGAGCAAAGGGACCCTAAACCATGTGATAGGCACTGTCCCTTCATCCCCATGTTTCCTTCATGGGAAATGAGGTCCCATCCAACTTTTACAGCCACCAAAAAGCCATCAGTCGGTGACTGCAGCCACTCCAACCAGGACCCTGATGCACGGGGAGCCCTCTTCTTTGGTATGATGGCACTCTGGGGGCTGTCCTCATGCTTTACGTCGGCTTTGTGCTGCTCTGCTTGGTGCCATGTCTCAGAGGAGGCTGTGTGTGGCTGCCAGCTGGCATGGTGAGGCGGCCGGCCCGGCACTGTCAGCAGCGTGTAAGCGGATGTGCAAGCACTGAGCTGAAAAGGGCGCCGCTCGGTGCTCTCTGATGTGCCAAGAGGACATCAAAAGATGTACAGCCCGATGTGAGGTCTTGCATGCTAGAGAGTTGGCTGTGGAGAAAATCCTCAGCTTCCACCAGCGCTCAGCTCAAGTGCATGATGCTGGTCGCCTGCTCAGAGCCCCAGCGCTTCCTCCTGCTGAGTGGGATGGGACAGGGGTGAGAGCGGTTCCCCAAACCAGCCAAACCAGCTCAGGAGCTGCCAGAGATGGTGCCAAACTCTGCCTGAGGAATCCTAACCAGCAGCCAAGGTGGTTTGGCTGGTGAAAGGAAAGCTCTTCCATCACATTCAGCAGCAGGCAGGCTGTTTCATGAGCTGCGGGTACAGCAAGGCTCACCAGGAGGGGATTCCCTGGGCACTCCATCCCTGCTCTCCTCTTTCCCTCTACCTGCTGCTTTCTAGCAGCAGAGGAAGCACCTCTGGTCGCAGCTATGGACTAGAATTGGCAGCCAAAGGGCAAGAGCTGGGGGGTGGAGGGTGCTGACAGCTGTGGTCTGTGTAAAACAGTGGCTGTGCCTGGTGTGAGGAGAGCTCCAAAACCTGGCACTTGGCTTTCTCTCCTTGCAAAGGTGCTCTTATGAAACAGGAGTAATTTGCAGCCTGCTTCCCAGCTCCCCCCTCCCAGACCTGAAGCAGCTGAAGATGAAGTCAGCGTGGAGAGCAAGGTGTACGAGCACCCACCCACCCCGCGATAACATCTCCTGGCTATCCTCAGGGCACAACGTGCAGCTGCTCTCACTCTCCTGCCTGCCCTGAAATGGGACCCTCACTGGGGAAATCCCAGCCCTTACTGTTGCTCTTCCAACCCCCAACTCCTGCTGTTGGAGCAGACGTGGGGCCTGAGAAGCAGAACTAGGAGGGAATGGATTAAGAAGCCACTTGGAGCAGGTGTATGGGCAGAGCCTCAGAGTCACCAAAGAGCCTTTCTTCTCTGCTTAACTCTGCATTGGATGATGGGCTACTTCACAGCAAAGGATTTTAAAACAAACATCCTTGTCGAGGCAGCCAGCATTGCTGCTAGCAAAGGTGAGCACTGCTCTGCTTAACTGGTGCAGGTCTGCTGTGTTCACCAGTCTGCCCAGTGCTGCCTGACCTCCCTGTGTGCCTGAGAATGGCCAACCCTGAGCGAGGGAAAAATCAGGTTGTCGTGGGGTTGCTCCTCACCTGCATGTAGTTCATCTTACTGATTTTGATGTCCCTATGGAAGAGAAATAGTTTTTTCCTTCTGTACTGTCTTGCAATGACTCTGGGTGTTTAAATAGACTCTGAGAAGGCACGTGCCCACCTCATGGGTCACTGGAGGCAGCTCTTGGCTATGCCACATCTCCACTGCTCCTCACTGAAAGCACGAAGACTCAGAAGCTGTCCTGGTGCTCGAAGCCTTTCTTAGGAGTGATCCTGGCCACCCAAAGGGTCTCCTTTGTGGCAGCTCTGGAGCAATGATGTCTGGCTGGCAGGGGTGAGGTGCAGCTGGGAACATCAGGATGCTGCAGGGTGGGACGGATGCCCAGCTCATGCTATGGGGTGGTGCAGAGGAGCACATCTCCAGTGCAGTATGGGGTGTGTGTGTACACACATCTCCATCCATCTCTATATTACTTATCTCACTCTGAGACGGCGGCGGCTGCTGCTGCTGCATCCCTTTTCAGAGCTGCTATTGGCCAGAAATGATGTCAGTGCTTCCCAGGCTGGGTGCACTGCCATTGGCGGCGAGCAGGGATGCGGCTGTCAGCTGGAAGCGCTCCAGTCATTCATGGGGACTTCAGTGTGTGTTTGCTGGGCACACTTGGACACAAATAGATGGTGAAGGATCTGGCAGAGCCAGGTGAGCACTTAGGGCTTCACTTTTAACTGTTTCTGTGGCCGGGATGGAGTGCCCTCCATCCCCTCCTGCATCCCTGCATGAAGGCCAGGCACCCACCTGTCCCTCCCTTGTTCTGGCAGCAGCTCGCCACGATGCTGTGGTAGGGTTCATCCCCTGCTGTTGCACGGTGGCCCTCTGACAACCAGAGGAAGCTCCTCTGCTTCTCTCCATTTGCCCCCACTCAGCGATCACAATCCCTGGCTCTGCACCGAGACCAGCAGCAATCATGACAAGACTTGAAATGCTTCCTCTGGGTTCTGAGTTACCCAGCATAATCTCTACAGCTCAGCACCCACCTCCTGGAGCAGTACTGAATCAGACTGCCAGCTCTGCTGGCTGCCAGCTCCAGGCGCTTCTCACCCTTTTTAACTTGCAGCACGCCAGCAGCTCGTGTCAGAGTCTGCATGGCTCTTACATTGCTAAGCACCTTTGCTCACTGGGTAAATGAGGGAACAGCTTCCTGGCGCTCTGTCCCTTTCTCAGCTTGTGCAAAACGCCAAGAATCCAAAAATAGGATGTCTAGAGGTGGAAGTGCCACAGGACAGGCGACAGATGGATGCCGGCTCTGTAACACCGCAGTACAGACAGACCCAGGCCAGAGAGCTGTGTGCCCGTCGGGGCCGAGCCTGCTGGTGCTCCCGAAGCACCTTTAAAGCCGAGCACTCCCCCTGACCGGCCTTGCTGCGGGCGAGCGATGCTCTGCGCCCGCCGCTCCGTCAGAAGTGCCGGTCCGGCGCTCCGGCTTCGGCTTCAGTATCCCATCGCATAGCGGAGCCGAAGCACCTGAGCGGGGAAGCACCGAGGACACGAGGGCTTGAAGCGCCCGCGAGCCACGCAGCGCCCTACAGAGAGCGGCCCCAAGGTCAGCGCTGCCCCCGGGGCTCTTCGCCCCACGCGACCCCCACCCCGCCCCGCGTGCGGGCTCCCCCGGGCTGCCGGCATCCGCGCCGCTCCGCTCACCTGCACCTGCATGAAGGAGCCGCGGTAGAAGCAGCAGGCGGCGGCCGACAGCGCGCTCCATAGGCTGCAGCGCTCCGTCATGGCGAGGAGCGGAGCGGCGTGCCCGGCCCGGGCTAACCCGGCCCGGCCCGGGCTGCACCGCCGCTGCCGCCGCCGCCGCCGGGCTTCAATTTCAGCCGCTTTCCCGATTACCTCATCCCTTGTCGGCGGAGATGGGAGGCACCGAGGATGCGGCTCCGCCCCGTACCGCCCCGCCGGGACCCGCGGCCGCCACAGCGGCGCTCAGCGGCCGAGAAGCGGCGTCCGTGGGGGAGCGGCACCGCGGCACCCGGGGGTCCGACCTCGTCGCTCCCGGGGGAACCGGCCCGTCGGGGGCAGCGTGTCCCCGGAGGACTCGGGCGGCCCGCTCAGCTGCGTCCCGAAGGAGCCGGAGTGCCCGAGGAGATCCGTCCCCGCTGGGAGGAGCGGCAGCCCCTCCAGGGGACCGTCACCCCTCGTCTGTGCCCTGCCCTTCCCAGTGACACGCAGCGAAGGGACGCTCGGTCCCTCACCCCATCCCTCCTCACGCTCCTCATCCCAGTGCTGACACCGGCCGTCTGCTTCCCTTGTCGGCTGTCTCCGAGTTGCGTTTAATTAAGGCTCTGCTTTGGTTTAATTAAGGCCGTGGTTTCACGGGCTGCACGAGGCGGCGCGGATGGCTCTGAGCCCCGCAGCCCCCACCGCTGCTCCGTGAGCTGGACCCGGGGTCGGGCTCCACGTCCCCTCCGCTGGGGGCCTGGGGACAGCAGCAGAGGCGTCCTTGCTGCCACCCGCGTGGCCTCGATGCTAATTAATCCAGCCGAGCCCCACGCATCCCCAGGCAAGGAGGAGGCAGGCAGGGCTGACGAGATACGGGTCTCCAGAGCACAGAACAAAGAGCTTCAACGCTCTCGCTGGGCCCGAGCTCTGCCCCTTCTATTACAGGGGGCCCGCGAGTGCCCGCAGCCCCAGCAGCATTGCGGGCGCCGGGGGATGGAACAGATGGGAGACGCCGCACTGCGAGGATCCGACGGTGAATCACACGCCGGCAACGGCTGCTCCTCCGCAAAGGGCTCGGCTGCTTCCCTCCCGCGGCGGATCCGATGGAGCAAGCTGGAGCCGTGCCCGTGCTGCCCCTTCGCAGGAGCAGAGGAGGCTGCAGCCGATGGCTGGCTGGGACGTGCGTCAGCCTGACAGCGCGATGCGGTTCTGCAGCTCCCTGCCTTCACCTGCACGAGGCTGAGCGCTGCTGGGTGCCGAGCACCCCAACCGGGCAGGGCTGCAATCAGCCCGAGCGCCTCGGATGACTCGGTCTCACGCACTCCACATTATTACTTATTTGACTAAAATAGCTGCTGTCGCTGCAGCCTTTGGGCTGCTTCCATAGCCAAAGGGAAGTGGTGTATAAATCACACACGCTGCCCGTGGGCTGCATTGGACACCGCCGGGGTGGGTGAGAAATAAAGCCAAATGGATCACTGCTGGCACATGCTCTTAGACAACAAAAGATGATTCGATCCTATAGGCAGTGCCCACTGTTCCACACCAGTCCATTAACTCACCAGCCATGCAACGCACCCACCTCTGGGTGCACACACTGGCAGAGGGACCTTTCCCTATGGAGTAAGATGCCCCAGCCCTTCTCAAACAGACCCCCAGAAGGCCATCATGTGGCAGCATGCTGAAACAGGCAGCTTTCCAGCCCTCCATCCCCAAAACACGGTGTCCTGGTGGTCATCACCCTGCTCCTGCCCAGTTTTCCCCACCCCACGGTGCCAGCAGCCTCCTGCAGAAGGGCCGGCTCTCCTCTGGAGCCAGGCGCCTCGCTAATGAATTTCTGGCCAGACATGAAGAGTCCTCAGGAATGTTAATAGTTTGCTGGAGGATAAGCAAGAGATTTGGAGAGATTTACACCGACTTTCATGTGACAGCCCCACGAAAGTGGCTCAAACCCTTCCTTTCCTACATGGGGGTGGAGGGAGGAGGCAGCGGCAGTGGCGAGTGATGGGGAGCACAAAATGCAGGGAGCAGTGCTGGGGGCACCATGCATGGTTTGCATGATTTCTGGCAGGAAATGTCTTCCGAGGACAAAGAGAGAAGGTGACGGTCTTACCTTCACGTATTCGCTGCCGGACTCCAGGCCATCATGGTGGCTAGAGGGGGGAAAAGAAAAACACATGAGCAAAGGGCAGCAAGTTGTGCTAAGGAGGTGGTGGCACACAAGGCCCCATGCCCTCGCTGCCTGCCTCGTGCCCACTCGGGACACAGCTTAGCCTTCATAATGCGATCAGGAAAAAATGGGCCTTTTTATGGGATCACTCCCCAAATCAGCTTGGGGCCGGATGAGCAGGGCCGGGCAGAGGTCAGGGTGCTGGGGGCTGTACTGGGGCAGAACCACTGAGTGCTGCTGGGATGCATCACCTGGGCAGGCATTGCTGATTGCTGCTCTACAGCTTCGTGCAACTCCACAGAGATCAAATGGTCACTGAAGGATGGGTGATGCTGTGGCTCAGACTGAAACTCCCACTCTCCTTGCTGGCACGTTCACTCTTAACCCTACTGACAACAATCCCAATGACGGACAGTGAACCCAGTGCCTGACACACAGCTGCTCTGGCCACTCCTGTGCCATTATTTCACGGGGGAAACTGAGGGCTTTTCTCTTTCCTGAGGATTTAGCAGTGCTGTGACGCCTTTTGTGCACCTGTGTGTGTCTGTGGATGAGCCCAATGGAAACAGGAGGAAGTCTGAGGGTGGAGAGGTTATAACGGAGCTGGGAAGGGAGGCCCTGGGGATGCCTGAGGTGGCGGCCACCATGTGTTGACCTGCTGGTGGCACTGCACTGGGACAACATGAGCCCCACGAGCGCTGTGGGTGCCCCCACCCTGCATTCTTCTCTTCCCTGTGCCCACCCTGCTGCAGCGGCACGAGAGAGGAAAAACGGAGCTGGAAACTGGGGGTGAAAAAGTGAGAAGAGCATTTGGAGGGGGGCACAGCTGCCTCGGGCAGCTGCAGGCTGCCTGCCCACCCCGGCGCTGCCTCTGCAGCCTGTTTGCCTTTCACACGGCCGCAGAGAGAGCCTGGTGCTGTGAGAGCCGTGAGAAAAACCGGCGGGAGGACGGGGGCCTCCGGGCAGGAAATCAGGAGCATGAGAGCAGCTGGGAGACGCCGTGAGGAGGGGGGGCTGCTGCTGGGGAACGACAGCAGCTGCGGCTGGGGAGAGCGGGGGCTGCAGCCCCCCCTGGTCTGCGCATTCCTGGAGGAAACGGCATTTTTTGGGGTAGCGAGAGCCTGGGAGAAATTCCAGGGCTGCCTTCAGAGTGCGGTGCGGTGGCCGAGCTGCTAAGACTCGGAGCTCCTGCTTGGGGTTTCTGCTGCTTTGGGATCCAGAACAGCATCGTGATGACCTGCAAATGTGCCGGCTCTGGGCTGGAGAACATCATGGTGAGGTTCCAGCCCCGTATTAGAGCCTAAGCTCTGCTTGTCTTTGAACAGCAGGACTGTGCCCCAAGGGAGCTACTGTGCCTCAGTTTCCCCTCTGCATCCACAGGGCAGAGCTGCCTCCTTTGAGCTCCGGGCTGGTGGTGCTGTGCAGGGTTTGCCATTAACAGCAGTGCCCTACCCGTGCCCTGCGGGAAGTGGGATTTCCTGTGCCTGGAGGGAAGCTGAGTCACATCTGCCCAGTGACCTGCCTGTGGGTCACCTCCTGTTGGTCACTGTGTCCCTGCTGTGTCCCTGCTGGCGTCACTGCTACTCCTGCCCAGCCACCGCCCTGCTCTGAGCATCCCCAGGGCTGGTCACTGCTCTGTCTCAGCCAAGTGCAATTCCAAAGGGGCCTGATTCTGCAGGAGCATCCCTGCAAAAGCACTCGTATGCGTGGGCAACCTCGGCCCACCTTGCCTCAGGAGCCTGAAACTCGACCAGGAGACTTGGAGATGCTCCAGGGATGGACAATGTGCCCAAGGGCCACGTTTGTCCCCTCCATGGTCCCTCTGTACATGCAGTACCCATGTCTGTACTGCATGTTCTGGGCAGCCATCCCTGGCCCCCCCTACAATGTCCTGGAAGGGAGGGACTGTCCCTGTCCCCAAGGAAGTGCCTGCACAGGAGGAAGGGCTGGGGAACAGCACTGTCCCAGCTCTGCTTCCGCCCACCCACTCTACGACACAGCCTGGCCATGGGGATGGCTCCAGCGCACGACCGCTCCCTGAGCCTGGAGCAGAGCACAAAGGCCCCCAGTGCCAAGCCCTGCTCCAGTCACTCTCGTGCCTCAGTTTCCCCAGCAAATTACATGCCCGAGCTCATCAAGAGAGCAGCCCTGGATAATATAAAAGGCATTTGGTGCTCAGTTTTTGGAGAGCCAAGTCCCCAGAGCTGGCAGTCCCCAGAGCTAAGGCACCTAGGTGGCTGACAGATGTTCCCATGCCGCTTGGTTCCCACTCATGCCAGCTAAGGAGCTAATTCATTTTTGGGAAGGAAGTACCCTCCATGGGTGCTCCCAAGCCCCCAGACTCTGAACCCCAGGGACACCCACAGCCCCAAGCTGCTCTGTCCCAGCACTGGGTCACAGCCAACTGTGGTTTTGGCAGCCGCAGGCGATGCTCTCGCTCTTTCCATCAGCAAATGCCGGGCCCTCGGTGGCTCCTCCAGCATTTGCATCGAGGCTTTGTGCACCCCAAGCAAAGCCTCTTCCCATCCCTTCCTCTCCCTCCCCATCCTCTGCGCCGTGCCGGGGTGTCAGACCCTTACCTGCCCTGTCCCAGGGTGGGAAACCTCCTGCCCACCGCTGTCATCGGCTCAGCCAGCGTCTCAGCTCCGGGATGGGGAGAGAAGCTCTGCGGGCGCTCCCGTGCCTGGCTCTGAGCCGGGACGTGGGGCGCGGGCGGTGGCGGACCCTCCTCCTTCCCGTCCCAGCCCTCCTCCGGCCCTCCCTTCGCGGCCGGCAGGAATGTGAGGCCGGTTCCCACCGCCGGCACGAATTCCTTTTCCTTGCCCCGATCCCGGCGCCGTGCAAAACCCCCCAGATGTCAGTGTGTGCCTCATTGGTGCGGAGTTAGAGGGAATTTGGGGCCGAAATGGGGATTATGGGGATAAGAACAGGGCTGGTGTGATGGGACTTTGTTACTGGGGGAAATCCGGCATTTCTCACCGGTGCCCCTCAGTTCCATGCCTGTTTGGGCTGGGATGACTTTGATCCCTGTGCCCAGCTGATGGATGGGGCTAAAATTCATATTGTTGGTTTTGAAGTCCAAAGCCTCTAAACAAGCCAACCCTCTTGAGAGTCTGTGAGGGCTGAGGTCCCCAAAACCTGGGGAAGGGTTTCACTGGCAGGCAGGGGGAATGGAGCCAGGGTGACTGGGTTTTGGGATTGCCTCTGTGCCTTGACAGAGGAGAGGAAGGAATGGAAGTGGGAAGTGAAGGATGACGGGGACGGGTCAGTGCAGGTTGCAGATCTCTGCAGTGAGCCCTAGTGCTGGGACAGAGCTGCTGGCAGGACAAAGGGACACCCGCGCTGAGCGGGGCCAAGCAGTGTTTCCACCCCATCCGGAAATGGGAGGGAGCAGAAATCCCACAGGAAACCCTGCTCTCATAGAGAGGGGCCACAGTGTGCTGGGGTCATGATGTCCTGGTGGCCAGGTGCATCCCGTGGGGATCCTGCTGTGTCCCAGCCCCTTGTCCTACCCAGGCAGTATGAAGTGGGCAGAGCAAAGCCAATAGAGCCATACCTGTCCAGGGAGCTGTGGCTGGGGTGTTCTTGCCCCTTTTCCTGGAAATCCCCATCCGTGGTCTCTGCTTCGGGTGCTGCACTGGGGCTGGGGGCCAGGCTGGGGCTCGGTGCCTCCATCCCAGGGCAGGGGCTGTTGCCCGGGGTTTCTTGGTCCGTGCTGGCTTTTTCTGCCCCTGGGGAGCCTGAGGGCAGAGCTTCCTCCTTCTCCTGCTCTGCTTTTCCAGAGACTGAGGACGGATCTTTTCCAAGCTTTAGTGTGCCAGGCATTTTCAGAGTCTTGGGGACAGGCAGTGGAGCTGTGCTGGGTATCTTGTCCCTGGAGCTCCCTTTCTCTCGGCAGCTCTGGGTACCCCTGGCTTTGCCCAGGCTCTTCCCTGCCTTGCCCAAGCTGAGCCTGGGCATGGTGCCCATGTGGCTGTACATGTCTGATGAGCGCGCATAGGCGCCGGGGCTCTTGGGCATGGTGTTGAGATCATCCTGGGTGCTGCTGAAGGACTCTTCCAGGAAGCCCTGAGGAGGAGGCAGACCCATGCCCAGGCTCTCAGGAGAGCTGGGGACCACTGACACGCGCCGTAGAGTGAAGGAACGGGGAATGTTGCTCAGGCTTTCAAAGCCTTTGAACTTGAAAAACTCTGACAAGGAGAAAGGAGAGAGGAAGGGGATCAGAGCTGGGCACAGGCACCACACCACTGTACAACCTGGTGCCAGCCCAGCTGCACCGTGCATTGCTGGTCCCACCCAGTGTGATGTCCCCATGGGCTGGGGCAGTGCTGTTCAGAGTGCCAGATCCAGGACAAACATCCTGTGATGCCCTGGGTAAGATAGTGGTTGTGTTTCCCTACTGCTGCTGTAGTGATGGAGGAGAAAATGCTCGGCCTCAGTGAGCAGGGAATGGAGAAGGCCAGAAATGTCTCCGAATCTCTTCATCCTGCTCTTGCCCCATGCTCCCCTGGAGATGATCCAGGCAGGGCCCCCTCCAGGGTGAGAATTGGGACACGCTGCATTTCCCCATGGTGCTGGGGTGGGGTTCTGTGGTTGTACCCCGTGTTCATGTTGTCAGGCACAGAGCAGGAACTGGCCATTAGCTGGGCCCCATGGTGTTCGTGCAGCAGTGCTGGCTGTGGGCAGCCTCCTGCCTCCCCACTTCCTCGGCTCAGCCCCTCACAACCTCCTTGCAGCTCCCTGTAGCCACCTGCAAGTGCTGAGCTCGCAGCGTTCACTGCAGGAGTATTTATAACCCTGACGGGAAGCTCTGCATTTCACACCTCGGTGCTGTGTGCTGCTGTGGTGCATCCCCAGTGACAGCACATGGGGCAAACTGGGCTGCGGCCGCTGCGCTGCACAGCAGCACTGCACAGCTGGAGGCCTGGTGCTCTGGGTGCCTTGGGGGTTTTGCAATGCTTACACAGCAGGGCTCTGTGCAAAGCCTCTTCCCGTCCAGGTTTGCAGGGGCAGGAAGCTGCGTGCTGCAGTAGTACCATGCTAGGAGCTTAGGTGGTGGGGTCCCACATCCTACACAGTCTGCAGGGTGCCCCTGCTGCCAAACGGGGCAAAGGGGCTGCTGAAATCCAGAAGCACTCCTGCATAGCCAAAACCTCATGACCTGGACTCTGTTAATGACAAAACTGCTTTAGGTTAAACATCCCCTCAGTGTCCGAGCATCCTCTGCATCTGGGACTGCTGCAGGGTGGGAAAGCTGGGGGCCTTCCCCATTTTCCCCGCATTCCACCACAATGGAAAATCCCAGCTTGGCCGGGGCCGTGGGAGATGGGTTTTGCTCAGTTCCTCATACAGCTCCCGGGGGAGCACAGGGGTCGGCCTCCTGCCGGCGCCGGCATCAGCACATGGAGGCAGAGGAATGCGGGGAGCAGCAGTGAAGGCAGGGTCCTGCTCAGTGCAGGGCTGGCGGCGTGCAGCACGCTGGAACCGCCTCCAAGGGCTTTGGGGAAAACCCAAGGTCTGTGAGAAAGAGCGCAGCTCCCTCCTGGTGGGCACCAGCACTTCCTCTGTGCTCAGTTCCCATTGCTTTGGTCCTGAGCGTGGCTCCATCAGTGTGGATTTACCCCCCACCATCCACCCCATCCCTGTGCTGCAGGAAGGACACACAGAAGGTTCCTGGACAACCCCAGCTCCAGCTTGCAGCCCCAGCCATGCAGTGGAGTAAATACTCTCTGAGAGCTGTGATTTGGGGGATGACAGCAGTGGTTCACCTCTCTTACATGCTGGCACCCGGTGCAAGCAGGCTGCTCCCAGTTTAATCCCAGCATCAGAGCCATCAGCACCAGAGCTTGCTGCAGCTGTGGGAATGGAAGCCCCCAGAGCCCTCAGCAAGTTTCCTAACAAACTGAAGACTTCTTGCTTACGAGAGGTAACCATGCTCACACTCACACATCCCCTTCCCACCCAGGCAGCCCAGGTGAGCACCCAGCACCCACCCTCTCCATCCCGATATGACTTACTGAATTTCTTGAAGCCCCCTCGTTTCTGGCCCTCAGCCATGGCCGTGCTTGGTGGAGGCTGCAGGGACCGGGAGGGACAAGTTTATAAACTTGAAGCCTGTCCCTGCCTGCTCCTCCCTTCCTGTCCCCCCTCCGCCTCTCGCTTTGCTCTCTCAATCACTCAGCGCTTCCTCCTCGCTGCTGCCATCTGCTCGCGTGGCAGCCGTTGTCCCCTGTGCTCCTGTCCCCTGTTGTCCCTGCAGTTCCCTCCTGGCTGCTCAGGAGCCATCAATGGGACTATGCTTTAGGGCTGCTCCACGATTGCTGTGTGCCGGCCATAGAGCAGCATGGCAGCTCCATGGATGGAGGTCCCACATGCACATATGGGGCTCCGCCCCCCCACTGCACCGTGTGCTGGGGGAGCTGCGTTGCCTGTGTGAACATTTCTATGGGGGATGCTGTGGCCCAAACCTGGCGTCAGTCACTGGGCCTTGTCCCAGGAGCCACCTCCGTGTCCCTGCACAGCCGTGGCACTTCCTATGTGCTCCCTGCTTTTGGAAGCCAGCAGCCGCAAATGAGCCCCAAATTCTGCACGCGAACAGAGCAGGCAGGGGGATGTGGCTGTCTGCATTTGTTGCGGCCTGTGTTGCACTGGGGCAGAGGCTGGGGGTCCCCTGCTGCCCACTGCTGAGCACAGCGGCGGTGACGCTCTGCTCCGGGGGCCGTGCTCTGAGATGAGTCACGGCGGGGGGACTCGGGCGGCGGCCCTAAGAGCGAAAGGTTTATCCGGGGTGACAACATGGCGACCGACGGCGGCCTACAAATCCCGGCAGGCAGCGCGGCGGCGCGCCGGAAGTAGCGTAGCGGGAGGGCGGAAGTGAGGGCGGCGGCCGGCATGGCCAAGCAGTACGACATGGTGGAGTGCCCGTTCTGCGATGAGGTCTCCAAGTACGAGAAGCTCGCCAAAATCGGGCAGGGAACCTTCGGGTGAGCGCTCCGGGCCTCGGGGCCGCTCCCGGCGGCGCCTGGCTCCTCTCGGGCCTGTTCCCTGCGGCTCCTCCACGTCCTGGGGCCCAGGCCGCGGTCTGACCTGGGGCCTTTGTGCCGGGGGCGGCCGGGCGGGGGGCTGCGGCCTCGTCCGCTTCCCTGCGGGGCCGTCCGTGCGGTCCTTTCCCTGCTCACGGGTCTCTTGCCGTTCTTACAGGGAAGTGTTCAAAGCCAAGCACCGACAGACGGGCAAAAAGGTGGCGCTGAAGAAGGTGTTGATGGAAAATGAGAAGGAGGGGGTAAGTGTGGGCGTGCGGCCGTGCTGTGCTTGGGAAAGGCGGGTTGGAGGGCTCGGGGAGGAGTGGCGGGCTTTGGAATGGCGGATTGGAGGGTGCTCCGTGTAACGTCAGCGTGTGTTCTTTAACTGTATTTACCGGTGTAACGTGCCAGGTCTTGAGTACACAGCGTGTGGGGGTGGGGCGGTTGTGCTGTGGTCAGTTGGGGCCGTGCTGTGCCCTCAGACAGGGGAAGGGAGGGCGGGTGTCTGCGTCACCAAACACCTCCACCTTGTGGCTGAATCCCTCTCCTAAAGGTGGTCTGATGGCCAATCAGTTATGCCGGTGTCCCTGTAATATTTTGAAGTTTCAGTTGCTCTTAAATAAGTTGTTGCAGTGCTATTCCTGCTGTGCTGCAGCAGTCCAACCTCTCCTGTTCTCTAGGCAGATGTGAGCTGCACTCCTAACCCATGTCTTCTGCTTCTCCTTTCCAGTTCCCCATCACAGCTCTGCGAGAGATTAAAATCCTCCAGCTGCTCAAGCATGAGAATGTGGTGAACCTCATAGAAATCTGTAGGACCAAAGGTAGCTGGCGGGGTCTCCTTTGTGCTGGCTGCTTGCTGAGGGGGTGTCTGTTTTCAGTCTTTGTTCATGGCTGAGCAGGCTGCTGTGTTGCAGTGGGGGTGGATCTTCCAGCTGAGCACGGGCTCAAGTCTTTAATCTGGGGTGATCACACGCTCATCTGCAGAAGCTCATTCGGAATGAATGCTACTGTGTTGCAGCTTGGCTGGAAAAAGCTGTTGTCAGTGCTGCTGGAGCGTGCCTGTGCTATCACAGTGAACGCTGTGTGCTGTCTGAACGGCTTTAAATAAACCTGCAGCAGGAGAGAATTTGAAGCAGAGGATTTTCTGCCTGGTGGTGGTTTTGCAGCTTTATGGTGCTGATGCCATTGGGAGCAGGAGATGTGCTTACAGAGCTTGTGGAGCTTTGTGCTGGTGACGGCTCCAGCTGGAGACATGCTCAGCCTCTTGTTCTGTGCATGACAGAACCCCCCAGGCTTTGAGGGCTGGATTAGAAGTGCTGCAGCTTCACAGTGAGCGATTCAGTTGCTCTGTGCTGAGCTGCTGTTCCGCCTCGTCGCTGCAGGCAGTCCCAGGGGAAGGCAGCACGTCTGCGGTGTGACTGGTGTGCCTAATGCACCTGGCCTGCCTCTGTTTCCAGGGAAATCATTTTAAAGCATCTCCTCATTTTATATATCCTTCTCTTGTATGGATTTGTTTTGAAAGTGACAGGTGTTCAAAAAAGCAGTTTTGAAAGTGACAGATGATATTAAAGCCTGCCATGCTGTAGTCAGTCTTTTTGCTTAAATAAAATTGACAGCAGCACCTTTCTGCTGATGATGTTTTCTATGCTGAACTGGTAGCAACCTCAGGCCCAGGTCTGGGAACCTGGTGTTGCTCCATAGAATGTAGGTTATTGCCAGTTCTTGGAATCAGTAGGTATGAGGAAAAACACCACCAACAGGTTAATTTTTAATTCCTGATGTGATTAAACCAGTTGTGATGACTGCATGTTTCTGGCATGCCTACGATAAATATTTTTGTAGATGTGTCAAATTGTTTGGGTTTTGTTTAAATTCCAGTTTTCATCCAAATCTACTTTGACCCCAGTTTCAAGTGAAAAACAGAAAGGTTTCATTTACTGTTCTCAGACTTTAAGCTTTTCTCTCTTTATGTTGAAGAGGTGTTGTAAGGACTGCACCACTGTCAGGTCAGGGACCGTGTGTGCAATCTAGAAGCCATCCTCCAGGCATGCAGGGGGGAGCTCTGCATTCACTGTGCAGGCTGAGCTTAGCCCTCATTCTCTGGTTGTTGTTGCTGATCAGCAGGTTTTGCTGTGCACAGCTGATGAAAATCAGCCTTTCATTTTGGTGTTTTGCACGTGTGCTCTAGGAACAAGATTGGAATTGATTGCTTCACTTGAGGTTTCCTGTTATTGACCATAAATTGCAATTGATTCACAGAATGGCCAGGGTTGGAAGGGACCTCGAGGGTCATGAATCTCCAACCCCCCGTGCCACACGCAGGGCCACCAACCTCCCCATTGAATGCTAGACCAAATCGGGGTTTTAAATCTGCATCAGTCTGTTTTCATAGATACCGTTTGAGGTTGCAGTAAACTTCACTTTCTATTGTTATTTTAGAAAGATCTGTGCTATTCTCATGAGTCTGTCCTTGCCTGTGCCTCCTCTGATGCTGACGCAGTGACTGTGCTTGGCTAGCAGCTGTGTGTGCGCCCATGGGCTGCAGTTTGTAGGCATGAAACCCCACAGCCATTGTGCACGCAGCACAACACACAAATGAAGCCTTTTTGCTCTTTCCTTGCCTTTCTCATGACTTACTACCACTCTGATCCTCATCCCCTGTTCTTCAGTTGCTTGTTTTGCTGTTTTAATACCTCTTGTTGAAGCATCTTGAGGTGTCTTGGGTCCCTGTTTTGATGTTTCTCTGCCGTGAGGTTTCACCTACTGAGTGAGGACGGCTGGAGGTCAGGAGGAGCTCTGATGGGACTGAAAAGCCCTTGCTGACTGTCCCTCCTTGCCTCTCCTGTAGCCTCTCCATACAACCGCTGCAAAGGAAGTATCTACCTGGTGTTTGACTTCTGTGAGCACGACCTGGCTGGCCTTCTCAGCAACACCCACGTCAAGTTCACGCTCTCAGAGATCAAGAAAGTGATGCAGATGCTATTGAACGGACTTTATTACATCCACAGGAACAAGGTAACGGGCCAGATCTGTGCTGTGGTCTGAGGTGTCGCACTGCAGATTGGAGGGAAGTTCTACTTTGTCCTTCATCCCCCGATTCTGAGCGCCCTGCTGGCACCTGGGTGCCCAAGGAGGCGATAACTCAGTGGCTTAACTTCTTGATGTCTGTCCTTGCACAGATCTTGCATCGAGACATGAAAGCTGCCAACGTTCTGATCACGCGGGACGGAGTCCTGAAGCTCGCAGACTTTGGGCTGGCTCGAGCTTTCAGCCTGGCTAAGAACAGCCAGCCAAATCGCTACACCAACCGTGTTGTGACCCTGTGGTATCGGCCACCAGAGCTGCTGCTAGGTAGGAGGTGATGGGTGCTGCTGGCTTCTCCTCCCCTCACCTCATCCCAGGTGACTTACAGAGCACCTCTGTTTAGGGGAGCGGGACTACGGGCCCCCCATTGACCTCTGGGGTGGAGGCTGCATCATGGCAGAGATGTGGACCCGCAGCCCCATCATGCAGGGGAACACGGAGCAGCACCAGCTCACCCTCATTAGCCAGCTCTGCGGATCCATCACGCCAGAGGTGAGGGTGAGAGTGTGGGCAGGCTGTGGGACCTGCAACGCAGCAGTGAGGGCAGGGGCTGGCACAAGGCACTTCTAGTCCTCTTTGCTCTCCTGTGTGTGGGCTGTTGTGTGTTCCCAGCACTGGAGCGTGGCTGCTGCTGGCAGTGAGGCTGGGGAGGCTGCTGGGAGCTGAGCATCCAGCTGAACACTGAGCATCCGTGCTGCTGTGTGTAAACTCCAGCTCTCCCATGACTCACGGCACCTCCTTACACATAAGAGGGTGAATTTGGCCTTTTCTGGGATGACTGAGCAGTGTACTTGTTTTTGAGCACTGAGAGAATGCTGGTTGCTCAGAGTGTGAAAGGACAGAACATCACATGTAGGAATCTGTTGTGTGTTCATATGAGATACAAACGCCAAACATCCTCTGTCTTTCTGGTTTTTGTTTGTTTCAAGTGCTTTGCCTTCTTCACCTTGGAAAGCCTCTTTAGTTCTGGCTTGTGCTTTGTGGTTTCAGCTCAGCTCTCGTGTGAGCTCTCAGCTCTTTCTCAGTTTCTTACTTCAGGGAAGTCTGCCCTGCCCTCTGGTGGGGGATTGAGCTGGGAGAGATCTTGGCCAGGGCTGTAATTACTCAGGGTGAGATGGGCAGGTGGTTTTGCACACAATGTGGAAGATGACGCCTCTGTTACTTACACCAGAGGTGCTTCCTTTTGTGCCCAAGCACTTGCTGCTCTTATCTCTCCCAGACTGAGGTTGATATAAGAGCAGGTGATTGCAGCAGGCTGTAGTTTCCTAGAATAAAAGCCTGGATGTATGCAGCACCTGTTATTTAGCTAAGAGTTTTGCCCTTGGCCCTTCTGGATATTGGAGTTGGCCCAAGCCAGCTAGTGTTCTCTAGTAGATTTTTTGTGTGTGTGTGTGTGTGTGTAGGAAAATCAGAAATCCTGGGGTATCTTCAGGAGTGCCATGCCTTGTGCTGTTCCCACAGCAGGAGGATTCTGTCCTGACTTGTCTGCGTGTCTTTAGGCCTTAGTGCACTCTTTATTGCCTTCTTTGTGCTGTGGGAACGAGGTTTGCTGACTGGGAGTTATAAAATGGTATTGTTTGCTCTGCAAGCCTCACGCTGGTTTGCCTGAGGGTGTCAGGGAGCGCTCAAGCCACTGCTGATGCTATCTTCTCCCAACCTCTCCGTCCTGACCTTTCCAGGTCTGGCCGAATGTGGATAAGTACGAGCTGTACCAGAAGCTGGAGCTCCCCAAGGGCCAGAAGCGCAAGGTGAAGGATCGCCTGAAGGCCTACGTCAAGGACCCCTATGCACTCGACCTCATCGACAAGCTGCTGGTGCTGGACCCGGCCCAACGCATCGACAGCGATGATGCGCTGAACCACGACTTCTTCTGGTCAGACCCCATGCCCTCGGACCTCAAAAACATGCTGTCCACCCACAACCAGTCCATGTTCGAGTACCTGGCCCCGCCGCGCAGGAGGGGTGGGCACATGCCCCAGCAGCCAGCAAACCAGGGCAGGAATCCTGCGGCTACCAACCAGACTGAGTTTGACAGGGTGTTTTGAGCGGGGTCCTGGCTGGGCTGCTCTGCGGGATGTGTTGAGCAGGGGCATCTCAGCAGGGTCTCTCTCTCTGATCAGGGACTTCCTTCAAGGCCAAGTGCCTGGTGGCTTTACCTGAGCTCTGCCCTCCCCTCGCCTTGTGCAGCAGCTCTGCCACCGAGGAGCTGCGGGAGGCAGCTGTGTGTGTGTGTGAGTGTGAGTGGGGAAGTGATGCCTACGAGCCCGCAGCTGTTTCCCTGTGGCTTTGGCACAGCCCGTGTCCCCATGGAGCAGTCCATATTGATTATGTTAATCTTGTGAATCGATTGCTACGGATCTGATGATGGAGAAGCTGGCTCTGTCAGCGCTGGGGTTTGCTGCGGGGAGCCCTGCTGGGAGCTGTCTGCAGCTCTCATTTGGTGTTAGCTCCTGTACTGCATATCCTCTGAGCACACAAGTGTTGGTGTAGGATGCTGCAGCTGCTTCTGAGTAATGTGGGGAAAGCAGAGTGGCTCCAGGCTTAATGACCAACTCTTGCTCCAGCCTTGAAGGGGACTTACTGGGCCGGCCACGCTGATGGAACTGGTTGCTCCATACATCCAGGATTTACAGTAGGAATTAGCACTCAGTGTGCTTTCTTGGCTCTGGAGTGCAATTAAGTTCTTTGTGGGACACACCCAGACAGCTGCCTGCTTGCTTCCCATAGTGCTGATGATGGAGCTGGAGTTGCTGTACTCAGGCTGTGCTCTGGCCTTTGCTTGGAAGCAGCGCCCTGTCCTTGCAGTGCTTCACAGCATGCTTGTGCTGGAGCTGCAAGGGCCGCTGTGCTTACCAACACTCCTGTGTGCATTCCTCTGTCCTGGAGCCATTTGTGTGCAGTCTGGAGCAGGACTGCTGCCTTCCCTGGGGACCAGGTGCACACCGGGCACTGCCGGAGCACTGGTGCAGAGCAAGAGCTCCTTCCCACCTTGTCTTCCATGACTGACCTCCAGCTGGAGCTGGCTGCCTTTTCCCAAGCCACACAAATCCCCAGACTTTCCAATGAGCGACGTGTACAAAATGCAGGGGGTTATAACCTTTGCCATTTGGTAAGTTGTCCGTTAACCAGGAGGTAGCAGAGCAGCTCCGCACACACAGCAGTGGGCATTGGACTGGTGTGAGAGCAGTGGATGAGGATGATAAAGGACACCTATAAGGTACATCTGACGTGGTGGAGGGCTCTGGAATAGTGCCTGGGTGCGGAGGGGACTTGATGTGTCTTTTTTTTTTTTTTTTTTTTTTTGGACAAATGAAGTCGGTTGCAAGCAATAAGCCAGATTGCTCCGTCAGTTGTGAATAAACACGGTGCCGTTCCAAAGCGCTGCTTCCTTTCCCCTGCGTGTGGACGTGCCGCTGCAGCCGGCTGCAGGGAGGGATGCGGCGAAGGGGAACGCGTGGCTCCGCTCCGCTTTTGCTGCGCTCCGCAGCGTCGCGGCGGGATGGGGCCGCGGGGCGACTCCGTGCGGGGATGGGGGCGGGGATCGGAGGGACGCCCTCAGCGCCCCGCGTGGCGCCGCTCCTTTTTGGGCCGCCCCGCCGCCCCTCTCCGTCACGTCGCCCGCTCCGACGTGGCGGCGCTTTGCCCTTTCCAAAGATGGCGGCGGGGCGGGGCTGCGGCCTCGGGGACGGCGGCACGCGCGGGGTGCGGACGGTGCGGGGCGGCGCGCAGCGATGGTGGCGCGGGGGCTGCGCGCGCTGCGCGGGGCGCTGCGGGGAGCGGCGGGGAGCGGCGGGAGGCGGCTCAGCACGCGCCCTGCCCGCGTCCCTGCGGCGGACTATCAGGTAGTTGGAGCCGGGGGGGGCTGCGGGAGGAACGGGGTGCGGAGTCGGGCCGGAAGGGAGCGGGGTGCGGGGTCAGGGGCCGCTCCGAGTTGGAGTTCTGCGGGAGGGGAGCGGCGGCGGAGCGGCCGGCTGCGCTCCGGTAACGGTGAGCGCGGGCCGGGGGGAGAACCGCGGTGCGGGGCCGTCCAGTGCGGGTGCGGCACGTGGGCTCCCCTGGGGGCCGCCTCGGCGATAAGAGGTCGGTGCCCTCCGCGCTCACGCCGCAGCGGGCGCGGGGCCGAGACCGCCGTGATGGGCGCCGCAGCCGCCGCTTCGTTCCAGGATGCCATCCGCACGTTGAACACGCTGCAGACAAACGCCAGTTACTTGGAGCAGGTGAAGCGGGAACGCGGAGACCCCCGGGCCCAGCTGGAGGCCATGCGGGGCTTTTTGGAGAGGAGCGGGCTGCAGGTGAGCCCGCGGGTCCCGCTGTGGCATCTGCGTCCCCGCACGTGTCCGGCTCCCCACGTGACACGCGGCCCCGGGGTCTCACGCGGCGCTCACCCCGCAGGTCGAGGACCTGGATCGCCTGAACATCATCCACGTCACGGGGACGAAGGGCAAGGTGAGTGGGAGTGAGTGCTGGGGGTCGTGGAGGGGACACGCTGCCGTTCTGCTTTCCCCTCCCCCCATTGCTGTGCTGATGTCGGTGCGTCCCCAGGGCTCAGCCTGTGCCTTCACCGAGCGCATCCTGCGTGGCTATGGGCTGCGGACTGGCTTCTACAGGTGGGCTGTGGGTGCTGGGGGGGGGCTGTGGGGGTGAACCGGGGCTGAACGTGCCCCAACATCCTGCCCCCCCAGCTCCCCACACTTGGTGCAGGTGCGCGAGCGGATCCGTATCAATGGGCAGCCGCTGAGCAAGGAGCTGTTCAGCAAGTACTTCTGGCTGGTGTACCGCCGGCTGTGGGACACTAAGGTGGGGTGCGGGGTGTCCCGGGGCTCATTGCGGTGTGGGGAGCCCCCACAGCCCCCCCCCTGATGCCCCCATCCCACAGGACGAGGCGCAGGCCAACATGCCGGCGTATTTCCGCTTCCTCACCATCATGGCCTTCCATGTCTTCCTGCAGGAGAAGGTGGGTGGTGTGATGCTGGGAAGGGCTGCCTGGCGGTGGCAGGGGCAGTGTCCCCATGGAGGTGTGGTGCCGAGTGATGGGGTCTGTAGGGATGGGTTGGAGTCACACCTGGGGATCTGAGAGCTCTTTTCCAGCTGAAACTGTTCTGTGCACACAGGTGGACCTGGCGGTGGTGGAGGTGGGCATCGGTGGTGCCTTCGACTGCACCAACATCGTCAGGTAGGAGCGGGTTGGGCTCTGCACCCTCTGTGCCATCCCTGTGTCACCGCCGTGCTCACGCTGTGTCCCCAGGACACCAGTGGTGTGCGGCGTCTCCTCGTTGGGCATCGACCACACCAGCATCCTGGGGGACACTGTGGAGAAAATCGCTTGGCAGAAAGGTGGCATTTTTAAGGTAGGAAGAAGGCCTCACATCCCATTCCAGCCCTGCGTCTGGATCCTAACCACCCATCTTCCGCAGCCTGGCGTGCCAGCGTTCACAGTGCCGCAGCCCGAGCAACCGCTGGAAGTGCTCCGGGACCGAGCGCGGGAGTGTGGGGTGAGCTCAGGGGACAGCGTGGGGCTGAGCCTTGGGATGGGGGGCTTCCGTGGGTCCGGGCTCAGCCTCCTGTCCTCACAGTGCCCGCTGTACCTCTGCCCCGATCTGGATGCCTTTGAGGCGGGGACGCGGGTGCTGGAGCTGGGGCTGGCGGGGAGCCACCAGCGCTCCAATGCTGCTCTGGCTCTGCAGCTCTCACGGACGTGGCTGCAGCGGCGCGGTTACGAGGGTAAGGCCCCACATGGGGCAGGGAGGGCACGGCCTGGGGGGTGCTATCGTGGCTCACAGTGTGCCACCTCCAGCAGGTACCGATGTGCTGCAGGACGTGCTGCCCGGAGCGGAGCTGTCGGCACAGCGCTCGGTGCCACTGGCACCCACGTTTTGCCCCAGTGATGCCATGATCCAAGGTGCAGTAGGGCAGTGCGGGGCTGTGCTTGACTGTGATCCCCCTGCGGTGACGTCCTGCTGCTGGGGGTGGCAGGATGCAGCCATGCTTTGTGCCTTTCCCCCCAGGACTGCGGGACACAGAGTGGCTGGGCCGTACCCAGGTGCTGCCGCACGGCCCTGTGACGTGGTACATCGATGGGGCTCACACCACCAGCAGCATCCAAGCCTGCGTACGCTGGTTTCGCCAGGCAGCCCTCAATGAGGACAAACCCCAGGAGTAAGGAGGGGACGTGGGGAGGGGGTCAAGGATAACGGGGCGTAGGCAGCACCCATCCACCCCTTGTCCCTGTAGTGGCTCTGAGGTGCGGGTGCTGCTCTTCAATGCTACGGGGGACCGGGACACAGCTGCACTACTGAAGCTACTGCTGGTGAGGTTTTGGGGTGCTTGTGGGGGAGGTGCTGTCCTTGGGCCCCACTTTGCTGCGGGTGCTGGGAGCCATATGGTGGAGCTGCTGTCCATCTGTCCATCCGTCCTTCTGTCCTGTTGTCTCCCAGCTCAATGCCCCCGTCCTTTCCAAGGGGTTCACAGCCCCAGCTGCAGTCCTAACACTCCCACCAAGCCCTGCTGGGCTGGGACAGGTCCTGGTGGCATCCTGGTACCATTGTGATATTGGGGGGGCTGTCCTGGGAGTTTCTGTGTCCCCCACCCCGCTGATCTCCCTTCTCCCCACAGCCCTGCCACTTTGACTACGCCGTTTTCTGCCCTAACTTCACAGAGGTGTCGATGGCTACTAGCGCAGGTGAGTACCGGGCTCTGGTGGTGGTCCCTCCACGCCAACCCCACCCCTGAACCCGCCCCCGTCCCCCCTGCAGACCAACAAAACTTCAACGTGACACTGGAGAACGCCCTCACACGCTGTGTGGAGAATCAGAAGACGTGGACGCGGCTGATGGAGGAGAAGGGGGGCCCCTGGCTGCCAGCCCCCCTGGAGGTGGGGGGGCTGCTGCAACCGGACCCCCTGCGTGAAGCCCTGCTCCTGGTGCCCCCGGCCGAGCGGCCGCTCAATTCCACCTCCCTCGTCTTCCCCTGCATCTCCCACGCGCTGCAGTGGATCGCGCAGGGCCGGGATCCCCACCTGCCCATCCCTGCCTCCAAGGTGGGGGCTCACCCGCACCCTGTGGCCACCAGCGGGGCCGTTCTGCTGCAGGAGGCGGCCACCATCCGCGTCCTTGTCACTGGCAGCTTGCACCTGGTTGGGGGGGTCCTCAAGCTGCTGGACCCCATGCTGTCCCAGTAGTGGGGATGGGGGCTCTGCACCTCCTTGGACTTGAATGCTTGGAGGCAAATAGGACCCCCCCCAAGCTGGGCTGTCCCTGCTCCTTCTCACCCCAGTGCCTTTTATTTGTGCCAGCCCAGGGAGAGGCTGTCCCCATCAGGAGGAGGGGACACTTGTGATGAGATGAACTCAAGGTGCCCCCGGGCTCTGGCAGGGGAACTGTGAGTTCCCTGACCCCCCCCCAGAGCAGGTTTTGGGGGTCTGTGGGTGCTCTGTGCCCTAGGTATGAGTGATGCTTCAAGGCTCTGTGCCACTAATTTAATGTAGTCTAGGTTTTTATTATTATTAAGTTTGTAACTTTGACCTGGAGCTGGGCTGGGGGGCCCGGGTTGATGTCTGTGCACTGCCCCGGGCCGAGGGGGCAGAAGCGTGGTGCTGCCTGGCTCCCAGCCCCCATCCCAATAAACCATTTGCTGCTCCCAGTGCTGCCCACTGCCTCCATGGGACAATGCCGGGGGGGGGTCACCCCATCGGGGCTGCACCCGCTGCCCCCCAGCTGCTGCTCAGCGTGCATTTGCACCGCATTATCAGGGGAAGGATAATGCAGGGTCTGTGGGTGCCGGGGTACAAACGCTGCCTAAGTGCCAGGACACATCCTGGAGGCACCCACATTTTGCCCCCAACACTCCCATGTGCTGGGAACCCCCTGGAGGGTTGTTGCATGATGCCCCCCCTTCCCCGCCCTGGGCTGCCTTGGGGGGGGCCAAAGCATTCACTGAATGAGTAAGGGTGGCCCCGGGGACAGCGTGGGGCCATGGCCCCCTCCGGGCTCAGCCTGAGGTTTGGGGTAGAAAAAGGCTTTTATGGAGGCTGAGCCGGTGGTGGCGGTGGGCTGATGGCCGAGGGGGGGGCCGAGGGGGTCAGGCCATGCTGCTGGTGGAGCAGGGGGTGCTCTGGGTGCTGCCGATGCTGTGGTTGGTGCTGCTGCTCTCCGAGGCTGGCGCCGTGGTGGACACCGGCTGCAGTTTGGAGATGGGACCTGCATTACGCCGCCGGTCCAGGGAGGGGGTAGGAAGGAGGGGGGGGGGGAAAAGAAAAATAATGTAGGGCCAAAAAACAAAACTCGGCGCCGGCAGGGCCGGCAGGGGGTGGCTCATCCTGGACGTGACCTTTCCAGCCCTGATAAGGGACCCGTCCCTGGCGCAGGGCTCGTGCTCCCCGGCCAACACAGCTCTGCACCCCCTCCCCGCCCCCGATAAGATGAGGGATGGCGATGGGCTTTGTGGGGACCTTGGGGACTGCAGCTGGCTCGCACTCATGAGATGCCTTGGCCAAAAGGGATGTCTGGGTGATAGCAACATGACAGCCCCCCTCCCAGGGACATGCGGGAGGGTTGGGAATGGGGAGGAGGATGGCTTTCCCAGCAATAGGACGTGTGTGTGGGCCCCCCCAACTCCCCCCGAGAGATACTCACGAGTATGCGAGTAGATATACCAGAGCCCAGCAGTGAGGAGCGCGCCGATGAGGAAGGCTCCAAAGGTGATGCCCAGCACAGCGGACAGCCCCAGCCCTTGATCTGCAGTGGGATGAGGCCATCAGTGTGGGGCTACCTTCCCCAGACCCAGCTGTGTCCCCCCACCCTGCCCCGTGTCCCCAGCTCACTGTTAGGTGGCCGCCAGATGTCTTTCACCTTCACCTCCAAAACCTTCTCGAAGATGGTGTTGTTCTGCCAGGCAGAGGGTTGGGATGAGCGTGGGGATATTCCAGCCCGAGTGCCACCATCCCATGGGGATGTGGTTCAGTGCCCAAGGACTTTGGGGACCAAGGATGCTGTTCCCAGCTTGGTGATAAGCCCACTGATATGCCTAGGAGGGGGACCGTGGTGCCAGATGGGGGTGATGCTGACCTGCAGCCCAGCCTTGCACGTGAGGGTGGCAGAGAAGGGGACGTGCCTGCCCTCAGGGATGGCGTAGGTGAAGCGGAAGCGCCAGACCTTCCTGGTCCAGTTGCTGGGGGGCTCGTCCAGCATGGCCACGCTGGAGCTCTTGGCCTTGTTGCCCTGCACCAGCAGCATTGGCTCCATACCAGGGGCCATCAGATAGCATTCCTTGAGCTGCAGGTCGGCCAGGTAGTCCTCCAAGTGCATGGATGCCTGCATGGGGACAGGGTGACCATTAGGGATGCCGTCGCCCCACGGTGCGGTCCCCACCCCGGTGCCTGGGCCCCATGCACGGGTACCTGCACAAACACCTCCTTGTTGACCTCCAGCTCTGTCTGTGGTACCTTGAAGTCGGCGGTGGGGAAGAGGCGCAGGAAGAGCTCCCGTGGGATCGGACACTGAAAGGCCACCTGCAAGTAGGGATGGCGTCAGCCACTACTCTGTCACCCCCAGTTGGTGACACAGCCACCAACACTTACCCTCACGCTCCGGAGCACGGAGCCCTTGGACAGGCTGAGGATGAGCTGTGAGGAGAGGAGGAAGGTTCAGTCAGCCCGGCCATAGAGGTGTCCCCATGAGCATCTCCGCTGCTGGGGTCTCCCCACAGGGTTGGGGTGGCTCCGGGGTCTCCCCATCAGCACCACAGCCAGCTGTGCTCACCTCATTTTTGGCATGGCCGTGGCTCTCCACCAAGGTGCCGCAGCCACTGAGCAGGGTGTGCAGCATGAAGTGCGTGGCGTTCTTCTCTGCCTGGCAGCTGATGTCCCGCAGGGTGATGTTCACCACGTCTTTGATGGGCTACAATAAAGGCAACAGTCGTGCCCAACTCCCTCTGGCGTGCCCGGCCAGCCCTCCTCTCACCTCTCAGCACCTGGAGCAGGTGCCCTCACCTCCAGGTGGGACCTGGCGATGACGATTTCCATGGTGTCATCTGTGCACTTCCAGGGCCTGAGCGTGAGGAGCAGCGTGCTGGATATGAGGTCAGGGCTCAGGGTTGATGAGATGGGCACCGTGGGCAGCTTCCTCGGCACCTCTGCAGGGAGAAGGCATGGGGGTCTGAGTGAGGATCCCCCCTTAAGCTCCCTGACCCCATTCAGGCGCTGTGGACTGACCACGCTCGTGGATCTTCAGTGTGATGTGGGGGCTGATGGGGATGACGGAGTAGGAGGCGATGATGCTGTAGTTCTTCTCATAGGCTTTGGTGATGAGGCCCTGCTCTGTGTCGGGCAGCAGCTCCCCTTTCTGTGGCCCCATAGGGATGTGCAGGATCTTGTAGGTGCCGGAGGTCTGCAGGGATGGTGCAGAAGGGAGTGAGAGGAGACAGGGATTGGGGCAGCAGTGGGAAAGTGCCGCGAGGGCCGTACCAGGAAATTGAGGCTGCAGTTGTTCAGCATCAGGAGCCAGGCGAGGTTGGCTGGGCCCTGCAGGAGGAGGATCTGGTTGTTGGGCTGCTGTTCGGGGCAGCTCAGGGTCAGGTTCACCTCCGTGATGGGCAAGCTGCAAAGCCACAAGACACTCTCAGTCCAGCATTAGGCCCCTCTTGGGGTGCCCACAAGAGATCCTGGCCTCCTCCCCAGTACCTGGGCTTGTGCAGAAGCTGGACGATGTGGGCAGCCCTGGCACTGTGGGCACTGCTGCTGGTACAGCCCTTCACCTCACGGAAAAGGACCTCAGCCTCGAGGTGCGGCGTGGCATCAAAGTCCGTCTGGGGAACGCAGTTCAGGGGGCTGCTGCTATCTGCAGGGAAGGCAGGCAGTGCTGGTGGCCACCAAAACTGCACCATTGTCGTGGTTTTATGCGACAACCACGCTCAGGGTCTCCCAGCATCGCCCCGCATGTTTCCAGCACAGTGGAGCAGGAGGAGTGCTGTGCTTATCTCATCCCCCCAGTGCCACCCAGCCCCCCACCAACCCCCCACCCCCCTCCCTGTGTCTCGCCGCACTTTCGCCCAGGTGGAGGTGGATCCTCTGTGGGTCCTTCAGCTCGCTGTAGGATGTGATGCCCCTATAGGTGTTCTGCACCCAGTCCAGCAGATGTCCCTTGGCAGCCTCTGGCAGCTCCGTGCCTTGCACCTTGGGGCTCAGAGAGGCGTCCTGCAGGTGAGCAGCACAAGGAGCTGAGGCAGAGCGGGGCACACAGATGCATCCCTCTCTGCCACCCGGGAAACACAGGACCCCCACTCCTGGTGTGTGCGGTGCTGCTCTGAGCCCAGGTGGATTGGCATCTCCAGAGCACTGACTGCATTGCGCTCGGGGTCACACTGCAGGGATTTTAGGTGGCCGGCAGCACGCGAGGAGCTCGGCCCACTTTATTATTAGCCGCAAACAAAGCAGGAGGTTTATTTTGCTAACAAAGCTCCCGGCCCCGGCTCAGCTCGCTGGAGCCAAACCCCATCGCTGACCTTCCTCCCGGCAGCCGGAGGAAACAGGAGCTTTTTCAAGCGCCATGCGTCATTCGCTGCCTGGCCTGCCCCATGCTCAGATCTGCTGCCAGCAGCCAGCTGTCCCCCAGCTGTGAGCATCGTCCCCAGGAGGGGGGACTCAAGCACCCCAGGGGCAACCCCAGGCCCTCCAACCCCTCCCTTGGGTCTGCTGTGGCACTCACAGTGCGGATGAGGAGGTCCTGGCACGGGGAGGTGATGCTGGCTGAGCACTGCGGGCACTGGAGGATGAGCACTGCTTGCCGGGTGCAGACATCAGCTTGTGGTATGATGGACACATTCAGCATGGGAACAGGGGTCTGCAGGGAACAAGAAGAGAATCAGCACTGCCTATGGCTGGGACTGACTCCCCTGCCATGTCCCCAGTGGGAGAGCAGAGAGGTACATCGGGCTGGCCCCAAACACGAGCCGTGTGGGAGGCAGCAAGGATGGGAGATTTGGCCTTGGGGCAGCTGGAGGGATGCAGGGGTGCCACTTGGGTGTATTCACACATCAGAGTGTGGCAGACCCCTCTGGCTACCCCCTAATGGCCCACAATGGGGAGGAGCATCCTCATGTTGTGGCCCTTCATAGGGGTCAGAGCACCAGGGAGCGGGTGCTGTGTACCAGGCAGCAGGGTGTCACCCAGTGGAGACCGGAGCATCCCCACAGAGCAGCCCAGGACATCCCCGCACCATGGCCTGGAGCATCCCCACATTGCAATCGGTGCATCCTCACCCCATGCAGCAGAGCATCCCCACGCTGGGTACCGGGATGTGCCCTCCTGTCTCTCCCAGCCCCATCCTGACACTGGGGCACCACTGCATTCCCAGTACAAAGCAAACAGCAGCAGCAGCACAGCGTGCAGGCGGCCGGCTGTGACCCCATAGAGCTGTGTGGGTGGCCGGGGACCCCGGGTGGCCCCGTGGCGGCAGGAGGAGCCGCGCTGGTTTTCCTGCCGCGTGTTTTGCGGCGCTCCATTGTTTCGCCCCGCCGAGCGCGGGGAGATGGAGGAGCTGGAGGCTGCGTCTCGCCCTCCGCGGCCTTTTTTTAGGTTTTTTCTTTTTGGTGTTGTTGTGTCGTGTTGGTTTTTTTTTTTTTTTTTTTTTAATTGCTTTGTGGGATCTGCTTATAGAAAGCAGTTTCCAGTAATTCTTCTAGGAGTGGAGCCAGGTCCCTGCCCGGCTCCCCAGGGCTCGGTGCCGGCGAGCCGAGTGCCACAGCCGTGACATCACTGTGTGTCCCCCGCCGCCTCTGGTGACAAAGCCGGGGCACCCCCGGCTCTGACGCTCACTTGCAGGCGCCTGCACCAGGGCCAGGCTTCCTGCTCCCTTGCCTGTGCCCCAAAAAGCAGAACTGGGAGAGCTGGGAGACGGTGAGGACCAGAACCCAGTGCTGCGTTTGCTGGTGCCTCAGCAGCTCAAAGGGAGCTGGTTCCCACAGCCAATTTTCCCCTAATGCTGCCTCCTCCTGCCCAGCCAAAGCCCCCCACCGCAGGGCTGGGCAGTGCACCAGGCAGGGGAGCAGTCCCAGGCTCACTGCCCTGCTGTGCCCGACCTCAAGCACCCACAAAGCACCATGCTGGGCACGCTGCCTCGACCCAAGCGACTTCCTCCATCCTTCCCTGCATCCATCCATCCCTGTGGACATGCAGGTACCCAGAACACCCAGTGCAGGGACAGTCCCTGTAGCTCAGACTGTCACCTTTATAAAGAGTTTAAACCATCCCTTTAGGGACAGAGCAAAACCACAGCTTCATCTGAGAGGGGAAGTTGGGCCATGTCAGGGAAATTGCACTGTGGAAAAGGTTAATCTGGTTTCTCTCGGTGCTCGTTACTCAGAGGAAACGATTTTGACAGCAGTCTCAGCTGCATTCACTGCTTGCTGGTCCCACAGTGCCAGGACTGCGTTTCCCCAGGGGGAGCTGGAAAAGGAGCAGGCTCACCTTGGACCACTGGATGCTGAGGACGTGCACTTCATGTTCAGTGTGCGTAGAGCTGCTGCTGACGCAGCCCCGCAGCACCGTGCTGGTGGTGTAGGACAGCGTGATGGGAGGCTCTGCTGTCACCGGCTGCAAGTCGCAGTGCTCAGCTGGAGCGGGGTCTGGGCAGAAAACAAAGGGACATCGGTCACTGTCTGGCAGTGTGGGGACAGGGGACGTGCAAGAGGGGCTGTGCTGCGACACCCGCCTGGAGCTGGCGAGTTTGGTCCCATTAATGATCCTCAGATCCGGTCTGGAAAAAAACACTGTCCCTGTGCGGCTTCCCCCAGTGATTGGCCCTCCCCGGCCCCCGCTGAGGCAGGAAATCGGAAGGGCCAGGTGTGGAAATGGCACCGGGCTGTCCCTGCCGAGGTGCGAGGCGGGCGGCGCTGACACTGACCGTCCCCGCGCTGCGGCTGCCAAGGGAAATCCTGCCTGCAGAACGAATGCTGCCTGCAGCTCCAGACCTGCAAACGCGGAGGTGACGGCCTGGGGCATTTCCCGTGCCCTGGGCAGCGCCGTCCCCGAGCTGTCCCAGTGTTGGGGCACACATGGATGGCCCTGCTGTGGATGCCCTCTGGGGCGGTGGGTGCTGCGTTTGGTTCAGATGTGACCAGAAGCACCATCCCTTCCCCGGGGGGGCCGCCGATGAGCCACCAATACAGGAGGAGGCGATGCCCTGTGTTGGGGACACCCTACGTCGGGGACGGGGCGAGGGCCACGCGTGCCATCCCAGAGCCACGTTGGGGTGGTGAGGCCGAGGCGGCGGGGTCACGGCGCAGGCCCTGCGGTGACGCTGCCGAGGTCCCAACTATTGTCCAGCGCTTCCTCCCCATGGCGCAGCAGTCGCAGCATCGGGAGGAAGATAAACAGCCTCTTATCTGGGCGCCGCAGCCCGCGGCACTCTTCCCTGCACTGCTGCCCCGGCGGCACCGGGCACGGCCCCGATCCCCGGCATCACAGGGCACGTTGGGTGGCTCGTCATCCCTCTGGTGACACGCTGCCAGGATGCAGCCGTGCAGCCCCACACAGAGCGGGGATGCTGCAGAGGGGCACTGGGGCAGCGGTGCCAAGCGGGCACTGTCCCGAGGGGCAGGCAGTGCTCTGCAACATGATGTCAGGATCAGATAAGGGCGCTCAGCTGGGCCCGGCCTGCGCCCGCGGGGTCAATCAGATAAGGGGGCATTTATTTTTGTACTCCAGGAAATGTAAAAAAAAAAAAAAAAAAAATTAAAAGAAAGAAAGAAAGAAAACCCACTTGATGTTTTTCCAGCCTCCCACTGCCCGCCCTCGGCCTCTCTGCTGTGTCGCCCCGGCGTGTGAGGGATTCCTGTTTTTTAATAGGAGAGGATCAAAGGCTCCAGGCACAGAACAAAGCCCTGTGGTGCCAGGGTGCCAGGCTTTGGGGGCTCCAGCAGGACTGGATGCTCCCAGGCAGCACGGTTTGCTGACACTCGTGCAATGAGCTGGCAGGGCTCAGCCGCGCCAGGAGTGGGAATGGAGGGAGTGCAGCAGCCTGGGGTTGTCATCCCTGGGTCATCACTGACTGCTGTGCCATGGGGAGGTGGCAACACAGGGTGTACAGCACAGCTACATAAGGCACGGGGTGGAAGGCACAGCTACATGGCACAGGGGTGCTATGGTGCACCCACATAGGATGGGAGCCATGCAGCACAGCTGCAGGTGGTGGGCATGGTGTAGCACTGCCACATCGTAGGACGTGGCCTGTATGGCAGAGCTACACAGGACAAGGACAGTAGAGGCACAGTTACATATAACAGGGGCTTCACTGGTTGGTTGCATAGGGCAGGAACTGTACTGAACACTCAGGACAAGGACTGCACAGCACAAATAAATAAACAAAGGGCCATAAAACAGATGGGAAGGACAGGAACTACACTACATCACTATGTGGGACAGTATGGCACAGCTCCATAGGATGAGGCCCATATAGCATACAGTACAACCAAGTAGGACAGGGACTAGAAGGCACAGCTGAGTAGTATGGGGACCAAAGCTACACAGAACACAGCTCATGTAGTAGAACCATGTTAGTGCAGGGACTGCATAGCACAGCCACACAGGATGCAGAGTAAATGGCACAAGTACAACGGACACAGCACAGCAGCTGTTTGGCACAGCTGCTAAGGATGGAGGCCCAGCAGCACAGATATATGGGATGGGGAATATATGACACTGCTTCATAGGACACAAACCATATGGCACGGCTACAGGAGGGGGACCATACCTCATTGCTGCATAGGACGCAGACCTTACTGCACATCCCTGTAGGATGGGGACCACATGGCACAGCCATAGGACAAAGACAGTATGGCACAGCTATGGAGGACACAAGACAGTATGGCACAGCTCCATAGGACATGGACCTTATGGCAGCTGCACTGAATGGAGACCATATGACACAGCTATAGGACAAGTATGACACAACTACATAGGATGGGGTCCACACAAGCACAGCCCCATAAAGCGCGGCCTGCATAGCACAAACCCCAGGACAGGGACTGTAGGGCATCCTGGCACCACTCTGTCCCTGTCCCATCCCAGCATGGCATGTCCCCATGTCCCCAGCCCTCTGCCCGCTGGCTGCTGTGGGTGCCCCATAGACCCTCCCTGTGAACCCGCAGCGGTCACGGGGTGAAGGCAGCGTCAGCACTGCTGGGGTTGAAGTGAAGGCAGCAGAACAGCGCCCACCTCCGTAGCCACCAACGGCAGGGTGCTTTTGGGGCTCCCATCCCTGCCGCCTGGGTGTTCTGGTGACACTGGGACCACCGCAGGACCCGCTGTGTGCTGTGGCCTCGGAAGGGAGCAGCAGTCGCACCGCTCTGACGCATAGCTGGTGCCACAGCCGGGCTTTGGGGCCGCTGGAGGGGTCCCGTGTCAAAGGGGTTCCATGTCAGCAGGGTCCCGTGTCAGAGGGGTCCGTCCCACGCCAGCAGGGTCCCAGCCTTGTTGCCGGTACGTGTGCCTCACCGCGGGGCACAGCTCCTGCCTGATCCCGCCGCGCTCCGGGCACCTCCTCACCCTCGTCCCCTCCCGTGCCCCGCACACCGCCGGGACCCCCCGGCCCCACTCACCGGGACGGCCGAGCAGCGCCAGCAGCAGCGGCAACAGCGGAGAGCTCCGACGGCACATCCCGGCCTCTGCCCCGAACCCTGAGCGCAGTGAGCGGGCGGCGGCGGCAGGAAACCGACTCCCTTCGGCAGGAGGAGGAGGAGGAGGAGGAGGAGGAGGAGGAGGAGGAGGAGGAGGAGGAGGGTCGGCGGGCGGCGCGGCTCCGTGCCGGGAGGAAATGCCGCTCTGCAGCGCTGGAGCCGTGCCGTCCGACGAGGGGGTGGGACAGGGGAGGCTGGGGTGAAGTGAGGGGGGGCCCGTGCCTCGGTTTCCCCTTTGGGGAGTGGGTATTGCTGCCAGCGCTGTGTCCCGAGGGATGGAATCAGCCGGTACGCCCTGGAACCCTTTTTGAGGTGGTGGCACAGAGCAAGAGCATTGGGGATCACAGCTCCTGCTTTGAGGATGTTCAGGTGCCAGAGAGCCCATTCTGCCCCCTGGTACAACCCCACACGTCTTAGGAGTGGGGAGGGGGCTGCTCCGTGTGGTACTGCAGCAATGCCACTCAGCCCTGTGTGTGCGCACAGCTAGGAACTGCCACAGCATCCTTGCTTGCAGGCAGGTTTGGGGTTTGGGGATAGTCCTGGGTCACAGCAGTACCGAGGTGGGAGCCAGAGACCAGCAGGATGCTCACAGGGACATTCCTGCAGCCTTGTCCCGTCCCCGCTGAATGCACACTGGGGTGGTTCCATCCCATTCCAAGGCCGTGGGGAGGAAGCGGAGCAGGGACCTGCAGGGAAGGCAGCGGGCCCGTCCCCGGCAGCAGCACGTCCTCGAGGTGACCGCTGTCCCCCCAGCACGTCCCCGGGGCGAGCAGCAGCCATCTCCAGCGACAGAGCACTGCCATCTCCTGGGGACCGCGGGGACGGGTGCAGGCAGCAGCGCCGAGCATGAGCATCCCCTGCACCCCTGTCTCCAGGGGAGCAATCAGGACGCTCCAGCCCTGCTCACCATACGGGGAAACTGATTCAGGCTCGTCTCACACCCCGAGAGGGACGAAGGCACGAGGGATACCGGCTCACTCCATCCCCCACCCGGCTTCAACCCGCGGCCCCCCGCCCCTCCTGGCCCCCCGCCCCCAGCGACACGCGCCTCGCGGTGCTGGCAGCGCCCCAGCCCCGGCCGGATGGCCGCATCCTTCCTGCCCGCCGCCTCCCCGCAGCGCCACGGCCCCGCCGTTGCTCATGGTTGCTTCACCCCTGGGCACCCGGCTGACGTCTGAGCCTGGCGCGCTTGGAATTGTTTTTTTCTTTTTTCCCTTCAGGAATTTTTCTAGGGGAATTTTTGTTCCCCCCCCTCTCCCCAGCACATTTCCTTCCTCCACACCATCCCGGTGACCTGGCTTGCCCCCGAGCTGCTGCCCACCCCGTGCCTGATTTACAGCAGCCCCACAGCGCCGGGAGGTCATGGCTCTGCTGCCTGCTGCCCTCATCCTGTCTAGGAACACCAGGGGGCTACAATGCGTCTGAGCACGCTGCAGGCAGCTCTGGGACTGGGGAACCCTCAGTTCCATGTTCCCAATGCCAGCATCCCTCATATTCAGTTCTGCAGCACATTCCTGAGATATTCAGCCCCCCCTGAGGACCCAGGTGCTAGCCCCCACCCATGAGGACACCACTTTGGTGGCTGTGCTAAGATGCACGTCCACACAGCATCCCTCCGCCCCAGGTGACATCCAGCCCAGAGGCACAGCGGTGACACTGGTGACAATATGTGCTTGGAAGGAGGACAGCCAGCAGCACGGCCATGCACCCCAATGGGCAAAAGCAGTGAGGAGATGATGGAAATCCCCATCCTATGAGATGAAGGGTGAGGGCATCCCAAAACACCCCAATGGACAAAAGCAGCAAAGAAACGGTGGAAGTGGCAGAAATCACCAACTGATGGTATGAGGAGGAGGGATGGGGGGGATGCTGCCCCTGGGATGCAGAAGCAGAGCAGAGGAGGGAGATGGGGTTGGGGGGAGCGGGAAGGGGCCAGGACGCAGCCCCAGGGGCAAGCAGTCGGGATGCTCCCTCCCTTCCTCCAAGCATCCCCCGGCCCACAGCATCGCAGCCGGGATAAACACCCGCTTCCTGCCCTTAATCAGCTTCAGAGAGGGGCTGGCTGAGGGGGGGGGGGTAGAAACAAAAATCTCTGGAAAGAAAAACTCATTTCCTGCGACAGAAGAAAAAGATAAAGTCCGGGCTCATTAAAGTGAACTTTACTGGGGAGAGACGGGAAAGAGCCAAACACAATGTCCTTGAAATTTCCTTCGCGCGGCTCTGTCCACGAAAACAGGATAAGGCCACTTCCGCTGTCTCTGCCCCGCGCGTGCGGGGGGAGCGCAGGGTGGGGGGCGCGGGGCCGTCACAGCTTGTCGAGGTAGGAGCAGACCTGCTGGAAAACCTCATCCACGGTGCCCTCGGCATTCAGCTGCGGGGACAGTGATGGGGTGCTGGCTCCCTCAGCGATGCTGGGGGTTGGGTTGGGGCTCGGCCACCCCCACGTGCTGCTTCCCCCCCTCCCTGTATCCCGCTCACCTGGCGGACGATGCCCCGGTCCTTGTAGAAGGCGATGACGGGCTCGGTAGCCTTGTAGTAGGTCTCCAGGCGCTTCTTGATGGTCTCCTCGTTGTCGTCCACTCGCCCGCTGGTCTCTCCCCGCTTCAGCAGCCGCTTCACCATCGTCTCCTTCCCCGCATCCACGTAGAGCAGCAGCGTGGGGGGGGCGATCTGCGGGGACACAGCTGTCACCGTGTGGGTCGGGGTGTCCCCACGTCTCCTCCGGGTGGGGCTGGAGGTGTGACACCCGGCAGGAGGGGACAGCACGGCCATCACCCCAGTCACCCTCTGCCAGGCCTGGGTGCAGCCCACATGTCCCCTCGCCGTGCGGGCCGCAGATGGAAGGCGGCACAACACGACGTGGCGCACACTGAACTGCCCTCACCTTCTTTTCAAACTCCTCTCCCTGCTTCACCTCGCGGGGGTAGCCGTCAATGAGGAAACCCTTGGAGGTGTCTGCCTTAGCCAGCATGGCGTCCCGCAGCATGTCCAGCACCGTGTCCTGGTGGGGGGGCGTATGGCTGTCAGGGTGATGTGGGACCGTGTGCCCCATTCCTGCCGCTGCATCACCGCAGTGTCCCCACGTCACCCTGTGTTCAGGGCCACAAACTCACCAGAGGCACCAGCTCGCCCTTCTCCATGATGGCTTGCAGCTTCTTGCCCCGCTCCGAGCCCGAGCTGACCTCTGCCCGGAGCAGATCCCCAGTGGAGAGGTGAGTGTACCCATACTTGTGCACAATCTTCTCGCATTGTGTCCCCTTCCCCGAGCCGGGGCCACCTGCAAGTCACACCAGGGCCACCGTCATGTCCCATGCCCCATCTAGTGGGGGTAGGAGGAGAGGCAGCCCAGACCCATCAAAGCCTGGTGAGAGGAGACAGGATGGATGGAAAGAGCTGTCGGGGTGGCATGGGCTGCTGGTGTGGCTGATGAGCCATTGGCACATGGGCATCATTGCCCTGATGGCACCAGAGGCACTGTGAGCAATATCCAAGACATCACTCTCCTGATGGCACCCTGGACATCACCACGCCATCAAGCACCCATGACATCACTCCCAGGAGTTTGCCATCACATCACTTTGGATGCTGGCACCCCAAGCTTTGCTAGACCCTGCTGGTCCCAGACACCCCACACCGGCCACCTCTGTCCCAAGCCCACTTACCCACCACAAAGATGATCTTGTGGTGCTTCAGTTTTTCTGGAGGAGAGAAAGAAAAGAAAGAAAAAAAACCAAAAACAACAATAAATCTAAAAGCTGGATTTTACAGTAGGGAGCAAACTGTCCCCAGTGCAGGACTGAATGAGGGGTGGTGGGGACCAACCTCAACCCAGGGAGGGCAGAGTAGGAAGCACCCATCCCTGTCACCTGGACAGTCCAGGACATCAAAACTGGACATGCTCAAGCACTGAGACCCCATGGTGCCTTGGCAGCTGTGGGGCTGAGCTGTGGGCTTGGAACTCCACTGCATCCTGGAGACGGTCATTGTCCCCGGCCCCACTGAGGGAACCAGCAGGGACAGCCACATCCATCCCCATGGCCAGCTCCTAGTCCTGCTTGGTGCAGCATGGCACACATGGAACAGCCCCTGGGGTCCGAGTGTCCCCAGAAATGACACAGCCCATCCACTTGCAGCATTCCAGGTCACAGAACTGGGGGGGTTTTCCCCGCAGGATTCCCCCCCCCCCCCCCCCAGGATCCATCCCTGCCATGGGATCTGACAGTGCAGAGGGAGGGAGCTAAAAATAATGTGAGCCACCTCGGGGCTGCACTGCCCATCTCTGGATCTCAGTCTTCTGAAATTTCAGCTCCTCCAGCAGCCGGTGAGCCCAGGGCTGGGAGGGAGCCAAGAGGTTGGTTTGGGGGGGGCAGGAGACATGGGGTACGTGGGAGATGGGGGGAAACAAGGGGGAGAAATAGGACAGAGGCAATGGTTGGACAGGGAGTGGATGTAAGGGGGACGCAGAGACGGGATGGAAAGAGGACACGGAATGGACACGAGGGGGAGACAGAGGGGACGGGCACTACTGGAGAACACAGAAGATGGACACAAGGGGGGGACACTGGGGATGGATGAGAGACTGAGGACTTGGATACAAGGGAAACAGAGGAGATAGATGGAAAGAGAACATGAGACAGACACAAAAGGGGACATAAGGATCAGATGCAAGAGGGACAGAGGTGACAGATACAAAGAGGACACGGGAGACAGGGACAAAGGGCTGAGAGATCAGATGCAAGGGGGAGAAAAGAGATGGGCATGGCAGGGGAGAAGTGATGGACACAACTGTACAACACAGGAGGATGGGGGGACAGATGGATGGGTGCAAAGGGAACTAAGGGATTAGATGCAAGAGGAACAGCGGGAACAGATGGACACAGGGGATGGACACAAGGGGAGCCAAGGGTTTAGATACAAGAGGGACAGAGAGGACAAATGCAAAAAGGATGCAGGAGATGGACACAAGGAGGAAAAATTGAGTATATACAATGAGGTATAAGGGATGGAGGCAACAGAGGTTGGAGAGGATGGATGCCAAGGGAGATCGAGGGATCAGATGCAAGGGGGGTGGATGCAAAGGGGATGGAGGGAATGGATGCAAGAGGCACAGACGTCAAGCACTCACCTGTAGACATGCTGCTGCTGTCTGGGTGGAGGAGCACTTCAGGCTGCAAGGGAAGCAGAGCAGAGTGAGCAGCATGGCGGGGACACGAGGGTACCCAGCACTGAGGCCTGGAAAGGATGTTGCCAGGACAACAGCTCTCCCTTTGCTTCCACGATGGGATGGAGCAGATCTCAAATTGAGCTCTAGGGCCATGCTGGGGGACGGGGTTTCCCCCCTGCTAGCATTACTGTTCCCCAACTCGGCCCTCAAATCTATAAAATTTCTAAAATACACAAGAAAGGCACAATGCTGCCCGAATTCCATGGCTCCAGGAGCTGGGACCTCACTTCCTGCAGCCATCGCCTACCTCGCTGCCGGCAGCCACCTGCCCTGTGCCGGCGCTGCCGGGTGACGCAAGGTGACAATACCAGCACCCTGCCCTGCCCTGCCCACATCCCCATGCCTGGGGTGCTGCCTGGCAGCCGGAAACCGGCTTGGGGTCACACATGGGACCAGGACACTGAGAGATGGAGGCGGCGTCCTACGTTCCTCCAGCTCCCCGTGTGCTGGACGGGAGGCTTTTGAAGGGCTCAGCCCGTTCTCGGTGCCCAAGTTGGGGTGGCCGCTCCCTGCTGCCCCTCCAGTTCCTCGCTGTGGGTTTGGCCATGCCGCCTGCCCGCACCCAGCCCCGCAGCACCCCACCTGCTCAGCCACACCGCGTCACCTCGCTGTCCCCAAACCGGCCAGACCGGGGCCGAAGGAGCCGCGGCCATCCGTCAGGTCGTGTTACAGCCGGGAAAGGGCAGAGGCTAAGAATGGATGGGTTGAAATCCGCACCGGGTCACGTCCCGCCTGCGCTCCGAGGCTGAGCCCCGCATCGCTCCATAGGAAGGGCGCAACCTGGGGGCTCCCCGGTAGGGGGGCACTGAGCACACCTGGCAGCAGCCCTCGGCCCACGGCCTGACCCTGCGTGGTGCTGCGCCCAGGGAGCGGGCGGCGCAGGACTCCCCGGCAAAACCCAGGCTGCTGCGATGGGCTCCCCAGAACCGCGTCCCACCAGGAGCTCCGACCGCACGCTTTGCCCGCACCAATCTCCCAGGTGGGGGCTCCGGCACCCTGCAGTAGCCCAGCACCCCCCGCAATAGCACAGCACCCCTGCAATGCTCCCCCCGGTGCTCCCCACCGCTCTTCTCCCTTCTGCCTCCCCCCCGGTTCCCGTTCACCCGCAGCGATGCTCACATCCCCCCCCCGCACCCCCAGCCCCACCGCTGAGCGCACGGTTGGGGGGGGCGGACCGAACGCTTCCCCGCCCCCGAACAGAGGGGCCGGGCGGGGGGCGGCGGGGGGGGGGCCCGAACGGCGGATGCCGGAACGCCCTCCCCAAGGTCACCGCGCGGCGGGGAACGGGAACAAGAACCGCGGTGCAAAGCAGCGACGGGGCCGGGGGGGGGGGGAGGGAAGAGCGGCACTGACCTGCGGGGGGGCGGTGCGCAACGAGGGGGGGGGGGCTGCTGCTGGCCGGCAGCTTCTGCCGTACCGCTAGATATATATAATGCTGGCGGCGCGGGGCATGCCGGGAGCGGGCAGCGGGAAGGGGGGGCACTCGGGGGGGGGGGGGGGGGAATGCTGCCCCCCCGCAGCCCCCCGGTACCGCGCCTCCGCAACGGGAGGAGCCCGCGGATGAGGGGTGGAGCTGGGGGGGTCCTGCACCCCAAAACCGCCGACCCCAGCACCGCTGCGGTCTGGGGGGGTGCCTTTTCCCACCTCCCCCTCCTCCCCCCACCCCCGGACCCCAAAAATGCATCCCGCAGGCAAGATCCAAGGCAACAGACTGCAGCGAGGTTTATTCCTGTACAAATCGATACAAAACGCGGTGCTGAGCCACCCCTCAAGGTGCGACCTCACCGAGACCCCCTCCCCCTTCGCCCGCCCCCCCCCCCCCGCTGCCTCGGCCAAGGGGGAAACTGAGGCACGGGGCTGCCACCCCGCCGGGGCTCAGCGTCCAAACGCTTCTGAATAGTTTGCGAGGGGCTGATGAGTGACGAGCATCGCGTGGCTCCACGGTGGAAATCCAAACACCGGGACCAGGAGGGAAAAAAAGTCCCCCAAATCCCACGGCCAGGTTACAAAAGGTTCCGGCAGTGCTGTGTGGTATTGGCTCCCCCTCCCCACCTCCCCCTCCCCGGCACCACGTTGGCAGTGTCAGCCCCTTGGTCCTCACTGGGGTGACTCTTGAGGTCTCTGTTCTGGGGATGGTGACACTGAAAATGTTAGGATTTGTGCTGAGGGAAAGTGGGGGGTGGGGGGCTGGAATTTTGCCCCAAAAGCAATGCGACCCCCATGCCAGCCAAAGGGGACCATGCACCTGCACCCCCGTGTGCTCTCAGGGTGATGGGCTGCAACGCAGCCTGGGAGGTTCTGAGCTGGGACCATGCAGAGTTCCCATGTCCCGCAGGACACCCCAAAACCCACGATGTCACGGCTGTGCAGGCGCCATAGGCACAGCGGCGGCATGTGGCCCTGATGGCTGTATCAGCCCTGCGGTGCACGGTGCAGCCTGGACCCCAAACCAAGGGGACTTTTGAAGCAAAGGGATCCCAAACCAAGGGGACCGGACCATCGCACGGGAGACCCCAAGCCAAGGAATCCCTGAACTAAAAACTAAGGGGACTCCAAGCCAAGGGGACTTCATCCCACAGAGATCCTACCCCCAGGAGACCCCATCCCAATGGGACCCCAAACCAACGGGACCTCATCCCAATGGGACCCCAAGCCAAGGAGATCCCGTCCCAAGCTGACCCTGAATCAAAAGGACCCCGAATCGAAGGGACCCCATCCCCAGGGCTCCCCGCTCAGTGCAGCTGCCCTAAGGCCAGGTGGGGTGAGAGAAGGTGATGTTGTAGGGGGCGGCCCAGCTGGCAAAGACGCGCTTCTCGGTGATGAAGCGGTGGTGATTGCCGCGGCGGCTGCGCTCGTTGTGGATGTACGTCGTGCACTCGTCGGGGCCCTTGGGCTCGTAGTAGTGGTAGGCCATGCGGCGGGGCTGCGGACGCTGACTACAGGCAGACCATGGGCTGAGCCCCGTGCTGTGCCCTGCGGTTGGGATTTGGGGATGGGGAGGCCCTTACCTGCAGTAGTTGGGGGGCACCATGCCGTAGACGTGGACGGTGTCGCACAGCTCCACCGCAATCCCCATGGTGAACCAACCCGTGCTCAACCACGAGCGCGACTTCTCTCTAGGGCACAGCGATGAGGTGACCCTCATGGTGCTCAACCCACCAGTGGGGACCCACAGACCACAAGGAGGGTAGAGGAGCTCCCGGTACCTGTCCTTCCCCGTCTCCCCCCGAAAGAGCTCGTCGAACTGCTTCATGCGGTGCGGGGAGACGATGTAGGCCGTCATGTTGGGGAAGGAAGCGCCGACGCGTTGGATGATCTTCAACAGCCCCTTCTGCATCTTGGCCGGCGGCCCCCAGAAGATGAGGATGGTCTCCGGGGTTTTATTGACGAACTCTTGGGGCCGCTTGAGGACGCGGTAGACGCTGGAGTGGGCCACCACACGGAAGGTGGTCTTGTTGCCCACATCGGCCTCATAGCCGGTGGTGGGAGCGTCGTTCATGCGGATGGTGCACTCGGTTTGGTCGATCTCGGCGCCCAGGTGGGTGCCCAGGAGGTGGCTGGAGCTGGTGACGATGGCGCATTGGTGGCAGTGGGCAGTCAGGCTCTGAGGCGATGGACACAATGAGTCCAAACCAAGGAAACCCCAAAACACAGGGACCCCAAACCAAGGGGCTTTCGGTGTCCCACCCACGGGGACATCCCATCTCCACAGCCACGTCCTGTGCCCACCTTGTTCCCAGACACGGGCAGGTACCCGCTGCTCACCCCCCAGTGCCGCAGGTTGGGGGGCCGCCGGGCTCTGCCCCGCAGCGCACTGTAGGGGAACACCTCGGTCCCACTGCTGGAGCTGTAGATGATCAGCAGCATGAGCAGGGCGAAGAGAAGCACGAAGACGGCGGCGCGCTGGCTCTGCAGGTGGGGGACAGCATCAGGGCTCCTCCCCAAAGGGATGGGGATGGAAATCACCGGGATGATCCGGCCCAACTCCATTTCCCCTTGCTGGTCACAGGGAGCTGGGATAGGGATGGGGAGGGGATGGGAATGGGGATGGAGATGGGGATATTCCTGTCCTTCCCCGCCCAGCCACACACAGCTCCAGCTCTCCCAGTAGCGGCACTGCTTGCATGGCCGTAGGGCTTTAAGGAGGGAGGAGGAGGAAAACGCTTTACTGCGTGAGCACTCCTCTGAGCTGCTGCCAGAGGATCATGGCATGGCTGCCCCCAGCTCGGCCCTCTGGAATGGCTTTAAGGGGACTCGGGTCCCACTCACCGCGCTGCCGCTCATGTCTCCGTGCTGCCCTCAGTGCCGAGTGACTGCCGACGTCCTGCGAGCACCTGCAAGGCATGCAGTTACCCCAAAAGCAGTGGGATCCCGTCCCCAAAACTGCACCATGCGCCGATCCCCACACCGGGTTTAGCCCTGGGCTGATTCCAGCGCCCTAAGGAGACTGGGATCTCCCAGCTCAATCCTATTAAACTGGCCCTGGGGTGTTTGGGGTGCTCCCATGGTTACTTGCCCAGTGAGAGGACTCTTTATCCTCACTTCTCCCCACCTCCACGAACATTTTGAAGTCCTTCTCAGTGAGTCATTGCCACCCCTACTGGGTCATAGTCGTACCAATCAGAAATTAAAAACAAAATGAAATTTGATTGTCCTGGGAGGAGGCAAGATGGAAAATTACACAGCAGCCGGCATGTAACCCTCCAGGGGGCCCCGAAAGGCTTTGGGGCTGGGAAGGAGCCAGCGTGCCTGGGGCACGGCGGGGATTTTTGGTGCCAGGAGTCCCAGGAGAGAGGGAACAGCGCTGGGAGCTCCGTCCCTGCACGGGGCTGAGGGGCCAGGAGAAGCGTGCAGCAGGGACACGGGTTGAAGGGGGAGGAGGCGGCAGCTCCGGGACCCCCGCTGGTCACCCCGCTCCTGCGGTGCAGGTCCCTTACCTGGGTGGGGGCACTCATCTGCAGCGGGTGCTGAGCGCTGCCGGGGGGTCTCCTCCGCCTCCTCCTCGCCGCGCTCCCCCCGGGCTGTGCGGTGCTGCCGGGCCCCTCCGGCTGGCAGCAGGGCCATGGCGGTCCCCCGGGGTCACATCGCGCTCTGCTGGGGAAGCGCCGAGCGCTGTCTGCACCCCCGGTACGACAAACCCGGCTGCGGCTCCGCGGTACGGCCCCCACGTGCCGATCTACCCTTGCCGATCACGCACACCCCCCCGTGCCCCCACAGCGCAGATCCTCCCCCAGCCCTGGAACGCATCTGCCGCGCAACCGGGGACGCAACCCCCGGCACTCGCGATTGAAACCCACCGCTCCTCGGGACGCAGCCCCCCGGTACCCGGGATGCAGCCCCTCCGTCCCCAGAGATACCACCCCCCCGTACCCAGCACGCAGCCCCCCACGGACCCCCCCCCCCGCTCTGTACGGCCGTGTCAGGCCGGGCGCAGCCGCATCCCGGCGGGGCGGTGCCGGCTCGTTCCCCGCACAGTGAGTGCCGCCCCCGCCGCCGCCTCGCATCCCCACCCGCACCTTCGGCCCGAGCCCCGCTCCGCTCCGCTCCGCACTGCGCCGCCGCCGCCGCCGCCGCGCGCTCCCGAGGCCCGCGGGGCCGCGCTGTGCTGGGGGCGGGGGTTGCGCGGGGGTCCTAACGCCGCCCGCCCCGACGGGACGGCCCCGGATTGGGCTGCGCGGGGCGCGTGGGTGCGTGCGCGCGTGACACTGCCGGGATACGGCGCGGCGCCGTGGGCTGAGCTCATCTCGCGGCGCTGAGAGGCACGGGGGGGGGGCAGGGGGCTCTCGACCGTGGAAACCGACACGAGTCTCCCTCCACCCCGTCGATTTGCTGCCCCACAGCCTCGCTGCTCCCATCCCCTCGGCGCAGCTCCCGCAGCTCCCCGCAAAACCCCATCCGCCGGATCTCAGCGCCCGCTCCGTGCTCTGACCCCGCCCATCGGATCCCCAGCTTATTTACGGATGGACGAACCCAGCTGCCGCCCCGACACCACGCACCTCCGTGTCCCAGCACCGCCGCGGGCTCAGCGTGGACTTAAAAATGCTTTTAATGGGCAAATCGGCTTTGGTCTGAATCCAAGGGCACTTGTGGCAAGGCAGCTCCGAGGGGGCTGCGGGCAGGGGACGTGCGGGGGCTGTGGGACAGGATGTCCCGGCCCCACTCCACGTGCCCCATATGTGGCACCAGGTGCCAGAGCATCAGGGTCCATCCCACATTAAACATCCATCCCGCACGGGTCCAAACCAGCTCAGGGCCTGCAGCTGGGGGGTCTCGGTGGATGCAGCCCCATCCCATGCGCTCCAACACAACAGGGTTCCCACCGGTGCCCCCCCAGCAGCTGCAGACCCCTAATCCCAGGCATGCTGAGGGGCTTCCAACCGCACTGCTGCCGCTCCTACCCCCCTGCCCACGACGGGTGGGTGAAGATGATGTCCTTCCTCTTGGCCCAGCGGGAGAAGATGGCTTTTTCGGTGATGAAGCGGTGCCCGGCGCGGGGGGCCTTCTCGTGCACCAGGTACATCCTGCACTCGTCCAGCCGCCCCTTCTCGAAGTAGTGGTAAGGCACACTCGAGTGGTTCTTCTCCCTGTCGGCACCGTGGGGGCTGAGCACGGTGCATCCCCCGCAGCCCCCACTGCCACCCCCAGCCCCGCACCTGCAGTAGCTGTCGCTGACCATGCCGAAGACGCAGATGTGCTCGCACAGTTCCATGGCCAGGATCATGGTGAACCACCCCGTGCTCAGGAAGGAGCCGGATTTCACCCTGCGGGGCACAGCGGTGGGATGGGGACACGCAGATGGACGGAAGCAACACGACGGGGGCACCCAGCGGGGCCACGGTACCTGTTCTTCCCTGTCTCGTTCTGGAAGACGTCGTCGCAATACTCCATCTTCTCCTCAGTCAGCGTGTAGAGCTGCAGGTAGGGGTACATCTCCAGCACCTTCAGCAGCACTCGGTACGTCGGGCCGCCCTTCTCGCGGCTCATCTTCCTGCTGGGACCCCAAATGACGTAGATGGTGTCTCGGGACTGCTGGAAGAAGTAGGGCTGGTTCCTGAGCAGCAGCGGGACGCTGGTGTGCGACACGACGCGGACGGTGCTCCGCGTGCCCACGTCCTCCTCGAAGCCGGCGGTGGGGGCGTGATTCATGCGCAGCACGCACTCCTGCTCGTCGATCGCCCGGCCCAGGTGCGATCCCAGCATCTGCCCCGAGCTGGAGACGACGGCGCAGCGGCGGCACGGAGCTCTGCGCAGCGGCTGCGGGGATACGCACCGTCAGCACCGAGGATGGGGAAAAACGAGGCGCGGGGGACGAGGCCGCCCCACGGACCGACCTTGCCGTCGGGGACGCGGCTGTAGCCCTGCAAGCTGAGCGCTGCGGGCGCGGTGTACGCGGAGCCGCCCCTCTGCCCCACGGCCTCACGGCACAGCAGCACGTAGAACACGGAGAGCGCGGCCGCGCACACCAGGACGAAGAAGACGCGGACCTGGAAGCGGAGAACCGGGGTTGCGCCGGGCTCGGCCGCGTGCCCACGTTGGATGCTGGAGGCGGCGCAGCCCGGCAGCAGAGCTCTGCGAGGAGGGAGCACCGGGCTGCCGTGACTCACTTCCTGCACGCGGCCGGAGCCCACGCGTGCGGCAGCGACCCCTCGGGTTCCACTGTCCCCGCAGCGGGGATCAAGGGGTGCCCACCCGGAGCCGCCGCACCGCAGGTATCCGGGCGCGCAGCCCCGCAGCGCTGCAGGCTCATCCCATCCATCCCCGCGGTACTCACCAGCATCTTTATCCCTCGGGGCTGGGGCGGCCGTGGGGAACTGGGGTCACAGGGAGGCTTGGGGCGTGCACCCTGCACACAGAGCGGGGTCAGCGGGGGGAGGATCGAGGCCATCATGGCTGGGGACCCCCCGGTACCCAAAGCCCGCCTCCCACACGCAGGATGCGCACCCTATGCTCAGCGTCCCCCTGGATCCTCCCACGCTCCAGACCCAACCCTCCCACGTCCCGGATCCCCTCCATGCCCGCGTTCAGGTCTCCCCCACGCCCGGTTCCCGTCCCCGTCCCGCCCCCAATCCCGTGCTCGGCGCCGGGACCCCGCCCCTCCCGGCCCCACTCACGACGCCGGGAGCCCCCGCGGGAGCTGCGGTGCAGGTACCGCTGCCCGGCCCCCAGGGCCGCCGTCGGGTCCCGCATCGCGGCCGGGCCGCGCCGGGGGCACCGCGCTGCGCTCCGCTGGAAGAACCGCGCCGGGGGGGGCGGAGCCGAGCTGCGCTGCCGGGACCGCCCCGCGCAGCGCCCCGAGAGCGGCACCGGCGCGGCGCTGCGGAGCCCGTGCCCCCACCGCCCCGAGACTCGACCCGCGCTTCCCGGTACCGACAGCCCGGCACTGATCTCAACTCCCATCGCAGTACCAAGCCCAGCACTGCCCTGTGCCCCGGTTACCTCCGCCCGAACACCCGTGCCGTGCTTCCTGGGGCGGACACACTCGGCTCCAGCCCGCCCTGTGAACCCCGCACGCATCCAGCACCTGCTCTGTGCGTCCCCGTACCGACAGACCCAATAGCGACCCCATCTCCCACACTAGAGCCCATTGCCCCCACTTCTCTCCCGCTCTCTCTTTGCACTGCGCTTCCCTCCCTGCCCTGGGATCCCCCAGATCCAGCTCCGCATCCCGGCCTCACCTCCATGCCCCACCGACGCGGTTGTTGCTGAGCTCAGTGCAGTGTTGAAAGCCCAGGGACCGTTTTGGGACCAGGACTGGAGCCTCCTGACCTGCGGTGCTGCCCGATGGCCTTACGTCAGCTACAGACAAGCTACAGGACACGTCACGCAGTGCTACCCCCCTCCCACTGCCTTGAGGTGCCCCTGGGGTTTTCCCCAGCCAGCAATAAGGAAATAAGAAAAACAAACTTGAGACTGGTTCCTACTCCCAAAGGGATTTGGCAGCGATGGAAGAGGCAGTGACAGCAGCACAGCAAGCAGGATGCAGGGAGCCACACACGAGGCTGCTTTCCATGGCTGCACCCCAGCACGTGCCTGGGCTGGGGACTCAACCCTGCGTGCTGAGAGGTGGCGAGAAGGAACAGGGGCACAGAGCCTGTGCAGGGACACGCAGCGCCACGACCTTCAGCTGGAGCACAGCCACCTCCCATCACACCAACAGGGATATTTTTAGGGACGCTGCCCTTTGCAGCAACGCAGCTCCTGCTTGTCCCACACCAGGAGCCGGACACGCAGGCAGGGCCCAGTGCCAGCAGTGTGCACTGCCTCCTGCCCTTCCCCTGCAATAAAACTCTGCACAGCTCCAGGAATTGGGCCAGGGTGATGGACTGGTCCTAGAAATTGAGATCAATGGGGACTGGGGCAATGCGCAGCAAGAGTGCACTGTCCCCAGGTCCCTGCAGGCTTGGTTTGTCCCCGCCTCAGCAGCCCCTGGGCCTGGTGCCTTCTGCAGTCACCGTGAGTGCAAGCAGCACAGCAGGGGAGAGGGCTGGAGCAGCACCTCTGCACTTGATGCGGGAGAACAAAGACCTTAGAGACCTTTATTGAGGATAAATCTAGCTCACTACAGCCACTGGGAGCTGCTGGCAGCCCGGGTCAGTGCAGGCAGTGCAGGCAGGAGCCCAGGCTGCAGCTGGCAGCTGTGTGAGAGCTGCAGTCAGTGGCAGTAGAGCCAAATGCTTCCTCTGCCACGCAGGGCGTGCTGTGTGCTCAGCTGGGTGACTGTAGGAGGGGATGTGGGTGCAGCATGTGCTCTACAAGCACAGCTCACAGGGCCCTCTTCAGCAATATGAGAGCTCACAGCACCATCATCAGCTCTTCCAGTTTAAAAAAAAAAAATAATCCCAGAAGGAATAAACTACCGTATGCAGCAAGAGCAGAGGGGAAAGATTACCCAGAGACCAAGCACCTGATGGGGGCCAGAACCGAACTCATACTCTGCAATTACAGCTGCTAAACCCTGACAGATTCCAGCCAGCAGAGCTGCTGCACATAGCCTCAGCCAGGGTGCAGATTTGTCCTAGCTGGAGCTCTGGTCCCTCTCCTGGTAAGTCCTGTAGGTCAGTTTTGCTTCCCTTTAGTCAGTAAGTTGTAAATTATGCAAGTCTGCGTCTTTGGAGGAAGGAATGTGGGAGACAGAGCAGCCAGCTTGGTGCTGCTGCTGCTTCGAGAGCGCTCTGGAGGAGGGGGCTGCTTGGTGCTGCAGGCTGGCTCCTCCAAGCCTGGTTGCTGCAGGGTGGGGGCCTTGTCTCCATCTCTCAGCTGGGCCTTCAGTCAGATTTCCTGGCAGGTTTTCTGCTCTTCCACATCACAACCATTATAAAAACACCTACCACAAGAGAGAGAGAACAGACTCAGTCAACAAATATCAAATGAAAAGCACCTTTAAAACACACGGTGAATAAAGGAACCTCAGCAGAGCACAAGAAACAATTTTAATGCCCAGAGGAACAAACAGCTGAAGTTACACGTGTGTGCACACAAATGCCTGAGCCAAATTAAGCCACTGCAGGAACCACGAGCAGCACATCACAAGTGTCTCTTCTCTCTTCCTAATTTAGAACCCTCTAATTAGAGCAACCAAAATAACACTCACCTATAAATAGCAGCAGCAGCAGCCCAGCCACCACGGGGATGATAACTGCATACTCCCTAGGCAAGAAGTACTGGTGGATGCTGTGGTCACTGCCAATGAAGGGCTGCAGAAACAGAGTGGAGCATCAGCAGGTGGCCACAACATGAGAGCAAGTCACCAACACGTGTGGCCCTGGGGTTTCAAAAGCAGATCGGAAACATGGGGCTCGAGGGGATTGCTAATAAAAGAGCGTCTGAACCTGCACGTGGTGAAGCCTCACACAGCAGCACCGCAGCTGCAGAGAATGGCCGGAAAGCGGACTCCAGTGCTCAGATGGGTGGTGAGGAGACAGCAGGAGTTCAGCCATGGTGGGCCTGGCTGTGTGGTGCTGGGCACACCAACCCCCAACCTTCTGCCTTCTTCAAGGGAAAGGTTGATGCTGCCCCCTCTCTCTCATATTGATCTTGTCATGGCTCCTTTGCTGAGAACAGCAGAAAACTTTGGATGCTAAAGTGCACTGCAATGATTCCTGCACTGTGTGAACACCTATCCCACAGCTGTGAGCACATCTAGGAGGGGAAACCAAGATCCTCAGAAAGGAAACTGTCAGAAGTTCAGTTGCAAGTCCAAGGCTGAGCTGGTGCATGGAAAACTGACGAGGAGCCATTTCTATAAAGAACACCACTAATGATCCCAGCTGCCGCATCCTGAGGAGCAGTCACACTGCCAGACTCACACTTCTCCAGAGCTCGGTGTTACTGAGCCCTTCTCCTCCCTGCTGGGCTCCAGTCTAACTGAGAAGCATTTCTCTCTATGACTCCATCTGTCACCTCCACCAGCACCATAACTCTGAAGGTGTGCACAAGGCCCTACGAGCACACAAGGGCCAGGTTTGGCTCGCCCTGACAGCCCCCGCCATCCCCACGCAGTGCAGGAGCACTGGGAGTGAAGCCAAGCTCACCGAGCCCGGGTCGGGCCAGCGCAGCTGGAGGTTGAGCGCTGTGCCACCAATGCCAGGAGGCTGTGCCCCAGCACTTCCCAGCAGGACGCCAGCACAGCGCGCTCCTTCAGCACCTCAACAAGATCTGGAGGCTTGACGTTACCAGGCCCTAAGAACTAGCGCGAGCCCCGCAGCCCCGTACCAGCACGATGATCCACAGCGTGTAGTACACGAAGAGAATGAGGCTGAAGGCTACCAGGCCGAACCCCACCGCTCGGTCCGTCGCCGTGGCCTGCAAAAGGAGAGAGATTCAGGGCTCTGTGGGAGCAGCGGGAGCGGCGCCGGCTGTCCTGCCCCGGGACAGGAGAAAGGAAGGGAGCGGAGTCCAGGCCCCGGCCCCACTCACCATGGCGACGGCCACCCCCAGCCCTTCCGCCCGCCGTTCTTCCGGGATCGGATGACCAATCAGAGCGCAGAGCTACGCCCACGTGATATCCGGGACCGGAAGAGCGCTCATCAGAAGGGGCGGGCTGAGCAGCGCGAAGCATTGTGGGAAGCACGGCTCGCCCGGAGCATGATGGGAACTGCAGTGCTCCAGCGTAGAGAAAATGGCCAAATTGTGGGAGCCCTGCAGCTCTTAGCCAACAACAAATACATTCGGAACAACAAAGAGACCGCAGCAAAACCAGAAGGCTCAGTGTGAAGTACCAAAAAAACAAACTTTATTTTCCCCCAAACCATAACAACATTTGACATTATATTGATTTCCTCATATATTTGTTATTTCTCTACGTTAGGAACCAGATACAGAAAATACAAACACGATCTGTTGAATCAAAGACGGCACAGCATTCCGTTAGAAAATGAAACAAAAAAACTAGAGGAGCGAGATAGAAATGGTGAAAAATAGTCCTTCCCAGCCCCAACTTCCCAAGAATCATCATCAAAATAGAGCAGTGGAAGTAGCTTCTCTTTCTAAACGCACTTCTGCTTTAAGAAAAAAGTTAGAGATTTATCTTTAGATTTCAAAGTAAAAAAATGTTAAACTATCTCTTCAAGAAATTTTGGAAGTTTGCATAGAGCCGTTCCCTTTCCAAAAATATCAGCCATCTCTCTATAGAATCTGATATAAATCAAGTGGCTCATCCGAACATCGCCAAGCTCAACTGACTCTCATGAAAATAAAACAGGATCTCCCCTTCCCCCCCTCCCCCCACAAAAATATGGGCTCTACCATTAATCCTTACGGTTGAGGCAAGTGAAAAGGCTCAGCCACACCTCGAGCTCAAGGCTTCACCCACCCTCGTTCATCGCCCAGCTTTTCAGCGCGGTGGTGCGGTGGGCTGATGGATGATGCAACGATTGGGGGGGAAAGGGGGGATCTGCATGCACCCCCCCGCCAGCCAGGAATTGGTTTTTCAGTACAAACACTTGCGACCAGGCAGTGTTTGCTGTAACCTGCCCCTGGGGACCAGCCTTGTCCACAGGGCTAAGTCACCAGGGCATTTAGTCAGCTAAAGCCCAGGAGGGGTGCAGGCAGGGCTGGGGGGAATTTGCAGCCCCCGGGTAAGGCAGCGAGCAGGAGAGCGAGGGGAGGGCAGGACGGCCCCTCTCCAGGAGGGGTTTCTTTCACCGAGGTGCTTTAGCGTACCTGGAGTGAGGTTTTCCCAGAGGTTCACAACAGCGTGTGCAGAGTCCAGCTGCACAGCCACCAGTTTTAAAAAGAAAATAGCAACAACAAAATAAATTAAAAAAAAAAGTCAACCCCTCCTATCAAGATTCAAATGAAAGACATTTCTTCGGGTCTCAGCCCAGTTCAGAACCCTCTAAAAACGGAAGCAAACATTAAAAAAGGACTTTAACTTTCTGCAGGGGGCAAAGAGATGTGGCAATAAGGGGGGGGAGGGGAGGGAACAGATCACAAACTTGCTGCCCATCACTTCACAGACAGCACGAATCCTCCCCCTCCCCCCATTTAAAGTGCCAACCATTCCCCAAACAAACAAAAGAAACCCCAAAAATCAGAGGAGCAACATCCTTCTCCCCCTTTGTTTTTTTCCCCACCACCATTTCCAAATGATACTCATTTCCTTCTCCAATTCACAACCAAGCCTATCCCTTTGGACATGTACTCAGTTCAAACCGGTTTTTAAAAGTTAGTAAAAAAAAAAAAAAAAAAAAAAAAACCACGACTCTGAATTTTCCAAGCCTTTGCATGAGGCTTCCACCAGAGGTCCAGGAGCCAAGAGCAGAGCCCACACGTCCTGCCTGGCCCTCAGCCTGGAGCACAGAGCCAGCTCTGCTCACCAGGGCCAGGGACGCAGGGTGTTTGTTGCCAATAAGGCCCTTTTACTTGTCTAAGTCACCTCTGAATCCCCTGAGATGGAAAACAGTGTGGGGAAGAAAGTCCTCTCTTGGCCCCCCAGGAATAAAATATCAATGAAACAACAATGCAATCAGAAAAAAAAAAAAAAGAAAAGAAAATACACCAGCCTGCTGGGTTTATAAAAAAAATTATGAACTTCAAGACAAAAAAAAAAAAACCCTAAAGGAAACTAACCAGAGGTTTGGGTCTGGAAACTGATTCACTTCTTAAATGTTCAAAATCCAACAAGGAACAGACGGCAGCAATGCCAACAAGGAGAAAGTGCGTGCAAGATGCAGCTTCCCAAGAGACCAGCACCTGGTGTGTCTGCTGCTGGCCAGGGGCAGAGCAACAGCCTCAGGTGGGGGCTGGAGACAGAAGCAGGCTGCTCCTTCCTCCTTTGCATGGCTCCATCCTGGGCACTCCAGCCCCATCTGTGCTGTATTAGGCTCAATGACAAGGGCTGCCCTTCTTGTTCAAAATGAGGGGTGGGAAAGCTAAAAAGCTACATACAGACCAGGACCTGTGCAGTCAATAACAATGTAGAACAAGAAAGACATACCCCATGAGACACAGTTATCCAAAATGCAAGCAGTGATGTGCCAAGCTGCTGGAAGAGAAGCCAGAGACGCTTCCAGGTTGGCCACAATTACATGATGGAGCAGGTTACAACTCTGCCAGCCTGGGAAGCTTTGTGTATGGCTCAGCTCTTTTTGCTTTGCTGGAAAGAGATCCCTCCTCTGTCCCACAGTGGATTTCACAGCATGCCTAGCTGCTGGTGTCTCAGGGCAGCAGACTCCTGCCAATCGAAGCCCAGAAGAAAACGCTTGGTTCCCAATTGCTCTGACAGTAACTGTCATTGTTTTCCACGTGAATAGAAGCAAAGCAGGAGAACTGAGATGTGTTTGGCCTCTTTCCTGACTTATTTTTGCCTTTTTCAAGTTCTGGTTGCTGCTGTTGCAACTCTGGCAGTGCCCCAGACCTCATTTCCAGCAGGTGCCGTGTTGGGAGCAGCTGGACAGCCAGCTCCCACCGTTACCTGCAGGCTAGGCAAGAACACACAGTGCTGTTTGTATACTTCTGCCCTTGCACTGACCTGACCAGAGAATCAGGCGAGGCCCAGCTTTCTGGCAGAGCCCCAGGAAAGAAGAAAAGCAGACAGCTCTCCCCTTCCTGCACACATGCAGAAGCCCTGGAACAGGGCAACTCTCACCCAGAGCAAGCAGGAAGCTCACCAGCCTGCAAGCGAGTGCCAAACCTACAGTCTGAGATCACAGTTAAAACAACAGAAAGTGTGAAAGAGCTTTTGTTTCAGACAGAATCAAAAGATCCAATATCACTTCCCTACATCAAACCAAACCTAAGTGTTTTCCGTACCCCTTGTAACCGTAATCCCAATTTAATTCCCTTTGAAGGGAAAGGGGTGAAGAAGACCTATATCTTATGCATGGTCATTCCAAACACAGAAAGAAGCCTCCTGACTTAAGGAGAGAAACTATTAAAACACAGTAAGCAGCTGTACAGTTCTGCCTCGCAGCCTAGCACCCTCCCCATACAGCCATCCTTAGCTGGCAGGGCGAAAAATATCAAGGCCCTTTCATTCCTCATCTCCCATTCTGCCAAATTCCCTTTTCCAGTAGCTCATCTGCATGCATTCTGGCCCCAGAGACCACTATTAATCCTTTTTTTTTTTTTTTTTTTTTTTGTCCTTTTAAAAAGGCTTTACGATAAGAATTTGAACAACAGTGTGATCAGTTACAAGTCTTTCCTCGCTGAATGAAACAAGAGTGTGCCTGTGAGAGCGTGCACGCACACGTGTGTCAGAGAAGGGCATGTTCTGACCATGCCAGCATCGTGCTGTGCCATTTCTCAAAGTGCACGGCTGCTGAGTGCTACTACAGAACACTGGCAAAAGAGGAAAGGATACTACACAGAAATAGCTTACAGGGCGCGAGTCTCCGTACAGGAAAGGCTGAAAGCACAGCCTGCTGACAGCCCGTGGCTGCATAGATCCTCATCTGCAATTCAGCTGCCAGGAGAATCTATAAGTGAGAGCTGAAAGGGACTGGCGTCTCTGCTGCTCACATCGAGGAGAAGAGGCAGCCGAAGAGTCAAACAACTGCAGAAAAACCCGAAGAAGAGCAATTGAAAGATCAACCAGAAAAGCTTGAAACCTTGTCAGAAAAATCGACTCTTCACTGAGTGGGTAAGAACAGCTGCTGTAGAGAGAACAGCAGAAGATATCCCATCCCATCTACCTTTGAAGGCGAAGGTGGCGGGTTTATCTCGCCCTACAGGCAGAGCTTCTCTCCAGCCCCAGAAAGAACCAGCTCAGGCATAGACTCCTACTGACAGATCAAGAAAGGACAACCAGCACCAATTACCTTACTGGCCCAAGCCAAGAGAGGCAATTGTTAACCACCAAACCAACGAGGCCACCACAGACAACGGCATCCCGCTCCGGCCCAGGGGATGGTCATCAGGTAATGAGAATCTTTTCACAGTCCAAGAAGGGCAATTCCCTTCCTAAGCCAAAAAGGAGGCATTGTATTCCAAGATCCAACAGTGATTATTTGCTGAATCAGTCCAGCAAACATGGATTATTTGCCTTGAACAGCAGAAACAAGCCTCCTCCAGGTAAAATCTGGAACCTCTAAAGTGCTCCTGCTAATGCTAATTGATGAACACTGCCCTTCCATGCCCAGCAGTGGAAGGGTGCAATACAGTTAGTGGTATAACAAGCACTAGCATTTAACCATTTATCAACTCCCATCTGGATTGTGGTAATTTTCTGAAATGCACTTTTGGGAGATAATTCCTATGAGAAAAAAAATTTGGGGGGTTTTAAGTGTAGGAAGGTGAAGTGTACACCACTGCATACCTTGTTCAACAAAACTGTTGCCTTGGAAGGTGATGCTCCCTTGCAGTCAACGGAAAAAAGCATCCTGCAAGTAACCATTTCACCGTGTCATCAACAAGCAGCTCTTGGTTTGGTTAGAATGGTTCCCCCCCAAGTGGTTTGAAGAGTTCACAGTGGCATAACCCAATGTTTTGGGGAGACAAGCTGAGAAATCCCCCGTTGCAAATGGATGGGTGTAGTGAGGGATGCAGAAGAGCAACATGCTCTAGGACTAAGGATAAGTCCAGCAGACACTTTGCGTCTGTTTGCAATCGGGGAGGGCAGGCACTGGAACAATTGGGAAGTGAAGGAGGGTTCTGCCAACACAGGGAAAGTGCATGATCTGGAGTGGTCTCAGAGTAGTTCTGCAGTGCAAACATATGGGTAGGGGCACGGAGAAATCCCTTCTGGAATGCTGCATGAAGAGAGGTAAAGGTTGGCATCCATGTGGCAGCGGATTGGGTAGGGGGCCTGTTTCCAGCAGCTCTACCCTGTTCTTCACATTTAGTGGGTTTCAATCACCACTGGCTCGTAAACTCCGGATGAGACCCTGAGGACGCAGAGGAGAAGATGAGAAAGCCAAGTTATTTTCCCATTACTTAATGCAAACAAGTTTGTATTCAGAGCTTTCCTCTCATGAACACTGTCCTCTAACCTCACACAAAACACTGACAATAACTAGTCAATCTGGTGGGAGGTCAACCCACGTAACACAAAACAGACAGCGACATGCAAACTAACCCTAGAGCTTGAAAGAGTTGGGTCAAACAAATCCTTTCAGAGGACAGAAGGAAAGGGCTTGGGTGGAACATACAGTGCAAAGAACAAGCATTCCTGACTCTGCTCCCAATTTTGCCACCAACTTGACACATCTTTGTGTTTGCCACTATTGTTTTTTGTACTACAAAAAAATGCTACAAAACTTAAAAGAAAACCAAAAAGCACAACTAGTCAATACACTGTAGTAAGGGCTATTGTGCCAAGACAAAGTTTTATTCTCCAGAAGTCTGTATTGAGAGCAGAAGCCCACAGCACGGATGGAGGGGTAGGGAAAAGGGAGCTGCAGTTCTGCTGCAGTCCAGCAGGAGGCAAAACTGCCTGCGAGTGCAAGACCCAACAGGAACCAACCTTCACCATTGTGTCCTTTCACTCCTCACTGATTTCCGTTCTTGGATCTAAAAACTAGGATCAAATTCTCTCTCCAGTTTTCCACTGAGAACTGCATTCACACTCCAGTGCAGCTGTAGACTGTCACCAGAGAGATCCCAGGGGAACGAATGTGGGAATAAAGCCACCATGGCACATGATGTTTAGAAATCTCTTCTGTTGCAAAGGTGACAGTTTTCTGCGCACCCAGAGCTAACTAATCTCTGTCTGACTGTCTGCAGTCCTTTCAGGAAACCTACCTGTTTCCCAGCTGAATACCACTCAGTGTAGTTGTTCCATCTCTGCTCACAAACAACCGCAGGTTGCTGTCTGCAGATAGAAAGGGAAGTAGGACATCAAAGTACAGAACTACTGATGGTTGCCAGGTTCTCCTCTCCCAGCTGCATTACAGAATGTTCAGCATAGGAACAAGTGCATTTCTGTGAATCCACATGCACACTATATGTTGTTCCCATAGCAATAGGATCCCTAAGAGTTCCTCCTGCTTTAAAAGGGAGCCTCATATACAAATCAAGCTAAGAAAAAAGAGCAATTTTTCCCCCTCTCACCCTTATGTTTAAGTTACTGTTTTACCTTTGCTGTGGTCTGTAGAACAGTGGCAAGCACTGTTCCCAAATTGATGCACAGCTCTCAAATCTACAGTTTACTACCATAGAAACACCTAGCAACCACTGAAAGAAATTTCTGTCAAAGGGGAGAGTCTGTGGCAGACCAAATCTGGCTGTGTACAAGGTTGGCAGCTTTGCTAAGGAAACAGCCAAGACTTCCCCTCTTGAGATTCATGCTCTCACCTTCAGTATTGCTGACATCTGTGAAGTCCTGACTCTGCATTATCTTCTCCACTATATCATCTGCATCGATCCTGGTGTCATCCACTCGCGTTGGGTGACTCTCCACTGAATCCTTTTTCCTCCTGGGGAAAGAAAATCAAGGGAAAAAATCAGCCTTTAACGGTGGACATTTAAACACTCCTTTTAGGAACAATCCTTCTCCCAGGAGCTAATTCCAACCTAACGCTGCCTGAAGACCAGAGAGTAGATTCCATCTCAACTTCCCACAGACGGGGCTTGGCACCGCAGTCACCTACCGGGAGGGTCTGTCCAGCAGAAGAGCCGGTCTGGGGGGGCGAGGTGGCTTCTCTAGTTTGTGTTCCCGCTCTCCCTCAGGGCACTCCACTGTCATACTCAGCCCCCCAGACGCACTGCTGCTGGTGGAGGTGTTCCGGCGATGGGTCAAGTCAGACATGCTGGAAGAACGGGAGTGCTCCGTGCTGTAACCTGCAAACACAGCGGGATTTCAAGCACACCTCCCCTCCTTCCTGAACGCAGAGTTAACACACAGCGCAGGTTCTGCTCTTGTATACTGAGGTTTACACATACATCTATGAACTTATTTGCAGAGACTGAAGCTCTGATATTACAGAGCTGGGTAAGAGATAAGGCTGCAAGTCACTCTCACAAGAGCTTGCTGCAGCAAAGAAAAGGATGGGTCCGGTGACGGCACAGCCATGTGGATCAATAGTTACCAGAGATCTTGGACTGCTGGCTGGCATAGCTGGAGTTCCGTGAGTGCCCTGAGTGGAAGACTTCCTCTGGGCTGGACAGATTCTGATCTGGTTCTTCAGGGACACCTGCTGAGAAACAAGGCACTCCAGTTACACCACAACCACATGGGTGCACTGCCCGCAGCCTTAGACTAGATGCTGATCCTGGGCCACTAGATTAAGGGAAGTGAAAGTCTGTTGGTAGAAGCTTGTTGTACAGGCTAGCAAAGAGCTTACATGCACTTTGGAACTAGGGATGACAACAATAGTTTCCTCTGTTAAGTTCATCATTAATTCTAGTACCCAGTGCCTGAATTAACCTGGGCCTTGAAGGACCTAGAAGGACAGTGTCCAGAGGTTAATGATTTTAACTACAGATAGCTAACAGCATGAAAGTATCAAATGGCCACCATCAGTAAAGTATTACAATTTCTGTTTGGGTGCTTCTCCTGTTATGGCTTTTGTTCTGCTATTACTGGTGAGCCCACACCATTTAAATCATATCTGAGCTCGGTACAGAAAACCTCTATTTCTTCGCCCTTGCCCCAGCTTGCCTCTCTTGCAACAAGTTTATCTGAAAGTGTGCAAGTGTAACATGCTGGCAAGCTTTTTAAGAGCAGCACCTGCTTGCTGTGCTGTCACTGAGGTGATGTGACCAGAGCTCTACTTCTGTGCAGCATCTGCCTGCACATTTAGAGTGCACTGGGAAGAAAAAAAGCAACAGGAAAACGCAGTGTCCTTGAAAATGGGCTCATACAGAAGCCAAAGAACTCTGCATCAGCAGCTGGATCAAGGCCATCAGATCTCAAACCAACCTCTAAAACCTTCAAAGCTTTTCTAGAAGAGTAGCTGAGTGGAGAACAATGGTAAGTGTCATTGAACACAATGGAAGGCAGAGATGAACGCGATACATTAATTATTAATTCCTCAGGAAAAAGAACAGATTGCTTTATCTCCACTAACAGAGGTATGGATGCGGCAAAGATTCATGCTGCTTCTCCTCAGACCCACTTACTAAGAGTTTTGTTTTCCTTGAATTTCTTAAATGAGTTGAGAGCAATGAAAATGGGTTTGAAAAGTCATGAAATATTAAAGAACTTCCCCGCTTGCAATTGCTGGGAAAAAGAAGAGCAAGCATCCAAGTACAACTAAACACTGCATGGCTCCAGGATGGGCATTCCTACCTGAGCTGAGAATGGTTGCTCTTGGCTTGGTCTGACGCAGAGAACCAATTGTGGCTGAACTGCTGTTGCTGCTTGTGGTTCCCTCACCCTTGCAGGTAAGCTGCAGGGTAGAGTCCTGCCCTGGTATGGTGATGGATTTGGCAGTGGAAGGCGGCCTGTAATCAGAAGAGAAGTGTTACAAGCTGTGAGGCAGGGCCTGGGGATCATCCCATCACTGGGCAGACTCACTGAGCCAAGAGGATCCCCTCAGCCTGCCCCCATCCTCACAAGGAAGGAGGGAAGCTGGCAGCCTCTCTGACCAGTATAACATTTGCTGCTTCCTCCCTTCTCCCCCACTCCCTTGCTATATGCAATATTTAGGTCTTCCCCATCTCATAATGCACCTGGACTGCAGATGCAGCATTTTACAAACTGCTGATTACAAGGAAAAGCAAGTTTTTGATGTAAATTAAGGCAAAAATGGAGCACTCCATCATTTATGCAGGATAACCTCACTGTCCTCCAGGAAACTATCCAGAGCTGCCCTTTTCCCCCAGCACATGTTCCAGCAGCCAGTCAGCTTCACAAACAGGAACCAGTTTGCTTTTGTCCAGCTCTAAATTCCAGCACCCTTCTGTTACATCTTTCTGGCTCAGGTCAGAGAGAAGCCTTTTATCCCCCATCCCCTATGAGAGCACTTTTACAGTGTTTCAATAACCTTTCCATTTTTCAATCTGATGATTTTCAGTGAGACTAAAGTATTTTTACAGCTGTCAAAATTATTTTTCTGGTTATTTTGTGTGCTCCCAACATCCCTTTGTAAATGCTGGCTCCAGGATAGAACTGCAAGTGCCTGGAGCCCCCTCCCTTCCTCCAGAAGTGTTTTTGAGTAGAAGCCATGGCATGTGCAGCATGGCAAGGTTAATATTCCTGTTGGAGCCCTAACTTCCTTACAGCCTGACATCTGAACTGCAACCAATGGATTACAGCACGCTTTTTAAGCAAGGAGTGAGAAAGAAAAACTTCTATTTGTCTCGCTTGGAACTCTGAGGCCAATGAGGGTAGGTGCTACATGAGAGGATCCTTCCAGTGTTTTGGGAGAAAATACTGAAGACATTTCTTATGGCAGCCAGAGAGCTGTAAAGGTACCAGGAAACCCACAGCATGCCATCCCCAGGGGAAAGCAAACTAACGAAAAATAACAGACAAACAGAAGACAAACAATAACCACCACAAAGCCTCCTTCCTAATTGCATTATCAGTGATTTACATGCAGCTAGGTACTTCAGGGACTCTGTTTCACAGGTTAACAAAGCCCTTACTGCCTTCATCAAGCAAGCTGTTCCTGCAGCAGCTGCCAGGTCAGGCAAGCAGCCCGTGCTCCCCTCTGTACGGCACCCAGGAGAAGCTCTGCTCTGCTGCAGAAAGCAAGTGCTCAGTGAGCACATTCAGGAGTGATTTCCCAGCACAGTTTAATTCTTGCCTAATCCTCTAATGAGTGTCATTTCTCAAAAGCTCTCCCCATCAAGGACTATTCTACATGCAAAGCTTCCATTTTTAGACATTTGCACATCATCACCATATAAAGAAATAGGATGACTGCAAAAATCCTTTAAGAAAGTAAGGAGGTTTGACCTTCAGACTGACCCTACTTCTATTAAATTGATATTTATATTCCATTCTGCATAATTTTCAGGCAAAGCAGTGGGGGCTTGCTTCCACAAAAGCAGCAGGTATTTTTGTCAAACGTTACTGTCAGACATTATTTCAATTTATCATTGAAACTAATCCTGGTAACCTGGACTTAAAACATCTGTCACTGTTAAAAGTGGGTTAACATACTCAAATTTTCCTCCAGAAGCCTTTTTTTTCCCCCAGAATCAGATGGTACTGCATTTATGGGTTGAAAGCGTCTCTGCTACACTGTGGAAAGGTGTTAACAAAATAAAAACTACATCAAGAGGTACGTGGCACTTTACAACCATGCAAGCTAATTTATGCACTTCAAGCTAGCTCCTCAAATCAGACCTATCATAGTCAGCCTAGAATGTTACTGCTACAAGAGATGACCTTAAGGAAAAGCCTTCTTCTCTCACACTGTGGAGTCAGCACAAAACAACCAAACATACAGCAGTCCTGTGTACAGCCACATGCCTTACAGCACACTGCTGCAGGCTGGCCCAGATTGCAGAGCCTTGCAACCTTATACTGCAGTATAAAGGCACATGGTACTGCTGCATCTGCTAACTGATGCTCCAACAATTGTTGAGCAAACAACTGCATCACAGCTTCATTGTATTGCTTCTTTCTTATCACAATGGACTTAAAGAAGCATGGTGACAGTTTCTCTCCTAATCAGTACAAATTATGAACGTAGGTCCCTCTGGAAGAGCAGAGAAACTGAGATGTTTCAGCTTTGCAGTATTTTTGTTGCTGTTTCAACTCAACATCTTTATCTTGCATGGTATGCACTAAAATATGCTTGTTCCCAAGATTGTTTTCTTCACTGACCTTTCCTTTCTCAGAGGTCACCAAAACCATCCCCAGAGCTGTGAGAAACTCCATCTTTCGTGCACAACACCACTTAACCAACATTAAGAAACTGAAAATGCTATATGCAAACAAACCCATTTCTTTTCCCAGGGAAAAAAGGAGAAAAAAAGCCCTAACCAAGGCAATCCCCAGTGCAAGGGATCCAGAAATTCAGTTTGAGTTTAAAAGGAAAATCTGAAAAAACACTTCACCCTCATGTCATCTCACAGAGCAGCAGGGAAAACTGACTGACAAACACACACACATACACACACACACAAACACACACATACACACACACACACGAAGCTTTTGCAGTCACCCCTTGCATCTCCCAACAGTCACAGATGTTACCACTGGCTTTGAAATCCAGGATTCCCCTACCCTACAGTAGATTCTTCCTTTTTATAGCTTGGAAGGCAGAGCAGAGAACAAATGAATCAAGAATACAGCTCAGTTGTGCTATTCTAGCTGGTTCAACAGTCTAGACCACCAGTTTCAAGCTCTCCCCTGTATCTTCTAATCTCAAGGACACCTTTTTCCTCTCCCCAGCAATTTTAGTTTCCAGCAGAAAACAGGAAAAGCACATGGTGTTCTGGTCTCCCAAAACAAGGTAAGTACTCAGAAACTCACGTTTTGAAGCAGGGGTCCCCTGAGAGCAGGGACATCCCGATCGTGACCTGGAGAGAGGGAACAAAGCACATCATCAGCCATAGTGCCCAGAGCTCCTTGCTTCAGGAGGAGGCCAAGGGCTAGGAGTAAAGCTTACTGAGACCTACCTCCTCTCAAAAGGAGATCAGCTTCAGGAATTTAGCAAGGTATTCCCTCCTTCCCTCCCTCCCCAGAGGGCTGGCATCAATATCTGCAGGTTGCAGTGGCTCAGCAGGAGGCAGGTTGGCAACCCTGACCATGCACTTTATCTTTTTCCCTGTTTTTGCTTTCTTTGATGACACAGAATGCTATTGAGGCTCATCACTTGTCCAAATGGATGCCAGTGTATCAAAGGGTGACTCTGATAGTGACAAGCTTCCTGAATCAGACTAGCAGCATAAAAGCAATACATCTTCACACATAGCAGGACCTTCTTTCAGGCCCAGCAATATGCTCTAGTTGTGATCTTTTGGAATTCAACAGTAAGATTTCCACTGTGGCAATGCCAGCTGCTGTACCTTTAGGATGGAGTTGTCCTGTCGTGTGTTCTTAGTATCGTATCCTTCCAGCAAGCAGCAACGAACAGTGGATCCAGAGCCTGCAAATTCTGCCAGATTTAGATCAGCAAAGCCCAGCTGCCATCAAGAAAAGGGAAAGAGGAGAGAACAAAAAAAGTAAGAAAATCAAATCACTCAATAAAGGAGATGCACAGACTAAAGGAAGATAGCACCTCCGGGAGTCAGAGCAGAAACACAAGCCAGTGCACACAGAGATGTGGTTGTGGAGAGCATTTACACCTGAGAACGGGAGGGGACACATTCCCCATCCCCAGCTGGGTGACTCAGAGGGACATCAGCTCTGTGCAAGGAAGGAAACAGAGCAGTGATGCTGGCCAGGACAGTGTTAATCGGCCTGTAGCCATTGCATAACCAAGGACGTGGATGGCACTAGGTCAACGATGTGGAAAAAACAGAATCACACATACGCAAACATAATAAGGTACTCTTTGTATTGGGCCATGCCAGAATGCAGTGGAGCATGTGAACCAGGAGATGAAAGGATATTGTTACAGAGGAAAGTTGACGCTGTCCTGAAATACAAAACAGAGCCTTGCAGCACAGCAAGCTGGAAGTCAAGAGCCACGCAGTGATACATGAGCTTCATTGCTACAGATGTGGCTGGGAAACTCCTGCACCACAGCTTCCTCAACATCTCTAGGATTTAACTAGCAAGTAGCACACTTGACAGTAAGAAGAGAAGAGAGAGTTAGCTGTGAGCTCTGTAAACATTCTATAGAAAGCAGAAAACAAACACGAAAGGTGACAGGAAGTTAAAGATTACAGGTAAATTCAAAGAGGGCATTTGATGTCTCTAGAGTACAAACACAAGGAAGAAGAATAGCTTTGCTTATCTGCTCTAACTCCTACTGTAGGAATACAGTGCTTTCCCAAAAGTAAGTTACAGCTTCCTTCAAACTCAACAGAAGTCAGTCATGCCTCATCTAATCTAACCAGAAGTGATGTTGTAACCCACATTTGGCCAAACAGAAAGTCTGCATCACTTCAGCATACAGATCAGCTGCCACAAGAACAAGGAGAGAAGGTGGAAAAGCAGAAGCTCAGACCTAGCTATTATTCTATGCATTAAGTACATTCCTCCTGTCCTGGTGGTGACAACCTGGATGATACAACTCAACTGTGAGCCTCAAACTGTAACTCCATGCTAAAGAAATGTGGTGATCCCACCTGTGGAAGCTGATGGGAGTTACAGCACAAACCACAGCCACTGCTGTGTGACCTCTGGCTCCCATTGTTCCAAATCAAAAGTTTAAGCTGCAGCCTAAACATGCCTGCACAAGAAGTATGATTCAAGGGATGACAGCAACAAGATTAAGATACCTGCTTTGCTTCCTTCATCTCACTCTGAAAAGGGAACAAGTGCTGATGGCAAAGAAAAAAAAAAGGGGGTGGGATAGAACAGGAACCTTTCTGCTCCAAAAGAAAGAAAAAAAAAGAAAAAACTAACTGCACTCCCTTCTTAAGGATTCCCTTAACTCAAATGTTTCTCTAGTCCCTGCTGTACATCTTTTCTCCTTATCTTCTTATCAAGGGCTATGTTTCTTGCTGAATATTCAGCAATTAAAAAAATCCCAAACCAGTGACTTTCTAATCTTTCAGAGATGAACTGGTGAGGAGAAAGCCACACACTGAGCTGCAGCGCATCAGAATTGGAGGACAGAAGAGGTTCTTCTGGTGTGTCTGCATTGTACAGCATGGCACAGGGGTGGCCATGATCCCCATTCCTCCACTGAAAGGCATTAACAGAGTGCCAGGAGCCTCCCAGAGACCAACACCAGAGCAGTGTGGGAGACCCACAGTGTGCGCCGAGGTCAGACGCTCTCCTCAGGAAGCAGACTCCCAGTATATAGAGGAAGGATCCCTTAGCAAGAGGATGTTTTCAGAAGTAACCTTTCCTAATAGCTTCCTCAGTTTTCCAGCCAGCTGATGGTGTTTCTTCCAGCTTGGGAAAGAGTTTCCGCTTTATCAGTCCTTCCTGTTAGTTTCCACTCTATAACCCCTGACACTGAAGTGACAACAACGTCAAACCAAAAGGTGCACCAGGCTATGGAAACTCTGTCTTGAGCACAAACAGCTTCAGTGCCGTTAGCCCTGCTGAAGTGGGAGCAGGTAAACGTGGGCACTTCTCTCCAACTCATCTGCAGCCCCTGGACAGGCAGTTCCTCAGAACAGAGGAATAACTGCCCCCTCAATGCGAATGTAGTGGAAGAGAAACTGATGCCCCAGAGTCACTGTCTTCATTAGCCACAAAAAAGGAACAGTACGGATAGCGACATTATCCTCTGTGACACTGCAGTGTTAAGGTGTGAGTGCAGCCTTCCACTCAAAGCCTGGTACATCCATGGCCCCAGGAAGGATTAGAACAAATTCTTACACAGCTGTGTGCGACCCAAACATCTGTTTATTAGAAACTAGCACCAGTGACTCATTCTCAAACATGGATTCGGGCTCTGTGTGAACTCTGCTTTTAAGCCAACATTGTCTCTTGTTCCAGCACAAAGAGAAGGGGGTGGCATCCAGCCCATTGTCTCTCCTACAGCCTGAGCAAGAAAATGAGGAGGATAGGGGTGGAACAGAACATTAAAATAATGTTCACTTCTTGCCCCAGTGTCTCCTGCACCCCGGGAAGGAAGTGATTTCTGCTGTAGGTTTTTGCCTGTGCTCACAATGCAATGAAGTGCCCACCCCAGCCATAACTGGTTACTGTGCTTGGGAGAACAGAACTTAGTCTGTATTTCTTCATTAGCAAGACACTGCCAGAAGCCAGAGAGTTCACATCTGACTCAGAACTTCCCCAAAGTTTGAGGACACGCACAACATCTTCCCAACCCCCCTCCCAAATCCACATCCAGTACAATCTGGATCCCATCCCCGCCAGTAAGTTTTTTTGGAAAATCACTTAACTCATGCCTAAACTAAGAACCAATGACTGTTTCTCCAGACTGCTTCATGCAGCATCCACGCTACTTTCTGACTGTTCAGCCACGGGTTTACACTGGCTGTACAGCACTAGGAGCACACAACGCAGTCACCACTCTGTCACATTTGCCCTTTCTTTGCTCTTACCTTGGAGTAGGTTTTTCCGCCCTTCAGCTCCTATAATGGGAGACAAAACAAACAGGAAAAGCAGCTATTACATGTGCTGGGGAAACAGGGGGAAAGTCATTACTCAACCCTGGAATTTGCTGTAAGGATTTCACAAACTTCTGTCTCTCAAGGGTACCAACACCCTGCTCTCTGTTAAGTACCCTGGCTGGGAAAGAGGCTCCGTGCAGTTTGTCCTAACCCAAACAATCCTTCCTCCCACCACAGTAAACCATCACCATCCTCCTTGCTGCCAAAAAAAAAAGCAGCTGGGAAGCAACACCAAAATAGAGGTGGTACCTGCTGGAAGCAGGAGCTGGTGCCTACCTTACGGACAGATACTCGGCAGATGCAGGGGTCCAGGAGCCCTGTGGCTGGGTTGGCACTCATTTTACACACAAAGGTAAATTTCTTTTTCCAGCGGACACAATTTTCCTGGACTTCTTCTCTGTGAGAATACAAAGAAAAATAAAACACAGTTTTCAAATGAAAGTACAGAGCCAAATCAATCCCAGTTATTAAGAATCTTTGTTATTGACTGGCAAAATTGTCTGCAAAGATCTTCTACCAGGTAACTCAATCCATGCCACCTGAAACTGCAACAAAGAGTGTAACCTTAGCACCAACCAATTGCACCAGCCAATGCAGATCAAATCCATCTAGGTTACAGGGCAGACTAATCATATCTCACCAACATTTGCCTTAAGCTCTCTCCCAAGCTCTTCTCTGTTTCCTGCTTTGCTGGTTTAGTTCATTCACTATCCAACCCAGACAGACCCAACCTTTATAACTGAACTGGGCTGAAGGTCTGTAAGCTTGTCTTCCTATACATCACCTTTGAACAGCTTTCTGTGCAGTAAAATTGCACTCTTTCCTGCACAGCTTTTCTCTCCCATCCTGCCTCATAAGCCAGGACTAAGTCCATGAGAACAGTTGGCCTGATGGAGGACAAAAACACAGGTGGAAACACTCTCAGGTGCATGCAGACAGGACCGTGCCAAGCACTTGCAGTATGTTTCACACAAAGGTTGTGGATGTCACTGCAACAAGAACAGTCCCAGCAGACAGAGCAATCCTCCTCACCCAGCTCTCCCCATCCTGCCCCAGTCACTGGGTGAGTTGGGAGGCTGTGACTCAGGCATGCACCAGAGCCACGAGAGGAATACGAGGAGGAAGAAGAGGCCCTCAGAGCACATGAAATGCTTCAGGTACAGACTGGATTTCTGCAAAGCTCTCAAAGAAGGCTGAAATTCACCTCCTAAAGAATGTGGGTTCCAAGGAGCACAAAAGGAGGTGCGGGGAGCCTTCTGCAAGGCCCTGGGCAGCGAGTGATCCTCAGCACCAAGTGATCTCCTTACAGCTCAGGCCTTGGTCTTGGGCCAATTAAGGGAAGGCAGGCACTGCTGAACGCTGTGAGTTAGCAAGTCTGCATAGAACTCTTATCTCTTCTCTCAGCACAGGACAAAAGGGGCAAGGGCACAAAATAAACTGTTTGCTTTGGCAGTGAGAGAAAAGCTTCCTGCGGTCTGACCCAGGCACAGTGTAGGTTCGAGATATTGGGGGAAAAGGGAAGAAATCAATCCTGATATTGACTCGACTCCTCCTGAGAAGGAAGGAGCAGAAGTCAGCCCAACAGAACCCTTGCACAACCCTGACACAAAGCCATGGGCTGGGGCCTGAACTTGCAGGCCTCCCCAGTCCCCAGCTATCCTGATAGACTTCAACGTGCTGGCTGGAGCCAAGAGCAGAGCCCAGAGAAGGGGTAGGTGATAAACTAAAATCTGTAATCCCCCGTAAGGCAGAGGGCTGATCATCCTTCATTAAAAGGTGGGAAAACAGAAGACAGCAGCTCCTTCAAGGCAGCAAACTTAAAACTCCCATCTGGAAATGGAAGCCATTGAAATGTTAGGCATTGAAGTGCTGAAAATACCTTTGGATTTGGGATTTATTGAAGATGAGATCTGGTTCTCACTGCTCCACTCAAGTCATTCCAACTCCTCCAGGCAGGAGAAGATAGATTCCCAGAGGGATAAAAATGGCTTTGCCTATTCATTTAGCCAGCCATATTAGTTGAGTTAAATTTCATAACTGAGGTGCCTTGAAACTGACACAGCGGGAGGTATATCAAATGATCTAAAGGAAGGAAAATTCAGGTACGGACAAAAAGAAAAAAGGATTAAAGTGAACAGAAAAATGCTTGTAAACACAGGTGCCTCAGAAACGCGAGGGATGTGCACAGGATGCAAGAGACACTAATCATTCCAGCAGCACCGGTCTCCTGTCCTTTGCAAAGGAGCCACTGGTTCCTTTACAGCAAGGCCAGTGCTCTCTTTGCTAACGACACCAGAGCTTCAAACCAAAGCTCAGAAGGCAGCTTTGCACCTGATGGGTTCAGCAGTGCTGCTGCAGGCCCCACTCACCAGCATGGGCTGGAGCTTTGGCTGCGTGCACAAGTCTTACTTGTGATCCCCTCCTGTATTACAGTGCAGCGATGATGAAGCGTCTGCTGGATGCTGCTAAATCCAACTGACGCTAGTTATTTCCAAATGTGGCAGAAAGTACTGATTACTGATAAAAGAGCTCCTTCATAACTAACTTGCTGTTAGCATAAGAAACACTTTGTTGCTTGTGAAGGAGATTTGCTGTGAAGGAGATTTGCTGGCCTCCCAAACTTGCTGTAGATAGCACTCAGCTCAAGCCATTGGCAGCACGGGGTGAGGCACGCAGCATGCAGACAGCCCCAGCCTGCAAACGCTCAGCAACAACTTCCAACATTTTTTCTTTCAAGAGTGGCTTTTCTGGGTGGGGGCTGGGGTTGTACGATCAGACAAGGGAGCAGCATTGTTTCGAGTCACACTGTAAGAAATTAGTTCCACATTTCCAAAAGACAGCGTGTAGTGAAGCGGTGGGCTCTGCCTAGCCACCTCCATCAAGTTATCGTGAGGATGGTAATTAGGGAGCGCTAAAATAGGAAGAAAGTGGACTCAGATGAGAAGCATTTAGCTTCAGAATATTCTCTGATGTACAATTAGCATCCGTCAGACAGGAATCAAAACAACGCCCAAAGCACCCACAGAGGTGTTTCCTTCCAGCATAATCACACAGCACCTAAAAGCAAACCCTGAAACTAACAGCTGAAAACCAAAAGGGCTCAATTTAAAATTTTGCTCTGTATTTGAAGCATCAGAAATAGACCAAACCAATGCTGGGTACTGGGTGTCAATTCAGCAGGACTTCTGAAGTTTTATTTAAATAATAAAAAAAACAACCAACAAAAACTGTCCTATTTTACAGCAAAGCCCTCATGAGGCCACATCCCCTCCAGGCTCAGCTTCGCCCTCTTCTACCTCAAGGCTTATTCAAAGCTATATAATTACTCTCCCAGACCTAAATATACCAGCAGAGAACAAACCAACATGAGCCTACAGCAGCTTTTGGGACGAGCAGTGTCCCAAAGGCAATGATGTGGGGCATTTGGGCTCCTGGCCCACGTCAGCCCGGTGCCAAGCAGTGGGACAGCCCTTACCAGGCAAGGTGCAGACCAAGGATGATCCACCACAGCACATCTGAGCCAAACTCACGGCAGTGATGCACAGCTGTAACCCACTGCACTGCCTACTGTTACATCCCAGTGTAGAACTAACAGTGCTTGGTGAAAGCCACAACGCCTCTTGGGGCCCAGATCTCACACAGCCCCACTGCAGCTCTGAGACAGGCAGAAGAAAGCGCTAGGAACAGATTTTATGGACGAGATGTTTACCAACTGTGATTTCAGTGCCGCAGAGAGAGCAGCGCTGCTGCAGAAAGCCACAGCGCTAACTGCGAGTCAGCTACAACAAGCACACAAGGCAGTGCTCCTAGAAAAGGCCACGTATGAGAGCCATGCTACTTCAGACTAACATGAGTCCTGCCCCACCAGACACCACAACAGGAATTAGAACTTCTATTTACAGCCTCGAAGCAGAGCTGTGCCCAGCTGGGTACAGCGTCTCAAACACAGCCTGAGGAATTAATTTTGCCTTGCTGAATTGTTTAGAAATGCAGATGTATCACCCTTACTTTACAGCAGTCGTTGTATGTAAGATAGCCAGAAGTACAAAACGCTACGGAAGGGCTACAGGCTTACTGGGAAGGCAAAGACAACACAAAATAGCTTTTGAAACACCAAACATTTCAGTAGAGCAACGCGTGTCAGTTTGATGTTTCTTACATGGGAGCAGATGTGGGAAAACCTCAAGCTAAACGAGACAGCACACAGATAAGCATACACAAAGAGCTTCTTATTCAGCTCCCCTCCTCCTCATTTGCACAAAGGCTAGGGCAAGCTCTCTTGCTGCTGCCCAGCCCACACACCCCCAGTCCTGCATCAGATCCCTCAGGCAGAACAAATCCCCTGCCCTGCTCCCAGCAGACAGTGCTCGGCTCCCCCGGCTGGTTCACCACCTCCTACAGCAGCGTAGCATCACTGATCTCACATCTCCATCTGATAAGGCACAGAAAGACAGTGCCATCGTGAAGAGGCCACCAAGCCTCAGCTTAGACTCCTTTGAAGGGCAGCCGATTGAAAATTCTGAAGAGGCTCTGATGGCCCAGCAGTGGGTCTCCTGGGGAGGAGGGCAGCGTGGGCACAAAGACATGCCCACAGTTACTAAAGAAAGTAAAAAAAATAACTTCTTTCAACAGACTGCATCTGAAGGGCGATGCCATACATCTCCTCCAGCATTTCTTTCCACGCGGACCTTGGCTCCTCTCAGCTGCAGGGACACATCATTAAGGCTGCCTAATCTATTCCCCAGCACTCTTGAAAGAAGAATTAGAGCAGGATTGCTGACAGCCCCTTAGCTCAGAAAGCCTGGAACAGTCCTGTGTTACACTCTGGAGAAGACAGCTTCTATTTTAACCAGGTCATCTAGTGCAAAGCTGTAAGGAAAGAGACACCTTCTGTACGGCCTAGCACAAACACCTGACAAATCCTTTCTGTACCAGCATTCACAGTGCTGCACTCCCTGCACACCAGCATTTACACCATCTTATAAACATGGCAAGTCCTGCTGCAAACAGAAGGCCTAATCAGTGCCCATAAAGCACAGACAGTATAAAGGTAGGTGAAAATGCATGCAATAGAAAGTGAGCCTTTATCTAGCCATTAGCTGGCTTAGACTTAGAATCCAAATGCCATGTCCCCAAATAACAGGCTTAGGACAGAGAACTTCACTGCAGCACAGATGTTATTAAAAAACCCGTATCTCCAAGGCTTTGCCACTCAGATGCCTTGCAAGGAAAAGGAAAGAAGCAGCAGCCAGCAGGACTAGCAAACAGAACGCTGAGCACTCGTGTGGGAACCTGCCACATTCACAAGGACCAAGGGCTGCTGCCCTTCTACCTGCTGCCAGGCCAAATGCAGGTGGGAAGCAAAGCAGTCTGCTGAGTGTAAGGAATTTCAGTTAGAATATCTGGTGCAGGATTGGTGATAGACCACATTCCTTGGGGAACACCGTACAGGGTTGTAAAAACAACAATAAAGCAGCTGGAGACGGAATACAACAAAATCCCACAGTGTGACCTGGAGGGGAAGAAGTGCTTTATGGAAATTTATTTACATGGAGGGACTTCAGGATTTTTTGACCAAAATGAACAGAAAGGACAGCAAGCAGCTCTCAACAATAAAGTGACTCTGTTGCGACTGGGCTTACATCACTGACCAAAACAACAGCCAACCCAAATAGCTGGATGCCTCCCCTGCTGCAAACAACCCTGTATTCTCCAGCTGACAAGTGGTGCTTGTTGCATGGTCGACATTAGCAGTTATGATGGAAAAATGGCTCAGAGAGAAATGATGCAGACCGTGTTAGTAAGAGAACTAAGCAAGTCTTTGTCATTGGAAACAAGTCTTATTTGGATGTTTCACTGCAAGTGTTTCAAAAAAGGGTTCAGTACTGAGGTCATCACATCCACCAAGTGCTCGTAAAATTAACTTCTGAATCCCCAGCAAAGACATTTCAGTGCACTGTGGTAGGGAAGGACCCTACCCGCAGTCCCAGTGATTGATGTAGCCCTTCATTACAGCAGAGGGGAGATTTGTGCTCTCTAAATGTCAAACTTGAGCACCAACACCATTAGAATGAATTATTCACACGTCCCAGAGAAAAACGCAGGAGAAAACAAAAAACAGTAATTGTACAGGAGAAAACATTTAATGGAAGTGACTTCAGCCACAGCTGAGAAATGAAGGCAAGAGACTCCAAAGCTGCCCCACTGCAGGGCAGGACAGCTTCACACCCATGAGAGGTAGGCAAGGGAAGAGCCAGAGCAAAACCGAGCTGAGGAGGGAAGCGTGACAAAGTTAATGTGAAATAATAACAGGACGCCAAGCTCTCCATAAAAATAAGCTGGTATCTAGTAGGCAAGTGATTGACTTCTTATGGCTTTAACCTTATTCCCAGAAGAAGCCCATTTCCGAAGACACACAGCTTCTGAACTGCATTACAGCTCCCTCGAAAGCAGTGATCAATCTCAATAAAGATCCATCAGTGTGAGGCAGGGAACAGGAATACCTCCTGGAGATCAGGGGAGCAGTCAATCACAGGAGAAAACCCTCCAGCATCAGCACTCCTGGTTGTACGTTAACAGCTTCTTTGGAAGGTTATGCTCAGATTCCATGCACCCAGACCTCTCCTCCGAACACAGGGGATGTAATAGAGATACTAGTAGAAAAATAGAAGCGATGAAAAAATAGCACAACTGCACAAGTTGCATAACAAAATAAAAATTGTGCCAAATGAGAAGAAAATCACAGGACAATGAACCTGTAAGACTTAAGCTATAGAACAAGTCCGATGACTTTTGGAAGGGCAAGTAAGGGTGGAGCATGGAGAAGGCAAGAAGAAATATTCTAACAGGCTCAGCTATAGAGCAGCAAAGGATGGACACACGCACAGCCAGTCTGCTTTGAGGTCTTCACATATTTTGTCATCTTGAAGCAGAGAAGCTGGACATCAGGAAAACAAGGACGAGAATGGCCTGTAATGGTAAATATCATGCAACACATCTCTTCTGTTGCAGACTGTGCTGCTGACAGACCAACCCAGAGCAGGACATCCGAGGACTTCTTGCCACATCTCCTCAGCACAAGTTCTCTCTGGGCAGAGGCCAGGGGCGCGTGCCAGGAGCAAACACATCACAAGCAAAGGACCAAGCTTTAAGTGTAAAGAAAGGAATAACTGGATGGATGACTCAGTTACTGAAATACGAGTCTGTAATAATGTGTGTATCGAACACCAAAAGATGCTTTTGCTTTTTTTGAGCTCTGATCATGCACTGAGTCACCACCCCAACTCCTACTTCTATTGTTCTGACAGGCTGCATTGGAGCTGGATCAGCCAAGGAAGCATCACATGCCAGACTGCCAAGCTTTCTTCTTGCAGGCAAATTCACAAATATTTCAATAGCAGAAAAAGCCAGAACGGGTCAGCGATGCCGGTTTCCCTTGGCCTGCCCAGCTCAGCCACGAGCTGTGACACTCACTGACAGCTCTGTGATGAGCCACCACCGCTCAGTGCTGCAGCAGTCTGGGCTGCTTTGCAGCTCACATCCAGCACGCTCTGAGGACTCCGTCTGACTCTGGGCTAAAACATCTTTCAGATCTGAGTTTTCCCAACTACAGCCACTGCACAAGTGCAGCGCGCTCTGTGTGAAGTGAGAAGGGAACAGCCCAGCTGAGAACTGCTTCTGAGCTCCCACCTGCGATCCCAGCCAAGTCAGAGGGCTACAGGGGCTGAGCAACCCAAGCTGGAAGCTCCATGGCACTGGGGGGACGTTGGCACCGAGGGAGCGGGCTCAGGATCACGAAGTGCACCATGCAGTAAGAACACCAAACGAAGATCAGAAGAAAAAAGAAAGCCTCCCGACCCTCCCAGCACCCATTTGCCCTTTGGACAAATTACAACTGTAATTTCCCTTGCAGTTCTGACAGATAAAGGAACCAAAGCTTCAGAGAAAACCCTGGATCCATTCTGTACAGATGCTTATAAAGCAAAGGTCGATTAATTCATCCCATCTCAGAGAGAGTTTCAGTAACACTGCGGCTTGGAAAGTCTTTTTGCTTGTGGCAGACTGTAGATACGAAATGAAGATTCACTGATTATCTACTGCTGATATATTTATAAACTTTCTCCATCCCCTAAGTGTTAGCTGTCATTCTGAGACATTCCAGACTTGCCTTTTGCTGCCTAAATTTAAACTCCCAGCAAAGACAGACAGCAACATAAAACTCAGCAAGGAAAACTGAAAGTGCCTTTACTGTGCACGGTACAAGAGATGGCTACAACTCCATGCTCCACTTGCAAACATGATGCTCTTTTAAGGAAAAAAGCTATCCTTCAAAAGAACAGCAAAAAACTCATAAGCACACTAAGATGAAAAATCAAGACATGGCTCAACCCAATATTTCAGGACTCTGCTGGGGCAGTAAGTCTGGAAAATGAGGATGCTGAACAGAATGAACACAAGACTAGGAACAAAGTTCCTGATGCAGTGACATGTACTGAGATGAATCTCTTTGCCTCCAAGGCAGATTTGTAGCACATAACAAAGCTAGAATAGTGAAGTGACATTTTTGGCTAATATCAGCACCTTTCAACCAAGAGTATTTGCCAACATAGTTGTACTAGGGAAGTCTTTATAGTGTAAATTAACCTGCACAGGAAGCCAAGTTCATTTCTGGGATAATTTCATTAACACCGTGTGATGTAACATCACTGCAACTAGGCTCAGGTATGCTGAAGAGCTCTTCACTAAAGAAGCTGCCTGAAGTCAACCCCAGTGCTAAAAGTAGGATCAGTTACCCAAGAGGGAACACCCTCCTGTGCCCAGACATGTTTTTCTGAGTCACTCCTATATGCTGCACATTTAGTGAAAACCAATAGAAGTCCCTTTATATATTAAGACCAGCTTTTTCATCCCACCATGAATAGAAATGTTTTATGATGGCTTGCTTATAAAGGCATTATTCAGCATTACAAACCAGGTCACTGGTTTTAAGGACGAGGTACAAACGCGTTCTCTCTGAACTCACACACCTATCAATATCAATATTGCTGTTAATCTGCAGAAAGGCCACTCAGTAGAAGGCTGCAAATTACAGATGGCTGCTGAGCAGAGCCTGCTGCAGCCCTGGCTCATCATCTAAGTAGCAACAGGCTGGGATTCTTGATATTGCCTTCCTCCTTCCTACCTCTCCCTCTCACCTTGACCCTGGAGAGCCAGACCACCATCGTGCTGCTTCAATATGCAAAGCTGGCAGAAAATGACTACCTGCCTTTTGGTTAGATTTTCTGTCAGTTTTACACTAAGTAATGAAGTCAGAGGAGCAACAGCCAGCATGAGAGGAGAGAAGCAGGGACACACATGCAGCTGGCAGCTTTTATTTCTCTAGATCCACAGCTCCAGATAATGTGATTCTAATGTCAGAAAGCCCAATACCTGGTGACGTAAGTAGCACCCCACTGACTGCATCCCAACCAAAGAGAGGTAATTACGTAAATTACATCTTGGGTAGGAGCAGAAGGCAGGAAAACGCTTTGCTTTGTGACAGCAGTTTGTGCTGGTTATGCCACTGGAAAGCATCAGAATGGGCTCCTGCTGCCTGGCTGCCAGGAGTGGGGCTGGGAGGATCACAGCACATTCACCTCCCCTGCGGCTCACACCATCGGCTGCATTCAGATGCACATCCTTGATTTCCCACTAGTGAGAACAACCATTGGAGATGAGCATGAATCACTTCTGGAGGGAAGACAACATGCAGATTTGTTTTGAAAGAACAGTCACGCTTGGATGGAATGCAGGAAAAGCCACTGCTGTAAAACTACATCAGAAACCAACCTTAAAGAGAACAGTGCCCAAGCAGATCATGATCAGCCAGCCCTAATACAGAGGCTATAAGGTATTCAGCAAAGCAGGAAGGCAGCAAACAAAAAAATAGGAAATACACTCCTCCACAGCACAGCATTTCCTTGTGGCAATGAGCACTGAGGGCTACTTGAAGACAAAAGATGAGCAAGGCTGTACTTGAAAGAAATTCAACATTTATGCAGATGCAATTGCCTGGTGTTACTGAAGTATGAAATAAAACATAACAGGCCCCTGACAGAAGTCAGGAAAAGAGCTTTCCTCCAGACAGGCTACTGCATAATCACCTGTAACACGGGCAGGCAGCCTGTCTCTGAAACAGCCCTTATTGCTTACTCTGGAAGCAGGACATGAGCTGGGCTGCCCTGGAACAGCAAGTCTACAACTTCTGCTTCATTCCAGAGCAATGGAGCAATAAGAGACCTGAAAAGATTGCTCAATTATAAATATCCTAAATTAGCCCCTCGCAGTCAGCAACATACCTACATGGTGACATGAAGAATGGGAACTAGCAAGAGAAACAGAAAAAGCACAGAGAAAGAAAAACAGCCAAGCTGGAATCCTTGCCAGGATCCACTGCAAACCCTGTTAAGAGACAGCAAAGGTGAGGCTGGATGTGTTAAGTGCAGATAACGCCTGATAGAGTCAGATTTTAAGGAGGGGGAAGGATTCCAAGTTTTGCCAGGCAAGCCTTTCCTTTCCCCTCTCCTGGCCATCAATCCCCTCACTTTGATGAGCAATATCATCCCTTAGAGTCTGGAGATGTGAGCGTTTGGACACAACAGCACAGTTAGAACCCCTGGGCAGTAGCCATTCTGGCCTCCCCATGTTGCAGCACTCGCACCCAATCTGTGCTTTCTAAGGACAAGAGCTCCAGCTGCAGCGCTGATGATGGTGGGCTTTGTGCTGATGCATCCTGCAAGCAACAGCAGGCACAGGCAGCAGCCTCTGTTGATCATTAACCCAACAGCCATTAGTGAAACACCTTGCAGTCATTTCAAACAAAGTTTTATTCTGAAAGCAAAATGGAGGTAACTGTCCCCAACTGAAACCCTGAGGCCACATCCCATCTACAGACTTTCCTCTCTGGGCTCCTTGTTCTGCTTTGCCATTGCAAAGCCAGTCTGGAGCACAGTGCCTGACAGTTTTTGGAAGGTGCCAACCAAACCCTCAGATTTCATCTCCTCCATTCTGCACACTGCATGGCAGAGAAGGGACGTGCCTCGCTTTGGCAAACACGCAGCTCTAGGAAGCAGTAATCTCCAAAAAGCCTCCTTTCAGCTTTGTGGTTTTATTTCCTTTTCTTATTATGACTTTTATTTTAGAGAGCACATGTCAGGGTTGGTTACCAACCACACGCAGGGTGCTGGTTTCTGTCGGTCTCTGAAGATGCATTGCAAATTAACACCACAGCTTTCCAGTCCTTCCAGCACAGCAAATCCACATGCCTTCTTCCTTCCTCCCACGTGAGCTCCAGCACTTTCAGGCTCAACAAACAGCATTCATTTCTTATTTAGAATACTTACATGGAAGTATTTTTAGCTCCAGCCCCATCTCCTACAACAGCATGCGACCTACAACAAGGCCTCCCCTCATCAGCAACACACAATAAATGCAGCTGAAGGAAAGGCACAATCCTGCTCTTTTGCCATCTCAGCTACTTTCTGTCCGCATGGAAAGCATCCGTTATCCAGGCTGTGTATGTTCTGGCTTGTCTGGAATATCCTGTCTCTTCAACATTTGCCTCCCCCCATGCTTTGGCCTCCATGCACATCCTCTTCATATTCCTCCTTGCCCCCACAGCCCCATCCCGTTTCCTTTGTATCTTTTCCTCATCTCAATTTTATCATTTGAATAATGCACGAGACTCCTACGAAGCACATGAAAATGACATTCATGAAGAGCAGCAAATTCAAATCCCACGGAACAATGCCCTCTCTTGCTCTTCAGATTGGAAACACACCAAACAACAGGGCTGTTTAGCCAGCAAACACAGGCCCAACTGTTTGGCCAGTAGGAAGTGCCTTTCAAAGCCAGGCACTAAACTGAGATACTGAGCCCCAGTGTGTGGTACCAGAGATCATGACACAGAGGCAGGAGAGGTAGTGACGTGTGCCATGCCTCCCAGCAAGCACACAAAGGCATAATGTGAACAACCTGCAGAAATAAAAAGCCTCCCATCCTGCAGGTGGAGCAGCCGGCACAGGGTGGGGTAACACAGATCACCTTCACTGCTGATGGGAGGTCACAGGTTGGTACAAAGGAGAAGGGAGATCAAAATATTGATCTGGGACACTCCTAAAGGCTGGTGCTTCATTACATGAGGAGGAACAGCTAGAAACCAATGCGTGACCCGTCTTGGAGGCAACTGCACCCCCAGCTCTGAGCGGGCAGAGCTGGCAGCTCACAAAGGATGCAGAATACATCCTGTTTGAGAAAGGAGGCCACGCACAGAGCCACATCCGTCTGTCTTTGCACAGAGCAAGAACTTACAGAGTCAAGCTTGTGATGCTGCTGGAGCTCACTGTGCTATTCCATCGTGTGGCAAGCAAAAGACGTTTGTGATCTGAGGGAGAAGCTGGAAATCTCTCCCACCAGCAGGTGTACCTTCCTGCAATGACACTAAGAATAACTCCATACCTATCTCATTCATCTCGAAACTGGTACCAGAATAGCAACTTGCTATTGGCAACTTATGGCCTATTAAAGTACCAACAACTAAAGCAGCGAGACCACAGGCTCCTGGAGGCATGCATGAATTCCTCAGAAATACAGCTTCAAAGCTCAAGTCAGCACTGGTGGCAGCTACAGAGCACAAAGAACAAACAGCCTGGAAGCCATTGAGGTTTCCCCCATAGTTCAGAAACAAATACAGGTCTTTAAAAGGCAATTGGGGCACCCTCTCCTCCCTCTGTGTCCTCAGCCAGGGCTGATAGCAGTGCTGTTCTGAAAACCAGGCAGGCCACAGGGCCCCAGTCTCAAAGCAGAACACACTTCCCAGTGAGTAATTTTTTGAGCCAAGCACTGTTTAAGTCACACAGATAAGGCTGCTGCTAAGAGCGTCAAAGCACTGCCAGCTCAGTCAGCTCTATGAGGGAAGCTCAAAAGCAGACTGTATGTGAGCACTTACTGATGCTGTGCACACAAAGTATCACTTGGAGTTTTAGGTTTCAGCTGCTGGTCAGTAAAGCAGCTCCTACATAAAAACAGGAGTGCCAGCTAGAGCACCGACAGGGACAGCTCTGACCCAGCAGGATACAGCCTCCAGGGCAGGGAAGTTTGAACAGAACTCTGTTCTTCTCACACCAGGCTCCAGCTGGTGATCTGCAATGGGAAGGGGCAAGGCTGGTGCAAAGCTCCCTGCATTGCAGGGCCCTGCTGCCTGGTCCTGCAGGTGCAGCAGCCTACCAGAGGTCGTCCTGGTGACCAGCCTTACCCTGCTTTATCACTTCTGCACTTTTTCTAATACCTCAACTAAGCTGAGGTTAAACCTCAACAGCTGCTGCTGTTCTCACAGCTCTCACCAACATTTTGCCATATTGCTGTAATGAAAACCCTTTTTCTCACCTTTGCTGTGTAGTTTCTCCTGTTTTGTTCCAGAACGCAAGCAGGGCAGGTACTGTGCCTTATTACAGCCTTGAATCAGGCTGTGCTTAACTGCAGAGTGTTTCTAGAGGCTGCATTCAGATGCCTCTTCCATTAACACTCCCAGTCCATTCCCGAGGCTGCAGCCAACACAGCAGGAGGTTAGCATGTGCAATACAAAGAAGCTGCTCTGCAGCACTGAAAGTCACTCTTTCAGTCCATATATTTGGAATATATGTATACACAGGGAAGACTGGCATTTATAGACATGTGCAACAAGAACGCTGTTAAACTGTTTTCACACCACACACTGCAGCAGAGGACAAAGCCAAGCACACGTTGTACTAAATATGGAAGTGGGAGAGCCATTCAGAGCCACCACCAAGTTCTTCACTACACCACAGCAACCCCGGTGGAGGCAAGGTGCACACAGCAGCCCTCTCTTCTCACGGCAGATAGCTGTCTTCCCCTCTTGAAGAGGCTAGCTCTAGAAGAGACAATTTCACTACCTACCCTTTGCTTTAAAGGACACGGTATGGAAGATTTAAATCTCAGCTAGTCTGAATCCATCCTTTGGTCTCTGATGAACCAAAATTAATGCTTTTCTGGCCAGAAGGAGACAGATATAATGGCAATTTAGGCACAGGCAGTGAATTAGTTGATTTTTGACTTGCATCACAGAGACCGTTGCATTTATGGGGTGGTGAAACTTGAATCTCCCCTAACAAAGGCATCACCTATCACCTCTATTTATGTCCTACAGAAACAAAGTTGCCCCTATGAGTATGACACAATGAGGCTTCGCATCACAGGAGGGAAGCGAGCAGCTTTAGATCTGTGTCCACACAAGGACAGCAGAGACAGTACCACAGACCTTAATCCACGTGGAACCACGGGTGTGAGGAGCCTCCCCCAGTATCAGTATTTCCTTTGGCATTCTGCATGCAGCTTTCCACACGCACACAGTGCAGGAAGTGGATTTCACTGTTAATTACAAATTGCAAGAGCAAGAACATTCTTGGTTCAGGCTATGGCACAAGGGCCAGACCACCCCAGCAAGGTCAACTCTTCCCACATCACCACTGCTCCACTCCAGCCTGCATACAAACAGCTGTTGGGCTGCAGAAAAACTCTATTCTCCGGTTGCTGCAGGAGTGCCAAGATCAGAAAACCAGGCTGAAGCACTACACATGCTTGAGAAAGCATGTCCTCTATGGAAATACAGCTGGAGGGGAATGGAACCACGGGTTGGCTTGGTAGGTAGCACTTCTTGCCTTCAGAAGACAAGGTGGAAGGTGGGAAATGCCTGTAATGTCGTTAAGCTCTTGCAAAACAGTCTTCCCGTTAGAGTAAGCCAGGGGTTTTCAGAGAACAATTCCTTCCTTCAAATCCAGAAATACCAGAGCTAAACTGCTGGCAAACTAACAGAACAATGTAGGATGAGGTGTTATGAGTGCATGGATAACACCTGGCTTTCCACTTCCCTTACATCACACACCAGCTCTGCTCTCTGCCAACATGCAGACAGGAGTCATCAGCACAGAGGTAAAGAGCATCTGGCTGCCACTCAGCATTAACTGACATTGTAGGCGGGGGGGGGCAGAACACGAGGGGGGATTTAATCAAGTCTTCCCCAGTAATACCCAACGACGTAACTGCAACGAGCTGCAGCTTTCTGCCCTGTTTGGATGTCCCTGCTTCCAGCTGCATGGAAACGCTGTCTTGCCCAGCAGAGCCGGCACCTGCACAGATGCACAGAGCCCAGATGAGGCTGTTATGTCATTTATCCAGGAATAAAGACGCACACAACCTCTGAAAGCTTCACACCGGTGCAAAACGCAGCAGCCCATCTGCTCCACAAAAACGGTTGCCATGAATACATCCCCGCTGCTCCACGCCTGCTATTTTTAAAGCTACTTGGGAGGCAAGTGAATTCACTGGTGGTTGTGCTATTTTAGTATCTGGATTAATAATATTCAAAGCACACACGGGTACTGCTCAGGGGGGAAATACAGGATCTGTCTGGCCCACACCTGGCTCAGATGTGCTTTCAGAAGACCAGCTTCTAAAGGAGAGGGATAAACCCAGGGATGACAGATGTTTGTTAAGTAGAGCCCTGTTACTGAAACTGCTCTTATCCTCAGAAGCCCTGCTAAAGCATAAGGAGAAGATTTTACAAACAGAGGAGGGGAAAGGAAATTTATAGCTGCAGGTTTAGCCACTAAAATATTCACAGCCTAAAGTAAGGTGTTAACACTGCATGTATGGAAAACGGACACCTGTATGCAAGGAAAAAAGCCAAACAAACAACAAAACAAGACACAGATCCTCAAGTGAACGAGGTGACAGGACTTGGTCCTCTTCCAGAGTGCCCTGAATTCCTAACCATCTTAATTTGTGGTGCACTCCAGGCAGGTTCCCCTCTCAGCGGGGTTGCTTGGCCATGACAGGAGGCATAGGGGCTTCTGCTCTCATCTGCCCCACTGCCCCCAAAGCCCCTCCAGACTCATGCTGAAAGGTGTGACTCTGTGATACATACCTACAAGCCAGGCCCAGTGGACTTGGGACAGGGTCAGGCCAACACAGCCACCCGCTTCTGCCCACAGGTGAGAGTAACGCAGCGCCGCTCAGCAGCAAACTGGGAATACCACATCCCCACCCTCACCACAGTCTCTGGAGAACTTTTATCTTCTCACACTGTAAACCACTTAATGGAGGAAAAAAAAATAAATCTGATTCAGCACACCCTGTACCTACTTCTCCCTGCTCCACTTGCAGGGTTACATGGGGCACCTTGGCTAGATCAAGTCTCTGAAAACACATGGACAGCAAGAGCTACTTTGAGCACAGCTGCATACTTTCTCATTGCCACAGACCAAAGAAAAGGTCCAAACCGATTACAGAGCAAACACTGAAACTTCCTGCGTAAGCTGTTCATCCTAAGGTGACCCAAAAGACCTTTCAACCCCAAATCAATCATTTTTTGACGTGGCTGATCTAAGAAAAATGATCACAATCCCTAACTAAGTGCACAAGCTTTTCATACAACATAGATATAGCACCAGCTTCCCTGTATTTCTCCATGTCCACGGAATTTCAAAGAGATCATGGAAAATGACTAAAGGAGCACAGAGCAGAGGCATGGCAGGATCTGGAAGCCTTTCCATGCAGTACCTCTTTTCCTCACTGCTTCTGGAAATTCATGAAGTTTCTGTAACTGCAACAGGGGAAAATATTTGAAAAAGGTCAAATGACTCAATACCATTGAGACCCATAACTTTCCCAGCAGGAACAGGTTTCCATGTGCTTTCAGTTAGACTACAGCCAGGTCAGGGGGAAAGGCAGCAAGCCTACCAGCCGACTTCCCCTTTGCTCGTTTATAAGCCATTGAGCGCGTTGGACGTGTTTGGTTTGAATTACAGATGAGTTTGTTGCTGGAACACATCTGCAATCTGCAACACTGCGCACTGAGAACTGCTGAACCCCAGCCAGCTCTGAAAGCAACCAGACCCGGCCTGGGCGGCTGGCAGTGTCAGCAGCCACCAGCAGCGCGCTCCTAGGAGCTGCTTTCAAGGACAACCAGGAGATGGAGACTGGCATTCCTGCTGCAGGCTTTTCCTGAGCCACCCTCCATTTAATTCAGCTTATTATGGTTCCAGGAAGCAGAGGGGTTAACTTCTTTCTAAGTTCATATAGTGTTTGAATTCCTCAGATAAGCTGCTTCCACCAAACACAAGGATGTAGCCTCAAGAGAGTACGCTGTAAGGAAAAGCTCTTTTGATACAAATTCTTCAAAAGAGAAATTAATTCACAGTCCATTTTTGCATGTGTTCCATGCCCACAGTTCCTATACACCTCAGATGAGGTTGCAACACGCCTCTGGAAAAAGAAACAAGCTTTGAACGTTGCCCTATCATTTCTGTTTCCAAGACAGAAATGTTTCACACTTGCCCAATAAAATCTCTCCCAGTATGGGAAAGCACAATGCACTGCACCACAGAGAGGAAAATCCAACCAAACCAGGCTTTAGTTCTGGTATAAAACAGTTACCAGCAAGCAGAAGCACACACTGTACCTTTAAAATCGAGTAGTTACACAGGAAAGTTAAAAAACAAGTTTGAATGCCACGGAAGGCTTCCTTCACATATTGGGGCAGAAAGAAAGCAAGTCCAGGCTGCTATGGAATTTGCATTTGCATACTGCTGTTGATAATCTATGTGCATAGCTGGAAACAAAGCGAGTTTTTATTAGCAATTAGTGGCAGGAGTGGGGACAGGTCTGCCTGAAGGAGCCTGAGAAACACCGATACACAACGACAGAAAAACCTCATAAAATACGTAGCAGAAGGATCCCAAAATGATAAATCGTTACAAAGAAAATACTGCAGCTATAAATTGGAAGATCCAAGGCTATTTGTTCAAGGAGATAAACTGTATCTTTAGCACCAACAACTTTGACTGCAGGCAGCAGTTTCCCTTGCACAGCAATTTGCAATGCAAAGCAAGCTACTTCCACTCTTATCAAGAACAGTAACTTCGAAACAGAGAGCAAAGCTGGGGAGGGCTGAGTTGCTTCTATAGACACAGCTTTCTACAGAGTTAATTTTCAAGTGCTGCACAAAAGCAGTACAGCACAACATCCAGAACAGCACATGAAAACTTGGGCAAGGAGGGCAAAAATAAATTATGTGGGCATCTCCAAGTGTGCGACCTCCTGCTCCTTCCCTCCCTGTGTCTCTGAAGATCACAGTGCAGCTCTATCAGCCAACGATCTCCAGGCATAGCTCTCCCCTGCCTCTGGAAAATGATACGGCACATGGGGCCCAAAGGCAGAACTAGTGAAAACATATCAAAGGACAGGCAAGTGGTAGCCATATGCCAGAGCAATCGAGTGAAGAATGATCAGGAAAAAAAGAACATCCAGGAAGCAAATCTGCAAGCAGCTCCTTACCTGGTAGATAAGCTAGCGAAGTCTCCTCCATCCAACAGCCTGATTTTGCAGAACAGAACCCCATTCACAAAAGGGACAGCAGTCAGCTCTTCTAGAGTAAAACTTGTCTGAAATTTGAATTTCTTCTTCTTCATCAGGAAAGCCATGGGCAAATTCAGCGTGGAAAGCCCAGGAACTCCAAACAAGATGAGGGAGGAGCAGCTCAAAACACACACAGACAAGCAGAGGAACAGCGCTTGTTCCTGGAGCGTAAGCGGGGAGTGAATTCCAGTTCAGTTACAACGACGGCCCAGCCTCAAATGCACAATCTTCTTCTCTTTGGTGGTCAGATCTGGCTGCAGGATCATCGCCACGGCAGGCTTCAGGTGAGGAGAAAGAGGTCAGATTAAATCTCTGCAACATCTCCAAGGGAAAAGGAAGGGAGATAAGTAAGTCTCAGCTCCAGACCAGCAGGAGCTGTTCCAGTTAGAGGCTGCAGTGCCCTGACTTCAGCAGAACCCTTCCAGCAGGCATCTCTTGTGGGAAGTCATCGCGAGTTTCTGAAGAAGCCTTAAGTCTGTGCGCAGCACATACAGAATGCTTCCAGGTTCTCTCCCCTCTTCCTGTGCTACTCCTTGGTACAGGTCTTCAGGTCAGCCTTTGGGAGGGAAATGAGTAAATTAGTCCCAGGCAGTCCTGGGCTCCTCCTCCTCCTCTAAAAACCTGTTTGGATGGGTAATATTCAGCACACACTCATACCAATCTTACAAGGTATGGCCCCAATTAGCCTGGTCCCAATATCCTCTTTCCCCAGTTTGCCTACGGCAAGCTTCACTGCTGTCATGCCCCTCGTAACTCCTGCTTTGCAAAGCAGCTAATAAAAATCTGTTCTATTTTCACCCGTCATCATCTGAAGCAGTTCACAGCCCACATAGCTCCAACCAGCACATGTAACTCTGTCTCAGGAAATGCAAAGTCTGTTTCTTTTCTGGTTTTCCAACCAGCCCTAAGCGTTAGCACCTGTATCTCATAAACAGAGAAACCGGCAGAGGAGGGAAAAAAAAGAAAAAAGAAAAAGCAGTCTGCTCCAGATTACGCAGCACAGCAACCAAACCAGGTCATCCGGTGCCCATCCGCCAGGCTCGCTGAGCAGTGCTCTTTCCCCCAGCATCAGGTCCGCACCAACAAGTGCCCCAACAGCTCCGTTTGGGGGCCAGACAGCGGTTTCGCTCCACCTTGATGCAACAGCCAAGCCATCGAGGCTTATCAGCATCAAAAAAGCAACGAGGCCATAAACGCCGAGCGGCCAACGATGCTCACCGATGCCGAGAGCTGCACACCGGCGCTCCCGCTGCCCGCAGGGATGCGCGGCTGAAGCCTCGCTCCGCCGCCTTGTGAGGACACAGAGCTCAGCCGTGCCGCAGGTCCCGCCGTGCGCCCCGGCTCTCGGCCCGCTCCCAGCCCTCGCTCAGCTCCCCAGGCCTCAGCCCGCCTCCGGACCCGCACACTCGGCTGCCCCGAGCTCGCAGCCCGCCTCCGGCACCCCCGGGCCAGCTCTCAGCCCCGCTCCCGGCCCCCTGCCCCACGGGATGACCCGCGGGAGGATCTCGGCCGGCCTCCCGGCTCTCTCCCCGGCCTCTCGGCCCGCTCCCTGCCCGCCGGGCCCGGCTCGCACCTCCTGCCCTCTCCTCGCACGGCCGCCGCTGCTCCCCGCCACGGCCGCCTCTGCTAGCGCTACGCCAACTGCGGCCGTTACGCCAACGCCGCAGGCAGCCTTACGGCAGAGCAAAACTACTACCGCTCTTCGAGAATACCGAGCCGACGCTACGTAACCCCCTTCCACCGCCTTTCTCCCCGGGGACGGGGGGAGGGGAGGACGAGAGCCGCGCTGCCTGATTGGCAACAGCTAAGAGGCGGGACGGGAAGAACAGGGCTTTGATTGGTTTATCTGAATCGGGGCGGGGAAGAGAGGGCGGGGATTGGAGGAGGCGGCTATCGGTTCAAGTAAGACCCGCCCCCTGGCTGAGGGAGTGGGCGGGATGCGGGGGCTCTGTGGTGGCCTCAGGGTCGCCTCAGCGGGAGGGCGGTGTGCTGTGGCCGTTTGGCCGCTTCGGACAGCGTGGAGCATTGCCGTTCCCGTCGGTACGCCCCATGACTGTTCCTCGGTCTAAACAGCTCTGAGGTGGCTCTGGGGTGCATGGGGCTCGCTGAGGGGACGGCAGGCCTCTGCCGTGGAGCTGGGCGCGAGGTGAGGTGTCTGTGCCTCCCTGTGGGCTCCAGATGAGGTGATGGCAGCTCTGACAGATGTCAGCTCTGTGGCCTCCTCAGCACTGCAGCTTGCCAGCCAGGAGCCTGTCCTCTTTCACCCAGCCTCTCTGCCCAAGCAGCTCTCCGAGGGAAAGGCCCGGCTGGCGGCTGGAGTCTCACTTTCCATGTGTGAGATGTGGCAACCAGCTGAATGCATCTGCCAGCATGGTTCCCTCCTGTTATTCCGTGCTGCTGCCCTGTCCCGTGCTGGGGCTGGGAGCCCTGGTTAGGTAGGATTCCATTGTTTAAGGGCAAGCGGAACAAAATGTCTCTCCTTGTCCTGAAGGAGTCTGCAATCATTGACGTGATTTGCCTATTTGTAAAGTAAGGAATGTGTTGCAGAGAAGCTGAGGCTCTCACGGTAGGGACTTATCCCAGCGCTGCTTTGCATGTCTGGCAAAGCTTGGATGAGAGCCTGGAAGCCCTCACTTTGCCAGGCTTTGATGCCCAGATTCCTTCCCTTTAATCTTTGCCATCTATACAGACAATACCAGTACTATCAAATAATTCTACCACAGTGTGAGTCTTTAAAAGGAAAATCGGCTAGGAAAAGTACACAGCAACATGTGGATGGAAGATAAAGGCTGGATTAGAGCAAACACTGTTAAGAGTTCCTGCTCACCAGGTTAAACAGACACAAACCTACGCCTGGGAAAGCATTTCTGGTGTTGGCATAGTGAAACCATTGCAGGAGATGGCAGTGTTCCTACACTTGTTTTGTGGAGGCTGCTTGTAAAGGCAGGGCCTGAATCCATCCCCTCAGTTGATATCCTCCATCCCCTCAGTTGATATCCAGTGTTGTCAAGGCCTCAAGACATTGGTGGAAATGGGCTGTTTTTTTGCTTTCTGTGTCTCAATTTATTGGGAAAGAGCTCAGCTTTTAAATAGCTAATATTCGCCAAGATGGGATGCCTGAATGCTGGAAGCATCTGAAGAATCCAGGCCGGTCCCTCACACTTCTCATTATCTAAGCATAGCAGTGACAGACATGTCGATCTTTCACTTCCATCACTAGGTAAAGGACAAATGATCTGTCTGTTTGCTGTGTGGGAGGAGGCCTTGTGTTATCTGATATGATTCACTCTGATAAATAACCTCCTCGGAGGACTGCTCTTGTTTATAGCAACAGCCTCAGATGCTAAAGTTTACAGAGATTGTAATCCTTGCTGTTCTCACGCACATTTACTCTGCAGTTTTATCAGAAATCTCTCTTGAAAACCTCAGTGTTTTTATAATTAATTGAATAATGTATCTGATGTTAAAAATAAACTGATTTGGAAAAATGCCCAGTGAGCTGCTGAGCTATGTGTAATAGAGCAACCGTAGTTCAATTCTCAGGGGTACGTATATTTTCCTAACAAAGGCAGTCTCATGACTTAGAGATTAAATCTTTATTAGTTCAAAATTCACCCTGTTGGTTTTGCTGTGTTTATACTGCATAATTGTTTATGGACAAATCCACATTTTTTTAAAGGGACAGAACTTCTCTGAATGTCTGAATGTTGTTCGCTGCTGGGAGGGACGTTGGGGTCCCCAAGGCATCCCGAGCCCCACGCAAGAGCTATCAGAGGGAACAGGGCATGCTGTATCTCTGTCCATCCACCAACCTACCCTCTGGCTTTATATTCTTTCCTGATCGAGGTCCAAAACATTTATTCAGAGTGCCCCTTGATAACAGATGTTAAATCTGCTTACCCCAGACTGAAATGCTCAGTTCTTCCTATGCTGGTGCTTGCTGTGTCATGAGTCTTGCCCCACAGTGCCTTCACCTCTGTTCTGTGAACCTCAGCCACGTCCTTACCCTGTGCCCTGCCTGACCTAAGCCTTTCCTGGTTCCTCTCCCCAGTGCTGCCACCACTTCCTCAACTTTTGCTGTCTCAGGGCATTATCTTATCAGCCTCAGATAATTTATCAGTTTGGGCTGCGCTTTGTGCTGGGCCTCAGCTCTGCTGTCACTGAAGAGGGGCTGATCTGCATGCTCTGCTTGCCTTGGGACCAAGGTGCAAGCAGGAGCAGAGATGGCTTTCCATGCTTTCTCCCTCCCAGCTTAGAGCACTGAGATAAACAGGCAGGGAGAAAATGAAGCAAATTGAATTCAGAAGGGACAGAACTGAGAGCAGTGAAGTGAGACGGATCCTGAGAAATGTGTGTGGTGAGCCATCAGATTCTCTTTCTTATCCCAGAGGAATTCCAGATACACGAGCAAATCATCAGAACCTGTAATCTACATCATTAGCATCCTCCGCTGGAAAACATCATCAGACTAATTCATTTGTCCTGGCAGCCAAATGATTAAAGTTTGAAAACCAAATTATACACCATTGCTGCAACAGCGTAAATACATAATTGGCTTTCCTCTATTAGATCTGTAACTTCTCATAATAACTGTAATGAGCTCCTGGTCCTGTCGTCCCATCCTACCCCCAAAAACAACAACAGAAAGCCTATCACACAACGCTCTGCTCCATTCTGCACGCTGCGATGGCCAAGTGCCTGCAATGCTCTGCAGCTGGGAGCTGTGGGCCGGTGCCTTGCCCACTGCAGGTTGGGAGTGCTGACCCTGGCAGGGCTGGGTGCTGGTACGAGCCCCATGTGCTGCTGGAAACCCCAGCTCCCCATCCTGTAGGATTTTCCTGCAGTATGGAGTTATTCAAAGCTTGCCTCTTCCCAGTTTAATAACAGGCTGCCAGCTCCACTTTCATCTGTGTTTTTCACTAGTTCCATATTTAAGTGAACTTATCACCATAAACCCAGGGACTGTTTCACTTTCTGTGCCAGGCTTGTTTTGTTTTGCAGGCTGTTCACCTGCAAAGGACACACCTGTCTGGTGTGTTTGTGACCTGCCAGGACTGGGGATCCTGTTATCCAGAGACACAGGGAGCATAGGAATCTGGAGTCGGTGGATTCCTTTCCCAAGGCATGTGGCCAGACCTGAAAGCCCAGCTGCCTGGCTCTTCTGTGTTTACTGCTTTCCATATCTGCTCCATATTTCATGGGAATGTGCAGCAGGGCTCTCCATTTGTTTCTGGGAGGCCTGACAGTGGCATGGCAACAGCTTTGCCCTTCCAAAATCCTCAGACTGGAGCTCATGTTGCCTTGAGGCTTGTGTTTATGAAGCCTCATCCCGTGCCTGGATCTCCACAACATGGGGCTCATGAGCCCAGTTTGCAGGTGGCTGGGCTGTGGGCTGACTCCCAGAGCGCAGCCTGGAAGCTGTGCTGATGTCTGCGTGAAGCTCCTTGTCAGGTGTGTGCAAGAAAGACAAAGAATATTAAATGCTTCGATTTTCATAACAGACCAGACTTCTGTTGACAGTATCTGTTAGCAACAGCCTCTCAGATGTCAAAAAAAAAAAAAAAAAAGCAGTAAAGCAACAAGAGGATACTTTGCCAAAACAGGCACGACAAACTAAAAACATGTTGGAGGAGGCAGGGTAATTGAGGCGAATATGCAGATGATATCATTCTGCCTCTGTGGGGACCAGCTTCCAGAACTGTGATGCACCTATTTCAGCATGGGATACTTGTGGGATACTGACATATTTACGTGTGGCCTCGTAAAAAATCCTAAAACCTGCCCCAGTGCTTATAATGAAGGAATTAATGTGTATCTTGTGCCTGCCCGTGTGTCTGCAGTGAATGCAGTGCAGTGAGAGCCGTGAGCCCAGCAGCACCGCGTGCTCTGGGAGCAGCATGTGAGCACAGGCATCTCTGCCCCGCGTCCCTCTGCTCTCCTGTTGAATTTCTTCTTCTCCAGGCTCCCAGTCCTGAAATGATCCAGCACTGAGGAGAAGGCGGGGCACAAAAGACCTGTAGGACTTCTGGAACCATCCCACCAGGTCTCTGCAACGCACCGTGCTCTGCTGCAGACCGCAGCTCAGGATCCCAGTGCTTTGCCCCGTTGTGCAGTGCCATCTCCTGGACAGCTGTGCCTGAGCTGCTCGCACTGCTCACTGCCTGAGCTTCACGACCAGACTTCTGCTCCTGAAGCACCTAGCGGTGCCACGAGCACAAAGCCACGGCCTCGAGGTATCTTCTGACCCACCAGAAACGCTCCACCAAACTCCTCTTTCTCCAGCAGCAAGAAGTACAAAGCACACTCACTCTCCCCTCTGAGGAGCCCTGTGGCAGGACATCCATGCGCAGCTCCTTCCAGCTCTGGATGGTGATTATAAATCCCCAGGTACAAATAAACAGCTGTGAGATGCCGTTCCTTGCTTTTTGTTCAGCTTTGGGCACAAGTTCCCTGCTCAGTGAAACGCCAGGCATGTCAGTGCCCTGTTTACCTGATCTTCCTGGTTTTGACTGTAAGTGACGTATTTTCTCTCTTCCTCCCCAGGTTTGATGACCTCGTCATGAGCAACAACCAAGCCCCTAATCACACGACTCATTTAAAAAGTTGCTACATCTTTTTAATGAGACAAAAACGTGCACGTGGAACTCGCTCCTGAATGCTACTGGCTTGACTAAGATCTATATTTATCCTGAAAACACACGAAAAAATGGGTGGTTCTGAGGGCAACGCGTTTACTCCTAAGGAACAGTGACAGCTTAAGTGCTTAGTCACTGCAAAAATGAACACAGCAATTTAAATCCCAAGGCTGGTGTTTCATCCATCATTTTGGGCTATTGGAGCGTGTTCGGAGCAGCTGGGAGGTTAGCATGCTGTGGTGATCTGCCAGATGCAATGAACTAACTAGTGGGCCAAGGGAAGGCTGCAAAGATGTTACTGGGAAAAATAAAAAGGGAAAAAAGGCAATTGTGTAACTGTAGGGCCACAAATTTCATGAACAAGGAAAAAACCAACACACGTGGCTGCTTGCAGCTTTCTTTGACCTTTTCTGACTGAGTCCTCTGTGTTGCCAACTTGTTTTCACAAACTCACTTTTCTGCTGGAACGTGCTCATAAACTGGAAGAGACTGTTTACCAAAAAACGTATTCTTTTTTTAATTAAAAATCTTATTTGTAAAGGAGAGATCATTACACAAACGAGGTAAAACAACATTTATGACATAGTTTTCTGCTTTAAAAATACTTTTCAATTGAACAGTTGATTTGACTCCATAAAGTCTGAGAGAAAGAATCAGGAGAGCGTTACTCACATGGCTGGATGCCCAACAAGGTGGGAAGGAGCAGCTGCTGCTGCCCTGACTCAGCACCAAGACGTCTGTGTCAAAGGGTCAGAGCTTCCAGGGCCATAGTTCTAAAGCTGTTTTCTCACCCATCAGCCTCACAGAAGAGAGGAGATTACTGAAGGGCAGAGGTAGGCAGCAGAATGTTCACCCACTGCTCTAACTGGGGGTCTTCCAGCAGCATCCTGCCATAACATATGTAAGGGTTTCATGTGATTGTGCAAATTCAGTCTCTGCTCACACTTCTCAGCCCAAAAGGAGACTTAACAGTGAGAGAATATCAACTCTGAGAAAGTTTGGCTTCAAAAGCAGTATCTGGCAAGCAACAAGCCTATTAAATGTGAAAGGTATGGGGAAGACTTATACTTTTTTTTTGAAGTTAGCTTCCGTGCACCTACAAGTGGAGCTTGTCATCTAAAAGTTTATGAAGCTGCTCCGAGTCTGCAAGAATCACACTCACCATCCTGTGAAACGGAGCTGTCTCAGAGAGGACCAAACCCAACAGCGCCAACACCTCAGTGAGATCAGGGGCTGCAAATGCTACTTAGCCCTGAGAGCCATTTCTCAGAATCCCAGTCAAAGCCAGCTAGCAGACTAACAAAGAACTGCTGTATTTGCTTCTGGCTCCTAAAAAGTACAGAACAAATACCACCAGCAGAACCAGCGGACGGTCCAGAACTCGCTCACTCCAATCAATGCTGCCAACCTCCTAAACGTCGTCTGCTGGGAACTGCTGGGTGGCTGAAGCTCTCCAGACCGGGTCCACTTGGAGAGGCTGAGCTATGACAAAGCTGGCAAACTGTGCGTTATGAGACACAGGTGTTATGCCTGTAAACCCACCTGAATTAATTTTTTATGTGTCTTTGTGTATTAAACACACTGGGACAGGTAATTGCTCCCAGTACATATCCCAGGACAGTATCTGGTAACCAAGGCATGACATTTTTATCACATCTGCTAAGTTTAAAGTTGAATTTCATGACTGCACACAGACAGAACATGAGGTGAATACACTATTTTAATCCCATTTATATCCTTGGGGGATATGGGTGGGATTTGAACTGCATATAGTAGGCTTAGTGCTAGTCTGTGTGGGTGAACTTCATGCTCCAAGAGCAGTATCCACAAGCTCTCAGTGCACAGAAAGGTCGTACCACCTCTGATACCACGTTTCCAGTAAACACTTTCATCAAGAGACAGAAATGCATTCACTACCAGACACTGCAGCTTATGATAACTGTACCTTGGCAGCCTCATTGCTGTGACTTAATAGCAAGACTGTCCGTGTTTGAAGTCAGTTAAAGGCTATAGATCAAGGCAGAGGAAGAAAGAAGTGTCATACCCAGAAGAGCTTTTCAAACAGATAAAAAAATAATTGTCTTTTTTTCTCTCCCTTTTTTTTTTTTAAACAAATCTATTTTTCTGAGGAACTAAAGCAACCGAGGTTAGGTTCCTTGTTTATTAAATCTCCTGCTTCTGCTCTGCACGATGGGTCTGAAAAGGCAGATTAGCATAAGATTAGCAGAGAAGAAAGCCGCTGGGGCTCAGCAAGGCTCCAAGGCGAGCCATTTCACATTGACAAGAGCCAGCACCCCTTACTCCGTGTCCAATGGCAGCAGGGGCCGATTTTTTAGCAATAAAGAAGTCCCACTGCTGTTTCTTTCACTGGATAATGCCATCTTGCTGCCCAGTCTGGCCGGGGTCAGCGGCCACCGAAGGACTGGGTGTATTGCTCTGCAAAAATCGACGGAAGTCCTTAATCATGGGGCGGAGGACCTGGATGAGGGCACTCAGTGCAGCCTGTGTTCCTTCCATGGCTTGAGCCTGGCGCTCCTGCGCACACGCCTGCACCTCCTGAGAGCGACGGATCATCTGAAGCAAGTCATTCTGCTGCTCCAGGTGCTGGGCGATCTCCTTCACGTGCAAGTTGGTCACTCGCTGCTCCTGCAGGAGCTTCGCTGAGTTCAGAGCAATGCGGCTTTTCAGCTCCTGGGGTTTTGCAGATACTTCGTGTTGATGTGCCATCATCTCCAAGGGTGCTTCGGCAGTAACGGTGGCGGGGGCTTCTGTTGTGCAGTACTCCACGACCCCATCCTCCAGACTGTGGTAAGTTGTCTCTGCAGGAACTGAGAACAAAGGACAGAAAAGGGGTAAGGAGTAGCTGCAACATTGGTTGTTTTTATCTACAGGACTATTCAAGGAATGTAACAGGAATACTGCCTGTTCTGTGAGATAACATACAATAAACAGTGAATGCACAAAATAACTTAAGTTACTCCACCCTCATCCAAGTTTCCTTCTCGGATGTACAGAGCAAGGTCCAAAGGAGCAGGGTGCGCCATATCTGTCTAGACAAAATCTCTTTCCAACCTCTATTTTAGAGCACCACTAACCAACTGACACAAGGGCAAAGAGAAGGCCTCGAATGGCACTTATCAACAGGATGGCCCATTTGGGGCAGATAAGGAAATCAGCTCTGGAGATATTCCTCCCTTTTACTTTAGTTCCCCAGAGAAAGGGACCAAAGGCTCCTTGCTTTCCTTGTTTTAAGGCTGACCCCAGCTGTCAAAGCTGACTTTCACGCACATCTCCTAGATGCTCCCCTACAGCACAAATGTGTTTTCACGACAGAAGGGCGCTTTGTTTTGACAGGAGCTCCCTGCAGAGGGATCACAGGAGGATGCTAGGCCTCCCACTGGGCCATCAATCCGGAACAGAGCATCTTCACTGGGCGCAGCACTCACTCTGGGTCAGCGTGACGGTGGTGGTGGAGGCGGTGATGGGGATCTCGGTCCCATCGGCCGCCCCGCAGTCCCCGCTGGGCAAGCTGATGATGGTGGCCTCTCCCAGCAGGTTGCAGATGCGCTGTTGCATGGGGGTGAGGATGACGGGAGCAGCCGTGGCACCGCTTGGGTCCTCGCCCTCCGTCCCGGCACCGCCACCGTTCTGGCTCTCGCTCCCCCCTTCCATGGCGGCTCGCACTTGGGCCACTTTGCGCCGCACCTCGGTCTTGAGGTCGGACCATTTCTTCTTCACTTCGGGCAGCTCGCGGTGGCAGGTGGCGACGGCGTTGACGCGCCGCAGGATGTCGTGCCAGGCGGCGGCCTTGGCGGCCAGCGGTACGCCCGCGTTGAAGTGGTTGATGAGGAGGTGCTTGCCGCGCTCCAGCTCCTCCACGATGATCTCCACCTCCCGCTCCGAGAAGTTCATCTTCCGCTTCTTGGCCGGGGGAGCCGGGGGCGACGCCATGGCCCTGAGAGGAAGCGGGGGAGGTGGTACTCAAAGGGCTCCTGAGGGCCCGGGGGGCCCCGCTGCCGCCCCTCGGCCCTGCCCGGACTCCCGCGGGGCCCCCCGGGCCCGCTCGCCCCGGGCCGGGGAGGAGCGGGGGGGGCCCGAGGCCCCTCGGGGCCCGGAGGTGTCGCTCCCTCCCCGCTCCCCCCCTTGGCACCGCCAACGGTACGCAAATTGCGTACCGCAGCCACCCAGCAAGCCCCGCTCAACGGCCTCCACCCTGCGACACTGGCGTAATGGCTTCCAGAATCAGCCCCCTTTCCTTCCTCGTCTGATTGGGCCGCCCGTCTGCCCGTCAGGTGAAAGTCTGGCCCTCCGCGGGGAGGGCTGCGCTGTCATTGGCCAGTCGCGCTGTCCATCGCGAGGGACTATAGCCGGCCCCGCCTCACCGTTTGCCTCGGGCCACTGGGCCTGCGTGAGTCCGGCGAGAGGCTGGGCCCGCCCGCCTATTTCCCTGCTTTAATTTCTTTGGGTACTTTTCCCGTCCATCAACGCTGAACTCGCCCTCCTCTGGAAGCTACTGGATGCATGCCACGTCCATCAAGATC